>NC_133144.1:37344691-38807816 GCF_048418815.1 Hemitrygon akajei | reverse complement strand
GCACGTGGCCTCTAAACCAGGCAGCATCCTGGTGAACCTCTTCAGCACCTTCCCCAAAGCCTTAACATCCTTCCTATAGTGGGGCAAATGGAACTGTAAGCAGATGTGCCTTAACCAGAGTTTTATAAAGTTGCATTGATGCCCACAACATCACATCTGCCAATCTCCAACTATACTACAATTTTATTTATCTTATTCCATATACTGTGTGCATACAAATATAGCAGCTTTAGTCATCACCCTATTTGATATTGCCCCAATGTTACACTTCCACTCATCCCACTGTTTGCAATTTTTGCCCAGTCGTCTGCAAGTCTTTCCTCAGTCTCACTACACATCGTACCTATTTGTATAACAACTGCCCCAACCTCAGCCCTATCATTCCAGTCCCCATCCAAAAAGTTTAAGCCCTCCCCAACAGCTCTAGCAAACCTGCCCACAAAGATATTGGTGCCCCTCGAGTTCAGGTGTAACTATTCTTTGTATTCAAGTCCTTCCTTCCCCATAAGAGATCTTAATGATCCAGAAATCTGGAACCCTGCCTCCTGCACCAGTTTCTCTGCCACGCATTCATCTGCCAAATCATCCTATTTTTACCCTCTGGCACGTGGCACAGGCAGCAATCCAGAGATTACTACCTTTGAGGTCCTGCTTTTCAGCTTTCTACCTCACTCCCTATATTCTCTCTTCAGGACCTCCTCCCTTTTCCTACTATGTCATTGGTACCAATATGTACCATGACTCTGGCTGTTCACTCTTCCCGGTTAGAATGCTATCAAGTCCAAAGAGTCTCCTGTCTGCTCTTCTAATTATGGAATCCCCTGTTACCACGACACTCCTCTACCCCCCCCCCCCCCAACCTTCCTTCTGAGCAACAGAGGCAGAATCGGTGTCAGAGGTCCAGTCACTGTGGCTTCCCTCTGGTAGGTTGTCCTCCCCACCTCCCCCAAACAGTATCCAAAATGATATACTTATTATTGAGGGGAATGGCTACTGTACAAGGGTACTGTGCACTGGCTGCCTAATCCCTTTCCCTCTCCTGACAGTCACCTACCTAACTGCCTCCTGCAACTTAGGGGTGACTACCTCCCTGCAGCTCCTATCTATCACCTCCTCATTCTCCTCATGAGTCAGAGATCATCCAGCTGCAGCTCCAGTTCCTTAATATTATCCTTGAGCTGCTGCTCAAAGCGCTTTCTGCAGATGTAGTTATCAAGGAGACTGGAGGTTTCCCAGAGTTCCCACAGCTCACACAAAGAACATATCACTAACCCTGGACCCATTCTCAGTACACTAGCTATGTACTAATAGAGAAAGAAAGAGGAAAAAAAAAGCTGACTTGAAACTTACTTAAAGCCTCTGCCTGTTCTTACCAAAGCTTGTTGAGCCAAAGCCTCCCACTTTAACCCTAGCCTGCTCCAATAAAGCCAACAAACAAGGGAAGGTGTTCAACACCTGACAAATCAGACACCCATCTACCTTCGTTACCTTCTGTCCTTTCTGGGGGAGCTCTTCCTACATTGTCCTCATCAATCATCTTGTATGATATTACTTGTTACATACACATTTTTGTGCACAGCTTTATTAACTGAAGAATACAAACATAGAACATTATGAATTCACAAGCGAACTGATAATGATATGAAAATGATAAAGGTTGCAGATGTTTGGGCTGAGAACATATGCCCTAAAAAGCAAATGTTGAGGCTGAAATGATTGGATTCCAATAATCACAACCACCACCTTTGTATTAAATATGACTCAGAGTTAATCCAAATCTGAGCCCAGCAGCATCTTTTTACCATTTGACATGCTATCTCTTTCAACTTGGCGTTCCTTATTTTCTTGGTTAGCCATGATTGATTTTTTTCTCACAACCCCCTTAAAATCTCTTTTCCTCATTGGGATATACACTATTTTGCTGGTTATGGATTATCTCATTAAATATGTGATTCTACTCACAAGCACAAGAGGTCCTGTAGATGCTAGAAATTCAGAGGAACACACTGAATGCTAGAGGAACTCAGCAGCTCAGGCAGCATTTACGGAAGTGAATAAACAGTTGATGTTTCAGGCCGAGACCCTTCATCAGGGCTGGTAAAGTTTGATTCAACAACTTTTTTTGTAGGCACTCCATAATTGACCATAAATTAGAAACTTTTATCATGGTGATTCATTTTATTATTAGTCACAGAAAAAATAAACAGGGAAAGATAAAAGATGGAACAATAAAGGAAATATTCTTCAATTTCCTTTACTGACAAATATTTGTGAAGCATAGTTTTTTGCCATAATCCTGCAGTTTTGTAATCCTGATATTGACTTTTAATTTTGTGTCCCAACTGAAATTAAATTCCTCAGCTTCCTTAGTAAGATTAGACATTGTGTTTCTTTATTACATGCATCACCAGTATCTCATAAAGTCATAATAACTTTGGGCAATTGTTTACTCAACCAAGTAAAGCTGAGCCAGAGATTAGGAAGTAAATGGGAATCTCGATTGTAAATCTAAAGTGTATTCTCTGTTGAAGTTGAAACTAGTGAACCAAGACATGCCCAAAACTAGACCTGGTCCAAGCTTGCTGTATATATTGTAAGGATTGCTGTAATCACTTATCTGACTGATATGTTTCATTTACAGGCTAAGCTTAGAGGCAAGATTGCAAGTAGAGAAGTCCAGGAAACCACCATTTCAGTGATTGGGGCAGTGATTGGCAAAATGTGTCTGAGGAACCAGTGCAAACTCAAGGTTAGTAACTTTGGTACCTTTGCCCTATTGTTAATGTACAGGTCAATACTTCACAATTATGCTTGTTACATTGAATGAGTAAATGATTATTCCTTTCTTGGCAAATAAAGGGTTGTTAAACACCTTTTTTTAGTTCAATCGATGTTGATTTGCTTCCAGTTTTGTTCCGAATCATGATCCTACATTTTTAGTGTAACACACAATACTTAGCTAATTAAGCAGTGATTCTGCATGTACATGAACACTGGAAGTCAGCAACACAGGCAATTGCTTACACCAGTCCTTGTGGAATACTAATTTGACAGCAATCTGAAAAACAGAGTTGCTAGAAAACCTGACATTTAGCTCTAGGTTGAGTCCCAGTTCTGTTCCATTCCCATTTGTATCGTTTAAAAGCAGGGGTTCCCAATCTGGGGTCGACAGACCTCTTGCTTAATGGTATTGGTTCATGGCATAAAAAAGGTTGGGAACCCCCATTTAAAAGGGATCCCTAATGGCTTGTATCTTTATCGAACTACACTGAAATGGGCAGCCGAGCTCAATAAACCTACAGGTCATTAATCATCTCATGTTCCTGCATACCACTAAAAGTTACACCCGAGAGGAGAGAAAGACACTCTACTCAAAAATATGTGAAATCATCACCTTCTCCTTGGTCAGAGAGTAACATATGGTGCATGGAAGAGTGTTTGTGAATACCAGGAGCTTTTCAGTGATGCAGGGTTTTTTTTTGCCCATTTCACCTTAATGACGACACCTCAGATTTGCATATGATTAACAGGTTTACACATACCCACGAAATTCCAATGGATAATGCCAGCCAGCTGAGCGGCTTAGCTATCCTACATTAGATGACTTTGCTCACTTCACACTGTCCACCATGCAGGAGGACAATTGCACACAAAAGTTACATCCTCTTGTATTCTAAGGTACATAGCCACTTAATAGATCAGGTACACCATCAATATGCAATAGTATTGATATCCTGCCAGCATAGCTCTGGTTGTCATATGTCAGGTGTTGAATCAGGACCCAGCTGCAGGACACAGACACTGGAGTCCCAGAAACAGGACGGGACAGAACCCAAGGACAGGACGGGATGCAGTCTAGGCAGGGGAAGCAGGACCAGGACGAGGGACTGGGAACAAGGAGCCTGGGGTGGACTCGGAGCCCAAGACTGGACAAGGACCCAGAACCTGGGTCTTGCCTCGGGCTCAGACCCCCAAACCCAGGCGAGGACATGACGAGGCTTGGAGGCTGGAGGCTGGAGCTTGGGGCTAGACTAGGAACTGTACATCAACATGGAGCCGGGACTTATCCTCCAACAAGCCAGGACTCATCTATATCTCCACACCAAGGTGGGGCAGGACCATCATCAGGTAACAGCAGAACAGCTTGACCTACCCAACAGAGGCAAAGACAAGACAGATTCCCCCCACAGGGCAACAGCAGAACAGCCTGACTTGCCCCACAGAGGCAAAGACAGGAAGAGACAAACACCAAGGAACAACAGACAGTTCCACCTCTGCATCAGGGTAGCTCCGAGTAGCCATTACAGCCAGCAGCCTTGGCTGGCTACAGAAGCAACCAGATCCCTACCTAGCTCAGAGTGGCTGACAGCCACCCAGCTGGCCCAGGAAACAGCTGAATCCATACCACAATGACCACTCCAACTACTACCAGCTAGGCTCCCAGAAGCCATGGTTCTCCAACACAGCCCCCAAGGATGGCAAGAGTCCATTCTAGCCTTCCACCAGCCATGAGTATCTTGACAAGACCCAACCAACCACACACAATACCAGGGCCACTTATATTCCCAGTTCCAATATGAGCCTCAGGTGTTTCTGGTTATGTCCAACTGCAGCAAGGGACCGCCGGAAAACCCGGAGTCCGGAGTCCACGGACTGAACCACCACATTGGTACAATACAGAGGAAATCTGTCATTTTTAAATTGGCTTATAATGGTCGCCATGACTCAGTCTTAGCCAACAATGGAGTAAAAGAAGGAGGGAAAGCAAGGAAAAAGTTGATGTTTGCAAGCAGTTTCTGCTTCTGGTGGACAGAGATATGAGTCGACAGTTATGGTTTTCCTTTTCTTCAGAAGTTATTACAGGGAAATCTGTCTTTGGGGTGATTATTGCAGGAAAATACGAAGATTAAGTCATCACACCTTGGCTTGATGCACAATCTCTGTTGCCCCAATTCAGAGAATTTTCAGGTGAAAGTACATTATGCACCTTTGTGGTGTTGAAACAAGGCCATTGAACAACATTACATAAAGACCCAAGCTACTTCTGGAGGCCAAGCGTAAAGAGGAAGTACACAGTTAATGGCAGGACTCTTAACATCACTAATGTACAGATGGATTTGGAGTCCAAGTCCATAGCGTCCTGAAAGTGGCCACACAAGTTGTTTAAGGAGCCAAGGGGGCATATGGCATGCTTGCCTTTATAGGTCAAGGTGCTAAGTGTAAGAGTCAGGAAATTATGTCATAACTTTATAAAACTCTGGTTGTTCTACATCTGCAGTATTGTGGGAACTCTGGAGAGGATGCAGAAGTGGTTTACCAGGATTCTGCCTGAATCAAAGAATATGTACTATAAGTACTTGGTCAAACTAAGGTTATTTCTTTTTGGAGTGGCAGAGTGTGAGGGGACACAAGAGAGACTTCAGATACTTGAAACCTAGAGCAACACATAAAATGCTGAAGGAATTCAGCTGGTCAGGCCATAATGGTAGAGGTAAATGGACAGACCCAGGCTGAAGGAGACCTGATAGAAATGTATAAAATGATGAGAGGCATAGTTAGAGTAAACAGCCGTTCATTATCTTTTTTCCGAGGTCAAAGATCACTAGGATGCATGTATTTAAGGTGAGGGGGGAAAGTTCAAAGAAAATATGCAGGGTAAATTATTTACACAAATTAGTTGGTGCCTGGAATGTGCTGTCAGGGATGGTGGAGTTTGCAGATGCGATAAAGACATTTAAGATAGGCACATAGATATGGACCATGTACAGACAAAAAAGATTAGTTTAATTAGGCATTATTAGAGTAATAGTTCAACAAAACATTATGCGCCAAAGAGCCTATTCCTGTCCTGTCCTGTTCTGTGTTCTAAGGCAAGGGAGGAAATGGAACAGTAGGATTATGAAAATTAGGAATAAACTGCATTCATCCCAGAACATACTTTAACCCTTCTTTACACTTATCATTGTTCCAGGAAGTTGAAATTGCAAAGAAAGTGATTTTGGATGGGCTGAATTCAGCTAAAGAAGTGGCTGATGTAAAGATGTACCTTCTAGCACTTAAGAACGCACTTCTTCCAGAAACGATACCAGTATTGTTACAGTACACCAGCAAGCAAAGAAATTCTGTGACGTTTATTGCTGTGACTGCACTACAGAGATTCCCAAGTGTCTACATCACTCAAGAGGTAAAGGTCTTGCACAAAGTTTCAAAGTCAAAGTGAAGTTTATTGTTATTGCAACAGGTTGAAATTTGTATTGCATATATCCCCAGTATTTCCAATAAGTTTTCCTGAAGACCGCACTTTTTTAAAGTATGGAGTACAATAATTATATCTGTAAAGTTCAGTGCCACCAATGATGGTTTGTTCAATTTTACCTTAGCAGAGTAAAAATTCAGATTTCCTTCATTAGAGTGAACCAGAATCTGACAGATTGGGATCGTATTTAAGACTAGTTATGTCTTACTGAGATTCAAAACTGCTATGGTAGAAGTTGAACTTGGATCTCGAGATTTTTGCTCCAGGTCTCTTGGTTGCAGGTCTAACAAGTTAACATCCATGCTACATCAGTATTAGGTAGTTAATAACATCTAAAAAGATATGCATTTAAAGAGCAGCCTGTGAATGGTATCAAAGCACATACCTGAGTATGTCATACCTGGAGGTTCAGTTATTCACTGAAATTTTCCATTTGGTCTTATGGTGCAAATTTCAACTAAATTAAATTTATAGGGTCGAAAGATGTAAATCATAACATTATAGTTTGTATCATCATAAACAGATTGTAATATATATGAATCATGATAATTGATGTAAATATTGTAAAGAGACTTGGCTGTACCAATTTACGTACCAAGGACTACCATTTTTAATCATGCCTTTCAATATCTCATCACCGACCACAGCATTTCCCAAAATCTCTCTGCCTGATAAACCTCTTAGTCACAAAAAACCTTTGTTTAGGAGGACTTTTAGCCACATGGAGTGGCATCTACAGGGGCCGCCAGCTAAAAGCCCCTTGCTCATGCACATGAAGTAGGTTATTCAGGCAGTTCTTTCCACCCAGATCCTTACATGAAGCATGGTGCATAATTGTAGAGACCACCAGGCACGAAGCTGAAAGGACCCAAACATGTCGAGTTTTGTTTTGAGTCAGCTGTGTGCCCTTGTAAATAGTTCAGTTTGGGTCTATCTGTGCCATACAGGCAGAGAATGAGAAAGAAAGTGGGAGAGAATGAGAGAGAACGAGAGAGAGAGAGAGAGAAAGAGAAAGATATAAACAGATAATATAAATTGAAAAACATAAAGAGAAGGACAGTGTAAAGGACCATACATACAGAGAGATGGTGGCTAGGTCAGGGTGGAAAAAATATTGCTACCCAAGTGAGAACTGGAAAAGTCATGGGTGGGTTAGGGCTTGGCTGTGTCCCAAATTTATGCCCATGCAGACCCCATTAACCTTTTGATGGGAAATATCAACTATAATTTTCTCTGCACGGAGATCCTCACCGATCGATAGGGACGAGCCCTGCTGCAGGGAGTTTTTTTTCTTGCACTGTTGAGGAGCACAACCTTATGACTATTTATATCAACAAGCTGACATATTTATTGCATGTACAATGAAATTTCTGATGAGTATTCCCATTTTGAAGAATGAAATTTTGCCTGTCGATCCTGATTATGTGGACCTCAAATTGATTATTGGTATTCGAATTTCAAATCTCATAGCAGTTGAATCAGCAGTGCTAAAAACAGTGCTTTTAAGACTTCATTGTAAATCAATAGTGGAGCGAGCATTAAGAGATAGAACATCGCATTCTGATTTCATGCATCATTTTAAGGAGGCACAAAGAGAGAGAGAGAGACTTAATGAGCAGTGGAAGTGGAGGTATATAAGTTGGCAACAATGCATTATGATTACCTGTCTCTATTTAAAAATCGATATATTTTTTCACATTTAGGTGAAGAAGCAGATGAACAGAATTTTTCACCAAAGCAGGGATCAATATGAGGCTGCTGTGCGAATGGCTGCTCTGGATGTGATCCTCAATAACCAACTTTCACCCATGGAATTGAAAAATATTGTGCTGTCTTTGGGAGAAATTGAATTGGAACTCTCTAAGTTTACCGTGGCAAAGCTGCAGAATATCATGCATTCTGACCACCACCCAGCAAGGTGACAGTGAACTGCAGTACCTAGCGTCATAAAAATTCTTGCAAGGCCGTAGGAACCCATTTAGTTCAACTGGTTTATGTTAAATTTTACGATGAGCATGGATTTCACACTACATATTTCACAATTTATTTACTTTTACCTTAAGTGCATCTATGCCTTCAGCTCTCATGCTACTTGTAAAACTATTTTTTACATATCGTTTGTTTTGGATAATTCCCCTGCTTCACAGAAATTTATTTCAATATTGTTAAGTTCCCCTGCCTGTTCGGCCTGTAAATCTGTGCTGGCTTCTAGTAGAGCAACCCATCAGTCCCATTCCTCTGCACGTTTCCCATATCCCTGCAAATTATTCCACCACACATGCGTTCTTCCCCCAACCCTCCCATAGTTTGTTTTAACTGTGGATACAGACACTGAATTGTAATTCTGTGCAGTGATGTGGTGGAAATAAAAATAATAGTAGTTTCTGCACACATGACTCTAGGCAGAGACTATATTCTGACATTTCTGTACCATAGTCTGAGATTCTCTCAAGACTTGAAGTGGATAAAGTTGCATTCTTCAGATGAGGAAGAATGAGTTATATTTGCAGAAGCAGAGTTCGTAGCCTCTGCTGCCTGTTGTCCTTGTTTTTGTTGTTGCCTTTCTCCATGGCGCGTCAGGTTTTCATTCACGTTAATAGTGTAATATCATGGTGTGAAAATGAAATCCTTATGCCGAAGATTTTTCTATATTATTGGGTTTGGGAACTTTGCTTAGAATGGCACTTATGTAGGACTCTAAGTCACCGAGGGATTTAATTTATGCCTTAGATAAAATATAGGTATTTTATGCTCAGTTGCTTGCATATACTTATGTTTGTATTTCTGATACAGAGACAAACTGCAAAACGTAATTTTCTCCTTACAAAATCTTCCTCGTTCCTAATTTTTGCAGACAAGTAATCCGTGAATTCCTGAAAGATCCAATGATAAATAATTACAATTGTTTGTCCAGAACTGGGAGTTCATCTTCTGCTTCAGGATATTTAGCAGGTAAAAGGAGTTGGGTTACATTACCTTCCATTATGCATTTTAGACCATTAAAATATATATGAATATTATACCATTTTAATTTAAATTTTAGATTAAGTTCCAATTTAATTTTTTTCATTATCAGTTACTACAGATATAATATCCTCTTACAATATGGATTTACTCTTTGGAGACACGGGAATATTACAAAATAGTCTTACAGATTTCTTCATATTTACTCAGGGAAGTCAGCTTCATGCAACACAGGTATGTTAATATAATCTTGCATCTCTTGGCTTCGTATTCATCTGAGACTAGCTATTTATTTATAAGCCGGTGCTGAAGAAGGCGAAGGCAATGTTGGCAGTCATTTCTAGAGGAATAGAGTGTAGGAGCAGGGATGTGATGTTGAGGCCTCACTTGGAATACTGTGTGCAGTTTTGGGCTCCTTATTTAAGAAAGGATGTGCTGACGTTGGAGAGGGTTCAGAGAAGATTCACTAGAATGATTCCGGGAATGAGAGGGTTAACATATGAGGAACGTTTGACCGCTCTTGGACTGTACTCCTTGGAGTTTAGAAGAATGATGGGGAGACCTCATAGAAACATTTCAAATGTTGAAAGGCATGGACCGAGTGGATGTGGCAAAGTTGTTTCCCATGGTGGGGGAGTCTAGTACGAGAGGACATGACTCGAGGATTGCAGGGCACCCATTCAGAATGGAGATGCAAAAAAAATTTTTTAGCCAGAGGGTGGTGAATTGTGGAATTTGTTGCCACGGGCGGCAGTAGAGGCCGGGTCATTGGGTGTATTTAAGGCAGAGATTGATAGGTATCTGAGTAGTCAGGGCATCAAATGTTATGGTGAGAAGGCGGGGAAATGGGACTAAAGGGAAGATTGGACCAGCTCATGATGAAATGGCGGAGCAGACTCGATGGGCCAAATGGCTGACTTCTGCTCTTTTGTCTTATTAAATAAGCAATCTAACAGCTAACATTCAGTTTATGAAAATTATAAACATTTGAATCACTCCTGTAACAAGAAGAAAATGCTTTTCTTTTCAGGAACAAATGTTACATTCAATTTCAGACCTAAGCAAGCTTATGAACTCTAGATTTTGAATAATATTGCAGCTATGTGAACATATGTGACATCAGTTACAATTGTCCTGAATGTTCCATCTCCAACTCGGGAAGAAAGAGTCGGCAGGCAGGCTCCAAACTATAAATGGCAGATTGATCTGTTTAAAACAAAGGGAAATAATGATACATCTACCTGCTTAAAGAAAAGCGAATTAAAACTTAATCCAATAAACTACATCTCTGTCAGTGTGGTAAGAGTTACAAAAGAAGAGAGGACTTCTTGTAGCATTTATTC
Source organism: Hemitrygon akajei (assembly GCF_048418815.1). Taxonomy (NCBI): domain Eukaryota; kingdom Metazoa; phylum Chordata; class Chondrichthyes; order Myliobatiformes; family Dasyatidae; genus Hemitrygon; species Hemitrygon akajei. The sequence goes on along the minus strand of NC_133144.1, from coordinate 38,797,253 downwards.
TGTTGAATATATGTGTACATTCACTTCAGCACTATAGACTACTTAATGTAAAGTATGTCTAGGAATCTATTACTAATATATGCCTAGTAATTAGATCTAATCTTACTGACTTTCTCTGCTCAATGCGCTGAAAATACAATTTTATCTAGAGTGGCCTGCAATTGCAAACATTTCCAGGGAGACATTTTTCAGCATTCCAGTATAAATTTCAGCTCCCAGGTGTGGACAGATTTCTGTGCTGCTGCATACTTCTTAAGAACAGCAATTAATCCAGCAGTCAGCTTCGGAGCCTGGAGAACACTCTATTAACAACTTACAATAGTCAGAGTAAATAGTCGATGTTTCGGGCCGAGTCCATTCATCAGGACTGGAAAGGAAGGGGAGAGATTTCCTGATGGTGTTACGAGACAGCTCCAACCACGCCAACTTCTGGGATTTAGACACACAAACTCCCTGGAGTACGGATAGCTGACACAGCCACTTTAAGGGTTCAGAACATTCCCACTTATTGGTAATCATGTTTCGAGCGCCAAGAATTGAGTACTTAAGAAACACCTGAACCGTGGTTCAGTGCTCAACCGTAAGCCTACTAGTGATATTGTCTAGCATTTGTTTTGTGTTCAAATCCAGTTTAATCCATCTCCTGCACCTTGCTTCAGATACCCCAGCATTTGGGTCCAAATGATTCTTCTCAAGGACTCACATCAGAAATGAAGGGACTTGGCCCAAAACGTCAGCAGATGCAGCCTGGCCTGCTGAGTTCCTCCAGCATTTTGGGTGTGTTGCTTTGGATTTCCAGCATTTGCTGATTTTCTCGTGTTTGTGTTCCCATTGGTCTGTGCAAGAATAAGACCCATCTAGATCCATCACTATATGTTGACGTATCTCAGAGCACAGCTTCCTACTCCCTCCTTTCTCCAGATTTCTCCAAGTTATTTTATTTCCTTTGAACAATACTCTACTCCTAATAGAGAGGGGGTTGATTTCTGCAGTGTTGGGGTCCCTTGGTTAAGGGACTAGATGCAATTATGAAAGGCTTATCTCTGTTTCTAGTGAACAGCTATCTGCCCACGGGTAGCAATGCGGTCTTCCTGATGTACTAAACTGTTCTCTGATGACATCTCCCCAATCCAGAAAAAGAATAATTTGCTCAAGAATAGCATCTGTCTTTCAATACAACAGAGGTTCTCAACCTTTTTTAAACTCTAGACCGATACCATTAATCAAGGGATCTGTGGACCCCACTTTGGGAACCCCTGGAATAGAGGGAATAATCTGCTGAAGAGTTACATCACACTGTTCTTATGCAGCCTAGTCCAGGTGGCAGAAATCAGAGCTTGACTTGGACTCCAGGGAAATCTTGACATCAAAGTACATTTATTATCAAAGTTTGTATGCAGTTACAACCCTGAGATTCACCTTCCCCACAGACAGACACGAAACAAAGAAAACTATGGCTCCTGTTTAAAGAAAAACATCAAATCCCCCCACTCACAAAAAAAACAACGCGCAAATGGCAACAAAAAAAGAGAAAAACGACAACATCGAAAAGAGTTCAGGCATGTTCAGTTCAGCTCAGTTCGTTATCTGCAGGCCGCCCTGATCAAAATCACTCAAAATAGCAACAAAACCAGGAGCAGCCAAAACCAGAAACACTTCGTAACTTGAGCTCCAGAGTCCAATCCACAAATTGCTTCAATTAATCTTTGCCCAAGATCTAGGACTGCAGTACTCTCTTCCAACAGCAATGAGGGAGGGAGAGAGAGAGAGAGAGACCATTTGAATGCAGGGAGGTGCCTCCAGAATCAGCAGGCAAGAGGGGGAGATGGACTGTCACACGCAGACATCTTTCTCCAGCAGCATACAGAAGAGGCTGGCAGATGGTGCTGATCACCTGCTCGCTTTCCGCTCGCGCCTCAATGATTTCAGTCTTCCTTGATGCTTTAATTGACGAGATTGGTGAGAAATTGAATCAGTCATGGGCTCACAGGCTTCCTGACCTCCAGGCTGCACACTTCACTTGAAGCCTCCCCGAACCATCTCAGAAACAGCAAAGCGCTAGATTGCTCAATCCACCTGAAAACACGCCACCAAAATGTAGATCTCAGGCTCCACATTTGAAAGAAAAAGGTGTAAAACAATTAGTTTCATGAACTGTCTGGAGGATGTTGCCTGTGGTCGAGTTGTTCATTGGTGCCATCTTCTTCCAGTTGGTTCTTTATTATTACAAAGTAGCGTCAGCCTCTAGTGCTGTTGGGCCCTTGCATTTCCCGAATGGAAACACCGGTCTACTCATTCCTCCTCATCGCCATTCTAAAAGGACAACACTCTATTCTGAAGCTGTTTCCTCTGCTCTTAGACTCTCCTACCAGAGGATACATCCTTTCCACACCCACTCTATCAAGGCTTTCAACATTTGATAGGTTTCAATGAGGTCACCTCTCATTCTTCTGAATTCTTGTCAATATAGCCCCAGAGCCATCAAATGCTCTTCATATGACAAGCCATTCAGTCCTGGAATCATTTTTGTGAACTTCCTTTGAACCCTCTCCGGTTTCAGCACATTGTTTCTAAGACAAGGGGCTCAAAAATGCTCATAATACTCAAAGTGAAGTCTCGCCAATGTTTTATAAAGCCAGAATCTTCATCTTAGTCCCTGGTTAGGCCCTGTCCTACTAGCAAGACAGACACATCAGAGGTGGTAGCACATTAAATCCAGATATCACGAAGTCTTTTAGTCTTCAGGTCAAACAAGTATAAGGAAACCTCCTGAATACCATCCTCCAATGAATGTTGAAGGACAGTTTGAAAAAGCACTGTAAGTAACAAGTGGACCAATGAACTCTGTTAGGATTTTCGGTCTAGCTCAGTCGCACCATTTGTGACCAAGCTGAGTGAGTCCTCAAGTTCAAGTTTATCATCACCTGACTGTACATATATACAACCCAATCTTCCCTTGGACCACGGTGCACCCCAAAACATATACCACACGCAGCACATAAAACAAATGTTACCATAAATAAGTCAACAAAATATAATTCAATATGCATGTAGTATGCAGCATAGGTAAACAATAAACAGTACAGCAGAAGGTAAACAGCTCGCTGTCCTAGTGACAAGACCTCGGTGGTAGCAGCATATTCTTTACTCTCACAGCCTGAGGGAAGAAGCTGTTACCCAGTCCTGATGCTCCTGTAGCTCCCTCCTGACGATAGTGGGTCAAAGGTGGGGGTCCTCAACGTTATTTCAGACCCTTCATCTACAATGGTCCCAGTAAATGTCACAAATTGTCAGGAGGAAGACTCACATTGGTTTTTGCTATCATCTGTGGGTTCTTACGATCTGATGCCTTGCAGATACCGTACCACACAACGCTGCAGCCAGGCAGGACACGCTGGATGGTGCTCAAGTAGAATGGGAGCAGGAAGCCTTGCATGTCCCAGTCTCTTCAGAATGTGTAGATGCTGCTGTGTCCTCTTGACAAATGGGGGTCCAGCTTAGACTGTCTATTATGTGCACACCAAGGAACTCTGTGATCTTCACTCTCTGTACAGCAGAGCAAGGGAGAGTCGTTGACCTGCGCCTTCCTGAAGTCCACAATCATCTTCTTGTCTTGTCTGCATTGAGACTCAGTTTGTTGTTCTCACACCATTTGAAAAGCCTCTCTATCTCCTCTCTGTATGCTGACTCATCATTGTTCCTGATAAGACCAACCACTGTCGTACTATCAGTCAGCTTGACGATGTGGTTTGAGCTGGATCTGGCAGTGCAGTCGTGAGTCAGTAGCATGAACACACAGCCTTAGGGGCACCAGAGCTCAGTGTGATGGAACGTGAGATGTTGCTGCCAACTCAGACTGACTGGGGTCTTCCCATCCAGACCCACGACCACTACCATCGAGAAGAACAAGAACAGCAGATACCTGGGAACACCACCACTTGGAAATTCCCCCCTCAAGTCACTCACTGAGCTGACTTGGAAACACATTGCCATTCCTTCAATGTCGCTGGGTCAAAATCATGGAATTCCCTCCCTAACAGCACTGTGGGTGTATTTACACCTCAGGGACTGCAGCGGTTGAAGAAGGTAGCTTATCGCCACCTTCTTAAGGGCAACTAGGGATGGGCAATAAATGCCGGCTTAGCTGGCAACACCCACATCCCATAAATGAATAAATCAAAAAAAGTCCCAAGATCCAGTTATGGAGGGGGCTGTTGAATCCCAATGAGAAAGATTTGCCAGCCAGCCTCTGGGGGATGATTGTGTGAAATGCCATGCTGAAGTTGATAAACAACATCCTGGCATATGAGGCATCATTTTCGAAGTGGGACAGGATGGAGTGGAAGGCCAAGGCTATGGCATCATGAATGGACTGGTTCGAGTGGTAGGCAAACCATGAAGGATCCAAAGTAGTTGGAAGGTAAGATTTTATATTATCCATTACCAGCCGCTCAAAGCACTTCATTATCATTGAAGTCAGTGCCACTGGGTGGTAATTATTTAGGCCAGCTACCATCGCTACCATTCTTGGGCACCGGAATGATGAGGCTGGCTTGAAGTCTGCAGAGAGAGTGGACTGTTGCAAAGAGATAGTAAAGATATGCATTAAGACTTCTATTAGCTGGGCTGCACAATCCTTCCACACCTGACCACGTATGTTATCTGGCCCTGCAGCTTTGCATGGGTTTACCCTGGATAAGGTCCTCCTCACCTCAGCTGCGGTCAGACTGGGAGCCTGTTCTCGGGGGGGGGAGAAGGGGCTTTCCTCTGCATCAGATCATTCATTGTATCAAATCGAAGGCATTCAGCCTATCAGGAGGGGAGGCGTTATTGTTGTTGGTGCACAGGATGGACTTGTATTCTGTTATAGTTTGTATACCTTGCCACATGCGCCACGTGTCCCTGCTGTCACAAAGCTGTCTGTGAGTCTTCTGTGAGTGCTCTTGCTTTGCCCTCCTGATGGCATGGGAGAGCAGAGCTCATGCTGACCTTGAAGTCATCCGATCCCTCAATTTGAAGGCAACGTCACGATCCCTAAGCATGGCATGAACCTCTGCAGTCAGCCATCATTTCTGGTTTGCCCTTGCAGAGTGGTATTTAATCACGGTAACGTCCTCAATGTATTTTCCTATGTAGCCAGCCACCGATCTCACACATTCATCAATGTTGACATGATGATCATGGGTGGCCACCAGTAGTTTCAAAACTGCCTTGCAGTGCCTAGGTGGCACTCTCTGGCCAGGTCCTGAGCTCCCTGTAAACTGGTTTGACGTGTATAACCAGGGTCTGTATGCAGGGAGTAGCAAAATGGATATGAGGTAAGGACAGGTGGCAGCCTTATAGGTTCCACAAACATTGGTTTTGAACAGGTCCTTCTTTTGAAGAACACACCTCACGATGCTTCGGACACATCATCAGTGATGTAACCTGGGGTCATCAGGTGTTTCGGGTCTTTCAACATCAGACACCCTCACCCAGGCGACCCAGTCGTGGTTGATCAAGCCACAACTTGAGTTCGGGTAACTTGTGCTGCAGATCTCCATGGACTTGCCTTCTTCATCCAGAGAGTTCTCTGCTGCCTCGGTAATGTGACCGATGGCTCTCTGCCTCCTTGTAACAGCAATGCCCAATGCGCTGAGTGCTTTGTAAAGAGAATGTCCAGAGAAGCACTGGCAGACCACTTCAGCAGGCATTCTCTCCTCTGGTTGTGTTGACATGCTAGTAAAACTTTGGTAGGACTGTTTTTAAGTTGGCATGATTGAAGTCACCAGCAACAATGAAGAAACCATTGGGGTGAGTGGCTTTGAGGTTGCAGATTGTGTTGTAGAACTCCTGCAGCACTTCCCCAACACTAGTGCAGGGAGTGGCTGTAAACAGCATCAACCACAATGGCAGTGAACTCTATCGTAGGTTAAAACCTCAATCTGTGGTCAACAGTGGGCCATTACTACCAAGGCATTCACACAACAGTTCTTATTGGCATAGACATACAGACCTCCTCCGTGGGTCTTACTGGAGATCATCACACTTCTGTCCGCCTGGAAGTAGATTAAGCCTTCTTGATGGATAGCGGAGTCTGGTGTTGGATCCTGGAGCTACATTTCTGTCAGGACGATTGTGCAGTTGTCCCTTACCTCCCGATGGTTCAAACACAGATGAAGGTAATCCAGTTTATTTTCTAGCGATTGGAAGTACCTGCCACACTTCTGGTCTGTTAGTTAGTGAGTGAACAAAAATGAGCATATACTTACTGTGTTACCCATCTAGAACTGGAACTAGGACTAGGGGACATTGCCTCAAGATGCAGGGGTGAAGATTTAGAACGGAGATGAGGAGAAACTGTTTTTCCCAGAGAGTGGTGAATCTGTGGAATTCTCTGCCCAGGGAAGCAGTGAGGCTTCTTCATTAAATATATTTAAGATACAGTTAGATAGGTTTATACATAGTAAGGGAATTAAGGGTTATGGGGGAAAAAGCAGGTAGATGGAGCTGATACAGACAGATCAGCCATGATCTTATTGAATGGGGGGCAGGCTCAATGGGCCGAATGGCCTACTCCTGCTCCTATTTCTTATGTTCAGTCTATCTCTGCAGAGAAAACACTAGTAGAAATAACCCTCTGACATTCCTCATGAAGAGAGCATTACTATCCCCCACTGAGGTCACCCACTTCTGAGCTAAAGAACTATCAGGCAGCATGTGTGATGCTAAAATTAACCCCAGTGCTTCTGGAAAGGGATAGAATAAGTTCGTACAGAGCTGCCCCTCATAATTTCAGTTCGGTAATATATGGGATTAGCAATGTGCTTTTGGGAGGTTTCAATCTTGATTTGCCCTCACACACCTATTAACGTTATCATATTGGCATGCTTATTTATTGCATCTACATCTTCACATTTGAAATAGGTATCAATTGAAGCAAAAGGTCTGGACTCATTCTTCAAGCAAAGTTCAGCTCAGGCTGATGATGATGATGATGAAGTCATGGCCGGTATGTCAGTGATTCTCTTTGATGTCCAGTTCCCTCCCATTGTATTTTTCCAAGGATACAGTGATCTAATGGATAAGCTCTGGTCAGTCACCGAAGAGCCTACAAGTATAATAAAAGGATCCATTTTACTGATTGACTATCGACAGGTAATGAACTCAGACACACCCTTGATATTACAAAATAGATATTATTAACTCATGTAACCAATATTTTCATTAATCTGGTATGGTCAATCACAACAGTTGAAAAGGATTATCATTTTGCCACTTCTATTATAATTTTATGGGTTTGAAGTGAATTAATTTTGAATCAAGAGAATGCTGCAAGATCATAGGTTAACCAGTAAGCATAAGAACTCTGCTAAGTTATTGTTTTGAGGGTGGACACATTTCAAAACAAAAACAGTAGATTGGAATGTTAATATAATTTGAATCAGGAGATGGGAACATGTATATGGAGAGAGCAATCATAAACAGAGCGATGTTACAGATTATCTGTGAAGTAACAGCTGAAAACCTTGAACACATAAAACATGTACATCCTCTTTGCAAAGAACATAGATCAGTACAGCACAGGCCAGGCCCTTCGCCCCACAATGTTATGCTGAACTAATTAAACCAATCACCTCTAATTAATCTCCCTTGTCTACCTTGATTATAACTCTTCCCACCCTTTCTCCTGTAAAAATACTATTCCCTTTTCTCAGTTCCTTCATCTCTTCCATATCTGTTCCTAGGATGAGGGTTTTCTTCCCAGGTCGTCAGAAATTCCTCAAAGAATGCGGTTTTCCTTCCTCCACCATTGATGCTGCCCTCACCCACATCTCCTCCATTTCCCAGACTTACACGCTCGCCCCATCTTCCCGCTGCTTTCACTGTGATAGAGTTCCTCTTGTCTTCACCTACCACTTCATGAGCCTCAGCATCCAACACATCATTCTCTGAAACTACCACCACCTTCAGTGGGTTCCTACCACCAAACACATCTTTACCATCTTCCCATTCTCCACAGGGATTGCTTCCTCCACGATTCCCTTGTCCATTCGGCCTTCCTCTCTAACCTTTCTCTCAGCAAGCAGCCAAAGTGCCACACCTGCCCATTCACCTCCTCCCTTACCTCTATTCAGGGCCCCAAACAGTCCCACCAGGTGAGGCAACACTTCACCTGTGAATGTGTTGGGGTCATGTTTTGTATCTAGTGCTCTCAATATGGCCTCCACTACATTGGTGAGTCCCACTGTAAATTGGAGGACCGCCTTGTCGAGCACTCTGCTCCATTTGCCGAAAGCAGAATTTCCCAGTGGCCAACCATTTTAATTCCTATCCCCCTTCCCTTCCTGACATGTCAGTCCTTGGCCTCCTCTTTTGTCACAATGGGGCCACTCACAGGGTGGAGGAGAAACACCTCATATTCCATCTGGGTAGCCTCCAATCTGATGGCACGAATATCCATTTCTCCTTCCTTTTACCTCTTCTCACCTGCCTGTCACTTCCCCTTATGTCCCCTCCTCCTTCCCTTTCTCCTATGGTCCACTCTCCTCTCCCATCAAATTCTTTCTTCTTTGGCCCTTTACCTTTCCCTCTCATTTGGCTTTGCCTATTGTCTTCCAGCTAGCCTCTTTCCCCTCGCACACCTTTTTTAATTCTGGCATTTTCCCCCTTCCTTTCCAGTCCTGAAGAATTTGACCTGAAACATCAACAGTTTATTCATTTCCATAGATGCTGCTTGACTTGCTGAGTTCCTTTAGCATTTTGTGTGTGTTGCTCTGGATTTCCTGCATCTGCAGACTTTCTCATGTTTAGGAGATTGCTGAAGTATTACCGGTTAAGGTGAAGTGAGATGAGAGTGTGAGATTAAAAAGAGAGAGAGGTACTTATAAGCTGGCAAACAGTGTGTTAGTTAAATTGGCATCAGCAGCTTCATTCATGATTTTTCTTCCCTTGTAAGATCAGAACTGAATGTTCTCTGATTATATAGTTGTTGACAACACGAGTGAATCTGCAGATGCTGGAAATAAATAAAAACACAAAATGCTGGCAGAACTCAGCAGGCCAGACAGCATCTATGGGAGGAGGTAGTGATGACATTTTGGGCCGAAACCCTTCATCAGGAGTTAAGGTTGTTGATTCTGTTTGAAGCTCCAGTAGATGAATCAGTTAAATTATGAGCAGGAGTAGGCTTTCACTGTCACAAGCTTTCCCTTCTACTTATTAAAGACATGGCTGATCTGAACTTCATATTCATGTTTATCTGGGGTAACCTTTTATTCTCTTAATTTTCAAGTAGTTATTTATCCCTTCCTTAAAAATACTCAAAGACTGCTTCCACCATTCTTTGAGAAAAAGTGTTCCAACTACTCATGACTCTCCAAGAGAAAAGAAATCTCTCTGTCTCTGCCTTTAGTTGATACTATTTTAAATTGTAAACACCTAGTAGGTTTAAATTCTTCTAGGTGAGCATATACATCTCCAATCCACCTGGACAGCCCTCAGAATATTATATCTTTCGATCCCTTCGAACTCTTCTAAACTCCAGCAGTTATGACCAGACATGAGGTGATAAGTAACGAATAACATTCATACCTGAAAAACGAAAGGGAATTACAATCTCTGGCAAAGGAGAGTCTAAGTACCAAACTTTCATGTTTAGTGGGAAATTCCCCACTAGCGATGTTCTGAAGGTGACCTTTGATCAGAGTTCATCTCGAGCAACCTTGTTAATAGTGTGGTTACAAGTGGTTGCATGTTCTGTGTTCAGTAACTCATCTCCTGATGTTTGAAAGCTTGTCCATCTTCTACAAGACAGGAGTGTGAAGGAATTCTTTCTACTTGTTTTGATGAATGCAGCTCCAATATTTAAGAAACTCAACACAACCAAGGTCAAAGCATCTCATTGATTGGTTCCTCTCATTCTCATTGATTGATTGATTGATTCCTCTTCCCACCCTGTCTCTTGCAAAAATGCTATCCCCTTCTCACAATTCCTCCGTCTCCACCGCATCTGCTCTCAGGATGAGGCTTTTCATTCCAGGATGAAGGAGATGTCTTCCTTTTTTAAACAAAGGGGTTTCCCTTCTTCCACCATCAACTCTGCTCTCAAACGCACCTCTCCCATTTCCCACACATCTGCCCTCACCCCATCCACCCACCACCCCACTCGGGATAGGGTTCCCCTTGTCCTCACCTACCACCCCACCAGCCTCCAGGTCCAACGTATAATTCTCCGTAACTTCCGCCACCTCCAACGGGATCCCTCTACCAACCACATCTTTCCCTCCCCCACTCTTTCTGCTTTCCGCAGGGATTGCTCCCTACACGACTCCCTTGTCCACTCGTCCCTCCCATCCCTTCCCATCAATCTCCCTCCTGGCACTTATCCTTGTAAGCAGAACAAGTGCTACACCTGCCCTTACACTTCCTCCCTCACCACCATTCAGGGCCCCAGACAGTCCTTCCAGGTGAGGCGACACTTCACCTGTGAGTCGGCTGGTGTGGTATACTGCGTCCGGTGCTCCCGGTGTGACCTTTTATATATTGGTGAGACCCGACACAGACTGGGAGACCGTTTTGTTGAACACCTACGCTCAGTCCGCCAGAGAAAGCAGGATCTCCCAGTGGCCACACATTTTAATTCCACATCCCATTCCCATTCTGATATGTCTATCCATGGCCTCTTCTACTGTCAAGATGAAGCCACACTCAGGTTGGAGGAACAACACCTTATATACCAGCTGGGTAGCCTCCAACCTGATGGCATGAACATTGACTTCTCTAACTTCCGTTAATGCCCCTCCTCCCCTTCTTACCCCATCCCTGACATAATTAGTTGTTTGCCTGTTCTCCATCTCCCTCTGGTGCTTCCCCCCTCCCCCTTTCTCCCGAGGCCTCCCGTCCCATGATCCTTTCCCTTCTCCAGCTCTGTATCACTTTCGCCAATCACCTTTCCAGCTCTTAGCTTCATCCCACCCCCTCCGGTCTTCTCCTATCATTTCGCATTTCCCCCTCCCCCCACTACTTTCAAATCTCTTACTATCTTTCCTTTCAGTTAGTCCTGACGAAGGGTCTCGGCCCGAAACATCGACAGTGCTTCTCCTTATAGATGCTGTGTTCCACCAGCATTTTGTGTGTGTTCGTTGATTGGCATATTATCTGCTGCCCTAAACGTTCGATCCTTCCACCATTGGTGGACCAAGGCAGCATCTACAAAACGCATTGTATTTACTCATCCAGCCTACTCCTACTACATCTGCCTAGCCATTGATCTCTATCACCGTACAGGACAAGGCCAGTAGGCACATGCAACATCCATCATCACTTGCAGATTCTCCTCCAATCTGCACATAATCTTGCCTTAAAAAAGGAACTATTCTTTCACAGTTACCAGGTCTAAAATCTGGAATGCCTTATCAAACAGCACAGAAAAACTGCAGATATTTAGAAAGCTGGCTTACTGCTACCTGTTCAAAGACAATTCTGAAAAGAATGCTTGTCTTCCCAAGAAATTAATTTTAAAAAATAGCTGTGGCTTCATTAAAACATGAAATATTAAAAATATGTCAGTGATGTGTGAAATTAAACACGGTTGGAAAGTAAGAATAACAATATTCACCATGTACCCTTTAAATACAGTTTTGAGATGTTTAAGTGGCACATACATAATGAACATAACACATACTTCCACTGCTCTTGGCGATGATCAAAAACAAATTATTTTTTCACAGTCACATAGCATCCAATTTCCTCTTTCCTGCAGGCATTCATGTTGCAGTCGGGCCTTCTAGCAAATGCTGAATTTGAAGGGGGGCTCGGAATTGATGTTTCAGGCACTATTGAGCTCAGTTTATGGAGTCAAAAGTGTAAAACCAACATCAAAAGCAGGTATGGAAATTAACATACTGAAATCAGATATTTGAGTTTCTTTCTTTAGTAATAAGGCACCGACATAGCTTACTAAATATTTCTGATGTGACAGTGGTACCTCTCTTGATTTCCTGTTCTATTAGTTTCCTTTCATAAGTACAGTACTTATATTTTCTTAGAAATCAGCACAATTTCAAGTTGTTAAGTTCTAATTAGTTACATGAATTCTTGGAACTTCCTTCATCTGAGAGCAAATGTATTAGCAGAGGTACTTAATGAATACTTTATTTCAGTATTCACTATGGAAAAGGATCTTGGTGATTGTACTGATGACTTGCAGTGGACTGAAAACCTTGAGCATGTAGATATTAAGAAAGAGGATGCGCTGGAGCTTTTGGAAAGCATCAAGTTGGATAAGTCACCGGGACCGGATGAGATGTACCCCAGGCTACTGTGGGAGGTGAGGGAGGAGATTGCTGAGCCTCTGGTGATGATCTTTGCATCATCAATGGGGACAGGAGAGGTTCTGGAGGATTGGAGGGTTGCGGATGTTGTTCCCTTATTCAAGAAAGGGAGTAGAGATAGCCCAGGAAATTATAGGCCAGTGAGTCTTACTTCAGTGGTTGGTAAGTTGATGGAGAAGATCCTGAGGGGCAGGATTTATGAACATATGGAGAGGTATAATATGATTAGGAATAGTCAGCATGGCTTTGTCAAGGGCAGGTCATGCCTTATGAGCCTGATTGAATTTTTTGAGGATGTGACTAAACACGTTGATGAAGGAAGAGCAGTAGATGTAGTGTATATGGATTTCAGCAAGGCACTTGATAAGGTACCCCATGCAAGGCTTATTGAGAAAGTAAGGAGGCATGGGATCCAAGGGGACATTGCTTTGTGGACCCAGAACTGGCTTGCCCACAGAAGGCAAAGAGTGGTTGTAGATGGGTCATATTCTGCATGGAGGTCAGTGACCAGTGGAGTGCCTCAGGGATCTATTCTGGGACCCTTACTCTTCGTGATATTTATAAATGACCTAGATGAAGAAGTGGAGGGATGGGTTAGTAAGTTTGCTGATGACACAAAGGTTGAGGGTGTTGTGGATAGTGTGGAGAACTGTCAGAGGTTACAGCGGGACATCGATAGGATGCAAAACTGGGCTGAGAAGTGACAGGTAGAGTTCAACCCAGATAAGTGTGAAGTGATTAATTTTGGTAGATCAAATATGATGGCAGAATACAGTATTAATGTTAAGAGTCTTGGCAGTGTGGAGGATCAGAGGGATCTTGGGGTCCGAGTCCATAGGATGCTCAAAGCAGCTGCGCAGGTTGACTCTGTGGTTAAAAAGGAATATGGTATATTGGCCTTCATCAATTGTAGAATTAAATTTAGGAGCAGAGAAGCAATGTTGCAGATATATAGGATACTGGTCAGACCCCACTTGGAGTACTTGCTCAGTTCTGGTTGCCTCACTACAGGAAGGATGTGGAAACCATAGAAAGGGTGCAGAGGAGATTTACAAGGATGTTGCCTGGATTGGGAAGCACGCCTTATGAGAATAGGTTGAGTGAACTCGGCCTTTTTTCCTTGGAGCGACGGAGGATGAGAGGTGACCTGATACAGCTGTATAACTCATCTCCTTCTATGTTAGGCACAACCTTATCAATCACCCCTGCTGTGGACACTTTCTGGAAGTCCAAGATTCATATGCTCCATGACCGCTGGTCTAAGTGTATAAATGTAGGAGGGGACTATGTTGAAACATAAATGTGCTAGGTTTTCTAAAATTGACTCCTAGTTTAGGCCACGAACTTATCAATCACCCCTCATATATTTTGCCATTCACTGTCTCTCTCTTGCTCTCTCTTTCTCTATCTCTCAACATTCTCAGTTTGTTCCCCTCTCTCTTCTGCTCCTCTCTGTTTTCCCAATCACCCATTTTTCTCTGTCTTTGCACCTTGCTCAGCCACACTAATTTTATATTCTGACTGCCTCTCCCCATTTAATTCTTTGCCCCTATAGCTGTCTCACTACATTCCTCTATATTTATCAATTTTGGCCAGTCATTCACTCTATCTATAGCCTACTTGAGGTTCTCATTATCTTTCTCGCTATGTGCCCTTCCACCTATTTCTGCATCATTGGCAAACAATTCGGAAACAAAATTTTTGCTTTCATTGTCCCTGTAAGATGGTGGAGAGGAAAGCCTTCCCTTAATGGGAATCGCTTATTTTCATTGCCTTACCTCTTTTTTTTCCAAACTTATTCCACCATCTGTTCTAAGGAATCACGATCAAGGCTCCTGCATGATAAATAGCCACTAGGTGGAGACTGTGAATGGTTACCATTTCAATGTCTCAGCTTGAGTCAGCTTCTCCCAAAAAAAGTGTAAGGAGGCAGACACTTTGTAATAAAGTTAGATTTTAAAAAGAGCTTGAATTAGTTCTTTGAAATACTAGTAAACATTTTTTTTCCTGATTTCAGCATAAAATTCCTTCTTTGAAGCCAAAGGAATTATATTTTCAGTGAGAGTTTGCATTGCACTCCCAATCCACAGACTATTGTCAATGACCTTGTTTGTTTGTCTGCATTTACTCTTGTAAATTGATATGACAACAATTCAAGTTACATTTTTCTGGTGTTGTCTCTCAGTAAAGGTATGTAGGTTTTGCCCTCTAGCATACCAATGGGATTCTTTAAGTTAACTTCTCAAGCCACAGCACATTTAATTGTCGCTGAGGATTCAAAGCTTTTTCCCCAGCTAATGAAGTTTTTTAGGAAGTGGATTGGGATCAGATATATAATTTACCAATGTATTTCCCAGAAATTTGATCAGACAAAATCTGATCTAGAGCCACATAAAAAACGTTAGCGTGGTTAAGTGTCAATAGTATCATAAAAATGTTAGGGATGCCATGAGTGTTATTCCTCATCCGGTATTTCTTCATATCCACTGTCTGAATAGTCTGTGTTTAACCAGTCTGTTGGTATAAAGTACAATAGGTGTCTACAGTGCTAATGAAATTAAGTACAATTTCCCTGATCCAAAATGGAGGGGTGAACAATTGACTGGAAACAGTGTAAATGCCTATCTATTGCTTGATTAGACCTTTAAGTAATACCATGTATCCATTTGATCTGCAGAGGGGCACTGGTGATTAATTCTATAATCAGAGTCGACACCACTTCTCTTCAAATAGGAGTGAAAAACAATTATGAGGCAACAGCTTCTTTGGATTTCATCAGCTCTGTTGAATTTATAGATTACCCCATTCCTGTTTGCCTTCAACTGTTAAATGGGCCATTCAAATACAGGTAAATCTTCCTTCAGTCCATTCTCCTATATTTTACCCCTTAGTTTCTGCTATAAAGCTTGTTCCACTATCACCTACGAAAGAGTCCTAATGCTCTATAACCAAGCTATTTGCCGGCTGTTAATTTTTCTTTGGTATTATGTAATTTGAATTTCCCCAATTCAATCATGATTGAAATCATTAAGAGATCACTTCAGCTCACTCTGGGAATTTAATTGGGCATTTACAGGCACGAATCTTTGATATTTTGGTATAATCCTTTTGGAACATTGCACTGTAAATTCGTTTAGGATGGCCATCCAATCCAGTGCTCATCTCACCCTATTAACCGTGCCACCCATGGTATGGTGGCATACTGGTTAGCACATCACTTTACAGTACCAGCAACCCAGGTTCAATTCCCACCACTACCTGTAAAAGGTTTCTATGTTGTTCCCATGACAGCAGGGTTTCTCTGGGTGCTCTCATTACCTCGCACAGTCCAAAAGCATACCAGTTGGTAGGTTAATTGGTCATTATAAATTGTCCTGTGACTAGGCTAGGATTAAAGTGGAGAATTTCTGGGCAGCGCAGCTCGAAGGGCTGGAAAGGCCTACTTTGCGCTGTCAATCAATCAAAACCTGATCTCCCTACTATGAGCTTACAGATCCGATCCCAATCCTTCTCAACACTTTTCCCAACACTGTACCCTACCCCCTTCACATAACAGTAAATCCCAGCCTCCTAATCGCCCAGTAAATGCTCCCTCACCATCACTACCCCTCCCTCTCAAATATTGATTCACGATGAATTTCTGCCCACTTGTTTGCCATGACACAGTTGGCTGATTATGCATACGGTCACCAAGTTTACCAGTCTTTCCGCAGCACTTTCATAACTGTTCTGCTGCGCCCAGCCTGCAAATTTGTTAGGGTACATCAGAATTTTGAGACAATAATGTTTTGTGAATAAATCAGGGAATTTGGTGTTGAACTAAGAAACACCTGCATGAATTTTTGGTACTGACCTATTTTTTTTATGGAGGGACATGCTGCATAGTTTCTGTACAGAATGATATGTAGACAATTCCATTTTTCTGGCTAATAATTGGTAGCTATTGTTTTGACCTTTAAAAAAAATAATTTGCCATTTTCCCTATTATCATAATTTTTCAAGGCATGTAGCAGGCAATTATTTTTGAAGTGGAGAGCGCTGTTATAAATTGGAGGAACACAAAAAATAATTTGCTCTTACTAAGAACCCACAAGTATGAACTACTGTTGAAATGAATTACTGGTCAAGTTCTAAATGTCATTGTTGGTTGATGTATAAATATTGTTGAAAGTATACAGTAAATTCATATCTTTTTCAATCAGCTGAGCAAACAGATCAATTCTGTGACTGTGACAGTAATTCTGTGACTGGGGCTACGGCCACACTACACCGGATAAATTCGTAACCGAAGCTTTTTCTCTTCATTTTTACCCTCCGTCCAAACTAAAATGGCGTTTTCATCCCCCGAAACCGAAGCTTTTCAGAAATGCTCTCCAGGTTGTGTAATTTTGAAAACGCCGCTTGGGCAGATCAGTGTGGATGGGGTAACCAGAGAAATCTGAAAGTGCTGTCAGACGGCAGCGCACCATTTCATTGTTTTCCTGAACGCAACCTAACAATTTCAGAACAGACAGCAACGAGACTGAAGTCAGAAGAGTTAGAAATGTACTCACCAAATACTTTGACCCATAACTTACTGAATAAATAAGTATACTCACTTTGCCCTGTTTTCTGTGCTTGCTTGTATGAAGGTGGTTTACCTATTTATGCAAGTACTTCTCTGACAATAGATGTGTAATAGCCTACTGTAACATTGTATGGAAATACAAAATAACACTGATGTAGACATGTTTTATACATTTAACAAGGGGCTTTATTAATGCAACAGAGTTCATCAGTTTTTTAGTGTTCATCGTCAGCTGGGTCATACTGTCGGTGAACACCCTGTTGGTTGCCTCCATACGCTCCAGTATTTGTTTTTTTTTGTTTTAAGTTCTCCTGCACGAGGGCCAACAGCTGCCCGTCGTTTAAGTTTTTCTAGTCTGTAACTGAACAAACACGTACAGTCTTTCCCAGCGAGATTCGACACCAAACATGTTGCTTGTTTTTGGTAGATGCGTCCTGCGCGTGCGCAGTAGGAGGAGATTAGCCAAAATATCCGTTTCAATGTGGACAGAGATATTTTTTTAAATGCCTAGTGTGGACGCCTATCATTTTTACATGAAATCGGCGTTTTCAAAATTATCCGGTCTAGTGTGGACGTAGCCTGGGTTTGTCACGGTACAATACTGGAATGTCAGTCTGGATTATAGGTTTTATGATGAAATTGGGTGCTAATTGACTCAATACGTGAACTCTCAACTATGAATAATTACGCTCCGAGGAGCTAATGTTAAGCACGTCAAACTTTTCTCTCTATAAAACTGACACATTAGGAATGAATATGATGAAATAACTATTATTTTGAAAATTATTCATGTGCAGTTCAAATAAATTTTTGAAGTTAGTCTTAAATTGTCTTGTTTTCAGAGAGGAGATTACGATCTACAAATCATTGCAAGAGCACGTAGCATTTATCAAGAGGAAGAAGAGAACAAGGACTGCTCAGGAAGCTGAGTTACCTCTTCATCAAGCCAATTCAGAAATGTGTAAAAAGCTGTTCTAGGTTTCATCTGGGTGCTGAATTGGTTTGGCACTATTGCTTAATGTAAGAGTAAAATTAGCTGGGTGGAATATTTCCTGTGAATTGTTCCCTCCTCTTTGCTATTCCATAAACCCACTTAGACACGGTTCTAAGGTTGACAGTGTTAACTGTTCTTTGCCAGGTTGTTAACCAATCCTCTGGATATGATGTATTCTTAACATTTGCATTTGATTTAAAAGGAAAATGCATGTATGAAAATCAGTAAATGTCCTGGGATTTTGATCACAATCCTGCAGATTGAAGTATGCAGTGTTAAAAGTCACTCTTCAATTTGATGCATCGGTTAATCTTTCAAAGCAAGTAAATAGCATTTCATATAATTTCATCTGATCCCTGCCAATCCCTGACCTATGTCTCAATTTTTTTTGCCTCTTACCCAGTATTTTTTCTTCTTATTTTAATCATCTTATCACTCCCGTGTGTTTATTAATTGCGAGGTCAGAGCAACAGGGCTTGACTAAACTGCCTTATTTATATGAAGCAATTAAGAGATTGTTGAAATAGTAGTGGGTGTTTCAAAGCAAATAAGGTGTCAGTTAGTTGAAAAGGCAAATTGAATTATCCAACTACCCACAGTCTCAATAATTGGTTAATTTGGTTCCCATTCTAACTTTGAATACAATTTATTTAAATTAAAGCCTATTGTGAGGGCTTGTTAACTACAGTTCATATGGAGGATGATACAAATGGAAAACGAATGAAAAAAGGGAAACTAATTGGAACTGTGATGTATAAAACCCAGCAGTTGCTGGAAATTTCAAATTAAAAAACATATTGATGGTAAGGCAAAATTTAGATAGAGAAAATCTGAGGTAACAATGGAGGTTGATGGCCTTCCATTAGAATTGGGCAGGTTTGATACAAGCTGGCATCACAAATTGTTGAAATCTAAAAGTTACCCAGTAGGTAAGGTAATATATATGGAGGGAGAAAATGATGTTAATGTGTCAGCTCAATGAGCCTTAATCAGACATTATTCACTAGAATTTTCTTGTCATTTTCATCTATTTATAACATTAGCTCTTCTCATCACCACCCTAACTCTGATATTTCCTTTGTTCTCTCCTTCCTTTCTCTGCAACTCCTACCTTTTCCCAGTTCTGATGAAAAGCTTTGAACTGAAATGTTAACTTTGCACATCTGAGGTGCTGAGATTTTCCAGTATTTTCTGTTTTTATGTGACATCTGATATATTATAACATAAATCATTTATTTCTGTGTTCTCGATTAAAATGTAAACCAACAAACTGAAGGCTGCTAATAACTATTGAATGTGTTAATCTGAAACAATATGTAATGGAGTATTCGGCAGATAAATTAGAATGTTCTTCTTGGGCAGTCCCTCGGGATTCAGGATGATTTACTTTGCTTTCTGGGTGTTAAGGTGGCTATGGAAGATAGGGTAGGAGGTGGATGACTGGGTGGGTACCTAGCTGATGTACCTCTGCTGCCTATAGTGAGCTTCTGTGCACTCAATGCATAGGCTCAAGGAATTCAGCACCATTCCAAATACTTGTTTTTGAGCTACCTAGGGTTCAGTGAGGCTATTATAGTTTCAAGGAAGCTTTGAACACTTCCTTGAATTGTTTCCTCCTAGATAAAGAAATGGATGAATGAAAACTGGAGAGCTGTGAGGGGGAAGGGTAGATTGATCTTGGAGTAGGTTAAAAGGTTGGCACAATATTGTGGGCCAAAGGGCTCATATAGTGCGGTCCTGTTCTGTCTGCTTGGTAATCTTCTGCCATAGCAGAGTTCACAATAGAATGTAGCACCTGCTGGGGGAGCTCAGCAGGCCAAGCAGCATCCATGGAAAAGAGTAACATCGACATTTCAGGTCAAAACCCACTGGCAGGACTAGAATGTCTGTTTTGGAAGTCTGATGTCAGGCTCGTGAATGATGTGAAAAGCTGGAAGCTAACTATGGCCAAGCGTTAAGACAATGTGAGGACTATGGGATTTACAGTCAACACCCACAATACGGAAGGTCTCTAACAACCTGCCTCCCACTGCACTCCTCTCACAATAAAGATTCACATGATGACTCTGGAAATCTCAGATCAGTGTCCCTCTCTGTTGTGAAAGCAGACATTGATGATTACGTTCACTACTGCTTTCTGTTTACCAGCACAGAGTTTGACCAATTGAAGAAAAGGGCATTGGAAGACTGACCTCAGGCCCAGCACAAAATTCATGGTTGACCATACAGAAAGGATCCCTATCTCTCTGAGACATGGACAACTAAGAGCCAATGGTATCTTCGGTAAATCCATCAAAATTACTGGAAGGATAAGCAACCTAATGTTAACATCCTCTCCCAGGGTTACATCTCCAACATCAAATACAATACCATTGACCAGCAAACTCTGAGGGGGCAAAAACCTGAAAGATTTTTTATTTGTAAATTTAGGTTCTAAGGTCTATAATCAATTGGATGACACTCAGAACTATGATGTAGATATTCTGATTGATATGCTTCATTTTTGATGGCTCTGGGCCTGTACTCTCTGGAATTAAGAGTTATAGAGAAGTACAGCATAGTATCTGGCCCATCTTGTCCATACCAAAACCATTTAAACCATGTACTCCTGTTGACCTGCACTAGGACCACAGCCCTCCATATCCCTACCATCTATGTACCTATCCAAACTTCTCTTAAACATTGAAATCAAGCTTGCATGCACCAGTTGTGCTGGCAGCTCATTCTACACTCACAACCCTCTGAGTGAAAAAGTTTTCCCTCATGTTCCCTTTAAATTTCTCACCTTTCACCCATAACCCATGATCTCTGGTTGTGGTCCCACCCAACCTTAGGAAAAGTCCTGCTTGTGTTTACCCTAGCTATACCCCTCAGAATTTTGTACATCTCTATCTACTCTCTCAATCTTCTACGTTTTATAGAACATAGAATAATACAGCACATTACAGGCCCTTTGGCCCACAATGTTGTGCCGACCCTCAAACCCTGCCTCCCATATAACCCCCCCACCTTAAATTCCTCCATATACCTGTCTAGTAGTCTCTTAAACTTCACTAGTGTATCTGCCTCCACCACTGACTCAGGCAGTGCATTCCACGCACCAACCACTCTCTGAGTAAAAACCCTTCCTCTAATATCCCTCTTGAACTTCCCACCCCTTACCTTAAAGCCATGTTCTCTTGTACTGAGCAGTGGTGCCCTGGGAAAGAGGCACTGGCTGTCCACTCTAACTATTCCTCTTAATATCTTGTACACCTTTATCATGTCTCCTCTCAGCCTCCTTCTCTGCAAAGAGTAAAGCCCTAGCTCCCTTAATCTCTGATAATAATCTATACTCTCTAAACCAGGCAACCTGGTAAATCTCCTCTGTACCTTTTCCAATGTTTCCACATCCTTCCTATACTGAGGCGACCAGAACTGGACACAGTACTCCAAGTGTGGCCTAACTAGAGTTTTATAGAGCGACATCATTACATCGTGTCTCTTAAACTCTATCCCTCGACTTATGAAAGCTAACACCCCATAAGCTTTCTTACCTACCCTATCTACCTGTGAGGCAACTTTCAGCGATCTGTGGACATGTACCCCCCAGATCCCTCTGCTCCTCCACACTACTAAGTATCCTGCCATTTACTTTGTCCTCTGCCTTGGAGTTTGTCCTTCTGAAGTGTACCACATCACACTTCTCCGGGTTGAACTCCATCTGCCACTTCTCAGCCCACTTCTGCATCCTATCAATGTCTCTCTGCAATCTTCGACAATCCTCTACACTATCTACAACACCACCAACCTTTGTGTCATCTGCAAACTTGCCAACCCACCCTTCTACCCCCACATCCAGGTCGTTAATAAAAATCATGAAAAGTAGAGGTCCCAGATCAGATCCTTGTGGGTCACCACTAGTCACAACCCTCCAATCTAATCCAATCCAACCCTCCACCATGACCCTCTGCCTTCTGCAGGCAAGCCAATTCTGAATCCACTTGGCCAAACTTCCCTGGATCCCATGCCTTCTGACTTTCTGAATAAGCCTACCATGTGGAACCTTGTCAAATGCCTTACTAAAATCCATATAGATCACATCCACTGCACTACCCTCATCTATATGCCTGGTCACCTCCTCAAAGAACTCTATCAGGCTTGTTAGACATGATCTGCCCTTCACAAAGCCATGCTGACTGTCCCTGATCAGACCATCATTCTCTAAATGCCCATAGATCCTATCGCTAAGAATCTTTTCCAACAGCTTTCCCACCATAGACGTAAGGCTTATTGGTCTATAATTACCTAGACTATCCCTACTACCTTTTTTGAACAAGGGGACAACTTTCGGCTTCCTCCAATCCTCTGGTACCATTCCCGTGGACAACGAGGACATAAAGATCCTAGCCAGAGGCTCAGCAATCTCTTCCCTTGCCTCGTGGAGCAGCCTGGGGAATATTCTGTCAGGCCCTGGGGGACTTATCCGTCCTAATGTATTTTAACAACTCCATCATCTCCTCTCCCTTAATATCAACATGCTCCAGAACATCAACCTCACTCATATTGTCCTCACCGTCATCAAGTTCCCTCTCATTGGTGAATACCGAAGAGAAGTATTCATTGAGGACCTCGTTCACTTCCACAGCCTCCAGGCACATCTTTCCACTTTTATCTCTAATCGGTCCTACCTTTACTCCTGTCATCCTTTTGTTCTTCACATAATTGAAGAATGCCTTGGTGTTTTCCTTTACCCTACTCGCCAAGGCCTTCTCATGCCCCCTTCTTGCTCTTCTCAGCCCCTTCTTAAACTCCTTTCTTGCTACCCTATATTCCTCAATAGACCCATCTGATCCTTGCTTCCTAAACCTCATGTATGCTGCCTTCTTCCACCTGACTAGATTCTCCACTTCACTTGTCACCCATGGTTCCTTCACCCTACCATTCTTTATCTTCCTCACCAGGACAAATTTATCCCTAAAAATCCTGCAGGAGATCCTTAAACATCGACCACATGTCCATAGTACATTTCCCGGCAAAAACATCATCTCAATTCACACCCGCAAGTTCTAGCCTTATAGCCTCATAATTTGCCCTTCCCCAATTAAAAAATTTCCTGTCCTCTCTGATTCTATCCTTTTCCATGATAATGCTAAAGGTCAGGGAGCGGTGATCACTGTCCCCCAGATGCTCACCTACTGACAGATCTGTGACCTGACCCGGTTCGTTACCTAATACTAGATCTAGTATGGCATTCCCCCTAGTTGGCCTGACAACATACTGTGACAGGAATCCATTCTGGACACACTTAACAAACTCTGCCCCATCTAAACCCTTGGAACTAATCAAGTGCTAATCAATATTAGGGAAGTTAAAGTCACCCATGATAACAACCCTGTTATTTTTGCACCTTTCCAAAATCTGCCTCCCAATCTGCTCCTCAGTGTCTCTGCTGCTACCAGGGGGCCTATAGAATACCCCCAGTAGAGTAACTGCTCCCTTCCTGTTCCTGACTTCCACCCATACTGACTCAAAAGTATGCTACATTATCCACCATTTCTGTAGCTGTAATAGTATCCCTGACCAGTAATGCCACCCCTCCTCCCCTTTTTTCCCCCTCTCCATCCCTTTTAAAGCATTGAAATCCAGGAATATTGAGAATCCATTCCTGCCCTGGTGCCAGCCAAGTCTCCATAATGGCCACTACATCATAATTCCATGTATGTATCCAAGCTCTCAGTTCATCACCTTTGTTCCTGATGCTTCTTGCATTGAAGTACACACATTTTAGCCCTTCTACCTTATTACCTTTACACCCTTTATTCTGTTCTAAAGAATACAGTCCTAATGTGTTCAATCTTTCCTTATAACTCAAGTCCTGCAGACCCAGCAAAATCCTTGTAAATTTTCTCTGTATTCTTTCAACCTTGTTTACATATTTCCTGTAGGTGGGTGACCAAAATTTCACACTGTGGTAAACTATGTATACCTGTCTGGACACGCCCCTCTGCTGACTGCTCCTGTGGCTCCTCCCACAGACCCCTGTATAAAGGCGATTGGGGCACTGCTCCTCCCTTAGTCTTCGAGATGTTGTGCTCCCTTTTGCTGTTAATAAAAGCCTATCGTTCACTTCCAGTCTCCGAGAGTTATTGATGGTGCATCACACACAATACTCCAATACTCCGCCTTCCTCACAGTCCACTACACCTCCAATCTTGGTGTCATCCGCAAATTTGCTGATCCAGTTAAACCAGATTATCATTCAGATCATTGATATAGATGACAAACAACAAAGGACCCAGCACTGATCCCTGGGGCACACCACAAGTCACAGACCTCTAGTCAGAAAGGCAATCCTCTACTACCTCTCTCTGGCTTTTCCAATTGCCTAATCCGATTTATTACCTCATCCTGCATGCCAATGGACTGAATCTTCTTGAACAGCCTCCCATGCAAGACCTTGTCAGATACCTTACTAAAGTCCATGTAGACAATATCCACTGCCTTGCCTTCATCCATTTTCCTGGTAACTTCCTTGAAATACTCTGTAATTGGTTAGACATGACCCACCACACACAAAGCTATGCTGACTATCCTTAATCAGTTCATGTCTAGTCAAATACTTATATATCCAGTCCCTTGGAATACCTTACAATAAATTTCCCACAACTGATGTCAGGCTCACCAGTCTATAGTTTCCTAGTTTATGTTTAGAGCCTTTCTTAAACAGCAGAGCAACATTTGCTCTGGTGTCTCTCCTGTAGTTAAGGATGTTTTAAATATCTCTGCTAGGGCCCTGGCAATTTCTACATTTGCCTCCCATAGGGTCCAAGGAAACACATTGTCAGGCCCTGGTTACTTATCCACCCCAATTTGCCTCAGGGTAGCAAACACCTCCTCCTCTGTAATCTGTACAGGGTCCATGAAGGGTGGGGAATCTGTTTGAAACCTATCAAATATTGGATGGCCTAGATAGAATGGATGTAAAGAGGATGTTTCCTATAATGGTGGAGTGTAGGACCAGAGGGCACAGCCTCAGAATAGAGGGACATCCATTTAAAAGGGAGGCAAGGAGGAATTCTTTAGCCAGAAGGTGGTGAATCTGTGGGACATGTTGCTACAGGCGGCTGTGGAGGCCAGGTCATTGTGTATATTTAAGGCGGAGCTTGATAGATTATGATTAGTCAGGGTGTGAAAGGTTATGGGGAGAAGGCAGGAGAATGAGGTTGAGAGGGAAAATGGATCAGCCATGATGAAATGTCGGAGTATATTGATGGGCTGAATGGCTGAATCCGCTCCTTTCTCTTAAGCTATCATAGTCTCTTGGTTTCACTCTGGTTCATAAACCCTATTGGCTTCCCAACACAGAAGTACCTATAATTCTTCCCTGAAGTTTACTGTTTCAGCAAAGAGATGGAGCAGCCAGGTGTAGAAAAAAAAATAGCGCATTAAGGTATTGTCCTTGAGCAAGGATTAATGAAGGTTGTTACGGTGAAAGTAGGATGGTACTTTTAGAGACCTCTATTTATACAGCACTTTTACATTTTATTGGAAAGCTGCCAGGATGAATTTCCCCCCATTTTATGCGCACAGTCTTTATCCCAGGTTTGGAGAGTCAAGAAATAGAAGGCATAGACTTAAAGTGAAAGAGATAGATTGAATAGGAACTTGATGAGCAACATTTCCACCAAGCAGGTGTTCAATATATGGAATGAACTGCCAGAGGTACTGGATCAGACAGCATTTATGGAACTGAATAAACAGTCGACATTTTGGGCCAACACCCTTCATCAAGACATCTGTGTGCTTTGCCTTGGATTTGCAGTGTCTGCAGATTTTCTCATGTTTGTTACCAAGCTGTTTGACTGTATGATTTAAAGAGAACCAAAATGAAGCTGTTCGACCGACACATATTGGTTTGGTGTTGATTGTGGAATTACTGATGATCATTGATGTTATGAATTGCAGAAATCTAATTAAAATCTTTCAGAAAATAACATGGTGGGATGTAGTATGATTTGGAACATGTCAATTGAAACATTTTTGAGAAGAATACATGTCTTTGAATTTACACGTCTTTGAAGTTTCCCAAGATTCCCCCAGTTTTTGTTTAGGTCTGTTGTAGATTAATCGGTAGAGGTCATTTGCTACAATTAAACAACAGCTCTGTCACTTTTGTCAACGTGACTACCGGGATGATAGAAGATGAAGAATATGATATTGGTCTTTTTCCATTACTCATTTTCTATCTGTCGTAAACTTAA
This sequence comes from Hemitrygon akajei, assembly GCF_048418815.1. Classification (NCBI taxonomy): domain Eukaryota; kingdom Metazoa; phylum Chordata; class Chondrichthyes; order Myliobatiformes; family Dasyatidae; genus Hemitrygon; species Hemitrygon akajei. The sequence goes on along the minus strand of NC_133144.1, from coordinate 38,771,135 downwards.
AGTTGTAGAGTTATAGAATACTATAGCACAGGAACATGCCCTTCAACCCATCTACTGTGACAAACCATTATTCTGCCTAGTCCTGTGGACCCATATCTGGACCATAGCCCTCCATACCCCTCCTATTTATGTAATCCAAATTTGTCTTAAATGCTGAAATCAAATCTACATCCACTACTTCTGTTGGCAGCTCATTCCACACTCTCCCCACCCTAAGCGAGGAAGTTACCCCTCAATATTTTACATTTTACCTTTAACCTTTGACTTCTAGTCTCACCTAACCTTAGTGGAAAAAGTCTGCTTTAATTTACCCTGTCTATACCCCTCATAATTTTGTATACCTCTATCTAAGAAGGCAAGACAGCAGCTATATTTCATTAGGAGTTTGAGGAGATGATGCACCATCAATAACTCTTGGAGACGGGAAGTGAATGATAGGCTTTTATTAGCAGCAAAAGGGACCACGATATCTCGGAGACTGAGGGGGGAGCAATGCCCCAATCGCCTTTATACAGGGGTCTGTGGGAGGAGCCACAGGAGCAGTCAGCAGAGGGGCGTGTCCAGACAGGTATACATAGTTTACCGCAGGAGAAACACTCAAAAACTTCTTCAGATGTACCGTGGTAAGTATTCTGACAGGCTGCATCACTGTTTGGTATGGAAGGGCTACTGCACAGGATCAAAAGAAACTACAGAAAGTTGTAAAATTAGTCAGCTCCATCTTGGGTACTAGCCTCCGTAATATCTAAGGTACAAGGGCTGATTGATAAGTTCGTGGCCTAAGGAAGAAGGAATCAATTTTAGAAAACCTAGCACTTTTTATTTTTCCTACATTTACACATTTAGTCCAGTGGTCGTGGAGCATACAGATCCCTTCTTTGTAGAAGTCGGCGTCTTGGATCTCCAGAAGTGGTCCACAGCAGGGGTGATTGATATGTTCGTGGCCTAAGGTAGAAGGAGATGAGTTATTAACTTCAAACTTCCCACGTTTTCACTCAAAGAGTTGAACTGCATGTGCATGTAACGAGAGCTGTATAACTCACCTCCTTCTACCTTCAGCTATGAACTTATCAATCACCCCTGCTGTGGACCATCTGGAGGTCCAAGATGCTCTCATTACACACATGTGCAGTTCAACTCTTTGAGTGATAACACAGAAAGTTTGAAGTAAATAACTCATCTCCTTCTACCTTAGGCCACGAACCTATCAATCACCCCTGCGGTGGACCACTTCTACAAAGAAGGGATCCGTATGCTCCACGACTGCTGGACTAAGTGTGTACGTGCAGGAGGGGACTATGTTGAAAAATAAATGTGCTAGGCTTTCTAAAATTGACTCCTTCTACCCTAGGCCATGAACTTATCAATCACCCCTCGTATCTTCAAGGAACAGTGGCTCAGAAAGGTGGTGTCCATTATTAACGACCCCTATCATCTGAGAAATGCCCTCTTCTCATTGTTACCATCAGGAAAGGGGTATAAAAGCCCAAATGCACACATTTAGTGATTCAGGAACAGCTTCTTCCCCTCTGCCATCCAATTCCTAAATGGACATTGACATTATTTTAAATCTAACTATTTAATATACATATACAGTATATACTTACGTAATTAATTTGCTTATTTAACTTTCTATATTATCATATTTTGCACTGTACTGCTGTCACTAAGTTAACAAATTTCATGACATATGCTGGCGATATTAAACCTGATTCTGATTCTGATCTCCCCTCATTCTCCTACGCTCCAGCGAATAAAGTCCTAACCTATTTAAACATTCAATATAACTCAGATCCTCAAGACCCAGCAACATTCTTGTAAATTTTCTCTGTAAGATTACAGAGACTTCAAACAAACCTTCTTAATAACGTAATATTGGCCTTTGGTTGTAGAAAACAGGATCACTGTATAAAATCTTGGAGAAGGTGGTAAGCATTTAAACAATCACATCCGAATAAAACAGAAATGGGTTTTTACTGCTACTTCAAGGGTGGATGGTGCAACAAACCGGATTCGGGAGGAGATGTTGTTGCCAATCCGAACTGACTGGGTCTGCAAGTGTGGAAATCAAGAATCCAATTGCACAAGGATATATTGGAGCCAAGCTCTTGATTAGTTTTGAGGGGATGATGGTGGTGAATGCTGAGCTGTAGTCAATAAAGAGCATCCTGATGTATGCACCTTTGCTTTCAAGATTTTCCAGATTGAGTGAAAAGCCAATGAGATGACATCTGCTGTGGACCTGTTGCTCCAGAAGGCAAATTGGAGTGGATTGAAGTTGCTTCTCAGGCAGGAGTTGATATGTTTCATCGTCAACCTCTCAAAACTCATCATCACTATGGATGTAAGTGTCACTGGATGATATTGAGACAGGTTACCACATTCTTCTTAGGAACCAGTATAAGTGAAGTCTCCCTGAAGTAGGTGAGTACCTCAGACTGCCAAAGCAAGAGGTTAAAGATCTCAATGAACACTCCAGACAGTTGATCAGCGCAAGTCTTTGGTACTTGTCTAGATACCCCTGTCTGGGCCAGATGTTTTTTGTGAAGGCTGGGCCCATGGAAAGCATCTGGCTCTCCTGAAGGTTTTAAGGAGCATCTTGGAGCAGACCGGTAGGGAGGTAGAGGAATTTGTAGAGAGGGCTTGGGTCTGAGTTAAATGAAAGCATTGCCATCAGTGGTGGATCAATGAAAATGATCAGTGCACAAGAATCCAAGGGTAGAACAGTATAAGATTATGAGCCTGGTAGAGGTTGTGGAGAGGATTATAAAACAAGAATGAGAATTTTTAAATCAAGGCCTTTCTTAAGTGTACGTGATTTTCTGTGGACAACGATAATTTATGAAGCTCAGTTTCAGTCGGAGCACAAACTCAGAATGATTGACAATACATCCAGGAGAATAAAGGCATTTTTTAAAAATGATATTGTGAGTTGCTTTGTTCTGAATTTTTCTCTCAAGGAATCATGGAAGCAGATTTAATAATTAACTTTGAAAAGCAAATTAAATATTCCTTTAAAATGGGAGACTGATCAAGGTTATCAGGCATCAAAGCAGAACTCATTGGATTATTTTTCTCAGACAGTAAGCCGAGCAGATTTTTTTTTTGTCTATATGTACACTCTCCACAAAACTGTCTGAGTTAAAGTTGAAGACAGATTCAGATCTCAGGAAGTTGTGATCAAAGATAATCTCACATGGCCAATGGTCCAGCATTTAGATATTATCTATAAAAATTTAGGAAGCTGATTTAAAATCATTCTGCTTGACAAGTTTGGGGCAATAACAGTCCAGAATTGGTGGTATTTTGGATTTCATTCTCACTTTCCACACTTTTCCCATTTTCTCCACTCGGAAACTTGCCTGTTTCAGAAGAGGCCCCCTTTCCAATAAGATTTGTTTTATAATTGCTTTGATAGTGTAAAGGGACAGAGCTTTTGTTTGTCACCTTGTCAGCAGTGGAAAAACTACTGGAAAAAATAATACAACTTGATTTCCCCTTATTTTCTACATCTTCCACCTGATTCAGCCATCGGTATCTACCTAAACGGATGGTTTTTAAGATAGGATCAATCCTGCCAAAGTTAGTCCCATTGCTAGATGTAATTCAAGTGCTACACTCAGTAACAGAGGGAGATTGCATTGCCCTTTACCCACTCAATATCCATCCAAACCATTAAGATACCTGCTTGAGAGAAGTCATGTGAATGACCTTACAGTGATGTGGTTTTGAAATGCACTCAGCCTTGTCCTTGAGTTAATCATTATTTGTTTAATCCGTCTAGTCATTACGCTGGTTTTGAATTAATGTCTCTAGCAGGCTGCTCGATGTACCAGTCTCAACCTGCAACCCCTTGATAAAGAATTAGGCTCTCCATTTAAAACTTGAGGATCCACTGATTTGCATTGTTGATTACTTCTTTCCTTATGTTCTAAAGCTTTATCAGGTGAGTTAATGATTCCATAAGTAGCCATGCCTATGGCAGAGTCATAATTCTGATGTATGAGAGGAAGAGAAGAACAGACATTGAAGAAAGTGCAGAGAAAATTGCAAGTCCTTCAGTCAGGAAGAAAAAGGGACACTGCAAAATCAGATGAATGAAGTGACCGGGATTGAAGAAATCCATTCCTCTGTGGGTGTTAATTCCATTCTTGTGGCTCAGAAAATGATCCATTCCTGGTTAATGAGATGAAGGCAAGGGATGCAGCTCATTTATTAAGGATGTATAAAACTACGCTTTGGAGGTGGAAATGGCAGCTTCCTCTGTACTCCCAACCCTCCACCCCATTCACACAAACATATGTGCTTCTTCATTCATATTTCACACTTTGGTTGTGAGTTCAAATCCCATGATGCCATGATGGAAAATTGAATGAATTGCATCTGTGATCTCTGGGCAAGCACAAGCTAACACAATCATGAAAGGTGCTGGATTGTTAAATAAAACCCCAAGAGATCCATTCATGCCCCTTTCTCATGAAAGGAAACCAGTTGCACGGCTTGACTGGCCTACACTTTACTCCAACCTCTCATTATGTGATTGACTGACGATACCCACTGGAAATTGGAATTCATCCAATTTTACTGCAGTTTGTCAGAACAAACCATCATTGCTGGGGAACACCCCAAGCTTGTATATATTATTGTCCAATCCAAATTAGTCAGTTGATGTAAAACTGGAAATGGCGAATTAGCAAGATCAGTACAGGGCACCTTATTCCCCTTTTCACTTTCCAAACCTGGGTAACTGACCTTCAGCAACTGTCCACGAAAGCTCCGTGGTTGGGACTCAGCTGACTCCAAAGTAAGTAGATAATTACCTGAATCCAAACAAATCGGATGGAACTTCTGGGAAACACTGGGAGGAATCCTTCATAGTGGGGCAGATATGGCAACTTTTCCACAGAGTTTTATAATTAAACATCCTTCGTTGATAGGTAGCTAGATCAAGGGCATGTCTAAAGCCATCTCTCAAAGACTGGGATTTTAATGCAGGACGCTGATGGAGGAAGGGAGGAGGAAAGGAAAGAGAGGTTTGGACAAGTCTTTGCACTTTTAATTGGATATCAGCTGCTATGTATAATATCTATATAAGACTCCCTTTCACCTGTATAAATTTTTTCTGACCTACAAAGATCTAATGTTGGTTGGTACAGAGTCAAGGATTTCTTTGTCTCAAAACCACTAAATAGAAGCAATGGCCTAGATGTATAAAAGTGGCTTGTCACAGCATCTGGATAAAGAGAAACAGTTGGTGTTTCAGGTCCAGGACCCATCATTAGACAGGAAAATGCATGCAAGACTACTGTGTGTGATGGGAGGGTTGAGGAGAAGTTTGCCATAGATGAATTCCTGGAGGCAACAGAACTTCAGAGAAAGAAAGTACCTGGCAGCAACATTATCCACTTCTCTCCCACTGTTGGCATGTTCTTCCATCAGCTTTTTATTATAGTCAAGGGGAGATTTGGCATAGTGGTATTTACCACTGGATCAGTAATCCAGAGACCCAGCTGGGGACATGAGCTTGAATCCCACCATGAATTCAATAAAAATATCTGATGACCATGAAACCACGTCAATTGTTGTAAAAACCCATCTGGATCACTAATGTCTTTTAGGGGAGGAATCCTGCCATCCTTGCCTGGTATGACCTAGATTTGACTCCAGACCCATTGCAATGCCCTCTGAAATGGCCTAGAAAGCCATTCAGTTGTATCCAACCACTAAAAAGAAAATAATAAGGAATGAACCCAGACAGATAACCCAGCATCGACCTAGGCACTGGAAATAACAACAGCAAAATCAGTCCTGTCGGGGCTGCAAAGGCCTCCTTACTAACATCTGGGGACTTGTGCCAAAATTGGGAGAGCTGTCTCACAGACTAGCCTAACGTTGTTGCACTGACAGAATCATACCTTACCACTAACATTCCAGACTCTACCGTCACCATTCCTGGGTATGAACTGTCTCACCAACAGGACAGACCTAGCAGAGATGGGGGCACAGTGGTATACAGTAGAGAGGGTGTTGCCCTGGCAACTCTCAACATTGACTTTGGACCCCATGAAGTCTCATGGCACCAAGTCAAACATGGGCAAGAAAACCTCCTGCTGATTACCACATACTGTCCTCCCTGAGCTGATGAATCAGTACTTCATGTTGAGCAGCATTTGGAGGAGGTACTGAGGGTGGCAAGGGCACAGAACGTACTCTGGGTGGGGACTTCAATGTCCAACACCGAGAGTGGTTTGGTAGTACCACCACAGTCAGAGCTGGTCAGGTCCTATTGGATATAGCTACTAGACTGGGATTACAGCAGGTGGGGAGGGAACCAGCAAGAGGGAAAAACACACTTGACCTCATTCTTGCCAACCTGCCTGCCGCGGAAGCATCTGTCCATGACAGTACTGATAGAAGTGTTTGTGGAGACTAAATCCCGCCTCCACATTGAAGAAACCCTCCACCACGTTGTGTGGCATTACCACCGTACTAAATGGGATAGACTTCGATCAGATCTCGCAGACCAAGACTGGGCATCTATGAGGTGCTGTGGGCCATCAGCAGAGCAGAATTGTACTCAACTACAATATGTAACCTCATAGTCCAGCATATCCCCCACTCTAACATTACCACCAGGCCAGGGGATCAGCCATGGTTTACTGAAGAGTGCAGGAAGGCATGCTGAGAGCAACACCAGGAATACATCAATATGAGGTGTCACCCTGGTGAAGCTACAGTACAGGGCAATTTGCATACCAAACACCATAAGCAGCAAGTGATAGACAGAGCTAAGTGGTCCCACAACCATCAGATCAGATCTTAGCTTTGTACTCCTGCCACATCCAGCTGTGAATGGTGGTAGACAATCAAACAACTTACTCCACAAGTATCCCCACCCTCAATGATAGAGGAGCCCAGCACACCTGTGCAAAAGATGAGGCTGAGGCATTTCAGCAATTCAACAATCTTCAGTCAGAAGTGCTGAGCAGATGATCCAGCTCGGCCTCCTCCAGAAGTCCCCAGCACCCCAGATGTCAGCATGCAGCCAATCCGATTCACTCCATGTGATAACAAGAAATGGCTGAAAGCACTGAATACTGCGGAGGCTATGGGCCCAGACAAAATCCTGGCAATAGTCCTGAAGACTTGTGCTCCAGAATTTGCTGTGCCACTAGCCAAACTGTTCCCATACAGTTATAACACCGGCATCTACCTGGCAATGTGGAAAACTGCCCAGGTATGTCCTGTACACAAGAAACAGGACAAGTCCAATCCAGCCAATTACACCCTATCAGCCTGCTCTCAATCATCAGGAAATTAATGGAAGGGTCATAAACAGTGCTATCATGCAGCACCTACTCAGCAATAACCTGTTTACTGATGTCCATTTTGGGTTCCGTCAGGCCACTAGCTCCTGACCTCATTACCTCCTTGGTCCAAACATGAAACAAAGAGCAAAATACCAGAGGTGAGGTGAGAGTGATAGCCCTCAAAATCAAGGCAGCATTTGACCTAGTATGGCATCAAGGTGCCCTAGCTAAAATGGAGTCAATGGGAATTAGGGGAGAAGCCCTCTGATGGTTGGAATCATACCTGATACAAAGGAAGATGGTTGTGGTGGTTGAAGGTCAAACATCTCATTCTCAGGACATCACTGCAGGAGTTCCTGAGGGAAGTGTCCTAGGACCAACCATCTTCAGCTGCTTCATCAATGACCTTCCTTCTGTCATAAGGTCAGAAGTGGGGATGTTCGCAGATGACTGCACAATGTTCTGCACCATTCGTGACTCCTCAGATAGTGAAGCAGTTCATACCCAAATGCAGTAGGACCTGGGCAATATTGAGTCTTGGGCTGACAAGTGGCAAGTAACATTCGAGCCATGCAAGTGCCAGGCAATGACCATCTCCAACAAGAGAGGCTCTAACCATCATCCCTTGACATTCGGTGGCATCACCATCACTGAATCCCCTACAATCAGTATCCTGGGGGTTACCATTGACAGCAAACTGAACTGGTCTAGCCATATAAACGCTGTGGCCACCAGAGCAGGTCAAAGGCTAGGAATTCTGTGGCATGTAACTCACTTCCTGACTGCCCAAAGCCTGTCCACCATCTACAACACTCAGGTTAGGTGTGTAATGGAATACTCACCTCTCACCTGGATGAGTGCAGCTCCATCAACACTCAAGAAACTCGACACCATCCAGTACAAGGCAGCTCACTTGACTGGTACCCCTTCTATATGCATCCAATCCCTCCACTATCAACAAACATTTACAGCAGTGTGTACTACGTACAAGGTGCACTGCAACAGCACACCAAAGTTCCTAAGGCAGCACCTTTCAGACCCATGACCGCTACCATCCAGAAAGACAAGAACAGCTGATATCTGAGAACACCATGACTTGGAAATCCCCTTCCAATTCACTCACCATCCTGACATGGAAACATATCGCTGTTCCTTCATTGTCGCTGGGTCAAAATCATGGAATTCCCTCCCTAACAGCACTGTGGGTGTACCTACACCTCAGGGACTGCAGCGGTTCAAGAAGACTGCTCATCGCCACCTTCTCAAGGGCAACTAGGGATGGGCAATAAATGCTGGCATAGCCGGCAATGCCCACGTCCCGTAAATGAATACATTTTAAAAAATTGGTGCATGTATTCAACTTGCACTGCTGCCAGTGTTGTGGAGTGCACAGTAGACCCTCACCGTTCTGGAGACCGAGGACTTGGAAAATAGGGGCAGTAGAAGGCCATGTGGCTCCTTCAGCCTACCCACCACTTAATAAGTTCAGCTCCATGTTTTTGACTGTTCCCCATAATGGTCCTTATCACAAATATTGATCCATCTTGGCTTTAAATTATTAGTAGTAGACCATTCAGCCCTCAAGTCTGCTCTCCAATCAATAAGGACATGACTGATCTGACTGTAATTTCAGCTTCTCAGTCCCATCTCCCTGTGATAACATTTCAACCCTTTTCAGTTATCTATATACCCCATCTTAAAAATATCCACTGTGCTCCCATTATTATTTGGGAAGAAGCATTCCAAAGGCTCACAACCCTCAGGGGAAAAAAGCTCTTTTTATTTATTTTCAATAGTGACCCCTAGTTTTAGATTCTACCAAAAGAGGACATACTGTTCACATCCACTAATGTTAATTCTATTAGGACTTTACCTGAACATTCTGTACATTTGTGGATTCAAGCCTGGCTGGCCCAACCTTTTCGTAGAGGATAACCTGCACAGTTCGGGAAATAGCCAAGTAAGACTCTGACATGATTTGTCTGATTTCAAAGTAAATGGTAACTTACTTCTCATTTGAACAATATATACAGGATGAATACTTCACAGTGGGGCAAGCAAGGGAACCTTTTCATAGCAGCCAGTAATAGCCACCCATAATGAGTGAGTATTAACTATGGGGTGCTAGTGGATGAAGGGAAGGAGAGAAGAGGAAATTAAGAGGTCAATAATTCATGTTTATAGATGAGACCTCATCACAAGCCTGCTTAACTGAAGCATTAACTTGCTGTTCTCATGCCTAGAAATAAACGGCAACATTATCAGATCTCTTAATTAGTCACTCTTTCTGTGTAACAGATTATTATGAATCATGCATTAGGATACAGAGATCTCACTGCACCTCAGAGCTCTGCAATCTCTCAAATTTAAATAATAAACTAATCTTCTTATTTTGCATACCAAAATAGACAGTTTCAATTTTTCCACATGATATTCTGCCGTTATTTATCCACTTGTATAACCTATCTGCATTCATTTATAGGTTTCTCTTCACAACTTGGTTTCTTACATACACATCTTCATATCTCCAGCAAATTTAACTATACTCAAGTCATTTATATAAATTGTAAAGCACTGAGGCTCCAGCACTAATCCTTATGGCACACCACCAAACTGCATTTTAGTAAACCAGAAAAAACAATATGTTACTCATTATTTCTTGCTAATTAATCTTCTTCCGTGTGAAAATTTTAACAGCTACTCCATGAACTTTTATTTTCCACAATAGCCTTTGATGTGGCACTTTGTCAGTTGCCTTCTGGAAATCTAACATCCATTAATCCACAGTCCATGTCCCTCCTTCTAAAAAATACACTTCTCTTTCTCAAAGCCATATTGGCTTTGTCTGGTTTTGTAGGATTCTTTTGAGTGTCCTACTATAATCACTTTGATAAAAGTTTCTAATAATTCTTCTACGACAGACATGAATTGAATTGCCATGTAGTTTTCTACTTTATGTCTTTGTTTCTAAATAAAGGGAAAACTAATGAAATCTTCCCCAAGTGTGAAACCTGAAAGAGAATTAAAAGCAGTGCATCAGTTAAATCTTTAGGATGAAATCCATCAGCGTTAGGATAATTGTTGGCCAGCAGCTTCAACTATTTAAGACGATAAGATATAGGAGCAGAATTAAGCCATTTGTCCCATAAGGTCTCCTCCACCATTTCATCATGGCACATCCATTTTCCCTCTCAGCCACAGTCTCCTGCCTTCTCCTTGCATCCTTTCATGCCCTGATTAATCAATCTCTGCCTTAAATATACACAATAACTTGGCCTCCACAGCCGCCTGTGGCAACAAATTCCAGATTCACAACTCTGGCTGAAGAAGTCCCTCCTCATATCTGTTTTAAAAGGACACCCTTCTATTTTGAGGCTGTGTCTTCTGGTTTTAGATTCCCCCACTATAGGAAACATCCTCTCCACATCCACTCTATCTAGGCCATTCAACATTTGATAGTTTTCGGTGAGGACACCCCTCATTCTTCTGAATTTCAATGAGTACAGAGCCATCAAACAATTCATATGACAAGCCTTTCAATCATGGAATTATTTTCATGACCTCCTTTGAACGCTCTTGTCATAAGGGGACAGGAGGCCGGACCCAAGTGCAGGACTCAGGCACTGAAGTACTAGGGGCAGGATGGGAACAACTAAACGATAGATAAGATGTGGTGACCGTAGTGTGAGTGAGGGATGTGACGTTCAAAGTGATTCTGGGGTTCCGGGAGAGTCTTAGAGTTCAGGCAAGGCAGGATCCCCGAGTTCACCGGGCATGCCACATAACTCCTAGGCAGGGCCTGGACCTCCTAGGCAGGAACACAGAGGCCTGGGCAGGTCACAGGACACCTGGGCAAGTTGCTGGGCACAACCCGTTGAAAGAGAGGGATATGAAGGGGCAGAGTCCTCTGGCCAGCCGCATAACTCCTAGGCAGGGCCCGGACTTCCCAGGCAGGAACATGGGGGCCTGGGCAGGTCACGGGGCACCTGGCACGGGGGTGGCACAACCCGTCAGCCACAAGGGGTAGGAAAGGGGCAGAGTCCCCCACCAGGCAACAGCAGTCCAGCCAGGCTTGCCCAACAGAGGCAAGGGATAGGAAGGGAACTAGGTCCAGGGTGACTGCCAGACTTACTCAAAGAACTTGTCTTTAACAAGGGGAACTCCAAGCCAGGGCAACCAGAGGAACAGGATAGGCAGGAGGAGCAGGACAACCCCCAACTCCACTCAGCCCCCTGTATACACCGCCAGCCGATGGGCATCAGGTGCGTCTCCTTGAGCCCCAACGAGCCACGATGATCTACAGGTGTAACTAATTGGGCTCAAGGGCGAAAGGAGGGATGGCTACAAGACCCGGAGTCCCGAGTCTGCAGACCAGATCAAGACCCGGAATGCGGGCTCAGGACTGGACCATAACACCTCTCTAATGTAAGCACATCCTTTCTTAGATGAGGGGCACATAACTGCTTACAATACTCCAATTACGGCTTCACCAGTGATTTATAAAGCCTCAACATTACATTCTCGTTTTTATATTCTAGTGCTCTTGAAAAGAATTCTAACATTGAATTTGCCTTCCTCACCACAGACTCAACCTACATTTAACCTTAAGGGAATCTTGCACAAGGACTCTCAAGTCCCTTTGCACCTCAGATTTTAAAATTTTCTCTCTATTTAGGAAATAGTCTACTCTTTTATTTCTTCTACCAAAGTGCATGACTATATTCCATCTGCCATTTCTTTGCCCATTCTCCTAATCTGTCTAAGTCTTTCTGTAGCCCCTCTACTTCCACAAAACTACCTGCCCCTCTACCTATCTTTATATTGCCCACAAACTTTGCCACAAAGCCATCAATTCTGTCATCCAAGTCATTGACATATAACGTAAAAAGAAGCCCAACATAGACCCATGTGGAACACCACCAGACACCGACAGCCAACCAGAAAAGGCTCCCTTTACTCCCTGCTTTGCCTCCTGTCAATCAGCCACTCCTTTATCCATGCTAGCATTTTTCCTGTAATACCATGGCCTCATAACTTATTAAGCAGCCTTATGTGTGGCACCTTGCCAAAGGCCTTTTGAAAATCAAGTACACAGCATCAACTGATTTCTCCTTTGTCTATCCTGCTTGCTTTTTCTTCAAAGAATTCCAACAGATTTTTTTCAGGCAAGATTGTCTCTTAAGGAAACCATGTTGACTACTGACTATTTTATCATGAGCTTCCAAATACCTTGAAACCACATTAACAATCGACTCCAACATCTTCCCAATGATGGTGGTCAGACGAACTGTCGTATAATTTTCTTTCTTCTGCCTCTCTCCCTTCTTGAAGAGTGGAATGACATTTGCAATTTTCCATTCCTCCAGAAGCATGCCAGAGTTCACTGGTTCTTGAAAGATTATTACTAATGCCTCCACAATCTCTTCAGCCACTTCCATCAGAACCCTAGGGTGCATATCATCTGGTCAAGGTGACTTATCAACTTTCAGACCTTTCAGTTTCCCAAGAACCTTCTCCCTAGTAATAGTAACTTCAAGCACTTCTATCCCAACACACTCGAACTTCTGGCGCACTGCTAGTGTCTTCCATAGTGAAGAATGATGGAAAATACTTATTCAGTTCATTACCATTTCCTTGTCTCCACTACTATCTCTCCAGCATCATTTTCCAGTGGTCACATATCCACCTCTACCTCTCTTTGACATTTTATGTATCTGAAGAAACTTTTGGTATCTTCTTTAATATTATTGGCAAGCTTCCCCTGCATTCCATCTTTTCCTTCTTAATGACTATTTACGGTAGTTGCCTTCTGGTGGCTTTTAAAAGCTTCCCAATCCTCTAACTTCCCACTAAGTTTTGCTTTATTATATGCCCTCTCTTTGGCTTTTATGTTGGCAGTGCACATCCCTAGATTGCAACTTTCCTGAGGTCTTCCATCCCATTTACTAAATAATAATGGTTTATGGATCGTATATATTTTCAATACTGAAAACTGATGTAGAGTACCTGTAAAGATCACCTGGTCCCATTGATTTCCATTATTATTTTGCCATTCTCATTTTGTGTAGACCCAGCACTTTTTATTAAAATCTATAGTAGTTTTTACTGCACACACAAATGAATCTATTCAGTGAATTTTAAAAGATCCCTTAAATAACCACCATAGCTTGTAGCATCTTTCTAAATGTTATGCAACCTTAAATATTCAGGGCACAACTTATTTAACTATGTAGCCATTTATCTGAAGTGCCTATCGGGTAATTAAGTCTTCATTACTCTCTGCAGATGAAGATTCTGAAAATTTACTGAAAGTTAAAATTTCTCATAGACTATCCCCCATGCTGAAACAATGTCTTTTAGTTACAGATCCCATCAGAGTCTTGTGTCTTAAAATAAGATTTCCTCCTATTCTTTCAAACTGAATTAACTTTTCTTCATCCGTCAGCCACCTCGTTCCAGGAATAAACACATTGAAACTTTTCTGAACTGCCTCCAGTTCAAATTTATCCTTGCTTAATTAAGGTGACTAAAATTATCCAGAATATTTCAGCAATGTCTTTTATATTTTTCACAGGAGTCTCAGTTTTCTATGCCATCTGCTTTGCAATGAAGACTAGCACTTTCCCATAGCTGCTTGAGACCACCCAGATGCCTCACCTCTGTAATCCCTCTCTCTTAATACAATATTCTTATTTTCTATTCTTCCAACCAAAACACATACTTATTTTTCCTCACATGATTCTTCATCTCCATTTTTCCTTCCTCTGTCTCCCTCCAATAACACTTGACAGATGAATCTCAATCTTTGACAGATGATCATTGCCTACTTTCCCTTTAAAGTCCATCAATCTCCTGCTGAATATTTGTCTCTCTCTGCCAACTCCAGAGACACCTTGAGACCCAAATTGTATACAAAGGTTAATGGCAACTTGCTTTGCCATCAGCTTTTGCATTATCAGCAAATTTGATGGCAATAAAGCATAGAACAATACAGCACCAAATAGGCCGATGTTGAGCTAAATTGTTTAAACTAGCTAATTAAATGTCTAACTAAACTCATCCCTTTGGCCTACACAATGTCCAATTCTTCCATTCTCTGCAAATTCCTGTGCCTAAGGGCCTTTCAAATACCTCTATCATATCTGCCTTCACCACTGTTGTGTATTTAATATTTCAGTGATACTTGGAGTAACATTGTAAATAATTTGTCTGATTAAGCATTCTTTGTTGCTTACATAATTCATTACGGGTTACATGTAAAAGTATTTGAATGACATATGTCATTATGCCTCACTGAAGTAAAAACAAAATGTACATGAGTTATTGCTGGCTCTGTCTTTTACTTTTGGTTAGTTTCTGAAGTTATAAACCATAACAACCACCATGCCTGTATTCCAGGCACCCACCACTCTGTGAAGAGAACCTGCCCTACACATCTCCTTTGAATTTATCCCCTCTCACCTTAAATACATGACCATTTCCTTGGTATTAGATATTTCAACTCTGGGGAAAAAGGTGCCATCTATCGCTCTATCAATGCCTTTTATAATATGTTATGCCCGCAGCCCCCTCCTTTGTGAGAATCGCAAGAGCACTAGTGGGTTGGGTCAAAGGACCCAGGAAATGAGGGAGAGACGTGCAAATTGCCTCGTTCCCCGGCAATGTAAAGTCACGCGACATTGGCCATTGTCTCTTGGAGACACATTTGTGGATTGGGGACTAGGCTACGTGCAAGCCCTCGGGCAAAGTGGGCTGGTTGAGAGAGAGATGCCTCACCCCCAACCTGATTGACATCTACTACCCTGCGAGTCAAGATAAAAGAGGGGCTGTAGAGACGGCCCCTCAGACGCACCAGAAGAAACGCTAGTGATCCCGTAATAGCGGGAAGCCATTTGAAGGAAGCCACGTGCGTTTGGTTCCCTTGCCTGGGAGCCGGTGGCGGGTACCACAGAAACGATTTTCTTGAACTAACAACGGGGAACCAACTCCCCCGACTCAACGGATGGGCCTCATCAAAAGACCCGGGCAAGTTTCTTTTCTCTCTCTCTCCAACAAATGAAAACCCAGCGGTCCCCAAAGGCTGAAGCCTGCAGGAACTGAGTGACTTTTATATTTCCATCGGACAATATATTATCCCCTAGACAAACGATAGAGCTATTTCTTATTGATGATTATTACTATACCCGCGCTTTTAGATTGAGTATTGACGATGTATATTATCTGAATGTTTGTATTAATCTTATTTTTGTGCCCCTTTATAAATAAAGACTTTAAAAAATAGTACCATCAGACTTCAACGGACCTCTCTATCTTTGCTGGTAAGTGACCCAGTTACGGGGTACGTAACAAATATTATACATTTCAATTAGGTCTCCCCATCAGCATCCACTGCTGAGAACACAAGTTTTATTAGAGTTTTATAGACCTGTAACACAATTCCCTGACTCTTAAACTTAAAGGTAAGCATGTGAAAGTTCAAAGAAAATTTATTATCAAACTTCGTATATGTCACCATATACTAGCCTGAGATTCATTTTCTTGTAGGTATTCTCAGTAGAGCATAGACATGCAATAGACTCAATGAAAATAACTACACACAACGATTGAAAAACTGCCAATGTGCAGAAGAAGACAAACTACAATTACAAAAAACTAATAGAAAGTAATACTGAGAATGTGAGTTGTGGAGTCCTTAAAAGTGAGGTTATGAAATCAGTTCTGTGTTGAAGTGAGTGAAGTTATGCATGATGGTTCAGGATCCTGATGGTTGAATGTTAATAACTGTTCCTGAACCTGGTGGTATGGAACATAAGGCTCTTGTATCTCCTTCCCAATAACAGCAGCGAGAAGAGAGCAAGACCTGGGTGGTGGAGGTGCCTGATGATAGATGCTGCTTTCCTGTGGCAGAGCTCCTTGTAGATGTGCTCAATGGTGGGGAAGGCTTTCCCTGTGATGGATTGTGGCATATCCCCTACTCTCTGTAGGCTTTTCTGTCCTTGGACATTGGTATTTCCATACCATTCTTGGTACTCTGTTTCTACAGAAGTTTATCAAAGTTTTAGATGGCATGCCAAATCCTCGTAAACTTCTAAGAAAGAAGAGGCACTTCCGTGCCTTCTTTGTAATCACAGTTATGTGCTGATCACAGGACAGATCCTCTGAAATGATAATGCCAAGGAATTTAAAGTTACTCACCCTATCCAGCTCCAATCCCCTAATGAGGACTGGCTCATGGACCTCTGGTTTCTTCCTCCTTAGTTTTGCTGATGAGGATGTTGTTGTGGCATCTTTCAGTTAGATTTTCAATCTCACCCCCCCCCCCCCCCATATGCAGATTTGTCACCTCTTTTGATCTGGCCAACAACAGTCGTGTCATTGGCAAACTTAAATATGAAATTGGAGCTGTGCTTAGCCTCAATAAAAATAAAGACGAATAGACCAGGGGGCTAAGCATACAGCCTTATTGTGCACCTGTGCTGAGAGAGATTGTGGTGAAGATGTTGCCAATCTGAACTGACTGCGGTCTGCAAGCAAGGAAATTGAAGATTGAACTACACAAAGAGGTATCAAGGCCTAGGTCTTGGAGCTTATTGATTAGTTTTGAGGTAGTGTTAAATACTGAGCTGTAGGTAATGAAGAGCATCCTGATGTATGAATCTTCGTTGTGCAGAGCAGAGTGAAGAGCCAATTAAATGGCATCTGCTGCTGACCTGTTGTGGTGGAAAGCAAATTGGAGCAGGTCCATGTCACTCCTAAGGCAAGAGTTAATATGTTTCATGACAAACCTTTCAAAGCACTTCATCACAGCCGATGTACAGTAAATGTCAATGGCTGCCTTCTCACCCTGTCAACTTGTGCAGCTACTTTCAGGGGTAACAGCTCATGAGGACATAAGTTTAAAGTGAAAGTGAGAGACACAAAATTTAAAGATATGTGGGGGTTTTTTTTACAGAGTGGTGGGTGTCTGGTAGTGGAAGCAGATACAATAGTGATGCTTTAGAGGCTGTTAGACACATGAATATGCAGTCAGAATAGCATTAGTTTAATTTGGCTTCATGTTTAGTGAAGACATAATGGGCCAAAGGGTCTGTTCATGTATTGTATCGTTATATGTTAACTTCCTTATACACTCATTTAGTCACTTTCTCATATTCCTAGAGCTTTATTTTGCTCCCCTATTACTGGAAACATCTGTATGCCCACAGTGTCAAACTATTCAATACCTCAAACATTGTATATAGATTTCGGACTGAGACCCTTCACCTATATATAGTTGAAGGTTTGAAATTGAAGGACCATTTAACTATATATAGTTAAATTAAATATAGTGTAAAAAGAGAAAAAAAATGTGTTCATGGGTTTAACGTCCATTCAGAAATCTGATGTCAGAGGGGAAGCAGCTGTTCCTGAATCATTACGTGTGTTCCTTCAGGCTCCTGTAGATCCTCCCTGATGGTAGCAATGAGAAGAGGGCATGTCCTGGGTAATGGGGATCCTTGGTGATCGATGCCATCTTTTTGAGGCATCATTCCTTGAAGATGTCCTAGGTGCTGAGGAGACTAGTTCTGTTATGGAGCTGACTGAGCTTACAACATCTTACGGATTGTTCGATCTTGTACCCCGCTTGGGGTACTGTACTCAGTTCTGGTCACCTCACTACAGGAAGGATGTGGAAGCCATAGAAATGGTGCAGAGGAGATTTACAAGGTTGTTGCCTTGATTGGGGAGCATGCCTTAAGAGAATAGGTTGAATGAACTCAGCCTTTTTTCCTTGGAGCAATGGAGGATGTGAGGTGACCTGAAAGAGGTGTATAAGATGATGACAGGCATTGATTGTGTGGATAGTCAGAGGCTTTTTTCCCAGGGCTGAAATGGTTGCCACAAGAGGACACAGGTTTAAGGTGCTGGGGAGTAGGTACAGAGGAGATGTCAGGGGTAAGTTTTTTATTCAGAGTGTAGTGAGTGCATGGTATGGGCTGCTGGCAACGGTGGTGGAGGCGGATACGATAGGGTCTTTTAGGAGGCTTTTGGATAGGTACATGGAGCTTAGTAAAATAGAGGGCTATAGGTAAGCCTAGTAATTTCTAAAGTAGGGACATGTTCGGCACAACTTTGTGGGCTGAAGGAACTGCATTGTGCTGTAGGTTTTCGATGTTTCTTGTGCAGTAAACCCCCTGCAGCCAGTACTAGAAGGTGATACAGCCAGTTAGAATGCTCTCCACAGTACCTCTGTAGAAATACGCAAGTACCTTGGGGGACATACCAAATATCCTCAAACCCCTCATGAAATATAGCCACTGCCGTGCCTTCTTTGTAGATGTATCAATACATTGGGGACCAGGATTATTCCTCAGAGATATTAACTCCCAGCTACTTAAAGTTGCTCACCCTTTCCAATTCTGATCTCTTGGTGAGGACTGGTGTGTGTTCCCTTGTCTTACCCTTCTGAAGCCCTTTGGTCTTATTGACATTGAGTTCAAGGTTGTTGCTGCAACACCACTCAACCAGCTGATCTAGCTTGCTCCTGTACACCTTCTCGTCACCAGCAGTCCCTTGAGGCATGATATCAAGACTCAGAAGCCGAGAAACCTTCAACAGAATACTGAATTTGAACCACAATCACCATGAAAATCACCCCCAAGGCAGTCATATTAAACATGCCAGAGCAGTTGCATGCTCCAACTAAATTGCTGGTTCAGTTTCCTGAAAATATGGCAACACAAGTATTTGATAGTAATGTCATTAAATAACAATGCAACTTTAACTTTCTAGTATTGGACATAGTCAACACTTTGTGTTGTTCAAATATTGCTTGAGGCTTATCAGCACAGAACTGAACACTGTCCAAGTTTGATGCATATATACTAAACCTGCCTCATATGGTATCAGATACATAGGACAGACCTCAGCATTTTGGAAATTTCAGGAGCACATGACAAGTTCTTGGGTAGGATTCAACAGAGAATGAGACTACTGGGATTTCTCTCACAGAAAGTTGACTTGGACTCTTAGATGAATGATATTCTTCTATGTTGCAATCATTATTGAGATTGTATGGCTGCTACTGTTCTAGAGGAATGGCCTATGCTTCTCTGTTACTTGGTTACTCACTTTATTTGGTATCAATGGAGGAATGGTGTATGCATTGATCCACAGAGTTACAGGTTGTGAAGGGTCACAATTCTGTTACTTATTTGGCCAAATTGTTCATGGATGACCAACACATTGAACAGAAACTGTCACCAGCTTATTTCTTATTTGGTTTGGTGATTGTTTCAATTCAATGTATCCTTTGTGAAAAGCCGGTTTTCACATTGACCACAAAGTTTTTAACTGTGGTGTGGGTCAATGTCATAAATAGATGTTCTTCCACTCCTCTGGCAAGAATCTGATTGCATCAGTTATTTTATCTGATATCATGCTAATGATATAATCTGAGGCTTTCTAAGACATTGGTCAAATTGCATGTGTATTGTGAGCAGTTTTGGGCCCCATATCTAAGAAAGGATGTGCTGTTATTGGAGAGGGTCCAGAGGAGCACTGAGCTAAGCAAATGTGCAGCCAAGACATAACTGCAATGTTTGCACACACATACCCTTTGTTGCCGTGCAGCTGGAATTTTCTTTTATATAACGTTAATTTAAAATGCCACGCAGTTTTCAGGCTATGTAAAGTTAACTGCTCAGAGCAATAATTGATTGGCACAGCTATAAAAATTAAATTTGAGGGAGTGTTGCAGAGGAGTTCAGAAGAATGATCCCTGAAACAGAAAGGTTAATGTATGAGGAGTGTTTGATAGCTCTGGACCTGTACTCACTGGAGTTTAGAAGAATGTTCCCTGAAACGGAAAGGTTAATGTGTGAGTGTTTGATAGCTCTGGACCTGTACTCACTGGAGTTTAGAAGAATGATCCCTGAAACGGAAAGGTTAATGTATGAGGAGTGTTTGATAGCTCTGGACCTGTACTCACTGGAGTTTAGAAGAATGGGGGGGGGGGGATCTGAATGAAACTTATCGAATGTTGAAAGGCCAAGATAGAGTGGACATGGAGATAATGTTTGCTATAGCAGGTGAGTCTAGGGCCAGAAGGCACACCCTTAGAATAGAGGGGCGTTCCTTTAGAACAGAGATGAGGAGGAATTTCTTTCACCAGAGGGTGGTGAATCTGTGGTATTCATTGCTAGGGACAGCTGTGGAGGCCAAGTAACTGGGTATATTTAAAGAAGAGGTTCATAGGCTCTTGATTAGTAAGGGCATCAAAGGATACTGGGAGAAAGTAGGAGAATAGGTTTGAGAGGGATAGTAAATTAGCCATGATTGAATGGTGGAGCAGACTCAGTGGACCAGATGACCTGATTCTGCTCCAGTATTTTATGGTCTTATCAACACTTATTTCTAGATTTCCATATTTTACATAGAATTTAAGTTATCAAGTTTTTATTATTAGATTTAAACTCATTTTTCTAATGGATCATTAGCTAAATTAGAAACATAACCACCAAAGATAATGTACAAATATCAAAAGTATTAGTATTAATAAAGCCTCTAATTATCTAATTATTATCATAAATAGTTCCCTGTTGTTCCAAGTGGAAACTTTAATTTCTGGCTATTTATGCGGTGTCCTCTGAACTAACTGTATGCCTAATAGCTTTATACCTGTGAGGCGTTTGACCTCAACAGTTCCTTCAGTTTGAGAGCTTTTTGCACCATTCACTGCCTCTTCTGTTTCATAACCCTACATAGTTACTGATTTTCAAATATCAAGGTGCCTAAAACATGGAAACCATCATGAGTTTTGTGAAGTATGGCGAAGCACATGAGGTGTAAGTGTATTTGGCGTTCCCTTGCATTGATGACATTAGAGTCAGTTTCTTAAATGGTAAAAAGAATCATAAAAATCTTGTAAGTATTGTTCTTGAATGAGTTTGAACCTCAACACAATCAAATTTTCACTGATTGTGGAAGCATATTTTCTAAACAGCCTGTTGTTGAGACTACACAACATTTTAACTATTAATTTTGACTGCAAACTTTTTCTTTATGATGCAATTATATTTTAAAACAAACTATTAAAATATAAAACATCTAAACTTAGCAAAAACAAGTCTGGGTTATTGTATAGCTAAGCAGTGTATAAATATTAAGGCTAAACAAAGTTCAGTGATGATTGGCTGGGAAAATCCTGGAAGGCATTACTTGATAAAGGTGTTGCTTGTTATGGGAGCAAACTTCCAGATGGTCCTAGATTTGATTCTGGAATTAATGCCAACTCATTAATGTAATTCGGAGTGGCAGTCCCAATATTCTAAGCTGACCTTGACACCCCCAGAAACATCCATTAGACCAGAGAACACAATAAGCCAAGACCGAGAATTGCAACCTAGTGGGCTTTGCCAGCATGTACAGTGTTCACCTCCTGTGGACAGATGCCCTTGGCTGGATTAGACTGTTGGTTTTCAGATCCAGGGTTTCTGACTCCCCAGAGCCACTGGAAAGGTACGAGAGCGTGCTGTGTTTTGCTGGTTCAGTCTGTGGTTCCTCATCATTTTTTTAATAAATTCTCTTCACACACTTCCTGCATTTCACTTCCATCACCCCAGTGCTTTGTTTTCTATTTTAAATGGAATTTTTAGTTGCCATCTCATCTCTTTTATAAAACACTATCCAAAACTCCACAACACAGCCTCTACCTTGTGTTAATTCTCCCTTGCATGAACCCCACATACTTGTACCATTGAAACACTCTTCAAGGTTCATCTCTTCAACTGAGTTTTTAGTTGTCCCTCCTGAATTGGAGTTTTAACATAATACAGTACAGATATAGGCCCATCAGCCCAATCAGTTCCTGCCAACCACAACGCCTACCCAGCTAGTCCCATTTTACTGTGTGCAGCCCATATCTCTCCAAGTCCTGCCCCTCCATGTACCTATTCAACTGTTTCTTAGATTAACACACTGAAAATGCTGGAGGAATTCCGCAGGCCAGGCAGGACCTGAAGAAGGGTCTCGACCTGAAACGTTGACTAGTTACTCTTCTCCATTGCTGCCGCCTGACTTGCTGAACTCCTCCAGCATTTTGTGTGTGCCGCTTTGCATTTCCAGCATCTGTAAGCTTTCTCATTATGTTATTTACCTGCCTCTACCACTTCCTCTGGCAGCACTTTCCACGTACTCACTACCTTCTGGGTGAAAAAGTTGCCCCTTATGTCCTGTTTAAATCTTTCCCATCTCACTCTAAAGGTATGCTCCCTATTTTAGGATTCCCCTGCTCTGGGTAAAGACTACTACCTTATCTATACCCCTCACAATTTTAAACACTTCTATAAGGTTGCCCCTCATTTTCCTATATTTCAAGGTATTAAACATAGAAACATAGAAAATAGGTGCAGGAGTAGGCCATTCGGCCCTTCGAGCCTGCTCTGCCATTCAGTATGATCATGGCTGATCATCCAACTCAGAACTATTAAGACCTAGCATGGCCACTCTTTCCCTGTAACTCAGGCCCTCTTACCCTGGCAACATCCTTGTAAATCTTTTCTGCACTCTGTCCAGTTTAAGCACATCTTTTCTATAACAGGGTGACCACAGTACTCTAAGTACTGCCTTACCAATCAGATGCAACTGCAACAAGATCCTACTCACCTTCTTGACATGTTATACATGCTTTAGGATGTTGTACACATGAAAACGTACTATCACGCTAAAAGATGCTGAAGATTCTCTGGCCGATGTTTACCTGAATTAGTGCAGCTAAAATTGATATTTCATCATCATCGTTCTGTAGGAAGCTTTCTGTATGCAATTATATTTTATGAAAAAATTGCACACAGTCACTTCACTGCAGAAGTGACTACATAAGTATTTCAATGTCAAGCAGAGGTTCCCAACTTGGGGTCTATGGACCCCTTGGTTACTAGTAAGGCTCTATGGCCTAAAAGAGGTTGGGACCCTTGCAATAAAGGATCTTTGATGGTGTGGACTATAAAAGGCATTTATAAATCAGAGTCTTTCTTCCACTGGTTGGCCTTTAACTAAATTTTTATGTTCTGATTAACACTTAGTATAATTTGGAAAGAGATTAAGTGAAATTTCTCAGAGTACTCTGGAAATCTTTGCACCTCACAGCTCTTTCCTCAGCAACCTAAGTGCATTCAGTCAGATTATACTTTGCATGTTAAAACCATTGATCATACACATCTACAACAGAGAGATTAAACTTTGACATCTTTCCTTTAACATTACTAAACTAATCCTGGTGCTCCACACTCTATTTATGGCTCCATATATAAATCTGCTTAAAGTATGAATGAAGACATTAGCCCATTTCCTGAAATAAGTCAGTGTCCAGAGTCCTTCACTGGCTGGGGGGAAAGAAACACACTGGATTCTGAGAGAGGAAATTTCCAAGCATTTCAAGTAAAAGAAAAATTACCTCCAAATATGTACTGTTAACACAAGCTACAATTAGTGTTGCATTTTAATTATTTAAACATGGCAGATCTTGGAGAGCCCATCATTCATTAATTTCTTATGAAAATCATCTTACCTCTTTCTAAAAGAGATAATCAGTCATTACCCATGATGAAGATCAATAGAGTTAGGTTCTATGTTCTAATGGATTTAATACCTGCATTGCAAATGTATTTGTCTAATCAATAATGGAGGTCTTACAGCTACTCCGTAGCAACTCTTTCGAACACTTGAAAAACATTGTACATTTAATACAAACATGCAATAGGTTATTGTGAAAAACAATAGTTAAATGCTATGTTAGTTAATATTTATTTGTGGATGTGTTGTGTAATAAAGCCAGCATTTTTTGCACTCTGAACAGTGTGTGGTTTCAAAGGGCAGCTGAGAATCAATAATGTTGAGGATTTGAGGTTGGAACAGGGAAGGACAGTTGATTTCCCGCCCAGAGGAGAATTCATGAAACAGATCTTTAGTTTTTAAAAAAGCTGACAATTATATTTTAACACCAGACATTTAATTACTTGAATTTACACCTGCCAGCTTCAGTGAAAGGATTTTTAAATTCAGGTCAATAGTTCAAGTCTTTAAATACTGTTCCCATAACTTCACCACTAAAATTATGACGATGACTCCAAATATCAGAGAGAAAAACACCAGTGGATCATTTTGTCTCACAAGCTTTAAATGTCATGTTTTGCTTTGCTCCTGCTGTCTATTTCTAGCACTTTTTAATATTTATGTAACCTTTATTACATTTCTATGTTTAGCGAATCTGAAATATGTTTTTGAATTGTTGCCAGCAGCTTTTACTGAGTGAAGAAGTTCTTAGCTCCTTGAAAGTAGCTACAGAGGTCGATGAGGTAAGGTTTATGGAATGCTTGCTTTCATTAGTCGAGGCATTGAGTTCAAAAGTCAGGAGGTTATGTTGCGACTTTATAAGACCCTGGTTAGGCCCATCTGGAAAATTGCATCCAGTTCTGATCACTCCACTATAGGAAGGATGTTGAGGCTTTGGAAAGGGTGCCGAAGAGGTTTACCAGCATGCTGCCTGCTATCGTGAGAGGCTGGATAAACTTGGGTTGTTCTTTATGAAGCACCAGAGGCTAAGGGGAGATTTGTTGGAGGTTTATAAGATTATGAGACACATAGATAGACAGGGAGTTTCTCAGCTGAAATGTATAATACCAAAGAGCATGCATTGAAGGTGAGAGTGAGTAGATTCAAGGGGGACATGCGGGGTAAGTTTCTTTACTCAGAGAGACATGGATTCCTGGAATGCGCTGACTGGTATGGTGCTAGAGGCAAAAACATTCGAGGCTTTTAAGAGACGTTTGGATTGGCACATGGATGTAAGGAAGATGGAGGGATACAGACTTTGTGTAGTAGAAGGGATTAGTTTTTGGGTGTTTTTGATTTGCTTTTTAGCTGGTTTGGGGGCGAATGGCCTATTCTTTTGCAGTACTGTTCTATGTTCTAAGCATCACTGTGTAACAGAACAGACTATATGTGTATGAGCAGCTACTTGTTCAATGTATGGATCAGGAATTAATCTATTGTTTGCTGTAATTTATTGGTTTAGGCACAAAAGACCTCTGAGTTTGTCCAGCAACATACACGAAATGCTGGTGGAACGCAGCAGGTTAGGCAGCATCTATAGGAAGAAGTACAGTCAATGTTTCGGGCCAAGACCCTTCGTCAGGACTCAAAGTACTGAGTTTGTCCCTCTTCTTAGCAGCTGTTGGACCGGAGCCCAATTTGGGGCTGAGATGAATTTCCATCCATGTGTACATGTCAATATCAAGAGCACCTTCATGATATCCTGTGCCACTCCTGCAGCATGCCTGTTGAAATATACATCATTCCTTTGCTGCCTTTGGACTTAACCAATGTAACGCATTTTTGAAATAAAAACCGCTGGATATCACAGAACCCTGAAGTTCTGACGAAATGTTGATCGAGCCTGACTTATCTGCTCAGGGTTTCCAGCAATTTGTGCTTTATATCTCTGAACTACTGGCCTGTTTTCTGTTCTCCATGAACTTGTGTATCAAAAGTACTGTTTCCTAGGACTAGAGGGACAGAGATATAGGGTGAGGTTAACCAGATTAAGTCTTTATCCTTTGTAGCATAGGAGAATGGGGGGCAACCTTAAAGATAACTTCATAATTATAAGGGGTATAGATAAGGTGAATAGTAAGAGTCATTTCTCCAGGGTATGGGAATCCAAAACTAGTGGGTATAGATTTAGAGTGAGAAGCGATAGATTTAAAAAGGACGTGAAAGGCCACTTATTCACACAGGGGATGCTGAGTATATAGAATGAGTTGCCAGAGGAAGTAAATAGTTGAGGCAGGTACAATAGTGAGATTTAAACAGCTCTTAGACACAGGTACATGAAGGAGAGAGGCTTAAAGGGATATGGGTGGAACACAGTAAAGTAGGACTAGCTGGGAGGGATGGTCTGGCTGGGCCAAAAAGTCTGTATCCATGTTGTATTGCTCTATACATTTATGCTGTACTGATTCACCTACCACTTTTGTACCTGCAGTTCCTCTGAAATAATGAAAACCTGAAAAAGTTTAAAATACTCATGGTCATCAAATGCTTTTAAGGAACTCCCCCCACATCCCTATCTATGTTAAGCTGCCCCAAGCCCACAATCCACGTTATTTGCACCCTCAATTTTAATTGCTCCGACATTAAGAAAATATAATACAGCTGCTGAGGTGAGAATCATTAGAATTTTCAGTATAAAAATCTGCATCTTGACAACTCTTGCCCCTCTCAAGATGTTCTCTTATTACTTCATTATGTCACGTTATTCACATGTTCTACTGGTCTGTTGTCACTAGTACAACCTTCTATGTGGTGGTGAGCTGGGGCAATGGCATCAACACGGGTGATGCCAACAGGCTCAATAAACTGATTAGAAAGGCTGGCTCTGTTATAGGAGTCAAACTGGACACACTGGAGGCTGGTAGAACAAAGGACCCTACGGAAAATCCCGGCAATTCTGGACAGTGGTTCTCACCCTCTGCATGCCAGCTTGGATGAACAGAGGAGCACTTTTAGTAATATACTAAGACAACCGCACTGCTCCAAAGTGTACCATATGAGGTAATTCTTACCCTCGGCCATTAGGCTCTATATGAGTCAACCTATAGCCGGGGAAATGATGATACCCTCCTGTTAGACTGTTTGAGTTAACAGTTTTTATTCTTTCTTACTTCTCTTTTAATATTTGTATATCTGTGCACTTGTAATGCTACTGTGATACTGAAATTTCCTTTAGTATCAATAAAATATGTATGTATCTATCTATGTCATTGACTGTAAAGCTCTTTGGGATACCTTGAGATCCTGAATTGTGATTAGATTCTGGTTAACTGAATGAGTATTTTCTCGTGTGATTTAAAAAAAATATTTATGTAAACCCCTTGTGTAATTCCTTGAAGATTACAAGTATTTTATGAAGTTAAGTTATTACTAATTTAGGCATGAGCAGATCAGAATAAAACATTGACATAAAAACATCGGCATCTGTGTCACCCCCTAGTGGTTAGCTCAAGATATTACAGCGATTGACATCAAAAGTAGAGACATGTAGATACTATTCAGCCAGATTAACAATGACAAAATGAATAAATGAATAAATAAATCCCAGAGAGACATAATCTTATTGCTTTATTAAAATGTCTTTAGATTTAACCCTCCAGAATTGATATTTAACTTGTGAATTAAAGAGTAATCTTCAGGTTACCACTGTGAAAATCAGAATCAGATTTAATATGTCGTGAAACTTGTTAACTTTATGGCAGCAGTATAATGAAGTACTTTGTTAAATAAAGATAGATAAAAATAACTGTTACATTAAGTATATATATGTCTATTAAATAGTTAAGTTAAAATAAGTAGAGCAAAAAAAAACAGAAATAAAAAAAGTAATGAGGTCGTGTTTGTGGGTTCGATGTCCATTTAGAAATCAGATGTCAGAAGGGAAGAAGCTGTTCCTGAATCGCTGAGTGTGTGCCTTCAGACTTCTGTACTTCCTTCCCGATGGTAACAGCGTGACGAGGGCATGTTCTGGGTGCTGGGGATCCTTAATGATGGATGCTACCCGGCTATGCACCCCTCCTTGAAGATGTCTTGGATACTACAGAGGCTGGTGCCATGATAGAGCTGAGTAATTTTACAAGTTTCTTCAATTTATTTCAACCTTGTGCCGTAGCACCCCCCCACCCCCATACCTGGGATGATGCAGGCTGTCTGAAAGCTCTCCACCACAGTGCATTTGCAGAAGTTTTTGACTGTTTTAGTTGACAAACCAAATCTCCTCAAACTCCTAATGAGAGATAGACACTGTCTTGCCTTCTTTAAAGCTGCATTGATATGTTGCGTCCAGGTCAGGTCCACAGAGATATTGATACCCAGGAACTTGAAACTGCTCACTCTCTCCACTTCCGATCCCTCTACGAGGATTGGTATGTGTTCCCTTGTCTTACCCTTCCTGAAGTCCACAATCAGCTTTTTGGTCTTGCTGACGTTGTGTGCAAGTTTGTTGCTGCGACACCACTCCACTAGTTGGCATACCTCACTCCTATACACCCGCTCATCTCCATCTGAAATTCTGCCAACAATGATTGTATCATCAGCAAATTCATAGATGCCATTTGAACTGTGCCTAGCCACACAGTCATGGGTGTAGAGAGAGTAGAGCAGTGGGTTAACCACACATCCCTGTGAAGTGCCAGTGTAAATTGTCAGCGAGGTGGGGATGTTATTTCATCAGATTGTACACAGATTGCGGTCTTCTAGTTAGGAAGTCGAAGATCCAGTTGCAGAGGGAGGTACAGAGACCTAGGTTCTGTAGCTTTTCGATCAGAACTGTAGGAGTGGTGGTGTTAAATCTTGAGTTAGTCAATAAACAGCATCCTGACATAGGTATTGTCCAGGTGATCCAAGGCTGCATTGAGATCATATCTGCTGTTGACCTGTTGTGGTGATATGCAAATGGCAGTGGGTCCAGGTCCTTCCTCAGACAGGAGTTGACTCTAGCCATGACCAACCTTTCAAAGCATTTCATCACCGTAGGTCTGATTGCTACTGGACGATATCAGAGAGGCAGCTCATACGGTTCTTCTTGGGCATTGGTATACGTAATTGTTGCCCTTTTGAAACAGGTGGGAACTTGCTACAGTAGTAGTGAGAGACTGAAAATATAGAATCTCAGATGAAGGTGAGAGGGTGTACAGGAGCGAGATATACCATCTAGATGAGTGGTGCTGCAGAAACAACTTGGCACTCAATGTCAGTAAAATGAAACAGCTGATTGTGGACTTCAGGAAGGATAAGGGAACACAAACCAATCCACACAGAGCAATCAGAAGTGGAGAGGGAGAGCAATTTCGAGTTCCTGGGTGTCAAGGTCTCTGAGGACCTAACCTGATCCCAACACATCGATGCAGCAATAAAGACAAGACAGCAGCTATATTTCATTAGGAGTTTGAAGAGATTTTGTTTGTCACTAAAACACTCAAACTTATATAGATGTACCACGGAGAGCATTCTGACAGGCTGCATCACTGTCTACTATGGGGTGGGGCTTCTGCACAAGACCGAAAGAAGCTGCAGAAAGTTGTAAAATTAGTCAGCTCCATCTTGGGTTCTAGCCTCCACAGCATCCAAGACATCTTCAAGGTGTAGTGCCTAAAAAAGACAATGTCCCTTATCGGGGACCCCCATCACCCAGGGCATGCCCTTTTCTCCATGTTACAATCAGGAAGGAGGTACAGAAGCCTGAAGGCACACACTCTGTGATTCAGGAACAGCTTTTTCCTCTCTGCCATCCAATTCCTAAATGGGCGTTGATTCCATGAACACTACCTCACTTTTTAAAATATATATTATTTCTGTTTTTGCACTATTTTTAATCTATTCAACACACACACACTACATATATATATTTACTATAATTGATTCACTTATCTTTTTCTTTCTATGTTATCATGTATTGCATTGAACTGCTGCTGCTCAGTTAACAAATTTCACGACACTTGCTGGTGTTTATAAGCCTGATTCTGATTCTGAAAATGTCTTTGAATACTCCCACTAGTTGGTTGGCACAGATTTTCAGAGCCTTACCAAGTACTCTATTGGGCACTGCTGCCTTGCAAGGGTTCACCCTCTTGAATGAAAGCTTGACGTTGGCCTCCAAGACAGATATAGATAAGCAATTAAAAATTCAGTCTCTTTGAAATTTTGTTTTAAATATAGTGCATATTGGAAGAGAAAGGCACCAAAAAGGCAACTCAAATTTCGAGCATTATGAAACAATGTTTTAAAATGAATCACACAAGAAAATGTTAATTTAATTAACTGCCCAATTAGGCATCATACTGTGAAATGGGACTTGGGGCAATGCTGATGGAAACACAAATGTGTGATGGTTGAAAACACAATAACATCTATTGAAACTCTAGGGAATGATCCATCTAGAGTTGGTCATCCTAGAGTTGACCAACAGCAACATACACAAAATGCTGGAGGAACTCAGCAGGCCAGGCCAGAAAAAAAGTACAGTCGACGTTTTGGGCTGAAACCTTCAGCAGGACAGGAGAAAAATAGGCTGAGGAGTAGATTTGAAAGGTGGAAGGAGGGGAGAGAGAAACACCAGGGGAAAGCTGAAACTTGGAGGGGTGAGGGATGAAGCAAAGAGCTAGGAAGTTGATTGGTGAAAGAGACAGAAGGCCATGGAAGAAAGAAGAAATGGGAGGGGGGGGGAGGAGCACCAGAGTGAGGTGATAGGCGGGCAAGGAGATACCATGAGAGAGGGGCATGGTGAAAGTGGGGGAGGGTCATTGTGGAGGCATTATTGGAATTTGGAGAAATCGATGTTCATGCCATCAGGTTGGAGGCTACCCAAACGGTATATAAGGTGTTGTTCCTCCAACCTTAGTGTGGTTTTATCCTGACAATGGAGAAGGTCATGGATAGACATATCGGGTAGCCTCCAACTCAATAGCCTGAACATTGACTTCTCAAACTTCGGGTAATGCCTCCACCAACCCCCCCCCCCCCCCCTTCACCATTTCCCATCCCCTTGTTCCTCTCTTATGTTATCTCTTTGCCCGCCCATCACCTCCTGATGCACCATCAATAACTCACGCTGAGACGTAGGAAGCGAGGTATCGGCTTTTATTGACTGGAAGAATAAACAACACTACATCCTGGGGAATGAGGCAGGGCAACAGGCCTCAGTCGCCTCTACACAGGGGTCTGTGGGAGGAGCCACAGGAGCAGTCCAGACAGGCATATGTAGTTCACCACACCTCCCTCTGGTGCTCCTCCCACATCCCCATTTTTTCTTTCTTCCATGGCCTTCTGTCTCTTTCACCAATCGATTTCCTAGCTCTTTGCTTCATCCCACCCCTCCAAGTTTCACCTATTGCCTGGCATTTCTCTCTCCCTCCCCCACCTTTCAAATTTACTCCTCCATCTTTTTTCCCCCAGTCCTGCCAAATGGTCTCGGCCTGAAATGCCGTCTGTACTTTTTTTTCCATAGATGCTGCCTGACCTGTTGAGTTCCTCTAGCATTTTGTGTGTGATGCTCGGATTTCCAGTGTCTGCGGATTTTCTCTTGTTTATGATTTGACCAACAGGAAGTTTCCAGCATGTTTTATTTCTATTGCCAGGCAGGATGACATGTAATTTAAACATCTATGAACAAGAACATTTGAGTAGGTTGCTGAAAAGTTTGGCATCGGTCTCTTCCAATGTCAATGAAACAAAATGAAAAGTCGTACATCCAACAGAGAATAATTTTTTGTTACGCAGATCTCTGCATTGTACGAAACCTATCACAAAATCACCTGCGTAAAACTTCACTCAGTACTCCATCTGTCGTCCTTGAAGGCTGTATTCAGCTGGTGAGTAATTATCCACACATTCTTATCAGAAATTCTGGCCTTCATACAGTAAGTATAAAAGTGGAACAACACTACAAATGAACCACAAGCTCAGAACAGAGCAGAAAGTTGCACAAAAACCATGTTACCAGCAGTATTCAAATTATGCTGTGGCATCTCATATCAGCATTTCAGGACCATGACAGGTAGAGACTTGCAATTTGTTTCCAATCTGCTTTCTTACACTAGAAACATAAAACAGCAAATAATTTTAATTCAGCAATGTAGTAAAGCTGTTATTCTGTAGTTAAGAGGGCTATATGGAACACACTTCATAAAATGGAGGACTCTTTAGGAACTAACCTGCCCATTTTCAATTTCCTTTCTCTTGCAGGATTGAAGAAAACTGCAGTGGTTACAATAGCCCGGGAACTGAGAAGAATGAAAACAGAAGAAAAAGTTCTGCCAAGCATGATTAATACGCTATCTCAGAAAGAAAACTTCCACGAAGGTTTGCATCTATTTTGGTACGCAGTTTATATATTGCTGAGGTATTAACACAAGACTATATTTACTATTAGGTGTAACACGCACTTTGCTATTCCTGCCTTTCAGTGGTATATAACTTAATGACAACTGAAATAGCTCATCTTCATTTGAACAATATAGAAGGCTATCTTTTTTAGCATTTCTTAACCGGTGAAGGGATACATTTGACCAGATCACATGATTGCATAGTTATTAAAAAACTCCTATTTAATGAGATGATATATTTTTGTTGAGCGAGTGTATTAAAGGAAAAGGAACCAAAGCAAGTAGATAGTGCAATATTAGAGAATACAATGAGTAGCTGAAGAAAGCTTAGGGAATTGAATGACCTAACCCTGTTCCTTTGAAAATGCAGTCTCAAATGAAGGCAAGATCAGATTCTTATCTCTCTATAGCTCACTTGTCAGAGACAACCATACACCATAGAATATGCACTGTATAGCTATAGCTGCTGAAGAAATATTTCCCAAATAAGACAGTACTTAATAAAATAGAAAGGCATTGAGAAGGGAAAGGGCAATGAATTAATATAATCATGCCAATTCACTTCTCTATACGATATTTCATTTTATCACAGCTATGAGGGTAGAAGATGAAAAGCGGAAAATAAATAGCACTTCGAACACAGAAGAATTGTCGTATGTTAAGCAAGGGGAAGAAGCTTTACTAAAAGCACGAGAGATCTTAAAACAGGAGACTGGATGGACAACAGAAATCAAAATGGTAATCTTTTTATTGATGGATCTTGGAAATGAGCATTAGAAGGAATCTGACGTCACTGGAACGACTGAATCTGTTGTACATCAAAATAAGTTGCTGAGTTTGCCAAGCCTCCAAAGAGGAGTGTGTAAGACATTTTGCTTGGTCTTAAGTGCTCACTTTTTTCTGGTAGCAGTGCACTGGTTTTAATTTAACTCCTTGGGTAAGCCTAAGTTCATTTTTGATAGTAAAAGAAGAAAGCCATAGGGAAGGGAAAGGACTCTGAATTAGCAGAAACTACTCTTATTATAACTATTTATGAAATTGGTCCAGTGATGGATAAAAGCCGTCTGGGATCACTTTGACTATTTCCTATATGCATTTATGTGTGAAAATGTCAGCGGTCAAGATCAAGGCCACTGCTAATGCTTCCTAGGTTGACTTATTTGCCCATGTTTGACATAGGCTCAATAATGAAGAATGGCAAATTGGGTAGAATGTTGGATAAAAATGATATCAAGAGGTTAAAAGGGATGAAATTGTGAATGGCAACCATTTAGAAACAGTTACCTGTGTTTTGTTTTGCAGAAGAATGGTGATAATGTTGCAAGCAAGTTTCTACCTGCAACTGGAAAGGTTTTCAAGTTGGAGGTGGTATTGAATGCAACTGTGGAACGTGTGTATTCGGAACTTCATGAAAAAGTGGATCAAATGAGCTCATGGAATCCAAGTGTTAAGCATATACAAGTAAATTGTCTCTGCTATGTTACCTCACTTTATTGTATTGAAATCATGTAGGATTGCTTGCCCTCAAAAAAAATGTTGCCTAATGTTTCTTAACATTAACGTTTTTTTAGATCCTTCAAAAAATTGGTGATAAAACCATAGTAACTCATGAAATCATGGGAGAGACAGCTGGAAACATCATCGGGCAGAGAGACTTTGTGAGTGTAAGATACTGCAGGAAAGAAGGATTATGTTGTTATTTGGCTGGAATAGCTACAAAATCCAAGTTGATGCCACCACAGAAAGGCTTCACTAGGTATGGATTAATAGCAGTTATTGACAAGCTGTTATTAATAGCAGCTATTGACAAGATCTATTGCAAATTAGTGAATACATGAAACATCGATTTCTAAGATATGTTTTCTAACAACAGAGCTGAAATTGGACCATCCTGTATAATATTAAGTCCTGTGAGCAACAACAAGAAAAAGACCCAATTTACTTGGCTTCTCAGCATGGACCTTAAGGTTAGTTTGCGGCTTTACCTGTGCTTCTTCCTTCCGGTTTGACTCTCAAGTTTTTCTTGTCATATGTAATAGCATTGTCATGATACCTCCCCCAAGTGTCTAATCTTGCTACATAGCTCAAATGGTTAAAAAAAAAACCTATCCCACATTCTGGCTGGGCTGTACTTTTCAGAAGATTGTAGGAACTGTATTCATAATTTTCCAATCACCAACACAAGTTAGTATGGAATAAGTGTTTTAATAGATTTCACCCAGTGTTAGTACACCATGGTGGTCTCAGATCCCAGGGAACAGCAAATACAGTTGCTGTCTCACATCTCCAGTACAAGGTTTGATCCTGATCTTCAATGTAGCCTACGTTTGCATGTCCTTCCTCTGACCATATGGATTTCCCCAGATGCTTCAGATTCCTCCCACATCCTTTAGATGTCCAGATTGCTGGGTTAATTGTCTCTACTCTGTTACCCCTAGTATGTAGGTGAGTGATAGAACCCATGAGTAGCAGATGAGAACGTAGGGAGAAAATGATTAATGTTAAATTGGGTGCTTAATGGTCAGCATAGACTTGTTGGGCCAAAGGGTTTGTTTCCACTCTTTAGATCTGACTCCGTCTACGGTACATGTAACTCTCCAGTGATTGTGGTCACTAAACCAGTGCAGAACTTTACACATAATTTACACTGGCCCAGGGCAAAGAACAGATACCGGTTACAAATCTGGGATGAATTAGCAACCAAGTCAAACAAAATACTCTGGGATCATCCTGATTTATTTGGCTTGTTATCACATTAACAATCAATTTAACTACACTGCATACGTTTGATATGGAACTCATCACAAGGAGTAGTTACGTCACATAGTAAGGATTAATTTAATTGGCTAGCTAAGCACATGTGGAAGAAAGGAAGTGATAGATGGAATTAAAGTTAGTAAAATCAAGAGGTCCCTGTAGAGCATTAATTCTTGAGTTGACTGGGCTTCTGTGGCAATACATCCTCTGCAAGTTTATGTAATTTACTTCACAACTGTTATTTCTCTTATTTCTACTATTAAGTCAACTAGTTTCACATAGATAATGTAACTCCAGAGCTCATTCCTTAAACTTTTTGATGTCTTTTTACAGGGCTGGCTTCCAAAAGCTCTTATCAACCAAGTTCTGTCACGGGCACAAGTGGATTTCGCAAAACACTTACACTTGCAGCTCTCTGCCAATTCGACATCCAGCTGAACTTGTTAGGAGGAACAAGTATAATTAGAAATGGAATCACAAGGGACCACCATACAGCTGTTTGTTGCAACTTAACAGTCGACCAAAGAAATCATATAGCAATGAATTGCAGCTTTGATACTGGATACTATATTTGCAAATTATTTCAAGTTCAGGCTTGTAAAGTGAGAGACAATACTTTGTGAAACTTATTTGTGATGCGTACAACATATCCATTCCATAGCACATTGAAAATATTCATTTCAATAACTGCGCTAGGATGTCAGAATCTGCAATTATCACTTAGAATTTAAGTGAAACAGCTTCTGACAACTGACAGTAAATGAAAGAGAATTAATACAGATCTTGGAATGGTAATGAGATTTGCTGCTGGTTTTATGATCATGTTAACTTATTTCTGATTACTTGAAAGATTTATCAGAAAACTGTATCAATATATAAGATTTTTATTTGTTCAACTATATTAAAAGTTTTCTGGCAATGTTTATTTTACAATATTAACTGAGCTTTAAAATAGTGAAAAACTGGGAGAAGATGGTGTATCATTCCTTGGGATGCAGAATTTACTGATGGTTTGTAACCCAATGAAAATCAACTCAGTGAGCATGAATACAGCTTGATTGTCCACATCCAATTAAGTGCTTTTTGAGTCTCAGTCAACTCTTATTGTCTCTTCAAGCATTCCTTCAGGAGAAAGCTGCCCCAGCTAGTGTTCTTTTTTTTTTGTAAATCTTTGGTTGCTGTTGAAATTTTGTTGACTAGTGAGCTATCTAGGACCGCTGGCTTGCATTGTGGTGGTGGTCCTACAGGCATTTTTGTAGGGAGTAACTTGGAGAACTTCCAGTGCACATGTTGCCCTTATCCTTCAAAGTAGTAGAGGCTACATTTGGAAGATGCTGACTTAATAGCCTTGGTGTCTTTCTAAATGCATTTAAAAAATAAAACAGCTCGGTATGCCAGTAATAGAAGAGTAAGTGAGATACTAATCATACATTTTTCCCCCAAATGATGGATTGTTGGGATACGTTTCTAATACCTTGATGTCAACTAAGATCTCCTTCATCTACCGCCACATTACATAATTCAGCCCAAGCTTTAGTTCATCTATTGAAATTTTCATTGATTCCTATTGTCCCTCTACAGTTTTATTTTGATGTATTCCTAACTGAACTTCACATTCTATCAGTTGTAATCTTAAAATTTCAGTCTCAGTTTTCCCCTTCTTATCTCTCCAATTTATTATAACTCTAATCCCATAGTACCTGCCTTCCTGATGTTTTGGATTTTTGATTAATCTTAAATTTAAGGTCTTCACCATTATATACATGTCACAATCTTCCCAAATTAGAACACTCCCAGAGCTTAGGTTTAAGGTCCAAATAGAAACCAGGCTGGTATCTGGGAATGTCCAAAACCACATAAATGACTTTGCAGGGGAATCCATGGTGGAAAATTTCATCATAATCTTCCTTTCAGCTCAATGTGAGAAAAGCAATAAATAAATCCTGATGGTGTTCAGAGGAGGTAACCTAGCCACTCTCAGCACCAATTTTAACTGACAATACCTGCACCCAAAGTACATCTGATGCACATCAGAATCAATAGTGTGGGGCCATTTTTAGGTATTGTTGGCAGAAATTCTTAGAGCCAGATGATTTCCTCCATTCAGGAGGGTGTTTCGCAGCAAACAAATCTTGGGCACTGAAATCCACTGAGATGTGGCTCTTGTTGAAGCTATGTACCACTTAACTGTGGTGCCAAGGAGGCAGCCAACCAAACTTTATGCTTTTAAAATAGGCAAACTCCCTGAAATGGGAAGAAAGGCATGAGTACCTTGGACAACTGATGTTAAAAAAAAAACAAGCAGCATTCATGCAAAGGCAAACTTATGCTTCAGATCAGGGACCCTTCAGCGTAACTGGGGAAGAAAAAAGGGATTACAACGTGCTCGAGGGAGAAGTGAGATATACCCAATCCTATGAAGGCCATAACAGCTGTTTCACATCTGGAAACTGACATCAATATATGCAAGATAACCAGAAGTAAGGTTGTCATGTTCTGTTAAACTCAAAAATTGTATCAGATCAGGTGGTTCATCACAGCTTAAATTCTGATGTTTGGTATGCCAGTGAAAATCCAAGTAACCTTAATTATCAACTAACCAGGTGTTAGGTCACTGATGGAAATACATAAAAATATTATCCTGGTTTAAAAATCAGGCTTGTAAGGTGTAACTGGATGAATTCTCAGTAGGCCTGAACCTTATTCATTCATGTGGAACATGTCAGAAATTCCAAGGGTAGATTCAACTTACTGGGAGCAAAAATTGATGCACTTTGATGCACAAATGTTCAGCCTACTCCTTATAAGTTCCAAGCAGCACTTCACTCAAAAAGTAGATACCTGTAAATTCTATAAAAACTAGAGATAGAAACTGTTAAGTATCTTCAAATTTGATACGATCAAAATCCTTTGGGGAAGACTAAATACATCAGTCAAGTAGGTTCAATTTAACAAAATTCTGTTAATCTGGCACAATCAAGACTTCAGTCATGCCAGTCTGGCAGATCTTCTAGACTATAGATAGTATTTCAACTAATACTCCGATATATTTTAAAATCCACTTTTACACAATATGCCAATACATTTTCCATCAAACAAGTTTAAAGGGAATGCAAGAAAGCACAGCCTGGTAAGTTTCAAGGGTGTATGCAAAACAGAACAAGGTAAGTTTCAAGGAATAGTGGGGAAACAGATCCTCAGCGTGTTGAAAATAGTTTGGAATTGTGTTAAAGTGAGTGTAGGAAACCGGGGCTCTGTTGTGTTACAACAGGAATGTGAGCTTCAGAGTATTAAAGGGAGCATGTGAATCTGGACTCAGAGAACTGGTTGCTGAACAATTACATTTCTGAACAGGTAGCATATTATTGGAATTTTACTGTACTTAGACATAAGGCAGGAGATTGGCTGAGAGGGAAATCTATCAGTCATGATGAAATGACAGAGCAGACTCAATGAGCCAGGTGACCTAATTCTGCTCATATATCTTACACATATATTACAACGATTAGAAATATTAATTTAAGTATAGGCAGCACTATTTATCAGCAATGAATGCAATCTTTTGAAAGGATGAGAAGTACATTAAACTATTTAAAATTATAATTCAGTCTGTAAATTATAAATAGGCAGAACTTCCAAAACAACTTTTGACCAAGATATTGAAATAGCATTTATTACCAATTTTATGATCAGTAAACTAAACAGTGATTTAAGAATGCAAGTTATCTATTATTTTTGCATATTTTGTGTTAGTTGCTAATCAAATACAATGTTCAAAAACACAATCATGATTTAAGTGTTGCGAGTGAGTAGAAGAATTAAACAACTCACTACGTGCTAAGTGTACTGTGTTCTCCAACAGTTCTCAGCTACTTTGAAGAATACACTGTTGAAAATACATTATTACTAATGCAATTAACTGCATTTACACTTAAACAATTAATAGTGTGAGGTCAGTCACGCACAGTACCAGTTCTAGGTCTTACATACGTTCAGTTTGTAGTCTATTTTGGTTTTCATTAATCCAGTTCCAAAAAAACTGTTTTTCATGAGGTCGGATAATATTTGTAGACTTTAAACACTGTTCACATGCTCGTGATAGACTAATATTTTCACAGTTTGGTTCAGCCATTGCACGGATAATAGACTGCATGTTTAGATTTTATACAAGAATGTACAAGACCTGAAAGCTTGTTTAAAATTTTACATACAACTTTAAAGCCTCTAAAATTTAAAGAGTGTAGACTTAAAAAAAATCACTTCTACATCATCGAATGAGAATGCATTGACTGTTATGTGGAAAATACACTTTGTACTGCCGATATCCAGTTGCTCCATAAATTAAACTGTTTGGACCTCCTTTCAATACAAAGAAATGATGATACAAATGAGGGGATGTGGAGGCCAGCATTAATAAATTCTTTCCAAAATGAAAAACTGAGATTTCTTTTCCATTCAATAAATATTAAAATTAAAAGCTCTTAATTCATTTATGTACAGGAACTATACAAATGCAAAAAGAATGTTAATGTATGTACTCTGTAATGAATGATGTGCCAAGCAGCAGATAAAGCAGATCTGTACAAGCAACAACTAAATTAACAAAACAGCCATCATTTACTTGCATATTATAAGCCTACTAACTTTTAAGACACTAACATTTACATTATATACAATATGGATGAAAGTTTATCATTTAATTATCACAACATCATCACAAAAGTCTCGAAGGAATTTTAAATTGCATCATTCTTTATGAGAAGCAGTCATTCCATAAATCTGAGATCTTCTGTTTGTTTCAATGATGCCATCAGAATGAATCTGTTGACTAAAGTGTTCATTGCATATTGAAAATGCTCAATGTAGTACCTTTATATTAAATCAACCTAATTTTGTATCCAAAGACAGTGACCTTTGCCATGAGGTGGTTGTTACCTTTTACAATATCTGTACAATCATCAGCAACTTGAACGAAGATGGTATAAAACTACTGACCTCAGCACAGCTTTAACAGCAGCTTAAACTGAAACTGGCTTAAGTCACCTTCAGTTGAGCATGAGTGTTAAGCAATTCACGAGTGCTATGTATTAGCACCGAGAAGATACTGGAAAACCAGGGTTTATTTTAATGGACAGCAGTGTTGTTGAATTGGAAGTTCATGTTGTGATGGGTGGGATTCTGTTGGCCAAATCTGCTTCTGATTCACCAGCATCCCTTCTCTGTC
The DNA here is from genome assembly GCF_048418815.1 of Hemitrygon akajei. Classification (NCBI taxonomy): domain Eukaryota; kingdom Metazoa; phylum Chordata; class Chondrichthyes; order Myliobatiformes; family Dasyatidae; genus Hemitrygon; species Hemitrygon akajei. The sequence continues at coordinate 38,730,930 of NC_133144.1, read as the reverse complement.
TTGTTGTACTTGCTGAGCTCCAACGATTGCTCCAGGTAGTTGTACGAGGCAAAGTCTTGCCGTTATTTATAAACAACTGATGAGTAGTTGAGGAGTCAAAACGGCCCTCCTCTGTGCGTTGTGTTACCTGTTGAGTAGTAGGAAACCTGAATGTACTTGCAAAAGTGCGACTATTTAGCCTATCAAAGCCTTTAGTTGTTCCTTGAGACTCTGCAACAAATATCTTAGGTGAAAATGCATTACTGCCGTCATTGTTCTCTGCTAAAGGAAGAATTGTTGGCAAAGCCTCATCCTTTACGGTGGTCCCTCTGAATGTTGTGATGGTTGGCTTTGTTGTTGTTTCTGGGCTGGGACTAGAATGGGTAGTGCCCTTAGAACTTTCAGTTCCTGTGGCAGCCTGAGAAACAGGAGGTGGTGAATTTGGGTTTCTCTCTTTGCAGGATACACAACACAACTTCCGATACCCAGGAATGGAACAGTATCGAGCCAAAACCTCCATCTGACAGAAAATTGATTTATCACCAAGACATGGCTCCTCTGTGAATTGAATCAAAACAAAGTTAATTAGGTTTGTTAAAAGATAACTAAATTATGAATTACTGATTAATGATTGTGGATTCTAATTTTAAAAACTTAAAATTGTTTACTTATTTAATAGAAAATCAAAATACTGGCTTCTGTTGGAGCTGTATTCATATCAGAAGTCAAAGCAAAAAAAAAAACCCCTAAAATTGCAATGTTTAATTTTAGTTACAAACAATGAAATTTGAGAATGAAGAATCAATGTGGCTATGTACCTACATGAAACTATATAGTAACTGAAAATTAGATTGTTTGATTGCACTATGCAAATGGAAAAATTATTGCCTCTGAATGAATTGAGTCAATAACCATTTGTTGGTTGTTTTCCATTGTTGTAGAAGTTTGAATCATTTTGCACATCTAATGTAATTTCTGTATCACATCTTTCCTTGTACACTTTCCTTTTGAACCACTATCTAGGAAATCATGCCACATAATTCTGGGCAACACCATTGTTTGGCCTTTGCAGGACATCTAGTGCTGTCACAAACTGGGACACCACTTTGATGAATCTAAAAGTTGGCTTTAATCCTTTAAACTACTATTTCACTCATCTCAAACAAGGAACCATCACAATGCCCACACCTACCAAGTTCTGGCAGTGAGGGTCATGCCTAATTCCACTGACGATTTCCATCCTAACCAACTGAGGTCCCAACAATACCCAATTGCAGCCTAGAGGCTTCTGTAGGAGAACCATGGTGGTAACCTCTGACCTGTCCCAAACTTCTATTCTGATTGTCAATAATACCTACAGTATTTCCTCTCTCTACCAACATTACAATCCCACTTAACACACCTCCACCTCTGTCACTACTACAGCCCTCTAACCTGTATCAGTCAAAACCAAACTCAAATTGGGTGCACTTTGCACAACAAGGCTGACGCTAAGTTTCCAGTCACTTGTCACTTTAATTTCCATCCTTCCCCACTCCATCAAATGTGTCTTTGGCATCCTATACCTTTCCCACAAAGCTCAATGCACATTGCAGTGTCAGCCTCAACAATTTCTGATAACCAGATTTTCCAATCTGTTTCTCAAATAACCAGTTCTGATAAAGCATTATAAAATTGTAATTATTTCTCTCTCAAGACTTCCAGCATTTGTTTCTCAAGCAGTTACTTCACAGTTCTCCTTTCCTCCTGCAGCGTAGGATGAAATGGAACTGTCAACCAGTACAGCTTTGAGGCACAGGAACAGAAATCGAGAGGATGCATGTCTCAACATGAAGCATGGATCTTACAATGTAACAAGAGCAGCTATCTGAAAAATGCTTAAAATCTAGAATATACAATATATTGTGGCTCCTAAAGATGAAGAGTTGATTTTCAGTTGGAATCCATGTGGAATAAGTCAGAACAGAAGAAATTCACTAAATAATTAGACATGATATATCATAAGTTTTGAAGGGGAATGAAAACCAATGAGAGTAAATAAGGTAAAAACAAATAAAAATCCCAAATAAGGAGGGAAATTTCTTCAGGGAGGGCATTTTGAGAAGTGGTTTCAGAATTGCAAAGTAGTCAAAAAGAAGATAACTACCATCCAAGTCTCAATCCTAATAACATGGAAATAATTAATTTTTCTCAACGATACCCACAATAAGCGGCTACAGATATAGATCGAGTGGTAAAGAAGGTAGGTGGCATGCTTGACTTCAAAGGTGGAGTACTGAGTTTAAAAGTAAGGAAGTCATGTTTGACCCCATTACAGCAAGGATGTGAAAGCTTTATAAAAGTTACAGAAGAGATTTACCAGATGCTGCCTGTTTTAGAGGGTATGAACTCTAAGGAGAGGTTGGACTCATTTGAGTTGTTTTCTTTGGAGCATTGGAGGCTGAGGGGAGACGTGACAGAAGTTTATAAAATTATGAGAGACATGGATAGAATCTTTCTCCCAGGGTAGAAAAGTCCAATACTAGAGGACATGCAATTAAGTTGAGAAAGGGAAATTTATGGGAGACACACAAGATAAATTTTCTTTTACACTGAGAGTGTTATGTGCCTCGGAACAGGCTGCCAAGGGGAGTAGCGGATAGTGGCAATTAAAAGGCTTTTAGATAGACACACAAATATTCAGGGAATGGAGGAATTTGGATAATGTGCAGGCAAAAGAGATTTAGTTTAATTTGGCATTGTGTTCAGCACAGATATTGGGGCTGAAAGGTCTGTTCTTGTGTTGTGCTGCTCTATGTTCTAATATGTATTCTACTGAAAAATAAAGATTCCATGAGATTAATTTATCCACAGTCAACTAAAGCAGTTAAAGGATAATATCAAATTGAAAGAAAAGGCATACAGAGGCTCTTCACTCTGCAGTGGAACACCTGGAAAATGAAGATGCATACTTCAGGATGCTGTTCATTGACTGCAGCTAAGTTTTCAACAGAATCATCCCCTTGAAATTCATTATAACCTTCAAGACCAGGGTGCTGGTACTTCCAGGTGCAATCGATCCTTGATTTCCTCACTGGAAAACTCTAGCTGGTATGGATTGGTAGCAACATCTCCTCCACACTCACCATCAGCACAGGTGAACTACAGGGCCATGTGCCCAGACCCTTGATCTACCAACTTAATATCTATGACTGTGTGGCAAAGTACAGCTCCAAATCCATAATTCAGTTTGCTGACAACACCACTGTTGTTGGCTGAAACAAATGTGGTGACAAATTGGCATATAGAAGGGAGAATGAAATATGGTTGAGTGGTGCCACAACAGCCTTTCACTCAACATGAGCAAAACCAAAGAGCTGATTATTGACTATAGGAGGAAGAAGCTGGAGATCCATAAGCCAGTCCTCGTTTGGGGGAATGGAGGTGGAGAAGGCCAGTATCTTTAAAATCCTTGGTATTAACATATCGAAGTATCTGTCCTGGAACCAGTGTACATTTACATGGAGCATTGCCAGAATAAAGCAGCATTCATCATCAAAGACCCTTACCGTTTAAACCATTCCCTCTTCTCGCCATCAACCACCTACTACCATCAGGCAAGGAGGTACAGACACCTCAGCTCCCAAACACCAGGTTCAGCAACAGTTATTACCCTACAACCATCAGACTCCTGAATTGGCGTGGATAACTTCATTCACCACCACACTAAACTGATTCGAAAACCTGCAGACTCACTTTAGGGAACTCTATACATCTCATGTTCTCAGTATTATTTTTATTTGTACAGTTTGCTTTCTTTTGCACATTGGTTGTTTGTCATTCTTTGCATATGTACAGTTTTTCACAAAACTCTACTGCACTTCTTCTTTCCCTGCAAGAAACTGAATCTCCAGGTAGTATATGATAACATTTATGTACTTAGATAATACATTTACTTTGAACTTTGAATATTGTGGAGGAAGCACTGGAGCTGCTAAATAGCTTGATTAGCTACAATCTCCAGCTGCTTTCATTAATACATCCACAGATTCAGTTGATTTCTTTTCAACTTGTGCTAACCAGGTAATAGTAGAAATTCTGTTCATATTAATAGCTCAAAGGTTTGGTTAGTCACAAAAACAAGCACCTGATTTTCTGATTAGTTACCCAAAGTGCAAATCTATTGTGGTATTTCTTAAAATCTAATCCAATATTTAAACATTGTTAGTACAAGCTCTGGTAAAGTGTGATTTACTTGTTAGGATTTTATGAAGAGGCTTCTCTGGTACGAGCTGTGACACCCAGTTGTCCCGTGGAGTTACTTGGACAATGGTTTCCATACTTGGAGTGAAAACAATAGATTTTCCTAAATGAACCAAAGGGATTATTTAATAAAATTAATATTTTATTTAACTTTATAGCATAATAGTGAAAATTCATTAACTGACAAAATCAGATGAATGAAAACCAGAAGTTAATTTTTTCAAATCGTTCTCAGAGCAATGTCCCCTGAGAATGCATATTGGGAACTTGATTGCAACAAACACCAAATTCACTATAATTTTTTGTCAGCTGATGTTAATAGACAATTTGTACATTACCACTGACCTAGGCACTGGAGTACCCAACTTCTGCCTAGAAAGTTACAGAATCACAGACATTTTTAGCACAGGAGCAGTCATTTCATCCTGGTCTATAAGCAAACCAGGCCAATTTTATGTCCTAGTTCATAATCTACAGACCTACAGATCATGGCTCTTTAAAATGTGGTGATGGTTTCTGGTAGCCATTTCGGGAGGACTGACATTTGTTCGTACCCCCCAAATTCCCTCCAGTACTTCAACTGATGAATGTAAACTTATGCTCAGTATTTATTGATGTATCTGCCAAGGGAAACAGGTCCATCTTGTCCAGCACAATAATGTTTATCTCAATTAAATCTCCTCTCAGATTCTTTTGTTCCAAAGTAAACAACCCCAACTAGCAGTCTGTCTTTAACTATAATTCTGAGGCATGGTAATATCTATGCAAATCCTCTGTATACCTTCTTCAGTGCTATCACATCCTTTCTGCAGCACACTAGGACAGTGGAAGGATGATGGGGGGGTAAGGGGTGGGGGCTTTTTATTTCATAATGTATAAGCTATTTAGGGTTTTCTTATCACTGAGGCTGGTAAATCTTTGCAAGTCTCTACTTTGGAAAACTCAGTTGTATTTATTCAAAGCAGATGAATGGATTTATAGGTGTTAGGGGAATCAAGGGAAAAGTGATTGGTGCTAAAAATGGCTTGATGGTTGGGTAGCCTATTCTTATTTCTTACCTTTGCAAGCTGTCTACTACAAAAAGGCAAGGAGCCATATATGTAGCCGTGCAGAATCCCATTGCAGAAGATCTCTTATCAACCTCTTACCTTCTGTGCCTATTTTTAATCCAGCTTCAGTTTCCCAGGATTTCATGGGCTTTAGTTTTATTTTTATCTGGGATTCTCAAATACCTTCCTCAAAACCATGTATAGAAATCAAGTGCTTTACTCACATTGGCCTTCATTAGGACCTCCTCAAAAAAATCAGTGATGATGTTCTGGAAACATAGAAAACCTACAGCACAATACAGGCCCTTCGACCCACAATGCTGCACCGAACATGTCCTTACAAATCTCTTAACAAATCTACGCTATCCTGGATTTACCCATGTTTCACTAAATGCTTATCTATCTTCCCCCATAATTTACTCCAACAATTACAAAAATGAGTGATCTGTAATTACTCAACCTGTCACTTCCCCCTCTTTTAACAGTTTTACATCTGTTCTCTCGTAGCAGAGAGTGTTAGAAAACTATAGTGGGAGCATGCACTAACTCCTTCCTTGTTTCTTCAAGAGCCTGAGGTTTATTTTATTCAGGGCTGCTGACTTATTCATTTTTAAAGATGCTAGATCCTTTAACACATCATTTCTCTGTTTCTCTCATATTCTTCTAAACCTGACTGCATGAACATCAATTTCTCTAACTTCTAGTAATTTCACCCCTTCCTCTTCTCCCTTTTTTCATTTATCATTCTGACTCCCAAATACCCCTTCTCTTCTCCCCATCTGCCTATCACTTCCCTCTAGTGCCCCTTTCTCCCACAGTATCACTCTCAACTCCTATCAGATTCCTTCTTCTTCAGCCCTTTTCCTCTTCCACCTCTCACCTGATTTCATCTATCACTTGCCAGCTTGTTTCCCTTACCCTCCCATCATCACCTTATTGTTGTTTTCCCCTTCCTTTCCAGTCCTAATGCAGGGTCTTGACCGAAGAAGTCGATTGTAAATTCCCCTCAATAGATGGCGCTTAACCTGCTGAGTTCTTCCAGCATTTTGTGTGTGTTGTTCTGGATTTCCAGTATCTGAAGAATCTCTTGTGTTCATGGTCTATCTCTGCTTAATATTTTTGTTACCTCACATTCTTCTTCCGTAATGGAAATATACTCCTCTGTTAAAAACATTCATTCGAAACTTCACACGCCATTTAGGGATTTAACCAAACACTCTTTCTTGTCTTTTAGACTATTCCATTAGTCCCTCCCTTGGAGGCTTCTTGATTTTATCATGTCCCTTCTCTGCCCTCAATTTTTAAAAAAATTTCACTTCTTTAATAATCCAGACTTTCTGCATTGTGTGCTTTCAATATCTTTCATAAGTTTCTCCTTATAGATTTGTCCTGCCTGTATATTCTTCAAGATGCATGGGTGTCTAGAACTGGAAGATCTCCGTTTTACTTTAATGAGTACATATTTGTCCTAAGCCTTCATTATCTTTTTGTTCATTCCTCCCACTTCTTTACACAGATCTATCTCCAAGTGACTGTTTCCAGTCTACATATGCCAGTCTAATAAATCTGGCTGTGCCCCTTATATATCTTATACTCCTTTCTGTCCTTTTCTATTACTATGCTAAACAAGCTGAATTATGATTCACTGTGGTCTCTCACTGACTCTTTACAGCCATTCAGATTCACTAGGGGAATGAAGTCTAAAATCACTCCTTTGTGTGGCTCCAAAATACTGACAAAAATGGGCAGTATGGTACTCTGACACCTGCATGTGTGGCCTTCTTGTAAAGCTGTTATTCCTGAAAACCTTGAATTAAAGAATAAATGATTTTGCACTTCACAAAAACCTCATTTATTTCAGACTTTTTTTCTGCCTTTCAAACTCACCCATTCTTTCCAATCATGTTTATCAAACCCCAACTACCATATTGAATTTTGCCTCTTCATCAGTAGTGCCAAAATCATATCATAGCAAAAATATCCATTACCAAGCAGGTTCTACTTACTTTGGGTATACCGACCTCTACATCTAATTCAAATTAACTCTGCATTTCAATGGAAACCAACATTAACAGTGCAATTAAAATATTGCTGTTTTATACAACATGGAGAACTAAGGTCAGCTTACTCACATGTGGCTACATCCTTACCAATGCACTGTGCCAGCTTGCACTCTTGTACGCTCTCAGGCTTTTCACCCACACATTGACTGATGGTGTTATCACTGCCTCGGCAGACCACCTGGCGTTGCTGGAAACCTTCTCCACAAGTCACAGAACACTGGGCCATGAAAATTAAGGACAGTGGAATAAGAATGAGGTTCTTGCAATGGGAATATATAAAACATACATGGAAACATAGAAATGTACAGCACATTACAGGCCCTTTGGCCCACAGTGTTGTGCCAATCATTTAACCTACTCTAGAAAATGTGTAGAATTTCCCTACTGCATAGCCCTTTAGTTTTCTAAGCTTCATGTACCTATCTAAGAGTCGCTTAAAAGTCCCTATTGTATCCGTCTCTACCACCTTCGCTGGCAGTGCATTCCACGCACCCACCACTCTCTAACATCCCCTTGTACCTATTTTCAAGCACCTTAAAACTATGCTCCCTCGTGTTAGCCATTTACTTTACTTTACTGTCACCAAACAATTGATACTAGAGTGTACAATCATCACAGCGATATTTGATTCTGCGCTTCGCGCTCCCTGAAGTACAAATCAAAGTAAATATAATAAACATTTAAATTATAAATCATAATTAGAAAATAGAAAAGGGAAAGTAAGGTAGTGCAAGTCAGGTCTGGATATTTGGAAGGTACGGCCCAGATCCGGGTCAGGATCCGTTCAGCAGTCTTATCACAGTTGGAAAGAAGCTGTTCCCAAATCTGGCAGTACGAATCTGCAGGCCCCTAAACCTTCTCCCAGAGGGAAGAGGGCCAAAAAGTGGCTGGCTGGGTTGGCCGTGTCCTTGATTATCCTGGCAGCACTGCTCCGACAGCATGCGGTGCAAAGTGAGTCCAGGGATGGAAGATTGGTTTGGCATTTCAGCCCTGGGAAAAAGCCTCTGGCTATACACAAGATCAATGCCTCTCATTATCTTATACACCTCTCATCCTCTGTCATTCCAAGGAGAAAAGGCCAAGTTCACACAATCTATTCTCATAAGGCATGCTCTCCAATCCAGGCAAGATCCTTGTAAATCTCCTCTGCATTCTCTGAACTTACCATTCAAATTTTGTTTTCTCAGAATATGATGTTTATCATGAAGGTTTAATAATAACATGTCACTTAGACTTCACTTTACTTAAAATTCACTTTGCAGAATCAAGAAATCCAATCTTTCCTTCAATATATGATTCATATGAGCTTCTTATCATCTGAGTTAACCTGAATCTATTCTTTCCATTCTTATCCAGCTCCTAAAGATATTGACCTAATAAAATGCTTTAGTACAATTTAATAATATTATAACAGTATAGTGGATCACTGTAATACTGCTGTAAAGCCCCCATGGAGTTCACAATTTTCAGCTGTAAAATCCCTAGAACATTGGATGGCACTTGGCTAGGCAACAGTGATAGGCCACATATTAACCTTAAACCTTTAGGTGATATAGAAGCAGAATTCTTCCAGTTGCAGGGGAGTGATTCTCTTTAATGAATGGTTGCTGTAATAATAGAAGAGATGTTAGAAACTGCTCTCAGGGAGTCTGAGTGATGTGGATGGGTAGTTGAAGAACAGGGTCCACAGGAGGCATGCTCTTTGTGTAGAAAGGCCACAGACTACCTAAAAGGTTACAGTCAAGCTCTCTGCAGAAGCTGGTATTAAATGTGCAGTCAGTGAATGCCTGTAATACCCATGCTCACTATACCTTGTCCTATAGGCTGAAAGAAAAGTAAATGGTGCTTTCTTTGCTTGGGTAACCACCCTAATTTAAAAGCAGAAACTGATGAAATGTAGCAATACATTGGAATGAAATTGAGAGGAGCTATGACTTTGATCGAAAGGCAAAGCAGGCTGGGCACATTTGTAAAACTCGTATTTGAGTTGCAATAAAGCTACAGATCTCAACGGGAATGGAAAATGTAATCTGAGTGTTGCCATCTATAGAGCATGGTTTCAGGAAAACTGGATTAGCAGCAGTTGGTCTGTGAGGAAAGAACCAGCAATTTCAACCTGTGAGGTTGAAATATCATGGTAGGAACAATATTGGCCATTGCACAAGAGTTGATAATATTGGGGTAATTTCACAACATTATCAAACAAAATGAGTTAAAAATTTGAATTTCCCAGTGGGTGTTCAAGATGTGCTGATCTCTGCATAATATTGCTCTGCTCCACAGTGACTACTTTAAATTCTTCAACACATCTTGTGATTTGCAATGGGTATCAGGCCACTGCCTTTACTTAAGTAGTAGCGAATTCCATATTCTTATGTTCCCATCAAATCGTTTTCTGTACTTAAGACCATAAGACATAGGAGCAGAATTAGATCATCTGGCCCATTGAGACTGCTCTGCCATTCAATCATGACTGATCCTTTCTTCCTCCTCCTCAACCCCAATCTTGGCCTTCTCCCTGTAACCTTTGATGCTATGTCCAATCAAGAACCTATCAATCTCTGCCTTAAATACACCCAACGACCTGACCTCCACAGCTGCAGGTGGCAACAAATTCCACAAATTCACTACCATTTGGCTAAAGAAATTTCTCCACATCCCTGTTTAGAAAGGGCACCCCTCTATCCTGAGGCTGTGCCCTCCTGTCCTAGACTCTCCTACCATGGGAAACACCCTTTCTACATCTACTCTGTCTAGGACTTTCAACATTCGATAGGTTTCAATGAGATCCCCCTCATCCTTCTGAGTTCCAGCGAGTTCAGACCCAGGGCCATCAAACGTTCCTCGTATGATAACCCTTTCATTCTTGGAATTGTCCTTGTGAACTTCCTCTGGACCCTCTCCAATGCCAGCACATTTCTTCTAAGATGAGGGGCCCAAAACTGTTCACAATACTCAAGGTGAACCCTCACCAGTGCCTTATAAAGCCTCAGCATCACATCCTTGCTCTTGTATTCTAGACCTCTTGAAATGAATGCTAACATGGCATTTGCCTTCCTCACCACCAACTCAACCTGCAAGTTAACCTTTAGGGTGTTCTGTACAAGGTCTCCCTTTGCATCGCAGATTTTTGGACTTTCTCCCCATTTAAAAAATAGTCCGCACATTTATTTCTACTACGAAAGAACATGATCATGAATTTTCCAACATTGTATTTGATTTACCACTTTCTTGCCCATTCTCCTAATCTGTCTAAGTCCTTCTGCATCCTACCTGTTTCCTCAACACTACCTGCCCCTCCACCAATCTTTGTGTCATATGCAAACTTGGCAACATAGCCATCTATTCCATCATCTAAATCATTTATATAGAGCATAAAAAGAAGAGGTCCCAACACCGACCCCTGCGGAACACCACTAGTCACTGGCAGCCAACCAGAAAAGGATCCTTTTATTCCCATTCACTGCCTTCTACCAATCAGCCAATGCTCTAACTATGTTACTAACTTTCCTGTCATACCATGGGCTCTTAACTTGGTGAACAGCCTCATGTGTGGCACCTTGTCAAAGGCCTTCTGAAGGTCCAAATATACAACATCCACTGCATCCCCTTCATCTATCCTACTTGTAATCTCCTCAAAGAATTCCAGCAGGTTCATCAGGCAGGATTTTCCCTGAAGGAAACCATATTGACTTTGTACTATCTTGTCCTGTGTCACCAAGTACTCCATCACTTCATCCTTAACAATTGACTCTAACATCTTCCCAACCACTGAGGTCAGGTCAATTGGTCTATAATTTCCTTTCTGCTGCCTTCCTCCTTTCTTAAAGAGTGGAGTGACATTTGCAATTTTCCAGTCCTCTGGCACCATGCCAGAGCCAATGATTTTTTGAAAGATCATTTCTAATGCCACCACAATCTCTAACCCTACCTCTTTCAGAACCCTAGGGTAGAGTTCATCTGGTCCGGGTGACTTATGTATCTTTAGGCCTTTCAGCTTTCTGAGCACCTTCTCTCTTGTAACAGTAATTGCATCCACTTCTCTTCCTTCACACACTACATCAGGCATACTGTTAGTGTCTTCAAAAGTGAAGACTGATGCAAAATACTCATTTAGTTCATCAGCCATCTCCTTGTCCCCCGTTATTATTTCTCCTGCCTCATTTTCGAGCAGTTCTATATCCACTCTCATTTCTCTTTTATTGTTAACATATTTGAAAAAACATTTACTATCCACTTTGATATTATTTTGCTTGCTTGCTTTCATATTTCATCTTTTCCCTTCTAATGAGTTTTTAATACTCTCTGTAGGTTTTTAAAAACTTCCAAATCCTCTATCCTCCCACTAATTTTAGCATTGTTGAATGCTCTTTCTTTTGCTTTTACAATAGCTTTGACTTCCCTTGTCAGCCATGGCTGTACTATTTTACCATTTGAGTATTTCTTTATTTTTGGAATACATATGTCCTGCACCTTCCTCATTTTCCCCAGAAGCACACACCATTGCTGCTCTGCTGACATCCCCGCCAGCAGCTCCTTCCAATTTACTTTGGCCAACTTCTCTCTCATACCAGTTATTTCCCTTACTCTACTAAAATACTGGCACATTAGACTTTACTTTCTCCCTATCAAATTTCAAGTTGAACTCAATCAAATTGTGATCACTGGTTCCTAAGGGTTCTTTTACCTTAATCTCCCTAATCGCCTCCGGCTCATTACATAACACCCAATCCAATGTAGCTGATCCCCTCGTAGGCTCAATGACAAACTGCTCTAAAAAGCCAACTCTTAGGCATTCAACAAATTCACTCCTTTAAGATCCATTACCAACCTGATTTTCCCAATCAACCTGCATGTTAAAATCTCCCATGATTACCATAACATTGCCCTTTTGACACACCTTTTCTATTTCCTGTTGTAATCTGTGGTCCACCTCCCAGCCACTGTTGGGAGGCTTGTCTATAACTGCCATCAATGTCCTTTTACCCTTGCAGTTTCTTAACTCAACCCACAAGGACTCAACATCTTCTGATCCTATGTCATCATCTTTCTACTGATTTAATGCCATTCTTTACCAGTAGAGCCACACCACCCCCACTGCCTGCCTTCCTATCCCTTCCATTTAATGTGTAACCTTGGACATTCAAGTCCCAACTACATTCATCCTTCAGCCACAATTCAGTGATGGCTACAACGTCATTCCTGGCAATCTGTAATAGTGCACCAAGATCATCCACCTTATTTCTTGTTAGTGACTATCTTACAGCTAATGACTTGATTGAACCACAAATTTAAACATTTTGACAAGTTTAGAATGGTCAGAAGAATTAAGTTTATTCAAGAATTAAGTTATTTGTACCTGAGACCAAGCTCCAGTCCGCCACAGCCCTGGACATGGTGTGCGGTTACATGGCCTCCGATTGTCAGGGCGTTCTCCTGCGCAGTACTTGGCATGCACTGTTTTGTTGGCACCTTCATTAAGATATTGGATACACTGTACAACTCTTACTTGGTATCCTACTTTCCCACAAGTTTTGCTACAGGGTCCCCATTCCTTTGTTAACCATCTGCAAAAAAACAAAAATAAACATGTAAACAATGTTCAACATTAATAATCAACACTGACAGATACTTTCAACTGGTTGGCCTTTAATGGCAAGATCTGTTTGAAACTTTGTTCACTGTTTCCAAATAAGAAAGGAGTAACATTGTACTTACGATGGCTGAGTGCAGTCATGGAGATTGCAACGTCTCCTTATAGGCTTTGGTTTTTTGTCGTTATCACAGAAATTCCTTTGAACCATTTTACTATCACTTTTTCGTCTACATCCGTATTTTGTATATTGTATGCCTGAAAATATTATTACAATATTACTATAATATTGCAGTAAAATAATATGTAGAGTATACACAAAATCTCAATTTGGAGTTTTGTTTTTTTAACTAGACTACAAATTAAAGACTTCCTTTTGAACTGGATAACTGCAGTAACTTTACTGCTACCTTCTTAGAAGTGAAATATATAACTGGAGATACAAAAGACTGCAGATGCTGGAAATTTGGGGCAACTAACAAGCTGCTGGAGAACAGAGTAGGTCAGGCAACATTCATGGAGAAATAGGCAGTAAACATTTTGGATCAAGACCTGATGAAGGGCTGAAGGGAAACAAGAGCTGCCTGACCCACTGAGTATCTCTAACACCTTGTTTGTTGCTTCAAAATGTATAACTGTATGGTACGATTATATTTAATTCTTTAAAGATTTTACAGACAGTAAATCGTGCAGCAACACTGCTCTTGAAATTGACATCCTTGATATATTCCCAAAACACAAAAACTTTTGTTTGTATTCTCATCTGTTAACTGTCCTTATTTTATAGCTTTTGTTCGTGGTCTTTCTAACTGCCCCCATTAACACACCAATTAGACATCTTCTACAACAACTTCACAGTAATACTAGCCTTACCCTATCAGAGATATTCCTATTATCCCTTTCCTCATAATGACAAATGTAATCAACCAGAAACATTATTTCTGTTTTCCTTTGCACGGATGCTGCTGAATGTTTCTTGAATCTTTTATATTTGTTTTTGATTTCCAGTATCTGCAGATTTTCATTTATAGTAGAGCTGGATTCTACTGATCTTGTAGAAAGGCTAGCTTTAAGAAGTCTCAGTAATTAGAAGTAAAATGGAAAAGTTCTTAGTTTTTATTACATTGTGAAGAGGTCTTCACAAAATACAACAGCATTCAGCATCAGCACTCTAAGTAGCTAAAAAGAAACTCATTGTTTCCTTGTATGTAGAGGTTGAAACTCTGGTCTAGCATTCTGTCAACTGGCACTTTGAGTAGTCCAATATGTTCTGAATCAGCAGTACAGATCTGTACTAATTAACTAATTCTAATTAAGATATGCACTAATCTGTAGCTAATTAACTTGGAGGTGCAACTTTTGTGATCTCAACCAACAACAATTTTAGCCAAAAGCGATTTCAATTTACAGAATATTTGGGTTATGTATAGTTCTCTGAATCCTTATGTAACATGTGGGGTGTACGTACATAAAAAGAACAGTTCTGCCCATGGAGTAATTTCTGTGATCTAGTATTGTCTGTGGTCTGGTAGCAGAGAGGTCCCAAGGGTGCCATACCAGAGAGTTTCAACCTATACATACAAACTCAAAGTCTTTTAAATGCTTTTAATGATTTACAACTGAGCAGCAAGCTGCATTCTTATGCTAAACTAATGGAGTTCAGTGTGGGAGAGAGAACTTGGGCTACCTGGTATGCAGGAGAACTTTATGCCAGATTGCAGTAGTCTCAATTTAACATGAAGAGGAAGGAATAGCTACAAAAGCCTCAATGTTCATAACGTTTATGATTTGGAATGTTCCTCAATGTCTCAGAACGGCACTGGTTTTGAAGCAGATATAAAGGTGTAGGTGTATAACAGCCCGCTGTGAATCTTCCTCTCCATTTTATGGACAGAGACCATTTTGAGTACCACATGTGAAATGGAAACTGCTATCTGTGTCATGGTCCTGACCATTAATTCCCCATTTTCTCCTAATTCCCTTTGATTGTGTCATGGTCCTCACCATTAATTCCCCATTTTCTCCTAATTCCCTTTGATTGCGTCATGGTTCTGACCGTTAATTCCCCATTTTCTCCTAATTTCCTTTGATAGCAGCACACCTGGTTTTCATCAAGACTTGCAGCATAAGAACCCTGGCTTTGCAACCACTAGTTGCCAGATCGTTGGTTTTGCCTGTGTGGTAATTAACATTTCCTGGCCGCTTAGGATTGTGTGTTCTAAGTTTTACTCCAGCACTGAGGTTTACCTGTGAAACTCTGTCTCTCCATGCTAAGAAAAGCTTTGTCTGCTGCTTCCCTTTCTATGCTCCGTGTCAAGATAAGTTCGGCCTGCCTCCTGCTGTCCTGCTCTCCCTCCTGTTTGCCGTTCAACACTCACGCCCACGTCTACATCCTAACTCAATCTCCATGCCTGTGTTCTGCGTTTGGGTTCGCCTCGTTCGTTGCAACAATCTGAGGCTTAGTCACTGCTCATGGAATACTTCAAAGGGTGGCAGTGGCCAGGAGCTTTATTCATCCCATGGGACTGCAAACAGTTGGTGCCTGCAGAAAAGATGCAGGGATTCTAAGAAAATAGTGATCTGAGTTTGACATGATCTGACCTGTTATAATGTTTTATATTATGCTAATTACTACTATAAAAATCAAATAATTGCATTTTTATAGGAGGACCACTGGTTTTGCTCAGGAACTACCTACCAAACATAATGCACTGCAGTTATTTGATCTATAAATTATTCTTCTGAAAACTTCAATGTATTCCATTTTACTAATTTTAGGATCAACAGACCTATCAGAATTCATTCTAAAATAAAGTTAATAGCATGTAATCCAAATTATCTTGTCCTCTGTTGACAGATCAAACCTATTTGCATAACAGGTTGAGGTAGTTTCATTTTATTCCAGGGATTCTCAGATGCAGCTGAAAATTCAGAATAGTTCCCCAGTGTGGATTCACAAAACATTAAACTGAATATAAGCACACCATAGTTATATGGCTGGCATTAAAAGCCTTGTCCGGCACCTACTTTCACAACTCTGCTGTTGTTAGAACCAAAGAACACTACAGCACAGTACAGGCCCTTCAGCCCTCCATGTTGTGCTGACCCATATAATCCTTTAAAAAAAGTACTAAACCCACACTACCCCATAACCCTCCATTTTTCTTTCATCCATGTGCCTGTCCAAGAGGCTCTTAAATATCCCTAATGTTTTAACCTCCACCACCATCCCTGGCAAGTCATTCCAGGTACTCACAACCCTATGTGTAAAAAACTTACCCCTGATGTCTCCCCTAAACTTCCCTCCCTTAATTTTGTACATTTGCCCTCTGGTGTTTGCTACTGGTGTCCTGGGAAACAGGTACTGACTATCCACCCTATCTATGCCTCTCATAGTCTTGTAGACCTCTATCAAGTCCCCTCTCATTCTTCTACACTCCAAAGAGAAAAGTCCCAGCTCTGCTAACCTTGCTTCATTTGACTTGTTCTCCAATCCAGGCAACATCCTGGTAAATCTCCTCTGCACCCTCTCCATAGCTTCCACATCCTTCCTATAATGAGGTGACCAGAGCTGAACACAATACTCTAAGTGCAGTCTCATCAGAGATTTGTAGAGTTGCAACATGACCTCTCTACTCTTGAACTCAATCCCCCTGTTAATGAAGCCTAGCATTCCATAGGCCTTCTTAACTACCCTATCAACCTGTGCAGTGACCTTGAGGGATGTATGGATTTGAACCCCAAGGTCCCTTTGTTTATCCACACTCTTAAGTAACTGACCATTAATCTTGTACTCAGTCTTCTGGTTTGTCCTTCCAAAATGCATCATCTCACACTTGTCTGGATTGAACTCCATCTGCCATTTTTTTGCCTAACTCTGCAGCCTGTCTATATCCTCTTGTAACCTTTGACCACCTATAGCTCCATCCACAACTCCTCCAATCTTCGTGTCATCCGCAAACTTACTCACCCATCCTTCCACCTCTACATCCAGGTCATTTATAAAAATCTCAAATAGCAGGTGTCCCAGGACGGATCCCTGTGGCACTCCACTAGTCACCGACCTCCAGGCAGAATACTTTCCTTCCACAACTACCCTCTGCTTTCTTCCTTTAAGCCAATTTTTTATCCAAACAGCCAAGATTCCACTTATCCCATGCCTCATGACTTTCTGGGTGAGTCTCTCATGAGGGACCTTGTCAAATGCTTTACTAAAGTCCATGTAGACCACATCCACTGCCCTAACCTTATCAATTTCTTTTGTTACCTCTTCAAAAAACTCAATCAGGCTCGTGAGGCACGATCTTCTCTTCACAAAGCCATGTTGACTATCCTTGAGTAGACTGTACTTCTCAAAATGCTCAGAGATCCCAGGTTTCTCCCTATTACCTTTTTTAAACAAGGGAACTACATTTGCCATTCTCCAGTCCTCTGGCACTTCCCCTGCAGCCAAAGAGGATTCAAAGATCATGGCTAATGCTCCTGCGATCTCTTCTCTCAATTCCCACAACAACCTGGGGTGTATCATATCTGGCCCTGGGGGTTTATCAATCTTAATGTTTTTAAGAAGATCCAGCAATTCTTCTTCCCTAATCTCCACATTGTCCAGCACACAAGCCCGTCCTACTTCGACCTCATCCTGATCAAGATCCTTTTCGTTTGTGAATATCGAAGCAAAGTATTAATTTAGGACCTCCCCAACCTCCTCTGCCTCCAGGCACATGTTGCCCTCTTTATCCTTTATTGGTCCTACCTTCGTTCTCGTCATCCTCCTATCCTTCACATTCTTAGGGTGGAAATGATTCTGCTTATTTTCTTGCATCTAATGTATAAAGTTTTAAAGTGGAATTTCTTATGCCTTGAGTTTTTAAAGGGGAAAATCCAGTTCAGTTATGTGGAATGAAACCAAGTGTATTAATAAACGTGAAACATAGTGCTGTAATCAAAGTCATTAATAACATACCTCCTCCACAGGCTTTTGAACATTGGGACCAACTTTTTAAAGCCCACTCATAATTTTCAGACTCTTCCAGGAGAACATTGTTGTTGCCAATCACAGGAAGTAGATCTTCATGAATAACATACTTGTACATCATATTTGATTTAGCATCTTTACCTTGTGGAGTAATCTGAAATAAGAGAACACCTCTTCTATTTAAGTAAGCTTCAATAAATCCACAACACTATGGCCTAGAATTTCCTTGGTGTTCTCATGGTTGTATTGATCATTTATAGTATTTGGGTGTGGGCCTGTGTCCAAAGTTCAGTTGTATCCGAGGTTTAAGGCATTAAGCTCTCATACACCAACTTTATCTTCACTCATTATTCCACTGGAGAGTACATGAAGAAAAATGCTCAGGAGCAAGGTCCAGGTTCAGAGAGTCAAGAGCAATCGAGGCCAGGCATTGGAGATGAGGGTCATGAGTGGGAGAATGGTTTTGTGTAAGAGTCAAATGCTGGCAGCAATGAGTCAGAGACCTACTATTAGTCTTAAGGATAAGGGAGAATGGGGAAGATAAAGGAGGAAATCTGTCAATGATTTGACCGTGCCAGAGGTTGGGGTTATAGAAAACAAAATCAGTAGGGTGGTGGACTTGTGACTAAGGTTGGTTGGGATAGGGGAATCGAGGCATTTGATATGTCTGACTATAGGTCGGGCTAAGGAGGATTCAGTTTTAAAATATATATGCAAATGGCAGTATCAAGTACGGATCATGTATTGTACATGGAGAAGAGGGCAGGGTTTCTGAGATCCTGAGTAAGAACAACAAAGTATAAAAAATTTATATGAACTTTCAGTAGATAATAACCCCATCTTTGATCAACTTTCCTATATTCAGTCCTGGCTAGCATTAAACTGGGCTTTGGAATAAAATACTGTGGATTCAGGTTAATTGGGACATCGGTTAATTGAGACAGCCATTTATTTGGGACAACTCTTAAAAGAGCAAAATCTAATGAAGAAAATAGCCTCATTTATTTGGGACACTATGCCGCTTAACTGGGACAGGAGACTGTTGCCGAGAAGTTTCTAACTAGCGTTAGTCGGGTGTATGTCGTGTGCCCGTTAGACACTATACCATGCTCAGAGTGAACAGTTTTAAAATAGCGACACTTGTGTTTGTGTTCAAAAAGCAATGATTTTTGCAACTGATAATTAGTTAACAATAAGCAGTAAGATAATTCAGAAACTTTCACTCACTGTGGTTTCAAGCATTTAGGTTTAGAGATGACAGATATGAGTGAAAATTAAATGATTTCACTACACTAGTTAGGAATTACAAAGAATTTGAAGGTATTGACAATCATTGAAAGCATTATTTGAAGGCAGCTATTATCTACACCATGTGTCTGTGCTAACCGTTCATTTAGTCAATCAAAAGAACACGGCAGTGTACACTGAATTAATTCCTCCATTGATAACTATTAGGAACTAATATACAATGTTAGAGTACTGTAGTAGTTTTGGTAGTGTTCTATTTAATTCTGTATTTTATTTAAATACTTAATTTGTTACTCAGTTCAATTGTTGTGTATCTTTTTTATACCTTTTTAACTACTTCCATGAAACTTCAGCTAGCTGGGCCAGCTGCTTAATTGTGTTAAAATATACTGGTTCCAAAGGGCTCCAATTAATTAGAATTGACTATATTAGAAAAATGGAATCTTGGAATGAGTTAGAACACCGAGAGGAGAAGGAAAAGTTATTTTTTCTGAGAAAGGAAAACTGAATCTTGCATTGCTTACATAAATAATTACGCTGTCATGTAGTGGACCACTGGTTTTAAGGACTTCCTTGTCAGTTTCTACAGAGTACTCCCATTCCAGACCCATTTCGATAAATATCTTTGGCTTTGCATTTTCACCTTTGGCATTGAGAATGAAATTACCAGATGCTTGAATCTTCACAGCTGTTCAAAAGATATAACCATTAAATGCTTAATATACTGTAACTTGCCCCAGAGATGACATTAAATATTTTAGAACAGTAGTTTAACTGTCAGGTAATAAAAGAGGAACAATGAATTCTGACGAATTACTGCATTAATTTCTATGGTAACAAATCTTGCTGATGTTTGAAATTTTATCCAACATGGAAAAGACTGAAACAATTTACAGACTCAAATACTGAGATGCCAAGGAAAAACTTACAAATTAGATTTGTTGATGGTTCAGTTTCTTCTATCTGAATATGTCTTGCTCCAGCTGGTATTTCAAACATTTTGAACATCCCTGAAGGATATAAAATATCACATCTCATTTGCTCTATCTGTTTGACCTGAACACTGTGAAAGCTGAGAATATTTTCAAGCCTCTCAAGCACTGCACAGATTTAGTTTTAGTTCAATATAGAAAGATGGATAAACCTGTAAGTAATCAATTTCTATTATCTGTTTCCTTGTGTAGCAAACAGCATCATTCACTATAATATTACTTACCATTATCTCTGCTAATTGCCAAACAAACTAACAGGTATTTATTTCCATAAGACCATAAGACACAGGAGCAGAATTAGGCCATTCAGCCCATTGAGCATGCTGCACCTTTCCATCATCGTTGATTTATTATCCCTCTCAACCCCATTCTCCTGCCTTCTCCCTATAACCTTTTTCGACCTTACGAATCAACCTCTGCTTTAAATACAGTTGGCCCTCCTTATCCGCGAGTTCCGCATGCACGAATTCAACCAACCGCGAATCGAGAAAACCCGGAAGTGCTCTTGCAGCACTTGATGTTCGAGCATCGTTCGCCTCACATCTCGTTCGTTCGCTACTTTGTTCCTGTGAAAAAAATGGCTCCTAAAAAACAATTAGGTGGTCAAAGAACTTCCTCAAAGGCTAACAGGGAGCGTAAAGTGCTATCTCTTGCCAAGAAAGTAGAAATATTTGATCTTTTGAAAAGTGGCATGTCGCTTTCCGAAGTGGGCTGTAAAGTCGGTTAGAAGGAATCGAGCATTCGCACAATAAAGCAGAAAGAAGCTGAGATTCGTGCAAGTGTTAGTGCTGCCCCTACAACTGCAAGAATGGTCTCTCTGGTTCATAATAAAGTGCTTGCAAAGACTGAGAAAGCATTAACTGTGTGGCTAGAGGACATGTCACAGAAGCATATCCCTGTCGATGGCCAAATTATACATGAAAAAGCTCTTAGTCTCTATGAGCACTACTGTGACGGGATTGATGAAAGCGAGAGAAACGTTTAGGGCTAGTAAGGGATGGCTGGCTGGCTATGTAAAGCGCTACAGCTTCAAGAACGTAAAGATCACGGGAGAAAGCTTCCTGTAACAATGTTTCTAACTAAAGCATCTGCAATTCTGAAGTCTCGACGTCCAACGCTTGAAGATCCTCAGCCCTCAACCTCCACAGTTCCTGACTTTAGTATTATTAAGCCTCCTCCAAAGTGTCCTTATTCTCTAAACAAGACAGTGTAACAACTACTGTACAGGTATTACAAGTTTTACTTGTTGTTTGATCATTGTTTGCCTCGCGTCTCATTCGTTCACTGCTTGTGTTGTGAGTGAGAGGAACATGTACATTTTTTTTCTTGTCAATATTCCCTAAACATTACAGTATAACAACTATTTACATAGCATTTACACTGTATTAGGTATTGTAAGTAATCTAGAGATGATTTAAAGTATACGGGAGGATGTGCATAGGTTATATGCAAATACTACTCCATTTTATATAAGGGACTTGAGCATCCATGTTTTTTGGTATCCGCGGGAGGTCCCGGAACCAATCCCTCACGGATAAGGAGGGCCGTCAATGACTTGGCCTCTAAAGCCATCTGTGGCAATGAATTCGACAGATTCACCACCCACTGGTTAAAGAAATTCCTCCTCAGCTGTTAGAAATGGACCTCCCTCTATTCTGAGGCTGTGCCCTCTGGTCCTAGACTATCCCACTATAAGCAACATACTCTCCACATCAACCATACCTAGGCCTTTCAATATTCAAAAGACTTCAATGATATTTCCTCTAATTTTTCTAAATGCCAGCAAGAACAGGCCACAAAGCATCAAATGCTCCTTACATGTTAACCCTTTTATTCTCCTCAGGGCCCTCTCTAATGCCAGCATATATTTTCTTAGATAAGGGGTCCAAAAATGCTCACCATACTTCAAGAGAAATCTAACCAATGCCTTATAAAACCTTAACACTGCATCTTTGTTTTTATATTCTAGTCCTCTGAAAATGAATGCCAACATATATATGCCTTCCTTACCATTGACTCAAACTGCAGGTTAACATTTAGGGTATCCTGCACGAGGACTCCCAAGTACCTCTCATTGTTTAATTTTCTCCCCGTGTAGAAGATATATGCCTTTAATCTTCAACTAAAGTGCATGGCCATACACTATAATATTAGGATGTGGGATACTAATTACAATGGGAGATAGAAAAGGGATGCAATAAGGTAACATTATGATAGTCATGGGGGATTTCATTATGCAAGTAGATTGGGTAAATCAGGTTGTTCATGGATCCTAAAGAAAGGAATTTATAGAACGCCTGTGAGGATTTTAGAGCAGCTTGTGATTGAGCCCACTGGGGAAAAGGCAATTCTGGATTGGGTGTTGTGTAATGAACTAGATATAATTAGGAAGCTTAATGTAAAGGAACCCTTAGGAGACTGATGAAAATATGATAGAATTCACCCTGCAGTTTGAGAGGAAGAAGCTATAATCAGATGTATCTGTATTACAAGGAACCTATAGGGGCATGAGAGGAGCTGGCTAAGACCTTGTACTTCTTTCTCTCCTCCTCCTACCTTCTTCCTCTGACCTCATTTTTTTCCCAGTCCTGATGAAGGGCCTTGGCCCAAAACGTTGACTGCTTACTCTTTTCCATAGATGCTGCCTGGTCTGCTGAGTTCCTCCAGCATTTTGTGTGTGTTGCCATAGATTTCCATCTTCCACAGATTTTCTCACATTTGTGCTAGCTAATATTGATTGGAGGGTGGCAGAGCAGTAGTGGTTGGAGTTTCTGGGACAAACTTGGAAGATGCAGGATAGATTCACCCCAAAGAGGAAGAAGATTCAAGATTGTTTGAAGTCATTTCCAGTACAAAAGTGTAAAGAAGACCAAAATAATAAAAAAGCACAATAAATATAAATGCATAAGATAGCTTATATACATCGATTGAATATATGTCCATAAAATGATGCTAAGCACAGTTATGTCCATACATAAGGTGACTCACAGGAAATGACAGAATAGTGGTGGTGGGTGGTGGGTTAGTGAGTGGAGATGTTGATTAGCCTTACAGCCTGGGGAAAGGAACTTGAGGAAGAATTCTAAAGGGAAGATGAGGCTACCTTGGTTGAGAAGAGAAGTCAAAAACAGCACAAGAGGAAACGAGAGGGCCTGTAACATAGCAAAACTCAATGGGAAGTTAGAGGATTGGAAATCTTTCAAAGAGAAGACAACTAAAAGAAAACATTAAGGAGAGAAATGATGAAATATGAAGGTAAGCTAGCCAATAATATTAAAGAGGATACTAGAAGGTTCTTCAGATACATGAAGTATAAAAGAGAGGTGCGAGTGGATATTGGACTGCTGGAAAATCACACTGGAGAGGTAGTAATGTGGGATAAACCAACGGCGAATGAACTGAAGAAGAATTTTGCATCAGTCTTCACTGTGGAAGACGCAAGCAGTATGCCAGAAAATCAAGAGAGTTGGGGGTAAAGTGAGTGTAGTTGTAATTACTAAGGAGAATGTGCTTGGGAAGCTGAAACGACTGAAGGTAGTTAAGTCACCTGAACCTGATGGACTACACCTCGGGGTTCTGAAAGAGGTTGCTGAAGAGATTGCGGAGGCATTAGTAGTGATTTTTCAAGAATCACTAGATTATGGAATGGTTCTGGAGGACTGGAAAATTTAAACTATCTTTCCACTCTTTAAGAAGGGAGGGAGACAAAACACAGGAAATTATAGGCCAGATATTGGGGGTCCATTATTAAGGATGAGGTTTTAGGGTACTTGGAGACACATGGTAAAATAGGCCACAATCAGCATGGTTTCCTTAAGTAGAAATCTTGTCTAACAAATCTTTTGGAATTCTTCGAGGAAATAACTGGTAAGATAGACAAATGAGAGTCAGTGGATATTGTTTACTTGCATTTTCAGAAGGCCTTTGACACGGTGCCATACATGAAGGCTGCTAAACAAATTAAGAGCCCATGGTATACCAGGAAAGTACTAGCATGGAAAGAAGATTGGCTGACTGGCAGGAAGCAAAGAGTAGGCCTAAAGAGAGCCTTTTCTGGTTGGCTGCCAGTGACCAGTGGTGTACTGCAGGGGTTGATGTTGGGACTACTGCTTTCATGGTATACATCAATGATTTAGATGATGGAATCGATGGCTTTATTTGCTTAGTTTGCAGATGATACAAAGATAGGTGGAGGGGCAGCTAGGGTTGAGGAAGCAGGGAGTCTGCAGAAGGACTTAGATGGATTAGGAGAATGGGCAAAGAAGTGGCAGAAGGAATGTAATGTAGGGAAGTGTACGGTCATGCACTTTGGCAGAAGGAATAAAGGGAATGACTGGTTTCTAAATGGGGAGCATATTCAGAAATCAGAAGTGCCAAGGACTTGAAAGTCCTTGTAAACAATTTGTTAAAGGTTAACATGCAGATTGAGTCAGCAATAAGGAAGGCAAATGCAATATGAGATTCATTTCAACAGGACTAGAATATAAAAGCAAGAATGTAATGCTAAACACAAGGTGCACTGCAGATGCTGTGGTCAAACCAACACGTACAACACGCTGGAGAAACTCAGCAGGTCGGACAGCACTGACTGCTCATTTCCACAGATGCTGTCCGACCTGCTGAATTCGGTTGTAATGCTGAAGCTTTATAAGGTATTGATCAAACTGCATTTGGAGTATTGTGAGCAGTTTTTGTCCCCTTATCTAAGGGTGTGCTGGCATTGGAGAGGGTCCAGAAGAGGTTCATGGGAATGATCCCAGGAAAGAAAAGGTATGAGGAGCATTTGATGCATCTGGGCCTGTATTTGCTGGACTGTAGAAGAATGAGGTGGAGTCTCATTGATACATATTGAAACGCCTGGATAGAGTTGGCGTGTGGAGTATGTTTCCTATAGTGGTGGAGTCTAGGACCAGAGTGCACAGCCACAGAATACAAGGACGTTCCTTTAGAACAGAGATGAGGAGGAAATTCCTTAGTCAGGGGGTAGTGAATGTGTGAAATTCACTGCCACCACAGGTAGCTGTGGAGGCCAAGTCACGGAGTATGTTTAAAGCGGAGGTTGACAGGTTCCTGATTAGTAAAGGTGTCAAAGATTGAGAGAAGGGAAGAGAATGGGGTTGAGAGAGATAATAAAACAGCCATGATCGAATGGTGGAGTAGACCTGATGGGCGAATGGCCTAATTCTGCTCCTATGTCTTAAGGTCTTAGGGTCTACCAGTCTACATTTATTTCCAGCTATTCCTACCTCCATTCAATACTGTTCACATCTTCAAGTTAGAGTCATCAGAAAATGTTGTATTTTTACCTCTCATAGCTATATTTAAAATACTATCATGCCAGAAAAAAAACAGTTGATCTTAGCACTGACTTTCTGGGGAAGATTATTCTCTCATCTTAAAAAGCTATTGTTCACCACAGATCTCTGCTTTCTGTCCTGTTTCTTATTCATATTGCCACATAATCTGTTTATTCCATTAATCTCTATTTTTCTAGTTTATTATGTACAACAATATCAAATGTTTTCTGAAAATGGCATTTACTGCATTCTCTTTATCATTTTATCAGTTACGTCATCAAAATTTCAAATAGTCTGTCCTTTATTAATTCAAACCTCTCCAAGCGCCTATTAATATTTTATACTGGTTACTGATCTCAAAGGTTCCCCATCACTAAGGTTAAAATACCTTCATCTTGGGCATCCAATAGTAAAAAAAATTATAGTGGATCAGTTTAAGAGTAAATTTGTAAAGCATTTTCTTCAACAAGTGGAGATAAAAATTTGAAGGCTTTTCATCAAAGGTCTGTGAATACTCAGTCAACTGAAATTTCTAAGATTAAGGCAGTTAAGAATGTCAAATAAATAGAATTAAGGTACATGTCCAAAATAGTACAACTTGATGAATAAACAAAGAGTCTTGATGAGTAGAATGATCTACATCCCTAGTGGTAACATTCCAGTACTTCTGAAACTGAGTGTCTCTACAACTGCTACAACACTGTACTCTGGAAATCATTACTCTAAGTACTTCCAATTTACTAATTGCTGTTTCAACATCAGAAGTTTCCTCAACATCTATTTCTTTGGCCACATCTCTGGTCATTTCCAATTCATTCATATATTATCATCCACTTTTCCTCTGTGGATCAGTGTAGAATGGATGCAGAGTTAAAAGTAATGTAAAAGTGTGCAAGTTGCATGATATGACTCAGCGATGCAGTATAGAATCAAAATGAAATACTTGCAATTGCTCTGAAAACAAACAACACTGAAGAAAAAAAAAGCAAAATATCTTTTAGGTCTTATAATATTTCAGTAACTTATCACAGTCCTGCTGCAATGTGCAGAGTTATTTAAAGATGTCAGGATTATCTGAAGATATTAAACTGATTATCCAAGTTAATGGAATTGCTAAGTTGATAGTTATGCAACAGAAATATTGTATTCGATTTCCTCCATATTTCCAAATTCAATTATTTTTGGTTTATGATTTTTGAAGTGCTGTAAACGTGGAAGCAACAAGAGATCGTGGTATGTATTAATTGAAGTAGTAAATTAATTTAAATAACTTGAAATAGGTCTATTACAATAGGCAACTTTGTACCAGAAAACTGAGCTACATGTGATCACTGTGGATAGAACTCACCCATTTGTTTGGTTGTCTTGGCAATGGTCCCTTTAACAGTTCGACAATGTGCATTATCACCACCACAAACACCACATTTATCTTCTCGTTTAAAAGAACCCACTTCTTTGTCACAGCCTACAAGCTTCAAAACAAAAATTATTCAACATTGTTAAGTATCATCCCCTGCCAAAAAGATCAGAATTAACTCTACAACCAAGATCATAAATATTAAGACCAAAATCGTAAGAAGCAATCCTTTTCTACATACATTCAGTGGTCACCTTAAAAAATAAAATGGCCTTTAAGTGTATGTTCATAGTCTTCTACAGCTCTAGTCCATTGATTTCAAGGTTCGACATGTTGTGCACTCAGAGATGCTTTTCTGCACATCATTGCTGTAACAGGTGGTTATTTGAGTTACTGTTGCCTTCCTGTCAGCTTGAATCAGTCTGTCTATTGTCCTCTGACCACTCTCATTAACAATGTGTTGTCGCCCACAGAACGGCTGCTCACTGTCTGGGTTTTGTTTTCTGCACCATTCTCTGTAGACTCTTGCGACTGTTTTGCATGAAAATTCCAGGAGATCAACAGTTTCTGAGACTCTCAAACCACCCCATCTGGTACCAACAATCATTCCACGGTCAGAGTCACTAAAATCACATTTCTTCCACCATTCTGATGTTTGGTCTGAACAAATGAACCCCTTGACCATTTCTGCATTTCTGACCATTTATGAATTGAGTTGCTGCCACATGATTGGCTGATTAGATATTTGCACTAATGAGCAGGTATACACGTGTACCTAATAAAGTGGCTGCTGAGTATTAATACGTTATCAACAGTTTATGTATTTACACAGAACATTTAACACAACAATGTATTGAGCCATTATAAGCCACGTGGATGTGTTAGCATAGTATTCATAAACTTGGCCTAAGACCCAGCTACATTTTAGGGAACACTTTAAGTTGGGGTGGTTTAGAAAGAGAATTCAAGAAGGGAATTCATGAATCCAGAATTAGTGGAATTAAGGAAAAGTTAATAGTGAAGAGCACCTACCACACATTCTCCTCGAGCACACACACTGAAGGGATCCTTGTAACTGCAGCGAGTACCATCATGCACAACCTGATTCATAAACACCACATCACCTGTTTCCTTGGACTTGCAAATCAGTTCACATTTTTGAGCCTCTAGCATTTGTTGATAGGAAAATAAAAATAGTGGAAGTTTATATAGGCTTATGAGTGAAATTAAAGCTCTGAAAACAAAACACAAAAGGGTTAGAAGTACCCAAACCACCCAGGTTTGGTTTACCTGTAATTCACTCCCAGGCATTCTTCATTTCATTTCAGTATATTTCCTT
The DNA here is from genome assembly GCF_048418815.1 of Hemitrygon akajei. Taxonomy (NCBI): domain Eukaryota; kingdom Metazoa; phylum Chordata; class Chondrichthyes; order Myliobatiformes; family Dasyatidae; genus Hemitrygon; species Hemitrygon akajei. The sequence goes on along the minus strand of NC_133144.1, from coordinate 38,702,796 downwards.
TCCTTATTATCTTGGAAGAAAATGATTTGAAACAATATTGGCAACAGTACTGCTCAGAGAATGAAGGGAATGGTGATCAATGGGTGCAGTGGAGTTGAAGAGGAGCTTAAAGCACATTAACGAAACAACAAAAGCAGCATCATAGGATGGATGTCAAGATTTAAGTCCAACATGTTATTTTTACGTGACAGGATCCTCAGATTTATTAGGATCTCTGCGGGTACACTGGAAAGGATAAGGCCTGGAGTGTTAAATTGCTGGGCAGCAAGAAATACAGCATAGTTAGACAGGGTGGTGAAGGTGCCATTTGGCATGATAGCCTTTATCTGTCAGGATACTGGGTACAAGATTTGGAATGCCATGTTACAACTGTACAAGGTGTTGATATTCAGAGTACCAGATACAGTTCTAGTTGTCCTGCTACAGGAAGGATATCATTAAATTGGAAAGTGTACAAAAAGGAATTATGAAGGTATTACCTGGACTGGAGGGCTTGAGGTATAGGGAGACCCTGGATAGGCTAGGTCACTTTTACCCCTGTAATGTAGGAATTAGCTCCCCACTAGCATGATAAAATCATAATTTATCTCCAACAATCCTTTAATGATTCATTACCCAGTATTCAATAGTTATAGCCTCTGCTTTAAATAGAGTATCAAGGACAATCTCACCATCTTGAGGCTCATAAGGGAGCCAGGTATGCTTAACATTTTGGTGAAGATAGTACGAGTTTCGCTGTTGACACTGCTGAGCCCGAAAATCTTTAAATTGCCCCGAGCAATCTTCAGAATTGCAGACTCTATATTGAAAAGCAGGGCCACGGCAGTCTCGGCCACCATAGGCAGGGCTGCAGAGCAGTAAAAACACAATTAGTGACAAGATATGCATTCTTATTTTACTGCATGATTTTATTAATAAGTCATAATCTTATTGTCTTGATAGTTTGTGGAGCTTTCCAGGTAGCTATACTGGAAGTTCAGTAGCTTCCAATATAGTGATGTTCAAATAACTGACAATTGATGATGTTTGATTAGCTATCCAGCTACTTAGTGTAGCAAGGAAGATGGTGATGGAATCCATGGAGGAGAGATGCCAACTTGCATGCATCTAGACTACATTCGTATTCAAGCATGTATTCCAATGCATTAAATATGCCTATCCTTCAGTGAGAGTGTACAGGAAAGAAATGCTGATTTTAAAGTTGGAAGCGCGTGGGGAAGACGAAAAGGAAAAATATCCACTTCTGTCGACTGTGGTTATGATACGTTCTGAAAAATCATACTACCAGGTTTCCCCTGCAATCCGAAGATTGAGCATTCCTATGAAACCATTTGTAATTGGTAATTGCAATTACCATTAATTTATATGGGAAAATTTTTGAGCATTCCCAGACCCAAAAAATAACCTACCAAATCAAAGCAAATAACACATAAAATCTAAAATAACACTAACATATAGTAAAAGCAGGAATGATATGATATACACCCTAAATAAAGTAGAAATATCATAGGTATGGTGTAGTTTCACTTATCAAACTTGAGAAGACAGCTAGCCAAAATCGATTTGGAGAAAAAAAATTGGCATGTACACGCATGTGCACATACACGCATACGCACGTACACGCATGCGCAAACAACTGCCTGCACAAGGCTTCACGGTCATTGTAGTCTTTCTCGGGGTAAACACGTATAAAGCGGGCGTCCTTTTTTCGTAAAAGCGAAAATCCTCTTTGGTCAGCAAAAACAGGTACTAATGTAGGTCTTTCATAACAGCGAGTAGTCACAATGCGAACGTTCGAAAAACGGGGGCCACCTGTACTAGGCTCAAGGACAGCTTCTACCCCACACATTAGACTATCAAATGGTTCCCTAATACAGTAAGATGGACTCTTGACCTCCCAATGATCTTACACCTTTTTATCTACCTGCACTGCGCTTTCTCTATAGATGGTACACTGTATTCTGCATTCTGTCACTGTTTTACCTTTACAGTGTAATGGATTGATCAGCATGCAAGGCAAGCTTTCAATGTTCCTTGATACATGTGACAATAATAAACCAATTCCAAATCCATTCATTTAAATTCCACCTATCACCTCCAAGCTTCCCAGACCATTCCCGTTCATTCTTATTATTTTCCAAAATAACTAATTTGTTCTTGGAGCAGTAACATATTGTTTAACAGCAATAACACTTAATCAAATTATCTCAGTGGGAAGTATTCTTATTCAGAAAACAATGAATTCAAACAGTTTTTCAGGGTAATTGGCATGTCAAGAATCTGCAAATACAATTCTGAAACATATTGTTCTTAGGTCTAACTAGTAGACAGAAGTTGCCATAGTGCCTTGTAGATGTTTAGATTTATTATTTTAAGTGGGGAGGCAACATTTCTCTCTGAATCAGATTAATTTCAGTTATTGATTGTTAAATCGGTGCAAGTTATCACTAAATTTCAAAGAGCAACATAGCATGTGAAGAATCTCAGATACTGCTGAGAAATGTGGTAAAACAGCATCTTTACTGCTTATGCTGTGTCTCCTGTTATAAAGGAAAATGATTCTTAGTAGCTGACTGCAAAATGGATTTTCAGCGGAATGGATTTATCACTCAACAGATTATAAGAAATATATGTTTAATTGTTGACGTGCTGCATAGATTGGCTGTGGTTCTTCTCATATTGCAAAATATGCCTCTGAAAGAGCAATGTTATGAACACACAATTAAGTGTATCATTTGGTCCAAACTTACAAAGGATTGTTGCACTGCCTACTACGGAAGCGTACTCCGCCACCACAGGTCCTTGAGCACGTTCCAAACTTTGTCCACGAACCCCAGCTTCCATCCTGACTGTACAGCTGATCTGGACTCTTCCAAATGCAGTGACCCTTGAAGCACCACTGGAAAGCAGAAATGGTCAACTATCTTCAGAATTTGTTAATAGCTACAATATTATGGATTAAACTCAGAGCTTTGCATTCCTATTGCTGAGCCACCAATGACAAAGTTCAAAGCAAATTTATTATTGAAGCACATATGTGTGGCCATATACTACCTTGAGATTCATTTTCTTGTGGGCATACACTGTAAATCCAAGAAACACAATAGGATCAATGAAAAATGGCACCAAACAGGATGGACAAACAACCAATGTGCAAAAGACAGCTGTGGGCAAATACAAAAGTTAAAACAAATAAATAAATAAATGAGTAATAAATATAGAGAACGTGAGATGAAGGGTCCTTGAAAATGCTTCCATAGTTCTGTGATGGAGGGAGTAAATTTGAGTGAAGTTATCTCCTCTGGTTCAGGAGCCTGAATGGTTAAGGGGTAATAACTGTTCCTGAACCTGGTAGTGTGAGTCCTCAGGCTCCTGTATCCCCTCCCTGATGGCAGCAGAGAGAAGGATGATGGATAATGCTTTCCTGTGAGAGTACCCCATGCAGATGTGTTCAGTGGTGATGAGGGCTTTACCCTCGAGGTATCCACTACTTTTTGTAGGCTTTTCCATTCTAGGGCATTGGTGTTTCTATACTAAGCCATGATGCAACCAGTCAATATTCAGACAATATTAAAGGACACAAATTTAGAAATAGAACATTTATTGCCAATTAGTTGAAGATGGGGAAGGAGATGCAACTCACAGGAAACAATTCATTGCACAGCAAAAGAGAGTCAGAAAACAATTTTAAGCTACACCAGAAGAATTACCTCACCATTCTATACTATCTAGTTATCTACAACTGTCACTAAAAAGTTAACTGAAAATTGCACCCAATTTTCAACATAAATAACTTTTCACCCATTCATTTAAGTTAAAAATTAGTTCTCCATGACTTGGACGAGCATCAGTTCCATTAAATCCATCGTATAGAGCCCAATGGCAGAAAAGAATATAAGTAAAACTATTCTCTCCATCTACTGTAGATAAAATGACCATCAACACACAGAATACTTGGGAGAGTAAGAAAATTGAATCTTTTACACATACCTCTTTATAAATGTTGGAATAACCTGATGTAAAAGATCAGTCATCATATTTTTGAATGGTTGAGTAAGTACAGGTAAGGGGGACAAAAGACCTACCCTGCTTGTTTTCCTTCTGTTTATATGAACAAGGAATAAATTAAAATGCTTGAAATGTGGCAACAAGATGAAATACAAGAATAATATGAAAAGAACTGTTGTATTTCAGACAGGCATATTTGACCCAGAATCACTTCTAGTTGTGTAATTTTGGCAGGGTGGGAATCACACTCAATCGGTGAGCCTGCTGGAATTCTTCAGACAAATGGCACTTCATTAGTTTACGGAGTAGAGAGATGGGGTGTTGTTGATCATTTATTGGCAAATGCTGAGAACAAGATTTACTGGAGGTTATCCAGGCAGAAATCTGATTTAACATTTACTTAAAACAAAACAAAATGGCAACTTTTGTAACGGGGTGACTTTGTTTCCTCAGTGGTGATTTAGTCCTGAGCATTCCTGTGGGCCTCATCTGTGATGTAACTCTCTACTGGATGTTTGCATTTGGCGGCAACCAGCATATTTCAGATAAGGCAGGGAGAATTTCAGTGGAGAAAAGTTTCCAGAGGTTTACTCCAATCCTCAAAAAGTTTATTTTCAATCATCTTTGACACAAAGACCAAGGGCTCCTTGAATCCCACCCATTTTATTTCATGTTATGACACACAGGAATATCTTCAAAGCATGCCCATAGCAAAAAAAAACAAAAACTTTCTTATTTTAATTGTTGGCAAAAAGGAATATCTACTTCACCATTTCCAGTTAGTTTTAATTATTGCAACCTTCCCTTTACCATTATAAGTGGCTCCTTGCACATACAAACACTGGCTAATTATTGCTAATAATTAGTATAACTCCCTCAAATATTGGAAGATTGCCAAACAAGACCCACAGCTCAATTTGCTAATTAAATTTGCAGTTGATACTACATTGATTGGCTTTGTCTCAAATAATAACAAGTCAGCCGACTGAGAAGAAGTCATCACACTGATACAGCGATGTCAAGAAAACAACCTCTCCCTCAATGTCACTAAAACAAAGGAGCTGGTTGTGGACTACAGGAGGAACAAAGCCAGGCTCACCCCTATTGACGTAAATGGATCTGAGGTTGAGAGGGTGAACAGCTTCAAGTTCCTCGGTATACACATCACTGACGATATCACATGGTCTATACATACGGGCTGAGTGGTGAAAAAAGCATAACAGCGCCTCTTTCACCTCAGACAGTTGAAAAATTCAGCATGAGTCCCCAGATTCAAAGTACTTGCTACAGGGACACAATTGAGAGCATCCTGACTGGCTGTATCACTATCTGGTATGGGAACTGTACTTCCCTCAATCGCAGGGCTCTTCAGAGAGTGATGCAGGCAGCCCAGTGCATCTATGGATGTGAACTTCCCACTATTCTGGACATTTACAGCAACAGGTGTGTAAAATGGGCCTGAAGGATCATTGGAGACCCAAGTCACCCCAACCACAAACTGTTCTGGCTGCTACCATCTGGGAAACGGTACCGCAGCACAAAAGCCAGGACCAGCTGGCTCTGGGACAGCTTCTTCCACCAGGCCATCAGACTGATTAACTCACGCTGATACAATTGCATTTCTCAGCTATATTGACTGTCCTGTTGTATATCTTACTGTACATACTATTTATTACAAATTACTATAATTTGTACATTATACATTCAGACGGAGACGTAACGTAAAGATTTTTACTCCTCACGTATGTGAAGGATGTAAGAAATAAAGTAAATTCATTTCAAATGATTTGATTAGTTAATACAACAATATGATGATTTATTAAATGGAGTTTACAATAATTTTAATTCTCAGGTTGTCGGTTTACCTTTCCTGATGCACACTCTGTCCCATCTAGCGGTGGACCTTTTTTAGTTTTGCAGAAGTAAGGATTATCAGGATGGCTGCACCATAATTGCTTGCAGGGATCAAAAGTTCGGAACTATAATCAGGACAAAGAAATTTTTGGTCTGATATGAAAGCCTGTGATAGCTAGGATAATAAAAAAAAGCATAGTGCATACAACAGATGAAAATTCTAGAAAGGAAAAGCTGGTCCACCAAGCCAGGCTTAAATAAACAACCATGTTGTAAGCAAACATCAGAACCAAAAGTGGTTCTATCCAGCAATGGCAATATAATCACCTGGGAAAGATAACAAAATAAAATTCATTTCCGATCCACTGTTCAGGTGGAGGGACAGGGAGAAAATCTGAGCAATATTTATCTAATTTTGCAAAGCCATTCTAAACAAGTGCAAAAAGGTACAGATACTTTAAACCACATCAGCAACACCTGAAACAATTAGTCTAGCTGATCGGCAGTGTAGTGGTCTGCATGATGTCATTACAGTTCAGAGTTCAATTCCGGTTAGCATGACACTATTACAGCTCCGGGCGTTGGAGCTCGGAGTCAATTCCAGAGCTGCCTGTAAGGTATTTGTACATTCTCCCTGTGACTGTGTGGGCTTCCTCTGGGTTCTCCAGTTTCCTCCAACAGTCCAAAGATGTACTGGTTAGTAGGTTAATTAGTCATCGTAAATTGGCCTGTGATTAGGCTACTGTTAAATAAGTGGGTTGCTGGATGGTGCAGTTTGTTGGGCTGCAACGGCCTGTTTCATGCTGTATCTCTAAATAAATAGAAAAATAAATTTTGTCCAAATATTTTCTATGCCTGAATATTACCTATCTCGTGAGAAGATCAGAAATCAATATAGTACGTTAGCTGAGGCCCAAACAAGACTTAAAAAACACACAAAAATGCATAATATAGAACAAAATCAGGAATTGTGAAAAAGATTCTTCACAGAAAAAGACTATTAGAATCTTTTATTATTTGCTTTGTATCATTTTAAAAGAAATGCAATATGATATCTAATTAAGCTAAGAATTAAAAGAACACTTACAGCTGTACATGTTTGGTAACCTGCTCCAAAATCAAAACGGCATTGCTCGTCCATTGAGTAGCTGATTCCCGGAAGCTCTGGCAGCATTGGCCATTTGCGTTCAAATGGGTCATCCAACAGGCAGTCATAAGAACTGACAAAAGTAATAAGAAAATATCAGATGTACTTGGATTTAACCCTCATCAGATTTTATGCTGTTTTAAAATAATTCAGCTTGCTACATGTCAAGTATCCACTTGTGGTGACCTACAAATGTAGAATGTTGTTAATTTATCCGCTAACCATTATTCATTGAGCTCAATGTTTCATAAGATTCATTACAAGCTATGCAAAAGTAGACAGGCCTCAGGAAAATACTCAATTATTCCAGTTATGCCCATGTTAAAGTTTACAAGATACTTGTTCTATCTAGGAAAATCAATCCTCTCATGCTTTGTAAAATTCCTCTTTTTAAATGCTTATTTAGTTTCTTGATTCCTTAAGGTTGTTATAGTGGGGTGGTAGTGGGAATAAGTTCTATTCCCAGTGGTGTGCATCTCAAATAGCTTCTGACATCTAAGACCAGCTCATGGCCTTCACACGTGGCTTAGGTACCAAGCCTGACGGAACCATTTCTACTGACAGAAAGGGCAAAGGTGGGTTACTGGAGCCTTAAAATCAGTTGTTTTGGGCAGATAAAGCTTGTCAGCCATGGTTGGAAGCTCTTCTAGGGAAAGGAAAACTCTGATCTCAAACCACCGTGCTTTGCGGCTATACCTATTCATGGGGAAAGCCTTGCGAGTGAACGCCGAGGGAAATATCTGTAGCTGGAGTCCCTAAAGCAGACCGACACTGAGTTCAACACTGACTGGCAACTCCTGTGAAGTCGCTCAAGCCAAGCTCTATCAGCCTGTACTTTTCCTTTGAGTACATCAGCTGCATGGAAATAGGGAGCCTGCTACACGGGCAAGCCTGCTGCTTGCTCTCCATATTGTACTGCCCTGGCTTGTGTATCACGTAGATTGTTGGGATGCAACATCCATGGTCAACCCCAAACAATGGAGAAGCCTTAATTTAGTCTCTTCCTTCAAGAAGCTTTTGCCTCTCTTACAGCAACATTTTATGGCAGAAGATGCTATACTCAAATAATTGTTTGTATAAAAATTCACCAACCTAGATTTTCACTCTCCAATGAAATTCCTGAATGGAGAGCTTCACCACCAACTGTCAGGAACTATTCATCCTGTCAACACCTTTCACAGTTGAACATTGTTGTCTAGAAATTCAAAAATGTAAAAGCAATTTTTCTGTGTACAGGTGGTTGAAAATGGCCGGCAGTGACACTGAAGCTTTGCAGTTTGAATGGTGGTGGTGAAGTGCTCTGTGGATTGGAAAATGGGAGAAGACTTGAACTGCGAATCAATTCTTTGTCCAACTGAGATTGGAAAGTGTGCTGATGGAATGGAAAAGGTAGTTGGGAATATGATCAAGAATCAGTAGTTCAACAGGTTGTTTGGGAAGATATTATTGGACTGAGACCTGTGGCATAGCAATTTCGTAGGGGAACTGGGTAGAGATGGGTGAGTAGGTGGGGGGGGGGGGTGGCAAGTGTGTTGGTGGAGTGCAGTTGAGATACTGTCACCTAATTTTTCACTGGTAGGTATCTTCCATTTCCTGCACTGGATTCTCATTAAACTGAGCTCATACAAGGTTTATCATTCCCCATATAAACAAATCTTACCAATGCCTTGCCATTTCACTGGAAATTCATATCTATTGTTTCCAACCTTTGCTGTATAGCATAAGTTAAACAGTCATATAATTGTTCCAGTGATAAAGAACCATGGTAAGTCATTCACTTATTCGGTAATATTCCAACCTGTACTGTGCCATGTTTGGAAGTATATACAGTGCTGTGCAAAAGTCTTAGGTACCTCTATAGAGCTAGGGTGCTGAAGACTATTGCACTGTACTACTGCCATAAAAAAAACAAATTTCATGACATGTGAGTGATGCTAAACTCTATTCTGATATGGGTCCATATTGTGGACTTAGGAGTGGGAAGTGGGCAGAAAGAGGGGAATCATGGTTGGGAAAAAAGGGGAAGGGAGAAAGGAGGGAGCAGAAAACACCAATGAGTCATTCTTGAATGATCAATGAACCAACTGTTTGGAATCAAATGACCTTGCCTAGTTTCTCAGGGCTGGGTGTGCCTGGCACTCTTCCCATGGCACTCCACCCTTGTCATTCCCAACATCCTTTGCTCCAGCCAGATTTACAAACTCGCTCTCCACTCCACAGTGACAAATGTAGTACTGTACAAAAGTCTTAGGCCTCCTAGCTACATAATGTGGCTTAGAGTTTTGCACAGTGCTTTATTGTCCTAGGAATACCCAGTAACAAGGATGCAAAGGGCGACATGCTCCAAATTCCCCTACAACATTTCAAAAGTAGTGCTGCACAGGAATTAACAATGTCTTGTGTGCCCCAGTACAGAAGTCATGTCAGCGGCAAGGCTAACTTGCAGCCTGTGTTGCAAAAAAAAATCTTGAAAAGATTACTGTTTTATTTTGTTAAAAAATTATTTTTAGCTGTATAATGCTGAAAAAAAAACACTATGCAACATTGCTCTAGGGAGAAGTTTACTATCAGAATTGTATTGAAACATGAAACGACATATATACAAATTAAATACTGCTGTCAACTCTACCACATTTTGAAGTTTAAATGGAGTTTGGAAGCCACTGAATGGAATTTATGGATATTCATATCAGCTCTACTATCTCTGAGCAAGGGTGACCCAGGAATCAGTGATGCAATTCTGGTCCTGATCTAACCCCCTCAGGGGGCTGTATAGAAAAGAAAGCAATTATACTCAGCTATATAAGTTATCTTATATTTTGTAATTACTTACATATGCTATGTGTTACTTTGATATAGAAATTCAGTATTTTAACTAATATGCCTGACAGATACTTCTCTACAAAAAGACTGGAATTAGAGTATGAATGATTACTAAAAAGATGATTATTAAATTTGATAACCTACTTCAGGTAGCGGCTGAGCTCCTGCTTGCTGCAACGAGACCAGTGATAACGATGGAACGCCGCCTGTACCAAAGGTGCCATGATGCTGCCCATACTTGTCTCATCAGCACAGCGATTACCTTGCCCATCATGTTCCATTCCTAAACTGTTAGCAAGCGTGTGCTGGTCATTTCAGAAATCCACTTATTCAAGAAAGCATAATAAAGCTATATAATATGCATGAATTCAAATATTGTTGCAACATTTTGTTTAGATTTTAAAACACTCCACTACTTTTGGAGGCACAAACACAATATTCAGACACCTGACTCACATGCCCCTTACAGAAAACAAAACATAAATTCTGATATTGTAGACATTTCCTAACTACTAATGTCACATCCTTCAAGCCTCCCTATTGAATCAAAACAATTTACCTGATCTTTTGCTGGTAAATGACTTTCGAAATCTCTTCCATTTCCTGAATCAAATCCTCATTAAACTGAGGTACAAAAAGATTTATCACCCCCCAGTTAAACATACATTTCCTGGACCTCATTATTTCATTGGAAATTTACCTCTATTTTTTCCATCCTTTGCTGTGTTGCTTATCTTAATCACACAATCGCCTCAATGATAAAGAACTATGGTAAGACACCATCTGGAATATTAAGTACAGTCTAACCTCTTGACTCAAAGCAGGATATACTTGCTCTGCAGGAATCTGTTCTTCATATCAGAGTTAGTTAAAACTAGAGGATATAGATTTTCCATAACAAGTAAAAGATTTAGAGGGGATCCGAGGGAGACTTTTGCATCCAGGACATGAAATACACTGCCAGAGAATAGTGGAAAAAGAAATGCTGACGATATTCAAGTGTCTAGGTGAACATCTGAATTTGCTAGGCATAGAGGTAAATGGGCCAAATGCTGGAAGGTGGGATTAAAGGAAGGGTACCACTGGTTGGTATAGACACGTTTGGCCTAATGGCCTTTTTCCACGCTGTCACTAGGAAGAAGAGCGTCCAAGTAGCGTCCTGGACTGATTTTCTCATTGGTTGAGGAGACAGTAAGCAGATTAGGCCAGCGTATTCCTGACTTTAGCAGAATGAGAGGTGTTATCAAAATTCTTAAGGATTTGACAGAGTAAATGTAAAGTTGGATGCTTGATAGTACAAATGTGGCAGACCAATGAATCTGTTTCTGTGTTGTAAGGCTCTATTAATGATTGGCGAACCAGTGATGTTTAACAACAATCCATTAACTTCTAGCCTTCTATTCAGAAACTGCAGAGTTAAGGTCGCAGCTCAGCACATCACATAATGGAAACATGATAGTGTAGGGAAGTGTATGGTCATATACTTTGGTAGAAGGAATAAAAGTGTAGACTATTTTCTAAGTAGTGTGTGAATTCAGAAATCAGAGGTAAAATGGGATTTGGGAGCCCTAGTGCAACACACTCCTAGAAAGCACATACCACCAGGCTTAAGGACAACTTCCAATCCATTCTTATAAGAATACTGAATGTTCCCTATTATGATAAGCTGGACTCTTGCCTTCACAGTCTATCTGGTTAAGACTTTGCATCTTTTTCTCTACCTGCACTGGACTCTATCTGTAATTGTAATACTTTATTCTACATTCTGTTACTGTTCCACTGTAGCTTGGGACATGTGACAGTAGTAAACCAGTTTAGTTAGACTGCCTGAATTTAAATTATATCGTTCTGCCACTTTGGTGGGATTTGAATGCATTGATCCAGGTCAATGATTCAGTTGTCTGGTTACCAGGCTATTTCAGTGAGCAGTTAGGAGTCCTGAAGGAAAAAAAACTTGATGGGATTTAAATCTGCAATCCAGTAGTATCATTGTTACCAATACTGAGACTACTTTTTTATTTCTCTTTTAAATTTCATATTCATTAATTAACTATATTTAATATGCTGATAGAAATTGTGTAGATGTTATTGCCAATCCGAACTGACTGGGGTCTGCAAGTGAAGAAACAGAGGATCTAGTTGCACAAGGAGGTATTGAGGCCAAGGTCTTGATTAGGTTTGAGGAGATGATAGTACTGACGATCAGATCAAAATAGTAATGAGTCCAAGGATCTGGATCAACGGAGATAAATTAAGATAGTAGGTCCAACGTTATGAAGCAGTAGCTATGACCAAACTGAAACATTGAACAACTTGAGGATTTGAATGGTTTCCTATTGTGGTCTGTGACTGTTCTAATAGCAATGAGTCAGAAGCTCTTCTAACTAGACCCAATAGATGGTGCTCTAACACTCCAATGATTGTGGTTACTACACATTGAACTGAGACACAAGCGACTGTGCTGAAATCTGGAGCAAAATAAAACACACAACATCCATACAGGCAAAGGATACATTGGCATTTCAGGTCAAAACCCTGCAAGAGGACCTGAAAGAGCAGAAGGAAGGTGGGCAGTATGCAGAAGTGAGAGGGAGGGTGATTTAGAAGTTGGTAGGTGATAAGCGGTAACAGATGGGTGGGGCGGGGGATGATGGGCAAATGAAGTCAGGCGGGGACAGGACAGGAGGTGAGGAACTACTGAGACAAAAGTCTGGTAGACAATAGGTGGAAACAGATAAGAAAACAAATTAGGCAGGTGGAGCCCGGAGGATGAGGGAAGGGAAAGGATTGAGATCAATGCTGGTAAAAGATACTGTAGGTGGAACCAGGTCTGGAAAATTTAATGTTCATACCATTGGGTTATAGACCACCCAAGTGGAATTTTAGGATGCTGTTCTTGTAGATTGCATTTGGCCTCAACTTGGTGTGGAAAAGATTCATGATAAATGGGAAGAATGGGAAGAGAATTTGAAATGGCATGTAACTAGAGAGAATGAAATTACGTATTCTGAATGAATTCTAGAGACTGACCAAAGTTATGGATAAAATTAACGAAAAGGGAGAATGCTCCTCACACCCAGCTTAAGCTGTTCCTCAGGATTTAGGTATTAGCTCTTTCCTTTCCTATATTTTCCATAATTCAGGCAGCCAGTTCCATAGAAAAGTCCTCTCAGGCATCAAACTACAACTTGACATATGTTTACAAAATTAATTTCTAACAAATTTTCATCTATTATACAATCTCAGGCTCAGTCAATGCCTCCCCTCATTCTTGCCAATGTCACTTGACTTTAGTCTCTTTTATATTATACTTAAATGTACTTTATTTGGGCTGTAGTTCTCCCTCTCTAATGCTCTTGCTTCAAAACTGGCATTTTGTCATCTTTGCATTCCTTTTCTCTCACACATGCACAGTGAGAACTGTCTCTAAGAGCTTCTTTCTGCACGGTCCTCTTACCATCTTTCAGTCCAAAATATATTGCTGACCAACTGAACTGAATACTCAGAGACCAGTCTCATGGGAAAGAAACATATATGATGGGAAAAATATTACAGGAAACGTGGTCAATAGGGTGAACAGCAGGTTAAAGACATTAAAAACACAATCACATCTGTGCAAGAACCAGGGCGGCAGGGTAGGAGATGGAAGAGAAAGGGGTGGGGAGTGAGGGAGAAAAAGACAACATGCAAGGGTTGGAAAGTCATGTTCTCAGGCCTTGCCACAACAAATTAAAGCTAGACACCTGCTAAAATTATGCACAATGATGAAGGTTGTATAACTATTGCCAAAACTATCCTGACTTTCTGCTTGCCAGCTATGGAAAAAAGTGATTTTGTAGTAGGCTACTACCTCCTTTTTGTACTGTTTGCTACTATTGCTAGTCAGGCAATGACTATGAGAAAGCCCATTTAGTTTTGGCTAAAACCAATATAAAAAATATACTTTTTATTTTAATTAGCCCTGGCTAGTATTAACATGTACCAGTACTAATCTTCTCACCTATTGCCTGAAAACTAACATTGGTATATGTTATAAGATAATTGTGGTAATAAGGTTTAACAGATTGAATTACTTCTCCCTCTTTTGTGCCAGTCCCCAGTCTAGTTATATATGTACCAAGAGTCACTGTTCTGCAACCCAGAACTTGCTCTGAAGTTTTGCGCCTAAGGTATCTGCAGTGGTGTTTTCTTGCAATGCATACTTACACATGACCTGTTTCATGGGCTACAACAAATGCAGAAGAGAACCCATCTTCATGGTTGAGGGTACAGCTTCTTAGTGGATGGCACATGCCTGTCACTGGAGCATAACCTGTGCATAACACAGAGCACAGGACTTATGAGAAAACTGAAATTGACCGAGTTCTTCACATACATTTACAACTGGAGCTCATCAACATATAAGGACCACAGCAGTGTAAATCCTCTGAAAGACACAAAGTATAGACTAACATAAACCTAAAATAATATCCTTTTTTTCCATGGTAGTTAATGCACACAAGAAAGAACATTATTCCATGCTTCTACCTTGAGGAAGGATTTTGAAAAATGGGCTGAAACATCGACTATTTATGCATTTCCATAGATGCTGTCTGACCTGCAGAGTTCTTCCAACATTTTGTTATTTTGCCTTGGATTTCCAGCATCTGCAGATTTCCTTGTGTTTGTTGGGCTGAATACAAATGTTTCTCCGAATAAAATCATTGCTGAGCAACGGTTTGGATAATACTGTAAGCCCTAGTCTCAAAGGTTCTGGAGCATGCAAGTGTAACATTAATTATTGTATTACATTAATAAACTGATAACAATTAAAAATACTGGAAAAATGTAAATTGTAGCCTGAGAGTGACTTCATTCATTGTAGAGAGGTTCTACAACATGTAGTCAAAACTGCCCAATGCATTACCGGGACTACCCACCGTCAAGGACATCTCTACAGAAAGCTATCGGAAAACGGCCAATAGCATCAGGAAGGATCACATCCACCCTGCTTATAGACTGTTCATCACGTGCCCATCAGGGAGGAGGTTCTGTAGCGTCTAGGCCAGGACCATCAGCCCCAAAATCAGTTACTTTCCCCAAGTAGTAAGGTTGATCAACAACTCCACCCACTAACTTCACCACTACTTTATTATTTCCAGTTGCTCACCTTGTGTACAACCTAGCATCACTATCAATCTACTGTATGTATATAAGCTATCTTATGTGCTTATATTTATAGTGATTTTTTAATATTATTGTGTTCTTTTGTGTGTGCATTGGATCCAGAGTAACAATTAATTCGTTCTCCTTTATATTTCTATACAGAAATTACATTAAATAATCTTGAATCTTGAAACGCTCAGAAGGTATTAACAAATTCCTTTATCTGGTTCTAGTAAGGTACTATCCAACAGTTTCCTTCATAATTCAGATGTAGAATTTATTATCTTTCTACATGTTGTATTCACAGTATAGTACAACAAATTTAGTTTGAAAAGATGAAGGGACACTTGTTTTTGTCAATTTGATCAATTAAAACGACTTCTTTAACAAAAGATCTGCATTCTATAGGTGAGGCCGTTCATTAGCTGCATATTTGAGATCTTTACAAATGATCCAGCTTAAAAAGTATTCAGTAAATGAAAACAAAAAAAAAAGACTGCAGGTGCTGGAAATCTGAAATAAAAACAGGAAATGCTGGAAATGCACAGTAGGTCAGATAATCTTCTGAGAAATAGTCATTGACCTAAAACATTAATTTCTCTTTCCACAAAATACGACTTACCCTTTGTTTTATTGGAGAAATGTTCATATTATTAATTATTTGCTTCTCAAGTTTTTCTTCATTTCTAACCAGTTAGAATTTTTAAAAAAATTTACAAGTGCTTTTAAATCCTACTTTAAGTCAATTCCTGTTCCTTAACAGCTAAATTCCTTTGGTGTCCATCAAGATGACTGGTGCCATTGACAGTGAATATGGTGCTTACTAGCAACTTCACAAGGAAAATTTCAATAAAAGTACAGCAACAGGCATCTTAAGTTAAAAATTATCAACAGTTTGATAATTAAAGATTTAGAAATATTGAAGTCTACATTTAATTTTCCAGTGAGTGTAGAATGCCAATCAGTGCTACCAATTCAACTGTTTGAATTCTATTCATCAGTTCCCTCATTAAAGGCAAAACACTATGTGGTTGAATATTCAGAACAAATTCACCCCAGCGAATTCTATGGGATCCCAGCTGGCATTTCAATACAGTCACTAGTAATCTTTGCCACCATGCATTATGAGAGGGATCAGGTAGAAAATCAAAAACTTTATATATAGATATACAAATAATTCAAAAGTTTTACTTCAATAAAACATCAGCATCAATTTTTAAAAAATGCTAAAATAATACTTAAACAACCTTTTAATATTATTTAAACTCTTCCTTCTGATAGGGAAATGCAACTAAAACATGCACACTGCCTGTGAAGTTCAGAGCTCCATCAATGATGCTGCTGGCCCAAGACATAATTATTTATGATATACAGGTAGTCCCCGGGTTACGTATGAGTTCCGTTCCTGAGTCCGTCTTTCAGTCAGATTTGTATGCAAATTGGAACAAGTACATCTGGTATTATTTAGCGTCAGTTCGTCAAACGTTTGTCTTAGTATATAGTATATATTTTACCTTTCTATGCAGATAAAACACTTAAGAAATGTATGTATTCAAATAATTAAACCGCTGCATTGCTTAGTAATAATAGTAGCTTTCATCGGGGCAGGGCGTTTCACATGCTCCATTATTCTCACTTTATCCATTATCCTTTAAAATTGTTCCGATCATTGACCAACTGTAGCCTAACGCTTTTCCAATGACTGATGGTGTTTCACCTCTTTCCAAACACTTTATTATTTCCACTTTATTTTCAATCACGATCACCTCCCGTCAATGGAACAGAAACACTGCAGGCGGCGGGTCCAGAGGTTTGCTGGGTCCTAAGGACCACAACACTGAGACAGGCCAAATGGGACAAGTGGGGGCTGTGCTGGGTTTGGGTATTTGATCCTCCACAATATTCCGCATGGGTATTTAAACTGGAGGTGGCTGTGTTTTTTTTACGAGGTCGAGTTGCAAGCTCGACATCAACCCGGCACGGATGGTACGGGAGTCACTGGATCGACATCAACCTGGCACGGGAGCGGTCTGTCACTGGATCGAACTCGCTGATCTCACTGCGCCACCAGTCGACCGGAACTGGAGGTGGGAGGGCCAGGGTCAGGGTGAATTTTACTAAGAAAAATTTAAGCCAAATACAAAGTTAAACACTCAACACAGTGTCAACGGCAACGACTTAAAATGACAGACGGTGTCGCGATCCACCTTAAAATGGCGGACGGTGTTGCAATCTGACTTAAAATGGCGGACAGCATTCTCCTTCCTTGGTTTGTAAGTACGAGTTGTCCGTAAGTTGGATGTTCATAACTCAGGGACTACCTGTATCTGCAAATCCCATCTGCTGTTGGTGTTAAAACTGAAATATATTTAAGTACATTTCTGAAAGACTTGGTTAACTTGTAAAATATTCCAATACTATCACAAAAACCATTTGGTAAGCCTTGTCACTGAAAAAAATGCGCCATGTGAAGATATATTGTGTATCTTGCCAAAAATCATGTTGCATGAATAGCTACCCCCAAATCATTACTTCTAATTTTCAATGTGGTAGTACACGGTTGCATTTTCAATCTTTTAAAAACCACTGCGCAGGCAAATCAATTAGACTAATTTAATATGAACACTATACTGTGAAGCCTATTGCCGATACACACCTTCCCACAGTTGCAATAAGCATCAATCAGCAAATGCATATCTATGCTAATGGCATTAACAAGACAAACAGCATTTTAGCACAGATGCTCACATGAAAAAGTAAAAGCCACATTTTACATATATTCCTCGATCAAGTAGTGTGCAGTTAACCAGCTATGCACAGTGAAGGTGTGATATTATTTTATTAAAGGATCTGTATTAATTTAACTTTTTACAGCTCATGCAAATCTGTCCTTTCCAAAAAAATGGCATGCAGAAAGCACTGCTTGCAAATATGTTTAAAGCTATATCTCAAAGTAAAGCTTAATCCCATCAATTTGTAAT
This sequence comes from Hemitrygon akajei, assembly GCF_048418815.1. Taxonomy (NCBI): domain Eukaryota; kingdom Metazoa; phylum Chordata; class Chondrichthyes; order Myliobatiformes; family Dasyatidae; genus Hemitrygon; species Hemitrygon akajei. The sequence continues at coordinate 38,684,838 of NC_133144.1, read as the reverse complement.
TAATATATTACATCTATTTAGACTAATTCTCAAATACTTTCCTGTCATAGAAAATATATCATGATATTGACAATATTCTGGTGATGTCTAGTAATCAACAATTACAGCAAAGTGATACAATATATGTGTCACTTAAATAGTGAAAACTACAGCATACTTGAAAGCATTAGATTAGATTTTAACAGCTGTTTTAGGCCTTTTAACAAATGCCTGAAATTTCCACAGGGGCTTAGCCATGGCAGGAGCATATTTAGTAAGTGGATGACAGACAAATAGTTTTGAGGAAAGTTCAAGCCAATAATAAATGGAAAAACAAGCCAAGAAACAGCATCTGCTGTAGCTGTAATCAATAAGAAAAAGAAATAATAGGTAATTCAAATTTCTTTGAGAAAACTATCAAATTATCACTATATGAATGTCAAGATTTTGAAAATAAAAACACCGAGCTAGGAACATCATGCACTTGTTTTCTAATTCAATTAAATATAATGTGTTGTACTCATCAGCAGTTGATTAAACAAATGTGAAAAAGTTGAAACCAAAACTGAAATGTGGTAAGTTTTTCCACTTGCCATAGAAAGAAACAAAAACGCAGGCAATCACCCACCCGGAAAGAAGCAAAGTTTGGGCATTCTGACGGTACAAAAGGAATCTCAGGGACAAGTTATTCAGAAATTTTAAATAATATGTGTATCAAAAGTGAAGCACCAGAATGGGAATGCAAATGTTTTTCTAAAGAATATGTTGTATGAAAGAAATGAGCCTTTCAGAAAGAAAAGTAGTTATATAATTCAAAACTAGATCATTCAAAAAACAGCAAATAAAGTTAAGGACACATCAGCACTACCGATGTCTACAGAATGTTAATTGCTTGTAATAAATACATTTTAATTTACATTAAATTTGTGTCAGAGTAATTATATTCTAAGAAGTTACCTCTTACAGCTGCAGAATTCAGACTGCACACACCTGATCGAGAACAATACTGTACCTTGCATACCTGCAGGACCAAAATCTTGCCTGGTAAGGAATATGGCATGATCGTGATGCTCTGCATGCTTTGGATCAGAGCGCTGTTGAACATGAGCCCACCGGCAGACTTGTTCTAAACTTCGAGAAGGATTCCCATGCTCTATTAAGCTGATTGACTGCAAAATAAAAACAATGTACAATGTATAGTTAACAAAACAAAATAAGTTTATGAAAACAGAAATGCAAACAAAATTGAATTTTAATTCTTCATGACTTAAAATGAATTTAAGTTTCTTGAGTTTTTTTAAAAGGTGCATGGTTATCTGTGGGATCATTGAATATACTTTTGAAAATAAAATTAGATTTAACTTTTGATGGGCTTCAATTCCGTTGTTTTTTTGTCCATGACGAGCTTTTTCTATTCAAAAAGTTATGTTCTCAGAGGTGTGATGCACCATCAATAACTCTGAGACGTGAGGTGAGATATCGGCTTTTATTGACTGGAAGAAAGAATAAGCAGCAATTGACCACCATGCTACATCCTGGAGACTGAGGGCTGGGCTCAGGCCTCAATCGCCTTTATACCGGGGTCTGTGGGAGGAGCCACGGTCAGTGGGAGGGGCCACAGGAGCAGTCAGCAGGGGGCGTGTCCAGACAGGTATATGTAGTTCACCACAAGGTGGCAGAAAGAAAATTAGGATTGCAACCTTATCCCAACTTGGAAAATGCAATGGCAAGCACATCCAATATGCTGAATTGGCTGAGATCAGAGAATTCAGCATGTACCTGGAACATTGACTTGGAATTACAATCACAAATGTTTGTTTATTATTTATTGTAATGCCTGCACTGTTTTGTGCACTTTATGCAGTCCTGGGTAGGTCTGTAGTCTAGTGTAGTTTTTTCTGTGTTGTTTTTACGTAGTTCAGTTTAGTTTTTGTACTGTTTCATGTAGCACCATGGTCCTGAAAAACGTTGTCTCATTTTTACTGTGTACTGTACCAGCAGTTATGGTCGAAATGACAATAAAAAAGTGACTTGACTTGATTTATAAATTTAGCTGTCAATTGATCATGTAACACTAACTGAGCACATCACATACAATCTTATTTTTAATGTACCTTATCAAATTTAGTTCCACTGAATTACAGGATTATATTAGAATATGCAACACAGAAGCTCATTTTCAGCTACGGAATTTTTCCAAAGTTAGAAGCTACCTGCATTGAAAAAGTATGCTATTTGTTTTCTATGCTTTGTTTCATCTATAAACAAAGTCCCGTTTCCGTCCTTTTCTTGCCTATTATTTCCATTCCATGAATACAAAATGGTAAACCTTCAAAGTGACAGAGGTAAGCTCTGATAAACGACACAAATAAGAGTGTTACAGCCTTTAAGCACAATGATCTGCTGGTGCATGATCTATCCTGCACTGAACTATTAAGCATAATGATTTTCCTTTTGGTTCTTTACAGTTCAAATCATTTATTACATCCCCCAAATACAAATATTTGGTAAGACATTAATAAGTCAGAATAAACAACTAACTCAATTGAATTGGTACCAAGGCTACACCAAATGTCATAAACTAAGTTAAAAATTTCACTACTGTGCATTTTACTTACTGTTAAAAAGGCTCAGTAATCATAATTTCTGACAGGCTTAAGACCTCTGTCTTAAGCACAGTATCAAAGAGACACAGAAATGCTTGCATTTTTGTTGAAGAGATAGCAACAGTTTGTTGGCTTTTTCTGTTTTGGCAGTTGAATGATGTGCAGGCATAAAAGTGCTGAAAGAACGATATATTAGGCATAGGCAACAGATGTTCTTCATCAGAAAAGCAAAAAAATTAAGTGATGACAATGCAAATGGCAACACCTTGTGTGCAAATTGGCAAGTGATTCATAATCCAAATATTTGGGAATTTTGGTTGATTACAAAAAGACTTTTAGAATTAATATCGACCTACTAGCATGCATACTCATTAGACTAGTGTTCATGAATAGAGACCCCAACTTTGCCCAATTGTAGCACATAGAGGAGTTCACTCTTACCTCTGGCAGCCCAGATTACTTCCATGAAATGCCATCAACTCTGCGCTCCTCTCCGTGTAAGGAAGACTAAGACCGAGATTCTTACATGTGCTTGGGCAATTGCAGTTGGTGGCTCTTCACCAAACTTTCCATAGAATCACAGCAACTTATTTATCAAGGAGGACATCAGTCTAAAATCCGCACCAGTGAAAGACAGTTGCACTTAGGTTACTTCCAAGTCCCCGTTCTTAAGACTGTAGTCTTATCGTTATGGCTTTTCAAATGCTCATTCATGTACCTGTTGAAATGTGAAGAGGATTTCTGCCTCCACTACCCTTACAAGACTGTGAATTATAAATACCCAATTCTCCCTTGGACTTTACACCAATTAACATATTTAGTTCATGTGGCCTAATTATCCATCTGTCTATATTCTTCCTATTTACCAACTTTCCTCTCGCCTTCTAGATTGTAAAGAAAACAATCCCAGCATAGTCAATCTCTTCCCCGAATAATTCTTTTTGAAAATATCCTTTCTATAATGCATATGTTGCATTTTAACTGGGGTTGAACAATGCCTTACACAGTTTTAGCATAAATTCTTCCCTCTTAACATTCTAAGCCTCAGCCAACATAGACAAGTATTTCCTATACTTCTTTAGTTATCTGCTGATCATCTTTCCAGATATATGAACATGCACTCCAAGAATCCTCTATGTCTCTACACTTACTCATATTCTAACACTTACCAAGTACTCTGTCAGACTGTTTCCTTGTACAACATGTATTACCTCACTCTTCAACAATGACCAAGCTTTGAATGGCATAGTTGGCATTTTGGGTAGATGCCAGGAAGTGAAGAAATCAACATAGAGGATAACCTGATCTGACTTTTTCCTTGTCAATGTACCTGACAAATAATAGTACGGACCTTGTAAATGTGAATTTGTGGAGGCAAAATTTTTTTTATTTCATTAGGAGTTTGAGGTGATTTGGTATGTCACCTAAAAGTTCCTTAAATTTCTAAAGTTGTACAGTGGAGAGCATTCTAAATGGCTGCACCACCGTCTGATGCGGGGTGGGAAGCTACTGCACAGGATCAAAGTAAGCTACAGAGTTGTAAACTTAGCTTCATCATGTGCACTAGCCTCCGTAGTATCCAGGACATCTTAAAACAGCAATGCCTCAAAGAGACAGCGTCCATCATTTGGGACCTCCATCATACAGGTCATGCCTTGTTCTCATTACTACCAGCAGGAAGGAAGTACAGAAGCGTGAAGGCACATGCTAACAATTCAGTAACAGCTTCTTCCCCTCTGTGATCTGATTTCTGAACGGATACTGAACCCATAAACACTATCTCACTACTTTTATTTCTGTTTTTGTGCTACTTATTTAATTATTTAATATACATTGCCTGTAAAAAGTATTCACTCCCTTGAAAGTTTTCATGTTTTATTGTTTTACAGCATTGAACCACAGTGGATTTAATTTGGCTTTTTTGACACTGATCAACATAAGATTCGTCAAAGTGAAAACAGATCTCTACAAGATGATCCAAATTAATTACATATATAAAACACGAAATAATTGAATGCATAAGTATTCACCCCCTTCAGGTCAGTATTTAGTAGAGGCACCTTTGGCAGTAATTACAGCCTTGAGTCTGTGTGGATAGGTCTCTATCAGCTTTGCACATCTGGACATTGCAATTTTTCCCCACTCTTCTTTACAAAGTTGTCCAAGCTCTGTCAGATCGTGTCAGAGGCATCGAAAGGGATGCGGAGCACTACCAGACATGGTGAGTTCTTTCACCTTGCGTGCATTTTTCTCTTTAAAGCAATAGCCAGTGCGCAGGTTTAAGAAGCATCAGAGACATCGGTGGCAGTGGAAGACAGGCTGACCACCACCAAAGGCAGTGAGTTCTTTCTCCTTGCGTGGGTTTTTTTCTTAATTTTTAAACCATAAAGGAGTTGGGGTCTAGCAGAGCGGCCATCATTGAAGTGGGGTCTAGAGTCAGAGTGGGAACTTAGAGGCTTTGACTCAAGAGCCTTCAACGAGAAGAGGCCAAGGCCAAAGAAACAGGTAAGAAGGGTAGGTTTTTCCTTTCTTTATTGCTGATTTGATCCTGGTTGCCCATAGTATGTGCAGGCAGGATGGCAGACATGGCAGTGGAATGCTCCTCCTGTAGGATGTGGGAATTCATGGAACATGGTGATCTCCCTGATGACTACACCCTGGGGAATACACCAACTCCAGCTCCTGAAAGACTGCATTAAGGAGCTGGAGGTGGATGAACTCACGATCATCCAGGAGGCAGAGCAATTGAGAGATAAGACTATTGAGCAGGTGGTTACACCCAGAGAGCAGAATTCAGAGAGTAGATGGGTGAACACCGAGAGAGGTAAAGGGAGAAGGGAGAAGAACTCAACAGTTAGGGGAACAGATAGGAAATTCTACGGCAGCAAAAAAGACACCAGGGTAGAGTATTGCCTTCTGGGTGGTAGGGATCAGGATGTCTCTGAGCAGTTGCAGAATATTCTTGAAAGGAAGGGTGAGTAGCCAGAAGTTGTGGTACATATTGGTACCGATGACATGGGCAGGTGAGGGGTAGCAGTCCTGTGCACCAAGTTCAGGGAGTTAGGAAGGAGGCTGAACAGCAGGACCTCCAAGGTGGTAATCTCCGGATCACTCCTGGTGCCACAAGCTAGGAAAGGCCAGACAAGAAGATAGCGCAGGTGAATTAATGGCTGAGGAAATGGTGCAGGCAGCAGGGTTTCAAGTTCTTGGATCATTGGAACCTTTTCTGGGGAAGGGGTGACCTGTACAAGTGGGTTGCATCTGAACTGGAGGGGAACCAATATTCTGGGAGGGAGGTTTGCTAATGCTATTGGGGAGGGTTTTAACTAGGTTTTCAGGGGGGTTGGGTACTGAAGTGAAATGGCAAAGGATGGGCTGGTTGGCGCACAAGTAGGGACAGCTTGTAAGAAGCGGGATAGCAGATGATAGAGCAAAGACTGAGCCAAATTGTTTGAGATGTCTCAATTTTAATGCAAGGAGTTTCATAAACAAGGCTGATGAACTTCCGAGCGTGGATCAATACGTGGAATATGATGTTGTGGCCATTACGGAGGCTTGGATGTCTCAGGGGCAGGAATGGCTGCTGAGTGTGCTGGGCTTTAGATATTTCAAAAAGGACAGGGAGGGATGCAGAAAAGGTCGGGGTGTGGCATTGCTAATCAAGGATAGTGTCACAGCTACAGAAAAGGAAGAAGTCATGGAGGGATGGTCTACTGAGTCAGTGTGGGTGGAAGTCAGAAACAGGAAGGGGCAATAACCCTATTGGGTTTTCTAAACCCACTATATATTAACAGAGACATCGAGAAGCAGATAGAGAGGCAGATTCTGGAACAGTGCAATAATAATATGGTTGTTGTGATGGATGATTTTAACTTCCCTAATATTGACTGGCATCTCCTTAGATCAAGGGGTTTCGATGTGGTGAAGTTTGTTAGGTGTGTTCAGGAAGGTTTCCTGATGCAATATGTAAATAAGCCAACTAGAGGAGAGGCTGTACTAGATCTGGTATTGGGAAATGACCCTAGTCAGGTGTCAGATCTCTTGGTGGGAGAGCATTTTGGAGGGAGTGATCACAACTCTATCTTCTTTGCCATTGCTCTAGAGAGGGATAGCAGCACACAATTTAGGAAAACATTTACAAGCCCCATTTCCAGAAAAGTTGGTATATTTTCCAAAATGCAATGAAAACAAAAATCTGTGATACGTTAATTCACGTGAACCTTTATTTAACTGACACAAGTACAAAGAAAAGATTTTCAATAGTTTTACAGACCAACTTAATTGTATTTTGTAAATATACACAAAGTTACAATTTGATGGCTGCAACACACTCAACAAAAGTTGGGACAGAGGCATGTTTACCATTGTGTTACATTACCTTCCCTTTTAATAACACTTTTTAATTGTTTTGGAACTGAGGATACTAATTGTAGTAGATTTGCAATTAGAAATTTTGTCCTAAATGCATGATATAAAACTTCAGCTGCTCAACAGTCTGTGGTCTCCGTTGTCTGATTCTCCTCTTCATGATGCGCCATACATTTTCAATAGGAGATAGATCTGGACTAGCAGCAGGCCAGTCAAGCATGTGCACTCTGTGTCTACAAAGCCACACTGTTGTAGCCCGTACAGAATGTGGTCTGGCATTGTCCTGCTGAAATAAGCATGGACGTCCCGGGAAGAGACGTCGCCTGGATGGCAACAAATGTCTCTCTAAAATCCTAATATACGCCTCAGAGTCAATGGTTCCTTCACATACATGCAACTCACCCATGCCGTGGGCACTGGTGCACCCCCATACCATCACAGATGCTGGCTTTTGCACCTTTCACTGATAACAATCAGGATGGTCATTTCCATCTTTGGCATGGAGAACTCAACGCCCGTTTTTTCCAAAAACTAGCTGAAATGTGGACTCATCTGACCACAGCACACAGTTCCACAGTCTTCCAGTCCATCTGAGATGAGCTCAGACCCAGAGAACTCGCCGGCATTTCTGCATTGAGTTGATATTTGGCTTCCTCCTTTCATAATACAGTTTCAAGTTGCATTTCTGGATGTAGCGATGGACTGTGTTAAGTGACAATGGTTTTCCGAAGTACTCCTGAGCCCAGGTGGCTATAATTGTCACAGTAACATGACGGTTTCTTAGGCAGTGCCGCCTGAGGGCTCGAAGATCTCGCGCATTCAACAGTGGTTTCCGACCTTGTCCTTTACGCACTGAGATGTCTCTGTGTTCTCTGAATCTTTTCACAATATTATGTACTGTAGATGTTGAAAGACCTAAATTCTCTGCAATCTGGCGTTGAGAAATGTTCCTTTTGAACTGACTAACAATTCTCTCATAAATTTTGGCACAAAGGGGTGAGCCATGATCCATCCTTGCTTGCAAAGACTGAGCCTTTGATGGACGCTACTTTTATACCCAGTCATGATACCTCACCTGCTACCAATTAGCCTGCTTAATGTGGAGTCTTCCAAACTGGTGTTACTTGAATATTCTGTGCACTTTTCAATCTTATTTTAACTCTGTCCCAACTTTTGTTGAGTATGTTGCAGCCATCAAATTCTAAATTTGTCTATATTTACAAAATACAATTAAGTTGGTCAGTAAAACTATTGAAAATCTTTTCTTTGTACTTCTGTCAGTTAAATAAAGGTTCACGTGAATTAACATATCACAGATTTTTGTTTTTATTGCATTTTGGAAAATATCCCAACTTTTCTGGAAATGGGGTTTGTAATTGTGGTTGAGGGAAATATGATGCTATTAGGCAGAAACTTGGGAACAGATGTTCTCAGGGAAATGCATGGCAAAAATGTTGCAGATGTTCAGGGATAGATATGTTCCATTGAGGAAGGGAAAGGATGGTAGGGTAAAGGAACTATGGTGTGCAAAGGATGTAGAAAATCTAGTTAAGAAGAAAAGCTTACGAAAGGTTCAAGAAACTAGGTACTGTCAGGGCTCTAGAAAATTACAATGTTGCCAGGAAGGAGCTTAAGAATGAAATTAGGAGAGCTAGAAGAGGTATTGAGAAGGCCTTGGCAAGCAGGATTAAGGAAAACCCAAGGCATTCTACAAGTATATGAAGTATGTGAAGAGCAAGAGGATGAGCCTTGTGAGAATAGGACCAATCAGATGCAACAGTGGGAACGTGTGCATGGAGTCAGAGGAAGTAGAGGAGGTACTTAATGAATACTTTGGTTCAGTATTCACTGGAGAAAACAAACTTAGCAACTGTGGGAATGACTTACAGCAGACTGCTCCTATACCTTATGGTCTTATCTCATCAGAGCCTTGATCCAAACACGATTAAGGAGCAGAATTTCAGAGGGAAGGTGAGATTGACTGTTCTTCACATCCACACAGCAATTGAGCAAGTATGTCATTAAGAAACCCAAGAGAAAAATAACAACTGAGTCAATGGTCATTGGGAGAAAACAGTCATTTCTGGACATCATTGCAGAAATTCTTTTGAGCAGTATTTTACACCCAAATGTATTCAATAGCCTTCTTTCCTTCAAGAGATCATAAGGGGGTATGTCTACTGATGATTGCACAATATTCAATTTCATCCATAACTCCTCAGAACAGACACAGTTAGTCCGTGAGCCAGTAGGGTTGGCCGGTACCATCTGAGGGGAATAATGCTCATAGTGATTTCGGGCAAGGTATACATCTCTAGAGTTATGTGTGATAGCATTGCACCAGTGGTAGCTTTATGTGTGCTATCATATATTTTATAACATTACCCTAAAATAAGCATTTCTGAAAAGTGGTCAATATAAAGTACAACATATACAGTTGGTCTTCCTTATCCGTGAGGGATTGGTTCCAAAATTCGTGGATGCTCAAGTCCCTTATTTAACATGTATCAATGCGGTGGTCTTTAGGACCCAGCGGAACCCCGGACTTTATTTAACATGTCTCCGTGCGGTGGACATTAGGACCTGGCAGCGCAGCTCTAAATCTGCAGTGTTTCTGCTCACGAAAATAATCATGATCATGGTTGAAAATAAAGTGGAAGTAATAAAGCGATCGGAAAGAGGTGAAACGCCATCGGTCATTGGAAAAGTGTTAGGCTACAGTTGGTCAACGACTGGAACAATTTTAATGGAGAACGTGAAAGGCCCTGCCCCGATGAAAGCTACAATTATTACTAAGCAATGCAGTGGTTAAATTATTCTTAAGTGTTTTATATGCATAGAAAGGTAAAATATGTATTATATACTAAGAAAAACGTTTGACCAACTGACGCTAAATTGTTATGGTCCGGTCCGGAGCCCGCATTCCAGGTCTTGATCCAGTTCACGGACTACGGGTCTTGTAGCCATCCCTCCTTTCACCTTTAAGCCCAAATAGGATCATCTTGGCTTAAGGAGGCACACCTGATGCCTATCGGCTGGCAGGTGTATATAAGGGGCTCTGGGACTGAGTCTAGTTGGGGGGTTGTCTTGTTTGCCCTGGCTTGGAGTAACCACTGTTAAACAACTAGTTCTGTGAGTCAGTCTTGGAGTCACCCTGGACCGAGCTCCCTTGCCTCTGTTGGGTAAGCTGGCTGGACTGCTGTTGTCTGGTGGGGGCTCTGCTGTTTCCTACCCCTTGCTTCCAATGGGTTGTGCCCTGCAACCTGCCCAGGCCCCTGTGTTCCTGCCTGGGAGGCTGGGCCCTGCCCAGGAGTTAAGTGGCCTGCCCAGGGGGCTATCCTCCCAGCATTCCTTGTCCCATAGACCCATCCTCTAGCCTAGCCAAGATCCTGCCTTGCCTGAACTATCTCTGAACCCCAGGATTACCTTGAATGCCATGTCCCTCATGCATGCCACGGTCTCCCCATCTTGTTCTATCCTTTAGTTGTTCCTGTCCTGCCCCTAGTACTTCAGTGCCTGCGTCCTGCACTTGGGTCCAGTCTCATGTCCCCTTGTGACATAAATAATACCGGATGTACCTGTTCCAACTTGAAATCTGACTTAAAGATGGACTCAGGAATGGAACTCAATCATAACCTGGGGACTGCCTGTACTTTTAAGTCATTTCTAGATTACTTATAATACCTAATACAATGTAAATACTATGTAAATAGTTGTTATACTGTATTGTTTAGGGAATAATGACAAGAAAAAATAGTCTGTACATGCTCAAACAATGAGTGCTGGAGAGAGAACTTCCAGGTTTTCCCGATCTGCGGTTGGTTGAATCCACGCAGATGGAATCTGTGGATAAGGAGGGCTGACTGTATATTCAACCTAGTGGTATTTTGTCGTCAGTGATCCCTCAACATTGAAATTTGTCACAATGATAGCTGAGTTCAAGCACTTTCCATCAAATGTTATTCTAAAATTCTACATTGAAAACTATGTCATTGGTGGCACTCGCAGTACAGTGCTCAATTTCAGTAGAGTGAATCATTTCATTTTTAGAAAAATATTTGTCTGTTAATATTTTGGAAAAGTCAATAAAAACCCTAGGACACATAATCACATAGATTTGTAGAGAATTTATTCAGGAATTCAAATAAGTAATCACTTTTTGTATATATTCCATATGAACATCAGTACAGCAGAAAATGTTACTCCACCCTCCAAAAGGTAAAAAAAACTCATTTGGAGAGATTGCTGGAGTTTTAGCAATGTCATGATAGTTTCCATATGGTTGTATCAAATCAAAACAATCTCAAGCTTTTGTCAAAGCATATAGAATTACAGTACAATAATTCAAATGTGGGGTTCCACATGGCCATAACCTAGGCCCCATTTGGTTGTAAAATGAATATACTTAATCAAAGACTGCTTTCTATACTTTGTTTTCCATACTTTCATAACCTATTAATAATCATAATAATTTTCCAAGTCTTCCACATCTTCATCTGAACTTTCCACACTCTCTGAGGTGAATGCCTGGTTCTCACAGACTACCAGTCTACACATGTCAGTACACCTGAGACCATTTGCAACACACATACATCTTGGGAGTGAACATTTGTTTGGACAGTGTTATGCCGTTGGCCCCCTCCTTTGTGAAAATCGCAAGAACTCTAGTTAAGGGGGGTCAACTGACCCAAGAGAGAGAGACGTGCGGAAGACCACGTTCTCCCAAGAAGCAGAATAAAGATGACTTTGACTATTGTCTCATGGAGACCACCTGAAAAGCCCTCGGGCAAAGTGGGCTGGTTGAGAGAGAGATCGCATTACCTGCAACTTGATTGACACCTGCGATCCCGTGAAGAAGTATAAAGGCGGGTCTGAGGGGAGGACCCTCAGATGCACCTCAGATGCACCCAGCAGACGCACCCAGGAGACACGAGATCGATTCCCATGGGAGCGGGACGCCATTTTGAAGGAAGCCACGTACGCTAGATTCCGACTTTGAATCTGTGGCTAAAACCAACGAAAGACTGCTTTTAAAATAACAACGGGGAAGTCTGCTCCCCTGATTCCAAGGATTTGCTCTGCCAAGACGACGGGCAAGTGTGCATCTTTTCTAAATTATAAAGGAAAAAGCCTGCAAACTTCTGAGTGACTCTTAAGACTTCCGTTGGACTCAGTATTACCCCCTAGACAACTGTAGAGCTTATTTCTGATTGATTATGGTTACACCGGTGTTTTAGATTGAGTTTTGATGATCTGAATGTTTTGTATTAACCATACGTTTGTGCCCTTGTTGAATAAAACGTTTGAAAATAGTAGCATCCGACTCAGCTGACCCATCTATCTTCGCTGGTAAGTTACCTGGTTACGGGGTTTTCGTAACAAGTTACAGGCCAGTAGATCCAGGACGGCATCGGGTGTTGGCTGGCCTTCCATCCAGTGCACCACCAACTGTTCAGCTTCCTCTTCTCTCTCCATCTTCCATCCTCTGCCAACAGAGCTTGACACTTGTGGGTCCTTCTCCAAACATCTTCTCCATATATCAGCCTGGTAGTTGGCATGCTGCGCTTGTTTTGTTAAGCAGTCCTTGCATGGTGGGAGTGGATGACTTTTGATTTCACCGTTTTTGGCACAGAAAAGGTGATACCTGTGCTCATTGACCTTGGTGGTCGAAGCTCTTGGGGCATACAGGAGACATGTAAATGCCTCCAGTTTGTCCATCATTTCTGGGGAGAGGTCCCATTCCTGACCCAACTCTAAGAATGTGTCCTGAGTTTCCCTGTTGTTCGTCAGAAGTCTTAGGGCCCTTGTCTTCCCTTTGCCTGCAAAAGTGCTTACAGTGGCATATCCTGTATATGCGTGCAACCCGATGAGAGCCCTACAAACCTGTATGCCAACAGTGGCAGCAACCTTCCTGGTGTCTACAAGCCTTGTACGAGTTCTAGTGCCACACTTCTGGAACAATGGGGCCTCAATCTTGTCACAAAATGCTAAAGGCATGATAAAGACATCTGAGCAGATCACTACAGATTGGTATCCTTCTCTTGTGGCATGGGCAGCGTGGAGAAGTAGGTGACCATCTGCTTCTTCTTGTTGACACTGAAGAGCTGACACCTCCTCACTGTCTTGAGATGTGATTCTGTAACATTTGTCATTCACAGCTGCATACAGAATCTTCTCCTGTAGCTTTGCTCTGACCTCTGCCTTCCTCCATTCATGGACTATGAAACTAATGAGACTATGTTTGTTACTGACTTTGGTCAGGAAACTCCTCCACTGCCTTACCATCTGTGTGCCTGTGCCACCTTGCAATTCATGACCAGTCTCTTCACCCCGTAGAGACCTTTCACTATTCCTGACAGAGTTCTCCTTGTATGTGTCTAACACAACATCTATTCTGCTACTCTGACTGCCTTCCCTCAGAGCCATACCCATGTCACGCCATATTATCATGTCCTGTCTAAATGACTAAACCGAAGCAGTGACCCTCTGTGTTTGAGTTTGGTGTCAGGATTTCCAGCGAGTAGTCCAACAAGAAGCCGCTCTAGTTGATCTGGTATGGAGATATGAGTGCTATCTTTCACATCAGATGGATGGAATGGCCAGGGAGTCACAATCATCTCCTGTCTGATGATTTATCTGATATGTGATGAAGTCTGATCTCTGATCTTGTCGAAATTGGCTGCCTTGGCCCCCCAAACTTTGAGTTCCCTCTGAAGAGTTTGATTTTCCAAGACAACGTCCCTTAACGATACACTTTCAGGAACCATTAACAATTTTCCTTTGTCATCTGGAAATATATCTACTGAATTGTCCAGCTCAGATACCAGTTTGCTACGAATGTGCTTCCTTGTAGAATCTTGCAGGAGTGTAACTCCACCAGATAGCATGAAAGATTCAAGTTTTGTGACCAAAGAAGTGACTTGTACAATCATCTTGTTGGGTATGATATCAATTCTGATATACACAGAAAGCTACCACCGCTGCAATGCTATCACATATTGTCTAGCACTAGGGGTGTATTCCTTGCCAAAAATCACTATAAGAATTATTTCCCCCCCTCCCCACCTCAGATGGTGGCCCAAATTTGGGTCCTGGCTCATGGACTAAGTCAAGGTGGCATGAAAAGTGGTGCAACAAAACATAATGCCACATCATGACTAATTCCAATAAGCATAAAAACAAACACCAATGTTGCTCAAGGCAGCAATTGTCAAATTAGCCCCCATCAACATATTTGGGGTCACCCAGACCAGACACATAAATGCAGTGCCTTCAAGAAAAAGTCAGAAGCAGGCTAACCTGTGGTGACTGACTCAAAGTTTATTCACCATCTAAAAAAGGAACAAATTAAAGGCATGATGGAATGAATACTCTCTCCTAGACTGGATAAGTGCAGCTCCAACAGAACTCAAAAGAAGCCCAACACCATCTGGAAAACACAGCCCTAATGATCAGCACCTCATCCATCACCTGAAACTTTCATTCCTTGCACTACTGTTGAACAGTGGCTATATTGTATACCATCTGGAAAATGCACTACAGTTACTCCCTTAGACAACAACACCTCCAAAACTGGGACTCTACCATCACAATGAACAAGTGCTGCAGCCACTTGGGAATATCATTACCTGCAGATTTCCATCCAATTCAAACACTTGAAACTGTTAGCTTTTTTTCTGATTATTGCAAGAAATAAAAATATGAAAACTCTCTACCCAATAGCAGTATGGAAATACCTTCACTAGAAAAACTCCAATGATTAAAAAGATACCACCATAAGGGAAAATAAGAATGGACAGAACATGTTGCCCTTACCATGAACACCCACATCCCAAGTTTGAAATAAACTGAAATCATCCAATGTTCAAAGTAAATTTATTATCAAAGTACATATATGTTACTATATACTGCCCATTATCATTTCCTGGAAGAACTGAACTAAGGAATTGAAATTACTGTTTTACTGATTCAAAATGTCATCATCAAACCTTGAACCTGATATCTAGATGAATGTAAAAGCCGAAGCTGAACTGTAAGACAAAATGCTATAGGAATTCAACAGGTCAAGCAGAATCTATAGAAAGGAATAAACAGCTAATGTTTCAAGCCGAGAGCCTTCATCAGGACTGGAAAGGAAGGGAAAGACACCAGAATAACAAAGTAGAAGAGGGGTGAGGAAGGAATACGAGATGGCAGGTGATAGGTGAAACCAGATGAGAGGGAGGGTGGGTGGTGGAGGAGGAGGACTGATGTAAAAGGTTAGGATGTAATAGGTGGAAGAGGTAAAGGGCCGACAAAGAAGGAATTTGATAGAAGACAATGTGCCATGTGTGAAAGGGAAAGAGGAGAGGCATCAGAGAATGGTGATAGGAAATTGTAGAGAACAGAAGAGGTAAGAGGTGAGCCAAATCAAAGAAAAAAAATCAAGTTTAATTTTCATTCAAACCATACATAGGTATAGTTGAACGAGACAGCGGTCCTCTGGGGCCAAGGTGCATAACACACACCCAAAATAGCAAGAAAAGAAACAAACGTCATTACATAAGGAAACACATGTATAGTCAGAGCCAGAGCTACATGCAAATTGCTGGTACAGTTCCTGACAATCCAGCCTGTCATTCCACCAGTCGAACACTGGAGGGCAGCACTGATGGGAAAGGCCAGACCCCAACCGAGCACCGATGCCACATGACATCGCCACCAGTGTCTCCTCACCTGGACTGCAGCAGCAGGCAAGCCCACAGTTTGAAGCCTAGTCTTCACTACAACTGAGGCCAAGCTTCTGCCTCGTCACCTGTTGCACTATTAAACAAGGGAAACAGGCCTCAAAGTCCAACAGGGTCTTGGGATCGCAAGAGAAACGCTCAAGACATTCTGTCATGGTTACACTGCATGCTGCTTTTGCGCACCAACTCCAATACCTTCAGGTAGCAGGCAGCAACACAGTCTGCACCCAGGTCAGCTTCTCCAAAACCTCTCCAGTCTGTCCACTGGCTTCACCTTCTCTGACCCAACCGTCAGCTTCTCCTTCTCCACCCTGTCTGCTGGCTCCTTCAACACCCTGGCTGGCTGCTCCAATCAATGAACAGATCATTGATTTGATAGACCTGCTGTATCTGTGGTTCTTGGAGTCCAGTATAGTGTTAAAAAAACATTTTAAAAAGAAAAGTGCACCTTTGGTTGGCCCACAAGAGGCCACTACATTTAAACGCACTGCCATCTTACTAGATTAGAGAATGAAGAAAAAGAAAAGTGGGGGGAAATTACTGGAAGTTGGAGAAATCAATGTTTATGCCATCAGGTGAGAGGATACATAGACAAAATATGAGATATTGCTCCTCCAGCCTCTGAACGGCATCATCGTGGCAGTAGAGGAAGCCACACACCAAGATGTTGGAATGGGAGGTCATGCTGAAATGCTGGCCAATGTGAAAGCCAACATTTTGTGGCGTTCAGACCAAAGGGCTCAATTAAGCAGTCCACCAATCAACTGTAAGCCCTGATTTTCAGTCAGACATTTTTTAACCTAAGTGACTTGAAGACAATGCAGTTTCTTCTCCAACTTACAAAAAAAAACTGATAATTTGTTCCCTTCAGGACTTTGGTGGTGAGAATTGTTGTTTTTTAACTCCAAAATGTACAACAGATTGAAAGAAAAACACTAAGCGGGAGATACACGGCTTAGTTTTGTTCTTTACTTCAATGAAGCATGCACTTTTGATGTGGTGTCATAATAATATATGCCATTTATGTACTTATATATATAAAACCCTAATTATATAACCAACAAAGAATGTTTAATCAAACAATATATTTACAATATTACGGCTATTATACATTTACAATATTATAGCAGGGGAGTGGGGATGACTGGAAGAACTGGATCAGCCCATGATTGAATGGCAGAGCAGACTTGATGGGCTGAATGGTCTACTTCTGCTCCTATATCTTATAGTCTTATGAAATACACAACACCTCTCCCTGCTTAGTTACAAACTCTAACTCAATATAGATTTCAAGTTACCTGTATATATAACATACTATGTAATACAACTACTATATAAACATCTACAGCATAGTAAATTTTAAATTGACCCTGTCAGGCCTGAAGATTTAATCACTGTAGAGGATTTCTTACTCTTGTGGGATAATGTCTTTTCTGTCAAGGAGAGTCACTCTGTTGGCTGGTGAGACATAGAACTGTGAAACAATCTCAAGTTCTGAGGCTTCTTCCTTGGTATTTGTAGGAAAAGACTGGGACTTATGGTAAGAAACACTTCGGACTCTTCTTCCATCTCTATCTGTAGGTAGGCCTCAGCTAAGTCCACCTTGTGTTTCCCTCCTGAAAGACTTGCCAACATATTCTCTATCCTGGGCAGAGGGTATTGATCTACTTTCAGTACTGGGCTGATGGTGACTTTAAAGTTACCATAAACCTTGCCAGACCCATTCTTCTTGGTTACTGGAGCCACTGGTGTTGCTTATGAGTTCCACTCAACCTCGGGAAGAATTCCTTCAGCCTCCATGCAATCTAGCTCATTGGCTACTTTGTCACAGATGATATAAGGAACTGGACCGGATTTGTAAATCTTGGGTGTGGCAGTTTCATTTAACAGTATTTAACTTTGATATGTTTGACTTTCCTAATTCCGTCTTTGAACACTGCTGTGGCATCATCCATTACCTTCCTTAATTCACTTTCAGTTGACTCTATTACAGGGTGAATGGATCTCCAATTGTTGTAGCTGTCTTACCCTAACACACCCCCACGATTCTGGCCCTCATGTTTTTTTTTAAACCGCATACAAGTCCAATGTGGCTTGTTGGTTGTTGTATTTCACTGTTATGAATGCCATTCCCACAGGAATGATCTTATCTGCAGTATAAGTTCTTAGTTGGATATCTGTAGGCTTCAATTCAGTATCTTTGAAATGCCATTCACACTCATTTTGTGGAATGACTGAAACAGCTGAGCCAGTGTCCAATTCCATTTTAATTAATTTACCATTACGTCTGATGTAAGCCATATTGCTTCTCTATTGTTAGTTTTCACATTGTAAATCTCAAGACTAGCCAGTCCTGTGTCACTCTCACTATTATCAGATGTTTCAACAGCATGCAGAATAGTGCTCTTTTTGGAACTGCAACTTCATATTTTATCTTTTTCTCTTCCTAGTGTAGTCCATTTATTTTTTGCCGGCTCAATATGCTCTTAGAATGTGTCCTACTTTGTTGTATTTCCTGCAAGTTTTGCCTTTAAACCTGCATGGTTTATGTGAGCTCCTGCCACAAAGGTAACATATTTTGTTCAGACAGGGAGGTTTCTGGTTAGACGTTGCAATTTGTTCACACTCACTTTCATTCCTGACTGTAACTCAGTTGCATCCGTCTGCGATTTCAACTGCTCTTTTGTGCCTCAGTTATCACTTTTTGAATGCTTTCTTGTAAGATTCCACACACTAAATGACCTCTCAGTGCATCATTAAGCTCATCACTGAACTAACAATGATGAGACAATTACTTCAATTCAATTACGTAAGCTGAAATTGACTCCCCTTCCTTTTGATTCCGGTTATGAAACCTAAAGCACTCTGCAATCAACAGTGGTTTCAATTCTAATTGTTCCTACATTACCAAAGCTAATTTTGGCTGGTTTGGTTGGAGCAGTCAAACTTCTAAGCAAAGTGTATGCTTTTCCACCTAATGCACTCAGCAAAACTGGCACTCAATTTTCATTGGCTATTTCAATAGCTTCAAAATACATCTTAATTTGCTCAATATCCAAAATCCAGTTACCTCCTATGCAATTGAACGTGTCAATCTTTCCAATGTAATGAAGCATTTCTTCTTTTTTTATATATTTATGATTACCATCACCCAGTACTCACTGTTTACAAGCCTGTGAATTTTGTCCGTTTTTTGCCATTTTTTAAAAAACATGATTGTCTTTCCTTTTCTGAAGAAACCACATGCTGCACTTTAAAAAATGTGAATGGCTCGCTGCCTTTTTTTATAACTCGATCATCTCTTTTCAGATCAACAGATAGCTAATTATCTCGGGTTCATTTGAAATCCCATCTTCATTACCACTGTTATGTATTTTAATTCCAAAAGATTAAAGTAATTGAAAGAAAAACATGGAACTGACGGATGCATGTCTTAATTTCATTTTTTACTTTAGCGAGGTGTATACACTTATGACATGGTGGTGTAATGACGTTGCCATTCACATACTTTAATATATAACCTGTACTGAATTATGTAAACAAAGAATACTTACTCAAACAATATATTTACAATATTACTCAAATATTAATGAAATACTAAATACACAATTTTTCTATTACTCCTTCTTTTTCATTTTTTCTCTCCTATTCTTTCTAAGCTCTCATATTTGTTCTTTTTTATTTCATGCTTTGTTGATTTAACATTCATGGATTTCATTTTTAATGCTTGTTCATTTTTGTTGCCATCTTGTAACTCATTCCCTTACTATTTCCACACTTTTAAGTTTTGCTGGATCTCTTGTAAAGATGGGCTAGTCCAGAAGCAAATGAACAAAAATTAAGAACTTATTATTGATTAGTAGGCCAGAGCATGCACTCGGTATTTGGGCAGACTGAAGTTATCTAAGCTGTGGGACAAACAAGCAAACCAGCTTGGAAACGCTTAAAGCCAGCAGAAAGCCTATATGATTTCATCCCTTTATTGTTAAAACCATCTTCAACATTGTTTTTATCCTTGTTATTTGTATCTAGGATCACTTGGTTATAAAAGATGATCTGAAGATGGAACCAAAATGACAATCATTAATTAAATAAAGGAACCTAAGGAAGCCCTGATGGATTAAATGGGTACTTAATTCTGGGACTAGAACTTGTATTTTAGGAATAAGCACGTAAAAGCCTTGTCAAGAACAGATAGAGAAGGCAATTGGGAAGGTATCAGTCTAAATCAAATGTTATTTTTCCCCTATAAATGTTTAAATTTGATGTATGATATCTTAAGGAGAAGTATTTTGAGCTGAGACCAATTTAAAATACATGAATACTTGATGGTGCAAGATAATAGACTCTGATAAACTTAGATATTCATGATCTTGCATTATGTTGGCAAGTAGTATGATGGCTGAACATGAAGTATTAATACAACTGAACTAAACTCCAAAATATCATTTAATTTTAATATTAAATAGAGAAATTTCAAATGCAAGAGAAAAGCAATTTTTATTTTTCATAATTTAGAAATATTAACCTGTGATTTTCATGGCAAATAAGCGCAAAAATGTACAGAACAGTTCAGAATGTTGTGAAGCATGATAATCGGAAACATTATCCATCTTTCTCAAGATTCTTTATGCATTTTCTTCATTACTTTCTTTTATTCACTTTTTTTCTGTCCCATAATATTCAATTTAATATAACTCCGTGGAAACTTTGAACATTTTGCCAAACAGATCAAATTTAGGATTTCTGCAAGATTTGCTTTGATTTTCATCCATTATTTATTAGCTGTAGCACATCCATGGGTTGGTCATTCGTTCAGTGATCCAAAAGTGAGCAGGTGCAAAAACACCTCAGACTGCTCAAAGAAAATTTTGACCTCAGCATAAAATATAATCCTGAATTCTTTAAAGGCATACTGAGTTGTTAATTATAAATCTCTTTGATCAGAGACTGTGACAGTAAAGCAAGGGTAAATTTTAGAGTAAAATACATGCGTCCCTACAGATGGACAAGGCAGCCTGTTGTATCACACTTGGATAGCAAGTTTAATGACAATGAACACAGGAACCTGTGACTTCAAAAAATACGACCCTTCAGTGATCTCTTGATATGTATCTTCTGCAGGCTAAAGCTCATCCCTCTACACCATTTCTATCCATGTACCCGTCCAAACGCTTTTTTAAATGCTGTACTCGTAACTGTACTCGCATCTACCACTTCCTCTGACAGTGTGTACCACATATCACTATCTTTACCCTTTCACCTTAAATCTACTGTATGCTCCCTTGTTTTTGACTCCCCTACCCTGGGAAAAAGATTGTGACAATTTACCTTATCCATGTCCCTCATATTTTTTATATCTCTAAGTTCACCCATCAGCCTCCTGCACTCAAAGGAAAAAAGCTCCAGCCTATCCAGTTTTTCTTTATAACTTAAGCCCTTTAGTCCCAGTAACAACTTTCTAAATCTTCTCTGCACCGCTTCTGGCTTAATGACAAACTTTCTATAGTCATGTGATCAGAACTACATATAATATTCCAAGTGTGGTCACCAACACCTTGTACAGTTGTAATATGACATCCTAACACTTGTAATCAAAGCCCTGATCAATGAAGACAAATGTACCAAACTCCTTTTTCTCATTACTCGGCTTATCTGCCCCATCACTTGTAGGAAAGCATGTACTTTTACTCGTAGGACCCTCAGTTCTAAAACACTCCCAGAACTCTGCCATTTATTGTCTAAATCTTTACCAAAATTCAGTGTAGACATCCAAATATTAAACACAGCAGCAATGAAAATTTACAGTACAGGAGGTGGTTATTCAGCCCATTTAAGGAACTGTCCAGCCCAAGGTTCATAATACTACAGGCCAAGTGCACATTCCAAGTTTTAAAGTAATTAAGTCTTCTGTTCTTGTTACATCTTCATATACAAAGTTACAAATTGTTATCATTCTCTAAATAAAATTGTTTTCTCTCATCTCTCCTCGACTCCTTCTACCAATGACCTTAAGTCTGTGTCATTTGATTTTTGGCCCTCTGATAAGGTCCATCCTTCTACAGAGGCATTTCATCATTTCAAACACTGCCTGCCCTCAATCTCCACCGTTTCAACAAAAACAACTTTAGTTTATTCAACCTTTTCCTAGTTAAAATGGCAGCATTCTCATAAATCTCTGCACCAACTCAGATGCAAACACGTCTTTTCAGTAATCAAAACTGTACACAATACAAACTGTGATCTAAACAGCAGTATAAACAGTTTTGTTTAACCTGTGCTTATATTCTATGCTGTACTGAATTTTAAAAGACAGTATCCTGTCTATCATTTTACTTTATCAATCTGTTCTAGTACCTTTTAAGAATTAGTAGATGTAATCACTGATATCCTTTTGATCCTCCACATCATTCCACACAAATCCATTTATTTTATTTTCCCTTCCCTTGTTGCACTTCCCCAAATACATTAAGTTAAACTTCTCCGGATTAAATTCTATTTGCCACTTTCTACCCAACAGGGTAGTTCACCTATCTTGCTGTAGTCTAAAGCTTTCTTCATTGTGCACCACATGGCCCATTTTTATGTCTTCTGTAAAATTCGTCATCATACTCCTTACATTTCGGCACAGCTACCAGAGCTGCTCCCTCACAGCTCCAGACATCTAGGGTCAATCCTGACCTCCAATGGTTTCAATGTGGTGTTTGCAAATTCTCCCTGTAACTGAGTCCATTTCCTCTTGGTGCTCCAGGTTTTTTTTTCCACGTTCCAAAAATGTGCAGGTTGCCTGTTAAATCTGTCAGTTGTACACAGTATGTAAACATCTGGTGGAGAGTTGTTGGAATGATGAGAATAAAATGAAAAGGACTGAAGGGCCCATCTCTGCGCTGTGTGTGACTCCAAGTCCGCAGTGAGCCTCCATGAAACTCTGCTAAGATCTGCCCTTGAAATATAGAACACCAGTCAATTTTGATCTTTTGGTTCCTACCAAATTTGGATCTGATTTGCCACTCCACTTGGATGCAAAAGGCTTTTACTTTTATTGATCAACTATCTAAGGAGGACCTTCCATAAGCCTTGGTAAAATTAATGAAAACTATATTAATAATTTTGCTCTCATCATCCCTCCTTATTACCTTTTTGAAAGTGAATCAACTGAATCACACAGGATCTTCCCATAATAAATCCAGAACCACACTGATTATAAAAAAAATAGGAAGGTGGAGTGCGTGATACAATGCATTCTTGCTCCGCTATTACATTTCATTTTGCATCCAACACTTTGGACGTCAAGTGAAAAAGCTAATTCCTATGTGCTAATTTCTTTTTGTGGAAGAAACTATGTACATTAGTTCTCAATGATTAAATTGAACAATCAAATTGCTTCAATACAAGCCGTACAGTCGACAATTATAATATTGAACTGGAAGAAGCTGAACAAATATTGCAGAGGAGAAAGCTTATGGTTTTCCATCTGCATGAGGACCAAGCACATCACAATTGCTTCTAATGTTCCTTGTACTTTATAATAAAATGACTAATTCAAGAGCCAGACTTATTTAAATGAATTAAAATATTTTAATTCACCATTTACTATAAATGATAAACAGTTTTTAATTAAAAAGCTTTATTTTCTACAATTTATGTTAAATAATTCCAGACATTTACTTCAACTGTTTGCAAACACAAAGCCAAAGGAACAATTAATCCATAACGTACTTAAACATTCTAAGGAAAATTATCAAAATAAATGGACTGTCAAAATGAAATAGGCTTCAAATAAAATTCTTGGGTGCGAAGGTAAGACCCATAACAGCACAGCCCAAGTTGACATCTTGTGGTCTTTAGACCAGTACAGTGAAATCTGGTTAATTGGGACACATCGGGACCAGTACATTTTGGCCCAATTAAGCAGCTGTCCTAATTAGCTTAAATTTCATAAAAATAGATAGAAAGATATAAAAAAAAACAACTACTTTTAATTGAATAACACACACAAAATGCTGGCAGAACTCAGCAGGCCAGGCAACAGCTATGGAAAAAAGTACAGTCGACATTTCGGGCTGAGACACTTCAGCTGTACTCATTTCCATAGGTGCTGCCCGGCCTACTGAGTTCATCCAGCATTTTGTGTGTGTTGCTTGGATTTCCAGCATCTGCAGATTTTCTCGTTTGTGATTTTAACTAAGTAACAAATTACATATTTAAATAAAATACAGAACAATGGAGAACACTGCTAAGGCTACTGCAGTACTATAAAACAGTGTATTAGTTCCTAGTAGTTATTGTTGGAGGAATTCATCTGGTGTACGTTGCCATGTATGGGAATATCCAAAGAGGGGTAGCACCTCTGGGAATGGCATTTGTAGAGTCCATTCTGGGCAGTTCACTCACCTTCAGTTCCAATTGGAGAATCAGCTCTCACCTGTGGCTTCAAGTAGCTGTTACATGCGACAGCGGCCACACCCCGGTGTACCACTTCAAAAGGTGAGCTAAACCAGGTGAGGGTAGCCACCGAGCCCATAAGCTGGTGAAACAGGGACATGTCTGCGCTAGCATGTGAAGTCAGCTCCAGCAGACTGGGCAGGAGAGATCAAAAGAATATCCAATGGCCAAGAAGGCTTTATACAACACTTCATGGAGAGTGAAGGGCAGATAAGGCACTGAAGAAGTCATGGTTATCCACTGCAACAAAGCAAGACCCCAGTTTGTGATAACTACGGTACCACTGAACACAGACTTGTGAGGTTGAGAGAGTGGAACTGTCCCAGTTCAATGGATTCACCACTTTAAAAACTCTCCGGCACAGATTTCACTGTCATCGTCGGATACAACGGATAACCAACACGCTGCAGTGTTTTTTCTGATTGATTGTAAATGAACATTATCAGTGCAGACAGCTAGTGAAGATAATGGACAGCCTTCATACAATGCTTTCGATGACTGCATCTTCCAAATCTTCATTTTCACTGTAACGTTCAAGATGATTGTTGATAGCTTCAAGTTCTTCATAGTTCCTAACTTGTCAAAGTAGTGAAATTGTTTCATTTTCAATCCTGGCCATTTGTCATCTTCAAGCCTGAATGCTTGAAATCCCATGAGCAAAACAATTGTAAATTGTTTTACTACTTATTTCTTGACAGCTATCAGTGACAAAATCACTGCTTTTAAAACACAAAATATATGCAAATAACACTACTTAAAACTGTTCGCTCTAAGTACAGTGTAGTATCTAACGGCCACACAAGCTCACCTGACTGATACTTGTTAGAAGCTCTTTGGTAACAGTTTTGTGTCTCAATTAAGTGGCGTAGTGTCCCAAATAAATGAAGGGAAACCTGGCTATTTTCTCAATTAGTTTCTGTTGTTTAAGAGCTGGCCTAAATAAGTGGCTGCTCTAATTAACTAATGGACCAATTAACCAGAATCTACTGTATTAATAAATCAAAGAGTGCTTGATTACCAAATCCAACAACATATTACTATTTTAATCTCTATATTCATCAAACAGCTACTTAATATTTTAGTACAAATAAATTTGTAAAATAGGTATTTTACTTTGTGCATTGCACAATACTTAGCTTGCAAATATCATGGAAGATATTAGCTAAGCATGTAGCCATTGATCTTGTAGATAATAATGAAATAACAAAATAGAGCCATGTTTACCAAATGAGTAAATTAGGTTTTGAGTCTGTGATAGAAAGATGTGTGAACTAAGAAAGCACGTTTTGCATTTCAGCAGATTTTATTTAGGCATTATTTTCCAACGTTATACATAATGTATGCTAATCAGCCCTTTCCATCTTTCAAGTTTAATGTAGGGGAGAAAGCACAATTAATGGAATAAGGACAACTGCAGTCAACAAAGAAGAGAATCATAGCACCGTGCAAATACTTAATTCATAACTGAAGAACAGGTAGAGAATCATTATAGGAGTGTTATATGGCCATTACCACATTGTTAACAGGGTCATCTCTGCAAATGTCAGCCATACTTGAAGCCTCTGAACTCTTTGTATTCCACATCATTATAATTCCTTTGAAGAAAATTCATACAATTTGCCTACAGAAATTATTGTTGGTTACATTATACTTATGGATCCTACATAGTACACTAAAATCACCTACACTTCACAATTAATTAAAATTTGTGTAATCACTTGCGAAAACTTAGTAATTATCATCTAAAGGCTAGTAAAATAATCATATTGTCATTGACTCACCTGCCTGTAGCCGATCATAATCATCCTGACCAAAACTATGTTGATGTGGGTACCTAATGATTCATCATGGTAGATTTCATCAACCTGAAACAACAAAACCATACACTTTTAAATTCGGCATAAACAAGCTTCTGCTGGGAGTGTCAATACAGACAAATGATTCAAATTCAGGAATGTATACCGTCCTCTGATCAATAACTCCCATTTGAAGTAATAGCAATTTTTTTGCTCTTTAACTAATAATAGTTTAAAAATTAATGTGTGATGGTGCGATTTACACCTGGAATAATAAAGTAAACAGGAATGTTTGTTGTTTCTGATGAGAACCACATTAAAAGCTTCCAATTACTGCATGTTTGCCCAATGGAGATGACTGGATATGCATAAAGAGCAAACTTCTGGGCTTTTATGTTTAGACTATGTAAAACCAAGTTTCTGTAATTTTTAAAACATGATTCTCTTCAGAACTGAAATTGGGGAGAACTGGAAATACATCCACAAGTAAAACAACTTCCATCTCAATTGCTACATTGCTTTCTTAATTAATGTCCTTGCAAATTGTCATTAAAATATTCTTTGCTGGTGTTCAAATCAGATTGGCTTTAATAGTCAGAATTTAAAGAGGTTGTTGTCCATCATTCATGAGAATGACCCAGGCGTGTAGCCAACACAACTGCTGCTTTAGATTCAGCAATCCTAAACTGCATGGAGTTTGTGCATTCTCTATTTGACTGCACAAGTTTCTTCTGGTTCTCTGGATTTTTTCTCAGATTTCAAAGACGTGCTTGTTGTTAAGTTAATTGGACATTGTAAATATCCTAAGTGTTTATTTACAATATTGTGTAAATGTAATATTTTGGATATGTAAAAGCTCATTTTTGCATTTTCTAATACGGTATCTGAAAATTTTGGTTAAATCTTGGGGGAAATTCATTGGAATCTGGAGGAAATAAAATAAAATTAGTGTAGATGGTTGCTTGACTAGAAAGAATTTGCTGGATCTGTTTCTGTGCTATCTGACTGGGATTCTGTGATTCATTTCTGAAATTAAACAGAACCCACAAGGATGAAAACTAAAAACTCAACTTCATCCTTAAAAATCTTGATTATGAATTTTATTTTGTTTTGGGACAGTCCAAAGAGTTTGGAACATTTTGTAATATATATTTCAATGACAGTGTTAAATTAGAATCTCATCAGATCAACAACCTATCAAAAGAGAGACTAACCTATGGCTATGAAAACATGGAAATTGTCTGCATTGGACAAGTTTACCATATGAAAACAATTTAAACTGTAGAACATATCAGCTACAATGCTACACAGATGTTCAAACCTAATCAAATCCAATCTATCCATGAGATCAAGGAATGTGAGAAACTATTTATTATGTACATTGGTCTTCTCCTTGGACTAAAGTAAGTGCATTCCACGTATGAAGCTAAGCTGGTACACAGTTCTGCAAAAGAAAGAATTGGTCGCATTGGAAGCGATGAGAAAAGGCTATTACATGGCAATCTGAAGTAACTGCCTAGGTCAACAACGTGTTTCCCAGTAAGGTGATTAAACTTTCTGAAAGGGACTCTTTAAATCAGGGTAATTTTAATGTGTTAGAAATTTCTATCAGAGTATTACTTTTTGTATTGTTGGCAACAGTAGTAAGAGGACAAGGAGGAGGCGGAATGGTTGCATACATGATCTGAAATGTAACAAAACGTAAGAATGTGTGTTACTTTTGCCTTTTTTACATGTGCATATATATTCTAATAAACATGAACAGATCTGGAAATTGCTTTGGAAGTGCTGATGTACTACCAGTCACACTCAAAGCTTTTAATTTCACATTCTACACGAGGAAGGAACTATAACATTATAAAAATGAGGAAGGAATTATAAAATATTTGAAAGCAACATATCTTTCATGGAAACTAAATGCACTACTGTCTTCGATTTCATGAAATGTGAACAACATTAACAGAAGATCATAAATAAAAACAAAATACAAAGAATGCTATCTACGTAGAGAGGAACACATTTAGCATTTCAATCTATGACATTTCATCAGAATTTATCTGTACGTGGATGGACTTCCTGGGTTTTGACATGTAGCAAATCTCTATCTCTCCAGAACGGGGGTTCCATAAGAACTTTAGAAATTCCATATATATTCAGGCTATGTGGTACATGCAGTAAATGGATTTTAAAAAAACTATCATGTTAATGTTTCTTGTCAATCAGCTTGTCATTGACAACAAAATCTAAGGTTTTGATTTACCACCCTGAGCTCTGACTACAGAAGATGGATGGATTAAAAATAAGAGGGAGCACACTTCAAACAGCCACAAGAGCACATGCTGCCATTTTGATGTAGTGAGTTCCTTGTAACATCATGGCCCATTCAGTGAGATTAAGATGCTTGAATTTTTGTGATGAGGAATGTATGGGTCAACTAGTAGATGAATAAACCAGATAAGAATGTAAATCCAATCAGGCGATGAGCGGATTTAACTTAGATACCTAAATAAATCTGAATAATAAAAAGACTAGCATCACTAACGACAAACCAGCTTACTTTTATATGATAAAGTCAACTGCCCTTATCTGATCTGGACTAGACATGGCCCTAGGCCTTTAAAAATGTGGCTGGTTTTGAAATGCCTCAAGGAGCACAAGCTTGCAAGCCCCTCACATAAAAAGACAGATTACACTGAAGCATGGTCACTATTTGTTGGCCTTCACATTCCATGAATGAATTAAAAATGAAATGGTATTTCATTTAGTCCTCCACAACACAGAGGGGTAGGGGGTAGCGTTGGAAAAAGCTCACCAGACGAATTCCTGGGACGTCCCTGGATTTAGTGTCTGCAGATTTTTTTTTATTGAATTCTTGGAACATTGGGATTGCCATGAGGAAAATACAGATGCACTAGGCCTATATTTGCTAGGTTTATAACAATAAGAGACCTGACTGAAGACTTCAAAATTTCTGACAGCAGTTGTTATACTGGATGCAGGAAGAAGGTTTCTCCCAGATAGGGAAAGAGTGTGTCTCAATCTCAGGAAGTAGCTAGAGCATCTAGCACAACATGAGATTGAAAGAGTGCAGAGAAGATTTACTGGGATGTTGCCGGGTCTTCAGGAGTTGAGTTACAGGGAAAGATTGAATGGGTTAGGACTTTAGTCCTTGGAGCGTAGAAGAATTGGGGGGATTTGATAGAGGTTTACAAAATTATGAGGGGTATAGACAGAGTAAATGCGAGTAGGCTCTTTCCACTTAAATTAGGAGAGATAAATATGAGAGGACATGGCTTTAGGGTGAAAGTGGAAAGATTTAGGAGGAACTTCTTCACTCAGAGAGTGGTGAGAGTGTGGAACGAGCTGCCATCTGACGTGGTAAATGCGGGCTCTCTCTTAAGTTTGGAGGGTTATGGACTGGGTGCAGGTCAATGGGACTAGCGGAATAAAGTTTCGGCACAGACTAGAAGGGCTGAATGGCTGTTTTCTGTGCTGTATGGGGAGGAAGCTCTTCACTCTGAGTTAACTATCATGGAGAGCTGTGGATCTCAAACTACTTATCTAGCAAGAAGGAAATCAGGGATAATCCTGGAAACTACAAACTGGTGAGTCTCACATCAGTGGTAGTGAAGTTACTGGAGAGAACTGTAAGGGTTAGGATTTATCAGCATTTGGAAAACCATGGTCTAATTAGCATGGTTTTGTGTGGAGCAAGTTGTGTCTTACTAACTTGATTG
Source organism: Hemitrygon akajei (assembly GCF_048418815.1). Classification (NCBI taxonomy): domain Eukaryota; kingdom Metazoa; phylum Chordata; class Chondrichthyes; order Myliobatiformes; family Dasyatidae; genus Hemitrygon; species Hemitrygon akajei. Next base: position 38,655,181 of record NC_133144.1, on the reverse strand, counting down.
ATTTTTTTGATGAACGTAAATTTTATGTATTACAGCAATAAAGTTGTCACATTATAGTACATTAAGAACCAAATACTTAAGTCATTTTGACATTTCGGGCCGAGACCCTTCAAGGTCTTTACTCTTTTCCACAGATTTCCAGCATCTGCAAATTTTCAATCACAAACGAGAGAAAATCTGCAGATGCTGGAAAGCCAAACAACACACACAAAATGCTGGAGGAACTCAACAGGCCAGGCAGCATCTATGGAAAAGGATACAGTTGATGTTTCAGACCAAGACCCTTCAGCAGAGAAAAAATGATGAAGAGTCTGAGGTAGAAGGTAGGGGAGGAGAGAAAGAGATACAACCAGGGGGAGGGGGAGAGGAGGTGAAGTAAAGAGTTGGGAAGTTGATTGATGAATAAGGATTAATGGACAAGGGAGACAAGAGTGGATGTAGTGTACCTGGATTTCCAGAAAGCTTTTGATAAAGTCCCACATAGGAGATTAGTGGGCAAAATTAGGGCACATGGTATTCAGGGCAGAGTACTGACATGGGATTGAAAATTGGCTGGCAGACAGGAAACAAAGAGTAGGGATTAACAGGTCCCTTTCGGAATGGCAGGCTGTGACCAGTGGGGTACCGCAAGGTTCGGTGCTGGGACCGCAGCTGTTTACAATATACATTAATGATTTAGATGAAGGGATTAGAAGTAACATTAGCAAATTTGCTGATGACACAAAGCTGGGTGGCAGTGTGAAATGTCAGGAGGATGTTATGAGAATGCAGGGTGACTTGGACAGGTTGGGTGAGTGGGCAAATGTATGGCAGATGCAGTTTAATGTGGATAAATGTGAGGTTATCCACTTTGGTGGCAAGAACAGGAAGGCAGATTACTATCTAAATGAGTCAAGTTAGGAAAAGGGGAAGTACAACGAGATCTAGGTGTTCTTGTACATCAGTCAATGAAAGCAAGCATGCAGGTACAGCAGGCAGTGAAGAAAGCTAATGGCATGCTGGCCTTTATAACAAGAGGAATTGAGTATAGGAGTAAAGATGTCCTTCTGCAGCTGTACAGGGCCCTGGTGAGACCCCACCTGGAGTATTGTGTACAGTTTTGGACTCCAAATTTGAGGAAGGACATTCTTGCTATTGAGGGAGTGCAGCGTAGGTTCACAGGGTTAATTCCCGGAATGGCGGGACTGTCATATGTTGAAAGATTGGAGTGACTGGGCTTGTATACACTGGAATTTAGAAGGATGAGAGGGGATCTGATTGAAACATATAAGATTATTAAGAGATTGGACACACTGGAAGCAGGAAGCATGTTCCCGCTGATGGGTGAGTCCAGAACTAGAGGCCACAGTTTAAGAATAAGGGGTAGGCCATTTAGAACAGAGACGCTGAAAAACTTTTTCACCCAGAGAGTGGTGGATATGTGGAATGCTCTGCCCTAGAAGGCAATGGAGGCCAAGTCTCTGGATGCATTCAAGAGAGAGTTAGATAGAGCTCTTACAGATAGCGGGGTCAAGGGATATGGGGAGAGGGCAGGAACGGGGTACTGATTGTGTATGATCAGCCATGATCACAATGAATGGCGGTGCTGGCTAGAAGGTCCGAATGGTCTATAATAAGATACAGGGCTGGAGAAGGGAATCTGATAGCAGAGGACAGAAGGCCATGGAAGAAAGAAAAACGAGGAGCAGCACCAGAGGCAGGCGATGGACAGGCAAGGAGATAAGGGGATAGGGAATAGAGGAGGTTTTCTGCAGATTCTCTCTTGTTTGGAGTTAAGTCATTTTATGTGATAGCATATAACAGCAACAGTATGAGATTAAAGACATCAAGTCATATAGCACGGACTCAGGCACTGTACCCAACTCCATGATAACTATCAAGTATCCACTGACATTAAACCTACTCTGGTCCTACAATATTCTCCCCCATATGCTTATTAACAACTTCCATTTCTCAGTTGCACACTATGGGAAGCTTACAGTGGTAAATTAACCTACCAATACACCAGCCTTTGGGATGTGGGAGGAAAGCAGAATACCCAAAGAACCATATGGTCATGTAGAAAATGTATAAACCCACAGCCAACCCAGAGGACAGGACTGAACCTGGATCACTTGTGCCCTGAAACAGCAGATCTACTTGTAGCACCACTATGCCATGGGGTAAGATATGTCTCTTCACTGACATGAAAACTACACAATGCTCTGAAATATTAATTTGCCTTTAATTTTGTGAAATGGAGATATAAATTTGCTACTTGTCACCACATGAAAAGAAATAGATCAATTTTATTGCAGTTGAAGTTGACAGACCTCAGAACTTAAATTTAAAGTCTATTTTGTTTCAGCCATTGCTGAGCAAACACCTTGAACAGTCAGATTAAAAAAGCAAATCTTTCCTCAACTCTGAATGGTGAAATCTGTCTCCCTTAGCTCTGCATATAGTAACCTTGTTTAATCAAAAGAAATATTGCCTTAATCTGTGAAAACACTTCTTGTGCTTTAACAGCTTCATACAGAATGAATGTATTGACACTGGATGGGGTTCAATAGCTGAAGAAAGACGCGAGAGGCTGCTGATGTAGAACAACAAACTGACTTGTTGTGAAAAGATAAATATGCTCGTTCTGACATCAGCAAGGACAAAGCCAACATTCAGAAGTCTCATTCACAGACCAGTACTGAAGTATAGATCAATTGCTTGGCAATGAGGAATCTTCAGAAACGCATCCTATTTAGTTGTTCTGCATTTATCAAAAGAGAATGTATTTTAAATGATTTATCATTACTTGATAATCTTCATTTAAATATTACATTATCTGCCAGGACAGCTTTCAGCGAGTAGCCAGCATAAATAGCAACATTTCTGGGATTACATTCTAAAAATGTTAAGACGTAGCTCAGAATGTTGTGCTAATTTCCTAAATGAAGGAATATGCTCACATTACATTGAGAAGTTTTCAACAGACTGCATGTGAGCTCACTGGTGCAATTTAAGGCCCTTCAGAACTGGATTTATTTCTGGCAAGAGAGAAGACTCTTCTCTGTACTGGGGGGGGGGGTCTATTTGCAAAATGAAAAATAGACTCATCATGCTTGGTTTTCTTCTTCAATCCTTCTACTTAAGAAACTGTTACTTTAAAAAATTTAAATTGTGAACAAGTTAATTTAACAAGTAAAATCTTCAGATTTAGATGCCTACAGATAAAAATTAAAATGTCATTTTCTTGTATGTATGCACGCTTAGCATCATGAACAAAAATGGCCTGGAGTGACTACTCAACTCAGAATATGTTGATGTAGCTTTTGATATAAAACAAAATTCCAATAATTTTCTTTAAAAATTCATATTTCTGTATTTCTATTTACATAATTGTGTCCGGCTGGTGGCGCAGTGACATCAGCACCGGACTCCGGAGTGAAGGTTCCCGAGTTCGAACCCAGTCGGGCTGCTCCCGGACACGCTTTCCATCCGTGCCGGGTTGAGTGCCGAGCTTGCAAATCGGCCTCATAAAAAAAACAACTGTGCTGTGAGAAGGACGTGGGGGACCACTCACAGAATCTTTCCTCCAAGACAACCACTTGAAAAAAGAGTGGTCGCCAAGGCTCAGGTAGAGCATGGCACACAAAAAAAATTACATAATTAATCAAAGCATTATTAGAATGTGACATTTGAATGGGTATCCTGAATTAAGGTATGGTTTCAAAAGAAAAAGGGTGGGGTTAGGGATATTCTCTGCCAAAAATCCCAGGAAGTGGAGCTTCTAAAATTATTCCTAAAACACACGAACATTTCGGTCACTGAACAGGTTTTACAGAGCAGCATTCTCCCAGCTTCAATCTGTGACTTTTGCATTCTACACTAGACCAGCAGTGAATCCCTATATTTTCCAAACCTGGTATTATTCAGCACTTACACATAAACATTGAGCATTAATTAAGTCAGACTTGTATGACATCTTCCATTGCCAAAAGGTCTGGTATTGTTCATCACATATTAACAAAGAATGGTTTTAAATTATCAATGGTATCTGTAGATTGAATTTGACTAAGACTAGAGAGAGAATGAGACTTATGCTTTTAGTACATCCAAAATACCTTTTAACAGATTACACAATGTCAATTATAGATGGCATATTCAAAATAGTAAGACAAACACATATAATGATACAACATCCTAAAATAACCAAATGCTGAAAATGTAGAAGTGATGGTTTTAGCAAATTAATTCTGTAAACTAATAGCTACTAAAACAAAAAAAAAATCCAGTTCCAAAATCCTGAGTTTTCTGTTTTTAGTTCAACAAGTCACAAGAAAGCAAGAAGTTCTTGTTATACTGATCCATGACAACCAAAACTATATGAAGCGTCTGGAGATCAAGGAACTCTGGCTCAGAGCAGATGAGGTGGAGTCCAATACACATAAACAGTGGTAACTTTATTAGATACCTCCTGTACCTAATAACTTGGCCCCTGGGTGTATGTTTGTGGTCTTCTGCTGCTGTAGCCCATCCACTTCAAGGTTCAACATGTGCATTCAGAGATGTTCTTCTGCACAATGCTGCTGTATCTCTTGGTTATTTGAGTTATTATTGACTACCTGTCAGCTTGAATCAGTCTGACCATTCTCCTTTAATCTCTTTCATGAACAAGTGTTTTCTCCCACAGGACTGCAGCTTACTGTATGGTTTTTGTTTTTCACGTTCTTTGTAAACTTTAGAGACTATTGTGCAAAATCCCAGGAGATCAGCAGTTTCTGAGATAACTAAACCACTCTGTCTGGCACCTGAACCACAAATGAACCCCTTAACCATGTCTATGTGCTTTAATTGTTGAGTTGCTGCTGCAAGATTAGGTATTTGCATTGAGGAGCAGGTTTGCAGGTGTACCTAATAAAGTAGCCTTTAATGTAAATTTACTCTTTTATAGCATTTTACATACCAATGACCACAATCCAAGAAGGTTATAAATATTTCTCTCTTCAAGCTGTGATTCTTAATGCCAAATATTTCTTGCCAAAACAGCAGGAAGACTACGCAGTTCAAGAATAAAGAAATAGCCTGATACTGATTTGAGATTATCTGTTAATTGTATACGGACAATAGCAGGTAACTTGTTGTATTTCCTTTTTATGTCTAATTGTCTCTTCAGACCAAGTTACACGGAATCACCTACTCAGTGTTTTCCTAGACTTCATTTATATTCTGGGGAAAAAAAACTTCCTCTCAGTCATCTTCATAAAAAGCTCATGGGATCATCTAGCTATTCTTACATTGAAAACAATTGCAAAAAAAATTAGTTATTGATACAGGAACAGTTGTGTGTTTAATATAAGTGTAAAAATATAAGGAACCTTCCAAAAAGCATATGTTGTACTAGGAAGTTGGACTGTTTTATAATTTTGCATGTGTAAGTGGCATTAGGAGTAAACAGGCATTATTTAGCTACTTCCTATCTGAGAAATTACAAACTTAAAATTCCTTTTATCATTGATGGTGTTTAGCTGTGATAGTCAACGTGCTTAGAGAAATGTACTACAGATTTTACTGAGACATATACACATAATTCTATATTTGATGACATTGAAAGTACCATAGATCATGCAAGATCTATGGAGAGAGACAGAGGATAAAAAATTTAAATTGCAGAAAAGGTGGGAGAAGGATAGAAAGAAAATAAGGAATATCTTTGATAGGGAAGAAACACAATAATATAGTATTATTAACTGAAGGAGGGTGATGAATGCTTCTTAATAGAAGCAAAACCAAGAAATATGTAAATAAAATGATTGAGCACAGAAGAAAAAGTGATACAGAACTGTGAGGCACAGAACACAGCAGTTACTGTAAACCTGAAACAAAAAAGAACAATAGAAAAGCCCAGGAGATCAGGCATTTATGGAGGGAGAGACAAACTCAGTTTCTACAAGTTGATGCCATAAAATGCAAACAGTTACCTGAAAATGTTAAATTCAATGTTGAAATTGAAAGCTGCAGTATGACTGGACAGAAAATGAAATGTAATTCCTTGATTTAAAGTACGGTAACACATTAACTTGGATGGCAACAATTTACAAAATATGACACATGTAGAATTCCTAACAATGTTTTCAATAGAACTTATTTTTAAAGAAAGGATCAGTACATAACAAGCTTAGCAAAATGAAACCTCAGTAGTGCAGAACATTTTTTAGGTAGAAATCATAATTCAGATTTAGCATAGATTAGATTTAGAAAACAACAGAGGTAGGGTAAATTTTACTGGACTGACATATGATGTAGCAAGTGACATCAAGAGGAACAAAACAGTGGAAAGACTCAAGGAGATAGCAAAGAGATTGATTATGTTTAAATTTAGAGAAGATTTGACGTTCAATCTCTAAATCTAGCCAAGACTTTCAAACATTGTGGGGACCTTTTTTGAATTATTTTCAAAACCTTTGATTTGTTGTTAAAGCACAGATAATGACTAGTTATTTTTTTTCCTTTTTTTCTTTACTAATCAGCTTCGGTCTTGGTGGTGGGTAAGATTTTTTTAATATAATAAAATTGCTATATTTCAATGTTCTGAATTAATTAATCTGTACGAATATAGGGTAAGGAGTCTTTATATGCAATTTAGTATAATGTATTGATATATATTTTTTTCCTCATACTCTGTATTCTTATATGTAAAATTCATAAAAATATTAGAAAGATTATGTTCCCATGTTAGCAAAAAGGGTAGATGCCAAGCCTGTCCTTTATGAATATTCCAGAACATGCAAATTAGGAAAAAGCAAAAAAAAAAATCTGAATGGGAAGTAGAGATATGTATAATTCAAAGTAAGTACTTTGCCTGACTTTATGGAAGGGGCAGTGATGCAAACATTGATATTAAAATGGAAATGTGAAATACTGTATATAGCAGTCATATTAAAAGGACCATTATTTTTCAGAGTGATCAAATGATAGGGCCCAGCCCAAATAAATCATAGGCTCTTATAAGAACTAAGGAAGAAAGCTGCAGAGACTCCTGCTAATTTCAGATGTTCTTTGGCTTTAGGCACGTGATAAAAGGACAAAAAAATTGCCAATGCAATACTTGCTATTTTTTTTAAAAAAGGAGAAAGAGATAAATTAACTGTAAGTCAGTCAACCTGATGCAATTTTGGCAAGGTGCTTGATATAGTCAATAGACAGTGAGGAATAAATTTACAGGCTACAGAAAGATAAATGAAATAAAAAGAATATTAAAAATACTATGATGGATTAGGAAAGCACAAAAATGATAACTGGAATTCAGTGCAGAGATACATGCATTCAAAAACATAAGAGCAGTATGGCACAGTGACAAGCCCTTTGGCCCACAAAGTTGTGCCAACTAATCAGTGGTGAAATCCCCAACTAAACTAATTCCATCTGTCTCCACAAAGTCCATATCCTTCTATTTCCTGCACATTCATGTGCCTATCTTTTTTATTTTTATTTTTAAGAGTAGCCCTTCTAAGAGTTTCTTGATCACCTCTATTGTACTTGTCTCCACCACCACCCCAGGCAATGCATTCAAGGCTACGTGTGCTGCACTTTCTCTGTACCTGTTACACTTTATACTCCATACTGTTATTGCTTTACCTTGTATTACCTCAAAGCATCGTGTAATGAATTGATCTGCATAAACGGTATGCAAAACAAGTATTTTTCACTGTGCCTTCGGACATGTGGTAATAATTAGCCAATTCCAATTCTAAACATTCCACTCATCTCCTTTGAATATGCCCCTCTCAACTTAAATGCATGCTCTAGGTATTGGACATTTCAACCCTGGGAAAAAGATACTAGCTGTCTGGTCTATCTGTGCCTCTCGTAACCTTATAAACCTCTATTAGATCTCATCTCAGCCTCTGCTGCTCCAGAGAAACAACCCAAGTTTGTTCGATCTCACCTTATAGTACATCCCCTCTAATCCAGGCAGCATCCTGATTAACCTTTTCAGCACCCACTCTAAAGCCCTGGCATCCTTCCTACAATGGAGTGCCAAGAATGCAGTGCAATACTTCAAATCAACCTAATTGGGGTTTAATAAATCTGTAACATAAACTTCCCAACTCTTGAACCCAATTCTTTGACTAACAAAGACAAGGAGAGTGGGAGAATACACAATAAATTATGGGATATTAAATACTGAAAGAGGCAAAAATTCTTCGAGTGCCTTTTCATAGATCCATAAAGGTAGTTGTACTTTTATACAAAATGGATAAGAAGGCAAGTAATAACTTGCCTCAAAGCAGTGAGTGCAGAATCAGAGACTAGATATTAAAACGATATAAAACGTCAATTTGACCAGAAAACTAATCTGCAGCTGCATACTATGAGTTTTACTGGGATGTTGCCATTGATAGAATAAATTAGTTATGAGGCTAGATTGGCTAGTTTGGGTTACAATCAGCAGGACAAATATGACCCGGGGGAAATTTAGGTGAGGTGTATAAAAGTGTATGGCCTAGATATGGTGAACAGAATTTCTCTTAGCTGTGGGGTCAAAGAACCAGTGAACATAGATTAAACATGTGGCAAAGTGATTAAAAATAAGTTAAAGATTACTGTTTTCATCCACATATGGTGAGGATAATAAACCTGTTAAGTGAAAGAGTGAAGGCGGCAGACACTCGTGATACCTTTAAAAAGTACAGGTCCACCACCTCGAATCCGGCAATCACCAATCTGGTTCTACTGCTGGTCTGGACATAATTTTTGCCAGCCTAATTTAAAATCTCCCGCATTACTACACCAACCAGTCGCCACTGTTTTGGGGCGCATTTAGCAAAATTTTTTCATAATCAGTCAGCTGCTGACATGGTCTTGAAGCAAGTTGTTCCTCTGTGTTATTCTGCATTTAGTTTTATAACCTGTGCTTATCTAGCCCCAGTCATGTCTGCGTTGAATGAAGGAAGTGCTTCTCATGGTGTAAAGTGGAAACACGTTATCTCTACAAGGTATTCCAAAAAAACTCAACATGTGCCTGTGAAAAGCACATGCAACTTGTATAACATTGCCTCTTCCACAGTTTATGAAATAGAGAAACAAAAAGAAAGGTTGCTCCAGTTCTTTGCTGACAGCAAATCAAAAAAACAGATATGCATAAGGAAAACAATGGAAGATGGAAGATATTCACCATTAGATAAAGTTGGGTTTAAACTCTGTGTCAGTGAATGTGTAGAAGTGTCAGGACAGATGGTGAAGGAACAAGCAAAATTATTTCATGAAGAATTAGGACTGGATTGTGAGTGTGATTAGAGTGAAGGGTGGCTGCAGCGTTTCAAGCAATAACATAGCCTAAAATTTTGTGCAGTGTGTGCTGGAAAACAGTCAGCAGACAAGGAAGCGGCAGCCGAGTTTGTTAATGACTCCGCTAAGTTAGTTTCTGACGGAAATTTAAGTCCCCAGCAAGTCTACAATTGGATGATACAGCCTTATATTGGCCTTGTACTCCGAGACAAACACTGAACACAGAATCTCCAACACGTTTTAAAGCATCAAAAGATTGTGGCACTGTGCTGGGCTGCTCTAACGCTGCAGGAACCCACAGGTGTAAGTTGTTATTCATCGGCAAAAGTTTGTGGCCAGAGCTTTCAAAGTTATGAAGCAGTTTCCAGTTATTTACCATGTCAACAAAAAAGGATGGATTACAACTGATATTTCATTGGAATGGTTTGAACAATACTTTGTTCTAGAAGCGAGAGCTCACTGTGACTCTGTTGGTCTAGACAAAAATTGTAAGACAATGCTGATTTTAGGTAACTGCTCTGCGCATCCAAAAGCTGAACTTCTGGTAAAGAATAATATTTACGGTATCTACCTGCCACCTAAATGTACATCATTAATTCAATCCCTGGGCAACGGCATATCATGCTCGTTGAAGGCTAAATATTGTACTGAGTGCAGGCGACTCTGGCAGACCAATACAGGAATTTGTGAAAGAATTGCATTTCACTTGTTGTTTCTTTTTTCTTTATTATTTAAGGACGAGGAGATCATCAAGTGGGTTAGAGGTGTTTGTTTATTTAATCATAACCTAACCACTTGTAATTTGGCAAAATCACTAATCTGGCATTGAACAGGTCCCAATCATTCCAGATTTGTGGTGGTCAATCTGTACTTAGATCGACCTGAAGTGTTGGAACCCAAGAAAGCTGGAGAGTGAGATTAAACCAAGTAATTCCTCATTAGCCAGTCACAGCTTTTCTAAAAAATATGTCACAACATTATAGCTTCAATATAATACATTTTTCTTCTTTCTAAACCATTTTCATAATATTAGGAAGTGCAAATCATATTTAATGCTATTTTAAGTAAAATTTATCATATAATATTTGCTGCTTGTTTACATTTGTATTTAAGAAAACTATCTTAAAATAATATTTCAGACCCACAGTATAATAGATTCTGCAAAAATTACGAGTTAATTTTGATAAAGGTAAAGAAATATATCTTCAGCAGTGGATCAAAAGTAGGTTGATCATTTCAAATTTGTGATGTAAAATGTTTTCAGTAGTAAAGAAATATTAACTTGTAAAATCATTTGCAAGCTGTACAAAAATTATTAAATCCTAAACATTTCTATTACATTTACCAGAGTTCAAAATATCTTTATTCTTCAGTAAAATTTAAAGGATAAAAACAATTAAAAATTACAAACTATCAGATAAAGGTTAAGTCAAATGATCTTAAAATATTTCACTGCCAATACCAAACTCAAGCTAACATAAGCAATGACCACCAACTATGACAGTCAGGTATCTCATCAGTTGCAAAAGCGCAATTGGCAAATAATAAGCATCAGTTAAAAAAAATTAGTTGGCAGGAAGAGAAAAGAATTATGAATCTCACAGTAGAACTTATTTTTCATTTATTGGTTCAAAACAAAATAGTCTGTGCCACTCTGAAGAGTTATTTACATAAAGTGTAGATGCAGTTAAAATACTAGCAATCCAATGAATGTCATTTGATTTACGCAGTGAAGTGTCTTACATTAAGTGACTTATACTAGTTCATTCTGAAGGCCAGAAGAATTGAATATTCAGGCAGCTCTAGTTTTTAAACAGAATAAAATGTGTCAGACTAAGTTAAAAACACTATGTAAACTTAATTACCAAAGAAACAGTAATATTCATGTAACAGAACAAGGTTAAAGTACTTCCTATTTTTGCAGGAGGTGGGGAGAATGCAGTAGTTCATTTGCTTTAGAGATACACAACTGAATTATGGATTGATATTGAGAATATTTTAATCCCCCAGCTTGCTGTTGAATGGCCAGTGTCAAGTTGAAAAATCACAGGAACAAAGCCATGGTCAGGGATCTTTGACAACTGAGCAACCTGGGCATTACTCAGCTGGTGATTGGTTTGACAGCTGATGAGATTGCCAGTTGTATCTGGGCCTACAGAAAGAACATGATAAATAGGAAGGAAAACAAATGTGTGCAAAAGGAACCAATGAGAGCACATTGCTCCACCAGGAACCATCAAAAGCATACATTTGGAGAGAACTTGCCGGGACTTGAGAAACTGAGTTACAGAGAAAGGCTGAATAGGTTAGAACTTTATTCCCTGGAGCGTAGAAGAATGAGGGGAGATTTGATAGAGGTATATAAAATTAGAATGGGTATAGATAGAGTGAATGCAAGCAGGCTTTTTCCACTGAGGCTAGCGGAGAAAAAAACCAGAGGACATGGTTTAAGGGTGAAGGGTGAAAAGTTTAAAGGGAACATTAGGGAAGGCTTCTTCACACAGAGAGTGGTGGGAGTGCGGAATGAGCTGTCAGATGAAGTGGTAAATGCAGGCTCACTTTTAACATTAAAGAAAAACTTGGACAGGTATATGGATGAGAGGTGTATGGAGGGATATGGTCTGGGTGCAGGTCAGTGGGACTAGGCAGAAAAATGGTTCGGCACAGCCAAGAAGGGCCAAAAGGCCTGTTTCTGCGCTGTAATGTTCTATGGTTCTAACTTACAGATCCACATTCAGCTGTGAGGTTTCCTAAGTCCTAAATAATTAAATTTTCAGGCTCATCTTGAAGTCAATTTATATATAATAATGAATATCTAGCACTTAAAAGGCACACTATGCACATCCTGTGCCTATCACTTTAACAAACTAAAGGGACATTCACAGATAGATATAACTAAATCATCTGCTAATCCTGAATCCTTAATTCCTCATGCTCCAAAAGGAGTACCAATACCCCCATTTCCTCTTGGGGCATAATGAAGATCCATATCTGAATTTAAAACTGAATGGGAAAATATAATTTAGAACAGAATGTCTCTAGGGATTAGAACCACTGCTCATGTGTATACTTAATACCAATGCTAGCTGATTAAATTGGCCTGATACAATTCAATTTAATATGAATTTTAGCAAGAAGAGTACTGCATCACAACATAACTCAATCATTTTAATTCTGAAACACTGATGCTGGATTTTTGTATGCAAAAGTCACTAGTTTTAAAAATGTTGCAAGGAAATACTTTGTGGCATGAATACTTGGCCAGTGAGCTAGCTCAGAAAACAGTAAGGGAGCTATACCTTGGCAGCAGTTTTCAGATTGGTCAACTTCATTCACAGTTGGAGCCAGGATCTTGGGATTCTGCTAAAGTACACATTCTATCAGTCATCTGCTGCCAGATTTGGCATGCCAATTTTAATAAAGTAGCAGGGGGTTGAATATACCATCATTAAAAGCAGTGGTACAGGGTCAACACACCTCCATTATACCGGGATTCTTTTAACTCAACTCTTTTCACTCATAACAAATGGAAATGTACATGGTGATCTTTAAACTCATGTGCTCTGTGTGAACAGTCCCCCAGGCAGTCTGTCGTGGTGGCAACAGTTCACAATAAATAATAAAGATGTGCAAACCTTAAACATTTAAAAGAAACTAGACTAGTCAAAGCAGACAGCAGAAACACACATTTACCTTACTTTGCATTTGAACTGGAGAACTGGTTACTTGTATTGTGCTTGTATAATTTACCACTTTATCAAATGCACAAAATAAAAATCTATCAATTCCCACTTTTCGTTAGACCAGACTTTCTCTGCATTTTAGCGGATGTTCAATGCATTTGCAGCCTGTGGGTGGACCCACACAAATGCATTAGTGAATACTAAATCCACTTACTGATCTGAAAAATCTTGCAAATGCACCATGAGTCACTTTAATAAATTACAGCTTTACTGCTAGATATTGTTACATTCATCTATCATTTTAAACGATCTTTACTAACTTTAAGTCTTCTTTAATTAGCACTTGTTACCATGTGAAAACCACATTAACCACTTGTGCACTGTGAGATCCCACAAACAATAAATAAATATAATAACTGTTATTGGGGCATAACACTGGACAGGACAGTTCTTGGTATTGGCATATTATTGTCACATGTACCAAGATGCAGTGAAAAGCTTGTCTGTATATTGTTCATATAGATTAAATAATTACACAGTACATTGTTGTAGAGCAAAACAATGACAATGCAGAATTAAAATGTAAAAGCTACAGAGACACTTCAGTGCAGGTAAACGACAAAGAGCAAGATCATAATGAGGTTGATTGTGAGGTCCGAAAGTCCAACTTATTGTACAAGTTTATTCATGAGTTTGATAAATGTGGAATAGAAGCTAACCTTAAGCCTCTTCATTATAGTACTAAGGAATTATTGTGACACTATTGTGTCCATCCAAAATACGGCAGGGGTTTAGTGTAAGGTCTCATTTTTAGACTGTGTTGCATTAGGGTACAGATTATTTTTCTTGTCATTAACTTTCCTATGCCTGCTTGTATTTTTATATAATCACATGTATATAATATACATGTTCACTGAATTTTCCAGTGGTTGTGGTGCAGTTGCCTCTGTACTTTTCTTGGTTTCAATAATGGGTGTCACATGACTCGAATTTGGCTATTTTATTGATTGACTGTTATCTCTAGTCTGGTATGAGACCACGACTACTTTTTTCTAGTCTGCTCTTTTCTTTGTTTCTCTTGCCACACTTTTTCTTCTTCTCTGCACTTGTAACACTTAATAAGATGGCTGTAAGGAGTAAGTTATATGCCTCATTCTTGCCTTCTGAGGAATCTGTGGATTACAAAAGTATCAGGATCCAACATTTGACTTCTTTGATAATACGACACCATTTCAACCAGTGGATGTGTGTATAAAATTAAAGTGCATGACAAAAGAGGAAATGCCGTACAAAGAAATATGGGTGTTCTGTACACAAGTAACCAAATGCATATACACCTCGAGGAAGCAAATATTACGTTAACTTCATTTCAGGTGGATTTCAGTAGATGAGTAAGGATGCTCTGATGTAATTATGCAAGTCCTTGGTGAGACCCAAAACCTTGGGGACAGTTTTGGTTTTGTTATTTAAGGAAGGATACACATACCATGGAAGGACACTAATTAAACTGATTCCTGGGATGCAGGGCTGACATAGGAAGAGAGGTTATGTCAACTATGTTTGCATTCACTACAACAACATTCAAAAAGCTAGAGGGACTCAGTGGATGGCAGGATCTACAGAGAGATATGGGCCATTGACATTTCAAGTTGGGACACTTCATCTGTACTTCATTTGCCCTGGTAGGTTCATTAATTCTGCCTACTCCCCACAAAGCTTCTCATTCTTGATTTCATCTTTTCCCACTGGTCCAGCCCCTTCCCACCTAAGTCCATGACACCTCATATGCTCTCCACTTAATAACTTTCAAATCCCTGGCCCTACTGCCTTAATTTCCCCACAGACACCCAGTCCCAATACTCTTCTATACTCAATCATGAAGTTCTTAGGGGTCTCTTTTTCTTTCTGGAATGCGGAACAGACTAGTTCCCTTCCACCAATGCTCCCTCTGGAAGAACTTGTACTTTGTCTCAGCTCCAAGCCTTGCATTCACTGGAGTTCAGTAGAATGAAAGATCTGATTATAACTTACCAAATTTTGTCAGGAGTGGATAATCTAGATGCAAGGAGACTATTTCTCCTGGCTGATGTGTCTAAAATGAAGGGTCGCAGATACAGAATTAATACTGAGTGAAGAAATTTCTTCTTATTTGAGTACAGTAAATCTGTGAAATTTGCTGCCACAGAAGGTTATAGAGCCAAATCACTGAGGAATAGATATAATAGATATAAAAGTCATCAAGGGGTATTGTAGAGAGCAGAGTATGGTATTAAGGCAGGTGATACCTAATGATTCTTTTGCATAATGGAGAAGGCTCAATGAAGAGCCATATAATAACTAATTTCATCAACCATTCGAGTTATTTCAATCACTGCACTGCAAACACTTTAAACCACTTTTTATAATGCTGTTTACATTGTAAATACACACTGTATTTGTGCACATTTTATTCCATATCTGTGCTTTAACCTCAAAGTTTATATTTTATGGTTCTTTATTCTTATAATTATTTGTTGTTGTTTCTGTTGCATGTTGTGCCACTACACCATGGCAAATTCCTAAAAGAATTTCAATGTATATGTTGAATAAAGTTGATCCTTCATATACTCCTGCTACTATTTCTCTGCATTTCTATCTTTCAAAGCAGTATATATGAATATTTTAGGACAAAACAAATGACAAATTCAGTAAGCTTGAGCAATAGTCCCTGTGCAATTATGGTTTACCAGAAACAACTGCACCAGACACTTAAATAACATGGCAAGACCAGTTAGAGCCCAATATTCTGGAACAAATGACAAGCTATACAACTGACAAAACCTCTTTTGCCACCTACAAAGCACAAGCCAGGTGTGCAGTAGAAGTATTTCCATCAGCTGGTTGGGAGTACTCCAACAACATTCAAGTAACTGAATATCATCCAGACCAAAATAGACTTTGATTGGCACTTCATACAACTGTTAAATACTGATTCTCTCTTGCACTAATGCACTTGGGGCTAGTTACCAAGTCTTACTTGACAGGACCTCCCCACTCTGCAAGTTATACCATCTAGAAAGACAACAAAAAAAGGCACATGGGACCAGTATCAACTGCTATTATCCTGTGAGTCATGCAGTGTGGAATTGGAAATATTGAAAGGCCCAAATAGAGTGGAGAGGATGCTTCCTAAAGTGGGGGAGTCTAGGACCAGATGGCACGACCTCAGAATATAAAGCTGTCCCTTTAGATAAGGAGGAATTTCTGTAGCCAGAGGGTGAATCTATGGATTTCAATGCCACAGATGACTGGAGGAGAAGTCCTTAAGTATATTTAAATTGGAAGTTAAGAGGTTTTTGACTAATAAGGATGTCAAAGGTTACAGGGAGAAATGAGGAAAATGGGGTTGAGAGGGATATAAATCAGCCTTGATAGAATGACAGAGCAGAATCAATGGGCTGAATGGCCTAATTCTGCTCCTATGTCTTAGGGTCTTATATACTGCTTTAATAATTGCTGGATCAAAATCCTGTAAAACCCTAGTTAACATCACATTTCCAAGAAATGTTTTAAGAAAATACTCATCACATCAAAAATACTCATCTCATTACATCAGGGTTGTGCTGACTTTGCCAATGACAGCAGAAGCTGTGATTGAATGTTGTCAGGCTCGCCATTATTGACTTTTGTTTTTATCACACTGTGGTTTTATATATCTATCATTTATTGAGATACAATGCAGAATAGGCCCTTCTGTCCCTTTGAACTGTGCCGGTCAGCAACCCCCAACTTAACAATCTAATCCCGGGACAATTTATAGTGACCAATTAACCTCCCAACTGGTACTGTGGAAGGAAACCATGCATTCCATGGGAAGGATGCTCAGACTCCTTACAGATGACATCGGAAATGAACTCTGAACTCCGATGCCCCAAGCTGTATAAGTGTTGCGCAAACCGCCACACTACCATGGCACCCGTGCTGTGGTTCTAATGTAAGCCAATTGATGGAGATTTATTGTTAACTTCAATATCAAAGTTATTGTATCAAGATGGTGGTAGGATGGTATTTTCTTGTCATCCAAGATATTCATATTTCTATAACACAAGGTATTAGGTGGTCTACTACTCTAATAACTAGGCACGTGGCTATTTAGTTTTTGACCAATTAAACATAAACATATATTTCATACAAATATTCTGCCATTAATTTCTCTCAAGTCAATGCACCATAAATCAAACAACTAAATTAACCATATTTCGACTTTTCATTTTTGAATATTTCTTACATTCTCTTTTCCATAATTCTTTCTCTGTAAATCCACACATTTGTTCTTCTTCACTCTCTCTGAGTTTTATTCCATGCAAAAACTGCCAGGTACAAGATTCCATAGAAATCAAAATTTTCTAAACATTCACAGATGAAGTGAGTAAGAAGTCCATAAATACATATGATATTTCCGTATTAAAAGCTGGTGTTCTGTCAGTTTTGAATCATTGAACTGCCAGCTTTTATGTTTTGCAACTCAAAAACATCAAAACTAATAGAAAGCAAAATAAGAAGGTTGGAGATAACTCATGTAGGTATCTTTATTTTAAGCTATGTGTGTGCACATCAAGTGCTAATGTCATGAAGCATGCAATTCATGTATTTTACATATAATCCATAATGAATTATGTGAACAAAGAATGCTTAATCGAACAATATACTTACATTACTAAAATATTACTGTAATATTTAAAACATGGCACTTCTCCCTGCATAGCTAGAAATTCCAACTCAATATAAAATACATCTCAACTATATATATATATATATGGCATACTATATAATACAACTACTAGAAACGATTTCGAAAATGTGCAGATCAGGCAGTTGATGCTTGATATTTGACCTTGGCAAATTACTTGCAAATGTTTCATCACCATACGAGGAGACATCATCAGTGCACTATTAATCGAGTTGTGTCCTCCAAATGCTTAGCCTTTATGTACTTATCAATCAGCTGATCGGTTGTCATTTTGGAAACTCAATTGTGATGGGCGGAGGAAATTGCTGATCGGTTGCATGGCAAGCTTTGTGCGTTGTGATCTGGAATGTTACCCGTATTCGCTCATGAATAGGACCGAGGTATACATGTTTGTTTACAGAATTGTTCACGGAAAACCACACTTCTAGGAACTCTTTTGCATGCTGCATGTTTGCTTGCGCCAGGACTTTCACTGATGCACAGCTGAGTTTGTGCCCCACTCTATCTTCACAGGTAGAGACTAGGGAGAGTTGGTCATGCCGTTTTACACCCAGTTGATCTTCATGGTTCCTTGTGAATAGTTTTCTCCCAGTTTGGCCAATGTAATATTTGCTGCAGTCCCCACAACAATCTTAGCTGATTGGTAAGTCTATACAGGCCAAGCATTCAGAGGACCTACCACAATTGACAGTGCACTGATGATGTCTCCTCATGTGGTGATGAAATGTTTGCAAGTAAATTGTCAAGATTGGAGAACAACTGAACTCAATACAACTACTATACGGACACTCATAACATTGTAAATTTTAAATTGTCCCATTCAGGCCTAAAGATTTAATTGCTGTGGAGGATTTCTTACTCTTGTGCAATAACATCTTTCCTGACAGGGGAGGTCACACTGCTTGGCAAGTGAGATGTGTGACTGAAAACAATCGCAGGTTCTGGGGACTCCTCCATGGTGGTTGTAGGAGTTGACTCTAAGACTACAGGAAGTGGTTCTGACAGCTCTAGATACCTTTCTTCTCCTTTTCTCAGCTTTTCTCTCTGGATCTACTTCAATCATTGCTTCTCTCTTGGTCCAGGCTTCTTTCACTCTCTTTAATTTGTCTTTTTCTTTCTCATGTTCCTTCTCCCTTTCCTTCTCTTCCTTGCTCATGTTCTTTCTCTCTATCTCTTCCCCCATTCTTTCTATTTCTTCTCTCCTTTTCAACTTCCTGCCTTTCTTTTTCTTCCATTCATCCAGCCGGGCTTTGGTCTTTGCATCTACTTTTATAAGCAATTTCTTGTCACCCACTTGAAGTTCATGCAATAAATTTAATGCACACATCTGGTTCTTTGAGAGTTAGGGGGCAAAAGTTTAAGGGAAACACGAGGGGGTATTTCTTTACTCAGAGAGTGATAGCTGTGTGGAATGAGCTTCCTGTAGAAGTAGTAGAGGCCAGTTCAGTTGTGTCATTTAAGGTAAAATTGGATAGGTATATGGACAGGAAAGGAGTGGAGGGTTATGGGCTGAGTGCGGGTAGGTGGGACTAGGTGAGATTAAGAGTTCGGCACGGACTAGGAGGGCCGGAATGGCCTGTTTCCGTGCTGTGATTGTTATATGGTTATATGTTATATGGTTTATACTCACAAAAGCCGAATAGTTGCAACTTTCCTGAAGCTCCTTGAACTCTCTTCCAGCTTAAAACCATGCAACACTTTGAAAGTAACTGTCTAACGTATCAGAAGCTTTCTCAGGTATGTTGCCAACAAAATCTGTAGTAATCAGAACACTGCTTTCATTACTTTCACAATTCCTCTGAGCAGCATGGTCCTTCTCTAATCAATATGCTTTCCAACCAGAGGCACAGAGGTTGGCGTCAACACCTGTTTGCACTATGTTGGGCAATAGTTCATGGTGTACAGCATGGGGATAGTTGTGGCACCATCCAGTGCCTTCCTTAATTCACTTTCAGTTGACCCAATTACACGGATGAAGCATGCAAATTGTGGATGGATCTCCATCAAATGGTAGCTGCCTCAGCCAATCATGCCCCCACGAAGCTGGCATTAGCAAAAACAAGCACAATGTGGCTTGTTGGATGTTGTATTTCACTGTTATAAATGTCATTCCCACAGGGGTTATCTTTTCTCCAGTATAAGTTCTTAGCTGGATATCTGCAGGCTTCCATTCAGTCTCTGAAATGCTGTTCAAACTCATTTTGTGGAATAACTGAAACAGCTGAGCCAGTATTCAATTCCATTTTAATTAAGACCATAAGACATAGGAGTAGAATTAGGCCATTTGGCCAATCAAGTGTGCTCTGCCATTCAATAATGGCTGATCCTTGTTATCTCCTTCCTTAGCTCCACTCCTCGGCATCACCCTATAACCTTTGATGACATGGCCAATCAAGTACCTATCAATCTCCGCCTTAATACTACCAACAACCTGACCTCCACAGCTGCCCGTGGTAACAAATTCAATACCCTCTGGCTAAAAAAAATTTCTCCACATCTGTTTTAAATGGACTTCTCTCTATCCAGAGGCTGTGCCCTCTTGTCCTAGACTCCCCCATGATGGGAAACATCCTTTCCACATATACTCTGCCTAGGCCTTTCAACATTTGAAAGCTTTCAATGAGATTCCCCCTCATCCTTCTAAACTCCAGTGAATACAGGCCCAGATCCATCAAGCGATCCTCTTATCATCCTTGTACACTCTCCAATGCCAGCATATTTTTCCTTAGAAAATGAGCCCAAAACTATTCACAATAGTTAAGAGACCAACGCCTTATAAAGTGTCAGCATTACATCCCTGCTCTCATATTCTCGACCTCTTGAAATGAAAGCTAATATTGCATTTGCCTTCCTCATCTCTGCCTTAACATGCAAGTTAACCTTTAGGGTCTTCTGCACAAGAACTCCTAAGTCTCTTTGCATCTCAGATTTTTGGATTTTCTCCCCGTTTAGAAATAGTCTGTACACTTATTTCCACTACCAAAGTGCATGACTGTGCATTTTCCAACAATGTATTTCATTTGCCACTTTCTTGCCCATTCTCCTAATCTAAGTCTTCTGCAGCCTACCTGTTTCCTCAACACCACCTGCCCCTCCACTGATCTTCATATTATCTGCAAACTTGGCAACAGAGTCATCTATTCCATCATCTAAATCATTGGTTTACAGCATGAAAAGAAGTGATCTTTCCACCCTGTGGAACACCGCTAGTCACTGGCAGCCAACCAGAAAAGGATCCTTTTATTCCCACTTACTGCCTCCTATCAATCAGCCAATGCTCTAACCATGTCAGTAAATTTCCTGTAATACCATGGGCTCAAAGGCCTTTTGAAAGTCCAAATATAAAACATCCACTGCATCTCCTTTATCTATCCTACTTGTAATCTCCTCAAGGAATTCCAACAGGTTTATCAGGCAAGATTTTGTCTGAAGGAAACCATGTAGATTTTGTCCCATCTTGTCCTGTATCACCAAATGGCCTAATTCTGCACCTATGTCTTTATGGTCTAAAATACCTGGCTCCTCTCCATCCCTCAGCAAAATGTTGTGGATGTGATCCGAAACGTCCCTAACTCAGGCACCTGGGAGGCAACATATCCACATCCACAGAATCTCCTGTCTGTTCCTCTGAATATTGAGTCCCCTATCACTACTGCTCCCCTCTTCTCCCTCTTTCCCTTCTGCAGCACGAGCCTATGCTCAGTGCTGGTAACCTGGTCTCCGTGACATTCCCCCGGGAGCTCATCCCCCACAACAGAATCCAAAACAGTATATTCATTATTGAGGGGAATGGCCACAGGGGTGCTCTGTGCTAACTGCTTATTCACCTTTTCATTTCTTCTCCTGACAGTCACCTGGCTTGCAACTTAGTAGTGACTACTTCCCTGTGACTCTGATCGATGATCTTCTCACTCTCCCACACAATGCGAAGGCCATCCAGCTGCTGCTCCAGATCCCTAACACGGTTTTCAAGGAGCTGTAGCTCTTTACACAGATGTAGGTCCCTGGGGAACTTTAGGTTTCCCAGGACTCCAACATCTGGCAGAAAGAACACACAACAGCCATCTAAACTACACTAACTACCCCTGACACAGTAAGAAAAAAGGGAATCTTAATAGAAATTTACCCAGAGCCAACTCCTCTTCCAAGCTGAAGACTCCTTTGAGCCAAAGCCTGACAATCTCACTCTCGCCACTGGCTCATTCCCAACAATGGATGTTCCGCTTGTCCTTCTGTATTTTTATTTACTCCACTTGTCGCTGAAATAACACTGAACGCCCACAAAGCTCTTCTTTTAAACGAGCACCGATGACTTGTGAGAAACCTGTGTGCTGCTCCTGCATCTGGATGGGCTGCCAGAATGACGACGAATCCCTGCGAGGCTCTCCTTTTAAATAAGTGTGGCCAACCTGCAAGAAACCTCCTCATTGTACACTGCTCCTGCTGCTGACTGGGCTGCCGGAATAACCATTTTGACATTCAGTTCTGGTGTAAGCCATATTGCTTGTCTATTGTTAGTTTTCACATTGTAAATCTTAAAGCTACACAGTCCTGCACCACTCTCTTCATTATTAGATTTTTCATCAATAGCATGCAGATTAGTGCTCTTTTTGAAACTGCAACTTCAATTTTGATCTTTTTCTCTTTCCTGTACAGTTCATTTATTTTTGTCTGTCCAACATGCTCTTTTTGTATGAGTCCTACTCTGTCGCATTTTTTTTAATGTGCACTGGTCTGGTGAGTGTGAGCCCCTGCCACAACGGTAACATAATTTTTTAGACAGGCACTCTTCCATTTAGACACTGCAATTTTGTTCATGCTCACTTTCATTCCTGACAGAAACTCAATCGTGCCTCTGTCTGCTGTTTCCATTTGGCAGCTACTTCAACTTTTTTTTATAAAAGTGAGTTGTGCATCAGTTAGGTAGAATTCCACAAATTAAAGAACCTCTCAGGGCATCATTAAGCCTATTACCAAATTGATAATGCTCAGACAATTTGTTCAATTCAGCCACATGTGCTGAAATACACTCCCCTTCCTTTTGATAACGTTTATGAAACCTAAAATGTTCTGCAATCAACAATGGTTTAAGTTGTAAATGTTCCTGCACTAGTTTCATGATGGAGCAGTTAACTTCTAAACAAACTGTATGCCTTTAAACCCAAGGCACTCAGCAAAAGTGATATTCATTTCTCATTAACTATTTCATTTGCTTTAAAAAGACTGCTCAATTTGCTCAGTATATAAAAACTAGTTATCTCTTGTATAATCAAATGCATCAATATTTCTGGTGTAACCAGAGATTTCTATTTTTCTTTTATTTCTGATTATTATCAGACCATACTTACTGTTTATGAACCTGTGAATTTTGTCCATTTCCTGCCTTTTTTAAAACTTGGCGCCTCTGCCCCCATGCAAAGAAGCTCATACTGTGCTGCTTTTTTAAACCTCAAATGTCTTGCTGTGCTTTTTTTCAACTCGAACATCTGAATGTGCTTCAACAGGTATGTAGTCATCTCAGCTATGTTTAAAACTTGCTCATTGCCACTGTTAAGTTTTGTAACTCCAAACCATTAAAACTAATTGAAAGCAAAGCAAGGAGCCAGGAAAAAAACGTGTACGTCTGTCTTTACTTTAAGTGAGGCAGGCACATATCACATGTTAACATTTAACATTTTTAACATAAAACCCATAATGAATAATTTAATCAAACAATATATTTACAATAATACTCAAGTTACTAAAATATTAAATACACAACACCAGCAGAGGTCAGGACAGGATATCATACATCATTTTACTCAAGTGATCTAAGAATTGTGCATTCTGCAAAATGATCTTTCGCTCGGCCACAATTGAATTGATGTTTATATGTCAGCCTGGTCTTTTTACACCCATTTTATGTAAGGGCCAGCATTCCATTGTTCCTCTTTTTGATTTAGAAATGATAGAAAAGGCTAATGAAGAAATTACAGTGAAAGCAAAATTAGACATTTCAAATGGGCCTGTTGAAAATAATTAACATTTATAAATGAGGAAAACAAAATCATTAATGTCCAAAACTGGAAAGTATGTGGCATGCTGTGATAGAGTGCTACAACCTGTGCTACAATCCTCAATGACGGTCAATATTGGCACACCTCAGGGATGTGTGCTTAGCCCACTGCACTACTCTCTCTATACCCTTGACTGTGTGGTGAGGTATGGCTCAAATGGCATCTATGAATTTGGTGATGAGACAACTATTGTTGGCAGAATCTCAGATGGAGATGAGAGGGTGTACAGGAGTGAAATATACCAGCTAGTTGAGTGGTATCACAGCAACAATGTCAATAAGACCAAAGAGCTGATTGTAGACATCAGAAAAGGTAGGATGAGGGTACACGAACCAATCCTCATAGAGAATCAGAAATAGAGAGATTGAGCAATTTTAAGTTCCTGGGTGTCAAGATTTCTGAGGATCTAACCTGGTCCCAACATACCGATGCAGCTATAAAGAAAGCAAGACAGCTACTATATTTCATTAGGAGCTCGAGGAGATTTAATTTGTCAGCTAAAACATTTGAAAACCTCTACAGATGTACCATGGAGAGCATTCTGACAGGTTGCATAATTGTCTGGTATGGTGTGGGGGGTGGGGGGGGGGGGGGGCGGAGAGCTGCTGCACAGGATCGAAAGAAGCTACAGAAAGTTGTAAAATTAGTCAGCTCCATCTTGGGTACTAGACACCATAGTAGCCAAGACATCTTCAAGGAGCAGTGCGTCAGAAAGGTGGTGTCCATTATTAAGGACCCCCATCATCCAGAACAAGCCCTCTTCTCATTTTACTGTCAGGAAAGAGGAATAGAAGCCTGAAGGCACACACTCGGTGGTTCAGGAACAGCTTATTTCTCTCTGCCATACAATTCCTAAATGAACGTTGAACCCATGAACACTACCTCATTTTTGTTTCTGTTTTTGTACTATTTTTAATTTAACTATCTTTCTGTATCATGTATTGCATTGCATTGCTGCTGCTAAGTTAGCAAATTTCATGACGTATGCTGGTGATATTAAAACTGATTCAGATACAGATTCTGATTCTGAAATCATTCTCCTGTTCTAAACTGTAGGCAAAGTTTAAAATTAAATTTCAATGTGTTATGCAATATTACTTTATTTAGATCCTCATTTTGTATATTTCCTTTATTTTCAACACACCTTGATGTCACATTAATCTAAAGATTACTCTTCATCCGAATTGTTTAGATTTCATTTTGCAGTTGTGATCTTATAACCATCCTCAATGCTCAGGAATCCAACATCCCTCACAATAAAACCCTGAACTTAAAAGTCAGTTTTCTATAACATCTCACATGCATCTGTGAGCAATTTCAGAACTCAACTGGGAAAATGCCATTCCTAAACCACAAAAGAACCACAGTTAACATGCCCATGCATATTTTACTGGTATTGAATTAATACATTTTCAAGTTTTCTCTTCACCAGTATTTACATTAATTGCATCAGCTAATGACAGAATTGAAAATGTTGGCCATGCCCAGTAATGAAAAAAAAATCTTGGAATAGTATAATTCCTTTCACAACCTCGAATATGCACTAAAATGTGCTACAGCAATGATATACCCTTGAAACTTTGGCAGTTTATAAGAAGGAAATTCCAGTCAGTTTGCACTTTGCTAAGTCACAGTTTGATGATGAGTATACTGTATATAGCAAAACTTTGATTATCCTACACTTTTCAGGATTTGGGTAGTGCCAGATGAGCAGATTTTCCAAATACTGGATATTACTCATATTACCCAGTATGGGGAGGGAGGGAGAGGAGAGAGAGGGAGGGAGGGAGAGGAGAGAGGGGGAGGGAGAGGGAGAGGTGAGAGAGGGAGAGGAGGAGGAAGGAGAGGGAGAGAGTTTAAAAGGATTGGAAATCTGAGCTCTGCTGTGATAAAAAGGAGCATGTGACACAGAACCTAGTGGATTTCACCTTCTAAGTTTCAGTTTGTAAAACAAGTAAAGCATATGCACTTGGGTGCACAATGGATTCCCAACTCCAACCATACATCAACCCGTGTTTCTGACCCTACATTTTCACAACTGCAGTAAATAATAGATGAGAGTATGTAGATGTATGGATAGTCAATCTGGGGATAACAAGGACATAGTATTCTAATAAATGTGCTACATGCTGAACCATTGGGATTTTCAAACAAATGGATACCAGATTGTCTAAATTTTACTGTAACCTTTTCTAATTCGTCAGGACACAGGCAGGAATGAACTTTACATTATAAAGAAGTAGGGAAGTTGTTTCAAATGAAATATTTATGTGCATTTCTGAACTTTCGTTTACAGTTTTCCAGCATTCACTTTTCCTTACTAATATAAAATTCCACCTTTATTGTTCACTAACTCAAGACAATTTCTTTTAAGTATAACGATACACTTTTATTTTAAATTGAAACAAATAGACGAAACGGCTACTCTGAGTATACGTTGATCTGTAGATGTGTGCCAGAATTCTGTGTTTCCGTCTGCAAGCGTGAGTAAAATTCATGGCATTCAGCACTAGGTAGGTGTTTATATTTGTGACGATGTCTATTCCAGACTGAACTTCCTGTCTGGTACAGCACTGCTCAAATAGGCCATTTACCATTTGACTGAGCCTACAACTGAAGTAGATAGCACAGTTTTTCCTCAATGGAAAGTTTTCTGACTGTAAGTATACAAAGTGGATTAAGCCAATTTTTTATGCTTCTGCAAGGTATTCTAGTGACTACTCCTCATGTATAAGGAATGGCTCACCAGTCTTCCAATAGCATTCTAGTATTCATGCTTGAAAAATGGCTCATCAGTCTTCCAATGGATGCTTTTGAAGAGTCATGCTCTGCATCAGAAATTTGGACTTACCTGTATGTTTTTTTTTCCATTTTAAGAGGTGGCTGGGCACAATTCTTGACTGCTTTATTGAATTTTGTTGAATTATTGACATATGTTCAATATATCATCACATGATGAGCTCGAAATGTGTTTCTGACAACTCATACTTTATGACATTGATGCCATTCAAGAATGGTGTGGAGCTGGTAGATCATGCATTTCTCAAACCCAAATTGATTTTTTGTGCAAATGTATACTATATATGGTGGTTGTGTACATGAGATTCTAGCAAATACAATTTCTTCTACTATACGCAGGGGTGTCAAACTCATTTTAGGTCACGGGCCGGATTGAGCAAAATGCAGCTTCATGCGGGCCGGATCAGTCGGACGCGTGCGAACGCAGCTTTCGTTGCCTCAGTTTTTTCAGCCTGCTCTCACGTGTCTCAGTCTCTGCTATAACTACAAAGTGTTTCACTTTACAAATTCCGTTTCTTATGAAGAAGACTGCTGAGCAAGACTGCCGAATAAACACTAAAAAACCTGAAAACCTGGTACCTGAATAAACTCAGCATTAGCCATCTCATACGCCATAGGCGCTTCGATTACTGGGGCCAGCTTTAATAGTAATTAGATATTATCTCGCGGGCCAAAGATAATTCCACCACGGGCCAGATTTGGCCAGCGGGCCTTGAGTTTGACATATATGTTATAGCTTTAAATGTTTAGATGTTCCTTATATATGCACACCTTCATCTATGATGGCCTGTCACGTAGCTGTCAATTCAATTTGTCTTGGGTAATACGAATGCAGGCCTTAATAAAAATTTGTTCACACGAAGGGTGGATACCAACGGCAGCAAGTTTTGAGACCGACACAAAGAAAAATGTGTCAACCACCGTGCTTCTTTCAGTAATTCTCAGCAATAATCTTGACAGGGATGTGCACAACTAAATCTTAAAGTATACCCCCAAACCAAATATTCCCACTCTGATCAGTTATAGGCACCCTAACTCAATAGGTGGCCATGTCCACGACTATTTGATGAATTAATCCAAAAGTGGATTACAGCACATACCACAGAAAAAGCTAAACAAAACTTGGTGTTTAATGGAGGACTCTAATGTTGCAAACAGTTCACTTGAGGAAACGCTTACTCACTATTTTAAATCAACCAAGATTTTAGTTTACTTATGCATTTTTCTTCAACCACTTAAGTAGACCTCTGCAGCAGTTTCTATCTTCCCAGGCAATAGTTAACTACGCATAACAATCAGACCATCTTTGGAGCCAAATCGTAACTGTTACGGACTGAAACCATCTGCTACAAAATCTGACTTGAAAGATTTATGTAATAATCTGATTAAGGTGTCAGGAACTGGTGTAGCCTTTAATGAAAGAAGAATAGAGGCAGACTGCAATCAGTTACTTAATTAGCTTTTTTCATAATACATATCTGAACAGTTTCATTATTCTAAAGTATCTTATCACTGGCAACAACATGGATTGCCCTCATTGGAATAAATATATAACTTCTATCATTGAGAAGATTACTAGAGAAAAAAAGCATTCAAGATAATTAATTCACAAAAAAATGCTCTTTTTCATAGATGCTACCTAGCCTGCTGGGTTCCGCCAGCATTTTGTGTGTGTTGCTTGGATTTCCAGCATCTGCGGATTGTTCAAAATAATTCAAATCTTTTCTTAATTCATTATATCTTCGTTATGAGTTTATAGGCAAAAGTTTCAACCCTCAAAAGATAAATCTGAGTTGTGATCATTTATATATTTTTTGTTTTATATACCTACATTTTGTTACAAAATGCTCCATGTCAAAATTGAATGTGTTAAATAAATGAAAGATTAAAAAATAGCTTTATTTGCCACATGTACATCAAAACATACAGTGAATGCATCATTAGCATCAAACCAAATCAGCAAGAATTGTGCCGAACAACTCACAGATATCACCACACTTCCAGTGCTTATAGTGCCCACAACTCAATAATCCTAATTATATATCTTTAGATTGAGGGAGAATGTATAATCTCCTTATAGACAGCACTAGGCATCAAATCCTGATCTTATAGCTGTCACTGTAAAATGACTGCACTACAAGCTACACTAATGTTATTCAAGAATAAATTCGACAACAATAAAGTTTCTTGTCCCTTAGACAATATCATTTTTAGAAATATTCTAGAGTGACAGAATTCCCCATATTTCAATGTTTTATTTGTTCAATTTATATTAAGTGGCCACTTTATTAGGTACACTTGTGCATATGCTCGTTAATGTAAATATCTAATCAGCCAATTACGTAGCAGGAATTCAAGGCATTAAAGCATGCAGAAATAGTTCAGTTGTTGTTCAGAACAAACATCAAAATCGGAAAGAAATGTGATTCAAGTGACTTTGACTGGGGAATGATTGTTGGTGCCCGATGGGGTGGTTTGAATATCTTAGAAACTGCTGATCCCCTGCGATGTACAGGCATAACAGTATCTAGAGCTGCAGAGAATGGCGCAAAAAACAAAAGAAATATTCAGTGAGTGGCAGTTTTGTGAGCGAAAAATGCCTTGTTAATGCGAGCAGTCAGAGGAGAGTGGTCAGAATAGTTCAAGCTGACAGGAAGGTGACAGTAATTCAAATAACCACACATTACAACAGTGGTGTGCAGAAAAGCACCTCTGAACACACAGCACACTGAAGTGGATGTGCTATAGCAGAAGACTACATTAGGTGCAAGACATACCTATAGATGTGTAGTGGAGAGCATATTGACTGGCTGCATCACAGTCTGGTATGGAAACACCAATGCCTTTGAATGGAAAATCCAACAAAAAGTGGTGGGTACGGGCCAGCCCATCACAAGTAAAGCCCTCCCAACCACTGAGCACATCTACATGAAACACTGTCACAGGAAAGTCACATCCATCGTCAGGGACGTCTACCACCCAGAACATGCTCCCTTCTCACTGCTGCCATCAGGAAGAAGGTGCAGGAGCCTCACATCACCAGGTTCAGGAACAGTTACTATCCCTCAACCATCAGGCTCTTGAATCAAAGGAGGTAACTTCACTTATCTACACTTGCCCCATCATTGAAATGTTCCCACAACTAATGGACTTATTTTCAAACACTTTTCATCTCATGTTCTCCATGTTTATTGCTCATTTATTTATTAATATTATTTCTTTCTTTTTGTATTTGCTCAGTTTGTTGTCTTCTGCACATTGGTTGAACACCCAAGGTGGGCAGTCTTTCAGTGATTATGATGGTTATTATTCTATAGATTTACTGAGCAAGCCCACAAGAAAATGAATCTCAGGGTTGTATATTGTGACATGTATGTACTTTGATAATAAATTTACTTTGAACCTTGAACTCTTGTGTTTATGAAGTACTGCAACAATTGTGTATTCTTGTACAGTGGAAGATTTGCAAATTTGAGGAAAGAAATCCTTTGGTTCAGTAGTAAAACCACAAAAATCAAGAGATTGAGAATCAAACGATAAATTCTTAATTCTTCAACACGTCACAGTTTAGCATAGGTACAGCCCATCTTACTTCTCTATCCAGGATTACTCTTAAATGACCCAACAACCTCAACATATATAAGGAAGTTACAGTGAAAAGTTCTAAGGTGTTACATGGATGAGTAACCACAGAAAATTTAACACATGTGGAATCTTTAACACCTCAACATTTCCAAAGATAGGATATAACCAGAACAGAAACAGCAGAAAAATATTTCTGAGGTGGAAAATGGTGATCTTAGAAATGGCCAGATTGTAAAATCTTAAACTATGCTGGGAATTTAACAAGGCACCAAAGTAAATATATATTACAAAGACATTGTACCATTCACAGAGCGAAAAAAAGCATAAAGAACTAAACTGTAGTGTTTATTAGAGGTGACTAGCTAATATGTCTTTAATCTTGAATATCAAATGGCAAAAAGAATCTAACGCTTCTTCCCCAATACTAGATAAGCAATCATTCTGTTAAGCAATGTTACCTTTTAATGATAGTGGAAAAATATAACTAAATATTTTTGGAATATATACAGGTTTAATTAATCAAAAGTGGTAAAATGAACAAATCAGATGTGAAAAAGCAAGGTTCAAGGCATAAATTTTTGCAGGATACTAATAAATACCTATAAATCGTATGAAGTTAGAAAAAGAATCGTGAACCAGAACTACTTGCTTTTCAAACTTGAGCATTTTGTACAATTCTCAACATGTTTACTGGCTTTTGCCACCAGACAGGCCACTTTTTTCCCCCACAAAATGATTGCCATAGTAACAAAGATGTCAAAACAAACATAACTCTATGAACAATAGCTCAGGATGAGGTAATGCAAATCATCTTTCGCTGAATAATAACTGAAGATCATCTAGTTTTAAAGTGCTTTTGGCTAGACCACGGAAAAGTCTCAATTTTTTTGTAAAAGTCCCTGAATTATCAACTGATCATTAGCCGTAACAAATCCAAAATTCCAAATCAGCCAAATATGAAGTACAATACTGTGGTGCTAAATATTTCTTGACTGAAACTATACTATGAAGCCATCCTTACAATATGTCAGTGATTTGAATAAAAGTATCAGATACAATATATTCAGGGTTGTGTAGATACAAAGCTTGATGTCAGGGGCTTAGATGGGGCAGGATTTTTTTAGGTGCATTCAGGAGGAATTTTTGAAACCATATGTCAGGAGTCCAACTTGGGATAGGGCCATACTTGACATTATTATTGAGGAATGGGCCTAGGTAGATGATCAAAGTTTCAGGGGAGGAGCATTTTGGGTTCGATTCCCACCGTTTGCCTACAAGGAGTTTGTACATTTTCCCTGTGGCTGCATGGGTCTCCTCCAGGAGCTCCAGTTTCCTTCCACGGTTCAAAAGGCCAGAAGTGGGGTGGGGGGGAGGGATGGATAGATGGACAGATAGAACAATGACCATAATTCTGTACATGTTAAAACAGTTTTGGATAAAGATAGGCTAGTTCTCAGGTGAAAGTGCTAAATCAGGGGAAAGCTAATTAAAATGGTATTAGACATAAACTGAAAAAAGTGGACATTGAGTGATGGTTAGGAGTAAATACACAGCACAAAGGTGGGAACTTTTAAAGGCCAGTTGATTAGAATTCAAGTCCATCACAAAGGTACAGCTATGATTATTGTCTACATAGGCACTTGTAAGACTTATAAGGTAGAAGACTAGAACGCATGGGACCCACTGTGACCTGGCTGTTCAAAGATGATACAATGATTAGTGGCATTATGGATAGTAAGAAGATTGCCAAAGGATACAGTATTATAGATCAGTAGTGATATGGATGGAAAAATGGCAGATGGAGTTTAATCTGGCCAAGTAAGAACTTGTGTACTTTGGAAAATCAAATGTAAGATGACAGGACATCGTTAGTGGCAAGACCCTTAACAGTGTTGATGTACAAAGTAATTTATGCAGTCTAAATTCATAGCTCCTTGAAAGTACCGCACTGGTTGATGGGGTGGTAAAGGAGGTGTGTAGCATGCTTGCCTTTATTAGTTAAGGTACTGAGTTCAAGAGTCAACAAGCTAAACTGTAGCTCCATAAAACTCAGGTTAAGCTGCATCTGGTATACTGCATTCAGTTCTGGTTACTCCATTTTAGAAAGGGCATGCAGCCCTTGGAGAAGATGCTGCCTTGATTAGAGCATATATGCTAGGGGAGAGGTTGGTCGGGCTTGGGCTGTTTACTCTGGAGTAGCAGAGGCTGATGGGAGACATGATGGCAGTGTATAAGAGGCATAGATAGAATTATAAGATTATGAGGCATAGATAGGCAGTTGACATCTTTCCTCTGGGTCAAAATGCCTAAGACTAGAGGGTATAAATTTAAGGTGAGAGAGTGCAATTTTAAAGGAGATGTGAGGGGCAAGGTTTTTATAAACACAGAGTGGAGATTGCCTGGAATGTACAGCCAGGGAGGCAGTGGCAGGAAATATGATGGAGATATTTGATAAACTTATAGATAGGCAAATAAATGTGCAGAGAATGGATGGATATGAACATTGTGTAAGTAGAACTCATTAGCTTAGCTTGGCATTTAATTGCTAGTTTTATTAGTTCCACACAACATCATTGTTCTATGTCCCTACAAGGATGAAAAACAGGATGGCAAAGTTCAGAAACAATGGATAACAAAAGATATTGTAAGTATGGTCAAAAGCATAAAGGGTGTGCAAGATATAGAAAGTTGAAATCAGGAAAGGCCCTTGAGGGATATAAAGAAAGATGGAAAATACTTAAACAAGAAATTAGAAGGGTTAAATGAGGGCATGAAATGTCTTTGTCAAGTAGGATTAACGAGAATCTCAGTGCATGCATACACACCCACACACGTGTGTGTGTGTGTGTGTGTGTATAATTTTATATTTAAAATTTATGGCGGGGTTGGAAGATGAAGGTGCTTCACAGGAGCTCAGGGAAGATGCTCACAGAATTCAGCCTGAGGATAGACCTTGTTCTAAGTAGTGCTTTGTGCAGATGAATGGTTCCAAGGAGGAAGTGCCAATACTCCTGAGTTAGCCAGTTCGTTTGAAATGGTCTTCGACGGAAGCTCAAACTGTGGTTGGTGGGTTTTTTTTTACGCATAACATGGATTCAATACATAAGTGATCAAAGCGAAACACCCGACTAGTCCAACGTTTATGTGCATATTTTGACTGGTTTAATGGTACCAGGCCCTTTTCTTTCTTTCCC
This sequence comes from Hemitrygon akajei, assembly GCF_048418815.1. Classification (NCBI taxonomy): domain Eukaryota; kingdom Metazoa; phylum Chordata; class Chondrichthyes; order Myliobatiformes; family Dasyatidae; genus Hemitrygon; species Hemitrygon akajei. The sequence goes on along the minus strand of NC_133144.1, from coordinate 38,621,871 downwards.
CCCATTAACGGTTTGTTAAAGTTGAAATATCTGTAAATATACTTCCACTTTAATTTTATGCTAGTGTAAGGTCTGACGTTTCCAGGCGAACAGTAATTTTGCATGGGGCAGCACCTACACAGCATTCACCACAATTTTAATTCTCTCAGTCAAACATTTCAACTTTCCCGTTTAGTTGATCATACTGACCCTAGATGTGTGTTGTTTATTGAAGGTAGCCTTCTCATCATTACTCATGCAATACATATAATAGGGTAGCTTCACTTAAGGACAAGTGAGTGGACTTATAGAATCAGAGAAAGTGGATGAGGTCCGTAATTAATAATTCACATTTCCATTCACCAAAAAGGACATGACTGATGGTGAGGTTTGAGACACGTTAGTATTCAAAGGCTTGTTGATATTAAACCATGGAGGTGGTATTGGTTATCTTGAAGTACATCTCCAGGAATTGATGGTATCTATCCCAGGATACTGAGGGATGCAAAATAAGAGATTGTTGGGGCACTTACAGAGACCTCTGCATCCTTTGTAGACATGGGCTGAATCCTAGAAGAGTGAAAACTATCCAATGTTGTTCTTTTGTTTAAAATGTTAACAAGAACAATCCAGAAAATTAAAGACTGGTGAGCTTTACATCAACAGTAAGGAAATAATTAGGGTAGATTTTTAGGAGCAAATTAACACATATTAACAAAAGCATGGACATGACAGATGGTCAGCAAAGCTTTGTGCGGGACAGGTACAAGAACACTACAGCACAAAAACAGGCCTTTCAGCCTCTCTAGTCTGTGCCAAACCATTAATTTGCCTTGTCCCATCGGCCTGCACCCAGACCATAGGCCTCCATACTCCTCTCATCCCTATACCTAACCAAATTTCTCAAATGTTGAAACAGACCCCGCATCCATCACTTGTGCTGGCAGTTCATTCCAAACTCACACCAGCCTAAGTAAAGATGTTCCCCTCATGTTCCCTTTAACCCTTTCACCCTTAACACATGACCTTCAGTTGTAGTCTCATCCAAACTCATTGGAAAAAGCCTATTTGCAACTACCCAATCCATACCCCTCATAATTCTGTGTATCTGTATCAAATCTCCCCTCAATTGTTTATGTTCTAGGGAATAAAGTCCTAAACTATTTAACCTTTCCCTATAACTCAGGTCCTCAAATCCCAGCAACATATTTGAAAATTTTCGTTGTACTCTTTCAATTTTATGTGCGTCCTTCCTGTAGGTAGGTGTTGAAATAAAACTGCACACAAGGCTCCAAATTAGACCTCACCAATATCAACAGAACATCCCAACTCCCGTACTCAGTACATTGATTAATGAAGGCCAATGTGCCAAAAGCTTTCTTTACGACCCTATCTACCTGGGATGACACTTTGGAGGAATTATGGGTCTCCTCACTCCTCAGTGCCATACTGCTCACCATGTAAAACCAACATTAGTTGGTGCTCCCAAAGTGCAACACCTCACACTTGTCTGCATTAAATTCCAACTGTCATTTCTCAGCCCATTTTTCCCAGCTGGTTCAGATCCCCTTGCAAGCTTTGATAGTCTTCCTCACTATCCACTACACCCCAAATCTTGGTGTCATCCACAAATTTGCTGATCCAGTTTACCACATTATTATCCAGATCGTTGATATAAATGACAAAAAACAATGGACCCAGCGCCAATCCCGTCAGCACACCATTAGGTTCAGGCCTCCAGTCAGAGAAGCAACCATCTACAATCACTCTTTGACTTCTTCCACAAAACCTACGTCAAATCCAATTTACTATCTCGTCTTGAATGCCAAGCAACTGAACCTTCTTGACCAATCTCCCATGCGGGACCTTGTCAAAGGCCTCGCTGAAGTCCATGCAGATAATGGCTACTGTCTTGCCTTCATCAACCTTCCTGGCAACTTCCTCGAAAAAACTGTGTAAGATTGGTTAGACATGACTTATCATGCAGACTATACCTAATCAATCCCTGCCTATCCAAATACTTATATGTCTGGTCCCTTAGAATACCTCCAATAAATTTCCCAATACTGATGTCAGGCTCGCCATTCTACAATTTCCTGGCTTATTCTCAGAATCTTTCTTACAACTGAATAACAGAAGCTATCCTCCAATCAATATTCCCTCTAATTTGTAATGACCAGTGTGTGCAAAAATCTTGAGCTGTGTAATTTTTTTGCTCAGAGACAAAAGTATGTGCTCGCTGTATTTTATATGAAGGGGTATTCATTTTAACAGTTAGAAAAACATTGTCAATAAGAACTTTTATCTCCTCTGGGTTTGATCGTTACTGTTCTCATTTGCACTCTCACGAAATATACATAACAGGCCTGTAGCCGGTAATGAAGGATTTTGGACACCGTCCATACATGATTTGCTTGCTAAATGACACTTTAAAAAGTCAAGTTTCCAAATATCACTCGAATTCTTGCCACTTACAAATTCTCCAGCAAATTTTGCAAGGCGCAAAAAAATGCAGGTAACAGCAGGATTGTACATAGATATTTCTCGTAGCTGCACATTCCTGACCTCATGAGCTTTCAATATAGCGGTTTCTACTATTTCATTATACCATTCCACTTTAAATGAACTACCAGCTCTTTTGCACTTCAAGGCCTTTGACTCTTTGGAATTTGATAAAGTGAATCAATATTTTTTTTCAATAAAAATGGTATAAATAAGGCAGTTCTAAAATCTGCAGACAAATCATCGCAAACTCCACATTGTCAACAACATCTGCATCAGAAACCAGAAAAGGAAATGTGATTGTGTACGACTGTGAAATATTTTTAACATGTCAACAAGGTAGAGGGTGACAACCTTTTGTGCGCAGTTTAAATTCCTTTGTGCACTAGTAGCAAATATTGTGTGCTCGCACACACGTATACACCTTAGAGGGAATATTGCCTCCAATCCTCCAGCATCTCATCTGTGGCTAAGGATGTTTTAAATATCTCTGTAATTTCTGCACTAGCTTCCCACAGGGTCCAAGGGAACATATTGCAAGGGGATTTATCCACCCTAATTTGCCTCAAGACAGCAAACACCTCCTCCTCTGTAATCAGTATAGGATCCGTGACCTCAATGCTGCACTGCCTCACATCTATAGAGTTTGTGTCTGGCTCCCAAGTAAGAACAGAAACAAAAAATCCACTTAAGATCTTCCCACATTTCTTTCAGCTCCAAGCACAGATTACTACTCTGATCTTCCAGAGGAGCAATTTTGTCCCTTGCAATCCTTCTGCTCATAATGTATCTGTAGAAACTCTTAAGATTCTCTTACACCTTGTCTGCTGGAACAACCTCATGTCTTCATTTAGCCCTCCTGATTTCCTTACGTGTTCTCTTGCATTTCTTACACTCAAGTACCTCATCTGTTCCAACTTGCCTATAGCTGCTGTGCATCTCTTTCTTTTTCTTAATCAGGGCCTCAAAATCTCCTGAAAACCAGAGTTCCCTAAAACTGTTATCCCTGCCTTTTTATTTGACAGGAACATACAAATACTGTACTTCAAAATTTCTCTTTTGAAGGTCTCCCACTTACCAAGTACACTTTTGCCAGATAACCATCTGTCCAAATCTTCACTTGGCAGATCATTTCTGATACCATCAAAATAGACTTTTCTCCAACTTAGAACCTCAACCTGAGGACCAGATCTATCTTTTCCCAAATTTACTTTGAAACTAATGGCATTATGTTCACTAGATGCAAATGTTCCCCTACACGCACTTCAGTCACCTGCCCTGTCTCATTCCAATAGTATGCACTCTAATTGGGACTTTTAGGCACTGACTAAGGAAACTTTCCTGTCGACATCTGACAAACATTTTCCCATTGAACACTTTTTTCCATATGGGAGTCGCAGTGAATATGTGGAAAGTTAAAATCACCTACTATCACAGCCTTTTGTTTTATGCAACAGACTGCAGTCTCTCTACAAATTGCTCCTCTAAATCCTGTGAATAGTCTATAATATAATCCCATTAACGTGGTAATACCTTTCTTATTTCTGAATTCTATCCATAAAACCACACTAGACAAGTTCTCCAGTCTGCCCTGACTAAGCACTGCCATGACATTTTTCCTGAGTAGTAATGCCGTCCCTCCCCCTTTAATCCCTCCTGTTCTATCATGTCTAAAACAACACAACTCTGGAACATTAAGCTGCTAGTCCTGGTCCTCATGCAACCAAGTCTCACTAATGACTTCAACTTCATAATTCCATGTGCTAAACTATGCCCTAAGCTCATCTGCCTTTCCTACTACTTGCTTTGAAATATATGCAGCTTAGAACATTAGTCCCACCATACTCAACCTTTTGATCCCTGATTTTGTATATAAGTTTAACAATATCCTTCTCCATAACCACACCAACATCTGTTCTGGAGCTCTGGTTCCCACCTTCTGCAACTGTAGTTTAAACCGCCCCCGTGCAGCACTGGCAAACCTTCCCATTAGGATATTAGTTCTCCAGTTCAGGTGCAAGCCATTCCTGCTGTACAGGACCCAACTTCCCTTGAAGAGAGCCTAATGATACAAAAATCCAAAGCTCTTCCTCTTGCACCAACTTCTTAGCCATGTGTTAAACTGTATGATCTTTCTATTTCTGGCCTCACTAGCACATGGCATGGGAAGCAATGCTGAGATCACAACCCTGGAGACCTTGTCCTTTAATTTACCACCTAACTCCTTGAGTCACCTTGCATGACCTTTTCACCCATTCTACTCATGTCAATGGTATCGATGTGGACCACAACATCTAGTTGCTTACCATCCTATCTAGGAAGGCTGTGCAGTTGATCTGATATGTCCCTGACCCTAGCACCTCAGAGGCAACAAACCATCCAGTAATCTTGTTCTAATCCACAGAGCTCCTTCCTGTTCCCCTAATGAACGATTCCCCTATCACTGCAGCTCGCCTCTTCCCTTCTGAGCCACAGATCAGAATCAGTGCCAGAGACTTGACCATTGTGGCTTTCCTTGTTAGGTCATCCCCACCCCAACAGTATCCAAAGCGGTATACCTGTTGCTGAGGGAAATGGCCACAGGGGTACTCTGCATTGGCTCTCCTATCCCCTTCCTGACAGTCACCCAGTTACCTGTGTCCTACACCTTGGGTGTAACTATCTGCCTGTATGCCGTGCCTATCAATCCTTCATCCTCCCAAATGATCTGGAGTTTATCCAATTCCAGCTCCAACTCCTCAACAAGGTCTGTTAGAAGTTACAGCTGTGATACACTTCCTGTAGGTGTGGTCATCACGGACATTGGAGGTCTCCCTGCCTCCCCAGATCCTGCAAGAGGAGCATTCTAGTATCCTGTCTGGTATCCCCACTGCTCTAAATGTGCAAATAAGAAAGAAAAAATAAATAACCAAAAAAAATCTACCTATGGCCTACACTTCTCCTTACCAAAGCCTTGATGAGCCAAAGCCTCAACTCCACACTCCAACTGTGGCCCACTCACACAAAGGCCTCTCCTTAAACCAAACTTCTTTTTATTGGTCATTGCCAAATGCATAATTATGCATTGTCTTCTCAGGAACCGTAGCATGCAAAATATGCTGACAGCCCTCACTCACTTCTTTTAAACTCTCTTGCTCCCTCTACACAATCCAGTGTCTTCTCGAGACTGTGGCACGCAAAAGAAAAACAGACTGGCATATCAAAAATAGTACTTTCACAATTCCACAGCTTTCAGCACATTATAGCATTATTCTTTGTAAAACTATTTTAGAGCCATACTTGGAGAAGCTCCTTCACGTAATCCAAAGACCACCACTAACTAGGAAGTCTCAGCTCAGCCTGGTACTAACTCTGCTGCTTGCTCTGCACAGGGCAATTAAAAGGGGCTTTTATGAGCAGATCCCAGCCTGGCATTGAAAAAAACAGATATGCCCCCTTTAATATATTTACTTGTATCCTTATATCTCCCCTTTGCCTGTCATACCACCAAACATAATGCCTTCATCTAATAATCCTTGTAACCCAGCAAATGCAGCCCCAGATTCACCCAATTTATTGGCACCTGATTCCTATCCCAAATCTCCTTCCATTCTATTTTGCTTCTTGAACGCCCCTGGTCATTTTCTACTGGAACACCCACAGAATAATCAGTTTTAATCTGTATAAACTTAACTGGCAGAAGTGTGAAGGAATTTCCTTTTCCAAGTAGAAAATTTGATTCAGTGAGAATACAGAAAATGATAAACATATTATATATACTAACTACACCAAATTACAGGTGATGTGAACTTTAACTTTTACTAATGAACAAGAATTAAATATAATAAATGGTATATAAGATGACTTACAATATTCATTAGTGTCAGAACATAATTCTGAACATGCTGTTTTCCATGGAAGCGGACAACAGAATCATCTACTGCCAACAGAACTTCAATGTTGTAGTCATCTTTCTTTGCATGTCTTCTTTTTCGAGCTGGATGACTTAGGTTCTCCTCAATGATGTCTAAAGAGTTTGCAAGCTCACCAATACCAAATTTCAAGGCTTTGGAAAAATAAATTTAGCAAGACAGAAGAAAAACAAATCAACATTGTTTTTGTAATATACTGTTATATTTTAATATTAAAATACATCTTTTTTAACAGTTTCAAAAAATTCAAATACAAAATATTACCCCGTTTAATCATTCTCAGTAACATAAAGCATAGCTAACAACAATTAATATAAAATTAACTGAATGATTTGCATTTTGAATTTCAAATGCAGTTATTTTACTTTTAAATTGAAACTTACACATTCATTATTTATACTTTACATATCCTTTCCTCTAAAGTTATAAAAATCAAATTTCAATCATGAATTGAATTTATGTTGCTTAGAATACTAATATCTAATAATGGCTGTTATAAACAGCAATGCATACTCCTATCAATTAATTACTCTTGCTCAAGCAATTAAGTGTCATAATGAACTATGCAAGTAAAATACCAGAAGCAGTTTTGATCATAAACATAACCAACATATAGGTACATAAAACAAGTTCATAAGTTTTAAGAATGCATGTATGAATATTTAGATAAATAGGATATCTACATTCAGATGCTTTTTTGTGCCATGGATCAATTCACATGAAAAAAAATAGATGCAACAAATGTAAAGTCTTGGAAATATTATGCAAGTCAAGTAGAACCTGTGAAGAGATCATGTTTAGGTTGTTCAATATGTGTTTGGTTTCCAAAGTAGAGGAGATTTATGATTACACATTAAGCTGAAAACATTTCAGTTAATAAGCATTCCAGAAATTTTATACCAAATTCCTAGTATTCTTTCCAATTTCATAAATCAATCTTTATTTGCGCGTTTTCAAGACTTCTGTTACCTTCTACTATACAACACCTTGCTTCATTTGGAATCTCTTGACTCTCACTCCATCACTAACCTACCCACCACTCACTCAGGCATTATTCTGCATATTTTAACCTACTTATCTCTTGACAGACGATACCTGATCAACATTTTCCGCTTTAATAATAAATTGTTTCACATTCATTGTTCACTGCCTCACTACTTCAGAACAATATTGCAAGGACTTTGAACTTCTGAAGTTAAGACTAGTTTAAACTTGCTTTTACTAACATTACAAATAGATTTTGTTTTCCTACTTACTTTGGACTCTAAGTTGCTTGCTAAATGATGTTATCTCAAAGTTCAAATTTCAAAGTAAGTTTATTATCAAGGTATGTATATGTTACTATATACTACCCTGAGATTTTGTTTTTGAAGCATTCACAGTAGAACATATAAGTACAATAGAATCAATTGAAAATTACCAAAGACTGACAATCAACGTACAAAAGAAGTCAAACTGTGCATATACAAATAAATAATTAATACCAAGAACAAATTAGTTGAAAGAGAGTCCATAGGTTGCGGAATAGATTTCAGAAGAGGACATCTTTACCTCAAGAATGGTACAGGTGAAAAGTATGATATTTGAAAGACTACCATCATAACATGAAGAGTCATGTGTTCAAAATATACCAACTAAAACTTGCTGCACATGGAGGTGCAATCATATGGAAAGCACACCATTTTTTCTCCAACAAACTTCAACAAACGTACTGTGGAAAGTATTCCGACCAGTTGCATCATGGTCTGGTGTGGCAATTTGAAAGCCCACGAAAGTATGAAGTTATAGGGAATAATGGACTCAGCCCAATAAATCATGGGCACATCCTATACTGATAGTATAGGATCAAAAAGTCAACCCTGGCCAGAATCAACCCACACAAAGTTGTGGGTCCCTATAATATAACAAGTCGGGTTCTAAAAGAATGTACAGCCCAGCTAACCAAGCTGCTGATGGATATATTCAACTTTTCCTTGGAACAGTCCACTGTCCCCTTGGTTTTCAATATAGTAACCATCATTCCAGTGCCAAAGAAGGTGACAGTAATATGCCTAAATGACTATCATCTGATGGCATTAACATCAGCCAGTATGAAATACTTTGAGTGGCTGGTCATGGAGCACATTAAAGCATTACTCCTGGTTATATTGGACACTCTCCAGTTCACTTATCGCTCAAATTGATCCATGGACAATGCAATGGTCTCTGCACTCCACTCTGTCCTGTCCCACCTGGAAAATAGGGTCTCATATACCAAACTGCTATTTAGAGACATCAGTTTGGCACTTAACACCATCGCATCACAGAAACTGGCGGGGAAATAGTCCTTGCTGGGTCTGAACACCTCACCCTGCAGCTGGATATTGGACTTCTTAGCAGAAAGGCCACAGTCAGTTTGTGAGGACAGCAACATCTCTAGTCCCATTACGCTGTGCACTGGCGCTCCCCAGGGCTGTGTGGTCAGCCTGCTGCTGTTTACACCGCTGACTCATGACCGTGCCACGGGATTCAGCTCAAACCAGGTCATCAAGTTTGCAAATGACACAACAGCGGCTGGCCTCATCAACAATGATAATGAGGTAGAATATAGAGAAGAGGTGGAGTGGCTGGTGGATTGTTGTGAGAAGGACAGTCTAAGTCCAAACATGGAAAAGACAAAGAAAATCATTGTGGACTTCAGGAAGGTTTAGATAAACCAACCCCCCTCTACGAATACATGCCTCCTCTGTTGAGAGAGTTAAGTGCACCAAGTTCCTGGTAGCTCACATCACGGATTACCTCACATGGTCCCTTAATAGCACTTCCCTGAACAAGAAGCACAGCGGCACCCTCACATTCTAAGGAGATTGAGGCAAGCAAGGCGACCCCCTCCCATCTTAAATGCATTTTACAGGAACACCATTGAGAATGTCCTGACAAGTTGCATCTCTATCTGGTATGGGAGCAGCTGCACATCAGACCAAAAGTCCCCACAAAGGACTGTGAGAATGGCTGAGAGGATCATACAGGTCTCCCTACCATCCATCAGGGACATTTATTGGGAGTGCTGCATAGGCAGGGCCCTTAGTATTATTAAGGATCCCAACTGTTTGACTTCTACCATCAGACAGGAGAGTCCAATACATAAAAACAAGAATGGACAGGATTGTAAACAGTTTCTTCCCTCAGGCCATTAAGCTTCTGAACTCCCTGCCTCATCTCATTCGAAGTGTAACTGGTTGATCGGTTGTACTACTGTGCTTTACACCCTGTTTGGAGAAATGCTGCATCGTTTGACAGTATAGTTGTATCTAATTAAATGACAATAAGCTTGACTTGACATCAGTCATCAAAGATCCTCACTGTCTGGACCAGGTCATCTTTTCATAGGAGATACAAAACCCTTAACTCCCACAGCACCACTTCCCTTCAACCATTTGGTTCTTCAATCAAGCGGCAAAGCCCTTATCAGTACAGTTTAGCAATACTGTGACCACTTTGCACTAAAATAGACTTTTTTTCTTTTTGTTCTAGTGTTTTCTTGTAAAAGTTGGTATAATAGGTTTAACTCATGTGTCCTTGTGTATGCTGCTTACATCATGCATTGTGATGCTGCTGCAAGTATATTTTCCGCGCACCTGTGTGTACGACAGTAAACTTGACTTTGATATTAAATAATGCATCAAATACGCACCCAGCTAAATATGAACAAACCAAAAGTCATCAAAATAGAAAATAAAAATTTGTAATGACCAAGAAAATTAATCAAAAGTTCCAATTTATCTTCAAAACTGCAATTCAGGGCTATAGTATATCCTGTAACTGTAATTTATTTATTTAACTGAGTATTTAGAACAAAAGGCAAACATTCACAAATTATAACTACTCAATGGAAATTGTTGCTCATCTCCAGATCTAAAGCAGGATAGTAAGAACACATACACAATATAACAAAGGTATATAAAAAAAACAAAAATTGAATATTTTGCAAGTGAAAGGGAGGCAGAAAGAGACTGCATTTCAATCTGCACTGAGCGATGTACAATGTTCCAGCTGAAGAGTGAATAGTGTCAAACAAGGTAAAGACATTTTGACTATGTTGAGAAAAGCATATGTGTAAGATTTCAAATAGGTATTAAAAACAACACAGCAGATTTGGGCAATGTTTTAAAATCTACATTTCTGAAATAAATGTATTAAGATTGAGTACTGTAAAAATTGTTCTGCAATATTTTGCTTGAATTTAATTAGCCAACTCATAATCATTGCAAATGTTTGTCCCTTGAGACTAGATAATCTGAAAGAATTTGGCACAAACAGCAGTTTCACAAATACACTGCAGTAAGGTGAACTGCCTCTTTCATACATTACAGAACATCCTTACACATTCTCATAATTTAGAAAAGAAGAAAAGGTTTGGGAAAAAGAGACTGAATGTTACCTGTTTTATTAAAGTAATTGGTTAATGGAATTTGCAGGTATGATATCTGAGGTTTGCATCCATCACTATCAGTAAGGTACCTCATATCTTTATCTCAAATTCCTTTAGTCAATTTCTTGCCTTAATGTTGATTTTAGGACCTATGTAGATAAATGACCACATCGATCTACATGGTCCAAGTGTGTATATGCACCATTATTTGGATCAATCAAAAAAACTTCAATGCTTTAAAACATTTTGATTAGACAAAAACTTTGCTACCACCATGGGAAGAATCATCAGAGATGATAAAATAGCATCAAGGGCACCAAAGCCATTTAAGAACAAAGGGGGCACTGCAAGTTGGAGAGAAATAAGGAAGCACCAGAGACTGTATCATCAGCAGAAATCATCAGGATAACATAACCATGAGAGAGAAAGTTCAAGGGCTGAAAGGGTAAATGGCGCAAGAGAGATTCAGAGTGGTGATGAGATAGCTAAAAATAAATGGGAGGTAAAGAAGTATTAAAATGCTACTTCAGTAATTTAGTAATGGAAATTTAGTTACCAATTTAAGTAATGGAAAAGTTGTAATGCCAAAAATATTTAACTTTGACAACTGCAACACCAAACATTTCCAGTTTCTATGAAGCTGCACAGCAAATGCAGAAACAAGACTTTCAGATCTTTAACAACAGTTCACTGCTACCAAAATGTCTCCCAAATGGTACTGAAAGAATCAGAAAGGATCCAGTGTAGGCTATAATTCTGCTTTGCCAACCAATTATAGGAAAACAAGTTATCAGCAGTATGTATAACAAACATGTTGCTCAATTGATCCTTCAACACTAAAATAAATGTTGCAGCTCAGGAGACAGTATTTTTGGACAATGTGATGGTTGAGTTTGTGATTTATAAAAAATCATCAAGAATGGCTTCACCTCTTAGGGGAATTACACAAAGATCTGTTTGATTAATAAAGTTTTTGAGTTTAAAATGGAAAAACTGAATGGTGTTTACACAGATGGCAACTGTCAATGACAATACAACATAATGGAAACACTTCAAATAAATTGATGCTGAATTAGGAAATATGATTTATCATGCAACAGAGATAAAGTCTGTGACTCGCTATCAAGAAATCAAACAAATTTCCATGGAAAAAATCTCCCTGGAAAAAGAGTAACTGACTTGTGTTTTGTCTTTATTAACTGAATTAACAGCCCATCTTCAAGGAAAGAAACAATTTCCTTTACTTTTCTAATTGAAATATATTTTCTCAGGCTAATTTAACTGTAATTCAGAACTATCGCAACATAGCTTTTCACTTTTCTTTCTGCCAGTAGATCTTTACTAATCACGATCCTGGATTCTGTTGAGGTTGTGGGTAAGAAGTGATTCTAAGTAATTTCCAGAATTTCAGAGCCCAAAAAGATGAAATCTTCCATTGACTTATTTTCAGCTGACCTAGAATAAATAGAATTGAGTACTGAACTTGAACTTTTCACCCTTCATAGCAGTGACCTGCTTTGCAGAAAAATCTCTCGTGCTCTATATCTATAACTCTAAATAGCTAGCAACGAAGTAGTCTTTTTTCTTAATGCTCTTTTATCTAAGCTTGCCTTTTCCCTATTGAGTCTGAAAATAAAGCACAACTCCATATTGAAGATAGCCTGTAGACTTCTTAAAAACATGCTACAACATCTAAGCGGTCTACAAGAGCAAAGAAATATTGCAAAACAATCCTGAAAAAGCTACATTTCACTTTCTGTGAAAGCTGCATCTTTTCTACTTGATGAAGTATAAAACCATTATCATCTACTCTCCAACCTTTTGAAAATTCTTACGGTTCAGGGGATCAGCATATGATGCTTGCAGCTTCCACTCTCTGGGGCCCAGCTCACTGGGTCCCTATATTCCCTGCCCACCCGCCAGGGCCTAGGTTCCTTTGCTCCTGTCCAACATACTGAGTTCTTGTCTTTTGTCTTCTGGAGCACCAGTCAAGGTTCGGGTTGAGGAGCTTCCCAACCAGTTACTTGCTGAGGCCCCATTTCTGTATTTTCGAGGTCCAGGTTCACATTCTCCTTTGACATGAGTCATCAAAGACTCTCTGGTTCTGTTTCTTGACTTCCATTCAAACTTAATAAACTTACAGGCCACCTGGACAATGCACACACCTACGTCAGGATGCTGTTCATTGACTATAGCTCAGCATTTAACACCATCATTACCACAATCCTGACTGAGAAGTTACAGAACCTAAGCCTCTGTACCTCCCTCTGCAAATGGATCTTCAACTTTCTATCTGGAAGACCACAATCTGCGAATTGAGGATAATATCTCCTCCTCGCCGACAATCAACGCTGGTGCGCCTCAAGGGTGTGTGCTTAGCCCACTGCTCTACTCTTGCAATACCCATGACTGTGTGGCTAAGCATAGCTCAAATACCATCTATAAATTTGCTGATGGTACAACCATTGTTGGTAAAATCTCAGGTGGTGACGAGAGGGTGTACAGGAGTGAGATATGCCAACTAGTGGAGTGGCATAGCAGCAACAACCTTGCACTCAACGTCAGTAAGACGAAAGAGCTGGTTGTGAACTTCAGGAAGGGTAAGACGAAGGAATACTTTTCAATCCTCATAGAGGGATCAGAAGTGGAGAGAGTGAGCAGTTTCAAGTTCCTGCGTGTCAAGATCTCTGAGGTCCTAACCTGGTCGCAACATATTGATACAGTTATAAAGAAGGCATGACAGTGTCTATACTTAATTAGGAGTTTGAAGAGGATTGGAATTACAACAAATACACTCAAAAACTTCTATAGATGTACTGTGGGGAGCATTCTGACATTGTCTGGTATGGGGGTGGGCTACTGCACAGGACCAAAAGAAGCTGCAGAGGGTTGTAAATTTAGTCGGCTGCATCTTGGGTACTAGCCTGCTAAGTACCCAGGACATCTTCAAGGAGTGGTGCCTCAGAAAGGCAGCGTCCATTATTAAGTACTGTTAGGGTTAATGTTAGGGTTAATTCGAGACTGCCATTACAGGTCAGGAGTGGCTCACGTAATGAGAGGGTGGGGGGAGCGAAACTGGGGACCCCGCTACACCGAAACTAACAGTGTCACGCGATTCAGTAAACAAAAGAAACAGGTAACTCGTGAGCATATGGCTGCGGGCCAATAAGATGGACACAAGTGCCCGATATTACCTAATATGTAGCGGGGGGTTGTGCTGGGGGGAAAAGGGATATAAATAAGAGCAGATTGTAAGGGGAGGTCGGAACGCGCCTTCTCCAGCGATTCCGTCGATTCACTGTACCAGTTACGAATTCTGCAATAAACCTAAGTTTTGTAATATTCCGGTGTTGGTTGTCTCTCTTCCTAAACGAACACAGGGCAGAATTTCAAGCCCAACATTTGGTGACCCCGACGTGGGGAGGGAGAGACAACACAGGCTGGCGGGTCCGACAGCAGACAACTTGCGGCCGCAAGCTCGACTAAGGTCAGGAAGTGCCTGTTATATCTAAGACTTCCACTAGATAGTCAAATCACTGAGTTAGATCTTGTCTGCTGGCGGGTCCGACAGCAGACAACTTGCGGCCGCAAGCTCGACTAAGGTCAGGAAGTGCCTGTTATATCGAAGACTTCCACTAGATAGTTAAATCACTGAGTTAGATCTTGTCTGCTGACGGATCCTCACCAACCCCAAATTACCCTGGGAGAGATCATTCCCGGTGCAGAATCGTGACTGGTAAGTACTAACTCTTATCTGTTTTTAGGAAGATCCTCCGCCCGTGGAAAAGTCTTCTGAGTGAGGGTACCCGCCGCCCACGATGGGCATAAAAGTCTCAGGAGTGAGGAGGAGAAGAGAAAGTGTTCCGCGGTACACCTTAGTGCACGGGGATACTGACGGCGCCTACCTTAGACTGGTTGTTAAGAGGAGAAATCTCCCACGTGAAGGTCAGGTTTTGAAAGGCGACCGTCCCATATTTGATCCTCTCTGTGTACTAGGGAGCCATGGAGCACTTCAATTTCGAGTTACCGAAACTCAGACATTTGTGTGTTGAGTAACAGAGTATATGAGAGTTTTTAGAAATATGGTAAAATTGATAACTGTGCGAGTTCAATAAACTAACAGTGAGCAGCCGCAGGGGTCGGACACCATCAAGGTAGGAGTGGAAGTGTTCCTCCGAGGCCCGGGGAAGCTCACCTGGAACGGAAAACGGTGGCATGGTCCATACCCTGTCACCGAGGTCTCCAACAGGGCATTAAAAGGTAAGAAGGGAGGGGGACAATAACTGGCATCATTTTCTACTGGCTAAATAAGACCTCTGGCAAGTGGGGAGCGTTTCTGGGACAGTCGGCTCTAGGACTGTCTATTTCAATTGCTATCTTTATTACGTGTGGTTGTTGTTGCGGGACTATAGATCGAGCCTTGACCGGAAAGGATGGAACTCCACCGGCGTACCAGGCACCCTTGTTCCCAGTGGAAGGGGAGGACACGGCCCTCCCGGAAAGCGGACGCGCTATGGGAGGACACGGACTGAAATGGACCATGGCAAGGGGGGGATTGTGAATTTGTTCTTGAATAAGTTTTCTGAAATGTTGCATGCTTCTTGTAAAAATTGCGGATGTTTAGGGAACCCCTACCCATATTTTGTGACCCTAGGTCGGACAAATCAGGATAAGCAAATAGGGAGGACATGCCAAAGAGTGCCGGGGGACGCTCACCTCCCTGCCTGATCCCGGCAGCCGCGGAAAAGCTTGTAAGGGGTGTGGCCTCTGGGAGGCCAAGGGAGGGAGTGTTAGGGTTAATGTTAGGGTTAATTCGAGACTGCCATTACAGGTCAGGAGTGGCTCACGTAATGAGAGGGTGGGGGGAGCGAAACTGGGGACCCCGCTACACCGAAACTAACAGTGTCACGCGATTCAGTAAACAAAAGAAACAGGTAACTCGTGAGCATATGGCTGCGGGCCAATAAGATGGACACAAGTGCCCGATATTACCTAATATGTAGCGGGGGGTTGTGCTGGGGGGAAAAGGGATATAAATAAGAGCAGATTGTAAGGGGAGGTCGGAACGCGCCTTCTCCAGCGATTCCGTCGATTCGCTGCACCAGTTACGAATTCTGCAATAAATCTAAGTTTTGTAATATTCCGGTGTTGGTCACAGGGCAGGCCCTTTTCTCACAGTAAGCATCAGGTAGGAGATGCAGAAGCCTGAAGGCACACACTCAGCAATTGAGGAACAGCTTCTTCCCCTCTGTCATCCGATTCCCAAATGGACATTAAATCCGTGAACACTACCTCACTTCTTAAATTTATATTATTTCTGCTTTTTGCATGGTTTTTAATCATTTCAATATATGGAAACTGTAATTGATTTACTTACTTATTTATCATCATTATTTTTTCTTCTTCTATATTGCACTGTATTGCACTGAACAGCTGCTGCTACGCTAACAGTTTTCATGACACATAATAAACCTGATTTTGATCGTGAAATGTTGTGTAACTTTTTTTTAAAGTGTAATAAAAGTGTGTTGACACATTGATAAAATAAAATATCAACCAATAATCTTGTATATCAGCTGCTCCAGCACTATCAAAGTTCTGAGCAGACCAGATTAATAAAGTTTTATTGTAGGACAGATATACTTACAGTCAGTGACCACTTTATTAGGTACAACAGTACGTTGGTCCAAATAATCTAATCAGCTAATCATGTGGCAGCACCACAATGCATAACAGCCTGCAGACATGGTCAAGAGGTTCAGTTCTTGTTCAGACCAAATACCAAATAGAGTTTACAGAGAATATATATATACATATAGTGAGTGAGTGAGTGTGTGTGTGTGAACATGCATGTTGTTTATTTACTTATTGAGACTGTTACGTACCAACAGCAATAGATCACAAATTGAGTCTGGTTTTAATGTTAAGCCACTATATTTATTAGGATCTACTCAAAATATAGAAAATTATATGTGTGTGGCTCCCAAACTGTCAATCTTAGAAACAGTTCTTAAAGTCTTAAAGTGGCAAACTAGAAAGGTCCAGTAATCCACGGAATAAGTGAGGGAAGGGACTGGTAAATCCACGTTAAAATGTAGAGAGGAGGCGATCGCGTAGAATTCCACAGGTTCGTCGCTGGGAAAACGAAGTAACAGTCGCCGAAGATCTTAACCGATGAGTCGTCCCAAAATCCATGTAGAAATATCACAAGGTGACAGTCACAGAATAATCCTTAGCATAAGTGGTTATCACATAACATACCCGAAACCATGTAAGGGTTAACAAAAGTGGTCGCTACAGTATACTCCAACAAAATCCACGTATGGATCGTATGAAGTGACAGTCACACATCCAATGTGCACAGTGTGCCACTGGTCAACCCAATCCTTTGGGCTTGGGAAAGCATCAGACTTTACCCATTATCGTAGCGAGCTGTTCCTGCCCGGAGTCCAAAGCTTCCACTCTCTCTCTCTCGTTCTCTTTTCCTTCTTCTTTCTCTGAAAGTCCCAGCTGTCTGTTGCAGCTTGTTATACTGACGTCATTGTCCCGCCTCAACATGGCATTTTAAAGTGACACCCAAAGTAAACGAAACTGTGGTCATGTAACAAGATACAGCGTGGAGCAGGCCCTTCCAGCCCGTTGAGCCCCGCTGCCCAGCAATCCCTCAATTTAATCCTAATCTAATCATGGGACTATTTACAATGACCAATTAATCTACCAACCAGTAAATCTTTGGACTGTACGAGGACACCCAAGCCGTCACGGGGAGAACATACAAACCCCTTACAGACAGCGTCAAGAATTGACCCTCAGTCACCTGTACTGTAAAGCATTGTGCTAATCATAATGATACCATGCCGGCCCTATTTTTTTTTTTAAATCAGAATTCTAATATCCTTGCATCAATTTTCATGCATCACCTGGTATTTTATTATTAATATGTTGCTGCAACCTAAACTAGTATATATACATCACAGCAAGCTCAACTACATGTCAAAACCAACAAATAAATAACTGTCAAAGCATGGAAAATCTGAGACATCAACGACTCACATAAGTAGCTTAAGCACATTCGGCAGGCAGTTCAATCATTTTGCTAAGTATAAACTGGGCATAAATCAGTATCGTTATATAAGAGGTTCCAAACATTGTTCATATTTAACTCAGTACCGTTTGGGAGATGGGCTGACAGCTGAAATGCACTTCAAATGAATCAGCTATTTAATACATTTATAAAGCTGGTAGAAATTGATTTGTACTTCTGAAAAGTAAGATTTCGGCCCTCCTTATCCACGGGCGATTGGTTCCAGGACCCCCCGTGGATATCAAAAATGCACTTGCTCAAGTCCCTTATTTAGCTGACCAGTGAGGTGGTCTTTAGGACCCAGCGGAACCCCGGACCTTATTTAACCTGGCTCAGTGCGGTGGTCTTTAGGACCCGGCACAGCTCTGAATCTCTTCCCTCTCCACTGATACTACCAGCCTCCCTCCCCCCTCTGATCCCATCTCTCATCTGTGCCAGGTCTTTACCATTCCCTCTGACCTTCCTCTCTCTGAGGCTGAGCGCTCTATCCTTAGTAAGGGCCTCACCTTTGTCCCCCTTCGCCCACACCTCAGCGAGTTCCGCGTACGCCATGATGCTGAACTCTTCTTCCGCCGGCTCCGTCTCAGAGCTTACTTCTTTGGCAAGGACTCTCCTACCCCCATCAATGACCCCTTCTCCTGTCTTCAACCCTCCTCCTCTTCATGGACACCCTGCTCTGGTCTTCTGCCTGCTCTGGATCTCTTTATTGCTAATTGCCGACGGGACATCAACCATCTCGACTTCACCACACCCTGTTCCAATTCCAACATCACTCCTTCTGAACACTCTGCTCCCTCCGCACCAACCCCAACCTCACTATAAAACCTGCTGATAAGGGGCGAGCTGTTTTTGTCTGGCGTACTGACCTCTGCCTTCATTAACTTTGCCTCCAACTTTCACCCTGCCCTCAAATTTACCTGGTCCATTACCGACACCTCCCTCTTCTTTCTTGATCTTTCTGTCTCCATCTCTGGAGACGGCTTATCTACTGGTATCTACTAAACGCCTACAGACTCTCACAGCTACCTGGACTATTCCTCTTCCCATCCTGTCTGTTGCAAAAATGCTATCCCCTTCTCACAATTCCTCCGTCTCCGCCGCATCTGCTCTCAGGATGAGGCTTTTCATTCCAGTACGAAGGAGATGTCTTCCTTTTTTAAACAAAGGGGCTTCCCTTCTTCCACCATCAACTCTGCTCTCAAACGCATCTCTCCCATTTCCCGCACATCTGCCCGCCACCCCACTCAGGATAGGGTTCCCCTTGTCCCCACTACCACCCCACCAGCCTCCACGTCCAACGTATAATTCTCCATAACTTATGCCACCTCCAACGGGATCCCACTACCAAGCAAATCTTTCCCTCCCCCCTTTCTGCTTTTTACAGGGATTGCTCCCTACGCGACTCCCTTGTCCACTCATCCCCCCCATCCCTTCCCACCAATCTTCCTCCTGCCAGTTACCCTTGTAAGCAGAGCAAGTGCTACACCTGCCCTTACACTTCCTCCCTCACCACCATTCAGAGCCCCAGACAGTCTTTCCAGGTGAAGCCACACTTCACCTGTGAGTCGGCTGGTGTGGTATACTGCGTCCGGTGCTCCCGGTGTGGCCTTTTACATATTGGTGAGATCTGACGCAGGCTGGGAGACCGTTTCACTGAACACCTACGCTCGGTCTGCCAGAGAAAGCAGGATCTTCTCAGTGGCCACACATTTTAATTCCATGTCCCATTCTCATTCTGATATGTCTATCCATGGCCGCCTCTACTGTCAAGATGAAGCCACACTCAGGTTGGAGGAACAACACCTTATATACCGGCTGGGTAGCCTCCAACCTGATGGCATGAACATTGACTTCTCTAACTTCCGTTAATGCCCCTCCTCCCCTTCTTATCCCATCCCTGACATATTTAGTTGTTTGTTTTTTTCTCTCTCTCTGCCCATCACTCTGCCTGTACTCCATCTTCCTCTGGTGCTCCCCCCTCCCCCTTTCTTTCTCCCGAGGCCTCCCATCCCATGATCCTTTCTCTTCTTCAGCTCTGTATCACTTTCGCCAATCACCTTTCCAGTTCTTAGCTTCATCCCACCCCCTCCGGTCTTCTACTATCATTTCACATTTCCCCCTCCCCCCACTACTTTCAAATCTCTTAGTATCTTTCCTTTCAGTTAGTCCTGACGAAGGGTCTCCACCCGAAACGTCGACAGTGCTTCTCCTTATAGATGCTGCCTGGCCTGCTGTGTTCCACCAGCATTTTGTGTGTGTTGTTTGAACTTCCAGCATCTGCAGATTTCCTCATGTCAGCTCTGAATCCCCAGTGTTTCTGTTCACGAAAATAATCACGATCACGATTGAAAATAAAGTGGAAGTAATAAAGCGATCGGAAAGAGGTGAAATACCATCGGTCATCAGAAAAGCGTTAGGCTACAGTCGGTCAACGATCGGAACAATTTTAATGGAGAATGTGAAAGGCCCTGCCCCGATGAAAGCTACAATTATTACTAAGCAACGCAGTGGTTTAATTATTGAAATACATGCCTTTCTTAAGTGTTTTATATGGATAGAAAAGTAAAATGTATGCTATATACAAAGACAAACGTTTGACTAACTGATGCTAAATAATACCGGATGTACCTGTTCCGACTTCAAATCCGACTTAAAGACAGACTAAGGAACGGAACTAGTTCATAACCCAGGGACTGCCTGTACTTTTAAATCATCTCTAGATTACTTACAGTACCTAATACAATGTAAATGCTATGTAAATAGTTGTTATACTGTATTGTTTAGGGAATAATGACAAGAAAAAATAGTCTGTAGATGCTCAAATACCGAGTGCTGGAGAGAGAACTTCCGGGTTTTCCCGATCCACAGTTGGTTGAATTCGCACATACGGAATCCGCGGATAAGGAGGACCGACTGTATTACAATATTACCCGTTTCTACAAAAAAAGTCAACTTGATTGAGCTTCACCGCTTTCCTTTTAAGCCCATGAATAATTCAATGTTATTGCACAGAATATCACCTAGGAAATAGAATCCATGGAGAACAGCCAGACAACAAAAAAAACTCTCAGCAATTTCACCATTAGACATCTTATAAGCAAAACACATATCTTAGGATCCAGAATGGTAGAGAACATGATACTATGAAAAATTAATGCTGTTTTCTCAATATCCCATCACTGCCCTTGATCCCCTAGAGATGGGTTTAAGTTCTTTTCTCTGGTATCAGGATTTATACTCATAATAAGCAACTCGGATAATAATGCTGCATAAAAATAAGGTTAAGAAATGTTGCTGGGCAACTGGTAGAGCAGACTGAACTTGACAATTAACATGAAACCACATATATTCCACAAATATGTTCTTCAGAGCTCCCAAGAGCAATTCAATACCCTTTAAAATGCACTCTCCCTTATAACTAAATTTACAGTGTAGGAGGCCACCATTCCATTACTCTTAACTCCATTACACCAAAAAAACAGACTGCATTTTCCAGCTCTTGAATTAAAATTTTCAAGGGCTTTTCATGTACTTCTTAAATTCGATTACAATTTCAGGGTCATCTCTCCTGGTGAAGAGGAATTGTTCTTCACCGGAAGAGATGTCCCAGCTGTTCTAACAACAAAGTCTATAGACTGAGATCCTGGATCTGTTAAAACACCAATAAAGAGGTACTGCAAAGTAAATATCGTTATGTTCAATTAACACACCATGAAATATGACATAATCTAAAGCAAACAGGTTGCAGTTTGTGGAGCCATGGACAAAGTAATGTGGAACATTGAATACATTCATTAGTTAAAGCAATTTAGTCTATTTTATTGGAGTTACTACTTACCCACAGGACCACTGAAAGGCCCCTTGAAATAGCTAAGAATCTTCTACAATAGCAATTGAAATGAAGGAACACAAACGCGTAGAGGGGCAGCAAAAATTCAATCCTTAACAATAGTAACTGTATTATGCATATGGAGATAAGTGATAGGACATTTCCAACTGACGTTCCTTGGGTGATGTTTAGTGTATTCCTATCCCACCCTTAAAAGTTGACTCTGCTAATGAGAGTGTAGGGTACGTAATTGGTGAGAACATACATAATTCACAGCCACCAACATCAAGCTGGAGTTCACTTTAAGAGGCTGGTCTGATGAGATGATGTAATTACGCTAAGTACTTTTATTGTGCTTTGTATTCAGTGTTTGGAGTACAATAAATGAGTTTTTGCGGTTTGACTTAAAACATATATTGCTTCCACTGTTTTTTATTTGTGAAGACGTACATTGGTGACCCCAATCTAGGACGATTCCAGTTATAGAACATGTCGGCCAATGCAGTTGCTTTAAAATTGCTGGAGTTTTAGAAGTAAAATGCCGCCGCTTGGTTTGTATAGTCCGGGGCCCAATTCGCAAAGAGTGAAATCTCCGCCGGCAACACCAAATATTTCTATGTGGTAGTGTTGCTCAGTAACTTCACGGCTGTGAGAGTGGTGAGTCTATTGGAACACTCGCCTGAACATGAAAAATACTGATCACTGAAAACTCACCTTTTACATACTTTTGGACGATCGGAGTCTGAGCATGGCAAACAACTGTTCTCCTGACCTGGCCTCGGCAATGCTAACCCCTTGGAGCTAATGGACCACATGCTGTCTCTCCTGGGGAATCACCATACTTGTTTTATTTGTAAAGAATTCTTCATGCAGCATATGTCCGAACAAGTCCACTTAACTCTCGCTAATGCACCCATGAAGGACTATAGGGTCGCTTGCTAAAATGGCTGATAGTCTACACTCAGCTAGGCAGTGGTGCATCATTTCTCCTGTCCCTACCTCAATAAGCCTGGTCAGCAACGTCCTCAACACAAGGAAAGCCACGGTTGCAGAGCAGACGACACCAGGCCTGAGTTTTTACTATGCTCACTTTGGTACGAACTTTTGGAAGCGCTGACTGTCTTGCAGCTTCGACTGTGCCAGCTGATTGGGACATCACAAGTCTGCAGACACCTCGCTTGGAGTTTGTCAATGGCAGCAGGATGTATGGGACACAATAGGTGACGTTCTGCTTCGGTGGGCAACCTTACACATGGGACTTCATCCTGGCTAAAGTGGCTAGACCTCTGTTCAGTGCAGATTTCCTGTGTGCTCAAGGACTATCAGCCTATCTTAAGAACAGCTGGCTTGTGGATATCAAGGACTTACAGTCATTACCCTGCTCCCCCAGTAAGTTCCCCACAATGTCACTGTCAAGCACATGCACCACCGTATGCGAATTTCCTCGACTGCCACCAGGTGAATTCCCAAACTTCAACAAGCTCACATTCTCCACTACAATCACAAAACATGGGGTCAAGCACCACATCCCAACAAATGGCCCGCCAGTCCATACCCACATATGCAGACTGAACCCAGAAAGGCTGGCAACGTGAATACCCCCTGGGCTTTTCTCTTCCATATGGCTCCCAAGTCCGATGGTGGTTGCCGCCCATGTGGCAATTACCAGGGCCTTAACGAGGCCACCACCCCGATTGTTACCCGGTCCCACACACATCCAAGACTCTTTGGCAAGTTTAGCCGGAAAGTTAATTTTTTCGTAAGCTGCTGAACCTTGAACAATGTGCTTGAAGACAATACCCACTTTACTGGCCAGTGGACATGACCAGAGCATCCGATGATACCAAACAAGCTCTTTCCAACGCAACCCTACTGGCGCACCATCTCCCCAACACACCTATTGCTATTATTCCTGACGCTTCAGACTACATGGTAGGTGCTGTGAATGAGTAGTTCATTGTAGGCATGTGGCAGCCACTCATGTTCTTCAGCTGGCGACTCCGACCTCCTGAAAGGACGTACAGCACATTTGATTGTGAGCTTCTCGGTCTCTATCTGGCTGTCCACCATTTTTGTTTTCTTCTAGAGGGACGGCATTTCACAGTGTTCAACTGGCTTACGCATCAGAGTTCACAACTGATGTATAACATAGCAAAGGGAAAAATAATGCCATAGCTGATTGCCTCGCACTTCACACATATCTGGATTGAAGAAATCTGCCATTCTCAGCCTAGTTCTGCATCCTGTCGATATCCCACTGTAATCTCTGACAACCCTCAAGACTACCTTCAACACTCCAAACCTTTACGTCATCATCAAACTTACGAACCCACCCTTCTACTTCCTCATCCAGGTCATTTATAAAAATCACTTACTGCAATACATATACTCTATATTCACTGCCCTACGTTCATCAATGTGTTTTGTTACATCCTCAAAGAATTCAATCAGGCTCATAAAGCACAACCTACCCTTGACAAAGCCATGCTGACTATCCCTAATCAGATTATGTCTGCTCCTATCCCTTTCCAGTACTATGGTAAAGGAGAGAGAGTTGTGATGACTACCTCCAAAATGCTTTCCCATCAAGACATCTGACACCTGACCAGGTTCATTTCCTAATACCAGATCAAGTACAGCCTCTCTTCTAGTTGACTTATCTACATATTGTGTCAGGAAACCTTCCTGAACACACCTAATAAACTCCACCCCATCCAAACCCCTTACTCTAAGGAGATGCCAATTAAAATCACCCATCAAGATAACTATTATTATTGTACGGTACCAATATCTGCCTGCCTATCTGCTCTTCAATGTCTCTGTTACTACTGGGGGGGCTATAAAAACATGCTGTACAGTTATTGCCCCTTTCCTGTTCTGACTTCCACCCACACTGACTCAGTAGACAAACCCTCCATGACTTCCTCAACAGTGTTGATGTGCAGAGGCATTTTGGGGTCCAAGTCCAGAGCTCCCTGAAAGCAGCTACACAGATCAACACGGTGGTAAAGAAGACATGCTTGTCTTTCATTAGTCGAGGAACTGAGTTCAAGAGTCAGAAAGTTATGTTGTAGTTTTATAAATCCCTAGTCGGGCTGTATTTGAAGTATTACATTCCCTCTGGGCACCCCGTAATTTTGATTTGAAGAATACACCTCATGATGCTCTGAACATATTATCAATGATGTAACCTGGGGTCAACGGGTGTTTCAGGTCTTTCAACATCAGACGTCCTCACCCACTAGCATGTGCTGCAGATCCCCACGGACATGCGCTCTTGGTGCAGAGCCATCTCGAGGCCTTCACTGCTGCCTCAGAGATGTTGCTGATAGCTCTCTGCCTCCTTGTACCAGCGATACCCAATGCGCTGAGAGCTCTGTGAAGAGGCTGTCCAGTGAAGCCCCGGCAGCCCACTTCAACAGGCATGTTCTTTGCCTTCCGTCCCTGCCTCCAATAGGTGCTGGCCAGTTCCTCATATCTGGCAAGCTTTCTCTCATGGGCCTCCTCCAGACACTCCTCCCACAACATTGTCAGCTCCAGCAGGAAGAGGTATTTTACTGCCTCTTAGATGGTGGTGGACTTTAGGAGATCTAGGCCTCATATGGAGCCAGTGATCATTAATGGAGAATGTGTGGAGCAGGTTAAGACCTACAAGTATCTGGGAGTACAGTTAAGACGAGAAGCTAGACTGGACTGCCAACACAGATGCCTTGTGCAGGAAGGCACAGAGTCGACTGTACTTCCTTAGAAGGTTGGCATCATTCAATGTCTGTAGTGAGATGCTGAAGATGTTCTATAGGTCAGTTGTGGAGAGCGCCCTCTTCTTTGTGGTGGCATGTTGGGGAGGCAGCATTAAGAAGAGGGACGCCTCACGTCTTAATAAGCTGGTAAGGAAGGCGGGCTCTGTCGTGGGCAAAGTACTGGAGAGTATAACATCGGTAGCTGAGCGAAGGGCGCTGAGTAGGCTACGGTCAATTATGGAAAACCCTGAACATCCTCTACATAGCACCATCCAGGGACAGAGAAGCAGTTTCAGCGACAGGTTGCTATCGATGCAATGCTCCTCAGACAGGATGAAGAGGTCAATACTCCCCAATGCCATTAGGCTTTACAATTCAACCGCCAGGAGTAAGATATGTTAAAGTGCCGGGGTTGATTGTATTTAATGTATTTAAGTAAACTACTTAAGAACTTTTTAAAAGCTATTATTAATGCTTTTTGAGAGAGTGATTTAGATGCATATCATATTTTTACTGAGTTAAGTATTGTATGTAATTAGTTTTGCTACAACAAGTGTATGGGACATTGGAAAAAAAAAGAAAAAAGAAAAAAGAAAAAAAAATGTTGAATTTCCCCATGGGGATGAATAAAGTATCTATCTATCTATCTATCTATCTGGTCTCCAGGTTGTCTTGATGATGTGCTGTGGGAACTTTAGTTGTGTCTCGAGATCTGTCATGAGCTGCCAGTCGTCAGCGGGTGCCAAAATCTCTATGGGTAGTTTTACTCTTGCTTCTGGTTTCTCTCCAGCTCTCACAAAGTTTAAAGTTCGATTGCAGAGTTGGGTTCATTTGCTGTTACTGATTCTTAAGAGGATTGCATCTGTGGGGGTCTTCAATACCTGGTCATTTCTCCAGCAGTTTTGCCCCTTTCCAAGAGATTTTGGGCAGCAGCTCAGGATGTGATTCAAGGTTTCTCTCTTGGAACATAACAGACAGTCTGGGCATCAACATTCACCCAGCTCTGGAAGCTGGATGGGCTGGGCAAGATGTCATACACCCCCTGGACAAGGGACTTGATTTGGTGTGGCTCTGCATTCTGTCTGGGCACCCCATTTTAGGGAGGATGTCAAAACTCTGGAGAGGATGCTGAGAGGTTTAGTAAGATGCTCTCTGGAATTGAGAGCACATGCTAAAGGAAAGGTTGGAAGGTTGGAGGCTGAAGGAAAATCTGATTGAGGCTTAGAAGACTATGAGAGGTATAGAGAGACAGCTAGTATATCCCCCCCCCCCCCCCCCAGGGTTGAAATGTCTAAAATCAGAGGGCATGCTTTTAAGGTGAGGGGATACTCAGAAAATGATGAGTGCCTGGAATGTGGTGTCTGAGATGGTGGTAGAGGCAAAAAAAGTGTTTCAGGGGCTCTTAGACAGACACATGAATGTGTTGGAAAAAACAGGATATGAATATTGTGTAGGCAGAAGGGATTAATACTGTTGGACATTTGATTACTAATTTAAATTAGTTTGGAACAACATTGTGGGTGAAAGGCCTGTTCCTGTGCTGTACTGTTCTATGTTCTGGAACTAATTTAATCCTAGCAGTGAACATAAAACCACAGGCAACTGTACTAAATATGTAGCTGCCAAAGTGTCAGGATTAAACAACTGCATGCAGAAAGTTGTATAGTGAATTATTTCTGGTACGATCAAGGAGCCTATCTTTTCAGTGCCAAGACAGTGCTGCAAGAGGTCCTCTGATAAAGCAGTTGAAGACAGCTATGTTTAGGTTGCTTTGCAATGACCTTCCTTTGTGGTGGAGGTCAAAATAAGAGTTGTTCAACGAAGATCAAAATTCTATTTGAAATACATCCGATATTAAAATACTATTTCCATTTATAGCAAGATCTGGCCGATATGCAGACTTGAATGGAAATATAGCAAATAAACAGTGCCAAAGAAACAGAAAGACAATGATTCCAACAAATGAGGATAACAACTGATCTGTCATTCAATATCAAGTACTCCAACACCATCAATATCCTATGGTCAAAAAGCAGTAGAAACTGGAATCAATTAACTTGCATAAATACCAACGTGTCTGAAGAGATCAGATAAAAATGCTGCAGCAACTGCATGTTAAGCAGTTGCTAGAAAGTATAATTATTACAGTTTCTGCAAACTGCACTAACCACTGTTTCAGTAAACACACTATGGTGCCCATGCTGCAAAGTGTTTGGCACACGCTGAACAGTTTTAAAGGAGGTAAGGCTTTTCCACAACCTGAAAGAAATTAATCAATCTGGGACCACACCATTTAGTGGTGTGAAGACTGTCTGCAAATCAGGGGACTGTGATTACAGGTTAAGAATAGCAAAAGAGAGGATAAATGTTTTAAGATGTTGCAACAGTACAGAATTATTTAATGAGGTTGGCTGTGTGTAGGAGAGTTACTGCTGCAAGATTAATGATGAGGTGGTGGTAAGGAATTTGAAGGAATGGTTGGTACTTTGGATTGGGAGGAATTATGTGGAATGGATGATGGTTAAAAAAAATCAGATGTGTGGAGTTACATGTAGTGTGAAGGTATCATTCTACTACGAAGGAAAATGGAATCAGCACTATATGCTCTGCACTCCATATGAAAACCTGTTTGAGTTATGGGTAATCAGATTTGAATTGATGTGATCCAGTGTCTCCTGACTATTACTTAATTTTGATTAGATAGATATACTGTATTTACATCACAGGTATTAACAGCTTATTATTTTATGTCCTATTATATTATTCACTGGGCAACAGTGATTTCAAAAAGGAGCAGCACAATGTGAACAAATATGCCGACATAGGTATTCAGTAGTCAGCAGCCCACAAAAACTCTATTACCACCTATAAGGCAGAAGTCAGAAGTGTGAAAGGATATTCTTACCTTTTAAGATTCAGTTACTTTCCAGAGGCACTCAAGAAGCTTCATGTTCTCAACAGAACATTTAAATTACACCTTAACCACAGCATCAAATATCCACCCAAGTCCACTGGTGTGATAATACCTTTACAATGAATACTAGAACTGAAAAACTTCTTTGACAACATTACCCAAACTTACAGAGCAACACATACAAAGTGCTGGAGGAACTCAGCAGGTCAGGCAGCATCTATGGAAATGTATAATGGCATCTTCTCCCCACCCCCTTCCTTTCCTGTCCTGACGAAGGGTCTTGGCCCAAAATATTGACTGTTTATTTATTTCCATAGATGCTGCCTGACCTGCAGAGTTCCTCCAGCATTTTGTGTGTGTGTTGCTCTGGATTTACAGCATCTGCAGAATTCTCTTGTGTTTGAAACCTAAACTTATGACCTCTACTGCATAGACATATATAGACAACAGATGAGTCACCTTCAAGTCATTCACAATCCTGATAGGAACATACATTGCAGTACTTTTGGTACTGGTAGTTTAAAATCATGTGATTCCTTCCTGTATATGGATGTAGTAATAGAACAAAGTCCCCAAGCACCCAAGGACAATAAATGCACTATTCCCATTCCAAGAATCTTATTCTAAAAATGTCTTGTTTGGGAAGCAGAGCATTTTACGGAAGTAAAATAGTAATGGGTAGGAAAACCAACAATAGGGCAAAACGCAAACATGCTACAACAATGTTCTGTGCAGAATGGCTCTATTACTGTCAAAGTTACTTCTATTAAGAACTAGTTTTGAAAATTTCTAACAGAACAAAAGATTACAGTTAAAAAAAACATTAAGTGTGGACATAATATAGATATATATGCAGGATAATTAAGTTCTTTTATATTTATCTTTGGCATCTACTTTGCTGCCGTGGCGACACACTTGGGCTTCGCCACCAAACCTTAGCCAGACATGTGTCGGGTCTGGTCACACTGTGCCATAAACTGTATTTGTCTGGCTCACTAACTAGCGCAGGATGCCTTGCTTCCAATTACAATTGTCCATTGTTCCTTGCAAATACTTAGTGCCTCATTCTTAAAGAGATCAAGAGCACGTTTAAGGTAACTGGATTAGAGCCATAACGGCCGGGCTGAGTATGGAAAAAAATAAGTGTTCCTGTCAGTTTGGAATAGGGTTTCTTCAGTTCAGATTTTAACTATCTCAACAATACTACTTCATAGGCAGAATATAACTGGTAGAGAGAGAAAAAAACACTGCTAATGGAGCATTTAATTTATTCCACTTCTCCACAGATGTTGCCTGACCTATTGGATATATCAACCACTCCTTTTAGTTATACTTTAATTACCCTTTGTTATCCACTCTCAGCAGAAGCCACCACTATTTGTACAAGTCTCTCATGATCTGCATCCTATCACAAAGATTCCCTTTCTTTCTTCTACCCTCAACTTTCTGCATAGTTTATAATTTGCTTGTTCTCTAACTTGCCTAGTTCTGATGAAAGTTCATGGGGTAAAATGTTAATTATTTTCATATATGCTGTTCAATCAGTTGAGGTCTTCCAGCATTTTCTTTTTTTTTATTATCTAATAGGAGGTCATGTTCACTTCTTCAAAGTCTAGACACTCAGAAACCAGCCAAAACCTTTCTTCAGAAACCAATTAAATTGATTCAGTTACTCACTTAAAATATTATCATGGTCAGATTGACATTTGAGATACATGATTTTTAATTTCTCTAAATGCAGAATCAAATTCAATCATCTAGATCAGGGGTGTCAAACTCATTTTAGGTCACGGGCCGGATTGAGCAAAATGCAGCTTCATGCGGGCCGGATCAGTCGGACGCGTGCGAACGCAGCTTTCGTTGCCTCCGTTTTTTCAGCCTGCTCTCATGTGTCTCAGTCTCTGCTATAACTACAAAGTGTTTCACTTTACAAATTCCGTTTCTTATGAAGAAGACTGCCGAATAAACACTAAAAACCCTGAAAACCTGGTACCTGAATAAACTCAGCATTAGCCATATCATACGCCATAGGCGCTTCGATTACTGGGGCCAGCTTTAATAGTAATTAGATATTATCTCGCGGGCCAAAGATAATTCCACCGCGGGCCGGATTTGGCCCGCGGGCCTTGAGTTTGACATATATGATCTAGATTGTGTAATTAGTTCATTAGATAACCAAAGTATTTTATTTTACAGAAGCATTAAAAAGTTAACCTTGTCATATCCTAACCACAGAGGAGAAATTATCTGAACGAGTCCTGGTCTCACATAAAACAATACCTTCCACATGGGCAAATGTAGTTAGCAATATGATACTTTGCTCAATTCCATTGTTTTGCACTTGCCACTGTTAATTTATTGTATTATTATTTCCATATGTACTGTCTAACTGAGCATCCTGTGGACAAAGACATTTCATTGCACCTTGGTGTATATAGCAATAAAATAACCTGAACAGGTAATTTGTTTTATCACTGTCATTTGTACTAAGGTACAGTGAAAAACTTTGTTTTGCATGCCATTCATACAGATCATTTCATCATTGGGATAGTACAAACAAAAAGCAATAACACAATGCAGAAAAAAATGTTACAGTCACAGAAA
This sequence comes from Hemitrygon akajei, assembly GCF_048418815.1. Classification (NCBI taxonomy): domain Eukaryota; kingdom Metazoa; phylum Chordata; class Chondrichthyes; order Myliobatiformes; family Dasyatidae; genus Hemitrygon; species Hemitrygon akajei. The sequence continues at coordinate 38,590,897 of NC_133144.1, read as the reverse complement.
CAGTGCATAGCAGGCAGACAATAAAGTGGAAGGCCATGAAAAGAGAGATTATGAGGGCTAGAGCCCACCTTGTACTCGGGGACCATTCAACAGTCTTATAGCAGCAGGTTAGAAGCTGTCAGTGAGCCTGCTGGTACATGATTTCAGATATTTGTATCTTCTGTTAATGGGAGGGGTGTGGAGAGCAGACAATATCTAGGTTGGGTGGAGTCTTTGATTATGTTGTTTGCTTTACCAACATAGAACAGTGGAGAGAGTCCATGGAAAGGAGGCTAGTTTTCATGATAAGCTAAGCAGCAACCATAAGTCTGGTTCCTTGCATAATCAGCCAGAGCAGTTGCCATACCAAGATGTGATGGAGATGATGCTTTCTATGATTTTTAAATTTCTATTTTAAAAAAACTAAAAGGTCATGGACCAGCATGTCAAAACAGTACTGGGAGAAGAATTAAAATGATTGGCCAATGGCAAATTTCTTTAGCCTGCTAAAGAAGCAGAGCTGCTGCTGCACTTTCTTAGTCATGACATCTCTGTGGTTGAAACAGGACAGGCTATTGGTGATGGGCACTATTAGGGACTTGAAGCACTCAACCATCTTGACCTCAGCACCATTTATGTAAATATGTTGGATCAGGAGCATGTATACTGCCCTACTTCCTGTAGCCAATGACTAGATCATTTGCTTTGTTAACACTAGGGAAAAGCTGTTGTCATGACACCATATCATTAGACTCTTTATCTTCTTCATATACTGCAAATCAGCATTATTTGAGATTGGCCACTATGGCGGTATTACCTACAAACTTGCACATGGAGTTATAACAAAAGCTGGCCACATAGTTGTGAGTACATCAGGAATAAAATAGGGGTCTAAGGACGCAATCTTTCGGAGCACCAGCCGAGGATAATTGTGGTGGACATGTTGCTGCCTATCCTTATTGAGTGTAGTCTGTTAGTCAGGAAGTCAAGGATAACATTCCTGCCCCATGTCCAGGTGTTTGGAGATAATATTGCTTGGAGTTATAGGATTGAAGGTGGAGCTTCAATACTATAATTATAATATAAATATAGTCCATAAGGAATTGTATAATGTAGGTGAGGTGTTTACTGTGCAGGCGTACCAGAGATGACTGTAAGGACAGGGTCATAGTGTCTGCCATGGACCTGTTTTAACACTAAGCTAATTGATGGGCTGAGGTTATCTGGGAAGCTAGATTTGACATGCGCCGTGATTAGCTTCTCCAAGCATTTCATAGGGGTGGATGCCAGAGCCGCTGGGTGGTAGCCATTAAGGCAATTTACATTTTTCCTCATGTACCATGATGATAATAACTTTCTTAAAGTACGTGAGCACCTCAATTTTAAGTATGGAAAGGTTAAAAGTGGCTGCAAATGTTCCCCAGCCAGCTGATCTGCACAGCATCTAAGGCCACTGCCAGGGATGCTCACATTTCAGTTGGTAAAGGATTGACAGTTTGTGTATAGGTCTTGTTACATTACAGAAAGAATACGACTGCACTGAGGAGGATGTCGAATAGAGTTATGAGATGTTGTCAGGGCAGGGAAAGACTTGATAAGCAAGGGCTATTTTCTTTGGGGGACTTAAATGGAGGTACATAACTTAAAGAAGGGCCTATTTCACCTGGAGGAGTCAAAAGCCAGGGAGCATTGATTTAAAGTAGTCGGTAGGATTAGAATGGATTTGGAAGTATTTTTTCTACCTATAGGGTGGCAGGGGTTTCAAAAGCCACTTCATAAAAGAACAATAAAAGCAGAAATCTTCAATGCAGTTAGAGAAGCACTTAAAAAACCATGATCTACAGAGGTATGGATCCATTTATACAAGATGGAATTAGGCTGGGTAGTAATTTCTTGACAGAAACAAACCACACTAATTCAATCATATCCTTTTTAAGAAAGTAAATTTCCCACGTCTGGCATGAAATAAGCCAGCCTGTTTGATTCTTGATTGCTGCCTGAAATGCTTAGTAGCCAGTCAGGTTTATGATGGAACTACTAAATTAGCTATGTATTAGAATGAAACTGGATGGGACTGCAACAGTTCTGATAAAAAGCAAACTTAACTAAGGTGCTTTTTTTTCACTAACTTGTATACTAGCTTGTACAGTGATGTTCATTTTTGCTACCCAAGTTAGCTGGTTCTCATTGCTACCTTGGTCCAAACATAAACAAATCATCTTAATTCTAGAGACAACTGGGGCATTGCTGCCTTTGAGATCATTCTATTATTTCAGTGACAACGTATAGCCTTAATTTAAAAAAAAATTCAGAAAGAGTTGCAATATCCTTGATGCTTTAACTGAATCACGAGTGGATGAGCCTTGCTTGTGGCATCAGTAGGGAAGTGATCCCCTTTCAACTTGCTGCATCACTCTGCCTTCTAATGCTATGGGTTCAGAACAAAACAATGGGAAAATGTTCAATTTGTCATATTACATGAGTTGTTTGTTGGTGATGGCATATATTGATGATGAAATTCTTTATCAACTTCAAGTTCCCAGAAGCTTCACGGTCTACTGGGCAGCAGTGAACCTTGCCTTCCTATATTTCTTGTGGCTAGATTGTCTGTGGCAGTCATCTGGAAAATTATCTGCAGAGTTCTCTAAATTTACTGGAAGAATGAGTGGACCAGCATCGGTGTCCTCTTCCACCTGTAATCAGCTGCCCTGCATTGTGCTTGAGACAGGCACTGTTCTGAGCTTTCTCCTGGGAAGATATTGTTAGGAAGAAGTTGAAAAAGCTCCAAGTTTATTTTCCTAAAGGTTCCTTTAAGAAATGCACTATTCCCAACAGACCTCTAGGAGTCTCTGGGCTTTGATAGCTTAAAGTAGTGAAGAGGCATTGGGGAGGGCATTAAGAGTTATGCATGAAGAGTATACATTAGCCAAAATGAGTACTGGAAGCATGGCACTGTCTCGAAAACTACCAACTTGTTGTTCAGCTCTGGAAGAATCTATGGTTCCCACCAATGTTTATCAGCCAGGTCGGGAACCACAAAAAACCAGAGTGGAAGCAGGTCAATCTGACTGGCCAAGGATCATGAAGGTATCCCAACGATGCTTTTTGGAAAATCCAAGATTATTACTCAACAGTAACATAAACATGTTGATATATTTCCAAGTCAGAATGATATGTAGCATGATAGCATAGAGGTTAGCATAATGCTATTGCAGCACCAGTGACTAAGATTCAATTCTGCCACTGTCTGTAAAGAGCTTATATGTTCTCCCTGAGACCATATGGGTTTCCTCTGGATGCTCTGGTTTCCTCCCACATTCCAAAATGACATACAGGTTAGGGTTAATATGTTGTGGGCATGTTATGTTGGCACCAGAAGCATGGCAACACTAAAGGGCTGCCCCAAGTGCATCCCCAAACTGTGTTGTCATTGATAAAAGATTAGTTTTATTTACCACAGTTTGATATTCAGGTGGTAAATAAAGCAAATCTTTTCTTCTGGGTAGGAGGAGCTGCAGGTTGGGAACCGATGTCAAAGAAGCCTTGCAGAGTTGCTCTTAACCACTTGCCAGATGGCACAGGTAATAAAGAGAATGATTGTTTAAAGTGATGAATGGGCTGCTGATCAAGAATACTGGTATACCACTTGGCCTCAGAATGCATCCTAAGTACAAAATAAACTAATGGACAGCACTGAAAGAGATCATTATAATGCTGCATAATTGCAGCTGCATAATTGCAGATGCAATACTGTCAGGACTACAGTGACAGGAATCGGCTGGTAAACCCTGTTTTCCCCTGTGCTGTACACCACAGTGCAAGAAATCTGGTTGAGGGCTCAGCCGACCCACTAGCGCTCTTCCAACAACGAACCAGTTCAAGTGATCTCATGGTTACTTAGTTTTCTGTGCAGTGTACAAGTACTGCTTGTTACGACTGGAACAGCATGGGCTGGGTTGAATCAAATGGAATTAACATAATTCACTAGTTTTTGGGTATTGTCTTGCTGTTCTGCAAAGACTTCTAAACATCTCAGCATAACCATAAGAATACTTCATTCTCATTTAGAACAGATGTTCTGTGAAGATTAGAACAGCTGTACATGATTTCTGAAACCAGAAAAGGGTTGAACGTGTTAGATCCAAACCATTCACACATCTACATAATGAATTTTAACTGCTCAATTTAACTATTCATTTTCTGCTGACGTAGCCATGTTGAGCACTCTGACACATAAATATTTCAGTAAAGATGTATTTATTGCAGTTCCAATGCTACTAATCCTACTGCAAAGTCCAATAAAATCTGCAGTTCAAAAATACCATAACATTCTTCATTGTTGGCTGTTTTTTTTTGAAGCTTAAGTACAATAAAGGCCAATATAGATCTAACATAATTTGATGTATATTATATGCACTCCACATAACATCTGTATTACTTATGAAATGATGACAAAATGGTCAGAAGTGGATGTAACATAGCTAATGCTTCAAAGTTCCTAATTCCAAATCTCTCAAAATACTAAATGTTGCACCACCATTTAATTCTACTTACTCCATGAGTAAAAGATGTGCAAAAATAAATAATGTGCAAAAGGATTTCATACTGTTAAAAGGCTCCAAGCTGCATTAAGGTTCTGACAGCACTGTTTCCTTTATAAATGTGCTTAAATGATCTAGAAGTGCTTCACTTGCAGCACTTACAAATTCTCTGAAAAATTACCCTCTTTATCCATGTTTAAATGCCTTAAATTTCCTGACAAACTGTCTATCATTTCTCATGTTTCCTTTAAGACCAAAATTATTAGAAAGCTAATGGCATGTTGGCCTTCATATTAGAAAGCTAATGGCATGTTGGCCTTCATAACAAGGGGAGTTGAGTATAGGAGCAAAGGGGTCCTTCTGCAGTTGTACAGGGCCCTGGTGAGTCCACACCTGATTACTGTGTTCAGTTTTGGTCTCCAAATTTGAGGAAGGACATTCTTGCTATTGACAGAGTGCAGCATAGGTTCACGAGGTTAATTCCTGGGATGGTGGGACTGTCATATGTTGAAAGATTGGAGCGACTGGGCTTGTATACACTGGAATTTAGAAGGATGAGAGGGGATCTGATTGAAACATATAAGATTATTAAGGGATTGGACATGCTAGAGGCAGGAAAAATGTTCCCGATGTTGGGGGAGTCCAGAACCAGAGGACACAGTTTAAGGATAAGGGGTAGGCCATTTAGAACAGAGTTGAGGAAAAACTTTTTCACCCAGAGTTGTGGATCTATGGAATGCTCTGCCTCAGAAGGCAGTGGAGGCCAATTCTACGGATGCTTTCAAGAAAAAGTTAGATAGAGCTCTTAAAGATAGCGGAGTCAAGGGATATGGGGAGAAGGCAGGAATGGGGTACTGATTGTGGATGATCAGCCATGATCACATTGAATTGCGGTGCTGGCTCAAAGGGCAGAATGGCCTACTCCTGCACCTATTGTCACTTCTAAAAGGAAAGCAGCTCAGCAAAGAAGCATCAGGAGTCCCCATCTTTACAAAGGTAGAGCGTTCCCATGAAACCTTTCTTAAGCCGGAATGGCGTACAGCAAAGAACCTTTACAGACAGACAGACATACTTTATTGATCCCGAGGGAAATTGGGTTTCATTACAGTAGCACCAACCAAGAATAGTGTAGAAATATAGCAATATAAAACCATAAATAATTAAATAATAAGTTAATCATGCCAAGTGGAAATAAGTCCAGGACCAGCCTATTGGCTGAGGGTGTCTGACACTCTGAGGGAGGAGTTGTAAAGTTTGATGGCCACAGGCAGGAATGACTTCCTATGACGCTCAGTGTTGCATCTCGGTGGAATGAGTCTCTGGCTGAACGTACTCCTGTACCTAACCAGTACATTATGGAGTGGATGGGAGACATTGTCCAATATGGCATGCAACTTGGACAGCATCCTCTTTTCAGACACCACCGTCAGAGAGTCCAGTTCCACCCCCACAACACCCCCATATGTAATTTATATGGGAAAAATTTTCATTAAAGCGAAAATCCTCTTTGTCGTGCAAAAACAGGTTACTAATGTAGGTCTTTTGTAAAAGCAAAGTGGCATAAAGCAAACATTTGTAAAGCAGGGGACACCTGTAATTATCCAATAAGTTCACATGGGCACAGGAAGAGGTCATTTTGACCCAGAAGTCTGCTCCCTCAATATAGTAAGATTATGAACTATGATACAAATCCAGACACTCACATTTTCCCCAGATTTCTTAATATACTGTGTTAACAAAAAAACATCAATTCAGCCAATACCTCTGACACAAGCATGACCTATGCCAAGCAATACCATCTTCGATTCAACAGACAATGGACTTAACCAATTTAATGTCACCCTGGTTACATCACAGAATATCACATGGAAAAAGGGAAAAATACAATGATATTTTTAAGTGATATGCTAAAATAGCCAGACATATTAAATACCAAACTATTAAAATTGGGAGAAGGTGTACAGCAATGTATTTTGATTTCCCATATAAAAGCAATCTGTTTAAGAAGCTTTTCATTAAGCAAAGGAAATGCAAAAGCATTCTCAATGTGGATGATAGAAAGATTTTATAAATATTCTATATATTTTAATAAACTCTAATCCTTTCATGCAATGCCCAATTAATTGAAACAAACTTCCAGATGGTTGTAAAGTTTGAAATATCCTGAGTTCTCAGTTTAGGGAACTTGGGTTCCCTTATAAGGAGTTGCCTTATTTTGGAAACAGCATTTAACAAATCAAACAGGATTCTGCAGATGCTGGAAATCTTGAAGAATGCATACACAAAATGCTGCAGGAACTCAGCAAGTCAAGCAGCATTACAGAGGGGAATATATAGTCAATGCTTCAGACCAAGACTTTTAAACAAGATTGGAAAGGAGATGTCAGATTAAGAAGGTGGTGGTATGGGAATAAGTATAAACTGGAAGGTGACAGGTGAAACTAAGTGAGGGAAAAGGTAGGTGGCTGGCAGTGTGGGTGAAGCTGGTAGGGGAAAGACGGAAGAGACAAAGGGCTGAAGAAAAAGGACTCTTATAGGAGAGAACAATGGACCATGGAAGAAAGGGAAGGAGGAGGGGAACCAGAGGGAGGTGATAAACAGGTGAGAAGAAGAAAGGGTGTGAGAAGATAATCAGAATGTGGAATGGGAAAAGAGAAAAAGAGAGAGGGGAGAGAAACTACTAGAAGTTAGAGAAATCTTATTGTTTTATGAGGATAGGTTGAGCAAGCTAGGACTTCTCTTTAAAGCGAAGGAGGACAAAATGTGACTTGATTGTGCTGTACAAGATGACAAGGGGAAAAGATCGAGAGAACAGCCAAAAACTTTTTTTCATAGGACACAAATGGCTAATACAGGGGAGCATAATTTGAAGATGATTGGAGAAAAGTATAGGGGGAATGTCAAAGATAAGTCATTTTCTTTTTTGTTACCAAGAGTAGTGGCTGAGTGGATTGCCTCTCAGGTGCAGTGATAGGGGCAGGCACATTAGGAACATTTAAAAAACGTGAATGATTGAAAGAAATGGAAGGCAATGTAGGAGAGAAGGGTAAGATTCATCTTGGATGGATTAAAATGTTGTCACAACATCACAGGCCAAAGGGCCTGAACTGTGCTGTAGTATTCTATGTTATAAGTCGATATTCAAGCTATCACGTTGGGAGCTACCCAAACAGAATGTGAAGTGTTGCTCCTCCAACCTGAGTTTGGCCTCATCATGGCAGTGGAGAACGCCATGGAGAGATTTTTAACAAATGTTGGTTTCATTAAAAGACAGAAGAGTGGAGAAAATAGTTTGGTTCCTAATGCTGTTTTCGGCAGGATAAATAGCGAAACTTCCCACCTGCCTGTGTTTGATAGAATGATTATGAATTTCTTTGCCAGACATCATAAAGTAAACAGATGTATTCCCAGCCCCAAAACAAACAGTAATTGCTTGCAGGTTGTTTTTAAAATGCTCAAAATTAAATGTAATAAAACCCAGCAAGAAAAAAAACCTTGTGTAAGGAATGCTTTGTTTTCTTTTTCAACTAAGATACAACCGTATAGGTAACCAAGGTCCACAGTGCACTAATAGTACATTCATAGTCAATTTCAAATCAGCACTGCAGACCACTGCAGCATTTGTTTGTTTGGGGTTGGGGGATTTAACTTGCTGTGTTTAAGTTGATTGGTCTTAGAAATGCCTCCCTGGATAGCCAACATCCAGTTAAATTTAGGAAATAGTTTGAGGGGTGTGGAGGTGGGCGCTGAAGGAAGGGTGAAGGGAAGAAATGAGAAACATGGATTACAGAGGAGTATATTTTTCTGGACTATTATTAATTGGATATTTTATTAAATTTAGATGATGCCAACAACATGGAAAGATGCAAAAGCATTAAGTTTTCAAATGTACATGGGCTATTATTCTTCATATTCCTTGGGATCAAGGATAATTTGATCTACAGTGGTGCTAGAAAGTTTGTGAACCCTCTAGAATTTTCTCTATTGCTGCATAAATATGACCTAAAATATGATCAGATCTTCACACAAATCCTAAAGCTAGATAAAGAGAACCCAATTTTAAAAATAACACAAAAATATTATACAGAACTTGTTCATTTATTTATTGAGAAAAATGATCCAATATCACATGTATATGTTGGGAAAAGTATGTACACCTCTGGGGTAATGCCTTCTACAAAAACTTCTTGGAGTCAGATGTTCCAATCAATGAGGTGAGATTGGAGGTGTGGGTTGTAGAGGTGCCCTGCCCTATGAAAAAGACACACAAAGTCAGGTTGCTGACAGAGACTACTCTTCTCAAGAAAGATCTGTTTATGTGCACCATGCCTCGATCAAAACAACTTTCAGAGGACCATAGAAGAAGAATTGTAGAGGTACATGAAGCTGGAAAAGGCTACTAAAGCATTTCTAAAGACCTGAGCGTTCATCAGCCTACAGTAAGAGAAAATGTCTACAAATGGAGGAAACTCAATACTATTGCTACTCTTCCTAGGTGTGGGCATCCTGTAAAGATCACACCAAGAGCACAATGTACAATACTGACAGAAGTGAAAACTGAACCAAGGGTAACAGCAAAGGACCTGCAGAAATCTTTGGATCTTGCTAAAGTCTCTGTTCATCTGGCCACTAGAAGAAAAACACTGAACAAGAATGACGTTCGTGGAAGGATGCAAAGGAGGAAACCACTGCTCACCAAACAAAACATTGCTGCATGTCTCAAATTTGCAAAAGACCAGCTGGATGCTCTACAATGCATCTAGTATAATATTCTGTGGACAGATGAGACAAAAGTTGAACTTTTTGGCAGAAATGCAGACTGCTATGTTTGGAGGGAAAAGGGCATTGCACACCAGCACCAAAACCTCATCCCAACTGTGAAGCATGTTGGAAGGAGCATCATGGTTTTGGGCTGCTTTGCTGCCTCAGGTTTGGACAGTTTGCAATCGTTGAGGGAACAATTAACTCAAAATTGTATCAAGGCATTTTACAGGAGAATGTCAGGGTAGCAGTCTGTCACCTGAAGCTTAATAAAAGTTGGATAAAGCAACAAGACAATGATCCAAAAGACAAGAGTAAATCAACAGCAGAATGGTTTAAAAAGAAGAAAATTCATGTTTTGGAATGGCTGAGTCAAAGCCTGACCATAATCCTATAGAAATGTCGTGGAAGAACCTGAAGCAAGCAGTTTACGCAAAGAAGCCCACCAACATCTCAGAGCTAAAGTAGTTTTGCAAGGGGAACACCCTAAAATTCCTCCAAGCTGATGTGCAGGACTGATCAACAGTTACCGGAAATGTTTGGTTGAAGTTATTGCTGTACAAAGGAGTCACACCAGTTACTGAAAGCAAAGATTCACATACTTTTTCCAAGAGATACATGTAAGATTGGATCATTTTTCTCAATAAATAAATTAACAAGTATAATGTTTTTAAGTTATTTATTTAATTGGGTTCTCTTTATCTAGTTTTAGGACTTGCGTGAAGATCTGATCACATTTTAGGTCATATCAATGCAGAAACAGAAAAAATTCTACAGGGTTCCCAAACTTTCTAGCACCACTGTATTCAATTTCCATGATTCTGAGATGGCTGATGAAGCCAACATCCCAGACTCTACCACATTCTGGTCAAGCAGGAAATGTTTGATTAAGGCCGGCAAATGGCTAGGTTGGGAGATGGCTTGATTCTTGGTAGGATCTTGGATCTGGATGTACAAGCGCATCTAGGTACCTGTGTGTAATCAATATTCCACTATCACCATTTAAGTAACCCCACCTTTGTTTTCCCCATGCTGAAATGGATAGCTTCATAGTTACTCACATTATACAAGATCTGTCATGTATTCACTCACTCAACTTGCCTTGAAACCTGAATGCATCCTCCTTGTAACTTGTCATCCAACATTCTTGTGTGATATATATGAAAATGTGTGTGTGTGTGTGTATATATATATATATACACACACACACACACACATAAATGCTTATATCACAATGTTTTTCTCTCCTCAGTGGTATGTTAAAGCATAACATACAATTGAGGTGAGAAGTTTACATACACCTTAGCCAAATACATTTAAACTCAGTTTTTCACAATTCCTGACATTTAATGCTAGAAAACATTCCCTGTCTTAGGTCAGTTAGGATCACTAATTTACTGTTTGTATTTTAAGAATGTGAAATGTCAGAATAATAGTAGAGAGAATGATTTATTTCAGCTTTCATTCCTTTCATCACATTCCCAGTGGGTTAGAAGTTTACATACATTTTGTTAGTATTTGGTAGCATTGCCTTTAAACTGTTTAACTTGGGTCAAATGTTTGGTGTAGCCTTCCACAAGCTTCTCACAGTAAGTTGCTGGAATTTTGTTCCATTCCTCCAGACAGAACTGGTGTAACTGAGTCAGGTTTGTAGGCCTCCTTGTTAGCACACGCTTTTTCAGTTCTGCCCACAAATTTTCTATTTGATTGGGGTCAGGGCTTTGTGATGGCCACTCCCAATACCTTGACTTTGTTGTCCTTAAGCAATTTTGCCACAACCTTGGAGGTATGCTTGGGGTCATTGTCCATTTGGAAGACCCATTTGCGACCGAGCTTTAACTTCCTGGCTGATGTCTTGAGATGTTGCTTCAATATATCCACATAATTTTCCTTCCTCATGATGCCATCTATTTTGTGAAATGCACCAGTCCCTCCTGCAGCAAAGCACCCCCACAACATGATGCTGCCACCCCCATGCTTCACGGTTGGGATGGTGTTCTTCGGCTTGCAAGCCTCACCCTTTTTCCTCCAAACATTACGATGGTCATTATAGTCAAACAGTTCAATTTTTTGTTTCATCAGACTAGGGGACATTTCTCCAAAAAGTAAGATCTTTGTACCATGTGCACTTGCAAACTGTAGTCTGGCTTTTTTATGGTGGTTTTGGAGCAGTGGCTTCTTCCTTGCTGAGCAGCCTTTCAGGTTATGTCGATATAGGACTTGTTTACTGTGGATATAGATATTTGTCTACCTGTTTCCTCCAGCATCTTCACAAGGTCCTTTGCTGTTGTTCTGGGATTGAATTGCACTATTCACGCCAAAGTATGTTCTTCTCTAGGAGACAGAATGTGTCTCCTTCCTGAGCAATATGACAGCTGCGTGGTCCCATGGTGTTTATACTTGCATACTATTGTTTGTACAGACGAATGTGGTACCTTCAGGCGTTTGGAAATTGCTCCCAAGGATGAACCAGACTTGTGGAGATCCACAATTTTTTTTTTCCTGAGGTCTTGGCTGATTTCTTTTGATTTTGTTTGTAAACTTCTGACCCACTGGAATTGTGACTATAGTCAATTAAAAGTGAAATAATCTGTCTGTAAACAATTGTTGGAAAAATTACTCATGTCATGCACAAAATAGATGTCCTCAACATCTTGCCAAAACTATAGTTTGCTAATATGAAATCTGTGGAGGGGTTAAGCAATGAGTTTTAATGACTTTGACCTAAGTATATGTAAACTTCTGACTTCAACTGTAGCTAAATTCATGTCAACTATGTCTATTTCCGTTGATAGTTTCCAAGTCTCATTTTTATGACATCCTTTCTAACAAACTGCTTTTTCCTACATTTTAGTGCTGCATCTGCCTCCCAGATAGATAGATTACATATATACAGTACATACATGTATGCATATGTATACATGGATTGCATTTGATTTCCTCCAATCTGTAGGACTGGACCACCTCATTTTGTAGCCTGATACAGATGATTAATCCTAGAGATTCAATCCTATTACTTTCTCCAACACTTTTTGTTATTAATATCACATTAATTCTTCATTTTCCTTAACATTTCTGGGAAGTTATTTGTTTCCTCTTACATAAAGTCATAACTAAAGTATTTGGTTAACTGTTCTTTCCCTTTGCTCCCATTCTCTAATTTCTGATTATAAAGGATCTACATTTGCCCCTTTTTTGTTTACAAAATTATAGAGCCTTTTACAATAATTTCCAAGAACTGTAAAAGCAAATTGTGATGTTTCTTTCTTAAACTATTTGTCCATTTTAGTTGAATTCTAAACTTTTTTCCTGACAACTTTCTAGGCTTTCTGCTCCACATTACCACTATTGTTTGCAACCCTACAATTCCCATGAATGTTTCATAGAACATAGAACAATACAGCAGAGTACAGGCCCTTCAGCCCACAATGTTGTGCCATCCCTTAAACCCTGCCTCCCATATAAACCCCACCCTAAATTCCTCCATACACCTGTCTAGTAGTCTCTTAAATTTCACTAGTGTATCTAACAAATGTTTCCACCTACTGGTGTATCATAACTATACCTAGACTGCCTCTTGATGAAGATCTTTATTTTCTGATCCAATACCCTTTTTCACTGTTCCATATTGCTCATTTTCCATGAAGAGAGAACCAAATTATTTGTTTAATTGCTCTGCTGATTTATTGTTCCCAATTACAATATTGTCCAACATCTGACTGCAAGGCACCTACATGTGTCTTTTTTAAAATCAAACCAGCAAGCTATTTTACATCTCACATTTACAGTCCTTGCAAGTTATTTTTTTAGCACACTAGCTCCCTTTTCGGATCAGTTCTTGAGCACGGGTATTTGTAGAACACAGAGAGCAGTATGATACAGGAAAAGGCCCTTTAACTATAATGTCTGTGCCAATCATGATTCCAAATTAAACTCATCACATCTGCTTGCACATGATTCATAACCTTCTGTTCCCTGCCAGTTCACATGCTCATCTGAATGTCTCTTAAATGCCACTTTGATGTCTGGTTCCACTAGCACTCTTAGCAGCTTGTTCCAGCATTTTTAAAAAACTTGCCTTGTACATCTCCTTTAAACGTCCCCCTCCCCAACCTAAAGCTATGCCCTCTCATATCTGACATTTCTACAATGGGCAAAACAATCAACCCTATGTCTCCTAATTTCAGGCCACTCTATCCTCCAAAACTCCAGAGAAAACAATCCAATTTTGTCCAAATTTTTCTTACAGCTAATATTCTCTAATCCAGGTACTTCTGAACCCTCTCCAAAGCCTCCACAATCTTTCTGTAATGTGGTGACGAGATTTACACACAATACTCTAAATGTGGCCGAACCAAAGTTTTAGCCAGATTTAATATCATTTCCTGACTTTTATACACAATGCCTAACCAATGTGGATAGTCAGAGGCTTTTTCCCAGAGCTGAAATGGCTAACATGAGAAGGCACAGTTTTAAGGTGATTGGAAGTAGGTACAGAGGAGATGTCAGGGGTAAGTTTTTTTTAAATGCAGAGACTGGTGAATGTGTGGAATGGGCTGCCGGCGACGGTGGTGGAGGCAGATATAATAGGGTTTTTTAAGTGACTCGGATAGGTACATGGAGCTTAGAAAAATAGACGGGTATAGGTAACCCTAGGTAATTTCTGAAGTAAGTACATGTTCAACACAGCACTGTGGACCGAAGGGCCTGTACTGTGCTGTACGTTTCTATGTTTCAACCATTATGGCCATAATTCATCGAGAAAATTATTTTCCCTTTGCACATAACATTCATGTAAAGTCAACTGGAATACACAGTGGCTGTTCTTACAATTTATGTTGGCTTCTTTGCTCAATGAGGTTTCGAATTCTGTAACAGCCTAACCCCAATAACCAGTGCTGAATAGTTAACATTGTGTCTTCACAGTAACATCACAATTACAGAACTGTACATAATTTTTGTAGGAACAAATAAAGAACATCACTCTTATCAATGGTGTCATTCAGATTATTAGCAAACTATTTTTCAGTTCTACTTCAAAGAATGCAAGATTGTTCTATTGCCCTATGCACTCAATCAACAGTAAAGATACCCATATCTTATCAGTGAGATATTACTGTCTATATATCAAAGTTCAAAGCAAATTTATTATCAAAGTTATGTATATGCTACCATATATTGTGTTCACCTTCATAAAAGTTCAACACAAAGCCAGATTCAATAAAACATCAGGATGAAATGTGATATTTGAATAAATGTTCCTTGCTCACATATACTGAAATGAAAGAACAATGGAAACAAACTAAAACGAAAGAGATCCAGGCAAAATCTCTTGGATAGGTAAGGGCAAAGGCCATGCCTGATTTGGAAACTAATAGTAAAGAACTTGAAATCAACTCACTTTAGCAGTATAAGGCAATGGCCCTAAATGTGGGACAGAACTCACATCACAGAGGTCTGGATTACCTGATGTTTGTGAAAGGATGAACGAATCATGCAATGCTGACAATGATTCACCACATTTTATTCAGAGATTCAACTCAAATCTAAAAAAGGTAATTGTAGGAAAAAAACACATTCTGAAAATTAAAAGAAACTTAGCTACAGACTGTTAATGAAGATGCAGGACTATGTATTGGATTTTAAAATAATCACCTATATTGCATAGGAAACCTACAGTATAATCAGTAGTAATACAGCAGAGGTGGAGTCAAGTGAATGTGGAAACTGTTCTCTTGCAGCTTTAAATTCCTCAGTGTTATCATTTCAGAGGATCTATAATGGGTCCAGCATGCAAATGCCATTACAGAGAAAACACACAGAACCCCTCATTTCTTAAAAATTTGCGAAGATTTGGCATGTCATCTAAAATGTTGACAAATGTGTAGATATGTGGTAGCAAGTAAACTGACTGCTTGCATCATGACCTAGTATTGAAACACCAATGCCCTTGAACAGAAAAGCCAACAAAAAGCAGTGGATATGGCCCAGTACATCACAGGTATAACACTCCCTGCCAGAGGGTGACTTCTCCCAGCCCATCAATGGAACAGTTTAAATTCTTCTTCTTATATCACTGTTTTCCTTTTCAAGGTGGCTGGGATCCTGTCAAGAGTCCATGATCTACAGTTGCACTCAAACTGCGGTTCTCCACGGCAGTACATTCCCATTCTTGGAACTCACCAATTGGCCGCACTTTCAGATCTCCAGGAGTGGCTTGGAAGATGGGTACCTTCGGAGTGCAGACCTGTGGACCCGATTTCTCACCAGTGTCATTAACAGCAGCATTGTGGGGAGCCACAGCCATCGAGACAGTGAGTACAGCTGTCAGAGGCTTTTACACTCAGGTGATTGCTCTCTCCCTTTTGATGGTGAGTGAGAGCTTACTCTTCAGTTGGGAGAACTCGAAATAAAAGCAGTGCTACAGATTGTAACATGGAAACACTGACTGCTTGTCTCCCCTCTCGCTGTGGAAGGAGTGATATCTCTCTCTCGCTAACAAAGGAGAGCCTGAGGGAAGTCAAACTGTTGGGAAGAACAGTAGTTATCGATGGATGGTAGAGGGTCTCTCTTTGGGGCTTTGCTGTAGCTTGCATGATGGGTGGTGGGAGGGCTGGTGGTTTCTGCTAGAATAAGTGGGTGGGGGGAGGGTTGATGCTGCTTACTGCGTGTTATTATTGTGGTTTTTTTTATTTTTGTATTTGCAGAGTTTGTTGCTTTTTGCACATTGGTCGTTTGCCTGTCTTGTGTGGGGTTTTTCATTGATTCTATTGTGTTTCTTTCTATATACTGTGAATGCCCACAAATAAATGAATCTCAGAATTGAATAGAGTGACATACATTTACTCTGAACTTTGCTTGCAGACCAAGATTCCAATGGTGGCGGAGGGGGGGGGGGGGGGGGGAGTGGCAGGCAAAGAATACGAAGATCAGTTAGTATGCAAGGCTTAAATTTTATTGATATAGAAAGATATCGTGGAAATACGATGACTGCGTTGGAAACCTGACACAAAAGAAGTAGTCACAAGAGCCCTGTAGATTGAAAGATGACTTCACCGAGCACTTTCTCTCCATCTGCCACGAAAGGCAGGATTTCCCAACGGCCAACTATCTAAATTCTACTTCCAACCCTCATTCCATCATGTTAGACCATGGCCTCCTCTACTAAGTTCGATTTCTTGAACTTCCGGTTAATTGTTCCCTCCCCACTTCACCATTACCCGTTCCTGTTTCCCTCTTACAGCTTCTTTTCTAACTGCCAATCTGATGCTCCTCCCCTTTCCTATCTTCCATGGTCTTCTGTCCTCTTTTCCGATTCCCCTTTTCCAGCCCTTTATCTCTTCCACTAATCAACTTCCCAGCCCTTTATTTCACCCCTACCCTCTTCCAGTTTCACCTATCAACTGTCACCTTGTACTCCTTCTTCCCCTCTTTCTTAACTGACTTCTTTCCCCTTCCTTTCCAGTCCTGATAAAGGGCCTCAGCCTGAAATGTCAACTGTTTATTCCCATCCATAGATGCTGCCTGACCTGCTGAGCTCCTCCAGCACATTGTGTGTATTGGTCTAAATTTCCAGCGTCTGCAGTACCTCTGTGCTATTGATCATCAAAAAACCAAATGATGGCAGGTGGAGAGAAGGTGCTCGGTGAAGTTGTCTTTCAATCTACAAGGCTCTTGTGACTACTTTTTTATATTATATACAATACAGAGCCAGGCAGCAGAGCAAGTGAATACTGAACTACAGACTCCAACTCATGGCAAGTCATTGATACGCTACGCTATTATGGCTGGGCAGAAAACAAGCATGTTTTTGCAATTATATTACAGTTTTTGGATGCATTACAGGTGCTGAAGAATCCGTGTGTAAGAGTGAGATAGGATACCTGGTTAAATGGTATAGCAACATCAACAAACTAAAGAACTGGTCATTGACTTCAGGTAGGAGGAGAATAAAAACACGTCAGACAACATCGGTGGATTGGCAATAGAGAGGACCAACAATTTAAAATTCCTGGATGTTCTGGTTAAGATGGCACCGACCTCCAGTCTCCATTAGACTTAGTTGTTATTTTTAAGGTTTGTAGGGATGGCTTTGGGAACAGAGTTGCAAGTTAGAGGTCAGGTTAAGTTTTCGAGATGGGGATGTGGAGATTTAGAGGTCAGGCCAGAGTCCACTCTCCCCTAGGTCAGTAAGTTCCCCGTGGGATCAGCAGGATCAGAGGTCCGTTCAAGCAGTAGGTATAAGTACATGAGTTGGTGAGTCCAGAGTCTGGGTCTGTCATCAGAGCATCCAGAGTTCGAGGCCTGGAGTTCAGGGTCCTGTCATCATCAAGACCTGGGGTCGGTACCAAAGATCGAAATCCAAAGGTCAATTGTAAGTCCAGAATTCAAGGCCCAAAGGCAGAGGCTCTGGGTCTACGAGTTCACTGGGGAAGTTGGAGCCTGATATCTGTGAGCTCGGAGGAGGCTGGAGGCCCTGTCTCTCTTGGCGTTGGAGGATTTTTTTGTGTGTGTGAGTGAATGGGAGGGATGGGAAGGGGTTGCTGTTGTTCTGTTGAACATTGTAGGCATACCATGTTGACACCGGAATGTGTAGCGACACTTGTGGGCTACACCCAGCATATCCATAGGTTGTGTTGTTAAAATAAATAATGCATTTCACTGTATGTCTTAATGTACATGTGATAAATTAATGGATCTGAATCTGTTAACATAATTGGATGACCTGTCCTGGACCCAGTGCATGGATGTCATCACATGGAAGGTGCACACCATCTTCACTTTATTTATTTATTTAGAGATCCAGCACAGTAACAGACTATTATGGCCCAACAAGCCCAGGGTACCCAATTACACCCATGTGACCGATTAAACCTACTCACCTATGCGTCTTTGGAATGCGGGAGGTATTTGGAGCACCTGGATCTAACCCATGCAGTCACAGAGAGAACTTACAAACTGCTTACAGACAGCGGCAGGAAATGTACCTGGGTCAATGGCGTTGTAAAGTGATTTGCTAACCTCTATGCTACTGCGCCACTCTACACAATAACTTACGGAGGTATGGCACTCCAGTCACTGTACACTCTAAATAACTTCTGCATTTATTGTTGCTTTCATGTGAATACGTATACAGCATATCAAGTCAAGTCACTTTTTATTGTCATTTCAACCATAACTGCTGGTACAATGCACAGTAAAAATGAGACATTTTTCAGGACCATGGTGTTACATAAAACAATACAAAAACTACACTGAACTATGTAAAACAACACAAAAAAACTACACTAGACTACAGACCTACCCAGGACTGCATAAAGTGCACAAAACAATGCAGGCACTACAATAAGTAATAAACAAGATAATGTTGAAAGTATTCTGACTGGTTGCATAATGCTCTGGTACAAAAATTTGAATGCGCTGGATTGTGAGATGCTGCACAATAGAGGACCCAGCCCAATACATCACTAGCACATCCCTCCCACCATCAGTAGTATCTACACATGATGTCTCAAGGTGACAAGCCTGACATCTTCTTGTAGCTACCATTAGGCAGGAGGTACAGAAACCTGAAATCCCACATCACCAGAATCAACACAACTTCAACTATTGTTTAACTACAGGTCGACCTTCTATAATCCGGCACCATCGGGATCTGAGGGGTGGCAGATTAGTGAAAATGCCGAATTACAGAAGGATCACATTAAGCAATAACTAACCGCCTCATCATACCTTTAAAATATCATGTAAATCAGTACAAGTTAAATAATAATGAAACAGAAATATTAAATGAGTAGCAAGTGAAATTTTAATAAAGTAATATACTGTACAGGCACAGATAAACTAAAGGGTAGAGGTAAATGTACAGGAATTAACTTATACAGAACAGTTGAGCACTACCACTTCTAAAGTGAGACGTTTAATAAACCTTCAGGCAAAGTTACATGTCTGCAAGTGTGGGGTTGTCAGGATCATCAATATCTTCATCTTGAAAAATGAGTGAAGCATCAGGAACTGGTGCTGAAACTGACACAACAGCTTCTTCAAAAACTGTTGATCTTGGTGGCAGCACATCTGGGTGAGCAGAAGCAGAAGTCAGAGAAAGAAAGTTTTCTATACACACTTCACGTGACTGCCAGGTGGCTGGGGATTCGGCGCTGGGCTCTTCCCTCTTCACTCGCAGTTACTGAGTGAATCCTCGTTAGTTTCTTTTCCTCTGCTTAGTAATATGCTTAAATTCAGTGGGTCGCTATGTCTGATCTGAGGTCGTAGGCAGAAGAGAACGAAGCACCTGCCGAGCGACGCCGGAGGGTAGTGCACGACTGCCGGCAGGCGGGCAAGAAGGTGGACCGACCCACTGCGCGCCAGCTCCCCCGCGTTGGTGGGTGAGATGGGCAGGTACCAGGCAGCCGCGCCTCATGCAAATAATATTAATAAATGCAGGAAAACAAGCAGGAATCCCATCTGTGCTTACAAGAGCACGCCAACATGTGAACAGATCTAGCGCAACCAAAACAATGTGCAGCAGATTGGTAGAGTGGCCCCGGGAATTTGAAATTACAGTTGCACAGAAAATTTGAAATCAACGCCGTATTATCGAAGGAACCAGATTACAGGTCGTTGGATTAGTGAAGGTCGACTGTATTCGGTTCTTGAACCAACTCTAATCACAACATCAGTATAGCAACAATACAACCACATTGCAATACGATGGACTTCATTTTTTGTTCGACTTGTGCTTGTCCTTGTATAATTCAGGTACGTCTTTCTTGTGAATGTTGTGTATCTGATGTTGTGTGCCTCTGATTCTGCTCCGAGTAGGTTTTTCCTTGTACTTGTGTACACATGTAATTGCACATACGACAAAAAACTCAACTTTAACATGACTTTATTTACCAAGACATTTGGAGAAAAGCAACAGTAAATCAAAAAAATGTCCTTTTGAAAAGGCTCCAAGTTTTTTTTGTAAATAATTGGAACAGGTCAAATGAGCATGACTGCCAAAAGGTGCAAAATGTAAATAGCTTGACTCTGATTGAAGTGTAAATTGAGAGCAGCAGGAAATTCAGAATAACATCAACACTGTAAATAATCAATGAGGTTACAGAGTCATTTCAAAGCACATCATCCATTAAAACATCCAGGAACTGTATAGTGTGTTCCTACAAAGTCTAACCTGTACAATAATATGCAAGCTGTCTTAAATTGGATGTGGCCAGCAATGGCAAAGCATAAAGACAAATAAGACAAAATAAACTGAATGTTACTGCAATTACAATTCAAGTTAACTATACATCTTAAACCAAATGCTATACAAGTCCAGATATTTGCAGTACTTACCTTTTGATTTAGAGAATTCTAACATACATTTGTCTTAATGAACACTCAACATCATTCTCTCTGTTCACCTGAATCCTGCCTCCTTTTTAGGAATCATAAATTAAGATAATGGTGATGTAGAGTTCAACAACCTAATTAGTATTGTGCTTAGACTCAAACAATTAATCGAAAGATTGATCAAATAACAGAGGCAAATGCCAGTTTAGTTTAAAATTGTATGTGGTGTTTCACAGCACCATCATAACCACATACAGTATTTCTCTCTCCAAGAGCTAATTTACAATAGTTTATTGCTTTGTCTTTCTATAGCTGCTGTATATTCAACACATAGAATAAATGTCTGTCGCTATTTTGTACTCTGAAAATGACCTCATATGCTCTTATATCAAACTTAGTAACTATGCTATTCAAAGTTTCAAATTTTGGATTTCAACCAAAGTAATTATGTACATATTTCTCTTGAAAACATTTGGGCAGACAGAATTTGGGTTTAAAAATTAGCTTTAAGCTGTGGTACTAAGAAAATGCAATTATGTCTTTGAATATGTAATTTCTACTGACACCTGGCTTACAAATACACACTAATCAAAGAGTTATGATTTCACTAAATGATATTCTCAACTATTTCTCCGAAGTTACATACAACAGCTTTATGATACAAAAATATCCAAATGTCCCTCTTTGAAGTACAATCAGATGAAAGTGGATTCTGAACTAAAGATGATTTTGGGAGAATCTAAACAGCTCTTAATCCTTTTATACATGGGCAAGTTATTTTAGTTTAATACGTTCAGTAATCCTTAAATAGTCTTTTTCTTGGACTTTAATAAAAACATTTGGCAAAAACCATGCACAGCATCAATTTGAGGGGTGGGGGTTGCCAAACTTTTCTAACAAAAATATTAAAAAGCCCTCCCCACCGTCGAGCACATCCACATGAGCGCTGTCACAGGAAAGCATCGTGCATCATCAAAGACCCCAGCCATCCAAGTCATGCTCTCTTTTCACTGCTCCCATCAGTAAGGTGGTACAGGATATTACCACCAGGTTATTACCCAACAACTATCAGTCTCCTGAACCTGAGGGGCTAACTTTACTAGCTTAATCACTGAACTGTTCCCATAACCTATGTACTCACTGTCAAGGATTCTACAACTCATTTCCTTAATATTCATTGCTTAGTTATTTATTATTATTATTTTCTTTTTTCCCCCATTTTATATTTGCACAGTTTGTTGTCTTTTGAACACTGGTTGTAGTCCGTCCTATTGGGGGTGGTCTCTCATTGCCTCTATAGTGTTTTTTGTATTTACTGTGAATTCCTGTAAGAAAATGAATCTCAGGGTTGTATAAGGTCACATATATGTACTTTGATAATAAACTTACTTTGAACTTTGAAGAATGCAGAACTAAGTATTTTAATCAAATTGGTCTTGTAAAACAAATATTTAACATTGTATAGTATTAGAAAACAAACTGCATTTTGGTGATTCCAGAGACTTAAGAAACAATATTTTTACTTTCAATCAAGTCAATTATTTATATAAAAAAAAACATTTAAGATGGAATTTTTTGTAGTCATTAATCCTTTTAATACCTTCAATTTGGAGGTCTTTTGGGGCTGTTTGTTTGATAGATGATCTACGATACACCACATGAACACGACCCTTTTCCTCCTGTGCCTTCTGGCCCTTTTCCAATGGCTCAATAAAAAACTCACCAATATCTGCATGAATCAATCCAGCCTAGTGAATATAAAATTTAAATATTAATTAGTTTGCTTTTTAAAATAAAACAGGGTAGTAACAATATTGGTTAACAAGCAGTTGGCAAAAAATTTGTGAGCTATTTTCCCATCAATCAAAAATTCCAGTGGATTATGCTCCAAACAGACTTTCTGTTACATAATCATTTGTACAGCCTTCTACTGCTGCAGTGTTTACAGTTGTTATAGATGGTAAGTCAGAAGCTAACCAATCTAATCCTATAAGTAAAAAGCAAATGATTATTTTTGTGACAAGCTGAAGCATACAGGTTTAAATAAGTTGATTCTGATTCATTGGGACACATCAGGACCAGTATGTTTTAGCCTAATTATATGGCTGCCCCAATTAACTGAAGTTTCATGGAAATTATTAAAAAGGTTTAAAAAAGACAAACTACTGTTTAACTGAGTAACAAATTAAGTATTTAAATGAAATACAAACCAAATTAGAACAGTACCAATATCAGTACAGTGTTATAAAACTGTGTATTAGTTCATAATGGTTACCGACAGAGGAATACATCAAGTGTACTCGATTGGTAAATTTCCCCTTCTAAGCCCCTTAAAGCATCAAGGCTAACATACTTCCCAATAACCAACTAATTCTTTTTGTCAGTTCCTGACATATAGTAATTGATTCATTGCTTTCTTTGAACCCGATAGCGTTGTGTGTTTATTGTAAAGAGAACCATCCAGCGTGTTATGGCATGGAGATATCATCGGCACAACATGTTAGAAACAAGTTTGGGAGTTTTGTAGAATGACATGTTTCTACACTTACAGCACCATCACTACCGTTCTTGCAGTGTGCTTTCTTGAATTTATTGTGGTGCCTACTTTTCCAAGAAGACAACAAATCTGCTATTTTAAAATCTTTGTGACCCAGCTTCTTAGCTGGCTCCTTTGACTTGTTTTTTAACATTGGTTCACTTACTTACATACGTCATCCAGTTACAATGGAAAACCATTGATTAAGGGTTTCTTTAACAGCTGGATCCCCACCTTCATACTTCCATTTCTGGGATGTTCCTGTTGTCCTTTGCCTAATGATCATTCTTCTCACACTTTATCTTGCTGATGTATCATAAGATCATAAGACATAGAAGCAGAATAAGTCCAATTAGCCCATCGAGTCTGTTCTGTCATTCCATCATGGCTGATTTATTATCCCTCTCAACCTTCTCCCCATAACCGTTGACACCCTGACTAATCAGGAACCTATCAATCTCCGCCTTATATATACAGTCAATGACCTGGCCTCCACAACTGTCTGTGGCAATGAATTCCACAGATGCACTTTCCTCCACATCTCTGTTCTAAATGGCCATTCCTCTAGTTTGAGGCTGTGATCTCTGGTCCAAGACTCACTCGCTATAGGAAACATCCTCTCCACATCCACTCTATCTAGGCCTTTCAATATTCAATGGGTTTCAATGAGACACCCCGCCCCCCCCCCCCCAACTAAGCGAGTACAAGCGCAGAGCCAGCAAACACTCCTGATATGATATGTTAATCCTTTCACTCTAAGAATCATTCTCATGAACTTTCTCTGGACCATCTCCAAATGCCAGCAATTTTTTTTCTTAGATAATGGGCCTAAAACTGCTCAAGATACTCCAAGTGCAGTCTGACCAATGCCTTCTAAAGCCTCAGCATTACATCCTTGCTTTTATATTCTAGTCCTCTCAAAATGGATGCTAGTGCTGCATTTGCATTCCTTACTCAGTGTGCAAGTTAACCTTTAGGGAATCCTGTACACCTCAGGTTTTTGAACTTTCTCCTGTTTAGAAAATAATCTACGCCTTTATTCCTTCTACCAAATTGCATGACCATACACGTCCCTACACGATGTTCCTTCTGTCACGTCTTTGCCCATTTTCCCCAATCTGTCTAAGTCCTGCTGCAAAGTCCCCGCTTCCTCAGCACTATTTGTCCCTCCATCTATCTTTGTATCATCTGAAAACTTGGCCACAATGCCATCAATTCCATCTCCAAATCAGACAGAATGTGAAAAGAAGCTGACCCAACAATGACCTCTGCGGAACACAACTACTCACTGGCCGCCTATTATTAAAGTCCTCTTTATTTCCACCCTTTGCCTCCTTCAATCTTTTATCCATGCTGGTATCTTTCCTATAATACCATGGACTCTTATCTTGTTAAGCAGCCTTATGTGTGGCACCTTGTCAAAGCCCTTCTGAAAAGTTAAGTAAACAACATTCACTACTTCTCCTTTATCTTCCTTGCCTGTTATTGCCTCAAAGAATTCCAACAGATTTGTCAGGCAAGATTTCCCCTTAAGGAAACCATGCTGAATTTGACCTATTTCATCATGTGCCTCCAAGTATCCTGAAACCACATCCTTAATAATTAACTCCAACATCTTCCCAACCGCTGAAGCCAGACGAACTGGTCTATAATTTTCTTTCTTCTGCCTCCCTCCCTCCCAGAGTGACATCTGCAATTTTTCAATCCTTTGGAACCATTCCAGAATTTAGTGATTCTTGAAAAATCATCACTAATACCTCCACTATCTATTTAGCTATCTCTTTCAGACTCTTCAGATTCTCAAGCACCTTCCCCTTGGTAATAGCAATTACATTCACTTCTGCTCTCTGCCACACTCAAATTTCTGGCATACTGCTAATGTCTTCCATTGCAAAGACCGACACGAAGTATTGTTCCCTATCACTGCATGTCCGATATCATTTTCCAGTGGTCCATTCTCACCTCTCTATATATTTGAAAAAAATTGTTATCCTCATCTATATTATTGTCTAGCATCCATTCATATTTTATCTTTTCTCAAAAGTGTGCAACAATGAGTGGTGTTAGATGGATGGCTTTTAATTTGGTACAGAAGATTAATTTTTTCGGCTGGTGTCGTGCAATTTAAATTGCTATCATTCGTCCTATATGGATAACAATACACAAGCACGTGGAATTTACATGACTGTTTGCTCTAAGCACTGTTTGCTGTAGACCACACCTGACTAATCATCTCCTGCCCCAACTAATGTCCTTTGTTCTTTAGGCATTGTTCCAAATAAGCGGCTGCCCTGATTAACCAATGTTCAATAAACTGGAATTCACTGTATAAATATACAAACCATTCATCCAATGTTCACTGCAATAGATGCAAGAGTACAGTTATTTCCCTCCTCTCTTATTTTAAATGAGTCATTTATTTTATAAACTACTCCCAAGACTTTTTTAAAATTCCCAGTTTTCATGTTCTTGTGTTTGTAAGAAGCCTCCAAATATTCCAGTGAATGAAAATTTCCTTAAGCAACAAATTAAATTAATCTCTTTCTTGTAGCAAAGACTCATTAAATAGTCAATAACTGGGAAGGCAACACACACAAAATGCTGAGGAACTCAGCAGGTCAGGCAGCATCTATGGAAATGAATAAACAGTTGACTTTTCAGTCTGAGACTTTTCTTCATGACCACATTTCCAGCGTCTGAAGAATCTTTTGTGTTGGGGAAATGTGTACTAACTTCCTTTTACCAAATCTGGCAAGGATTTTACCAAATTTACAGCTCAAGGTTAATTTTTTTTGGTAGAATATGTCATCATTTGATCCATTATCAAACGTTTGCCTTGGGTTGATATGGGGAAAAGTAACTGATAATGTTTGATTGTTCTTTGTAATCTTATCTCCACATTATTTCTACAAGAACCTTACAAAATAAAAATATTTAAATAACGAAAATTAGCTATCAGGCAGCTTGCTTACCTTCCACTCCATCCCCAGCCCCACTTCTACTTTACAGTAAGCCAAGAGCAAGAACAGGAAAACATCATTTGAGGAGAAAGTCCATCACAGGTAAAATCCTCTCCACCAGTGAGCACATCTACATCGAACGCTGTCCCAAGAAGTCAGCATCCATCTTCAAGGACCCCCACCAATCATGTCATGCTCTCTTCTTGCTGCTGCCATCAGGTAGATGGTCCAGGAGCCTCAGGACTCATACCACAAGGTTCAAGAACAGTTATTACCCCTCAACCATTAGGTTCTTGAACCAAAGGGGATAATTTCACTCAACTCCGCTCACCCCATCACTGAAATATTCCCACATTCGAGGTTCACTTTCAAGGACTCTTCAACTTATGATCTCAATATTTATTATCTATTTATTATTATTACTTAATTTTGTATTTGTACAGTTTGTTGTCTTTTGCACACTGGTTGTATGCTCAGTTGATGCAGTCTTTCATTGATTCTATTGTGGTTATTGCATGTATTGAATATGCCCACAAGAAAATAAAATTACTTCAGACTTCTGGAATTGGACATTAATCTATGAACTTATAAGTGGAAACCAGGACATAAAATATAAATAATTAAATTTAATGAGGCATTGGATCATTTAAACTATTTTATTATCATGCTTCAAAACAGAAGACCGAACAAATAATTTACATTAAATTAAATCAAGAATTGTAACAGAATCAGATAGATAGATCAAATCCAGTTCTGGTGAGGGGCCTGAGACCTAAAATGTTAACTTTTTCCCACAGATGCTGCCCAATCTGCTGATATTTTATGACTAAAAATACATAAATTTGAATGACAACAAAATATGGACTAAATTAAGTTAACTGACAGCTAGCAAATTCACAGACAGCAGCTATGTATGTTCAGTCAAATATCAAGTGCAAAAAAATGTTCTGGATGTTAGATGACTGACAAGTTAACAACAAGCACATTACTGATCATGTGGTAAAATGGAAGCACAATATCAATTTTAAGTATCAAAAATCAAACTCCAGAAAAGGATCCATCAGTCCACCACGTACATGCTACTCAACAAATGGCCATCAGAATCAGATTTATTCTCACTGACATATGGTGTAAAATTTGTTGTTTTGTGGCAGCAGTGTACTGCAAGACATTAAAAAGCACTATTAAGTTACAATAAAAAGAGGAATAGTGAGGTAGTGTTCATAAGCTTATGGACTGTTCAGATATCTGATGATGGACAGGAAGAAGCTATTCCCAAAACATTGAGTGCGCATCTTCGGGCACCTGTACCTCCACCGTGATAGTAGTATTGAGAAGAGGGCACACCCTGGATGGTGAGGGTCCATTTTAAGATGTCCTCTAAGCTGGGGAGGCTTGTGCCCATGATGGAGCTGGTTGAGTCTACAGCCCTCTGCAGTGACACTACTCAACCTGCCGATCTGTCTCACTCCTGTACTCTTCCTCATCACTATCTGATATTGTACTAGCAACAGTGGTGCCAGAGCAAACTTATAGATGATGTTAGTGCTGTGCCTAGCAACATAGTCATGAGTGTAGAAAGAAAGCAAGGCAGTGGGCTTAGCACACATCCTTGAGGTGCACCTGTGTTCAATGTCAGTGAGGGGGAGATGTTATTACTGGTCTGCACTGACTGTGGTCTTCCGATGAGCAAGTCAAAGATCCAGAAGTCAAGGATCCAATTGCAGAGGGAGGTACGGAGACCCAGGTTTGAAGCTTGTTGTTTAGTACCAAGGGTATCAAGTACCCATCTATACTAACCAGATTTACCAACACTTTGCCTGTAGCCTCCTATATCTTCAACTCAAGTATCCATCAAAATATTTAAAATGTGAGAGTTTCTCTTTCTACCTTCTTCTCAGGCAGTATGTTCCAGATTACAACCACCTTGTTGGTGAAGAAATTTTCCCTCAGATCCCCTGTCATTCCAGGAATTAGCCTGGTAAATCTCTTCTAGACTGCCTCTTATGCTATCATATCTTGTAAGCTCCATTTTCTGTGCAATAAAGGCCAACATATTGTTTGCCTTCTTGAGTACAGGCAGTTCCCGGGTTATGACCGAGTTCCGTTCCTGAGTCCGTCTTTAAGTCGGATTTGTATGTAAGTCGGAACAAGTACATCCGGTATTATTTAGTGTCAGTTAGTCAAACGTTTGTCTTAGTATATAGTATATATTTTACCTTTCTATGCATATAAAACTTAAGAAACCTACGTATTCCAATAATCAAACCACTGCATTGCTTAGTAATAATTGTAGCTTTCATCGGGGCAGGCCTTTCACATGCTCCATTATTCTCACTTTATCCTTTAAAATTGTTCCGATCGTTGACCGACTGTAGCCTAATGCTTTTCCAATTACCGATGGCGTTTCACCCCTTTCCAAATGCTTTATTAATTCCACTTTATTTTCAATCGCAATCACTTCCCGTCAATGGAACAGAAACCCTACGGGTGGCGGGTCCCGAGTTCCACTGGGTCCTAAGGACCACCGCACTGAATTCCCTGGGTCCTAAAGTCCACCGCACTGAGACAAGTTAAATGGGACATGTGGGGGCTGTGTTGGGTTTGGGTATTTGATCCTCCTCAATATTCCGCATGGGAATTTAAACTGGAGGTGGCAGTGTTTTTTTTTTAACGAGGTCGAGTTGCGAGCTCGACATCAACCCAGCACGGATGGTATGAGAGTCACTGGATCGACATCAACCCGGCACAGGAGTGGTCTGTCATTGGATCGAACTCGGGAACCTTTGTTCAGAAGCCCGGCGCTGATCTCACTGCACCACCAGCTGACCGGAACGGGGGGGGGGGGGGGGGCAGGGTCAGGGTGAATCTTGCTAAGAAAAATTTAAGCCAAATACAAAGTTACACATTCAACACAGTGTCAACGGCAACAACTTAATATGGCGGACAGCGTTCTCCTTCCTCGGTTCGTAAGTACGAGTTGTCCGTAAGTGGGACGTTTGTAACTCGGGGACTACCTGGACTTTCCACACCTGGCCAATAACATTTTGCAAGTAGCCACAAAAACCACATAGATTTCTTCGCACATTCCAAATTGCTATCTATTAAGATCTTATTTTGTTTTTTGAGTTCTTTTAATTTCACACTATCCCCAGATTAAACTCCATTTGCCAAATTTTTGCTCACTTACTTAATCTATCTATATTGTGTTGTAGAGTCACAATATCCTGATTGCAGGATAGACTTACATCCATTTTTATGCTAGAAGTAATATTATTAAAGCATACAAAATTCTCAGAATCATAGACTCTACAACACAAACCACCTTTTGGCCAAACTGGTCCATACCAACCACAGTATCCCTCCCGCTTGGCTCAGTTGTCAGCATTTAGCCCATAATCCTCCAAGCCCTTCCACCTTATATGTCTATCCAAATACCCCTTCAATACGGCAATTGCGCCTGCCTAGTCCACTCCCTTTGGCAGCTCATACAAGATACTCATGACCATCTATGCTACATCTCAGATATCGTTTAAATCTCTCCACTCCTGTACTTCTAGTTTTGGACCCTTTCCAGCCTGATGGCTTTGCTATTACAGGATGACCAAAACTATACACAATGCTCCAAGTATGGTCTCACAAATGACTTGTGTAACTGCAGTATTCTTATGGAACTTGAAGCAGTAAAAGCAGAGTTAATCTTCCTATGTCTGTAGCTTCAAGAAACAGGGGCACACAATCTTAAATTAAGACTTTAATTATTAGGGGCAGATGAGCAGAAATTTCTTAATCCAGTCTGGGGTGAACTGTTGCAGTTCTCTACCTACCAGGGCTCTCAGTCAGACTGAGATACTAAGAGAATCAAGCAATAGTGTAGGAAATTAGCCCTGAGATAAAAGATCAGTAATATTTTTAGGGAGCCATGGTAACATAGCAATTAGCACAATGCTATTACAGTAGAGGCATCAATGTATGTTTCAGAAAAAGGCACCTCAGATGAAACAAAAAGGTCATGATTAAATGGCTGCGACCCATACAGGTATTTATGTAACCTTCACAAGTGCTGCAAGGCATTCTACATCATTGCTACCAAAGGTAAAGTGCAGAATATTCAGCCAGAAATCATGTCAATAATAGGGAAGTGTGGGGGCATGAGCTGAACTTGCTAATTCGACAGATAAAAGTTTTTAAAGAAATGCCAGAGCAGACTCAATGGGCAAAATGGCCTAATTCTACTTCTACATCTTATGGTCTCATAGTAATCCTTGGGTGTACGGTGGGGGCAGCAGGGGAAAGGAAGAAGGCTTCCAATTTGAAAGACGTAATCTGCCAACCTTCATGCGGGATTCCCTGAAGTTTAAATTGCAGGTTAACTTGGTAATAAGAAAGGCAAATGCAATGTCAGCATTCATTTCAAGAGGACTGGAATATAAAAGCAAGGATGTAATACTGAGGTTTTAAAAGGCATTGTTTGGACCACATTTTTTCGAGACACACACACCACAGTATATTATATAATGCAGCTACTACAACACTGTTCCATTCAAGCCTAAAGATTTACTCTTGAGGGATAATGTTTTTCCTACAAGATGGAAATAGATGCTTGGCAGGTGAGACTTGTGGCTGTGAAACAATCTTAGGTTCTGGGGCCTCTTCGTGGTGGTTGTACGAGCTGACTGCTCTGGACACCTTTGTTCTGGACAAGTTGGCATCTCAGTTCATGGTAAGTTGCTTGATCTACTGATCTAACCAAGGCCACCAGACTAGCTTCGAGCAAACACTTACATTTTGACCACGCCAAGAGAACCAGCATGTAGCTCCTCCAACACTTAAGCTCTCAGCTTGGATGCTACAACAAATTTCCATCCCCACATAAGGTAGCCTGCATCAAGGGCAAGTTCATCCCAACACCAGTAAAAATGGGGAAACTGCTGGAATTTCTGCTGCATATTTCAGCCATTTTGAGTTGCCATGTAGACCGAAAAAATGTAGGATTTTTCTGGTTTCCCTTTGCATCATTTCTGCTGCAACAAGGAGACTTTCAATTTTCATTAGAGAGAATTTGCATTGTGAAGAGGAATATCCTCTTTTCTAAATTTTTTCTTGTATTTCCTTTTCCAGAGCAAGTAGAACAATCCATCAGCATTTCCATAATTAGTTGTTCTCTTGAATTCAACCCTGCAGTTGTGCCTTCCAAGAAACAGAGTCCGTCCTGCATTCATGTGGCTACTCTTAGTGGAACACCCCTCTGTGGACTGAAAATAGACACTAGTGTGTGATGATCAGTAATGAGGGTAAACTCTCTCTCATGTAAGTACTGGCTGAAACATTTTAAACACCAAGGCTCAAGGCCTCTGTCAATCTGTGCGTAATGTTTGACTGCAGTGATTAGAGAACGTGATGCAAAAGCTACGAGGTGTTCACTTCCGTCAGTCATAACGTGTGACACGACTGAACCTATAGCATAAAGTGAACCATCACAGGCAAGCTTCACCGGATGAGGTGGATCATAATGTATGAGTACAGTGGTCTGACGTCAACATTTCCTTTCGTTTTTTGGAAAGCCACCTCACACTGCTTTGTCCATTGCCAATTCTTTCTGATCTGTAATAATGAATTCAAGGGGTACAGTACAGAGAAAGAGGAAGGGAGGTGGGCTTGCTGTGCTCGTGAACAACAGATGGTGTAATCCTGGTCACATTTCTGTAAAAGAATGAATTTGGTCCGGGCATCGAACTGTTTGATGTGAGTTTGTGTCCACTTTATCTACCACGCGACTTCAGTCAAGGCATATAGCTCATTGTCTACATTCAGCCTTCCCGATGCTGCATGTGACATCATACACACCACCAGCACGAGACTCCAGGCTCAACAGCCCAATGCATTCATTGCAATATAGGGAGATTTCAAACATGTTTCTCTCTTGACAACCCAATCCATCTTCAATCAGTTGGTCAAGTGTTATACAAGAGAAAAAATACTGGATCTCTTGTATACAAATGTTAAAGATGCATCCAGCTCCATAGCTCTCCCCCCACTTTGAAGATCAGATCACAACCTGGTTCACCTCATGCCCTTGTATAAGCCTGAAGTACAGCAACAGCTAGCTACATAAGAACATAAGAAATAGAAGCAGGAGTAGGCCATCGAGCTGCTCCACTATTCAAGATTTCCTGAATTCCAGCATGTCCCAGGTGATTCAGTCTCTCCTCATAGTCCAACCTCCTTACCTCTGGAATCAACCAGGTGAGCACCCTCTGCTCTGACTCCAAAGCCAATACATCCTTCAAGTAAGGAGACAAGAACTGCACACAGTACTGCAAGTGCACATTCACCAGTACCCTGTATAGTCGCAGAATAACCTCCCTGCTCTTCAATTCAATCCCTCTAGCAATGATGGCCAACATTCCATTTGCCTTTTTGATAGCCTGCTGCACCTGCAAACCAACCTTTTATGATTTATGTACAAGCACTCCCAAGTCCCTCTGCACAGCAGCATGCTGCAATTTCTTTTACCATTTAACTAATAATCTGATCTTCTATTTTTCCTTCCAAAGTGGATGACATTGCATTTACCAATCTTGTATTCCATCCGCCAGACCCTTGTCCACACTTCACCTATTTATATCACTCTGCAGACTCTCTGTATCTTCTGCACAATTTGTTTTTCCACTCAATTTAGTATCATCAGCAAACTTAGATACACTACTTCCAGATCATTAATGTACATCATGAACCGTTGTGGACCCCGCACTGAACCCTGTGGAACACCACTAACCAATGATTGCCAACCAGAGTAACACCATGTATCCCAACCCTCAGCTTTCTATTAGTTAACCAATACTCTTATACATGCTAATACATCATCCCCAACTCTATGCATCCTTATCTTGCAAATAAGTCTTTTATTCTGGAAATCCAAGTAAATAATGTCTATCAGTTACCCTCTATCCACTGCGTTCATTATATCCTCAAAGAACTCCAGTAATTTGTCAAACAGAACCTGCTTTTGATGGATCCATTTCTTTCCAGATGCCTCGCTATTTCTTCTTTAGTGATAGCTTCAAGCAGTTTCCCAACTACAGATGTTAAACTAACTGGCCTATCGTTACCTGCCTTTTGCCTACATCCTATTTTAAACAGTGGCGCGACATTCGCCGTCTTCCAATCCGCTGGGATTTGCCCAGAGTCCAGAGAATTTTGGTAAATTATCATCAAAGCCTCTACTACAACTTCTGCCATTTCTTTCAGTGCATTCCATCAGGACTAAGGGACTTACCTATTTTCAGGCTCACGTTTACTTAGCACTACCTTTTTAATGATAGCTATTGTATCGAGGTCCTCACCTTCCATCGCATCCATATCATCCCTCTTTGGCATATTAGATGTGTCCTCCACCATGAAGACCAACACAAAATAATCATTCAAAGCCTCTGCCATTTCCTCATTATCCAATATCAATTCCCCCTTCTCGTCCTCCAAGGGGGCTATGTTCACTTTAGCCATGCTTTTCCACTTTATATAATTATATAAACTTTTACTATCCATTTTTATATTTTGTTCTAGTTTATTTTCATAATCTATCTTCCCTTTTTTATTGCTTGCTTTGTGGTTCTTTGTTGCCTTTTAAAGTCTTCCCAATCTTCCTGTTTCCCACTACTCTTGGTGTCTTTGTACACTAAGATCGTAAAGAAATGGTCTCCAGAGACCATCAAAACCTTGAAGGGCTACTTTGAGGTTACGGACTGGAATGTAATTTGTGAACCATATGGGGAGGACATTAACGGATTTACTGATTGCATCACTGGCTATGTCAACTTCTGTGTGGACACTGTAATATCATCAATGACTGTTCGCTGCTTCCCTAACAAACCATGAGTCACCAGTGAACTAAAGGTTCTTCTCAACCACAAAAATAGAGCCTTTAGATCAGGAGACAGGGAGGAATTGAAACATGTGCAGAGGGAGCTAAAGGATTAAGGTGGCTAAAGAGGAATACAGGAGAGAGCTGGGGAACAAGCTTGGGCAGAGTAGCACACAGGAGGTGTGGAGAGGCATGAAGAACATCATTGTCTTCAATCAGTCTAGCTGTAGAGGCTTGGAAAGGAGCTGTGAATGGACTAATGAGTTAAACCAATTTTTCAATAGGTTTGACAATTGCCTTCCAGTTCACACACCCCCCAAAACACTAATCCAGGTGCAGAGGCACCCAATGCTCCCTCAGCACCAATGCCTCCCCCCCCCCAATTCAACACGTAGATGAACAACACAAGCTACCACAGTCTACATTCCTTTGCCCTGCACCTAACTATCCACACCTCCGCATACCTACTGCTATTGTCGTGATCTTCACCTACCCCAGCCCCCACCTTCCATCAACTCCTCAGTCATCATGGACTCACCTTCACGACTGAGCAGGTGTGATGGGCTCTGGGGTAACTCGGACACAGCAGTGGGGCCAGATAGTGTGAATCCCAAGATCCTGAAGGAGTGTGCTGAGCAGTTATGTGGAGTTCTCAAGCATATTTTCAATCTGAGTCTCAGCCTGGAAAGGGTCCTGACTGTGTGGAAAACATCACGTGTGGTCCCAGTACCCAAGGAAGGCCAACTGAAAGTCTTGAATGACTGTTGTCCAGTGGCCCTGACCTCACACATCATGAAGACCCTGGAGAGGCTGCTCCTGGCTCACCTCCGACCCCCGTCAGATCAACCCACGATCCCCTACAGTTGCCTAACAGGAGCATATTAGATTCAATGATGCTGTCACCTACTTGCTGAACAGAGATCCTCCCATCTGGATAAGCAGGGCAGACTGTGGGAATTATGTTTTTGATTTCTCAGGTGCCTTCAATACCATACAACCCTCATTGTTCGGGGAAAAGCTCTATTCAATGCAGACTGGCACTTCCATTGTATCCTGGATAATGAACTACCTGACTGGCAGATGGCAGTATGTTTGGATTCAGAGCTTTGTGTCAGACATGGCTATAAGCAGCATTCTGGGCAATTCAGGGGACTGTATTGGCTCCCTTCCTGTTCCCCCTGTATACCTCTGACTTTAGGATGACACCGAGTCACGTCATCTGCAGAAATTTTCTGATGACTCAGCAATAGTTGAGTAGATAAATGGAGGACAGGAGGATGAATACGGTGCCCTGGTGGAGGACTTTGTCAAATGGTGCAAGCTGAATCATGGGTAGCTCAGCATTAACAAGAGAAAGAAGATGATGATGGACTTTAGGAAGCCTAAGCCTGCTAGTATTGGAGTATAAAAGTTGAAATTGTTTGCTGTGTAACCAAAACTATGTAGTCAGCTTTGAAACTTGCTATTTGCTATGCATGTATCCAAAATGAAATCTTAAGAATGTAGAAGACAATGCTGTGTAAATGAGAGGTAGCTAAGAGATGTAGATTAGAACATGATTAAGTCAATGGGGAGAAACAATAGTGGTGGATGAACGTGTGATACGCAACTATAGACCGATTGCATATGCTAACGCAACTAAACCAGGAGATTGCTATAAAAAATGCTATGTCCAAGGATCGGTGGGCAATCAGCGACTAGCTCACTGACTGTCTCAGCTTTGATTTGCAAATTAAAGTTTAATACTTCTTGAAGAATCTTCTGCGTCTCCTGGTCGTTTATGGGGCACGAGAAACCACGACAAAATTGGCGACCGCGGCAGGACCAGAAAGAGACCCGCGGAAAGGAAACGGCAGATTGGGGACGCTTCCCAGTCCTCTAGGGACCCCCAAAAGGCTAACAGAATTAAGGGTGCACCCAAACAAAAGGTAAGCGCTTTTTGCGACAATTTGGACTAGAATTCTGTTGGCTTTGGGGAGGTCTTGGAGTCTCAGAAGTGTGGAACCACTGCCGAGGGGTCTCTCCGGTCCAAAGAATCTGGCAGAATTGGGGGTTAACAGGAGGCTCAGAGGATTGATCAAGAACACTGCAGTGAGGGTAAGTACAAATAAGTTAATAAGAAGTTAAGAAAAATTCCACGTGGTGTTGGTAAATCTCTGTGGATACCGCTTCGTATAAAACGAAGGTCTGAATGGGCAGGGAAAGGGAAAATAGAGAAAATCCTCGTGGATACCGCCTTAAGAGATAAGGGTCTGAACAGACGAGGTACAAAAAGCAAGTTCTGTGGATACCGCTCTGAATAGAGGTCTGTACGGGCAGAACAGAATAGGA
This sequence comes from Hemitrygon akajei, assembly GCF_048418815.1. Lineage (NCBI taxonomy): Eukaryota > Metazoa > Chordata > Chondrichthyes > Myliobatiformes > Dasyatidae > Hemitrygon > Hemitrygon akajei. The sequence goes on along the minus strand of NC_133144.1, from coordinate 38,554,588 downwards.
AACAAGGACAGTCCAATATATAGTTTAAAGCGCTGGTAGATAGACGATAGACTAGGCATAGAATTAGAGTAAATAATATTATCCAGTAAACGAACTGTGAATCTCTGAAATACCTTAAAAAGAGAGAATAACATGACAGGTAAAGGAACGGCAGTAGAGATTCTGAGCAAAAAATTCCCGATAAATAGATATGAGATCACAAAAACTTCAGAAAAATGGGAAAAAAGAACCAAAAACCTGGTCACAAAGTGGCCAAGAGAAGGAACGTTTGATGTAAGCTTGTGCGAAGAAATGGAGGGACTAATTAAAAATTACAAACCGAAAGATAAATCTAAGAAGAGGGCAAAAAAGAGAACAAGAAATGAAAGTGTTAAAACTCTTCAGAACGGAGGGAGAAAGGCGGAGGAGGACAGGTAGAATATTGATTACAAGCGAGGAAGACACTAAGGTGCTGGAGAAACAGCCTGTTAGAGAGAGAGGAAGGTACAGTGAGAAGCTGGCTTCAGCTCTGTACCCGGATGCGAAAGAAACAGAAAAGCCCCCTCCCTATAATGAGGAAGGAACCCCTAAACAGTGCCCCCTGCTGACGGGAACAGTAAACATGCAGGGAGAAGTACAAGTTTGGGATAATGAGGAGGAAAGAAGACAATACGAGAAGGAAAAAGCGGCGATATGGAAGGAGATACAGGCAGAAAGGATAAAGGTGGAACAGGCAAAGAGAGAAATGGAAGAAGAGATTGAACGGATGAAATACTTGAGAGAGGAAAAGGAGTATGAGGAGTATCGGTTATACCATAGAAATAAACAGACTAGAAAAGAAAGTGGCTCATCAGGGCAGGAAGAGATGAGGCATTCAAGAGGAAGTGGAAAAAAGATAGGAGATGAGAGTCTTGGAGAAACACAAGAGAGAAGGGAATCAAGCACGAGTAAGGATCATGAGGAGTCCCTGCCACAGGTGTACAGACACGGACAGGAAGAAAGAGAAGGTGACTCATTGGAGGAGCAAGAGATAAGTGGAGAGAGAGAGGATGCGAGAATTTGTGGGGAAGAGGTAGGAGGCAGAAGCCTAGAAGAGCAGAAGGAGGTGGTAGGGGAGCGACTTGCGGAAGTAGAGAGAGAGCTAGATAAGTTACTGAGAGGGGATTGCCAGAGGAGATGCGAAAAATACTCCAGGGACCAACCAAGTATTGAATCAAGACAGAAAGGAAGGACTCCACAGGGAGACCGAGGGAAGAAGAGGACCCCGGAGACATTTCTGTGGGAGGCAGTAAAGACATACCCTGAGACAGATGGGGAGTCAGGCAAGGAGGAGAGCCAGGGCAGGTGGGAAGGAGGAGGAAGAATGATGCCGTTGTTAGTTAAAGGATCAGGACAAGTGCAGTATATCCCTTGGGGATCCCAGGACCTAGAAGGGCTAAAAAACACTCTGCCCAAACTACATGAAGGAGCAGGGAAATGGATTAGAGTCCTTGAAGAAGAAACGGCGGGACGATTATTGGCTATGGGAGATTTGAAGGCACTATTGATAAGGTTGATGGGAACCTCCAAATTTAACAAACTAATGGAAATGGCTGGCATAGTAAACTCGAACGACCCAAGAACTGATGGAGACGGGTTTGGCAGAGGGTATGGCAGGCCCTCAGGAAGCTTTACCCACCCAAAGTGGACCCCAAAGCCTTAAAAGGGGATCCACTGGGAGACACTGAAAACCCAGCAGCCTACGTAGAAAACCAGTTGAAAAGGTGGAGACTGGAGACTGAGCAAGAGGTGGAAAATAGCTTATTTATCACCACACTGTTCCGACATAGCATTTTGGATGCAATGCCTCTGCAAGTAAAATCCAAACTGGAGGAAGTGGTTGGGCTGACGTCAATGACCCCACAAGAATTTAGAGACCACGTAGTCCATGTGGTTGAGAAATACCGGAAAGACAAACGAAGGTTGGCTGAGCAGCAGGAAGAGGTGCAAAGAAAGTTAATACAAATGTAGCTCGAAGAACTCAAAAAGAAGGAAAAAGAGAAAAACAAAAAGATGCTGCCAGCAACCACCGGTTCATCGAACTGGATGAAGCACCGCTATATGGAGGAACCGATCATACTGTAAGACAAGGGCTGGAAAACCCCATGCCAATAATCGTCTTTGGAGGAGCATTCCCACAAATGCCCTATCAGGAACAGACTAAATTCAAACAGCCCAGACAGGACTGGAAGTCCCAAGGAGGGGGACAGAGGAGCTATGGGCAGAGGGGACCAGTGAGGAAACGGGGGGAAAGAGAGGTAGAGAGATTGTGCTGGGGATGTAATCAGCCAGGTCACATGAGAAGAGATTGTCTGTTTACACCATGGCCTGTCACACACCAGCAGGAACCGATAAGAAGGGAACTAAAGTTTAGCCAAGGACCAGCCCCCACAGGCCCAAGCGGACCTGTGAACTCCTATGCGAGGTATTAGGGGTGCCCCAAGAACTCGAGTGGGAAGGGACATTACCCAATGATAACAAGGGAGGCAGACGAGGAACCCATTGTTCAGGTTATGTTAGAAGGGCAACTGACACCAATGATGATAGATACTGGAGCCACGTACACTTGTGTACAGCCACAGTATACCCTTCACCTTCCCATGTCAGGAAAGTTTATTAAGACAGTAGGGTTCTTGGGGAAAACACAGTTGACACAGTGCACAGCTCCAGTGCGGTTGAGACTGGGAAATAAAGGAATTGTTTTGCCGGTGCTAGTATTTAAAGGAACTCCGATTAATTTGTTAGGCAGAGATGCCTTATTGAAACTGGAATTAAAATTAGAATGCACCAGAAATGGGCTGAGTGTGGAAAGAGCAGGGGCTCAATTGATAGTGCAAGAAGACAAGAAGGCTAATGTCTTTTGGATAGGAGACATCGCAGATCAGATTCAGGAAACCTGGGAAAAATGGAAAAAGGGCGTGCAGGCTATATTACCCAGGGCTGTAATGCCCAAATCTGAGCTACATTGTACAGTGATTTTTGACGAGACTCAGAACAGGGAGTTAGAGGAGAGATGGCACCTGGAGGCATGTACCCAACAGCACCTGGAAGGGGAGGCTGTGATAATTGGAAAGCAAGGGGCAGCTTTACAAGTTAAGTGGAACACCTTTTTAGAAAAATGATACAGGATACCGGAGGCTGCGCCCCATGTAATGTTGTTGGTAAACAAGGGATATCAGTCTAAAGACTTAGGACCCTTAGTTAAGAGTGCTGAAACCGTAACAGTGTGGAGGAAAATCACGCCAGAGGTGTGGATATCAGAAGACAACAATTGCATTAAAATAATGGTAAGTGTAGATATGGTAGGGACAGTGAGAGAGGTCGAAATAACTCCCCAACCACACATGCCATTGCTGGGAAAGGAAAGAGGCCTGCAGAAAGATAGAAGGTCAGATGAGTTGCCGTCTATTCTGTGGTCACAGCATGACACGGACGTTGGGAAAATAAAAACAGCTAGTCCGGTGGAAATAAGGCTGAAAAGGGGAGCAATTCCACCCAGGAGACCACAATACCCTCTAAGACCAGAAGCAGAAGAGGGAATAGCATCGACAGTGCAGGGGTTGCTTGAAATAGGAGTGCTTAAAAGAACAAACAGTCCATGCAATACCCCGTTGCTGCCGGTCTTAAAAGCAGATAAATCTAAGTGGAGATTGGTGCATGATTTGCGAGCGGTAAATGATGTGGTAGAGGACTGGCCAGCGGTAGTCCCCAACCCACACATGCTTTTGACTAATGTTCCACCAGAAGCAAGTTACTTTTCAGTGATTGATTTGTGTTCGGCTTTCTTCAGCATTCCTGTAGCCGACCAGTGTCAGTATCTGTTTGCATTTACTTACAGAGGTGCTCCGTATTCCTATACCAGAATGCCGCAAGGATTTAAACATTCACCACACGTTTTTAATCAGGTGTTGAAGGCAGACCTAGAGGGCATACCATTGGAAAGTACATTGTTACAGTATGTGGATGACCTGTTGATATGCTCCCACAGCGAGGAACAGTGTGAGCAGGACACTATAACTCTGTTAGAGAAGCTGGCGCACGGAGGACATAAAGTATCCAAAAAGAAACTGCAATTTTGCACGCAAGTGGAATACTTAGGCAGGGTAATATCCAAAGGAGTGAAGGCAATAGAACCAGATCAGATTGAGGCAATAACTAAGGCCCCAAAACCCCAGACTGTAGGGCAGATGATGACGTTTTTGGGAATGGCAGGGTACAGCTCAGATTGGATAGGAGAATATGCTGAGATTGTGGCACCTTTGAGAGAGATAATGAAAGAAGCAGGACATACAAATTTGAAGAACGGCTTACAGTGGAATGGAGAGGCGGAGATAGCTTTCAATACTATTAAGCAGGAATTGCAGTCAGCACCAGCATTAGCTTTGCCTGACTACGAGAAGGTTTTTCATTTGTATGTATCCAACCGACAGGAGGGTTATGTCACAGCGGTTCTAACACAGGAGACAGGCACAAGAAAAGCAAAGCAGCCGATAGCATACTACAGTACGAGACTAGATGAGGTGGCTCAGGGGTATCCACCCTGTTATCAGGGATTGGCGGCGCTGTACTATGCATATGGAAAGGCATCATCTGTAACCCTGGGCTATCCTGCGACTCTGTACACACACCACAAAGTAGCAGAATTGCCGGAAAGAGGGAAATTTGTGCTGACGCCAGCCAGGATAGCAGCGTATCAGATGCTATTGACATTTCCTGACATAACTATACAGAGATGCACTACCAGTAATATAGCCGATTTTGTCCCTTTCGGCTATGAAGGAGAACCCCATGATTGTGTAGGGAAGACGATGGCATTTGCCAAATTGAGAGCAGATTTACGGTCAGAACCACTAGAGGATGCAGATAAAAAGGTTCTGTTCGTAGATGGCTCTTGTTATAGGGATTATGATGGAAATTATGCAGGGTTCTCAGTAGTGCAGCAGGATCAGTCGAGCTATAAGATTATTAGGATGGAGTCCTGTCCCCAACCGTGTTCCGCCCAACTAGCAGAAATCAAAGCCCTGACAGCTGCGTGTAAAATGATGGAAGGTGAGAAAGTAGACATCTATACTGATTCGGCATATGCTCATGGAGTATGCCATTTGTTCGGGGCAGTGTGGAAGCAGAGAGGTTTTAAGAAAGTAGCAGAGATCCCATACAACATTGTCAGCAAATCCTAGACTTAATAAAAGCCATAATGAAACCTTAAAGCATTGGCTAAAGTAAAATGCCAGGCACATAAAAAGAGAAAGGATGTAATAACAAAGGGAAGTCAAGCTGCGGACGAGGCAGCCAGAAAAGTGTCTGGATGTACATCAGCTGCCATTGCCCCCAGGTAAGCCTAACTCCAGAACCTGTGGTAGAGGACCTAATTGAAATACAAGGTAAGGCAACTTTGGCAGAACAGACAATGTGGAGACGAAGGGGGGCCAAGCAGAACCCGGAAGGCTTGTGGAGCATGGAAGACGGTTTGTTGGTAGCGCCCACCCCTCTACTGATGATTCTGATTTCAGAAGCGCATGGGATTGACCACTGTGCAAGGGGGGAAGTGATAAAGAAAATAAAGAAGGATGGTTTTTGGTCACCTTATTTACAGGCTTCAGTGGACTTTGTCTTGTCACAGTGCGAGGTATGCGAACAGAATAATGTTCGGAAGGGAATTACAACCCCAATAGGTCACATTCCTGTACCTGAAGGACCATTTAAACATCTAGTGATCGATTACGTAGACATGATAAAGACAGTGAGAGGGAAAAGATACATGCTGGTAGTAATTGATCGATTTAGCAGATGGGTGGAGGCGGTACCTTCAAGAGATCAAGGGGCAAAGACAGTGGTAAAATTTCTGACAAATGAAGTGATCCCAAGGTTTGGAATACCTACAGAAGTTAGCTCAGACAATGGTTCAGCTTTTATCCAGAAAGTGGTCAAACTGGTACTACAGGCGCTGAGGATAAAGCAAAGATTTGGATGTGTATACCACCCTCAGTTGCCGCAGGGCATGGTAGAGAGAATTAATGGAACCCTGAAAGCGAAACTAAACAAAATTTGTGCAGACACTAAACTTAATTGGGTTGATGCTTTACCGTTAGCATTGATGAGTTACCACATGCAAACTAATCGAATGACATGCCTGATACCGCATGAGATGCTCACTGGGAAGCTATCATACCTGTGATAGGGGAAAGCAAAAATGTTGAATGGATAAACTATATATACTACAATCAACAGAGATTCATCAACTACACCGATGATGCACTGGAGGCCTTAGGGCAACAGCTGGATGCAACTAGCAGGATGGCGTGGCAAAACAGACAGGTACTGGATTGGCTTTTGGCAGAAAAAGGGGGTGTGTGTGTGTAATGTTTGGAGAACAATGCTGCACTTTCATACCGAACAATACTAGCCCAGAAGGGTCTTTCACCAGAGCAATGAATAAATTAAAGAATCTGTGGACTGAGGTCAAACAGAATGCAGGATTTGAACATCAGTTCTTTGATTGGTTGGAAAGTAGACTCGGAGGATGGGGAGCATGGCTGACTAAAATAGCAATAACTGCCAGTATTATATTGTTGAGCTGTGCGCTTGTGCTGTGCTGTTTTCTTCCTTGTCTCAAATCTCTTGTAGTGCGTGCTGCAACCAAACAATTTCCAATGCTCGTGGCAATTACTGAAGCAAGCTTAGTGGAGAAAGAAACACCGAAAATGTATCGTTACAGCCTACAACACCTGCAGGATGAACAAGAGCAAAACGACAGTGTGGGAGTAGATTGTAAGGGCTTCTGAGTTTTTTTCCCCTGTCTCAGGTACAAAGGGACAGGTTTTTGGCTCAGCAGCCCAGGGTAACAGGGAGAGAATACTTTGAGGTCTTGGTGCAGAAAATTATAGTTTAACCCGAGATTTGGGAGTAAGTGCTTGAGTTTATTGGGGCTTTTGTGCGCAGACTCTTAGTCTTCTTTCTCTGTGTGAGACCCTCTGGGTCTCAAAGGGGGATATATTGGAGTATAAAAGAACCAAAACTATGTAGTCAGCTTTGAAACTTGCTATTTGCTATGCATGTATCCAAAATGAAATCTTAAGAATGTAGAAGACAATGCTGTGTTAATGAGAGGTAGCTAAGAGATGTAGATTAGAACATGATTAAGTCAATGGGTAGAAACAACAGTGACGGATGTACTTGTGATACACAACTGTAGACCGATTGGATATGCTAATACAACTAAACCAGGAGATTGTTATAAAAAATGCTATGTCCAAGGATTGGTGGGCAATCAGTGACTAGCTCAATGACTGTCTCAGCTTTGATTTGCAAATTAAAGTTTAACCCTTCTTGAAGAATCTTCTGTGTCTCCTGGGCGTTTGTGGGGCACGAGAAACCACGACAAAATTGGCAACCAATACTATGTATGGTGTGGATGTGGATGTGGTGAGGACCTACAAGTACCTGGGGGTGCACATGGATGACAGACTTGAGTGCAGCACCAACACAGAGGCTATGCACAAGGGCCAGAGTCACCTCTACTTCCTAAAGAGACTGAGGTCCTTTGGACTAAGCACACCTCTTCTTCACATGTTCTTACAGTCTGCTGTCACCAGTACAATCTTCTACACAGTGCTGTGCTGGGGCAATGGCCTCAACACAGGTGATGCTAATAGGCTCAAAAAAACTGATTAGGAAGGCTGGCTATGTTATAGAAGTTAAACTGGACACACTGGAGGCTGTGGTAGATCAAAGGACCCTATGGAAAATCCTGGCAATTCTGGACAATGTTTCTCACCCTCTGCTTGCCATCTAAGATGACTGCTCTGGTCCAGAGCACTATATGAGGTCATTCTTAATCTTGTTAAGGTTAAAATAGTCATTAGCCTCTATAATGAGTCAACCTATAGCCGGGGAAGTGATGACCCCCTCCTGTTAAACAGTTCGTCGCAATTTATTTTTTATTCTTTCTACTTCTCTTCTAATATTTATCTGTGTACTTTTAATGCTACTGTAACACTGTAATTTCCTTAGGGATCAATGATCTATCTATTCCTGCCAGATTTGGCAGGAACCTGCTGTAGTAATCGACCAATCCCAAAAAGGACCACAACTATGATACGTTCTTTGGTCTTGTAGTATCCACTACCGCCAAGTTTTCTCAGTACTTTTGTAATTCTTGTGTGTCAATGATGTGACCACAGTAAATGATGTTTGGTCTAAAGAATTCACACTTGTTGCATTGTGCACTGAGCCCGTAATCTTCTAATCTCCTTAACACTGTCTTGAGATTTTGGGAGATGTTCCTTGATGACAACGATGTCATCCAGGTAACACTGGATGCCTGGACAGCCTTGCAGCACCCAGTCCATAGCTTTCAGCTACGGATGCTACTCCAAAAATAAGCCTATTATAGTGATAAAGGCTTTTGTGAGTATTTATGGCAAGAAATACTGACGGGCTACTGGGAGCACTGGCATTGCCCATGAGCTCCACTCAACCTTGAAAAGAATTCTTTCAGCTTCCATGCAATCTAGCTCACTGGCTACTTTATCACAGATGATAAAAGAAAATGGACAGGCTTCGTAAAATTTGGGTGTGGCATTTTCATTTAACTCTATTTTATCCTTGATATGATTCACTTTTCCAATGCCATCGTTGAACACTGCTGTGGTATCATCCAGTGCCTTTGGTAATTCGCTTTTAGTTGACTCTATTGCAGGAGATATGGAAATGATGGGTGGATCTCCAATGAACTTGCAATTGTCTCAGTTAATCGCATCCCTACAATGCTGGCCCTCCTATTTTTACTACGTAGAAGTCTAATGTGACCTTTTGGTTGCATTTCACTGTTATAAATGTCATTCCCACAGGAGTTATCTTTTCTTCAGTGTAAGTTCTTACTGTGATATGTGGAGGATTCAGTTCAGCTTGTTGAAATGCCGCTTAAACTTATTTTGTGGAATGACTGAAATAGCTAAGGCAGCATCCAATTCCATTTGAATTAATTTGTTCTCTTCTGGTGTAAGCCATATTGCTCATCTTGTCAGTTTTCACACTGTAAATCTCAAGGCTAACTAGTCCTGTGTCACTCTCAACATTATGAGATGTTTCATCAACAGCATGCAGATTAGTGCTATTTTTGAAACTGCAATTTTACCTCTCATCTTTTCCTCTTCCCAGTGCAGTCCATTTATTCTTGTCTACCGGACACAATGTTTGTATGCGTGCTACTTTTTGCATTTTCTGCAGGTTTTGCCTTTAAACCTGCATTAGTCTAGTGTATGCGAACCCACGCCACAATCATGGCACAATTTGTTTGGTCAAGCCGGTTTCTTTTTTGACAATGAGTTTTCACACTCACTTTCATTCTTGACTGCAACTCAGTTGTGTCTCTGTCTGCTGTTTCCATTGATACAGCTATTTCAGCTGCTCTTTTAAATGTCAGATGTTCTTCAGTTAGGAGCTTCTTTTGAATGCTTTCTTGTAAAATTCCAGAAACTGAATGATCTCTCAGTGCATCATTAAGCCCATTACTAAACTGACAATGCTCAGACAACTTCTTCAATTCAGCCAGCTACACTGAAATGGACTCCCGTTCCTTTTTATTCTGGTTGTGAATAAAGCGTTCCGTAAATCACAATGGTTTTGGTTCTAAACATTCCTGCTTTAGTTTCACAATATCATCAAGGCTCATTTTGGCTGGTTGAGGGGTGGAGTTTAACATCTAAGCAAACAGTATGCCTCAGCTTTCATGTTTCAAAATTTGCTTCGTATACAATATCCAGTTATCTCCTGTGCAATTGACCCAGTGTATCTTTCTGATATAGCTAGCTATTTTTGCTTTTTTTATGATCATTTTCACCCTGTACTCCCTGTTTATGAATCCATGAAATCATCTGTTTTCTGTCTTTTTTAACATCACAGTGTCTATCCCTTCCCAAAGAAGCACGTGCTGAGCTCTTTTTTCACTCGGCCATTTCTTGCTGCGCTTTATTTCTTTAACTCTAACATCTGGGTGTGCTTCTACAGGTTCTTTTTACAACTTCCATGTTACCACTATTACGTTTTGTTACTCCAAAACATAAAACTAATTTAAAGAAAAACAAGAGAGTCTGGAATGTGTGTGCTTAGTTTTGATTCTTCTTTAAACGTCATAAAATTATGAGGTGGTGGCATGATGATGTATGCTGTTCAGGTACTTTTACATATAACCCATAATGAATTATTTAAACCAACATGAATGCTTAATTATAGATCACTCAAATAATAGTGAAATATGAAATATACAGAGGAAATTTCATTAACACCTACTGAATACTGAAAGGCCTAGATCAGGGATTCCCAGCCTGGGGTCCACCGACCCCTCGGTTAATGGCAGGGGTTCATGTCATTAAAAAACATGGGTGGGAACCCTGGCCTAGATAGAGTCAACATACATACAGTTGTCCCTCCTTATCCGCGAATTCCACATCCGCAAATTCAACCAACCGCGAATCGCAAAAAGCCGGAAGTGCTCTTCCAGCACTTGTTTGAGCATGTATAGACTTTTTTATCTTGTCATTATTCCCTAAACAATGCAGTATAACAACTATTTTACATAGCATTTACATTGTATTAGTTACTATAAGTAATCTAGAGATGATTTAAAGTATACGGGAGGATGTGCGTGGGTTATCGTGGATCGGGATAAAAAAAAATTGCAAGTTCTCTTACTAAGTAAGTCGGAACAGGTACATCCGGTATTATTAAGCGTCAGTTAGTCAAATGTTTGTCTTGGTAAATAGTATATATTTTACCTTTCTATGCATATAAAACACTTAAGAACGTATGTTTCAGCGCCGGGCTCGGGAACCGTTCCCAAGTGCGAGCCAGTGACAGACCACTTTCGAGTGCGCTCTCCATCCGTGGCGGGTTGATGTGGAGGATCAAAAACTCAAAACCCAATAATTAAACCATTGCGTTGCTCAGATATAATTGTAGCTTTCATCAGGGCAGGGCCTTTCTCACATTATCCTTTAAAATTGTTCCGATTGTTGACCGACGTAGCCTAACCCTTTTCCAATGACCGATGGCGTTTCACCTCTTTCCGATTGCTTTATTATTTCCACTTTATTTTCAATCGTGATCATGATTATTTTCGTGAACAGAAACACTGTGCATTCAGAGCTCTGGTGCAGCATCCTAAAGTCCACTGCACTGAGACTGGTCTGGGGTTCCGCTGGGTCCTAAGATCCACCGCAATGAGACAGGTTGAATAAGGGACTTGAGCATCCGTGAATTTTGGTATCTGCGAGGGGTCCCGGAACCAATCCCTCGCAGATAAGGAGGGCCGAATGTATAATGCTTCCATTAGTGAAAGAGTCTAAGACCAGAAGGCACAGCCTCAGAATACAAGGAATTCTCTTCAGAGCAGAGATGAGGAGGAATTTCTTCAGCCAAAGATGCCGAATCTGTGTAATTCATTTCCACAGATGGCTGTGGAGGCTTTGTCATTGGGTATACTTAAAGTGGAGGTTGGTAGGTTCTGTATCAGTAAGGGCGTCAAAGGTTATAGGGAGAAAGCAGGAGACTGGGATTGAGAAAGATCATAAATCAGCCAAGATGGAATAGCAAAGCAGACTAATGGGCTGAATGGTCTGGCTCTGCTTCTGTGTCTTATGCTCATTTCCATAGATTTTCAGAAGGTATCTGGAAAAACCCCAACTAAAAAAAACCTGGCTAACAAAATTCAGCCTCACAGAATCAAGGAATCAGTGCAGTAGAAATAAGAAACTTGCTAAAGGACACAGAGCTGTGATAATTGGTTGTTTTCCCACTCGGGTATAGCAGGCAGTAGTATTCTCCAAGGGTTAATATTATTCTGGAAAATATTAATGAACTCGATAGTGATGTATATTATAAAATAGCAAAACTTGCAAATGACATTGACTTTGAGATATAGCAAAAAGCAAGCAGGATAAAGGCTGTGAAAAGACCAGATAAGCTTACAGCACTGGCAGGCGAATTTTAATCCCAAGTTTGAAGTGATAAAGTTCAGCAGAAAGAATGAGATAAGGAGACAAAATATCTTGAGGATCAAACACTCCAATACTATAAAGAGTGTGCAGGGACAAAACAACTTCAATGGATATGCATTCAACTTTGCAAACAGCAGCATATATTGATGAAATGTTTAGTAGACCACATGGAATTCTGTGCAGGATGTACAAAGCAGGAAAATTATTTTTTAATATTTACAAAATACCACTGAGCTCACACTTGGGTATGATATTCTATTACTGATGTACCACTTTGTGAAAATGCAAATGCTGACAGACACACCAATCTGAAACTCATGTTACATTTCTGAAGCAAAAGTAGGCATCATCTACTCTCTTCAAATGGATGGGTGATGTCCAATTGTGCTTTAGAAATCTAACACGAAACACATTTCTTGTATGATAGCAGATGGTTTTCAGCATTTGCAATACCCTTGCCCAATAAATTAGCAGATAGTGTCAGGGAAAAGGGATGAGAGGTATTTTAGTGCATTATTTGGATGGGAATGCACGATAGTTAGTGTCAGGATATTTAGAAAATAAAGGCATTGATGATTTTAACAGATATATACATTTAAGGACTATCAAAATTCACCAGAGATACAGATTGTTATTTTATGTACAATAGCTGAGTGCAGGAACATACAATAAAGCAAAATACTTATACCACCTCAGAACAGGTTTCACTGATTCAAAAAAAATCAGTTCTAACACCAGTGTAAACAAGTTCCAGGCTCATATAACAGGATAACAAGGTGCTAAGGAAGTGTAATGTACTGAAAAATCAGCAAGGCCCTTTTTAACAGTAACACCACTTAAAATTGCTTCCACCTTGACCTGCCTTGTCATTGGTTCATAGAGGGCATCCATTTACTACTCTCCACAGGTTACAGCCTCATTGGACATCTCCCCTATTAAATCTGACTTGTCTTCTCCCACCATCACACAATGCAACCATCTATTTGACATAGAAAACTTCTTACCCCAAATCAGCTGATAAAAAGCAAAAGTAAAATCTAAAGCAGCAGCTTTACATAGGATTGATTCACAAGACTAAAAATAAAATTTCTGTTCTTTGTTCCACTTCCAACCTTTTGCCTGCTTCTACATTCTTCATTTTCCTCCTTTTCTATCTTCCCTTCAAAACATAGTTGCACATAGAACTAACTTCCTTCCTCAGCTCTTGATCCAGCTCCCAATTGTCTAGAAATAGCTGAACAGTCCCTTGCAAATTTTATTTGATCTCTGGTTCTGTCTTTTCCCACCAATCTATCTAAACTAAATCAATCTTGACTCTTGTTGAATTTTATCAAATCTCTCTTTCTCTCAAAAGCATCACATATGTTATCACCCAATTCTTATTATCCTTGCTTCACATGAACCCAGTAATTCTGCTAACTTCAGATTTATGTAACCTTCAAAACTCTTGCTTGGCACAATGCTGTCATATTAAGGCCCAAATCCATAAAGGATACAACAGAAGAACTTGCACTTGCTTGTAATGAATCAGGCACTTAACAGCCAAAACACACAGCCAGAAATGGAATAATAATTAAATCCAGGGATGATCAAAATGCATAGGAGTGCAGATATCACAGAAGGTCATGGGGTTGAAGCAATTTAAGTGCTAGAGAACAGAGAAGCCACAGAGAGATTTGTAGATTTTTGATAGATTACTTAACTAGGAGCCAATGCAACTTCATTACTATTAGTACAGTCAGTGAAAAGAAACAGAACAATGCAAATTAGGGCATTAGAGCTTTGAATGACCTTATTTAGAGGGTAGTAAGAGAACCAGGACTGCATAGAAGTCAAATCTAATAAGCAACAAATGAACAGCAAGAAGTTTAGCAGCAAATGAGCCAAAGAGACAGATACTGTTTCAAACTTCGTATATATATACATACATACACACACACACATACATTTATATCTATCCCTGATTGTTTCAGCTGGGGATAATGAGGGGATAGTAGGGATAAGCTCCCACTAGATGTTAAATGCTCCCAGTGGCATGCAATTCAAATAGCCTCTGACAATCAAGTTCAGCTCCTTGCCTTCACGTATGGCTTAGTCACTAAGCCAAGCAGAGCTACTTGTACTGATGAAGAAGGGGCAAAGGCAGGTTACTGGCACCTTAAAACCAGACGCATTAGGCATATGGGGCTCGTCAACTGTGATTGGCAACTCATCTCAGAGAATGAAAACTCTGCTGCCTTGTGGCTTCACCGGGATGGCTTCTGAGGTAAACCCCAAGGAATTCTGAGCTGGAGACCCCAAGGCAGTCCTACATTGAGTTCAATGCTGACTGGCAACTCCTGCAATACCACTGCTGCCAAACTGCATCAGTCTCTGCCGTTCCTTTGGATTCATCAGCTGTGTAGAGAGGGGGAGCCTGCTCCATGGGTAACAGCTTGCTCTCCATATTGTACAACCCTGGCTTGCATACTGCCTTCCATTTCATGTAAACAGCTGGGGTGCATCATTCATGCTCAACCCTGATCAACTGAAGGTCTCAAAAGTACTTGCACTTTACCTAATTCCGAAAATAGCTTTAAACTGGCTACAGTACTTTTTTGAAGGAGCATATAACCTAATTTTAATACATCTAAATTGTATAATATAGGAAATGCTGTGGCAACCCACAGGAAGAGACTTTTGTAATGCACCTCTGACATCATTTCCGCCCGGAGAGGGTGGGAACGGAACTGCGTAAAAGCCAGTGCCGCGAAGTTTGAGTAAACTAGTCTCGAGTGCAACTTACAGACTGTGTGTCATTATTTCTAGTTCTGTGTGTAGCACATTGCTACATTGGTGACCCCGATGGTCCAAATGGGATTTGGACCAAAGATGATCCACTCTTCATCTGTTCACACAGTTTCGCTAAAACTGCCAACTTTCTGGACGCTGCGACCATGCATGTGGTTTAACCAAGCAGAAGCCCAGTTCCAGATTCGGCAGATATCTTCTGATTCCACGCGTTACTACCATGAGGTGAGCGCCCTTAACCAGGAGACAATCGCCCAGGTTGAGGATTTCAAACAGTCACCCCCGGAAGAAGGCAAATATGCAGCATTCAAAGCACTGCTCATAGGGACCTTTGGCCTCTCACGGCGTGAGCAAGGTGTCCGCTTGCTGCACCTGGACGGCTTGGGAGACAGGCCGCCATCAGCATTAATGAATGAGATGCTGGCCCTAGCTGAAGGACACAAGCCCTGCCTCATGTTTGAGCAGGCGTTCCTAGAGCAACTGCCCGAGGACATACTTCTGCTGCTGGCTGACGCAGATTTCAGTGACCCCCGGAAGGTGGCGGCCCAGGCATACGTGCTGTGGAAAGCCAAGAGGGAGAGCTGGGTGTCCACTGGACAGATTACAAAGCCACACACCCAACAGCAGACCAGATCAGGCCCGGCAATGCAGTGCACACAACCCAGAGGCAGGAGTGAGGAGGCCAATGAACAGTGGTGTTTCTACCACCAGCGGTGGGGCACAGAAGCCCGCCGTTGTCGCCCGTGATGCAAGTTCCCGGGAAACGCCAGGGCCAGCTGCTGCTAATGGCTATGGCGGCTGGCCACCAGGACTGCCTCTTGTACGTCTGGGGCAAACAGTCGGGACGTCGTTTCTTGGTTGACACTGGAGCGGAAATCAGCATCTTACCCCCGATGGGGTACAACACCCGCAACAGGAAGCCAGGACCCACCCTGAGGGCTGCAAACGGCAACACAATATAGACCTATGGCACCTGCACAGTGTAGCTGCAGTTTGGCGCCTGCCGGTTCACATGGGACTTCACACTGGCCGCCGTGGCCCAACTGCTCCTGGGGGCGGACTTCTTGCAAGCTCACAGCCTGCTGGTCGACTTGCAAGGGAAAAGATTGGTCCATTCCAAGACCTTCCAGACATTCCCCCTGGGTGAAGCCAAGTGCCTGCCCCACACCTGGACTCCATCACGTTGTCTGACAACGAATTCACCAGAATCCTGGCGGACTTTCCATCGATTCTGGCACCGCAGTTCACGGCAGCCATGCCCAGACACGGAGTACAGCACCATATTCCGACCCAGGAACCACCCCTCCACGCCCGCGTACAAAGGCTCCCCCCCCAGAAAAGCTCCGCCTGGTGAAGGAGGAGTTCAAGAGGATGGAGGAATTGGGGATCGTATAACGGTCCAACAGCCCATGGGCCTCCCCCCTGCACATGGTGCCCAAAGCAGCCAGGGGCTGGAGACCATGTGGCGACTACCACAGACTGAACGAGGCTACAACTCCAGACTGCTACCCCGTGCCGCACATACAGGACTTTGCAGCAAACCTGCACGGGGCAAGCATCTTGTCCAAAGTAGACCTTGTCCGGGAATACCATCAAATCCCGGTACACCTTGAACACATTCCCAAAACAGTACTCATCACCCCATTCGGCCTGCTCAAATTCCTCCGAATGCCGCTCGGCCTGAAGAATGCCACACAGACGTTCCAGCAGCTAATGGATGCGGTGGGACATGACCTGGACTTTGCGTTCATCTATCTGGACGACATCCTCATAGCCAGCAGTAGTCATCAGGAGCATCTGTCCCACCTCCGCCAGCTCTACTCCCACCTGAGTGATTTCGGCCTCACGATCAACCCGGCCAAATGCCAGTTCGGACTCAACACCATTGACTTCCTGGGCCACAGGATTACCAAAGACGGGGCAACATCTCTGCCCACCAAGGTAGACGTGATCTGCCACTTCGCCTGGCCTAACACCGTCAAAGGCCTGCAGGAGTTCGTTGGTATGGTGAACTTCTACCACCATTTCCTCCCCTCAGCAGCCTGTATCATGCGCCCTTTGTACACCCTGATGTTGGGTAAAGGCAAGGACATTACTTGTGAGGAAACGGCCGCAGCCGCTTTCGTTAAAGCCAAGGAAGCCTTGGCAGATGCCGCGATGCTGGTGCACCCCAGAACAGACGTTCCGACCGCCCTCACAGTGGACGCATCCAACACAGCAGTCGGTGGGGTGCTGCAGCAACTCATCGAGGGGCGCTGGCAACCCCTGGCATTCTTCAGCAAGCACCTACCACCACCCAAACTCAAGTACAGTGCTTTCGACCGGGAGCTGGTGGCACTGTATCTGGCAATCCGGCATTTCAGGTACTTCTTAGAAGGCAGGCCGTTCACCACGTTCACGGACCACAAACCGTTGAACTTCGCATTCACGAAGGTGTCCGATCCCTGGTCGGCTCACCAGCAGCGACATCCGTCCTACATCTCCGAGTACACGACGAACATCCAGCATGTCTCAGGAAAAGACAACGTCGTGGCGGACGCACTTTCCAGACGAGCTATCCAGGCCCTGTCCCTGGGGGTGGACTATGCAGCACTGGCGGAGGCGCAGTAGGCAGACGACGAGATGACCAGCTACAGGACCACAGTCTCAGGTTTGCAGCTGCAAGACTGCCTCGTAGGCCCAGGTGAGAGGACCCTCCTGTGTGAAGTGGCTACCAGCCAACCTCGCCCCATCGTCCCGGCAGCCTGATGGCTGCAAGTTTTCGACTCCATACACGGCTTGGCGCACCCATCTATCAGGACAACCGTCCAGATGGTCTCCAGCAAGTTCATGTGGCACGGACTTTGCAAACAGGTCAGCGAATGGGCCAAAACATGTGCGCAGTGCCAAACAGCCAAGGTGCAGCGGCACACCAAAGCCCCGCTGCAGTAGCTCGAACCCACCCGCCGGAGATTTGACCACATTCATGTGGATATCGATGGGCCCCTGTCAGTGTCACGAGGAGCGCAGTACCTCCTAACTATGGTAGACCAGTTCATTGCAGCCTGGGTAGCACGCTTCGGGATACCGGCCCACATTACCTCCAACAGAGGTGTCCAGTTCACCTCCAGCCTGTGGTCGGCTGTGGCCAGCCTGTTGGGAACACAGCTACACCACACAACTGCCTACCTCCTAGTCGAACGGATTGGTGGAACGCTTCCACCGTCACTTGAAGTCGGCTCTCATGGCCCGGCTGAAAGGGCCTAACTGGGTGGACGAGCTTCCACGGGTCCTGCTTGGAATCTGGACAGCGCCCAAAGAGGATCTGCACACCTCGTCCGCCGAGTTGGTGTACGGCGCGCCCCTGGTCGTTCCAGGAGAGTTCATACCAGCCCCAAGGGGGCAAGAGGAAGAACCCACAGCAGTCCTGGACAGACTACACAAAAGGCTTAGCAACCTGGCCCCCATACCGACTTCACAGCACGGACAGATCCCAACCTGCGTACCCAAAGACCTGAAGAACTGTAAGTTTGTATTTGTATGAAGGGGCGTATACCCGGCACCGCTACAGCTGCCATACGAGGGGCCATTCAAGGTGATCAAGAACAACGGGTCCACGTATGTTCTGGACATTGGGGGGAAAGAGGAGGTTTTCACGGTGGACCGACTCAAACTGGCCCATGTGGACTTGGTGCTGCCGGTCGAAGTTCAGGCACTGTGGCACAGAGGCAGACCGCCCAAACAGAGACTGATCCAGGCTGTGGACATTGGGGGGTGTATCGCCAGTTCTGGAGGGGGGAGGAGGAGTTATTTGGCGACCCACTTTCTACGCTCACAAACTGGCTCATAAAATGGCGTGCGCGGGAAGAGACTTTTGTAATGTACTTCTGACGTCATTTCCGCCTGGAGAGGGTGGGAACAGAACTGCATAAAAGCCAGTGCCACGAAGTTTGAATAAATTAGTCTTGAATTCCGGAACAGTTCCTGCTGATTGGAGGGTGGCTAATGTTGTCCAACTTTTCAAGAAAGGAGGGAGAGAGAAAACAAGCAATTACAGACCGGTTAGCCTGACATCAGTGGTGGGAAAGATGCTGGAGTCAATTATAAAAGAGGAAATTACGACACATTTGGATAGCAGTAGAAGGATCAGTCCGAGTCAGCATGGACTTATGAAGGGAAAATCATGCTTGACTAATCTTCTGGAGTTTTTTGAGGATGTAACTATGAAAATGGACAAGGGAGAGCCAGTGGATGTAGTGTACCTGGACTTCCAGAAAGCTTTTGATAAAGTCCCACATAGGAGATTAGTGGGCAAAATTAGGGCACATGGTATTGGGGGCAGAGTACTGACATGGATTGAAAATTGGCTGGCTGACAGGAAGCAAAGAGTAGTGATTAACGGGTCCCTTTCGGAATGGCAGGCTGTGACCAGTGGGGTACAGCAAGGTTCAGTGCTGGGACCACAGCTGTTTACAATATACATTAATGATTTAGATGAAGGGATTAGAAGTAACATTAGCAAATTTGCTGATGGCACAAAGCTGGGTGGCTGTGTGAAATGTCAGGAGGATGTTATGAGAATGCAGGGTGACTTGGACAGGTTGGGTGAGTGGGCAAATGTATGGCAAATGCAGTTTAATGTGGATAAATGTGAGGTTATCCACTTTGGTGGCAAGAACAGGAAGGCAGATTACTATCTAAATGGAGTCAAGTTAGGAAAAGGGGAAGTACAATGAGATCTGGGTGTTCTTGTACATCAATGAAAGCAAGCATGCAGGTACAGCAGGCAGTGAAGAAAGCTAATGGCATGCTGGCTTTTATAACAAGAGGAATTGAATTTAGGAGTAAAGAGGTCCTTTTGCAGCTGTACAGGGCCCTGGTGAGACCCCACCTGGAGTATTGTGTGCAGTTTTGGTCTCCAAATTTGAGGAAGGACATTCTTGCTATTGAGGGAGTGCAGCATAGGTTCACAAGGTTAATTCCCGGAATGGCGGGATTGTCATATGTTGAAAGATTGGAGCGACTGGGCTTGTATACACTGGAATTTAGAAGGATGAGAGGGGATCTGATTGAAACATATAAGATTATTAAGGGATTGGACACACTGGAGGCAGGAAGCATGTTCCCACTGATGGGTGAATCCAGAACTAGAGGCCACAGTTTAAGAATAAGGGGTAGGCCATTTAGAACAGAGATGCGGAAAAACTTTTTCACCCAGAGAGTGGTGGATATGTGGAATGCTCTGCCCCAGAAGGCAGTGGAGGCCAAGTCTCTGGATGCATTCAAGAGAGAGTTAGATACAGCTCTTATAGATAGCGGGGTCAAGGGATATGGGGAGAGGGCAGGAACGGGGTACTGATTGTGTATGATCAGCCATGATCACAGTGAATGGCGGTGCTGGCTAGAAGGGCCGAATGGCCTACTCCTGCACCTACTGTCTATTGTCTATTATTGAATGCAACTTACAGACTGCGTGTCATTATTTCTAGCTCTGTGTGTAGCACATCACTACAATGCTATCAAAACTCCCAACTAAGTTTCATATTTTAATATCTTTAAATTTTTACATGCTTAAAACTACAGAAAATCAAAATGTCTTTCCTCTTAGAAAGATAGAAATATAGAAAACATACAACACAATACAGGCCCTTCGGCCCAAAAAGCTGTGCCGAACATGTCCCTACCTTAGAACTATCTATGCTTTACCCATAGCCTTCTATTCTTCTAAGCTCCATATAGCCATCCAGGAGTCTCTTAAAAGACCCTATCGTTTCTGCCTCCACCACTGCAGCTGGCAGCCCATTCCATGCATCACCACTCTCTGTGTAAAAAATTTACCCCTGACATTTCCTCTGTACCTACTTCCAATCACCCTAAAACTGTGCCCTCTCGTGCTAACCATATCAGCCCGGGGAAAAGCCTCTAACTATCCACACGATCAATGCCTCTCATTATCTTGTACACTTCTATCAAGTCACCTCTCATTCTCTGTCGCTCCAAGGAGAAAAGGCCAAGTTTTCTCAACCTATTCTCACAAGGCATGCTCCTCAATCCAAGCAACATCCTTGTAAATCTCAAGTGAGGTCTGACCAGGGTCCTATAGAGCTGCAACATTACCTCTCAGCTCTTAAAACTCAATTAC
Organism: Hemitrygon akajei; assembly: GCF_048418815.1. Lineage (NCBI taxonomy): Eukaryota > Metazoa > Chordata > Chondrichthyes > Myliobatiformes > Dasyatidae > Hemitrygon > Hemitrygon akajei. The sequence continues at coordinate 38,533,660 of NC_133144.1, read as the reverse complement.
AGGATTGATGGCAAGGCCAATGCACCATATGCCTTCTTAACCACAGAGTCAACCTGCATAGCAGCTTTGAATGTCCTATGGACTCGGACCCCAAGACCCCTTTGATCTTCCACACTGCCAAGAGTCTTACCACTAATACTATATTCTGCCATTATATTTGACCTACCAAAAAGAACCTCACACTTATCTGGGTTGAACTCCATCTGCCACTTCTCAGCCCAGTTTTGCATCTTATTAATGTCCCGTTATAACCTCCGACAGCCCTCCACAACACACCCAACCTTTGTGTCATCAGCAAATTTACTAACCCATCCCTCCACATCCTCATCCAGGTCATTTATAAAAATCACAAAGAGCAGGGGTCCCAGACCACTGAGGCAGACCACTGGTCATTGGCCTCCATGCAGAATATGACCCATCTACAACCACTCTTTGCCTTCTGTGGGCAAGCCAGTTCTGGATCCACAATGCAATGCCCACTTGGATCCTATGCCTCCTTACTTTCTCAATAAGCCTTGCATGAAGTACCTTATCAAAAGCCTTGCTAAAATCCATATACATTACATCTACAGCTCTACCTTCATCAATGTGCTTAGTCACATCCTCAAAAAATTCCATCAGGCTTGTAAGGCCATGCTGACTATTCCTAATCATATTATGCCTCTCCAAATGTTCATAAATCCTGCCTCTCAGGATCTTCTCCATCAACTTACCAACCACTGAAGTAAGAATCACTGGCCTATAATTTCCTGAGATATCCCTACTCCCTTTCTTGAATAAGCGAACAACATCTGCAACCCTCCAATCCAGAACCTCCAGTCCTCAGCGATGATGCAAAGATCATTGCCAGAGGCTCAGCAATCTCCTCCCTCGCTTCCCACAGTAGCCTGGGGTACATCCCATCCGGTCCTGGTGACTTATCCAACTTGATGCTTTCCAAAACCTCCAACACATCCTCTTTCTCAGTACAAGAGTTGTGCTAGATTTAATCAAGGTCTTTAAAGGAAAAAGGCAACAATTAGATGGGGTAATTCAGGAGTTTTTCTGTCCTCATTAATGTAACTCTCAATTTGTTCAATATTGCTGTGTCAACAATCGTACCAACAGTATGTTTACTCCCATATGGATATAGGTAATTCAAGCTCAAAATTATTGTCATGGGCATACATACTTAGGGTACAAATGCAGCAAAAATTAGCATTTTGCAGCAGTAACAAAGCATATCCCAAACAAATTTCATGAACTTAACAAATTATACATATATGACAAAATAAACAAAACAAAACTAAACAAAAACATCAATACAAACTGAGGGAAATACAGCCCAAGGTAAAATTAGGGCTTTCAGGCCACTTCAAGAATCTGATGCCAGTGGGAAAAAGCTGTTGTTAAACCTGGAGGCCCAGGTCTTCAGGCTTCAGTACCTCCTGCCCAATGGCAGCAATGAGAATATGGCCCAGATCATGGATGACAGCTTTCTGAAACATTGCCTTCAATGATAAGAGAACGATGTACCTGACTGAGCCCACTACTCTCTGTAACCTCTTACATCCCCGTCTATTGGAATTTAGGCCTTGATGTAACCAGTCAGAATGCTTACTATCTGTAGAAAATGTTCTTTGTCTTCATCAAACATCTAAGCAAAGATGGTGGAATGCCTTTCTTGTGGCTACATCTGTGTGCTGGACACACAACAGATCCTCCAAGGAACTTGAAGCAGCTCTCCTTTTCCACTGTAGATTCTTCAATGAAGACTGATGCTAATGTGCCTGACTTCCCCTTTCTGTTTCTGAATCTTTCAATATGGTCTTCAGCCTGCTGTACCACTTCCTTGATTGGAGTAATGAGGAAAATGGAGGATACTGAGTGCCCTTAGTGACAGATGCTGCCTTCTTGAAGCACTGCTTCCTGAAGATGCCTTCAACTGTGTCTTCAGCTGCCCAGAACTGGCTTTTCACTCTCAGGATAGCTTTCTACAGGTTGTAACTGGACTTCTTGTAGGTCTGCAAGTTCTGAATGCCACAAACTGACTGACCCTCAGAAGATTACGAATCTCCCGGTTCACCCAGGGCTTCTGGTTTGGGAAATCCCGATGTATTTTTGTAAGCACACATTTGTTTATGCAGGACTTGAATTTGCCGATAAATGTGGCATATTTGTTCATATCCATTTATGAAGCCCCACCATTGAGCACATTTAGATGGAGTATTGTCGCAGGATCCATCATCAAGGACCTCCCACCATCCAAACCATGCTCTCTTCTAGCTGCTGCTATCAGGAAAGATGTAAAACAGCCCCAGGACTCACACCACCAGGTTCAGGAACAGTTATTACCCCTCTACCAGCAGGCTCTTGAACCAGAAGGAATAACTTCACTAGCCCCATCACTGGACTGTTCCCAAAACCTACAGACTCACTATTAAGGACTCTTAATCTCATGTTCTCAATATATACTGCTTGTTTTTATTTCCCCCTTTTTGTTTTTGCAGTTTGTTGTCTTTTGCACATGGGTTGCCTGTCCGTCTTTTTGGGTGATTCTATTTTGTCTCCTGTACACTCGCAAGAAAATGAATCTCAGGGTTGTATGTGATGACACATGCACTTTGATAATTAACTTAGTTTGAACTTTTGACCACTGACTCAAAGCAATATTGTATACTCTTCTCTGTATGCAGGAAGCTAAAGCACAGCCAGGTGGTAAGATTTCACAAAGTGCAGGCATGGAATAGCTTGAAAGTGCTGTGACAGTGGTCAAGTGTGCTGGAACCTCTGGTTTTGGTTAAGTAGTTTAGCAGAGGCTTCTTCAAGCTACCTTTCAATAATGGAGAAGGCATCTGGGTGCAGTGTTTTGTGCCTGTTAATAATGGTGCTAGCTTGATGTCTAACTGGGGTGGGACGTATACTCCAACCAGGATAATGGCAGAGAATTTCTTCAGCAGATATTACAAATGACAATTGACTGCCAGAAGTTCCAGATCAGGAGAACAGAACCACTACATCTGAGCACCACAATGAGTTTTCCACTGCCTCTGCCTTTACCCACTCTGTATAGTGGATGGTGAAACACCTCACGCTGGAATACAGTGCCCAGAGAATTGTCAATGAGCCTTGAATCTGAAATAGAATAGATAACATGCTTTCACGTCTCTCTGATATGGTAACTTGCTCAAAGGACATCTAAATGTTTAATGACTACACAGTAGCCAAGAAGATGTTAGTGCCAGGGTGGGCGGTGTGGGCAGAGAGTGGAGGTCTCTAGCACTATTACTTTAGTCTTACCTGATGGCTTCCCTGGCATTCATGTTTTCTGGCACAATAGGGACCTCCTTTATGTTTCCAGGAGCTGAACTCATTCTCTGGGTGGTCTGTTCTGCTAAGTATTCCTAAGATTGCTAATGCATTTAAATGGGATTATAATATCATCAGCTATTGCTGTCATTGCAGCTGCAGATTTCAGTTTGAAAAAAGGTTGGAACAGGAATATTTTATTGTTCCCTTGAGAGCTGACTACAAAATATTGCCACTCTGGCACCATCACAAGATCTGCCGAGTCTTTGAATTCCAGCAAAGCCAATATTCACTGCACATCCCTAACCTTCCATGAGATGGTAAGAAGCCACTTACTTCAATCATTACAGTCTCTCTAGTGATGGTACTCCAATGTGATTTCTCAAGATTTAGATCCAATGACAAAGAAAAAACAGCAATGTTTCTAAGTCAAGACAGTGTTAGACTTGGCATGGAATATGGTTTCCACATTTGTACAACAGGAATTAGTTCAGGTGCTTTGCTGTTCGGCGTGGGCGATCATGTCTCTCCATCCATCACAGTCCCTGACCCTCCTGGACAAAAGGAATTACTCAGTCAAAAAATACTGAAACAAAACCAGATTGTGTAGAATCAAGTAATGTCTCTTCAGGAAATAAATATTAAAATACCTTGGATTATCTATTGAAAATATTATTAATTCAACCTGAAGATATAGTTACTGTAACTAGAGTGGAATTAAAGAATATGATATACAAAAACCTGGACCTTCAAGTCGTTAAAAGAAACTAAAGAACCTCAAACAAGAGAAAATCTGCAGATGCTGGAAATTTTGTGTTAACTAAAGTGTGTGTGTTTTAACTAAAGAACCTCAAGCTTGAATATTAGTAAAATCACCATCATTGCAAATATTTACATACAGTTTAGATTGTCATTTCCACCATTTTCTTGGTTAATATTGCTCTCTACCATGCATCCCACAGCACATTATAGCAGATAAATCCCCAGGCCTGGCCAAACGCATGCTCATATCTCATGGGAAGCTAAGGAAGAAATGGAAGCCACTGCAAAGTTATTTGCTTTACCTTTAGCCACAGGTGAATTTTCAAGAGTGGAGGATGACTAATTACCACTATTTAATTGCAGTAAAGTCAGGCAAAGGAACTTCAGGCTAGTGAGTTGGACATTAATGATGGGCAAGTTACTGATAAATGATTGACCATCATTAGGATTAAAAAAACTGATTAGTAGAGCATTGTGTGTGGGAAATAGTTTCATGAAGTTTTTCTGTAGAAATAAAATTGGTGTAAGGGCAGGGCGGTCTTTGTGGTCTGCTGCAAGGCGTCTGATCAGTTCACACTTGGAAAGCTAAAGCTAAAGGCAGGGTGAGTTAGCTAAGTGAGTACATAATTGGTTTTATGTACTGGAGACCTGTGACTAGTGGTGTGCCACAGGGCTTGGTGGTGGGCTCACTGTTTAAGAATGTACAAGGCCTGGTTAGTATGTTTGCAGATGACACTAAATTAGGTGGTATCATGATAGTAGGGGTGGTTATCAAAAATTACAAGAGGATCTTGATGAGCCAGGTATGAGGGCCGAGGAAAAGCAAATAGAATTCAATCCAGTTAAATATGAGGTTTTGTTTTTTTGGTAAGACAATCCTCAGTAGTATTTTTTTTTTTTACAGTGGTTGACAAGGCCCTGAGAAGTGTTTTAGAACAGAAGAACCTATGAATACAAATATATACTTCCCCCAAAGATGGCATCACAAGTAAACAAAATATTGAAGGTTTTTCTTCTTACTGGCCCTTTTCAGTCAGGGAAAAATGCATAGAAGTTGGGATATTGTATTGCAATTGTACAAAATGTTGGTGAGGACACAACTGGAGAATTATTGTGTACAGATGTTTTTTTTCTTTTTTGCCCTATTCTAGGAAAGACAGTTCAGCTGGAAAGAGTACAAAAAGTATAAATATTTATGATAATGTTGCCAGGACTCAAGAGCTTGAGTTGGGTAGGCTGGAATTTTATTCATAGAAGCATAGGAGACAGAGGCATGATGTTACGGAGAGGCATGAGAGGCACAGAGAGGGTGAATGCATAGTCTCTTTTTCTCCCCAGGGTGGTGCATAAATCAAACAAGCTACCAAAAGAAATAGTTAAGGTAGGTAAATAATAACATTCAAAAGATACTTGGAGAAGTAAAGGATAGGAAATGCTTAGAAGGATATGGGCATTTTGATCATCATGAATAAGCTGGACTGAAGGCACTGTTTCTTCAGATTCAGTTTATTGTCATTTAGAAACCACAAATGTAATGCAGTTTAAAAAATAAGACAACATTCCTCCACAATGATATCACAAAAGCACATGACAAAACAGACTACACCAGAAAATTCACATAACGTTCGGCAATCCCCAATCCAGAGCCCGGACAGGCTGTTGCGTATTAATACCACGCTACCATCTTAGCACGTTCCCCGGAAAGGAGCTCCAAATCCACCAGACAAAACAAGACCAAAAACTAAAGCTAAAAGACCTGCACAAAACCATATAGTTACAACAGTGCAAACAATAGCATAATGGGTAAAAAAACAGACCATGGGCACAGTAAAAATAGTCCAAAGGTGTTAAAAGACTATAAGTTCAAAAGAAACCACCACACAGTTTCCACAAGTCCTCAGGGTCCCAATAGAATCGTCATCCCACGCAGGCAGCAGAAGGGAATACCCCCGCTATGGACTTCCACGGCGCTGCCAGATTCAGCCTCGCAGACGCAGCGCACAATGAAAGCTCCGTCGAACCCAGCCTCACAGACACAGCACACAGTGAAAAGTGTCCCGACCACAGCGGACTCCGTCGAACCTCCGACCATCCCCTCCGGCACAGCTTCTCCGAGCACCATCCTCTGCCGAGCGTATTAAGACACCCCTGCCAATGGCCACTGGCAACACAACCCCGAGGACTGGGGGCCTGTTCTTCTCGGCAGAGAACCAGACCTCACAGCAGCAGCAGCAACAAACAGGGCCTTCCTGGAGATTTCCAGGTGTTCCTCCGTGCTCCCACATCCGTTTTTCATCAGATTAGGATTGCGCACAGCACCCCGCTTAACAAGTGACAGGTATCAGCTCCGGAGTGGCTGCTGCAAGCTGTGTCGCGCTGCCATCTTGGCTACAACTAGTGAAAAAATGCATAGAAGTTGGGATATAGTATTGCAATTGTACAAAATGTTGGTGAGGACACAACTGGAGAATTATTGTGTACAGATTTTTTTTTGCCCTATTCTAGGAAAGACAATTAAGCTGGAAAGAGTACAGAAAGTATAAACATTTATGATAATGTTGCCAGGACTCAAGAGCTCGAGTTAGGTAGGCTGGAATTTTATTCACAGAAGCACAGGAGACTTCTTCAAAGTGCATTTATTAACAAAGTATGCAAACCTTGAGATTCATCTCCTTGCAAGCAGTCACAATACAAAGAAACACAATAGAACCCATTATAAAAAAAAACACAAAGGCCAATCACCCAATGAGTAAAAATAATCATGCAACAATAAAAACATAAAAAACTAACAGATCATTAACACAGAGACTTTTTCTCATTCTGTGTTGTATTACCCTACGACTATAGAAATTAAAGGTGGCATTGAATTTTAGATATTTTCAAGATCTAAAATTATCAATGACAGATACAAAACTCTATGTCTTATTATTTTAAGCTCACAACTATTGCAGGCTTATTAAAATATAATGAATAAAAGAAAGCAGCATTACATCAAATGTTCCTTCCTTGAAGACAACGAGGAAGTAAAATTTGTTTCCGATCATTATTAATTCACTAGTTAAAATTTGATTGGAGACTTGGCAATGGCCAAATCAGAAATGGGCACCTTGTTCACTCTCCAGAAGTACTGCCAACAGGCTCCCAGAATCACTCCCTCTTCCCACCGCTGATCCATTTTAAATGGTAATATGCTATTACAGTGAGGTTGTAAATGCTTAAAGCATTTCTTCCACTTCCTCATCCAAGTCATTTTTATAAAAAGCAATAAAGAGCAGGGGGGGTCCCCAGTGCAGATCCCTGCAGCTCATCACTGCCACTGACCTCCAGGTAGGAGAATGGGGTTGAGAGGAATAATAATTCAGCCATGATGACAAAGCAGACTCAATGGGCCAAATGGCCTAACTCTGTTCCTATGTTATATAGTCTTTTCTATTACCAACTGTCCTACCTTTACTCTAGTCATCCCCTGATCTTCACATGTGTAGAGTGCCTTGGGGTTTTCTTTATCCTACTCACAAGGCCTTCTCCTTCCTCCTTCTTGCTCTCCTAAATCTACTCTTTAGCTTCTTCCTGATTACCTTGTAACTCTCTGGAGTCCAGTCTGATCCTTGCTTCCTAAACCTTAACTAAGCTTCCTTCTTCCTCTTACATATGCATTTAGACAAGTGAAAGATAAAGTTTAAAGATTAGCTTTATTTGTCACATGTATATTGAAACACAATGGTGAAATGCATCATCTCCACCAGATCAGCAAGGATTTGCTAGGCAGTCCGCAAGGGTTGCCATGCTTCCGGCACTAACATAGCGTACCCATGACTTCCTAGCCCTAACCACAAGTCTTCAGAGTGTGGGAGGAAACCAGTGTACCTGGTGGAAACCCATGCAGTCACAGGTAGAATGTACAAACTTCTTACAGGGAGTGATGGGAATTAAACCCTGATCATACAGCTGGTGCTGTAAAGTGATGCACTAACTGCTAAGTGTTGTCCCACAAGTGGTGGAATGCACTTTTTGAACTAGTTTTTCTCATCTACATTGACTGAATCTATCTTCACATCCATGTTTAACTTGGGACACCGATTCAAAATTATTCCATTCTCTCCATACCACAGAGGCCAGAATTTACGGCCATAATCCCATGATGAAGGAGAATTTCTTGAGATTTTAGTCCTCAATGATCATAAGAAATTAATAAAACTTGAATTTAATGGAAGGGAATTAATGAACTTGTCCATTTGTTGATGAGATGCTAATGAGATGTGATAAATCTTGATGGGAGAACAAGCTTGAAAGCCAGAAGAAATTTAAAATAACACTGGAAACAGAAAGAATGCAGGAAAATAGTGACTCAATGAAATTAAAAACAGTGAGGGAAACAGACTTGGAGAATTTTAAGAGACAAAGGAAATTAAGGTTCAGCGACTTTAAACAACCATTTGGTTTAAATAAAGAACTGGAAAAATAAATTTAATCAGGATAAATAAAACATTAAATTTTAATCAGGATAAGTAAAACATTATTAAATCCTCCATTTATTTGTGCTCGACCTATCTGTTAAAGGAGTTAATCTAATAAATACAGCCATGCAATAGACTTCAGAATGAACATTCTCCATCACATGGGAACTCCAGAACATTACTCATGAGCAGGAAAACCTCAAATCCAGGAGGTCTGGAATGTGAACCAGACCTCATGTCAAGACTATCCATCAGTACAGCTGTATGTCTCCACAGACAGTATGGTTCAGCAGGTTTTGCACTCAAAGCTCAAACACTGCAAGCAGAGAGAGGATGAGCAACAGCTAGGCAGACAAATAAAAGCAGACAGGTTATTCAGACACATAGTTCCAACAAAGGAACTTTTGACCCGAAATGTTAACTCTTTCTATTGATATTGCCACACTAGCAGAGCATTCCCAGCATCTTCTGTTTATATTCCAGACGTCCAGCATCTGTAATGAACTTTTGTTTGTTTTGGGCATTTAGGATATCCACCAATGATCACCTTCTCTTCCTCCTCACCAATTAGTATTCAATTCAATGTACTCTGGGAGAAGAAGAATTCATTCAGTGTGCAGGCAAAGCCACAAGAATATAGTAGTACATTATTGTGGTAAGGGAGGGGTGGGGAGAGGAGGGATTCTGGTGAAGACGAAGGGGGGTTCGGTGGAGGAGGAGGGGGGAGGGGTCAGAGACAGACTTACTGATGGATGCCAAGTTCCTGAGGCATCATCTGTTGATGTTGGGGAAGCTAATGCCTATGTAGGAGTCAGCTGAGATTACAACACTCTACAGCTTTTTCTGATCTTCTGCATTGATGCCTCCATCCCAGAGGGTGATGCAACCAGTCAAAATGCTCATGGTATATCTGTAGACATTTGCTAGACTTTGGTTACAAACAAAATATCCTTAAGCTCATAATGAATATATCTGTTGGCATGCCTTCTTCATAATTTTATTGATACAGTATATTTAACCTAGGATAAATCTTCAGTTAACTAAAATCTAGGAACTTGTAGCTACTCAGTCTTCCCACAGCTGGCCCCTCTGTCAGGATTGATACATGTTCTGACTTTCCCCTCGTGAAATTGATAAACCGTTCCTTTGTCTTGCTGATGCTGCTTACTGTTGTGGCTCACTCCTGTATGCTTCCTCATTACCATCTGAGATTCTGCCAACAACAGTTGTATCAATGGTGAATTTGTAGATGATATTTGAGCTGTCTAGCCACACAGTCTTAAGTGTACAGAGAGAAGATCAGTGGGCTAAACAGCATTTTTGAGGTGTGCCTGTGTTCATTGTTAGCAAGAGAAGATATTATTTCTGATCCAGCATGACTGGATATCCTGATGAGGAAGTCAAGGATCCAGATGCAGAGTAAGGTAAGACACCACATTTTGAAGCTTGTTGATTAGTACTGTGGGGATGATGGTGTTGAATGCTGAGATGTAATCAACAAAAGGGAGTGTGAGGTCATTATTGCTGTTCTTCAGGTGATCCAAGTCTGAGTGAAGAGCCAATAAGATAGCATTCACTGTAGACCTACTGTAGAGATAGGTAAATGGTAGTGGGTCCAGGTCTTTGCTTTGGCAGGAGTTAATTCTCACCACGACCAACCTCTCAAAGCACTACATCACCCTAGGTGTGAGTGTTACTGGACAATAGTCATTGAGGCAGCTTGCCCTGTTCCTCCTCCTGTAATTGACGCTCTTTTGAAGCAAGTGGGAAACTCTGAATGCAACATTGAGAATCTCCTTGAACACTCGTCAATTGGCTGACGCAGGTTTTGAGTGCCCTGCAGATACACCACCAGAGCCTGACCTCTTGCAAAGGTTCACATGGTCATCCTGAAGATGATCACACGGTCACAGTGGGCCTAAGGGCCCATTTCTGTGCTACCTGCCTCTAAATTTATCATAGTTTAATACATTAAAACCAAAAGACAAGTTTACATTAATAGCAATCTGATTTCATGAACTTTCTCAGTAAACACAACGCTGGTTTATTTGACGCCAAACGGTTATTATAGTGATCCAAATCCACCTCTATTTCTGTGCTTCATCTTGTCCTTGGTGGGTGAATTTGCTTTCTAAAATCCGACCTTAAAAGCTGTCATCCCTGTTGAAATGTTACAATAGCTCTTGCGACTCGCCCAAACTTTACTACCGCTCAATCACTACATATCCATGACGAGCAGGATGAGGAATAACAAGGCACTACCTAATCACTAACTCACTATTACCCGCAGCGCCACAATACTGGGCCCAAAAACACTGAACATAAATGGCCATTCGACAAATAAACATTTTTTCCAAAACAAAAGAGTCGATTTCCTAATGGGATTTTTCCAAAACTAAAAGCCCGCTCGCTTTCCCAGACTGTGTCTGTGTACACACAGTAAAAGCCAATCCGGAAAGGAGATGAAGGTCAATGTCTCAATCACCCTGACATCTCACCAATCAGAACAACACAAGGAAGGGCGGAAAAACTGAAAGCTTCAACATGAAAGAACGCCGGTATTAGTACAATATGAAACCGATATTCAGCGAATTCTGCTATTTCTGTTCTTACTGCAGTAATACAATGTTAAAAATGTCATTTGAGAATATACTTTGAAACAGAGGACCATTATCACTCTTGCCAAATTATCCGAATATACTCAGTGAACTTAACCCATTACAACCCGTTTGTGTCTAACCTACAAATGATGATTATGGTCGCAGCTCTCAATTTAAAAAAACACATAATTTTTAAAAGAGAATTGCCGAAATGTTCCTGAATGGTAAGGTTACTGAAGGATTTTTACAAGATTATTTTTTGCTGCGACTTTGACTGGAATGTCCCAAAAAGCTTCAATTATTAATCGCATTAATTAATAATCAGTACATTCCCTAGCATCGTGCATGTAACTACTTTTCCACACTCACCAAACCATCGCAATTGCTTAGTGCCACGGTTGCTCCTGGCATGTCAGTAATATCCCCAGAAAACACGCAATCTCCCTGGATAGGCTCGGTAACCAGGTGCCGAAAATCCTCCTGCCATTCCGCCGTGGCACCGGGAGCAACCAGCTTGCTGTTGTGTTTCAATCGCAAGTGTAATTCTCTGCCAAAAATGGTGACGTTGAAGTAGAGACCCCGTTCAGTGTTCTGGTGTGGGCTACTCCGTGCAACGCGCCGCCCAGACCGAAGCTCACCGTGGCCAGTCGAAACAATGTGTGAAATATACCGACCCCGGTCATCGGTACTAAACGGTACCACCAGCCCGTAATCAGTAAGCTTCCCGAAAAGCACGCCTGTGGAAAAATAAACAGTTGCTACTTCCATACATCTGCAAAATAGCATTTCTATATGTTGGCTCCGAATTTAAACTACAATTTACAGTAAGAGAACTACCGTTCGCACCAAACAGTATTTGCTGAAAATGCTTATACGTTATTCATAAAGAACGTTATCTTTGAAATGCTTACCTTCTGTTCCTGCTGCGTGAAGTTTGTGTTTTAATAACAACGGAATAAAAGAAAGCAATATGTAAACATATTCCATATCGCCTATCTTGTTTGGAAGCAAACAAATCTGGGGGGGGGAAACTCCGTGCAAACTCCCGATTCCACTTCTTGTGCGGTGGAACTGCAATGCAAAAGGTATTGCTCGCACACTCTGTTCCGACTGACAGGCTGCATACAAACGATGTACTATTTTTGGCCTTCGATGAACTGTTCTTTAGTTTGGGGGCAACCGATCCCTTTTATCAAAGCCCTTGGAGGCAGGAGCAGTTGAAACATCGACTCCTGGAAATGCAGTGACGCCATATGATTGGCAGATCACGCGTCAACCGCACAGATTATCCCGGAGCCACTGCTGCTGAATTTGAATGAGCATCGTAGTATTACAGCCAGCAACTCACCTGAGTTTAACTAGCCCGGCTTTCTTTTTCATTCCTATATAGAGCTCAATCAATTCTATATTTTTAAATGTCCTGTCCATCCCCCCCCCCACCCCCACCCCAAACATCTTTCCTTATTTATCCACCCTCAGCTGACGGGAACGTAGACATTCATTCACTGCACCAGTTGTTAAGACACGTCCTAAATAAGTGGCATTGAAGTGTATAATTTCAGATGAAAATCTGTCAAATACGGGAATTTGTATTGTAAATTTAGAAAAATGTGCCAGGCAAATGTTGACCGAGCCAAAACTAGAGAGAGAGAGAGAGAGAGAGAGAGAGAGAGAGAGGAAAAAAAGACTGAATCAAATGCTATTATCTCTTCAATAACTTTGTTGTCCTAACTGCATTCACAGCTGATATAATAGCACACTTCCCTGTGGTTACAAAGCAGCTTCAGGTTTGTCAGAACAGAGATCCATATAAATACTTGCTTCATTTCCTTCAGGCATCTCTTTGGCATTTTTCAAAACTTAGTGAATGGGAATGTTCTGCTGAAGCTCTCAGTAAACCAACAAACGTGGCGCCAGCTTGCAGGCGCTCAAATTCGCTGATCGCTTTCGGACTCCTGGCACATGCGCTCTGCCGATGCTGAGCTCGGGGTTGCGCGTCACTGCGCAGCCGTAGAACTTCAGCTCCCACGGGCGCACCTTCGCCCCTTCGGGACAGGTTTTGTTAGGGTTTGAATGTGTCCCGCGCAACGCAGATGTTTTAACTGAAGGTAAGTTAAAACGGGTTCTGTTCGTATCTCTAATAGGATATCTTTAAACCCCAAAATGAATAGTACACCATAGGCTATTCGGACAAGTTAATTTGATCAGTGTTATACGGTGAAAAGCTGTTGCTTGGCTTTGCATTTGTCCATTTTCCGGCTTGAAAACATCGAGGCTCACTTCCAATGATAATGAGCTCCACTCAGTGTATAAAGAGTTGTTCTATTTTTACTGGATTCATTAGTAACTACTTGATAAAGTAATTGGAATTGGTTTATTATATGCACAGAGATACAACGAAAAGTTCATACAGATAAATTCATCACACTGTGCGTCGAGGTACTACAGGGTAAAACAATAACATGCTGGAGAATAAAGTGCAACAGAGAAAATGCAATGTAGGGAGACAATGAGATGCAAGATCATACATAACGAGATAGATTATAAGGTCAAGAGTCAATTTTGTCGTTTAAGAGAGCCATTCAATACAGTAGTCTTATAACTGAGTAGGCAGCCTGGTAGTACATACGCTCAGTGGCCACTTTATTAGGTATACTGTTCACCTACTTGTTAATGCAGATATCTAATCAGCAACTAAATGCATAAAAACAGCAGACAAGGTCAAGAGGTTCACTTGTTCAGTCCAGACATCAGAATAAGGGGGACGTATGATCAAAGTGATTTTGGTGCCAAATGGAGGAGTTTGAGTTTCTCAGAAACTGCTGATCTCCTGGGATTTTCACACACAGCAATCTCTAGAGTTTAGGGAATGATGCGAAAAGCAAACAATCCAGTGAGTGGCATTTCTGTGGGTGAAAATGCCTTGTTAATGAGAGAGGTCAGAGGAAAATGGCCAGACTGGTTCAAGCTGACGGGAAAGCAACGTAACTCAAATAACCACACGTTACAACAGTAGTGTGTAGGAGAGCATCTTGGAACACACAACACGTTGAACCTTGGAGTGCATAGACTACAGCAGCTGAAGAAGACCATGTACATAGTCTCAGTAGCTACTTTATTAGGAAGAGGAGGTCCCTAATAAAGTGACTACTGAGTGTACTTTCAGGATTTTGAATCTTCTGTCAGGAGCAGAGAGAATGCCTGGGGTGAGTGGAGTCTCTGGTTATGCTGTTGCCTCATTGAGGCAATCAGAAATACTGTATAGACAAACTTGTAGATGGAGCTAGAGCAGAACACAGTCTCATAGTCATGAGTGGACAGGAAATAGAGTAGTAGGTGGCTGAGGGTATAGCCTTGTGTTCAGAATCAGGTTTAATATCACTGGCATATGTTATGAAATTTGTTGTTTTATAGCAGCAGTACATTGTGCAATACTGTAGTGTTCATGGGTTCATTGTCCATTCAGAAATCTGATGGTGAAGGGGAAGAAGCTGTTCCTAAAACGTTGCGTGTATGTCTTCAGACTCTTGTACCTCTTCCTCGATAACAGCAATGAGAAGAAGGGCATGACCTGGGTGATGGGGGTCCTTGAAGATGGATGCCACCTTTTTGGGGCATCGTCTTTTGAAGATGTCCTTGATGCTGCGGGGCTAGTGCCCCATGATGGAGCTGGCGGAATTTATAACTTTCTGCAGCTTTTTCCAATCCTGTGCAGTGGCACTTCTATACACAACAGTGATGCAACCAGTTAGAATGCTCTCCAGGTGGCACCTGTAGCAATTTGTGAGTGTCCATCTAACACCAAAATCACTTGGATCATATTTCCCTCTCATTCTGATGTCTGGACTGAACATGAGAGGGCACAGTTTTAAGGTGCTTGGAAGTAGGTACAGAGGAGATGTCAGGGGTAAGTTTTTTATGCAGAGAGTGGTGAGTGCGTGGAATGGGCTGCCGGCGACGGTGGTGGAGGCAGATACAATAGGGTCTTTTAAGAGACTCCTGGACAGGTATATGGAGCTTAGAAAAATAGAGGGCAATGGTAATCTCTCAGGTGAGGACATGTTTGGCACAGTCTGTTGGGCCGAAGGGCCTGTATTGTGCTGTAGGTTTTCTATGTTCTATGTCATTGGTGAGTTACCAAGTCTCCTCAAAGTCCTGAAGAAATATATCCGATTTTATCCCCTCTTTGTCATTGTGTCAGTATGTTTGACCTGGGATAAATTTTCAGAGATGTTGACACCCAGGAACTTGAAACTACTCACACTTTCCACTACTGATACCTTAAAGTACACTGTTATGTGTTCCCTCTACTTACCTTTCCTGAACTATACAATCAATTCCTTGCTCTTACTGATGTTGAGTGAAATGTTGTTGTGAAACCACTGATCTATCTTGCACCTGTACATCTCCCCTTCATCATTCGAAATTCTGCCAACAATAGAACCATAGAACACTACAGCACAGTACAGGCCCTTCAGCCCTCCATGTTGTGCTGACCCATATAATCCTTTTTTTAAAAAGTACTAAACCCACACTACCCCATAACCTTCTATTTTTCTTTCATCCATTGCCTGTCCAAGAGGCTCTTAAATACCCCTAATGTTTTAGCCTCCACCACCATCCCTGGCAAGTCATTCCAGGCACTCACAACCCTCTGTGTAAAAAAAACTTACCGCTGCTGTCTCCCCTAAACTTCCCTCCCTCAATTTTGTACATATGCCCTCTGGTGTTTGCTGTTGGTGCCCTGGGAAACAGGTACTAACTATCCACCCTATCTATGCCTCTCATAATCTTGTAGTTGTGAGGACAACAGAATAGTTGTGTTGTCAGCAAATTTATACACGGTGTTTGAGCTGTACCTCGTCACACATTCATGGGTGTCGAGAGAGTACAACAGTAGGCTAAGCACACATCCTTGAGATGGCAGCCTGACATAGGTGTTACTATGGTCCAGGTAATCCAAGGCCTAGAGGAGAGCCAGTGAGATTTTATCTACGGTAGACTTAGTTTGGCGATAGACAAATTGCAGCAGGTCCAGGTCCAGGTCCTGCTTAGGTTAGAGTTGATTCTAACCATAATCAACCTCTGAAAGCACTTTATCACAGTAGGTGTGAGTGCCACTGGGCGATAGTTGTTGAGGCAGGTCACCCTGCTCTCGGGCACTGGTATGATTGTCACCCTTTTGAAGCAGATGGGAATCTCCTCATGGTCCCCTTCTGAAGATGATATTTAGCTTCTTGGTTTGTTGGTGTTGAGTGAGAGGTTGTTAAGTGCTACCACATGGCAGTCAATGAGACACATCATGGTGCTATTCTTGAGTACTGGTACTGTGGATGCTGTTTTGAAGTGGGTGGGAACCTCAGACTATAGAGGCGAGAGATTAAAGATGTCCTTGTATACACTGGCCAGTTGCTCTGTACAAATCTTCAGCATTCAGTCTAGGGACATTAGCTAGGCCGTGCACTTTTCATGAGTTTACCCTCTTGAAGAATTCTCTGATATTGGGCTTAGAGATTGAGATCAAAGGGTCTAGCCTGTCCAAATATTTCCTCATAAGGTCAGCAGAGCAGTTAGCTGCAGGAACCTGTATTTAATTGAGTCTTTGGCTGCTGTAATTAGGGAGTTGGCATATCTTCCTTATGACCTCGAGGGTTTCCACTCATTGGTTGTTTCCTCTTGCATCCTACAGATATGATGGCAGACAAATTGGTCACAGTAATTTATCTGTTAGTGTAGGTAAGTAGTTAAAAAGGGGAATTTGATGGACATTTGTGAGACAATAAGTTACAGAGCCACATAAAATATATAAGGAGGAGTAAGAATGGTAGAATAATTCTGTAGATAGTTAACAGGGGCTAGATGGGCTAAATTATTTTCTTATCTTATAATATATAAACAACCACCTGCCCATTGTAGATTATCATTTTAGAAAGTCTTAACCCAACTGTGTTTGCATCCTTCCTGAAATAAGATAAATAATTTACCATCAATTTTGTATAACAATATGTTTTTTCTACCAAAATAGACAATTTCACATTTTCCCACTTTATACTTTGGTGTTTACACTCACTTTACCTACCCAAGTTGCTCTGCAACCTTCATATCCTATTTCCATAGGGGGCTCAGTGCAACTGTTCCAGCAAGTCAGAATTAACTCTGACTTCTTGCACTGAATTTGTATATTACCCCTTGACCATATGTTTTTCTGCCTTTATCCGGAAAAAGTGTTGGTTGGCAGGTTAATGGGCAACTGTAACTTACAGTATTCCTTGTGTAGGTGGCTAGGATGCTCAGAGCAGATTTAACGGGAATATGTGAAAGTAAAGGTCACAGAGAAATAAGTAGTGGAATGGATTGTTCTAACAGCTAGTATAAACTTACTGGGCTGAATGGCTTCCTACTCTTCTGAACAAAATCCTCTTTGCAGCTTAGTAACTACCTTTGTGTCAAAAGCAGACTTAGTCATCGAGCATAACGAGAGAAACTGGCCCTTCGGCCCATCTAGTATGTACCAACTGTTCTACTGTCTAGTTCCATCAACCCTCATCTGGAACACAGCACTCCATTACCCCCACCCCATCCATTTACTTACGTAAGTTTCTCTTAAGTGTAGCAATTCAGCCTGCATCCTCCACTTCTGCTAGCAGCTTGTTCCACACTCGCACTACTCTCTGAAGAAGTTCTCCCTCAGGTTCTCCTTAATTATTTCACCTTTCAACCTTAACCTATGACCTCTAGTTCTACTCTCACCCAGCCTTGCTGGAATAAGCTTGCTTGCATTAACCCCATCTACACCCCTCATTTTGTATACTTCTATCAAATCTCCCCTCATTCTTCTATGCTCAGTGAATAAAGTCCTAACCTATTCAACTTTTCCTTATAACTCAGCTCTTCAAGTACCAGCAGCATCCTTGTAAATTTTGTCTGTTCTCTTTCAAACTATCTAGCATCTTTCCTGTAGCTAGGTGGCAAAAACTTCACATAATACTTTAAATTAGGCCTCACTAATGTCTTATACGACTTGGACATAACATCCCAACTCTGATATTACTTTAATTTTTGAAGGCCAATGTGCCAAAGCTCTCTTTATGACCATATGTACCTGTAATCAAACATAATTTTGTTACTGTCACAAAATATTGAATAAGGAAGTTAGATATAATATGGCAGGTAAATCTTACCAATAATTAGAAGGGAGTTTTTTTTGCTGACTGGGTTAATCAAAAGTATTTGTCGGATTGAAAGGCATGCTTCTGAAACTCCTTGCAATGATAATATTAGTTGTTGATTTAATAGCACTGAAGCCGCACTTATTCTCTGGATAAACACGTTCAAGCAAGTACTTGCAGTTTTTTAAGAAAGGCCAATCTGAATGCCTAGCCAGCAACACCAAGGGGAGAAATTCCACCACAGTTGTTGTAATTGCTTGATTTCCAAGTAAAAAGCAAAGTCAATATGTCAGTAAAAAGTTATTTTTGCTAATGTAGAGACTATTGCACACAGTGAAATGAAATTGACCATCTTAACAATAGTTTTTCTTTGCTGATTCATGAAGAATGTGAATTGGCCATCATTCTAAGAAAGCTGCATTTAACACCAAAGGTTTCAGTCATTTTCTTACCCATAGTGAATAATATTTAGACCAAAAGAGCATTTGGACTCAAGAGCATAAGACATTGGAGCAAAATTAGTCCATTTAGCCCATTGAGTCAACTCTGCCACTCCATCATGCCTGGTTTATTATCCCTCTCAACCTCATTCTCCTGTCTTCTCCACGTAATCTTGCATGCCCTGACTAAGAGCCCACCAACCTCCGCTTTAAATATATCCAATGATTTCCAGAACAGTCTGTGGCAATAAATTCTGTAGCTTCTCTACCCTCCCTGGCTAAAAAAAATCTTCCTCACTTTTGTTCTAAATGGATGTCTCTATATTCTGAGGCAGTGCCCTCTGTTCCTAGACTCCACCACTATAGGAAACATCCACTCTATCTAGGCCCTTTCCGTATTTGATATGTATTAATAAGATTACCCCCATTCTTGTACATTTCAGCAAGAACAGGACCAGAGCCATCAAACACTCCTTATACATTCGCCCTTTCATTCACAGAATCATTCTCATGAACCTCCTCTGGACCATATCCAAAGTTGCCACATCTTTTCTTAGATAAGGGGCCCAAAACTGCTCATATTACTCCAAATACAGTTTGATCAATACCTTCCAAAGCCTCAGCATTACATCCTTGCTTTTATATTCTAGTCCTCTTGAAATGAATGCTAATATTGCATTCATGAAAAGAGGCGGTCCCAATATCAGCCCCTGAGAAACATCACTAGTTACTGGCTGCCAATCTTTAGGCTCCTTATTCCCATTCTTTGCTTCCCGCTGGTCAGCCAATCTTCATTCCATGCCAGTATCTTTCCTGTAATACCACGGGCTCTTGTTAAGTAGCCTCATGTGCAGCACCTTGTCAAAGGACTTGTCAAAATCTAAATATACAACATCCACTGACTATCTTTTGTCTCTTCTGCTTGTTATTTCCTCAAAGAATTCCTGATAGATTTGTCAGACCAGATTTCCTCAAGGAAATCATGTGGACTTAGGCCTATCTTATCATGCACTTTCAAGTACCCTGAAACCCCAACCTTACTAATCAACTCCAACATCTTCCCAACCACTGAAGTCAGGCTATCTGGCTTATAATTTCCTTTCTTCTCCCCCGCCCCCCACTCCATTTTTAAAGAGAGGAGTGACTTTTGCAATTTTCCAGTTCTCAGGAACCATTCCAGAATCTAGTGATTCTTGAAAGATCATTACTGATGTCTCCATGATCTCTTCAACTGCCTCTTTCAGAACCCTGGGGTATAGTCCATCTAGTCCAGGTGAGTTACCCACCTTCAGACCTTTCAGCTTTCTAAGCACCTTCTCTTTAGTGATAGCAACTACAATCACTCTTCACATGTCTGGCACGCTGCTAGTGTCTTCCACAGTGAAGACTTGCACAAAATACTTATTAAGTTCCTCCACCATTTCTTTGTGTCCCATTACTACCTCCCTGGTGTCATTTTCCAGCAGTTCATTATCCAAGCTTTCCTCTTTATATATCTGAAGAAAACTTCTGGTATCCATTTTTGTATTATTGGCTAGCTTACCTTCATGTTTCACCTTTTCTCTCCTTATGGCTTTTTAGTTGCCATCTGTTGGTTTTGAAAGCTTACAAATACTCTAAATTTCCATTAATTGTTACTATAATATATGCCTTCTCTTATGCTTTTATTCTGTGTTTGACTTCTCAGCCACGTTTGCTTCATCATCCCTTTTGAATACTTCTTTATATTTGGCATGTACCTGTCCTATACATTTTAAATTGCTCCCAGAATCTTTAGCCATTGCTGTTCTGCCATTGTACCTACTTGTATTGCCTTCCAATCAACTTTGGTCATCTCTACTCTCTTGCCTCTGTAATTCCCTTTATTCCACTGTAATACTGATACATCAGTGTTGACGAGTGGCCTAGTAGATAAGGCATCGATCTAGTGATCTGAAGGTCACTGGTTCAAGCCTCAGCTGAGGCAGCGTGTTGTGTCCTTGAGCAAGGCACTTAACAACACATTGCTCTGCGACGACACCAGTGCCAAGCTGCTTGGGTCCTAGTGCCCTTCCCTTGGACAACATCGGTGGTGTGGAGAGGGGAAGGCTTGCAGCTTGGGCAACTGCCGGTCTCCCATGCAACCCTGCCCAGGTCTGCGCCCTGGAAACCTTCCAAGGCTCAAATCCATGGTATCACGAGACTAATGGATGCCTATAAAAAAAACTGATACATCTGACTTTAGCTTCTTTCTCTCTCTCAAAGAGCGAATTCTATCATATTTTGATAACTGCTTCCTAAGAGTTCCTTTAACTTAAACTCCCTAATCAAATCTGGTTCATTACACAACACCCATCCAGAATTGCCTTTCCCCTAGTAGGCTCAACCATAAGCTGCTCTAAAAAGCCATCTGAACAAGAGAAAATCTGCAGATGCTGGAAATCCAAGCAACATGCACAAAATGCTGGAGGATCTCAGCAGGTCAGATAGCATCTATGGAAAAGAGTACAGTTGACATTTCAGGCCAAGACCCTTCAGCAGGACTATAGCCATTTCAAAAGCATTCTACAAATTCCATCTCTTGCAATCTAGCAACCAACCTGATTTTCCCAATCTACCTGCATATTGAAATCACCCATGACTATGGTAACATTGTCTTTTTAACAATGCCTTTTCTATCTCCCATTATAACTTGTCCTCCACATCCTGTTCAGAGGCCTGTATAAAATTCCCATCAGTGTCTTTTACCCTTGCAATTTCATAACTCTACCCACAAGGACTCTATTCTGGTCCCATGTCACTTCTTTCTAATTTAGTTTATAATCTCTGAAAAGTCTACTTAATGAAGGAGTCTATCTTAAAATTTCAGCAAAGATAGAATGTGATGATGTGGTTCATTGTTTGATCCAGGTTACAACATTGACAGATGGAGCAGGATTTGATTTATGAGATCCTGTTTAGAATGACCTGTGTCATTTGAAACTGATGAAACCCAGGGAGCCTTAACAAAAAAAAAAATGTTTGGGCATATCTGGCAGGTCAGGCTGCATCAGTGAGAAGAAAAACATAATGAATATTTCAAGTAGTGGCTTTCAGGATTGAATGAATTTTTTATTTCAGTAAGTGTTTATGGTGCAAGCTTTATTCCATTCATTGTTACTGTTGAAATTGATGAGGTGTGGGTAGGATGAGAAAGGGTTTCTTATTATAGTTAACTAAAAAGTCACCAAATTACAACTAATTAAATAAGGTAGTGAGGTAACAGTCCAAAGATTATTACCTTTTTAGTTCTGAATTTAGCTTAGTCCCTAGGGGCTCAAAGACCCTCAGTAGAACCTCTTCCCCTATTCTTAATACATTACTGGTACCCACATGGACCATGACAAACTTGGCTGGAGTTTAGAAGAATGAAGATGGATCCTGAACCTACCAAGTTTTGAAAGACCTGGATAGAGTGGTTCTGCAGAGGTTATTTCTGATTGTGGGAGAGTCTAGGGGCAGATGACACAGTTTCAGAATAGAAGAATGTGGCTTCAGAACAGAGATGAGGAAGAATTTCTTTAGCCAGACGGTGGTAAATTTGTGGAATTCATTGCCACAGATGGTTAAGCCATTGGGTATATTTAAAGCAGAGGTTGATAGGTTCTCTATTAGTAAGGGCATGAAAGGTTACATGGAGAAGGCAGGAGAATGAGGTTGAGAGGGAAAATAACTCACTCACAATTGAATGGCAGAGTAGACTCGATAGACCTAATTCTGCTTCTATGTGTTCTGTTCCTTGAAACCATGTGGAAAGCTTTGAAAATAAGGTGGTCAGAGAATCTTGATGGATTGGGAAGTACAGGTTATTGATGGTTTACACAATCTTTCTGTGTATTGTGGTATCTTGACAGATGTGAGAACAGCAATATTGAAGAGTACCATTGAGTTGGAATCAGCATTGAGTTTTAAGTGATCCGCCAAACTGTCTGTAACTGAGATTTATGCAGTGTCTCGTTGACCAAACTGGAGTGTGCTACTGGTGGTAGAGTACGTGGGAATGAGAGTGGAAACCTGTAGTTATCATCTTTGGTATTCCCTTGGGATGAAGGATAACTTTCACTGCTGTGTAGTGGAGAAGGGACAAGGGAAAATGAGTGCTCTTCCACAGATGTGGCAGGAGGGATTGATGTAGTGAGGATTGTTCTGGAGTGTTCTGCTACTTCAAGGGGTTTTGTTTGCTCCCAAAGCATGGGCTCAAGATGCTTGATACTATTCTGAATTCTCTTTTTCACACTTTCGCTAGTCATAGCCCAGGGTCCAAGGAATCAATGGGAATGGTGCATTTCTTCATGCATTCTTTGAGCAAATCCTTGAACTTTTTAACATATTTGACTAGTAATCTGTTCTCAAGACAGATAGGCTGAATTCCCATGTTATTATAATAAAGTGATACTGTACCTGCATAGTAGAGTCCTGTCACTATTGGGTTTGTCCTGAAGATTCTGATATTCCAGGTCCTAAACTTCACCAAGTTAGTTGAGCAGATTTCTGGTTTATTTTAATATTGGTGTAGCCACAGCACAACAAAGTCAGAATCAGGTTTAATATCACTGGCATATGTCATGAAGTTTGTTGTTTTGTTTTGGTAGTACATTTCAATACATGATAATTATAAAGAAACTAGAATTTAAATAAGTGTATATTTAAAATTTAAATTAAATACATTCTGCAAAAAGAGAGGAAAAGAATAGGTGTCTTCCTGGATTCATTGTCCATTTAGAAGTCTTACGGCGGTTGGGAAGAAGTTGTTCCTGAAAATTTGAGTACTTGTCTTTAGGCTCCTGTACCTCCTATTTGATGGTAGCAACAAGGTGGGCATATCCTAAGTGATGGGGGTCCTTAATGATGGATCCCACCTTTTCGAGGCATCGCCTTTTGAAGGTGTCCTCAATGCTGGGAGGCTGGTGCCCATGATGGAGCAGGTGGAATTTACAACTTTCTGCAGCTTTTTATGATCCTGTACAGTTGCTCCTCCCATACAGATGCAACCAGTTAGAATGCTGTCCGCAGTACATCTATAGAAATTTGCGACAGGAATTAGTGACCAAACTTCTAATGAAATATAGCCACTGTTGTGCCTTCTTTGTAATTGCATCAATATGTTGGGGATGCAGGATAGACCTTCAGAGATGTTGACACCCAGGAACTTGAAATTGCTCTCCCTTTCCATTGCTGATCTTTCGATGAGAACTGGTGTGTATTCCCCCGACTTCCCCTTACTGAAGTCCACAATTAACTCCTTGGTCTTACTGATGTTGTGTGCAAGCCTGTTGTTGCAACACCAGTCAAACAGCTGCTCTATCTTACTCCTGTGTGCCTCCTCATCACTATCCAAAGTTCTGCCAACAATAGTTGTGCCATCAGCAAATTTGTGATGGTGTTTGAGCTGTGCCTAGCCACGCAGTCGTGGGTGTAGAGAGAGTAGAGTGGTGGGCTCGGCACGCATCCTTGAGGTGTGCCAGTGTTAATTGTTAGAGAAGAGGAGATGTTATTTCTGATCCACACAGACTGGGGTCTCCTGGTGAGGGAGGTACAGAGTCCAGATTTTGGAGCTTGTTGATTAGAACTGAGGAGATTTTTGTGTGGAATACTGAACTGTAGTCAACAAGTAGCAGCCTGACATGAGTATTACCTTGCTTTGTCGAGGCCGAGTGGAGATCTAGTGAGATTGCATCTGTTGTAGACCTATTGTGGCGATAGGCACATTGCAGTAGGTCCTTGTTCTTGCTTAGGCAGGAGTTGAATCCAGCCATGACCAACCTCCCCCCCCCCCCCCCCCCAAAGCACTTTATCGCAGTAGATGTGAGTGTCATTGGGCGATAGTCATTGAGGCAGCTCACCCTGTTCTTTGTAGTACACAGACTTCACAGAGCAAAGTCTTGATATTATGACATAAATAAACTAATTCTGCTCCATGCTTATTGATGTTCACACATTATGGTACACATGTATTGTCTCTGTGTGAGTTCTCATTTCATTGATTCAAGATTCCTTGACCTTTTTGGAGTGCTCGATCTCTATTTTGAGTGATCATGAACCAGAGCCCCAAGTATTTGCTAAAGTCACTTGTATATGAACAGACTTGTGGTATCAAGTCCTGCCTAATGCTAGATTTTGAGCCCAGACCTTGGCTTTAACACCCTCCCAATCATGTCCCCAAATTTGGGAATCTAATTAAATTTATAAATAGAATAATGAATACCAGGAAAGAGTTACAGGCTGGACCTGGAGGCTGGGATCATATTTTCATTATTTTTGCTTTTTACCTTTGCAGGGTCATGCTGATTGTGAACATTTTATCTCACTCTTAAATGCTTTCTCCTTATTAAATGTTGTCTTCCCTTCTAGTAGCTGCTTGTCATCTGCTTCTTCCAGGTCTTGCCTTCATCATCCTCATTATGTGCCATGTCGTATGTCATAACTGACTATTGTCTCATGACCATGGTTGTTCTTGGCAAATTTTTCTACAGAAGTGGTTTGCCATTGCTACCTTCTGGGCAGTGTCTTTACAAGACTGGTGAGCCCAGCCATGATCAATACACTTCAGAGATTGTCTGCCTGGCATCAGTGGTCATGTAGCAGGGTTTGTGATATCTGCTCCTATGTTTCATGAGACTCTGATCGGGGGCTAAGCAGGTGCTACACCTTACTCAAGGGTGACCTGCGGTCTAATGGAGGGAAGGAGCACCTTATACCCCTTTTGGTAGAGACCTATCTTCACCCTGCCACCCAGGTCCTGTTTTAGACCATTGAAATCTACCTTCTCCCACTTTATCACTATGACTTAAGACTAACCTTTTTTTGTGACTACCGTAAAGCTTACCAGTTATGATCACTATTCTCAAAGGCTTCCCCCACAGGCACTTCAACCTCACCTACCTAATTAGATGCGCCACAGCAGCATAGGTGTTATCTCGATGCTATTACAGCTGGGGGTGTCGGAGTTCAATTTCGACGTCATCTATGAGGTGTTTATGTGTCCTCCCTGTGAATCTGTGGGTTTCCTCTGAGTGCTCAGGTTTCCTCTTGCATTCCAGAGATATATGGGGTAATTGGTCATTTAAATTGGCCTGTGATTAGGCTAAGGTTAAATAGGTGGGTTGCTGGGCTTGTCTGTTCCATGCTGCATCATTAAATACATAAAGTAAATAATTAGTTCCAACACGGACTCCAATTTCTGATTTCTCGCCATCTCTTTTCAGAATATTCTTTCGCTACTCTGAGGCGCCTTCCCCCTTGTCACCAGGCAGGCAGCATGTTATTCTGAATTCTTGCTTACAGCCATAGAAATGCTTGTCTGTCCTTCTACCATCAAGTGCTTTATCACTGCCGTTCATCTACACTTCAATTCTTTTGTACAGCTGGGAAGGACAACCATTGGTACAATTCATTTGCCTGTTGCTGCTTCCCTCTGAAAGGCCATCTTTCCCCAACAGAGTGGAAAACGGTAAGCTCATTAAAGAGTGGAATAACTACAGAGCATCCTTCACTGCCTGCCTGCCCTTCCTCGTGATCACCCAAATGTAGTAATTACAAAGCATTTTGGAGCTAGTTTGCTTCAATGAAAAGACATTCTACATTTAAGAAATATTACAGAGGTACATCCCTTTCTGTCACATAATGCTGCTGTAAAAACTAATTCACGCCTTTAGATCAAATAGACTAGATTACTGCAATACAGTTTTTATTGGCCTTTCAAAGCAATTTATTGTCAAACCAACTCATTCAGAACACTGCTGCTAGACTTTCAATTAAAACTAGGATGAGGGAAGATATCACTCCCATCCTAGTTACTCTGTATTGGTTTCCAATATTCTTTAGAATTGATTTTGAAGTTCTCTTACTTGTTTTATAACCATATAACAATCACAGCACAGAAACAGGCCATTCCGGCCCTCCTAGTCCATGCCGAACTCTTAATCTCACCTAGTCCCACCTACCCGCACTCAGCCCATAACCCTCCACTCCTTTCCTGTCCATATACCTATCCAATTTTACCTTAAATGACACAACTGATCTGGCCTCTACTACTTCTACAGGAAGCTCATTCCACACAGCTATCACTCTTTGAGTAAAGAAATACCCCCTCGTGTTTCCCTTAAACTTTTGCCCCCTAACTCTCAAATCATGTCCTCTCGTTTGAATCTCCCCTACTCTCAATGGAAACAGCCTATTCACGTCAACTCTATCTATCCCTCTCAACATTTTAAATACCTCGATCAAATCCCCCCTCAACCTTCTACGCTCCAATGAATAGAGACCTAACTTGTTCAACCTTTCTCTGTAACTTAAGTGCTGAAACCCAGGTAACATCCTAGTAAATCGTCTCTGCACTCTCTCTAATTTATTGATATCTTTCCTATAATTCGGTGACCAGAACTGTACACAATATTCCAAATTTGGCCTTACCAATGCCTTGTACAATTTTAACATTACATCCCAACTTCTGTACTCAATGCTCTGATTTATAAAGGCCAGCGTTCCAAAAGCCTTCTTCACCACCCTATCTACATGAGACTCCACCTTCAGGGAACTATGCACTGTTATTCCTAGATCTCTCTGTTCCACTGCATTCCTCAATGCCCTACCATTTACCCTGTATGTTCTATTTGGATTATTCCTGCCAAAATGTAGAACCTCACACTTCTCAGCATTAAACTCCATCTGCCAACGTTCAGCCCATTCTTCTAACCGGCATAAATCTCCCTGCAAGCTTTGAAAACCCTCCTCATTATCCACAATACCTCCTACCTTAGTATCATCAGCATACTTACTAATCCAATTTACCACCCCATCATCCAGATCATTTATGTATATTACAAACAACATTGGGCCCAAAACAGATCCCTGAGGCACCCCGCTAGTCACCGGCCTCCATCCCGATAAACAATTATCCACCACTACTCTCTGGCATCTCCCATCTAGCCACTGATGAATCCATTTTATTACTCCAGCATTAATACCTAACGACTGAACCTTCTTAACTAACCTTCCATGTGGAACTTTGTCAAAGGCCTTGCTGAAGTCCATATAGACTACATCCACTGCCTTACCCTCGTCAACATTCCTCGTAACTACTTCAAAAAATTCAATAAGGTTTGTCAAACATGACCTTCCGCGTACAAATCCATGCTGGCTACTCCTAATCAGATCCTGTCCAACCAGATAATTATAAATACTATCTCTAAGAATACTTTCCATTAATTTACCTACCACTGATGTCAAACTGACAGGTCTATAATTGCCAGGCTTACTTCTAGAACCCTTTTTAAACAATGGAACCACATGAGCAATATGCCAATCCTCTGGCACAATCCCCGTTTCTAATGACATCTGAAAGATCTCCGTCAGAGCTCCTGCTATCTCTACACAAACTTCCCTCAAGGTCCTGGGGAATATCCGGTCAGGACCCGGAGATTTATCCACTTTTAAATTTCTTAAAAGCGCCAGTACTTCCACCTCTTTAATTGTCATAGGTTCCATAACTTCCTTACTTGTTTCCCACACCTTACACCATTCAATATCCTTCTCCTTAGTGAATACCGAAGAGAAGAAATCGTTCAAAATCTCTCCCATCTCCCTCGGCTCCACACATAGCTGACCACCCTGATTCTCTAAGGGACCAATTTTATCCCTCACTATCCTCTTGCTTTTAATATAACTGTAGAAGCCTTTCAGATTTACTTCCACCTTATTTGCCAAACCAAACTCGTAACTTCTTTTAGCTTTTCTAATCTCTTTCTTAAGTTTCCTTTTACATTCTTTATATTCCTCGAGCAATTCCTTTACTCCATGCTGCCTATATCTATTGTAGACATCCCTCTTTTTTCGAACCAAGTTTCTAATATCCCTTGAAAACCATGGCGCTTTCAAACCTTTAACCTTTCCTTTCAACCGAACAGGAACAAAAAGATTCTGTACCCTCATAATTTCACCCTTAAATGACCTCCATTTCTCTATTACATCCTTCCCATAAAACAACTTGACCCAATCCACTCTCTCTAAATCCCTGCGCATCTCCTCAAAGTTAGCCTTTCTCCAATCAAAAATCTCAACTCTAGGTCCAGTCCTGTCCTTCTCCATAATTATATTGAAGCTAATGCTATTGTGATCACTGGACCCGAAGTGCTCCCCAACACATTCATCTGTCAGCTGACCTATCACATTCTCTAACAGGAGATCCAACACTGCCCCATCTCTAGTCGGTACTTCTATGTATTGTTGCAAAAAACTATCCTGCACACATTTCACAAACTCTAAACCATCCAGCCCTTTTACAGAATGAGCTTCCGAATCTATGTGTGGAAAATTAAAATCTCCCACAATCACCACTTTGTATTTACTACAAATATCTGCTATCTCCTTACACATTTGCTCTTCCAACTCACGCTCCCCATTAGGTGGCCTATAATACACTCCTATCAGTGTTACTACACCTTTCCCATTCCTCAATTCCACCCAAATAGCCTCCCTAGAGGAGCTCTCTAATCTATCCTTCCAAAGCACCGCCATAAGATTTTGTCGGACAAGCAATGCAACACCTCCTCCTCTGGCCCCTCCTACTCTATCACACCTGAAGCAACTAAATCCATGAATATTTAGTTGCCAATCACACCCTTCCTGCAACCATGTTTCACTAATAGCTACAACATCATAATTCCAGGTATCAATCCACACTTTAAGCTCATCCACCTTTCTTACAATGCTCTTAGCATTAAAATAGATACATTTAAGATACTCTCCACCTCCTCCTCTCTTTTCATCCCTAGCAATGCATTCAAATTTATTATCCTTTTCTTTCTTCTCCCCTACAACTTCGGGCTGAGCGCATCCCTTCTCCATCACCTGCCTTTCCTCCCTCACACACTGTCTACTTACTTGCTCTACTGGTGAACTAACCTCCTCTCCCATTGTTTCCTCAAATTGATTTCCGCCCCCCCCCCCCATCTTACTACTTTAAAGTCTGCCCTGTAGCCCTAGCAAACCTCCCTGCTAGGATATTGGTCCCCCCAGGATTCAAGTGTAACCCGTCCTTCTTGAACAGGTCACGCCTGCCCCAGAAGAGGTCCCAATGATCCAGAAACTTGAATCCCTGCCCCCTGCTCCAATCCCTCAACCACGCATTCATCCTCCACCTAATTCCATTCCTACTCTCACTGTCGCGTGGCACAGGCAGTAATCCTGAGATTACTACCTTTGCGGTCCTTCTTCTTAACTGCCTTCCTAACTCCCTATACTCTCGTTTCAGGACCTCTTCCCCTTTCCTACCTATGTCATTGGTACCTACATGTACCACGACCTCTGGCTCCTCACCCTCCCACTTCAGGATATCTTGGACGCGATCAGTTTTAAAAGCTCTTAATTGTCTGGGACTGGACACATCACAGGATTGTTTCCATTTTATAATCCTGCTAGAGCTCTCAGGTCCTCTTCCACTGGTCTTTTAAATTGAAACAATGTCACACAAATGATAATTGGTATGTCAGCTTTTTTGAACTGTGCTCCTAAACTGTGGAATTCAATACGTGAAACTATAAGGGATGCAGACTCAGTTGACACTTAAATGCCAGCTCGAAGCCCATTTATTTACTTTTGCTTCTTTGGCTTTTACTTCCACGTTTGCACTTTATTCTATTGTAAAGCACTTTGAACCACATCATCTATGAATAAGTTACCATTATTATTAAACTGAAATGGCTCTTTCTGTATATTGCAAATACATTTATATAATAAACCGAAATCCTCAATGTAGCTTATGGAGAGAAATACCCACACAATTTCTGCTGAATACGAAGTGATAACCAAGTGTAAAACCTCTTTCATACACTAGTTGTAAACTATCAATCACTAGCCTCAAGAGGAAATGTTTTCCTGTCGTTTTGAAGAAAATGATGTCCTGGTGGAGACTATTAGAAAGGATGAGATCCAGCTGTGATTTCATCAACCATCTCTAGTATTCACCAAATATTTACTCTTTGCAGTATAATCAATTGGGCATACACTTTATCCATTCTATCTTGGCAACCATCAGCTACATAGCTTCATTAATTGCTGCCAGTTGATTCATTCTTCAGTTGTGCATGCCTATAAATTGATGGTATAAATAACTTCCTTTCTTCATGTATTCAAATAAATTCCTTTTTTGTAGTCAAACAATTTTGAATTGGCAT
Source organism: Hemitrygon akajei (assembly GCF_048418815.1). NCBI lineage: Eukaryota > Metazoa > Chordata > Chondrichthyes > Myliobatiformes > Dasyatidae > Hemitrygon > Hemitrygon akajei. Next base: position 38,502,753 of record NC_133144.1, on the reverse strand, counting down.
TAACCAGTGAACCATATCAGCTTTTTCTACTATCTTTCTAATTTGCAGTATATGGAGGAGGACACAGCTTGCAGTGAATCGCCAAAGCAAACCTCACATAATTTATGACAATCTTCTGAAATTAGGGGTGATACTTAACATATTATTTAAAATTTGCTTTCAGCATAGCAGATAGTAGTTGGTGTTTGACTTAGATTTAATTTAGTCTTCTTGCTGTATTTCAAGGTGTATTACATCACAAATGGAAGTTATAGGAACTTGAAACAAAATTTTATAAAAGCCATATTTGAGCAGTCATATCCATGAACAGCAAGTTTCAGACTCAATTTTTAAGGAGGGTCTGTACAAAGCAATATTTCTTTGTTCTCCTAGTCAGTCATTAGCCTTTTCCTCTCTGTGCTGACATTTCAAATGGTTCCAGTGACTTAATTGAACAGCAGCCTTCTAGTAAACAAAAGATGGGTTAGAGGAGCCCCGGATAACTCTCCAAAAGTCCAAAGATGATGTGTGGAAAATTCCGTAAAGTACAATTAGGGTTACTACCTGACCCACAACCTAATTAAATCTACTCTAAATGCATTTATGTATCCTTAATTTTCAGTTTGTAAATTAACACCGATGGATGTTGCCTTCTTGAAGATGGGCAGGTTTGTACCAATGATCAAGCTGGCTGAGTTTACAACTGTTTGCAACGGCTTGCAATCCTGTACATTAGAGGCTCCATACCAGCCCATAATGCAGCCAGTCAGAATGCTCTCCACTGTACACGTATAGAAATTTGGAAGGGTCTTTGGTGATGGAATCTCCTCAAACTCCTAACCTTGTAGAGCTGCTGGCATTCCTTCTTCGTGATGGCATTAATATGTTGGGCCTAGAATAAATCTTCTGATATTTTATTTCCCAGGAACTTGAAGCTGCTCACCCTTTCCACCATAGACCCCTCAATGAGAATGTGTGTGTTCTTCCAAATGCTTAGGTGCTAATCAATAATAACAACTAAGGCATCATGGATTGGAAACTAGAGAAAAGAAACTGCTTCATGTTCAAAGTAAACATTATCAAAGCATGTCATTATATATAACCTTGAGATTAATTTTCTTGTGGGCATTCACAGTAAGTACACAAGAGAAATAATAGAATCAATGGAAAGCTGCAGGCAAAGATGGACAAACAGCCAATATGCAAAAAACAAATTGTGCAAATACAAGAAAGAGAAAACAAAATTCTAATAAATAAATAATAAATAGTGGGAATATTGAGAAGGAGTTGTAAAGTCATTGAAAGTGAGTCTACAGGTTGTGGAATCAGTTCAGTTTTGGGACTCGATGGGGGAGGACTTTACCTGTGAGGGATTGGGCTGTATCCATGACGTTTTCTAGGCTTTTTCATTCAAGAGCATTGGTGTTCCACATCAGCATTTCATTCAGCATACTCTTCACCATGCACCTATAGAAATTTGTCAAAGCTTTAAATGACATGCTGAATCTTCGCAAACTTCTAAAAGTAGAGGCGCTGCCTTTGCCTTCTTTATAATGGTACCTGTGTGCTGGATCCAGGACGGATCCTCTGAAATAATAACACCGAAGAATTTAAAGCTACTGACCCTCTCCCCTTTGATCCCCTGATGAGGACTGGCTCTTGAACCTCCAGTTTCCTCCTACATACTGATTCAGCACCATCTTTGATTTGGCTAACAACAGTGATGTCATCAACAAACTTAAATATGCCATTGGAGCTGTAGTTGGCCTGACAGTCATAAAACGACTAGAGCAGGGGCTATGCATGTAGCCTTGTGGTACACCAATTCTGCTGGCTTTTGTGGAGATGTTGATGCCATTTTGAACTGACTGGAGAGGAAATCGAGGATCCAGTTGCATAAGGAGGTATTGAAGCCAGTGGAAGCTGTGCAGGCATTTGAATTCTGAGGCCCAACAGAAATCGTGTAATCTAAAGAACAGATAATTTGTAGAAAGAAAACAAAAGGTCCAGCAATTAGATGATGTCCAGTTTCTTTACTGTCGTCAAGTTTGTGTGAAGGCCAAACACCCAAGGGGTTATAGAACACAGAACAGAGGTGAACTTATCAAGGACTGAAAGTGAGTTGATATTTGCTGAAGAAACACTTGAGTTTCTCTTCAGCTATGGCTCTGTCTTTAACATGGAGGCACAAAGTAATGCAGCAGAGATAGTTTCTTTGGCCAACTAAATCATCCCAACCAAGAGATTCCTCAGAGCTAATCCCATTTGCCTGCATTTGCACTACATCCTTCCAAATCTTTCCTATCCATGTACCCCTCCAAGTGTCTTTTAAATGATGTAATGTACCTACCTTAACCACTTTTTCTGGCAGCTCGTTCTATATACTGACTGCCCTCTGATTAAACATTCACCCCTTGGATTCCTATTAAATCTTTCCCTACTCACCATAAACCTATTCCCTCTAGTTCTGATTCCTCAACCATGAGGAAAAGACTGAGTACATTCACCCTATGCGTGTTTCTCATGAGTGCCTTTGACTTTACCTCACCACTGAAGTATGGGTGGTGGAGATTAATAATAAGATTCCAACTTTCATGTGACATTTTACAACAAATTTAATTCAATAGTTCTTTGAGTTGCTGCTTAAGCTTCATAACTATTGCTTTCTTTCTACCATATGTAATTATAACAAATTTTCATATTTGAGACAAGCTTGCATGTAAATTGGAAATGAAAAGAGGAATTTTGAGTGCAAAAGGTTTTCTTTGCATTTATTTCTGCTAATAGTCTGAGGACAAAATCATTAAATTAATCTATTTTGCTTTATTTATCTAACTTTAATTGTAATCAAAACACCATTGTTGTACATTCCTGTAATTAGATCCCAATTTCAATTATTTGATCTAGTTCAATTGTGCTCACCAAGCTCTTTTCAAGTTCTTTTAGAAGGAGCCACATCCAAAATTATCTTCATAAAGCTGACTGGTCACTATGTGTTTGAAACATTCTCTGTGCATGTCTCAGATTTTTTTTTAACTAGTTAAAGTTGATCTGGAGATATTTTGTTCCTGAAATAACAACACTCCCTCGTTACAGTAATCATTTGAAATCTTTCACAACAGAAATTAATGTAAATAAACATAATTTAGTTTCCTGCTTCCTGTTATTAACTTAGCAGACAGTTTTTAACTGGAAACTAGTCTGCCAAAATAACCAGTTGCACATTTACTTATGCATGTTGTTTGTAGGATTTTTACATACTATATCTCTCTGCTTCTCTGATCAATGACATGTTCTACTTCTGTGCCTTTGTCAAAGCTAAAGCTTTGCAAGTTTTGTATTTTACCATAGTGGTTACAACATAATACCCCAAAATTCTTCAGGAATATTGTGCCTTTATGGTTTGATGGCTGACTTCACCCAATAATGAGTAATAATCACATAACAAAAAGCTCAAATGTTATTAATGGCATATGATATAATAGAGGATAATGCATTCATTTATCAGGTTCGTTGTTTATGTATCTTCTACACTTGACTATTGAGTAGTTTTTTTTTGTTTTTTTTTAAAAAATTATTAGTTTTTCAAAACATTTTACCCCAAATCCCATTGAAGAGCATTAATACAGTGCAAAATTAAGCATACAATAACAATATGCTACAAAGGAAGAGAATTTAACAAAAAAGCACCTAAATTAAAGACAAGTAAGCTTAGTGTCCTCCCCAAGCCCCACAACACAAGAAAAAAAACAACTCCAGACCGACCACAACACAATATAAAGAGTATAGGTCAGGACAGTCAAACTCCCAGACTGTGAATACACTTAGCAACAGAGGATAATAATGCCTACTACCAGAAAAAAAAAGGGAGCTGAAAGCAAGGGACCGAAAAGAAGAAAAAAAAACCCTAGTCAAGAGGAAGGTTATGAAAGTACTCGATAAAAGGTCCCCAGACCTTATGGAACTTTAGATTCGAATTAAGAACTGAATAATGAATTTTTTCGAGATCCAAGCAGGCCATAATGTCGTTAAGCCATTGCGCATGAGTGGGCGGGGCAACATCTCTCCATCTAAGGAGGATCAAGCGTCTAGCCAGGAGAGAGGCAAAGGATAGTATTCGGCATTTGGACGGACCCAGACATAAATCTGTCTCGCCCCAAAAACCGAACAGAGCAATTAAGGGGTTTGGTTCTAGATGCTGATTGAATAGTTTGTTTTGATTGCCTATAAAATCTTAACTTTGAAGACTCAACATGTTAACCAATTCTAAATTGTGTGATTTTTGAGGTTGTAGTTGATGTGATAAAAGTAAAACTGATCTTGACCAATAGGATTTAAAAGTATGAATGATTGAAAAAATATGGGCTGGGGAAAAAAGACCATGTGCCTATCTAACCTTTCCTAGTCAAAGCAAATTCTAACCAAAATCGTTTCTACCACCATATACTACCTTGACATTAATTTTCTTGCCAGCATTTGCAGGAAAATAAAGAATTACAATTTATGAAAAAACTATACATAAATAAAGACTGAGAAATGACGATGTACAAAAGAAGACAAGTTAAGGGAGGGAAGTTTAGGGGAGACATCAGGGGTAAGTTTTTTACACAGAGGGTTGTGAGTGCCTGGAATGACTTGCCAGGGATGGTGGTGGAGGCTAAAACATTAGGGGTATTTAAGAGCCTCTTGGACAGGTACATGGATGAAAGAAAAATAGAGGGTTACGGGGTAGTGTGGGTTTAGCACTTTTTTTAAGGAATACATGGGTCGGCACAACATCGAGATCTGAAGGGCCTGTACTGTGCTGTAGTATTCTAGTGTCTAAGACAAATTGCAGAAACAATAAATAAATAAATAATACAGAGAACATGAGTTGTAGAGACACTGACACTGAATCCATTTGTTGTGGAATCAGTTTAGAGTTGAGATGAGTGAAGTTATCTGTGTCAGTTCAGGAGCTTAATGGTTTGGAGGAAATAACTGCTCCTGTCTTGGTGGTGTGGGACCTAAAGCTGTTGTACCCCCTACCCGATGATAGTAGTGAGATGGCTTGGATGCTGGATGCTGCTTCCTTGTGGCAAAACTCCTTGTGAATATGTTCATCAGAGGGGAGGGCTTTGCCTGTGACTGACTGGGCTGTACACCTTTTTCTCCCTGGGTACTGGTGTTTCTATACCATAATGTGAAGCAGCCAGTTAGGATACTCTCTGCTGTGCATTTATAGAAGTTTGTCAAAGTTTACATTATCTTCTGCATGACCATTCATTTACTTCCTGCAGCTTTTATAAATAGAGCATTGGCTAGCTTCATTGCACCAATCAGAACCATGAAAGACCTGGCTTTATGTGCATTACAGAATTAATCTACTCACTGTTCATTTAAAAGAATGGAATTTCTTCTATATTGGAAATAAATAATTTGTACAAAGATGTGGGGGAGGGGGAGATTCTTTTGATCAGGGTCTTATCCATTGAAAATTATTTTGGATTCTAATCACATTGTGAATTGAGTACATAATGGTAAATGCAGATAAAGTTTACAGATTGTAATAACATAAGCAGGCGTTAATGCTGTACCTCAAGCAGGCATCTCAGTGTTGTATGTATTGTGTATTTGGTGTCACTTAAATAGATTTTGGACTTCGCCAAATTTATGGGGGCAAATCTAGTGGAACCTATTACTTGCCCATTGTTAGTGTTTACAATTTTCATTCATGGATTTTATTGTTAGCTGATGCTGAATAAGTGGTCACAATAGGAATCTACCCCATTCAATTTCATGTGCCCTCTTTATGCCATTACAACTGTTTGATTAATCTCAACTGTATTTAATTTTGCAGTCTATACAACCACATTTTAACAAAATTGGCGTGTCCATCCAAATCCATACAGTGTACACTGTTATATTCTTTTAATTTACTGTAAATGAACAAAATCAGCGCAGATAATGGAGTGCCTTCATACAATACTTTCAGCAACTGCATCCTCCAAAGGTAAGGCCCCATGGTGTAGACAGTTCCCAGGTTATGACAGTGTTCATTTCCTATTTACTGTTGGTAACCCAGACTATACCCTTGTGTACAGGGTCATAGAAGTAACTTTAACAGGAGAGTGAGCATATTTGGGAAGAGTGGCTGCCAGCCAGCCTCACTGACCAGGTGAGTAAACAGTTAAGTCTGACCAGCACACGCAGCTCTGTTTGGCTGACTCTGTTTGGCCCCCAACCTTTGGGGGAAGGGAGAGGAAAGGTGGGAGGTGGCAAGAGAAGGCATACAAAATATTTCCATTTCCATTCCAGAAGAAAAAAAATCTGCAGCCTCATAGCAGTAAGCCAATCGTACCCCATCCATTTCACCAGTCCTCAAACGCTCATTTGGATATTCGGGCTGTTCATAGGATGAGTGTTCGTAATCGCAAGTTCATAACCTGAGACGAACCTCTATTTCATAATGTGTTTCTTTAAGATGTGTTTGTATTTATAGCTTCAATGGTTATGGCTTAGAAAACCTACGAGTTTCTTGTCACTGCCAGATGCATTACTGAATGCTAAGGACAGGCCATTTGATGATAGAAGCTCCCTTTCATGCCCGGGCCCGCAGGCTACCGCCCAACAAGCTCTGCCTTGGGAAAGAGGAATTCAAGAAGATGGAGGAGATGGGGATTGTGCGGTGTTCAGACAGCCCGTGGGCCTCACCACTCCATATGGTGCCCAAGTCCGCGGGAGGATGGAGACCGTGCGGCGACTATAGGAGGCTGAACGATGCCACCACGTCCGATCGCTATCCGGTACCACACATCCAGGACTTTACAGCCAACCTGCACGGGGCGTGCATCTTTTCGAAGATTGACCTGGTCCGAGGGTATCATCAGATCCCAGTCCACCCGGATGATGTACCCAAGATGGCCCTCATCCCCTCCTTTGGCCTGCTCGAGTTCTTCAGGATGCCGTTCGGGCTCAAAAACGCGGTGCAGGCGTTCCAGTGCCTGATGGACGCAGTAGGGCAAGATCTGGACTTTCTGTTCATCTACCTGGATAACATACTTATCGCCAGCCGCTCCGGCCGGGAACATCTAGCACATTTACGTCTGCTCTGCCGCCGCCTAAGTGACTACTGCCTGGCTATCAACCCCACCAAGTGCCAGGTCGGCCTACCCGCCATCGACTTCTTGGGACACCGGATCAACCGCCAATTCTCTCTTAAGAGGCAGGGCTATTTTTACACTGGCAGCGAAGGGACATTATGAAACACTTGGGTGTCTTTTGTAGCATCAATTGTTGATCAGAGTGAAATGGCCTGCTTAATAAATGTAAGACCCCTCTGACCACACTTTGGGCTACACTATAAGACACAGGTGGAGAATTATGCCATTCACCCATTGAGTCTATTCTGCCGTTTGATCGTGGCTGATTTATGTTCTCTCTCAACCCCATTCAGCCTTCATATAACCTTTGATGCACTTTCAAATTGATGCTTTCTTGATGTTTTTCATAGCCACCGATGTGTGTCTATATGGAGCTCTTAAGATTTTCTTCTTCAGCCCATCAGATATCTCTAGTCTCCTCCACAATGTACTTCTCTTTGCTTGCATCTTTCTAGCTTCTTCTTCCTATTGTTCTAGTCCTTTCAATAAGGTTTCTCCAACCTTTGTTATTTCTTATTCCTTGATCTTTGGCCTTCTCTCATGATCTTTATAAACCATCTCTTAGATCTTCCAATCCACTGATGAATACAACATTGACTATTGATATTTACACAAAAATTTAATGAAAGCCCGCATGAAAAAATGTGAGCTGGACAATGACTTAGATAATAGGATAGAAATATATAGACTCATTCACCAGGAGTACATTGATAGCAGAAGTGTTATTTAAAGAAGACTCTTAACCAATGGGACCAATTCACTTTAATATTTCCCCTTTTTTAACATCTCACACACCACCCCCTCAACCGCCATGGAGCTGTGCCTCTGCCAGTAAAAGTTGAAGCCATCCGCCGATTCGCCAGACCCAACACTGTTAAAGGCCTGCAGGAATTTGTTGGGATGGTTAACTTTTACCACCGTTTCCTGCCCTCAGCGGCCCGGATCATGCGGCACCTTTTTGGCTTGATGTCCGGCAAGGTCAAAGAGGTCACTTGGACAGAGGAGGCGACGGCGGCTTTCGAACACACTACAAACGCCACGCTCCTGGTCCACCCCCGGGTCAACGTCCCCACTGCCCTCACTGTGGATGCCTCCGACACGGCAGTTGGCGACGAGCTCGAGCAACTCATCCGAGGCCAGTGGAAGCCGCTCACTTTTTTCAGCCGGCACCTACGACCCCCGGAACTTAAGTACAGCGCTTTCGACAGGGAGCTGCTGGCCCTGTACCTTGTCATCCGCACTTCAGGTATTTCCTGGAAGGGAGGGAGTTCACAGTCTTCACAGACCACAAGCCCCTCACTTTCATGTTTGCCAAAGTGTCAGACCTGTGGTTGGGCCGCCAGCAATGCCACCTGTCGTACATCTCGGAGTTTACCACCACGATCAAGCACGTCTCCGGGAAGAACAACGTAGTAGCCGATGCGCTTTCACGCACCTCCGTCCAATCAGTGCACTCTCTGTCTCCAGGGGTGGATTATGCGGTGTTAGCTAAGGCACAACGACTGGACAGCGAGTCACCGGCGTACCGAACTGCAGTCTCAGGACTCCGCCTGGAACACGTACCCATTGGGCCCGAAGGTAATGAGCTCCTTTGCGATGTGTCCAACAGGCAACCTCGGCCCATTGTCCCGACCGCTTGGAGCGCCGCGTTTTCGACACCTTGTACCCATCCTTTTAGCCCACCCTTCCATCCGGGCGACCATCCGACTGATCGCAGACAGGTTTGTGTGGCATGGCCTACACAAGCAGGTCGGGCACTGGGCCAGGACATGCATGAACTGTCAAACCTCCAAAATCCAGAGGCGCATGAGGGCCCCTCTGCAACCCTTCCAGCCGACACATAGGAGGTTTGAACATGTCCACGTGGACTTCGTCGGCCCACTGCCGGTTTCGAGAGGAGCGAGATACCTGTTCAACATGGTTGACAGGTTCGCGAGGTGACCACAAGCTGTCCCACTCGCTGACACGGCCATGGTGACATGCGCCAGAGCCCTGATTACCACCTGGGTGGCACGGTTTGGACTCCCAGCCCACATCACTTCAGTCAGGAGTGTATAGTTCACATCGGCTTTGTGGTTTGCACTGGCACAACTCCTCGGAACCCAGCTCCACCGAACGACGGCTTACCACCTGCAGTCCAACGGCCTGGTGGAATGTTTCCACAGGCACTTGAAATCAGCCCTGATGGCACGCCTCCAAGGGCCAGACTGGGTTAACAAACTCCCCTGAGTGCTGCTTGGCATTCGCACAGCACCCAAGGAGGACCTGGCCGCATCATCGACCGAACTTGTTTACGGTGCCCTGCTCACAGTTCCCGGTGAGTTTGTGCCAGCACCCCATGGCCAGGAGGACACACCTACGGCGGTCCTAACTAAACTTCGGGAGTGGTTTGGAACACTTGCCCTAGTACCGACGTCCCATCACGGAACAACACCCTCTTTCGTGCCCAAGGACCTACAACAGAGCAAGTATGTTTTCGTTCACTGAAGCGCACACAGACCACCCCTGCAGCGACCATACGAAGGACCCTAAAAGGTGGTGCGCCATAATGGGACGACCTGCGTTCTCGACATCGGCGTTCATGAAGAGACTTTTACCATTGACCATCTCAAACCGGCGCATCTAGACCTTGAACGCCCGGTTGTGGTGCCACCCCCATGATGACGAGGAGGCCAGCCACCTAAAAGGACTGACAGTGTGCAGGCTGTGGACTCTGCGCCTCCTAGTGCCGGTTCGAGGGGGGGGTTCATGTGGCAGCTCGCCCGCGCAGCAAGCGAACCGGCTCCAGCAGTCACGGGCGAGTCCGCAGCCAGCAGCAACCGAGAGGACCCTGTGTGCGGGGCCTTGGACCTTGAAACCAACGTCACTTCCGCCCCGCAAAGAGTGGGGGATGCTGGGAGCGGGCACTTAAGCACACGCGGATTTAAACAGTAAACAGTTCAACCAGACCCTGCTCGACTCAGTGTGTTGCTTTCACTCGTTGGGTATCAGCACGATCACAAGGCCAATGTTAATGGTAGAAGGTTGTTTTGAGAGTGGAAGCCTCTGAGTAGTGGTGTACCACAAGGATTGATGTTTTGAACTTTCTATCTTTGTTATACATTAATGAACCTGATATGAATGTAGAACATATAATAAGTTTGTAGATGAATGAATATAAGTCTAATCCTCCCAGTCCTTCCTAACTGTGCCATCTTCATCTTAGGATATAGGTTAGCAAATAGATTTATGTTCATTATAAGTCCAAAGATTCCCATTAAAAACAAACATGTATTGTACTTCCTCCTGCCCTGCTTCTTGCAGGGGCTATTGGATATCCCATTTCTCAATCTCTACCATATCTATTATAATGTGAATACTTTCCACACTAATGCTTCTGTCTTCCTTTTTCCTATGACCATTGCTGAAAGAACTCTCATTTCCCATGCATGTGTACTTGTCCTTTATCCATTGACAACAAGGATAGTATTCCCATTCTTGCTATTTCATGGATCATCCCTGCTACTCTTTTTGGCATCCTCAATGAGATTTCAACACAGGATAAGTCTTTCCTCTCGCACGGTAAACCCCCCACCCCCCCACCATCCCAACCATTGTCCTAAAGCAGGGGTGTCAAACTCATTTTAGGTCACAGGCCGGATTGAGCAAAATGCAGCTTCATGCGGGCCGGATCAGTCGGACGCGTGCGAACGCAGCTTTCGTTGCCTCCGTTTTTTCAGCCTGCTCTCATGTGTCTCAGTCTCTGCTATAACTACAAAGTGTTTCACTTTACAAATTCCGTTTCTTATGAAGAAGACTGCCGAGCAAGACTGCCGAATAAACACTAAAAACCCTGAAAACCTGGTACCTGAATAAACTCAGCATTAGCCATATCATACGCCATAGGCGCTTCAATTACTGGGGCCAGCTTTAATAGTAATTAGATATTATCTCGCGGGCCAAAGATAATTCCACCGTGGGCCGGATTTGGCCCACGGGCCTTGAGTTTGACATATATGTCCTAAAGGATCTGTATCCTCCACAATTTCTTGGGTTGGCTTTTCATCTCCTCTCATGGTACTTTTCCAGAAAACTTGATGCTTGCCCTACTTCACTGCAAATATGTAGAAACTTAAATACTTCCAGATGAAGCAACAATTCACTTGCAATTCTTTCAACCCATTTGATGCTCTCAGCTACAGTGGAGATACCAAATCTAGATTGAGTGACCACTACGCAGAACTTCTCTGTTTAGTCCACAAGAATAATGCTTAGTTTCAGTCACCATCATTTAATTCTCCATTCCACTTGAAAATGCATCTTTGACCTCATTGTTCCAATGAAACCCAACTCAAAGGAACAGCACCTTGTCTGCAGTCTAAGCACACAGTATTTAAAGACTTCAGATAAGTGGCTTTTCTTGACTGTGTTGGAATGTAAGCTGTCATATTACCTCAGGTTTCCTGTTTCCCCAGGTGCTACCTGAACGGATGAGTATTTCCGTTTCACTTTTATTTCAGCAATTCTTCATCTTGCAGTTCCAGCATCTGATTTTAATTCTCTCTCTCTAATTGCCTTCATGCATCTCCCTCCATTTATATTCCTGGCAAATTAACTATGGTTAATTAAATTGCACCAAAAACAAGTGTCACCTGGACAGCCTTGGTCCCTCACATATCATAGGCATCCCTTTTGTTCTCTTTCCCCTTCCTTTCTCTATGGTCTAAAGCCATCTGATTTTCTTACTTTTTTGATGCTGTTTCTCTCTTTGCAGGTGGTGCCTGACCTCCTGAGTATCTCCATTATTTTCTGTTTGTCATATTTCAAACTGCTGAAATGAATTTTGCTTTTCAGTACTCAATATTTTACATGCAGATATTTGCTTTCTTGCATGGTGAACACTCACTTCATTACAACTGACCAATCATCTATAAAAGCACTGTTATAAAATTCTCATTGCACTTGAAACCTGTAATCATGTCTCTCACATTACTTTCTTGAGGGGCATTGTGACTACTTCAAATAATATATTGAATTGAAATCAATAGTCTATACGACTAAGAATCTAATCATTTTTTATTTTACTTTATGCAAGGCAACTATGCCTGATATACTGTTTCTGTTAGAATTATTACCGTAGATTCCGGACTACAGAGCGCACCTGATTTTTAGCCGCTGGCACTAATTTTAGAAATAAAATCATTTTTTTAAATGTAAAGGCCGCACCGGATTTTAGGCCGCACCGGATTTTCGACCGCAGGTGTCCCACGTTGTAATATGAGATATTTACACAGAAAGATATTACACGTGAGGATTTTTTTAACTTTTAATTAAATCCATATGGTAACAAAAACAAATACATATTGCAAATGCTTTTTTTCGAACCGTGCCCGTACGCGGCTACTTTTAAATATACGTTGCGTATACTTCTTTACTGAACAACATTCCAATATCTCCTAACGACTGGTAAAAAATATATATACTGCAGCCTACCAGGAAAAGTTATTGATACCTTTAACTTAAAAGCAGATTTCGCTCAGATCCAAAGCCGCTCGCGGAATCCGCTCCCCCCCTCCTTTCCGTTTCATCGCAAACGGCATTTAAAAGCAGATTTCGCTCAGATCCAGAGCCGCTCCGCCGCTCGACCCCCTCCTTTCCGTTTCATCGCAAACGGCATTTTCCCACAAGACGCCGCGAAACCGGGTGTGTCGTCATAGCATCCCGCGATGTAGTACAGAAAACAAATATAGTTTAAACTAAGAGGGTAGGTAGCACAATGCTTCGAGTGTTTTCCATGTTGATGAGGGTGAGTACAAATGACTGATTTACAATAATTTAATTGTGAAAGTGCGCTTGATTTATCGTACAATTTCATTGGACCTCTGTGAACTACTCATCAATTTTATTGGTCTACTGTTACGAGGCAAAATGTTTACGAGGCGGCATGAAAAAAACCTTGCATTAGCCGCTCCGGATTATTGGCCGCAAAGTTCAAAGCTGTTCAAAATGTGGGAAAAAAGTAGCGGCTTAAAATCCGGAATCTACGGTAGATTCAATTTACACAGTCAAAACTACTCTCACCTGAAGAAGTATGTTGGAGCCAATGCAATAACAAAGTATTAGGAATAATGTCTGTGACATCACCTTTACTGCACTTTACCTCAGACAAGGGCTTCTGGAAAACATAATCCTGATCAGTGAAATACTTGACCAGCGAAACATTTAGTCAATTGCAAGTAAAAATGTGTCCTGTGTGTTTACAGTGATAATGCACACTTTTTATTATAATTTGCATAAATGTGCCCCAAATATCTTGGGCCAAAATGCTTTGAACTTAGTATACATTAGCCCCTTTGCACTCATCCCAAACAGATGGTACTATGTTACTTTACAATACAAAGTCAATCAAAAATTAGTAAAAGAAATATATCCGGATTTTCTCTAAAGAATATTATCAATGCTAATCATAAACTACTGTGTGCTTACAGCAGAGGTTTATCATTGTTCATGTAGAGAAAGAAAGAATGTGACCATATGGCGATTTGAAGTCATCTAGTTTCATGTTTGTAAAATATTCCTTTTACACAATCTGTGTTGTATTAGCAAACTGGAACCAAATACCAAAGAATATAACATTTATATGATATTAAGACCATCATGTTTTGCTTGTAAAAATTAAAGCAGATCTCTATGAATATCACTATTTTAATTAACTATGAAACAAAGAAAAATGTTTGTATTGAAACATATTTGAATAAATCTGTATGAAATAATCTCTGTGCCATCCTTTAGCTTGTTGCTTCTTGACAAGTTTGGAAAGAAGCTCTTGCCCTGGTTGGGCTAGGTGTATTCATTTGGTTGATCCTGCCATATAAAACTGCAAATTAATTACTTTAGAGTACATACCAGTAATTATTATATGTACTAAATGCAGTGATTACAACAAATTTATTTCTTTAAAAATATTTCTCAATGGCTCCTGTCAGGATGATTAGGTTGATTTGCTTTTCAAAGCTACTAATCCATCAATGGATTGAAATTGTAGCAATATGTCGCAGACTTAACCTTGAACACCTAGTTTCCTTTCATCACTGTTGTAAATTAAAATAGAAGGCAGTACTTCAGTTACTAGGCAAACTCCCCTAGTTTTTCTTTCAATTAGTTTGATGTTTTGGAGTTACAAAACATAAGTGGTGATAAGTAAATTTTAAAACTAACCCGAGAAGACTAATCTACCTGTTGAAACACAGTGAGATGTCCAATTTTTTTTTAAAGTGGCACATTACATGTCTCTTCAGATGGGGGAGAGAGAAACTGTTGAGTTTATTTTTTTTTAAAAAGGGCAGAAAACAGATGAATTCACAGGATCATAAATAGTGAGTACCAGGTGATAATCATGAATTTTAAACACGTAGAATTAGCTGGCTACATTGGAAAAGGGATGTGTTTGATTGCAAAAGAGATAACTGGAATATGTATCCTGAGTGAATTGAGCTGTATTTTGAAGCAAATGAGAAACAAGTGCTAGTTTTGCTGAGTGCATTGGGTTTAAAGGTATACAGTTTTCTTAGAAGTTTAACTACTCCAACCAAACCAGCCAAAAAGAGCTTTGCTGATATTGTGAAAATAATGCAGGAACATTTACATACAAAACCATTGTTAATTGCAGAACACTTCAGGTTTCATAAGCAGAATCCAAAGGAAGGGAAGTCCATTTCAGCCTAGGTGAATAAATTGAAGAGATTGAGCATTGTCACTTCACTGATGGACTAAATGATGCACTGATGGACTAAATAAGAGATTGTTTAGTCTGTAGAATCTTACAAGAAAGCATTCAAAAACATCTTCTAATTGAAGCATGACTCACATTTTAAAGAACAGTTGAAATTGCTATATCAATGGAAACAGCGGACAGACACAACTGAGTTGCAGTCAGGAATGAAACTAAGTGGGAACGAAGTTGCAGTGTCAAGATGAAGGCCTGCCTGGCCACACAGATTAAGTTACCATTGTGGCACGGGCACACATGCACCAGACCAATGCAGGTTTAAGGGACAAACTTGCAAAGAAATCCGAAGTAGGACACATACAAAGAGCATATCGGGCAGACAAGTAAACGGATTGCATAGGGAAGAGTAAGAGATAAAAATTCTAGTTGCAGTTTCAAAAACAGCACTAATCTGCATGCTGTTTATGAAAAATCTGATAATGATGAGATTGACACATGACTGGGTAGCCTTGAGCTTTACAATGTGAAACCTGGCGGGAGACACACAGTATGGGTGTGTTGTACTGAATTAAAATTGAATTGGACACTGGCTTAGCTGTTTCAGTCACCCCACAAAACAAGTTTGAACGGCATTTCAAAGATACTTATCCAGATATCCAGCTAAAAACTTATATTGGAGAAAAGGTAATTCCTGTGGGACTGACAGTCGTAACAGTGGAAGACAATAACCAACAAGCCACATTGGGCTTGTATGCTGTAAAAACAGGAGGACTAGCATTTTAGGGTCACGATTGTCTGAGACACCTACAACTTGATTGAAGATTTATCTACTATTTGCATGGCGCATAACCTGCAACAGAGTCAAATGAAAACAAATTAAGGAAGGTATTGGATGATGCCACAGCAGTGTTCAAGGATGACAATGGAAAAGTCAAACATATGAAGGGTAAAATAGTGTTAAATGAAAAGCCACACCCAAGTTTTACAAAGCGCATCCGGTTCTTTTTACCATCTGTGATAAAGTAACCAGAGAGCTAGATCACATGGAGGCTGAAGGAATTCTTTTCAAGGTTGAGAGGAGCCCATGGGCAATGCCATTGGTCCCAGTAGCCAATAAAAATGGGTCTGTCAGGATCTGTGATGATTTGAAGGTCACCATCAACCGAGTATTGAAAGTAGATCGATATCCTCTGCCCAGGATAGAAGATATATTTGCAAAGCTTTCTGAAGGGAAACACTTCAGCAAAATGGACTTAGCTGAGGCCTAGCTCCAGATGGAGATGAAAGAAGAGTCCGAAGTTCATGCACAAAAGCTTTATTGTTATAATAGGCTTATATTTGGAGTATCATCTGGGCACCTGCACTCTGGCAGAGAGCTATGGAGCAGGTGCTGCAAGGCTGCCCGGGCACTCAGTGTTACTTAGATGACATCATTGTTACTAGTGAAGATGACAAGGAACATCTCCCAACTCTCAAGACGTTGTTAAAATGTTCAGAAGAATATGGACTCAGATCATGATGTGACAAGTATAATTTTTTTAAGCCAGGCATTGCTTACTGTGGTCACACCATTAACATACAGGGAATACATGAGTGTGCTGAGAAAATTCAAGCAGTGGGGAATATCCCAAGAGCAAAGAACATGTCATAGTTGTGGTCCATTTTAGGATTTGTCAATTACTAATACAAGTTCCTGCCCATCTTGGCTTTTGTGCTCAAACCTCTTGAACTTGATTGGGAGGATAAGACAATGGACAAAGCAACGTTAGGTGGCTTTCATGATGACAAAGGAAGTGGTGACATTAGAAACTGTACATGTGTCGTTCAATGAAGATTGCCCATGTCACTTCACCTTATGGTATAGCTGCAATCATAGCTGTACACATTATGTTATGCCTTTATGTGGAAAATCCTATTACCGGTAATGGGTTCAGCCCAGTACTTCATGGGTAAAGCTCTCCTATTAGGCATATCTACGTGAAGTGCTGTTGTAGGAAAACAGCATCGAGTATCGAAGATCCTCACCACCTGGCCATGCTCTTTTCTTGCTGCTGCCATCAGTTAGAAGGTACAAGAGCCTCAGGACTTGCACCACCAGAACAATTATTCCCCCTCAACCAGCAGGCTCTTGAACAAAAGCGGACAATTATACTCATCTATTGAGATGTTCCCACAACCAATGATCTCACTTTAAGGATTCTTTATCTTGTTATTTTGTGCTTTTGTTATTTATTGCAATTTAGTTATATTTGCATTTGCACAGTTTGCTGCTTTCTATGCCCTTACTCTTCCATTGATCCTGTTCACAGTCACTACTCTATAGATTTTCTCAGTATGCCTGCAAGAAAAAGGATCTCAGGTTTGTAGGTGATGGCATGTATGTAGTCTGACAATAAATTTTACTTTGAACTTTTAGAAATTTGAGTGATAGAAGTGAATGCCCCATAGTGTTTGCATCACGTTTCCTTACTGCTACAGAGAAAAATTATACACAGATTGACAGAGAAGCCTTGACTCTGTTTTTTGGTTTCAACCAGTATTTGTATGGGAGAGTTTATCTTCATTACTGATCATCAACCACTAGTGTCTATTCTCAACATAGAGAAGGATGTTCCACTAATAGCAGCAGCATGAATGTAGAAATGGGCTGTGTTTCTTGGAGGACACAATTACAAGATCAAATTCAAGAGGACAATTAACGGAAATGCTGATAGGTTGTGCTGTTTATCCTCAGAAAGGAAAAAAACTGAAAAATTTACACAAGAGAACACTCCTCTTGATGTATTTTCCCTAACACAAATCAAAAGTCTCCTTATTATGGCAGAAATAATACAAAGGGAAATCAGGAACTACTCCACACTGTCTCAGATCTACATAGCAACTCAAAATGGCTGAAATGTGTTGCAGAGATCCCTGTACCTGCATTTTTACCAGCACCGGAATGAACTTGCTCTTGATGGAGGGTGCCTTCTGTAGGGATTGAGAGTTATTATACCATCCAAGCTGAGGGCTAATATGTTGGAGGAGCTACATGCTGATCATCTGTGTGTAGTCAAAATGAAAAGAATTGGCTCAAAGCTTTGTCTGGTGGCTTGGGTAGATCAGCAGATCAAGCATGCACTGTTCGGGTGCCAAAACGTCCAGAGGTAGGGTATCCAGAGCTGTCAGAGCCACTTCTTGCAGACTCAGAGTCAACTTTTATAACCACCACAGAGAAAGCCACAGAACCTGAGATTGTTGCATAGCCGCAAGTCTTAGCTGCCAAGCTGAGTATCCCCTCCCCCAACTACTGTCAGGAAAGACATTATCACAAAGGAGCAAGAAATCCACTACAGCAATCAAATCTTTAGTCCTGAATGGAGCAAATTAAAATTTACTCTGCTGTGAATGTGTATATAGCAGCTGTACTGTGTGTTATGTGTATGTATCTATACATATACGCACAGGTATATACATATGTGTGTGTGTATGAGTATATACAGAGAGAGAGCAGTACATTACCTATATGAGTTGAATTGGAGTTTATAGCTAAGCAGGGAGGAGTGTTGTGTATTTTATATTTTAGTAATATGTAAGTAATATTGTAAATATATATAAGGGTCTCAGCCCGAAACGTGGACAGTGGACATCCATATAGATGCTGCCTGGCCTGCTGTGTTCCACCAGCATTTTGTGTGTGTTGTTTGAATTTCCAGCATCTGCAGATTTCCTCATGTTTGCTTTGTAAATATATTATTAGATTAAGCATTTTGGTTGTTTACATAACGCATTACATGTTATATGTAAAAGTACATAAACTGAGTACACCATCACGCCACTATGTCATTTACATGCTTTAATGTTAACCTTAAAATGAAAACTACACACTCTCCTGGTCTCCCCTTGTTTTTCTTTCAGTTAGTTCAATGTTTTGGAGTTAATAAAACATAACATGTTGGAACACAACTATACATTTGTCGATTAAACACCATCTGCCAATTTTTCAGCCTATTTCACCAAAACATCGATATGTCTAAGAGCACCTTACAGACTGTCAGCAAATTGCCCAATCTTTGTGTTATTTATAAACTTACTGTATACATTTCTCTGTTATATTACAAGAAAGAAACATGGAGGGGGAGGGTTAAACCTTGTTTGAGTTATGCCATGAGTGCAAAGGTTAATTCAAGCCGTTAATCACAAGCCTCATTGGATTCTTTGAGTAAATGACAAAACATTTCAATGAAGGAGAGCAGGAGATGTGTATATGAATTTTGGAAAGGCATTGGACAAGGTTCTCCATTGCAGGCTCATTCATAATATCATGAGGCATTGTATCCAGGGAAACTTGGCTGTGTGGATTCAGAATTGGCTTGCCCACAGAATGCAGAGGGTGGTCGTAGAAGGAGTGTATGCTGTCTGGAGGTTGGTGACCAGTGGTGTTTTGCAAGGGTTGTACTAGGACCCCTGCTCTTTATGACTTTTATGAATGACTTGGATGAGGAAATGGAAAGGTGGGTTAGTAAGTTTGCAATTGACATGAAGGTTGCTGGTGTTGTGGATAGTGTAGATGTTTGTCTTAGGTTACCATTAGATCTTGATAGAATGGAGAGCTGTGCTCAGAAGTGGCAGAAGGAGTTCAATCTAAAAAAAAAAGTGTGAACTGATTCCCTTTGGAAGATTGAAGCTGGAGGTAGAGTACAGGGTTAAAGGCAGGATTCTTAGAAGTGTGGAGGACCAGTGGGATCTTGGGGTCCACATCCATAGATCCCCTCAAAGTTGCAGCGCAAGTTGATAGGGTGGTTAAGAATGCTTATGATGAGTTCAGGAGCCATGATGTACTACTGTAGCTCCATAAACACCTGGTTAGACCACACTTGAAGTATTGTATTCAGTTCTGGTCATGTTATTTTATAGAAATAATATGGAAGCTTTTGAAAGGGTGCAGATATTTACCAAAATGATATCTGAATCATAAAGCCTGTTTTATGAGGTTAGGTTGAATGAGCTAGTAGGGCTTTTCTCATTGGAGAGGAGGATGAGAGGTGACGATACTGATGTACTAGATAAAGAGGCATTGATCAAGTGGAATAAATAGCACATAAAAGGGGGCATAATTTTAAGACAGTGGAGGAAAAGTATTAAGGGGGATGTCGGGGCAGTTTTTTTTACACTGTGTAGTAGGTGCATGGAACGTGCTGCATGAGTGATGGCAGAGGCAGAATCATTAGGGATATTTAAGAACACAAGAGATTCTGCAGATGCTGAAAATTCAGAGTAACACCCACAAAATGCTGGAGGAAACCAGAATAAAAAGGTTGGGGGAGGGGAAGGAGGACTGGCTAGATGGTGATAGGTGAAGCCAGGTGAATGGGAAAGGTAAAGGGCTGGAGAAGGAATCTGATGGGGGAGCAGAGTGGGTCATGGGAAAAAGGGAAGAAGGAGGGGAGCCAGAGAAGGTGGTAGGCAGGTGAGGAGTATGAATTAAAGTGTCAGGTAGCATCTCTGCTCCATCAGCCAAAAGCAGAATCACCTGGTAGGCAATCATTTTAATTCCAATCCCCATTCCTGTTCCAATGTTTTGTCACCATGAGGCCACTCTCAAGGTGGAGAAGCAACACCACATATTCCATCTTTGTATCCTCCAACCTGATGGCATGAACAGTGATTTTTCCTTCTGATAATTTTTCTTTCCCTCCCCTTCCCTCTTCTTTCTGTCCCCACTCTGGCCTCTTACCTCTTCTCCTCACCTGCCTATCACCTCCCCCAGGTGCCCATCCTCTTCCCTTTCTCCCAAGGGATAGTCTTCTCTCCTCTCAGATTTCCTCTTCTCCAGGCCTTTACCCGTCACTTTCTAGCTGGTCCTCCTTCCCCTCCCGCACCTTTTTATTCTGCCATCTTCCCCATCCTTTCTAGTTCTGAAGTAGGGTCTTGGCCCAAAACATTGACTGCTGATTCAATTCCATGGCTGTCTAGCCTGCTGAGTTCCTCCAGTATTTTTCAGAGACTCTTTGGCTCAACATTAACAACATTAAAATCCTGTGAAATAATATTAAACCATAAAAGTATTTTTCTTTTTATCCTTTACTTGAAAATTAGCACTTGCAGATTTGTTTCTAACTTGGCAAAGAAATGTCTATAAAACACAAAAATATCAGTCCTTCCATATATGCTGTAAGATTTGATTTTAATTTGTGTTTTCAAGATATGAATTGAGAGAAATTGGCAGTCATTAAAAAGCACTTCATAAATCAAATAAATTACACGTAACTTTTTTTGGTGTATTGAATTTATTTTTTGATTGTTAAGTGAGCACACCACACTAAAATGCATATGGCACCATGTTGTATTGGCAGCATGGATTTACCTGACAAGATAAGTTATCAAATAATAACACCGTTATACACAATGAGCTGCACATAAAACCTAATACAAGTTCATTATATTTCATTTTTCCTTTGTGCTTCCAAATTAAGAGCTCTGTGACCTAAGAGGTACGAAGCTTAAACAAGTCTAAGATATTTTCATTAAATTCATTTTTGTGTCGATTATTTAATGAGAGTAGCTTTAGCTATACACAACTGAAGTAAAAACAAAAATCTGCATTTAAAACTTCCTTTCATGCCTTTTGAAGTACAACCAATAAGTATATTTAAAGAGCAGTGTTTATTGAAAGAAGAAATGCAATAGCTAGTTTGAACATGGCATGGACCCAGAAAATGTGATAAGATTATCAGTTTTAGTAATGTCTGTGTTGGGACATTCACTGAATCCCTTTGCCTCCCTGAAATAGAAACTTCTTCATCACCAAAAGTATGAGATTTCAACTTAATGAGGCATGCAAAAAACTATCATCATTGCCACTGCATGCCCTCTCTATTGCATTTGTTAGTTCATCTGGATTATATACTCAAGGCCCTTGATTGAAACTTTTACCCACAACCTTCCAACACTTTGACAGACTGTAATTCATAGAACTTGAATTATAATATTCAAGCCCTATGTCTGACTACTACTTCTGGATTCTGTAACTGGAAATGAATGTAAAAAACACAATTTCCATGTTTCCTTGTAACCTGCACTTATAAATAGAATAAAATATGATGGTACTTCTTTCTTTTTTAAGATGTGTTGTCCTTAATGTGAGCTGCCTCCATAGCTTCTAGATTTGAACTGTTTACTGGATCTCCAATTTTAAGTATTTATAGGGATAAAATACTTAATTAAAATAATGAATATTTGATTCTCACCAATGCATGACAACACATAAGATTGCTTTGACCGACTCCAGTTAGTTGCAAAACATGAGTGTCTGTCATTAAGTGGATGATATTGGAAGAATTGTAATTGTATTAATACAGAAGTCCTATGAAGTGTAAAAATTTTTTGCTGTAATCTTTATTTTAAATAATTAATTCACAATTAAAACAAAATTGTTAATACTGAAATATGTAACATAATTTATTATTTTGTAACCAAGGATAATGTAATGAAGAAAAATTATCTGTTTGCAGTGATCTGGATAACACATTTGATGCTGTTCAAACATTGTATCAAACTTTTGACGAATTACATATGACTGGAAACAGCTCCAATAATAAAAGAACACAAACAACCTGATTTACAAAACCGGCAGCACACTCACTTGAAAAGAGCATTGAAGCTTGGAATGACTCACCAACTGGTGAAAATGTGGCAGCTGTTGCATCTAACATAAAAGGTAAATGAGCTTAAAGAGAAGAGAAGAAATACACGTGCAAGGTGTCATATGCTAATTGGGGAGCCAATGTACGCAAAGAGTCTTGGTGACAAATTCTACGTTGTGCAATAGCCCACTATCAAGTTCAACAAAAAGGACGCAGCAAGTATTTCTGGGTTCTTTAATGTCCATTTTATGTATTCCTAACTTCGCTCCCATACATCTGCTTCCCATTCCCAGCAGTCTCTGTGCTTCCACATAAATTCCAACTAAACCAATTGCCTGTGGCAAAATTCAGCACTGATCCTCACCAGCTGGAAAGCAAGGTATGTTATTATTTGGCAGAACTAAAACCTCTGCAGTGATTGCTACATATGCATGAAAATCATGGTTCCACAATCATTAATAATCCTTTCATTACTATGGAAAAGTATTCAGTGTCTCAAGTAGTAGCAACTGTTGAGTGGGAAAAGGCAGCCAAGCTCTTGCAAAATATGAAAACACAGAACTCATAAAATCAATGTTAAGGATAAATCGTTGAGACTATTTCAGATATTGGACTTGACAATTATTATGATTTTACATTGCACTGAAAATGAATTTCTGGTTTAATGTTATTTTTTGCTAAATTGGAAAGCAGTATCTTCTGCTTTTGGTTTGATAGAGTAGTTGAAAGAACAATAAAGATAAATTATACTAATATAGCAGGTAGATTCTGTTGTTTTGGAAGAGAAAGTGATTATGGGGAAGAAAGATGTAAGTTTCAATGTATCCACTACCATTAAGATTATTCATGATAATATGTTTTAAATACATAAACTTTCTAAGTTTAGAAAAATAATCACAGTATTTACAATTTTATTTCAATATCAAAAGTATACTTATCATTTGACTAAGTCTTCAAAAGGATACTCAAGTCACCACCTCTTATTTTTAAATGAGCCATGTTATAGATCCAATGTAGTTTTTGAACTATTAAAATTTTTTAAAAATGCAACTGTTGAAAAGATTTTGATTATGTTATACATTTAGCAAAAGCACAATTATATCCTTATTTAAAATCTATGCAGAAAAAAAACATTGATTTTGATAACTCTCCTGCATTCAGCAACACTGGCATAAAACTGTACAAAACCAACCTAGTCTTCAAAAGAGTTCACTAGAGAGGAAAATAATGCATCTGGAATCTAGGCGCTAAAGTTAACAAATGCATATAATTTCAGTTGTGTCGTATGCTAAATGAATGCAACATATCCAGTGGAAGTTAATATACCACATTTGGAATTGAACATCACATTCAGTATCTAAAAATCCAAGTGACAATATACAAGTGTGATATGACATCTTATAAATTTAACATAGTTTACAATATCATGCATTACAGTCATGAAAAATTAAGGATGCACGGATATGTCAGTGGTAAACATTGAAAAAGTGAACGATGGATTCTACTTACAGAATTTGCTGTTTTCCTATTCAGTGATCTTTAATTAATATATCCCATAGTTACAATGAACATGCTGTTTAATACTTTAACCCTAGATCTATTTAGGTTACATACTAAATTGTAGTATTATTCTCTTCTGTGAAGGCCAACAATGCTACCTTATAGAGTTAGAAGACTATTATATTGATCACTGCCAACAATTAAATAACCTTAGGTATTAATGGAATTGCTTAAATCCTGTTGTTTTATTTTGGTTGAAGGATTCTCTCACAAGCTACAAATACCTTGATGACCTGGTTTTTAAACTTTTATCATACGTTATCAATGTTGGCTCTTTGTTATGTTAGTTTCAAAATTAATCATACTGTACTGCTCTCCACAGCCCTGTCGTTTTGATTGGAAATTTTATCCACTTGCCACTTTTCTCAGCGCTATTTGGCAAGGATAAATCAGGCAGTTCTAAAAACTTGGACAAGTAAATGTGTACAACCACTGACTAATCAGTAAGGTATCTGGTAAATTGCAAGTCCAGAAACTAAATAAACTCTCCTCGGAATGGAAGTATATTCGTATTCTGTTGCAACCAGCGGTAGCACAGTTGAGACAGTGGTGTGTTTTCAGGCTCTTCAAATTCAAGGAACCCCAAGCGATTCAGGATCTCATAAACACCTGCTTTCGCAGCAACCTTAAAAATAAAATATACAAAGATGGTTTAATTGGGACAAAATTCAAGGGATTTTTTGACATTGCTTAATTATCAGTATGTTAAAATACCAGTGCTAACTGGAAATATCAAATGTCAGGACCTTTGCAAATTATTTTTTGTACCGTAACATGATTTAAATAGAATTACTTCTTATCAATGTTGAAAAAAATAAATCTTTGGATAAGTAATGTAATTTCTAAGACATCAGTTATACATAAAATGATAGCCCACAAAGAAGCATCGCTGAACACACAGAAAAGTACAGTATATGGATGCTGTTCCTACAAATATCATTCATATTAGAACATATAAGGTTCTCCACAAGATGAGAAGATGAATGTACAAAGAATCTGGTACACT
This sequence comes from Hemitrygon akajei, assembly GCF_048418815.1. Taxonomy (NCBI): domain Eukaryota; kingdom Metazoa; phylum Chordata; class Chondrichthyes; order Myliobatiformes; family Dasyatidae; genus Hemitrygon; species Hemitrygon akajei. Next base: position 38,477,733 of record NC_133144.1, on the reverse strand, counting down.
CTTAAACAGTGGTTCTTAACCTGGGGTCCCTAAACTTGGATGAGAAAAGAATTTGCATCTTTATTTTCATTAACCTCCAAATAAAATTTAGTTTTTCTTTCAATTATGAATATAGGCAACAAAGCACAGTATTATTAGCAGTAGCAGTGACTTTGTCATCAATAGAAATCACAGAAATTTTCATATCATGTTACAGTTGTTGGAAATATCTCAAAATATTGCTAATCTCTACTTTGAAATTACCATAGTTATTAGACCTGCTGCAAAGCAACAACTGCCTTCACACTGATGCCTTTAAAAATAAAATGTAATTCTAACTTGCCTGTATTTTAAATGTAAAGGCTTGTTATTTAATGTGTTAAAAAAGAAGCAAATAGATTACAATATCAGAAATGCTTTATAACTGTATTTCAATATAATTGGTTTATTTTGTAATCCCATGTATTTTATTTTATATATTTAAATACATTATTCTGAGAAGGGATCCATAGGCTTCACCAGACTGCCAAAGGAGTCCATGACTTAAAGCACTTTAAGAACCCCTGCTCTAGAACTAGGGGTCACTTTAAAAATAAAAGGTCATCTATTTAAAGCAGAGATGAAATGAAAACTGCTAATGTTTGGAACACTCTTCCACAAAGAGTGAAGAGACTTTGAACATTTGATTAAAGATGATCAAAAGTCATTGATGGATAGACAGGTATGTACAGTTGAGCTTGCATGCAGATGAGCTGTGATCTTGACTGGTGCAGTAACGTTGAGGGGTTGAGTGGCCTACTTCTGTTCCTAATTATATTTGTATGTTTAAGTACTATTAACAACAAAGGTAAATTTAATTTACCTTACAATATACTAATTGAAAATTAATTACAATGAATCCATATTTTTGTAAGACTGTTTTGTTGAAAATGAGGCCAAAGCTAATTTTGAAACTGATTTGATTGACCCGTTGGCTAAAACAATGTTGGTATGGTAAATATCAGTTTGTGCAACTTCTAAATAAGTGGCAATAAAGTCATTGCCATTTGGAAACCATCAAAACTCATTACTTCAAAAAATGATCAGAAATTTATTAGTAGGTAGCTAGAAGGCAAGGATTATATAATGCTTATACATTCTAAAAGTCATAGCGTTTGTGGCTTCCACTATTCCCATAAAAATATCAAAATTCAAGAGAATATGACTGCACTACAACAGGGTTCCTCTAGGTCTGGAGATGGGGCATATCAGTTTTGAAGAGGAATTGCTTCTGTCAGTAATTTTAGTTGACCTGAAGCAATGTTGATTAAATTACTACCCACCAGCATACAAATCTTGCTTACTCTGCTTAATGCCAAAGATAAATTTCAACCTAAACCAAAATCTAAAATAGAGATTTTATGCTATAAGTAATCAGCAGGTCATCAGCATCTATGGAGAGTAAAACAGAACAAATGTTTTCAAATCAATGACCATTATTAACAGGCCATTCAGCCCCTTGACAACCTTGTCATTCAATACAATCACACATGACCTTTTACCTCTGCATCACTTTCCTGTACTGATAGTATATATTAATATTAAATAATCCATCAATCTCTGTCCAGAATGTGTTCACCAAATGAGCTTCCATAACCTTCCTATGTAAAGATGCATTGCCCTCTGGATATTTTGGTTTACTCCTTCTCAAATATATCCAATTCTGTACACTGAATTCTAAGTGTAGTCTCACTGGATTCTTGATTGGCTAAACTCACATCATCACCAATTTGTTCAAAGCCTCGGAATAATTTCTAATGTACTATTTGACTTTCTAATTTCCTTCTGGGGCTGTATATTCATTTTAAGTGATTCCTGTACAAGGTACTCAGATACCTCTGAACACCAATACATTTTAATCTCTCATCATTTTTTAAAATGAATCTGCTTTTTAAATTTTTCTTTAGTCAAGGTAGAAATCTTTTTTCAATATTGTGTTCTATTTCCCATGTCCTTGTCCATTCAGTTAGCTGCTCCATATTACCTTAAAGTTTTGGCATCCTCCTCACAACTCTCAATGCCATATCTTTGTGTCATTGCCAAACTTAGATATACCACACTTTATCTTCTCATTCAAATTATTATTATAACAATTGAGGCCCCTGATGCATTCTTTTTAGCATTTCACCAGTCACGAATGCGAGAGATCAAGAAAACTCCCACGTGATTGATGTAATTGGACTGTTTTAGTCTTTGAGGCAAATTATGCCTTTTGGCCAATAGGAGAGACTAATATCTTTGTGTCATTGCGCCTGGGGAAAGATATGGAGGAAAGATCATTGTGTGCCTGAGAGCTGCCGTCCAAGAAGGCTAGATTGTAGCAACAGGAGGAAGTGGTTTTAATGGCCCTCTACATTTCATTCCGGCTTCTTTCTTCGGTAATGGGCTCTCTAGGCTGCTGGTATGTGCCGAGGATCAGCTGGTGTTCTCTGAGTGCTTTTATATTTTAAAGGTTACTTTGTGCTCAAAATTGCACTTCAGGCAGATATTGTGTTTAACTGTTTAAATATGGACACACGATAATTATTTTGTTCAGAGAATAACAGTATAACAATAGTCCTGAGTAATGGTGTGATGACTGAAATGGTTCATTTCCTAATGGGTATGAGTACAAGAAATATGGCCTTTTAAAAATTGCCTTTCTCATGCATATCATTCCCAAGAGCTCCCTGATCCCTTGCCAGTGGCCCTTTGGAAGATAGACTCTAAGAGTATCTTGAAGAAATGGTGTGCTCCCAGCAGTGAATTCAGCCGGTCATAAGTGGACCTGCCCAAAAGATTTTCACATTCAAATTGAGAATGTATTAAAGGTCAGGAGCTTAATAAATTGAATTATATAGAAATACAGACAGTTGGCTAGAGTGGATTGAGTAAAAATGATTGGAAGATAGCAGATGAACAACTGGAGCTGTTTAACAAAATACACGTAAAGTTAATAAAAATATCAGTCATTTACTGAACACTTTGGATTCAGTGACCATAATTCTATTAGATTTAAGCTAGTTATGGAGAAGGATATGACTAGGTTAAGGTCCTAAACCAGAACACAGCATATTTTGGAACTATTAGGGAAGATTTTGCTGTGGTTGAATGGGCAAGACTGCAGAAAAAGGGTGTCAGCAAAGTGGGAAGTTTCTAAAAGTATGTTGTCAAGATTTCAGTCTGATTGTTTCTGTTAAGGTGAAGGGGTAGGCCGGCAGGTTTTGGGAACCCTGGTTGATGAGATATTGAAGCTCTGCCTAAGAGGGAGGCATAGACTGTACACAAGTAAATGGGAATCTCTTCATGACTATAAGAAGTGTAGGAGTGCACTTAAGAGAAAAGTTAGGAAGGCAGGATCCAGCAAGCAAGATGGGGCAAATTGCCAAGATGTTATATATTAAGAGTCAAAGGGTAGCAAAGAAGAGAATAAGTCCCTTAAATATCAGCATGGCCATCTGTGTGTGGAATCACAGGAAATGGGTGAAATTTTAAATTAAGATTTCTTTTCAGTTTTTGCTGTGGAGAAAATGATGGAGCCTAAGGAAATGTGAGAAATGAATGGTGTTGTCTTCAACCATGTATGAATTAGCAAAGAGGTAGTGGAGGCATTTAAGTGCATTAAGGTGGATAAATCTCCAAGTTATGCATCCTTAGGCCGTGTGGGAAGTTAGAGAGGTAATTGCAGAAGCATTTGTAGAGAACTTTGCTAAATTTCAGACCTCAGGTCAGGTTCTGGAAGGAGTGAAGAGTGTGGTTAATGTGCTGCCCTGCCATTGTTTCAAAAGAATAACATGAACAAGCAGGAAGTTACTGGCCAGTGAGTTTGACATTGGTGGTAGTTAAATTGCTGGGGGCCACGGGAGGAATACTGAGGGACAGATCCCACCAATATTTTGGAAGGCAGGGTCTGATTCAGAACAGTCAGCGCAGCTATGGGAAGTCATGTTTGACAAATCTCTTGGAGTTCTTCAAGGAGGTAACCAAAAGGGTAGATTAGGGGTTCCCAATCTTTTTTATGCCATAGACACCTACTATTAACTGAGGGGTCTGTGGACTCCAGATTGGGAACCCTTGATGTAGTTAAAGATAGGGCAGTGTGTGTTGTGTATCTGGACTTTGGCAAGGCCTTTAAAAATGGCCCTCATGGCAGACTAGTCAGGAAGGTGGGATCCACTACAGATGCTAGTTTGGATTCATAACTGGCTCAGTGGTGGGAAGCAGAGGGTAATAGCTGATGGCTGTTTCTCAGACTAGAAGCCTGTGTCGAATGGTGTGTCACTGAGGTTTGTGCTGGGAACTTTGTTGCTCCTAATTTTTATAAATGATTTTGATATGAATATATAAGGCAGGGTTTCTAAGCTGGCAGTTGATACAAAAATAGGTGGTTTTGTAGATAGTGTAGGAGGCATGAAAAATTACAGGGAAAATTTAATCAGCTGGATATGATGATTGGCAAATGTACTTCAACCCAGATAAATTTGAGTTATTGCATTTTGGGAGATCAAACTAAGCGAAGACTTGTACAATGAATGGTAGGGCTCTAGGAATGTTATGGAACAGAATACAAAACTGTAAATGATGTCACAGATTGATAGGGTGATGAAGAAGACATTTAGCTATTTGCTCACTGAGTGTAGAAGTTGGGAGGTTATGTTGCAGTTTTATAAGACGTTGGTGAGGCCACTCTTGGAGCAATGTGTGCAGTTTTGGTCACCCTTTTGGAGGAAACATGCTATTAAACTAGAAGGAATGCTGAAAAGATTTACTAGGATGTTACCTGGACTTTCTGGGGGCCTGAGTTACAAGAGGAGGTTTCATAGACTAGGATTTATTCCTTGGAATGTAGGAGATTGAGGGGTAACCTTAAAGAGGCATAGGCATATAGCCTTTTTGGCAGGGAGGGGATGTTAAAGGAAATGCACAGATTTAAGATCAGAGTGGGGACTTGAAAGGAACATCAGAAGCAGCATAATCAGAATCATGTTTTCATCACTCTCTTATATGACACTGCATTTTTGAGGCAGCAGCAGTACAGAGTAATGACACAAAATTGCTATAGATTATTCTTTTTTGTAGTATTTGTTTATTTTGTAATGATGCAGTGTTCATGGACCAATCAGAGATCTGATGGCAGAGGGGAAGAAGCTGTTTCTGAATCATTGATTGTGGGTCTTTAGGCTCCTGTATCTCCTCGCTAACAACAGTAAAGAGAAGAGGGCATACCCTATATGCTGAGGGCCCTTAATGACGGTTACCACTTTCATAAGGCAGCACCTCTTGAAGATGCCTTTGATGGTAGGGAGGATTGTGCCCATGATGGAGCTGACTGAGTCCACAGTCCTTTGCAGCCTCATGTGATCTTCTGCATTGGAGGCTTATGCTGTGATTCAACCAGTCAGAATGCTGTCTAACAAACATCTATAGACATTTGATGATATTCCATATCTCCCCAAATGAAGCAGAGTAACTAGAATGCCTCTCATGCAAAGGATGAGCACATTTGGAATGAACTGCCAGAAGAAATGGTTGAGGTGGCACATTAGCAACTTTAAAAGCCACCTAGATCAACATGGACAGGAGAAGTATAGACGCCATGGGCCAAACTCAGAACTAATTTGCTGAACAACATAGTCGGCATGGATGAATTGGGCAGAAGGGCCTACTTCCATAGTGTATGACCGTGTGGAGTTGGAGACAGAGTCTGGTGAATTATAGATGGAGGCAAACAAAGAAGAAAAAAATGAAAGGCTCATCGAGTTATGTGTGTGTAGGGGGTGGGGGGGTTGGAAGAGTGTGAAGGTTGTTGACAGCTGCTGGAGAGAAATAAGTAAAGAAGAACTAGTGCTGTAATCTGATACATAAAGGAAATGATCATGGGAACCATTAAGTGACAAAACCAGATTGGGTGGTTGGGGGTAGGGGTAGTCTGTGGGTGAATTGTATGGTAGTGGGTGCATTGAACCGAGTCGGGTATGGGGATGAACAGTGGAGTGGGTTGGGGGCTGATATCTGCTGATTTTTTTCCAGTAGTTTGTTTGTTACTCCAGATTTTAGCATGTGCACTCTTGTGTCTCCTAAAAACAGACAGACTTTCTTAAAGTTTATAACAGGGAATGTTGTTTGATGAAACTGGGAAATTGATAATGGGGAAATAAGGAAATGGCAGGGACTTGTTATCAAATATTTTGTGCCAGTCTTCATTTTGGGAGATACTAGAAGTAATAGTAATGAAAAATCTGTGAACAAGTTAATTTGCCCTAGGGATAATATTTTTAAACTAAATTAATAGATGTAGATTAACCAGACTGACCGCCTGGTTGTGATGGCTTGCATTCTTGAGTTCTACAAGATGCTACTGCGGAGACCAAAAATACATTGATTGAGATCTTCCAAAATTCTTAAGTATGGAAGGATCCTCATTTAAGGAAAATGGTAAGGAAATATAAGAAACTATACATCAGTTAGTCTAAAACAGGTCTTTGGGAATTTGCTGGAATCCATTATGAAGTAATGAGGAACAGAGGACTTTGATGTGCAAGTACAAAGATCTCTCAAGGTGATATCTCAGGTTAGATAGGAAAGAAGACATATGGAATGCTAGCCTTCATTAGATGATATGTAGACTCTAACAGCAGTGATGTTATGATAAAAGCATTCTGAAACATTTGTGAAGCAACACCTGAAATATTGCGTGTAGCTTTGGTGTTTCTTTGGCACAGAAAAAGTGTAATTGCTTTGGAGAGTAAGTGCAGAGATTCACCATAATGTTACACAACAACCAATCTGCTGGAAGAACTCAGTAACTGAGTTGTAACTGTGAAAGTGTGATGGATATTCACTTCTTGTCTCATGTTTGCTAATCTTGGCTTTCTAAACCCAACAGCTGCCACTTGTGAGAATGAACAGTTGTAAGTAAACTTCCAACTAATACTTTGTTTAGTTTCTGGTTGTAAATGGAAGTCAGTCTTTGGTTCTTAAAATGTAAATTGCAGACAGCAATCAGCTTGAAGTTAAAAAAAACAGCTTTGAAAACACACTCTGTAGCATAGGTGCTCTGTCTGTAGTATGCCACGGCAGCTGCTTTATTATTGCACAAAGATGTAATATAAGGCAATGGGTTGTTTATTTTGGCTTGTTTCAAACTGACAAGTTGCCTAGTTCAGACCAGATGGATAATATCATTCAGCATATCAATAACTGATCTATTAATGTTTGGAATTATATGTACTCAAGGAAGTTGGCTTCACAGTGTTAATTATGACCTATGACTGTTAAGCTTAGGTCTTTGTCTCCAAGATTATTTTAAGACTACTTGCGTTAAAAAGGAAATCCAAGGAAATATCATATACATGTGATTCACCCAAGTGGTGGAAAAGGGTATAAATGTAGAGTGCAGTTCAGCCTTATTAGGAATGGAGTAGGAACATCAAGAAGCATGGAAGAAACATATCCATCTCTGCAACAGACAATTCATTCATCTGCATCTTTGACTTGTCTTTTTAATTTATAGGAAATGTGCCTGTTTTGGAAATCCTTTGTCCTTTATGCTTTGTATTTTAGAAATTGTTTTGTTTTAGAAATGGTTTTTAATTTGGGAAACATTTAAGATAGAAATCTTCTGGGAACTTTAATTGTGTTTTAAGAATGCTATTTGGATTTAAACATGAATCACTGAAAATAAATTATCTGTGCTTTGACCTACTTTGTTAGCTGGAAATATCTTTTTCTTAGTAGGCAGAGGGGGCCCACCCCTCAAATAGTGGGTATTGGCAGCTACACTCACTGTGGAGAATAAACAGGGAAGTGAATTAGTCTTTGAAGATTGGGTAGTTACAGTATAATCTCCCTGTAGTGACAGTACTTGTGGCTATATACATCTGATAGCGCTTAAGGTCTTCGTCTGTATTTGAAACTTTGTGGTCAGCAAACCCAATACTATCACATGAGGAAAGGAATTATTGGTGTTTTGAGCTGAAATCCAGCATCAGAATATTTCATGCCTCTCCTTTAGATGCTCATTGACCCGCTGAGTTCATCCAGCAGATTGTTGCTACAGATTTCAACATCCATAATCTCTTGTGTCTTTGACAAAATATTCCTTTAGGTAATTGGGATTGTCCCAGTTATGAGGAGAGTGGATAGGCTGGGCTGGTTTTCATTAAACTAGAGCAGGCTGGAGTGAGGGAGGGGGGAGGTAGGAGGGAATCTGATATGTGGAGCATAGTTAGTAGTAAATTCTTCCCCATAGTAGAAATGTATTTAACTAAAGAGCATTATTTTAAGATGAGAAACAACAAGCAGGATAGGCAAAGAAGAATTGGTTGATGTTGTGTACTTGAATTTTCAGAAGGCCTTTAGAGCAAAAATTAGTGAGAAGTTAGAGGATTGGGAAGCTTTAAAATACCAACAGAAGTCTGCTAAACTGGAAGTCACAATGAGGCCACACTCAGGTTGGAGGAGCAACACCTTATATTCCATCTGGGTAGCCGCCAAACTGATGGCATGAACATTGATTTCTCAAACTGCTGGTAATGCCCTCTCCACCACCACCCCTCCTTCACCATACACAGCCTGTGAAGGTGATTTGAGGCACAACATTATCTAGATGAGCAATCTTGAATTACCAAGGCATAGAATGCTTTGGGCCAAATGGCTCTCTCTATGCTATAAGACTCTATAAGTAGCAGCAAGATATTCAGCAACATGTGAAACTTAACTTAAGCAGAGTAAATTTATTTCAATCAAAGAGAAATAATGCTTGGATAAATGAGAACCATAAAATGGAAATGTAGGATTTAAAAGTAGGAATGAAAAAAATATTGGTCTACTGCTTTCTCAATACCTATCATATGTTTAATTTTGACAGTTTCCAAATCTGTTTCTGGCAACATTCTATTGTATTAATGATGTGTTAAATTATTAAACATTTCAACTGCTTTCAGCATTTTAATTGTTGGAGGCACTTTTCTTCCAGATTCAAATGAGAATATGAGAATTATCTCTGAATGAGAATTTGCAGGGTTTGTAAGTTAGCTGGGAGAGCACCGAAAAATCCTGAAAAATAAACACTGAGAAAATTCTGGGATCAGGGCAGTGTATCTGGTCCTGCACACAGATACATTTACACAAAGAAAAGCACATTGGCATATGCTGTAGACTGCATTCTCCCTCACCCATTTATCTCTTAACCCTTCCCTCTAAGTCACCTGGCTGTTCCCTCTCTTAACCTTTCTTTTTTCTGTGTTGTTGTTCAGAAGCCTGAGCAGAATCCACTGACTCTACAAGGACCCTGCCATCTCGTTCTTATAATTGTAGTATGCATACAGTATATTCCTTCCAAAAACTCCTCAGTAGCTAGAAGACTGGTAGTTGTCAATTGGTGTGACTCTTTAAGGGAGACTTCTGGAGACTACTGGAGATCAAAGCTGTGAACAAATTGGTACTAAAATAGGAAATTTGAACCTTAACACCCACTGTTTCTTAAACATAACATTACACGAGGGAGCTCTTGAACACTGTCTTGGAATAGGCACTAATAAATTCAAGTATTTTAAGAGCTTCTTTAAAACAGCACTAAGGAATTGTTAATAGTGTTTCAACACTAGGAAAACAATGCAGTCAGATTTCCAGGCTGATCTATTTAAATACTAGATACTTTGTACCTAGCCACTTAGAGTAATGTGGTCACTAGGTCATTCTGTCTGGCTTATTGGGCTGTCACTAAACAATGTTTTATTTTTGTTTCAAGTACTATTTCTCTGGTTGAGGATTGAGAGTCACGGGGATAAGGTTTCAGGTAACCTGATCCCATCCATCTGCCAGCACTATTCAGAATCAGGCACTGAATAGCAGATATACAGTGATTGGGTTGCCCCATCACCTATTGGAAAGAGTTTTTCTGTTTCTCCACAGACCATGCAATTGTAAGTTGGTGTCAAGAGTTATAAAGACTATACTAAAGCCCAGCTAAATTACCACAACATCTATGTTGTAGCTTTCTTTATTGTGATGAGAGTTATCACTGATTAAAATCCATGGATTAAAACAATCAGATCAATTAGAAAATACTTAACTTACAACATATTTTCTCTGCTTTTCTGCACTTAATTTATCTTTGGAAGATTGCCAAGAGGCAGGCAAGTTAAACAATCTAACATCTTTTTCACATCAGCCAACCTTACTGAACTAGTTATTGAATCTCAGTAAAAATCACCAACTTTGGCTGAAAGCCCAAAAACAATCAGTTCAGTCTAATACCTTGAGAATAATTTTACAAAATTTATATTCCTAGCACTATCCTTTGCCTTTAACAACTGTCTGTATGGGATCCAAGTGAGCATCAATCACGAATTTCTGACTTGCCAAATTTAATGTACAACTTACCATTTAAGATGGAAAATCATGTGGGCCAGGCCTGACATGCTTCACATACATATATTCATAAAAGTACTTTCAGCTTCTACATTTAATTATGCTTATTTCTATAGTATTATTTAAACGGGAATGGGGTCATATATTGGAGGGAAATCAGAAATTGCTATGTTCTCCATTTCACTAAAAAATGGCTCACTCCCCTCCTCCTCCCCCCCCCCACACATACGTATGTATACTCTCTCTCTCTCTCTCTCTCTCTCTCTCTCTCTCTCTCGCTCTCTCTCGCTCTCTCTCGCTCTTTCTCTATTTTAATCCACCTGATGTGCCAGGCAGTTCTATCAGGAAAGGGAAGAGGTTGCAGGATATGCTTCATGATAAACTCATCGTGGTGCTTGATCGTAGTAGTCTTATTTTACTCTTGTTCTACTGACCTGGAACATCTAATGATTAAGTCCCAATTGCTCTTCTTACTGAGAGAGTTCTTCACTGTGAACCTGTCTGCAGTTTATGTCAAGCTAAGATTCAATGTATTGTGATCTACAATTAATAAACAAGAAACAGTCTACCCTGACATCTTTCACATCCTTGCTGGGGACCTTAATCAGGCTAGCTCTGCCAACTACCATAAGCACATTACCTGCAGCACCAGAGGACCCAACACACTCAACCACTACCATCAAAATCTACCGTTCCATTGCTCTACCATATTGCAGGGAATCTGATCATCAGGCTGTCTTCCTTCTTCATGCATATAGGCAGAAACTAAGAGCAAGGCACCAGAGGTAAGGACGACAAGGAGGTGGTCACGAGAGGCACAGGAGCAACTATGGGACTGTTTTGAGTTCTTGGACTGGGCCATGTTCAAAGACTCATCAGAATATCTGAATGAATTTCCATTGTCTTACAGGTGATAAGGACACAGTTAGCTTTGGAATTTATTTTCTTAAATCTCTCCATTATTTCTACCTTGCATCATTCCTTAAGATTAACTTTAAAAATCACCCTTTTAGTGTGTTCTGGTGCCATATTTTGTTAATTCTTCTGTAAAAATTAGATGTGTTGCCTAAAGACCTAGTCCAACAAAGAGTTTATCTACTACCCCTTCATATTCATTGGCATTATCATTGCTGAATCGCCATGACAAAATCCTGAGTGTAGATATTGATCATAAATATTGCAGTAGCAAGACTTTGAAAATACTGTGGAAAAGAATTTACTTTGTCCTCCAGCATAGCTTTTCCATCCTGTACAGGAGACTATGGAATACTCTCCTCTTCCTTAGATGACTCGACTCCAATAGTGCTCATCATCTAGCCCACGTAATTTGTATCCCATCCACACCTAAGTATTCACTTTCCCCACTACAAACTCATGTACAAATGAACTGGTATTACATAGAAACATAGAAAATAGGTGCAGGAGTAGGCCATTCGGCCCTTCAAGCCTGCACCGCCATTCAGTATGATCATGGCTGATCATCCAACTCAGAACCCTGTACCTGCTTTCTCTCTATACCCCCTGATCCCTTTAGCCACAAGGGCCATATCTAACTTCCTCTTAAATATAGCCAATGAACCGGCCTCAACTGTTTCCTGTGGCAGAGAATTCCACAGATTCACCACTCTCTGTGTGAAGAAGTTTTTCCTCATCTCGTTCCTAAAAGGCTTCCCCTTTATCCTTAAACTGTGACCCCTCATTCTGGACTTCCCCAACATCGGAAACAATCTTCCTGCATCTAGCCTGTCCAACCCCTTTAGAATTTTATATGTGTCAATAAGATCCCCCCTCAATCTTCTAAATTCCAGTGAGTATAAGCCTAGTCGATCCAGTCTTTCTTCATATGAAAGTCCTGCCATCCCAGGAATCAATCTGGTGAACTTTCTCTGTACTCCCTCTATGGCAAGAATGTCTTTCCTCAGATTAGGGGACCATTCTAGGTGCGGTCTCACCAAGGCCTTGTACAACTGCAGTAGAACAATGAATGCCAACATACCATTTGCCTTTTTCACCGCCTGCTGTACCTGCATGCCCACCTTCAATGACTGGTGTACAATGACACCCAGGTCTCGTTGCATCTCCCCTTTTCCTAATCGGCCACCGTTCAGATAATAATCTGTTTTCCTGTTCTTGCAACCAAAGTGGATAACTTTTAACATGCCAAACTCCTCTTTAGATGGACCTACTGGTTTAAGATGGCACTGGTGAAGCCTTACTGGCAGCAAACAAATCTACTAACTACTCTATTAATCACACTTTTTCTGGACAACAATCACTGCAATCAATAGCCTGTAATTATAGGAGTTGTGCTTTTAAACTGCCTATATGACCTGACATTCTTGCAGAGTGAACTGAAGTCTCGAAGGTGCAGTAAGGTTGAGACCTGACTGGCACGGGCTGAATTGAGGCAGCAGGGCCAGGGCCCAAGAGCGAGGAACGTGCTGATGTTTGACCGATTTAAGGACCGGGTCAGACTGGGCGATTCAGGGCTGGAGGTGAAAGACGGGCCAGTGTTCAGTTCGCTGCTCTGAGAGGTTTACTCATCTCCGTGCTGAACCGAAGCTATCGCCTGTAACTTACAAGCTCCGGGTCAAAACACAAAAATACAACTGCAGATGCTGTGGATCAAAGAATACGAACACAAGGCTGGAAGAACTCAGCATGTCAGGCAGCATCCGTGAGAAAAGAGGACCAAAGCCCAGTAATAGAGATAGGGGAGGGGGTAGGGCCTAGAGGCGCCAGGTGGAAAACCAATCAGAGGGGAGATAAAGGGGGGAGGGGAGGGGATAAGCATAATCATAATTACCTATCTACCGTCTGGGTAGCCTCCAGCCTGATGGTATGAACAGTGAATTCCGGTAATTCCCTCCCCCTCCCCCTTCCCCTATCCCAGGTCCCTCTCTGCCTCTCTCCCCTTTCAACTTTCTGCTTCTTTATCTCTACAGTTCTTTCATGCTTATCCTCCCCCTTTATCTCTCCTCTGATTGGTTTTCCACCTGGCACCTCTAGGCCCTACCCCCTCCCCTATCTCTATTACTGGGCTTCGGTCCTCTCCCCCCCCCCCCCCATTCCTGATGAAGGGTCTCGGCCCAAAACGTTGGCTACTCTTTTCTCACGGATATTGCCTGACCTGCTGAGTTCTTCCAGCGTTGTGTTCGTATTCCTACAGGCTCCGGGACCAACTGCAGAAATGAACTGGCATTATGCCTGTGAACTTTCATGAACTTTAGTTCTGTGTGTTACTTGTTTACTTTTATTGTTTGCACGATTTGTTCTTCTTTCACACATTGTGTGTTTTGATCTTATTTTAATGGGTTCAATTTGATTTGCAGATGCCTGTAAGAAGATGAATCTCAAGGTTGTTTGTGGTATGCATACTTTAGTAATAAATGTACTTAGAACGTTGATAAGAACACCGGGTGCAGGAGTATGCCAGAGCCTGTAAGTTCTCCTTTAAGTCATAACTTGAAAATGTATTAACGTTTCAGGACCATGGAACCCTCTACCATATACGAGTATGAAGTACTTTCACTGGACAGACTGCGGCAGTTCATAGTGGTAGCTCACTCTCAATTACTCGAGTGGTTGGGAAATGGGCAATCAGTTGGTGTTAGGAAATTGCCAATTTCACACAAATGAATAAAACATTTACTATGTTAAGGACACTCCTTTTATATTTGATGCAGTAAGATGGTAATTTCTCAAAGCTGCTCCCACTCTGCCAGTCCATTCTATACAGAAGTGCAGTGGATACTCTATTTGTGCATTTGGACAGGATTCCCAAATTACCTCGACATAGCTGGAACGGGACTAATATCTTTTTACAACTCAGTATCCAACTGGACACTTTGAGGCTGAAATGCAGAACTGGGCTGAGAAGTGGCAGATGGAGTTCAACCCAAATAAGTGTGAAAGTGGTTCATTTTGGTAGGTCAGATTTGAAGACAGAATATAATATTAATGGTAAGATTCCTTGCAGTGTGGAAGATCAGAGATCTTTGGGTCTGTGTGCATAGAACACTCAAAGCTGTAGCGCAGGTTGACACTGTTGTTAAGAAGGCGTATGGTGTGTTGGCCTGCATCAGCCATGGGATTGAGTTCAAGAGCCGTGAGGTAATGGTACAGCTATATAAGGCCTTATTTAGACCCCACTTGGAATACTGTGATCAGTTCTGGTTACCTCAGAACTGGAAGGAAGGATGTGGATACTACAGACAGAGTGCAGAGGAGATTTACAAAGATGTTGCCTGGATTGGAGAGCATGCCTTATGAGAATAGTTTGAGTGAATTTGGCCTTTTCTCCTTGGAACGACAGAGAATGAGACGTGACTTGAAAAGTGGTGTATAAGATGATGAGAGGCATTGATTGTGTGGATAGCCAGAGGCTTTTTCTCAGGGGCGAAATGGCTAAAACGAGGGTGCATAGTTTTAAGGTACTTGGAAGTAGATACAAGGGTAAGAGGTAAGTTTCTCACACAGAGAGTGGTGGGTGTGTGGAATGCACTGCAGCGATGGTGGTGGAGGCGGATACAATAGGGTCTTTTAAGAGACTCTTAAGATAGGTACATGGAGCTTAGAAAAATAGAGAGCTATATGGTAGGGAAATCCTAGGCAGTTTCTAGAGTAGATTACATGGTCAGCATAACTTTGTGGGCCAAACGGCCTGTAATGTACTGTAGATTTCTGTTTCTGTGTAACACTTTCAGGCTTGCAAGAAATCATCCTTATTCTAAATTTTATTTACAAATACAGCGCCTTGAAAAAGTATTCAGCCCCAAACCCTTTGTTCATATAAATTATTATTACAACCATGGATTTTGATCAATTTAATTGAAAAATTATATGCGTGAATAACATGCTCCTTTTTTGACAGTAGAACCCAAAAAAAACAAGAAAAACTGTAAAGCATGAAAAATTAAAAATACAAAAACTGAAATGTTAGCATTTCAGAAGTATTCATCCCCCTTTGCTCAGTACTTACTTAAACCACCTCTCGCAACTATCACAGCCAGTAGTGTTTTTAGATAAATCTCTATTAGCTTTGCACAACGTGATTGAGCAAGGTTTGCCTATTGTTCCTTGCAAAATTGCTCAAGCTGTGCCAGACTGGTTGGGGAGCAGTGGTGGACAACAATCTTGAAGTTTTGCCAGAGATGTTCGATCGGATTAAGGTCAGGACTTTGACTCAAGGACATGAACTTTCTTCACTTGAAGCCACTTTTGAACTGCCATTTCATTTCAGTTTTTGAAATTTTAGCTTTTCATACTTTACAATTTCCCCTGATTTTTGGGGCTCTTCTGTGATAAAATAAGTTATATGGGACTTTATTAATATTGCCCTCTATGAGAGTTTGCTGTGTGCATATCAGCTGTCATGTCTCACACTACAAAGTCTACAATTCAGAAATACCTTATTGGATGCTAAATGCTTTGAGATATGAAAGGGATTATATAAATGTTACTTCTTTGTAATCAAAGAAGCATAATTGCTAATTTAGCCCCATTGTAATCAACATTTAACTGAACAAACATATGATATTTACAGCATAAATAAGTATTGGAGTAAATATTGGTCAGGTTTCTGAAAGAGTTCACTAGATTTATTGGATCAGTACTGTGGATCTTTTGTGTTTGCATGAGAGAATACCAGTAGTTTGTGATCATCTCTTTTGCTGGCTGGGATGAAGCAGGTTAATGTAAATTTCTACTACTTTTGGCTCTGAGTTTTATTGTAAAGCATGTAGCGGCGCGCAAGGCACTACGAAAGGAACGCACAGAGGCAGAGAGAGCAAAACTCGGAGTGGCTTTACTGATTCAAACTCGCGTACTTAAATCCCCCCTCCCGTGGGTCCCTGCGACAAGGGGTGAACATGACGTCAGACCGTCCCCGGAAGGTCTGCCCCGAGCGGGCCGTGCGTCTGCCTGCAGGCCCCGATGGCGGTTCGAGCCCCGTGTGTACGGACCACCACACCACACCACACCACCCCCCCCCCCCCCCCAGAAATGTCCATCAGGGGAGTGGATCCAAGTCCTTGTGGCTTGCCTGGGTGGCCGGCCTTGCTGGCGCGGTGCGGGTACCCTCACTGGATGCTCAATGTCTAAGTGCGCCGGTTTGAGGCGGTCCACTGTAAAAGTCTCTTCCCGGCCACCCACCTCCACGACACACGTGGATCCGCTGTGCCGGATCACCTTGAAGGGTCCCTCGTACGGCCACTGTAGAGATGACCTGTGCATGCCCCTGTGAATAAAAACATGCTCACAGTCTCGGAGGTCTTTAGGGGTGAAGGATGGCGTGGGGCCATGAATGGAGGTCGGGACCGGTGCCAGGGTCCCTACCTTGTCCCGCAGTCTCATTAGCACCGCTGCTGGAGTTTTGTCCGAACCTCGGGCCTCCGGTATGAACTCGCCCGGGACCGTCAGTGGGGCACTGAGGAGGTGCCCAGGTCCTCCTTGGGGCCTGTGCAGATGCCCAGTAGGACCCAGGGAAGCTCGTCTGTCCAGTTGGGGCCCCTGAGGTGCGTCATCAGGGCCGACTTGAGATGCCGGTGGAATCGCTCTACCAAATCGCTGGACTGGGGATGGTACGCTGTGCTGTGATGCAGCTGGGTGCCCAGGAGCTGCGCCAAAGCTGTCCACAAACCAGACGTGAACTGCGCCCCTCTGTCGGAGGCGATGTCCGTTGGGAGGCCGAACCTGGCGATCCAGTTTGCAATGAGCGCCCTGGCGCAGGACTCAGTGGACGTGTCTGCGAGTGGTATGGCTTCCGGCCATCTAGTGAACCTGTCTACTATGGTAAAAGTATACCTGGCACCCCGGGAGACTGGCAGGGGGCCGACGGTGTCCACGTGGATATGTTGGAACCTCCTGTGCATCGGCTGGAACTGCTGGAGGGGAGCCTTCACGTGTCGCTGGACTTTGGCGGTCTGGCAGTGTACGCAGGTCCTGGCCCAGTGTCCGACCTGTTTGCGCAAACCGTGCCAGACGAATCTGTCCGTTACCAGCTTGATGGATGCCCGGATGGACGGGTGGGCCAGGTCGTGCAGGCCAGGTCCTGACCTGCTGGAACCGTGCGTCAGGGTTTGTCGGTAAACACGTCACACCGGAGTCGATCCACTGCCGGGCCGATGGGGATGTCCTCCAACTGTATCCCCGAAACGGCGGTGCGGTAAGCCGGAATCTCGGGGTCCGACCGTTGTGCTTCCGCCAGTGCTGTGTAGTATATTCCTGAGGACGATATGCCTACTGAGTGGAGACGGGGCAAATCAGTGTGTCGGCGATGATGTTGTGCTTCCCTGCGATGTGGCAGACATCCGTGGTGAATTCTGAAATAAAGGACAGGTGCCTCTGCTGCTGAGCCGACCATGGGTCCGATACCTTGGCCAGTGGGAAGGTGAGGGGCTTGTGGTCTGTATACACAGTGAACTCCCTTCCCTCGAGAAAGTACCGGAAATGCCGGATAGCCAGGTAGAGCACTAGCAACTCTCTGTTGAAGGCGCTGTACTTCACCTCTGGTGTCCGTAGTTGCCGGCTGAAGAAAGCAAGTGGTCGCCACTGGTCCTCGACGAGCTGCTCCAGGACTCCGCCAGCTGCCGTGTCGGAAGCGTCGACTGTGAGTGCCATGGGTACATCGACTCTTGGGTGCACTAGGAGGGCCGCCTTCGCCAGCACCTCCTTGGTCTACTCGAATGCCTCCTTGGACTCCGCGTCCCATGCTACTTCTCTGGTCCTGCCGGCCATCAGGTGGAACAAGGGTCTCATGATGCGGGCTGCCGCTGGCACGAACCAATGATAAAAGTTGACCATCCCTACAAACTTCTGCAGGCCCTTGACTGTGCTGGGCTTGGGGAACTGGCAAATGGCCTGGACCTTGTCCGGTAGGGGAACTGTGCCACGTCGGTTGACTCTGTGGCCCAAGAAATCAATCTCTGTCAGCCCGAACTGGCACTTCGCCGGATTGATTGCCAGCCCGTGGTCGCTCAGGCGTCAGCAGAGCTGGCGCATATGTGCCACTTGCTCTTGGTGCGAACTGCTGGCCACCAGGATATCATCCAAGTAAATGAAAATGAACTCGTCCCACCGAGTCCATGAGCCTTTGGAAAGTTTGGGCTGCATTCTTGAGACCGAAAGGCATCCTCAATAATTCGAACAAGCCGAACGGGGTGATGAGGGCTGTCCTGGGCATGTCGTCGGGGTGCACTGGGATCTGATGGTATCCCCTGACCAGGTCAATTTTGGAGAAGATGGTCGCTCCATGCAGGTTCGCTGAGAAGTCCTGGATGTGGGGTACCGGGTATCTGTCGGCGGTTGTGGCGTCGTTGAGCCGTCTGTAGTCTCCGCAGGGCCTCCATCCTCCATCGGATTTGGGCACCATGTGCAGCGGGGATGCCCACAGGCTGTCTGAGCAGCGTACGATTCCCATCTCTTCCATCTTATGGAACTCCTCCTTGGCGAGGTGGAGCTTGTCGGGTGGGAGCCTGCGAGCTCGGGCGTACAGTGACGGTCCTTGCATGGGGATGTGGTGCTGCACACCGTGCTTGGGGTCGGCCGTGGAGAACTGTGGGGTGACTATGGAGGGGAATTCCACCAACACCCTGGCGAATTCGTTACCCGAGAGGGTCACAGAATCCAGGTGGAGGGCCGGCAGCTTGGCTTCTCCGAGCTGGAAAGTTTGGAACGTCTTGGCGTGGATCAAACGCCGGCCTTTTAGGTCGACCAGGAGGCAGTTGGCTCGTAGGAAGTCTGCCCCTAGTAGAGGCTGTGACACCACTGCCAATGTGAAAGTCCAAGTGAAACGGCTGGACCCGAAATGCAGTGAGATAGTTCGCGGGCCGTACATCTGAATACTGGTGCCATTTACAGCGGTGAGTTTGGGGCTTGGGATCGCGTTACGAGTGTCCATGTTCGGGGGAGGAGTATGCTGACTTCGGCCCCAGTGTCTACCAGGAAGCGCCACCTGGATTGCCGCTCCCAAAGGTACAGGAGGCTGTCTCGGTGGCCAGCCATCGTAGCCATTAGCGACGGCTGGCTCCGGCGTTTCCTAGAAAAGCACTTGTGGACGGCAGCAGTGCGCGCCTGAGCCCCATCTTTGGTGATAGAAACACCATTGTTCTGAACTTTCGTCTTTATCCCCCCGTGGGTCTCCGTGGCTTCGGTTGTTGGGCCTGGGCTTTGGGGCGCGCGATCGTGGCTAGGCCAATGGAGGCTGCTCCATGTTGCTTGCTCTGCCAAAGGACGTCTGCTTTAGCCGCGACCCCACGTGAGTCGCTGCAATCCTCACTCGCGAGGAGGAGGCAGATGTCCTCTGGCATTTGCTCGAGGAACAACTGTTCAAATAAAAGGCACGGCTTATGGCTGTCCATGAGCACCAGCATATCGTTCAAGAGCTCGGATGGCGTGCGGTCGCCCAGGCCGTCCATGTGTAGGAGCCACGCAGCCTGTTCGCAGCGGGAGAGTCCGAAAGTACTGATCAGGAGTGCCTTAAGCTTAGTGTACCTGTCCTCCGTTGGTGGCTGGTGTAGGAAGTCAATGATCCGGCCTGCCGTCTCCTAGTCGAGCGCGCTGACCACGTAGTAATACCGCATAGCGTCGGCCGTAATGTCTCTGATATTGAACTGGGCCTCAGCCTGCTCGAACCAAACGTGGGGCTGAGTGGCCCAGAAAGTCGGAAGCTTCAGAGCGATGTGCTGTGCGAATTGCTCAGATTCATGGCTGGTTTCAGAGTCGCTGGTTCCAGATGCCGTCTGGAACGTCGGGGTCACCAATGTAGTGGCGTGCAAGGCGCTACGAAAGGAACACACGGAGGCAGAAAGAGATGAACTCGGAATGGCTTTACTGATTCAACCTTGCGCGCTTAAATCCCCCCTCCCATGGGTCCCTGCAACCAGTGGGGTGACGTGATGTCAGACCGTCCCCGGAAGGTCCTCCCTGAGCGGGTCACGCGTCTGCCTGCATGCCCCAGTGGCGGTTTGAGCCCTGTGTGTGTGGCCCGCCACAAGCACTTGTATGGCAATTACCCCTCAGCAATATGTAAAGTAGATCTGAATCCATTGTCTGATTATGTTATGTAACCCCAAGACATGTCCTTCAATGCAGCTACGTGCTCAATTTTCTATTGAATTTCTAACTGAGGATGTCAATTTGTGAATGTTCTGTATTCCGAGATCATAGTAGCTATTAAATATGTCTGAACTGGGTAAATTTATTTTTCTGGCAAGGACAAGATAGATTCCTTTTTTGTGCCAGAAGTTTGGATCAAACATAAACTGTTGTTGAAAAGCTGATTTTCAATGACTTGGCTTGTTTAAATTGCCACCAGCTGTTATTGAAGATTTAACCAGCAATTCAGTAGCCAGATTTTCTTACCTAAAATATCTTTAAAACAGTGATTCAAACTGCTAACCAATTGTGCCAATTCAAATAATCAGTAAACTAGCAAAACTGACCATTGTCACTTGTAATTTAAGCATAGCTCTTCACCAGACGGTCCATCAATTATCAAGTTCCACATTGTCTAAATAATTCATAGCTCACTACAGATATCCTGTTATGTTTTGTAACTCTAAAAACATAAAACTACTGTAATTGAAATAAAAACATGGGAGAGGCGGGGATACCTTGTGTACTTTGTTTTTACTTAAAGTGAGGAATGCACATAATGACATGGTGGTTGGATGACGTATGTGTGCCATTCACATACTTTGACATATAACTCGTAATGAATTATTTAAACAACAAAGTATGCTCAATCAAACATGTGTTTACAATATTACTGAAAAATTAAATACACTACTCTCTTCCCTGCTTAGCTATAAACTCCAACTCAATTTATGATACATGTCCACTATACACAGTATAATATATAATACAACTACTGTACTATATAGACATCCACAGTATAGTAAATTTTAAATTGTTCCATTTAGTCCTGAAGATTTAATCACTGTGGAGAATATTTTACTATTGTTGTATAGTGTCTATCCTGATAAGTGGGGTCACTGTGCTTGACAGGAGATTTGAGGCTGTGAAACACTCTAAGGTTCTGGGGCCTCCTCCATGGTGGTTGTAGGAGTTGACTCTGGGACTGTAAGAAGTGGTTTTGGACAGCTCTGGCACATTTCTTCTCTAACAATTGACTCTGCTCTCTTCTACTGACCAATGTGTCATCTCCAGATGATAACAGACACAATCTCCACTGGGTTGGAGAATGGTCCTGTTCTGTCCTTAATTTTCAAAGTACCCATTTTTGATCACCTCTGTAGTCTCTCGACAGGACTGCTTGTCCAGGAGTGAAACATCGAACCTCCTTGTTTGAGTAGCCTTTAATTTGTCTCAGCTATTGAGACTGGGTTTAAGGATATCCAAGTGTGAACACAAGGGATGACCCAGGAACAGCATAGCTAGTGAGTTGTTGGTTGTGGAGGGTGCTGCATTATGATATGCAAGGAGAAATTTGGCAAGCTTCTGATTCAGAGTCAGTGTAGTATGTTCTGATGACATTGCTCACAGTTTGTTCTTTAGACTCTGGACACCTTTCCGCCACGCTATTTGTAGCTGGGTGGTACAGTGCAGATGTAATATGTCTTACTCCATTCATTCTCAGGAATGACTGTAACTGTTCTGCATTGTCACTGACTGTGCTCCATTATCACTGACTAAGTGTTCTAAAGCACCAGTCCTTGAGGAGGGGCTTCTCAACACATCAACAAGCTGTAGTGGAGGCTTTTGGGAATACTTCTTGTCACTTTATAGTTGCATCCACTAATACCAAGAAATTTGTGCTCATGAATGGTCCAACAAAATCTACATGAATTCTCAGCCTGGGAAATGCAGGCCATTCCCAGGGATGGAGATGTGCTGCTCTTGGCATCTTCTGGACGTGGTGGAATCCTGAACAGTGCATGGTGGGCTACTCGATCTGCTGAACTATCCCAGGTCACCAGACAAAGCTTCAAGCCAATGCTTTTATTTTGACTATGCTTAGATGACCGGCATGTACTGTAGCTCTTCCAACGCTTTAGCTCTCAGCTTTAAAGGTACAACAACTCTCAATCTCCACATAAGGCAACCTCCATCAAGAGCAATTTCATCCTGGTGCTGGTAAAAATGGAGGATCTGGGATTTCTGCTATACATTCCAACCATTCTGGGTGGCAATGTACACATGAGACAGTGTGGGGTCTTTTCTGGTTTCCCTTTGGATCATCTCTGCCATAAAGGGAGACTTTTGATATCCATTAGGGAAAATATGTCTACAGGTGTGTACTCCTTGGTAACTTTTTCAGGTATTTCTCTCTCCAAGGGAAAATGGGACCATCCATCAGCAATTCCATGATTAATTGTCCTCTTGAATTCGATCTTCTAATTGTGTCTTCAAAAAAACAGAGCCAATCTCTGCATTCGTGTGGCTGCTGTTAGTGGAGCACCCTTCTGTGGATTGAAAATGACACTACTGTTTGATGATCAGTAATAAAATACTCTCCCATGCAAGTACTGGTTGAAATGTTTTACACCCCAACCAGACTCAAGGCCTCTCTGTCGGTCTGTGCATAATTT
Source organism: Hemitrygon akajei (assembly GCF_048418815.1). Lineage (NCBI taxonomy): Eukaryota > Metazoa > Chordata > Chondrichthyes > Myliobatiformes > Dasyatidae > Hemitrygon > Hemitrygon akajei. The sequence goes on along the minus strand of NC_133144.1, from coordinate 38,454,811 downwards.
TTCTCTGCAGCGGTAAGAGAACCTGATGGGAATGTTACCACTTCTTTTACCTCCTTGAAAGCCAACTCACGCTGCTTTGTCCATTGCCATATCTTCCCAATCTGTAGTAATGAGTTTAAGAGGTGGAGCTCAATAACCAGGTCAGGCAGGAACCTGCTATACTACTTAACAAATCCTTAAAAGGACCTCAACTGTGAAATGTCTTTTGACCTTGGGACATCCACCTCTGCTTGAACTTTCTCAGAGTACTTGGGTACTTCTTTGCTTCAATAGTGTGACAACAGTAAGTGATACTTGGTTTAAAGAATTAACATTTGTTGCGTCCTGCTGTGAGCCAATAATCTAATATTCAACACAGTCTTGAGATTTTGGAAATATTCCTTGTCATCCTTTCTGGTAGCAATGGTGCCATCCAAGTAACAATTGAAGGCCTGGACAGCTTTGCAGCGCCTGGTCCATAGCTTTCTGCAGAATGTAGGTGCAGCTGCTACTCCAAAATATTACAATGATACAGCCCTTTGTGAGTATGGTGAGAATCACTTTGGATTCTTCTTTCTTCTCTATCTCTAGGGAGGCCTCAGCTAAGTCCACTTTGCTTAAGTGTTTTTTTCCAGAAAGGTTTGCAATATCCTCTATCTTGGGCAGAGGGTATTGATCTACTTTCAATATTGGGTTGATGGTGACCTTCAGATCTCCACAGAGCTTGACAGACACATTCTTCTTGGCTGCTGGGACCACTGCGTTGCCCATGGGCTCCACTCAACCTTGGAAAGAATTCCCTCAGCTTCCATGCGATCTAGCTCACTGGCTACTTGATCACTGATGATATAAAGAACCAGATGAACTTTGCAAAACTCAGGCATGGCATTTTGATTTAACACTATCTAACTTTGACTTGTCTGAGTTTTCCGATGCCACCCTTGAACATTGCTGTGGCATCATCCAGTTCGTTCATTTGTTATGTGCCATGTCATATGATGTTGGCGATTGTGGTCTTTCAATGTCCATGATTGTTCTTAGCAAATTTTTCATGGAAGTGGTTTGCCATTGCATTCTTCTAGGCAGTGTCTTTACGCGACAGGTGACCCCAGCCATTATCAATACTCTTCAGAGACTGTCTGCCTGGTGTCAGTGGTTGCACCAACTGCATATAAGACCATCCGCCCTCCAGCTCCCATGACTTCACATTACCCTGATTGGGAACTAAGCAGGTGCTACACCTTGCCCAATGGTGACCTGAAGGCTAGTAAAAGGAAGAAGCGCCTTACACATCCTTTAGTCAAGACGTATCTCCACCCCACCACCCACATCCAGTATCTTTCATAATTTGTTTTTAGTTGACTATTGCAGGGGATGTGATATGCAAATCATGGATGGATCTTCAATCAAATTGTAATTGTCTCAGCCACTATTGATCCCACAAAGCTATACCCTCAATATGGCTTGTTGATTGTTGTATTTCATTGCTACAAATGTCATTCCTACAGGAGTTATCTTTTCTCCAGTACAAGTTCTTATTTGGATATCTGCAGGCTTCAGTTCAGTATCTTTGAAATGCTGCTCAAACTCATTTTGTGGAATGACTGGAACAGCCAAACTGGTGTCCAATTCCATTTCAATTAATTTGCCATTCACTTCAGGTGCTTCTCTGAGAGTTTTCACATTGTAAGTCCTGTGTCACTCTCATCATTATCAGATTTTTCATTAACTACATGCAGATTAGCATTTTTTCTGAAACTGCAACTTGAATTTTTTATCTTTATCTCTGTGCAGTCCATTTATTTTTAGCTGCCCGACATGCTCTTTGTACAGTACGAGTCCTACTTTGTTGCATTTTCTGCAAGTTTCACCTTTAAATCTGCACTGCTCTGGTGTGTGTGAGTCCCTGCCACAACGGTAACACTACTTGTTCAGCCAGGTCAGTTTCTGTTTAGACCATGAGTTCCCAATCTTTATGCCGTGAACAACTACCATGAACTGAGGGATCTGTGGAACCCAGCTTGGGAACCCCCGTTTTAGACGTTGCAGTTTTGTTCATGCTCGCTGTCATTCCTGACTGCAATTCAATCGTGTCTCTGGTGTTTCCATTGATTCAGCAATTTTAACTACTCTTAAAAGTAATTTGTGCCTCAGTTAGGAGTCATTTTTGAATGCTTTCTTGTAAGATTCCACAAACTAAACAATCTCTCAGTGCATCAGTAAGCCGATAACCAAACTTACAATGCTCTATCTCTTCAATTCAGCACATACACTGAAATGGACTTCCCTTCCTTTTAATTCCTCTTTTGAAACCTAAAGCATTCTGCAGTCAACAATCACTTTTTCTAGATGTTCCTGCATTACTTTCATAATATCAGCAAAGCTCATTTTGGCTGGTTTGGTTGGTTGTAAGAAAACTTACAGTTTTCTAAGTAAACTGTATGCCTTTAACCCCAAAGGACTCAGCAAAGCTGGCACTCATTTCTCATTGCCTATTCCATTTGCTTTAAAATACTACTCAATTCACTCAGTATACATATTCCTATGATTTCTTATGCAACTGAATGTGTATCTTTCTGATACAGTATAGCCAAATATTTCTGTTCTTTTTTTTAATGTATAATTATTATCACCCAGTACTCACTGTTTATGAACCCATGAGTTTGTCAATGTTCTGCCTTTCTCATAACTCAACGATTTCTGTCTTGCAATCATTTCTTTGTCTTGCAAAGAAAGTGTGCTGCACTTCTTTTTAACACTAGTATCTCATTGTGCTTCAACAGGTAAATCATCTCAGGTTCATTTTAAAACTTATTCATTATCACTGTAATGTTTCGTAACTCTAAAACATAAAACTAATCAAAACAAAAACATGGAAGAGCCGGAAATAACTTGTGTACTTCATTTTTACCTTAAGTGAAGGGGGCACGTAATGACATGGTGGTATGATGAAGTACGTATGCCATTCATGCACTTTAACATAGAAGCCATAATGAATTATTTAAACAACAAAATATGATTAAACAAACAATATATATACAATATTACTGAAATATTAATTATGTGACTTATCCTTATCCATTTCTGAAAGGCAGGCACTCAGATGCTTGAGACTACACTTCTGAAAACCTCTCCAGATATATTAATTACAGCAACTTTACCCTAAACTTTTCATTACTTGCAGACAATAGTAGGAGAGGAAAATACTTGCGATCCAATATTTTATATATTAGATATTATTTATAACAGATTATCCAACACACCAAGTATTATTGTGGGTGCTAATTATGAGATTTCAGAATTAATTTAGTTTTCCAGTCATGAAGTAACAAAATGCCCTTAACTTTTTAAAACTCTTTTAATAATGAGATTCATTCATCCAAATATATTAAAGGCAGACAATGAAGTGAAAATAGGAGAAAAAAAGAACAGCGGGAAGCAAGAATAGCTTTGGAAAGTTAATCATATATATCAGATGGTACAGACTCCAGTGAACTTAGTGCATTCACTGTGACTGAACTTGACAGATAACATTTTTATATGCAATTTGGTAGATCATAGCAGCTATTATGAATTATCAGGGCTATTGGAGATGGAGAAAATGAAATGTTTTCCACAGTAGTTACATGTGTGCTCTTTGTGTACTGTATAGATAATGGGATTAGAACAGTTATAACACCTGCTTGCCAGGAAGTCCTTCATAATCCTTTTGCATATTGTTTCATTTTGTAATATGTTGTCCACACTCATGATTGGAATTTATCGGCCTAGTTACTTTACTAGTTCTTGAGGTAATGTTAATATGTTTGATATTGTTTGGACATCCGTTTACTCTGTGATTTATGCTTTCCTGCAGAAGTTTTCCCAACAATGCCAAATAATTAAATTGAAGAAAGTATGTTTAGATATAAATATAACATTGAGGCAAACATATTCTCAAATAGTTTTCATGTATATCAATCAAAATAGAAAAACAAAATTAACCTAACATAATTAAAAGTGGCTCCTGTATCTTCATGATTAAATCCATATGAAAAGATGTTTCACAAAACTGACTAATATTTGGACAATTTGGACAATGCAATTAGATGCTTTAGCTAAAACAGCTTTAAAATGCTCAGCAGATCAGGTAGCATTTGTGGAGAGAAAAACAGAAGCAGAATTAACATTTTAGGTTGATGAAATTAACAAACACGTGGAATGTTAGCTCTTGCCTTTCCCTCCACAGACACTGACTTAACCATAGAGTCATAGAACATTACAGCACAGAAACAGTCCCTTTGGCCCATCTAGTCCATGCCAAATTATTATTCTCCCTAGTCCCATTGCCCTGAACCTGGACCATGGCCCTTGATAAAGGTTCAAAGGTTCATTTTATTATTGAAGTATGCAGAACGCAACTCTGAGATTTGTCTTCTCCAGATAGCCATGTAACAAGAAAAACCATGGAAATCATTGAAAGAAAAGTTATCAACCTCCCCCCACCCCACACACACAAAAAAGAAACATAAAACGGAAACACACAAACTCCAACTCCCTCCCTCGCACAATAATTTAACAGATCACCCACACAGCAAATGGCAGCTAGAACATCAAACCACAAACCCCCAGCCCTCTCTCTCAGGAAAAAAACTAACCTATCATCCATACAGAAAAAAACAGCAACAATAACATCAAGCCTTCAACCCCCTCTCTTACACACAAAAAGTTAACAAATTGCCCACATGGTAAAACACCAACAAGAACGTCAGATCCCAAATCCCCAACCCCTCCCTCACAGAAGAAAACTAACATCGCCCACCCAAAAAAGAGGAACAAGGACAAAATCTCCATCAGCATTGGCCAGCCATAGAGAGCGACCAGCAAACACAGCAGCATGGCCTTCCATGTGGAGTGGCCTCCGAACACAGCTGCGCTGCCCCCCATAGAAAGCAACCATTTGCTCTCCTCCGCATTTGCCTCAATGTTTCAATCTTCTTCCACGCTTTAATCGGCGAGAGATGGAATCGATTATGACCCCACGCCCCATCTCTGAGCTTCGCCTCAAGGCAGCTCGTGCTCACGCTCCTCTCCTTGAATTTTCTCGGAGACAGCAGAGCACTAGATCGCTCGATTGAACTCCAAACTGTAAGTCTCAGGCTCCAACAGTTTCAAATCACAATTAAGATAAAAAGTATAAGTAGAAGATGTAGAAAAAAATGAAATAATTGACTATCTGGAATATGTTGCCTGAGGAATTGTTGTTCCCCTCCATGTAATTATCTAAACTTCTCTTAAATATTGAAATCAAAACCGCATCCACCACTTCTGCTGGCAGCTGGTTCCACACTCTTACCACCCTCTGAATAAAGAAGTTCCCCCTCATGTTCTCCTTAAACCTTTCACCCTTAACCCAAGACCTCTAGCTCTTCAACAACAGTAGAAAAAGTGTGCTTGCATTTACCCTGTCTATTCCAGCTGAATACTACTAACATCTTCTGTTTCCATTTCAGATTTCCTGCATTTTTTATGCTTTTCTCTGTTAAAAATACCAAGAGAATAGTTGCAAAATGCTTATAACTACATCTGGTCTGGCCTGTGTGTTACACCAAACCCACAGCAATGTGACCGACTTTAAATTTCCATCCTGAAATAGTCTACCAGTGAGTGTATTAAGCTGTCAAAAAACTGTAAGAACAAAATGAATCATACCATTCTTGCTCATCCTGGCAGAGAGTGGGACAACAACATATCCCTACAAAGTCCTCCTTAGTAACATCTGAGGAATAGTCAGAGAGTTGTCCTACTAGCTAATCAGACAACATCATACCTTTCAAATTGGTATAGTTCTGTCTATGTCCCAGACTTCCCAATGACTATTCTGCAGTGTATTTTATCCCAACAGTAAGTCAAATGCACCAGAGGTGTGGCCTTGTAAATCCTCAACATTGACTCCAAACCCTAAAGTCACATGGAATCAGGCCAAACAATAACAAGTAGACTTGCTGCTGATTTCTTCTTGGAAGGCTTAACAAAGTAAATGTGGGAAGGATGATTTTTCTCAGGCTAGGAAATCTAGAACTTTGGGCCACAGTCTCAAAATAAAGGGCTGTACCTTTTGGGCTGAAATAAATTTATTCATCAAGAGGGTGGTACTCCAGAGGGGCCATGGAGCCCCAGTCACTAATTACATTAAGAACAGATTGATAAGGATTCCTGGATATTAACTGAATTGAAGAATATAGGATGATGTAGGGAAAAATGTGTTGAGATAAAAGATTAGCCATGAACCTTAATTATTCCACCCAATCCAATACCATTCTCAATCCTTTAAACACACTTGGTAGTAATCCTTTTAACCTAATGCCCCTTTTAGGACCCTGCTCCCCTCCAAACTGCTCCTCTATCATGACTGCTGTGGCCTAGGATTTGATTCCAATGCTTACACTGGCCCAACCATGCTAATGCCAAGTCCCTTTTATTTGCTGCTTTTGCCAAGAGTACCACATGCCTCACCCACTGTTGTTGTTGCCAGAATCCCATTCCTCCTGCTGCCTCCAAGGCACTCCTCACTCTTGATGCTTCCAGGACCATGCCTGCCTAGTTTTTGCTGCCCCTAATGTACATCTGAAAGAAAACATCTATTAAGTTTGCAGATAACAGAATTAATGCCGTCTGGTCTTCATGCTGAGCTGTCCATGACTGGATTGTCTTGTAAGTACAGAGTCTTCCTAGCCATTAGCAGAACACAAGACTTGGTTAGTAGAACTCTATGTTTATAATGCCCCCAGAGATGTCTTTGATCTGGTCAAAGATCAAGGCAAAGGTATCATTATAATTTTCCTTATGACAACATGGACAGACAAGTGAAGATGTGGTTGAGATAGGTCTTCAAAATTGGAAGGAAGTGTAGTATACTGCAGGTTTGAAGAAACTAATTAGTGAATATTCAATAGGCCAGAGGGTTTTAGTTTTGATGGATTTAAAGGATCAAAGGTTTACTTGCTTCAACAAAAAGTTGTAAACCATTTCTTAAATTATCTCTGGTCTTTGCCACTCATCGTTGAATGACATCTTAATGGAGTGTGTTAATGATAAGAATTTTAAATCCTTTCTTTATGTTAAATATGTTAAGCAACCAAACCTAAGCAAATTTAATAATAGCTGCTTAAAATTAAACAAAAAGTAGAGGCATGTTGTCTCACCACAGTTTTTGATTGTTCCAATAGGAAGGCCAAGATCATACCTGAAGAAAATTCCAGTTCTATCATTGACAGGTACAGTGTAATATTCTTTAAGGGAGTGACAGAGAATGTTGGCACCTAAATCGCCACAATTTAAACTGCAGCGTGCATCTCATTTTTAATACAAATAAAATTACTTCACATTTGTACATTTCAATATTACAGTGTTTTACCATATACAATTGCTATTATGATTCATAGAAATTATTAGCTCACTCAACCATATCATTAAAAATAATGGTTCTTGATGATGACTTATGTTATTTAGAGTCAATCTGACCAGTTAGTATTAATGATAGCACCTTTAAATTACATAGTTTCATGAGTTACAATGCTGTCAGTTTAAAACATAAATCATTAACAGAAATGTTCACCTGAAAGTGAAGAAAAGATGGTTTACTTCTGCATGCTGTTCTTTAATTGATCTCCAACAGTCCCAAAAATTAGTAAGTGTAGTAAATTGGTTTGATATAATCTGTGGTAATTATGCTATACTGGCTTGAACTGGAATAAAGTTAGGGTTAACATCAGTGTAAACCATGTGAAATATCCATATAAAATACATTAAATTGCTAAATGCAGTGCAGTATGTTATTCCATGAATCTAACCATTGAGATATTACATTGAAATAAAATATTATTTAATCATTAAATACAGGTGTTTTGCTTGATTCAGATATATATTCAATACAGAGAGAAAAATCCAAGGGAGAAACTGCATTACATTAAAAAGAACAATGTGGAGAAAGCAATCTGCAGAGAGTAAGCTTTTGTGAAGACTGAAAGCTTTTATAGTAATGAAAGAATAACAGTTTGTGCAATGTATCAACCAACAGGCTTCTTTCATATCCCTCACTAACTGATTGATTGTTGTACCCCTCACTTCCTTACCATGACCTCACCCCTCTCAAGTGATGAAGAACTTTGCCCTTCCCTGTTTCAAGTGAAGTATTGTTACTGACCATGAGCTGGTCTGAAAATGTAAAGAAAACCTTTGAGTCTTTAAAGATCACCAGATCTAACGACACTGTGCTATTGTCTGTGGAAAGTTTGTTTTCCTGGTGGTTAAAGAAAGTAAGGATACAGAACACAGGGAATTTACAGCAACAAGACACTGTTTAGACAGTAATGCAATCAAAATGCCTTGAGTTACACAAGATGGTCACCAGACATACATTATTTGGAGTAAACAGGCACTGCAGATTAATAATAAAAAGCATCTGCTCTGCTATACAGCATCACATCTGTTTCTGAATAAACTGTGGGTCAGATCTGTTCCAAGACCATAATATTATTGTACAGAAACATGAAGAACTATTCTTAACATTTAGTAATAATTTTAAAAACTGGCCTAGGGTTCCTGATGAGAATACCAACAAGTATCTGTCCACTTAGAAATGTTACTACCAGCATAACATTTGGTAAATTAAGAAATAAATTTGACAAAATATTTAAGAATAACTTGCAGTCTGTGACACAAGTGAAACTCTCTCTAAGCTGCTGTATCAATATTCCTTAATCCTCCACTGAGATCTTTTGTTTATAATTTCCCACTACAACACGAGCATTTTCTGATCATTTCATTTAGTTTAGGTTTGCATCTCTATCTTCGTACTCATTAGGAATTCATCCTCATGTACGAACTCAAATAATTTTAAATAATTCCACACACTTGGTTACATGTTCCATTGTTGAAAAGTTTGGTGTGTCTATTGAATTCGGGTTTTTAGACAATATTGGATGGAAAAATATAATGACACCAGAACTTAGTGACCTTAACAAAATGCAAAGTGAGTAATTTATTAGTTTGTGAATACCACTTGACAGCACTGTCAAACAGCACTTTCAGTGTATTTGCAAATGATTGACATCAGCATGACGGGATGATATTTATCCTCTTTTGAGAATAGGACAAACCTGAGTTAGAAACTCAGTAGAAACCTGAGTAGAGTTCTGCAGCAATACTGCCTGACATATCAGTTGGAATTCTTTGAGGAAGTAACAGGCAGGAAAGGAGAGTCAGTGGATGTTGTTTACATAGATTTTCAGAAGGTCTTTGACAAGGTGCTGCAAATGAGTCTGCTTAACAAGATAAAAACCCATAGTATTACAGGAAACTTATTAGCATGGATTGAAGATTGGCAGACTGGTACGAAACAAAGGGTGGGAATAAAGGGGACCTTTTGTGGTTGGCTGCCGGTGACTAGTGGTGTTCCACTGGGGTTGGTGTTGAAATCACTTATTTTCATATTATACGTCAATGATTTGGATGACTGAATTGATCTTTGTGGATACGTTTGCAGACAATATAAAGATAGGTAGAGGGCCAGGAAATGCTAAGAAAGCAGGGAGTCTGCAGGAGGACTTAGGTAGATTGGGAGCATGCGCAAAGAAGTGGCAGATAGAATATAGTGTAGGGATGTGTATGGTCATGCACTTTGGTAGAAGGAATAAAGGCGCAGACTATTTTCTAAATGGGGAGAAAATTCTAAAATCAGAGGTGCAATGCAACTTGGGAGTCCTTGTGCAGGATTCCCTGAAGGTTAACTTTAAAAGAAGTCTTATTTGACCAGACCTCCCCATCCTTCAAGTTTTATCATCTAGAAAGATAACCAAAAAAGGCACATAGGAACGATGTCAACAGCTATTATCCTGTAAGTCATGCAGTGCTGAATTACAAATATTGAAAGGCCAAGATAGAGTAGAGAGGATGTTTCATAGAAACATACAAAACCTACAGCACAATACAGGCCCTTCGGCCCACAAAGTTGTGCCGAACATGTCCCCACCTTAGAAATTACCAGGCTTACATATAGCCCTCTATTTAACTAAGCTCCATGTACCTATCCAAAAGTCTCTTAAAAGACCCCATCGTATCCGCCTCCACCACCGTTGCCGGCAGCCCATTCCACGCACTCACCACGTTCTGAGTGAAGAACTTAACCCTGACGTCTCCTTTGTACCTACTCCCCAGCACCTTAAACCTGTGTCCTTTTGTGGCAACCATTTCAGCCCTGAGAAAAAGCCTCTGACTATCCACACGATCAATGCCTCTCATCATATTATACATCTCTATCAAGTCACCTCTCATCCTCCGTTGCTCCAAGGAGAAAAGGCCGAGTTCACTCAACCTATTCTCATAAGGCATGCTCCCCAATCCAGGCAACATCCTTGTAAATCTCCTCTGCACCCTTTCTATGGTTTCCACATCCTTCCTGTAGTGAGGCAACCAGAACTGAGCACAGTACTCCAAGCAGGGTCTGACCAGGGTCCTATATAGCTGCAACATTACCTCTCGGCTCCTAAATTCAATTCCACGAATGATGAAGGCCAATACGCCGTATGCCTTCTTAACCACAGAGTCAATCTGCGCAGCTGCTTTGAGCGTCCTATGGACTCGGACCCCAAGATCCCTCTGATCCTCCACACTGCCAAGACTCTTACCATTAATACGGTATCCTGCCATCATATTTGATCTACCAAAATGAACCACCTCAGACTTATCTGGGTTGAACTCCATCTGCTACTTCTCAGCCCAGTTTTGCATCCGATCAACTATAGGATTTCCTATCAACACATAGAATGCTGGAGAAACTCAGCAGTCCAGGCAGCATCTATGGAATAAGGGGATGGGGAATGGTGAATGGTGGGGGGGGGGGGGGGGGGGAGGAGAATGCCGTCACCATTCTCCATCCCCTTTCCCTCTCTCACCTTGTCTCCTTGCCTGCCCACTGCTTCCCTCTGGTGCTCCTCCCCTCCTCCCCACTTTTCTTTCTTCCATGGCCTTCTTTTCTCTCCTATCAGACTCCCCCTTCTTCAGCCCTGTATCTCTTTCATCAATCAACTTCCCAGCTCTTTACTTAATCCCTCCCCCTCCCAGTTTCATCTACCACTTGGTTTTTCTCATTCCCCTCCCCCACCTTTTATATCTTCTCCTCATCTTTGTTTTCTCCAGTCCTGCCAAATGGTCTCGGCCCGAAATGTCGACTGTACTTTTTCCATAGGTGCTGCCTGGCCTGCTGAGTTCCTCCAGCATTTTGTGTGTTTTGCTTGGATTGCCAGCATCTACAGAGTTTCTCTTGTTTGAAGCTGTTTCCTTGAGCGGGGGAATATAGGACCAGAGGACACAACCTTGGAATATAAGGACGTCCGTTTAGAACAGAGTTGAAGAGGAATTCCTTTCGCCAAAGGGAAGTGAATCTGTGGAATTCATTGCCACAGATGACTGTGGAGGCAAAGCCATTGAGTATATTTAAAGCAGAGGTTAATAAATTCTTGATTAAAAGAGTGTTAAAGGTTACAGGGAGAAGGCAGAAGGATGGAGTTCAGAGGGATAATAAATCAGCCAGCAATGGTGGGCCAAATGGCCTAATTATGTTCCTATGTCTTATGGTCTTATGATCAAATTAAATAGCAAAGGAGTTTTAAAGAACCAGATAACCTACTTATTCTAATTTTAATGTTTCTATACTCTATATTTCACTGGATAACTTCATTTACTACAACAACAACAACACAGATAGAAGCAACCACATGTTTGATAACCTATCCACCAAACTGAATAACAGCTCCATTTAACAATAATGCATTTTGGCTACATGAATATCCATGCATTGCAGTGATCTACTAGGGCTTTTTTGAAAGCATATGGAGGATCAATAACTTCTACCGCCTATTCCAAAGCATACACTGGGGATGTCCATGTGCATCTCCTATCACTGGCCAAAACCCAGCATTTTTGGAAATGCTTTAGCCCCAGACATTGCAGTGGATCAAGAAAGCAACTCCTCCCCACCTTCAAGGATCATCAAACTCTGAACTGTGAACAACACCGTCATTCCAAGAGTGAATAAAAGTGAAAAACGTAAAGCACCATTTTTCCACATTGATTTTCAACCATCTCAGCATCTACACAATTAAAACTCAAAGTGTGTGCTGAACAGCTGGCTGGTGCGTTTCTGGACATTTTTAATCTCTCCCTCTCCCTCTTGTCTCAAATTGTCCATCATTGTTCCTGTACCTAAGTAAACCAACATAGCATGCCTGAATGATTGGCACCCAGTCGCACTCATCTCAATTGTAAGCAAATAATTTGAGAGACTGGTTAAAGACTACATCTGCAGCATGCTACCACCATCACTGGACCCCCTACAACCTGCCTACCCGAAGAAATTAAAGGGGTTAAAGAGTAATTTCGATGTTGCTGACACACCAGAGAATGCGGTGTTAATTATACACTGTTTTCTGAACATGAGACATTGTTCTTGAAATTGCTAGACCAAGGGTTAAATAAAGAACTGCCTGATGAGACAGTGTCCTCTTATCTCTGATCAGGGAACCCGCCTTGGTGGCTAAGCCATTGTGAATGACTCGGCTATGGTCGAGTCAGCATCCTTACAACCTCCTGTCTCAGCACAAAAGGCGGAACTATTTGCCTTGACGACAGCCTGTATATTGGCCAAGGATAAAGAGGCCAATATTTTTACTGATTCCCCTTACGCTTCTGGGGTGGCTGATGACTTTGGCCAACTGTGGGCCCACCAGGGATTCCTCACTTCCACAGGGACACCTATCCAGAATGCCTCATACGTGAAGATCTTCCTCAGTGCCAGCCTCCTCCCAAAACAATTGGCTATCATTAAGTGCTCAGCGCATCTCTCCGACTCCTCTACAGTTACCCAAGGTAATAATCTGGCAGACCAGGAAGCCAAATTAGCGGCGCAAACTGCCATTTATATTGTCCCCACAGCAGAGAAATTGGCCTTGGCCTGCAGGCTGACCACAACAACGAAAGGTATTCCAGACATGAACACTGTACAACAACTACAGGGGGACCCCCCTGATTCAGAAAAACTAATCTGGAAGACGTATGAGTGTTTGCACTCTGCGTCTGAGAGCCTCTGGCTCACTCCAGTTGGCCAAGTATGTATAACTGATGCTTTGTTACCAATGCTTATTGATTGCCTACATACTGATATGCACCTTGGCAAGGAGGGGATGAGTAACATTTTATTACGCACCTGGTGGCACCCTAGATTGGAAGAGGCAGCACAAGAAAAAATATGATCATGTCTGATATGCCAACAAACAAACACGGGAAAAGGAGTAAAATGTGCCCCAGGAAAAATCCCCTTGCCAAATTGTCCTTTTCAATGTATTCAGCTTGATTTTATCAAACTACCACGTGTACACTGTTCTAAGTATTGTTTAGTGATTGTAGATGTGTTCAGTAGAAGGATTGAAGCCTTTCTGACCACCAATAATAAAGCTTCCACGGTGGTAAGGTTGTTACTTACAGAGATTCAGGGCACCCAAACAGCTAAGTTCAGACAATGGTCCTCATTTTGTGGAAAAAATGAATAAAGAGCTATGCAGTGAACAGCGATTCCACTGTGCCTATCACCTGAAGGCTGCAGGAGTAATGGAACGGGCTAACGGCACCCTGAAAAATAAGCTGGCTAACTTAACAAGTGTATGGGACATTGGAAAAAAGTTGAATTTCCCCATGGGGATGAATAAAGTATCTATCTATCTAATATCTGAAACCGGACTGAACTGGCTTAAGGTCCTTCCGTTAGCTTTGTATCATATGAGGATTACTCCCATTCCACTACTGGAGTATCAGCAGCTGAAATTATTTATGGACATCCCGGAAGGAGCCCATGGGATGGTAACACTCAGCCTCCCACCCAAGTTGACCTTAATGTTATGGGGGATGAATTGCAAAGGTATTTCAGGCAGTTAACATCCTTTCTAAAGTTTCTTCATTCATTCTTAAGCAGGAGGCGCTTAAGCCACAGGAAAAACCAGAGGCGGAGTGGCCGGATTGAAAATTGGAGATTCGGTATTGATAAGGGATTGGGAGCGTCCCAAGCTTGGTCCCCGGTGGAAAGGACTGTTCCAGATAGTTCTGCAAACACTGACGGCCGTTAAGGTTCAAGGACACAGCCGCTGGATCCACCTAAGTGATTGTAAACAATGGGCTCTGCAGGTGGACTAAAGGCTATTATTGGACTTCCCATTGTTATAACTGCCTCCATGGATTTAAGCCTGGAGGATAATTTGTTTTATAAGACCCATATATACTTGCATGGAAATCAAACTGTATGCTATCCGCTTGCCCAGTCAATAGAAGCATTATTTGTGACCACTCCTGGGTGGAAGCCACATCCCCTGTATACCGCAGATGCTTCAAATGCCCCTTGTAGGGAGTAACAGAGAGTTTTAGGAGAGGAATGACAGGAAGATGCATAGAGCTAATAGAATCCAAGGCCCGGTCCCCCGATTGTGCAGGAATCAGACCCAGAAATGAGAACCATAAAGGCAATGGTACAACCTGCTCTGAACTATCTTATCTGTGGTCTAACGATCCTGGAAACAGTACGGAAGAAGGACTAGAGGCCGTTAACAGAGAATTGGCAGAGTTAAGGCTCTACGCACAACAGACTAAGTATGCAGTGGATTATCAGTTGGCCCACGGGGGAGTGTGCACTTTAGTAGGAGATAAGTGTGTCACTCATGTTACTGATGAATCATACAATATAACCCATGCCATCCAGTCTATCAAGAAACATGATGATTTCAGGCAAGGCCCTAAGAAAGGAGATAGCTGGTGAGGGTGGTTACTGGGGAGGATCCTGGGGATCCTATCTACTGCATGGGCTAGGTATTCTTGTCATTATAATCATTGTATGCTGTGTATTAATAACTTGCTTAAATACTGGCTGTAAGGCTCTTATGGATAAGCTGGCAGCGCCTTTTCCAGCCCCCATTTAGTTAGTTATCATGGTATGATAAAAGGAGAGAATGAAGAAATTAAAGGGGTTAAAGAGTAATTTCGATGTTGCTGACACACCAGAGGATGTGGTGTTAATTACACACTGTTTTCTGAACATGAGACATTGTTTTCAAAATTGCTAGATCAAGGTTTAAATAAAGAACTGCCTGATGAGACAATGTCCTAACGCAGGTTCTTAGAAGTAAACGGGAACTATCCAAGCTAAGCAGGTACTTAGAACAATGTTTCGCTAAATGATCAGTTACCTTATGTTACTGTTGCTGGGCAAGTAAAGAAGAAATTGCACAATTGCTTTAACAAGTATACGCAACTACATGTGTATAAAAGAGCCATGCTTGTATGAGTAATTGGAGACCCCTTTGCAGACTCCAAGAGAGTGCTGAAGGAAGGTTCTCCCTAGGAACGAGCTACTAATAAAAAAGCTGTTGCTTTCTCTTCCGTAGTCCTGTGTGTTCTTGCATCGGGTAACGGGTAATAATTAGAAGGAAGGTTTAACATACCGACAGAACCAGTCTACTGATGACACAATAGGCACAGCACTACACACCGTCCTCACTCACCTGGAGAAGAGGGATGCATACGTTAGAGTGCTGTTCCTGATCTACAGTTCACCATTCAACACCATAATTCTCTCCAGTTTTGACCGGAAGCTTAGAAACCTCGGCCCGCACTCCACCTTGTGCAGCTGGATCCTAGACTTCCTATTGGAGCATTGACAGGTGGTAAGGATGGGCTGCCTCACCTCTGCCCCTCTGACCCTCAGCGCAGGTGCCCCCTAGGATTGTGTTCTGAGTCCCCTTCTCTTCTCCCTTTACACCCACAACTGTACTGCCACACTCTGCTGATCAAACTTGCAGATGACATGACTTTGATCAGCCTTATTTCTAATGGTGATGAGACAGCCTACAGAGGAGAGGCTGACGCCCTGATACAGTGACACCACCTCTCCCTCTATGTCCAAAAAACAAAACAGCTGATCATGGATTACAGGAGGAATGGAGACAGGCTTGGCCCAATCAACATCAATGGGTCTGCAGTTGAGAGGATGAGTAGTTTCAAGTTCCTCGGTATACACATCACCAATGAACTCACCTGGACTGTACGTACCAGCTTTGTGGCAAAAAAAAAGCACAACAGCATCTCTTCCACGTCAGGCGATTGAAGAAGTTCGGCATAGGCCCCCAAATCCTCAAGAGCTTCTACAGGCGCACCATTGAGAGCATCCTGACTGGCTATATCACCACCTGGTACAGGAACTTTACCAGCCTTGATTGCTGGTCACTGCAGAGAATGGTACGGACAGCCCAGCGCATCTGTGGATGTGAACTTCCCTCCATTGAGGACATTTATAGCAGCAGGTGCAGGCCTGGAAAATTATTGTGGACACCGGTCACCCCAACCATAAACTGTTTCAGCTGCTTCTGTCTGGCAAACACTACCACAGCATTAAAGCCGGGACCAACAGGCTACGGGACAGCTTCTTTCTACAAGCCATTAGACTTTTAAATTCAGAAGTCTGTACATTGCAAAGGAGTCATAACGCAAAGATTTTTACTGCCTCACATTGTGGGATGGATGTAAGATTTAAATCAATTCTAAATCAAAATTCTAAATAAAGACCAAGCAAATCAGTATTCCAAATAATTACCGGTAATGCATCCAAAGAAAAATCATACGAACAAATTTAGAATCTTTGAATATGCCTTTAGTGCCTGTCTTTTGTATACCATTGTCTATCCTGCTGCCTCTTTTACCCACTGGGAACCGATCTACCTCTCCTTTCAAAATATTTAAAGATCATGCTTCCAACACTTATAAGTGAGTTGCAAAGAATTGTGACTTCCTGTGAGAAAAAAAATGTCTTAAATGGACAAACTTATATTTTTAAATAATGACAATTAATTATTTACTTGTCCATAGTAGAAACATCCTCTCCATTTCCATTCTGTCTGGGTCTTGTATGTTTCCATCATCTGTCTCACTCATACACAACAAGCTTACAGGCCTTTCCTTATAAGACAACTCTCCCTTTCCAGATGTTAGTCTAGTAACCTCTCTCTGAACTGCTTCCTATGCATTTATATGCTTCCTTAACTAAGTACACCTATGCTGCAGATGTGTTCCAGAAGTGTTCCCTCCAATGCCCTACATAAATGAAGTATAAACTGTTTTTCTATTTAATTCTGCACACAAAAGGTAGCTTTCCTAGAATACTTGCTATAACAGTGTTACAGCCATCTACAAATCAGACACTACTGCACCCTGATCTCACTGAATTACATAACTCAGCATATCCCTTACATTTTAGCTGATACGGTTTGTATTTTTCCAATGAAAATGATCAATGTTGCATTTTCTCACATTACGCTCCTCCTTTTGTTAGGTCTTTGCACCCTCACTTAAGACCTTTGTAGCCTCCATATATCCCACTCACCTATCACCCGGTAGCCCTTGCTGCACCCCCTACCTCTACTCTTCTATACTATCCCTCTTTCTTTCTTTCCCACTCTGATAAAGGGTCTCAACCCAAAATGTTGATTGTTCGTTTCCCTCCATAGATGCTGCCTGACCCACGGAGTTAATTCAGCAATTTGCATGTCTTTAAAAATCTTAGCCTTCATTGCTAGAGGGATTGAATTCAAGAGCAGGGAGGTCATGCTGCAACTATACAGGGTACTAGTGAGGCCGCACCTGGAGTACTGTGTGCAGTTCTGGTCTCCATACTTGAGGAAGGATATACTGGCTTTGGAGGCAGTGCAGAGGAGGTTCACCAGGTTGATTCCAGGGATGAAGGGGTTAACCTATGAAGAGAGATTGAGTTGCCTGGGACTATACTCTCTAGAATTCAGAAGAATGAGAGGGGATCTTATAGAAACATATAAAATTCTGAAAGGGATAGATAAGATAGAAGTAGGAAAGTTGTTTCCATTGGTAGATGAGACTAGAACTAGCTGACATTGCCTCAAGATTCAGGGGAGAAGATTTAGAATGGAGATGAGGAGAAACTGTTTTTCCCAGAGAGTGGTGAATCTGAGAATTCTCAGCCCAGGGAAGCAGTTGAGGCTTCTTCACTAAATATATTTAAGGTACAGTTAGATAGATTTTTACAGAGTAAGGGAATTAAGGGTTATAAGGAAAAGGCAAGTAGATGGAGCTGAGTTTACAGACAGATCAGCCGTGATCTTATTGAATGGCGGGGCAGTCTTGATGGGCTGGATGGCCTACTCCTGCTCCTATTTCTTATGTTCTTATGTTCTTATAATTAAGTTTCTTAAATAATAAATATGTTCATATGATAAAAACCTTAATACATAGCTAGAGCATCTGGTGAGGGATAATAGCTGAACACTAATAGATAGCATATTATTCTAGTCTTATAGCTGGCCAAACCATACTGCTTAATGCAACAAGAAAAACAGAAAATCTATACTTCATTTATTTACATCTGAAATGAGCAGTGATAAAAAAGTGAAATTAGCTTGTAAATGCCAACTGAAAACTTTCCAAAACTGTAACTATACAACAGAGTGTAAAAAGTAGCTAAAATTTCTCAATCATTTATGATTTCAACTGATTTCAGCTTTATGCAATTGCAAATACAGTATTCTTGATCTTATTTAAATTAAATTTACAAGTATAATACCAACTTCAGTGAAATACATAATGGGAATGTGGTTACTTTAATTGATGTAATTTAGTTTTGAATGTTTATATATTTATTTTATTTTGAGGTAAATTCAATAGCACCTGAAAATATTTTTTTAGGGATAGCATAATCTGCAACCAGTCAATGTAATACAAATAGTGTAACAATTTTGCAAACTGCAGAGAACAAGAGGGGTCAATGCCAGGAGTCAATCCTGGAAGACCTGGATGGGATGGCATAAGAATTCCATCATTCTCACGAGCAGTCAGTGAAACCATCTTCCAGTGTTATATCCTACCGAATACTGTACTGGCAAATAATCCACTTGAATTTCTGTATAATATCCCTTAATTTATCAAACAACAATCTCCACCACAAGATAACTTAGTTCTGCCTCAATTCTCACAGAGATCTGTCAGTTATGAGAGAGCTTAGAAGAGAGAGAAAGCTTATAAGTGAGAGCGCAAACAGTATTAAAACTTATTAAATCCTGAAGGACAGATTACATGAAAGAAGCTTGTTTCCATCTTTCTGGAACTCAGAGTTAGGGGTCACCATTTGTGGCCATTTGAGACTAAGATAAGGACTTCTTTACCTAAGGAGTGGTGAACCCATGGAATTCTCTAGCACAGAACATAATCCGAGGCCAAATTATTAAATATATTCAAAGAGCTAGATATAGTTCTTAGAGCTATAGGCACCAAAATATGTGGAAAGAGAGCAGAAACAGGGCACTGAATTTGGATGATCATGTTGAATTGCGTATCATACACAAAAGGCTTGTATGTTCTATGTTTATAAAATAATCTGTTGTAGCCTTTTGAAGATTTTGAACAGCAAATATGATGGAGTAAATGGCTTTCTTCTGTAGTATACACTTGTATGATCTATTGACACATAAACAATAAGATAATAGCATTAATGTTTGATTCATTAAATAAAAATACCCAAGCACAATTGAGGTGCATCATTTTCTCTGAGCTCTGCACTTTTCATGAATCTACAATAAACCATAGTTGGCTTCAGAAGAACAGATTGCCTTTGTGTGTGTGTGAGCTTGAACTTAAAGATTTATTTGCCTAATCTTCTCATTTTTGGGGTACATATTGCAGTGGCTTCCTGGAAACTTACTTTTCTCTCTGTATATGTCATTTAGGCTCAGTGATATAATTCTGCAAAGGTTATGTTTTTAGGTTCCATACCATATAGTTTCAGCATTGTGAAACAGCATTGCGTTCCTGAAAGTTTCATCATTTATGAACAGATTTAGTGAACTCAGGTCTGTTTGCCTGGCTGAATGAACACAAAATAATCCTGTATGCTGTTTCAAAGCAAATTCTCACAATTTTTAAGCAATATTTATCACTCAAATAAGCTACTAAAATGAATTATACTCATTACTCTTTCTGGAATCTGCCATATATGAGGGTTGATTTATAAGTTTATGGCCTAAAGTAGAAGGAGTCAATTTTAGAAAACGTAACATATTATTTTTCCTACATTTACACACTTCGTCCAGCGGTCGTGGAGCATACTGTTCCCTTCTTTGTAGAAGTCAGCATCTTGGACCTCTAGAAGTGGTCCACAGCATGGGGTGATTGATAAGTTCATGGCCTAAGGTAGAAGGAGATGAGTTATTAACTTCAAACTTTCTGCATTAAAGAGTTGAACTGCACGCGAATGTAATGAGAGCTGTATAACTCATCTCCTTCTACCTTAGGCCACAAACTTATCAATCACCCCTGCTGTGGACCATCTGGAGGTCCAAGATGCTCTCGTTACATCTACTTGCAGTTCAACTCTTTGAGTGATAATGCAGAAAGTTTGAAGTTAATAACTCATCTCCTTCTACCTTAGGCCACGAACTTATAAATCACCCCTGCTAAGGACCACTTCTACAAAGAAGGGATCTGTAAACTCCACGACCATTGGACTAAGTGTGTAAATGTAGGAGGGGACAATGTTGAAAAATAAATGTGCTAGGTTTTCTAAAATTGACTCCTTCTACCTTAGGCCACAAACTTATAAATAACCTCTCGTATATTTGCCTATGAATAATCCAGTGGCTGGATTATGCACTGGTCACCCTGGGAACGTGGAAGGTACTTTCAAATACAAGAACTTTCCAACCTTTAGAAAAATATCAGCATATCTTGATAGCAGAGTTTTTAGAGTTATTTTACATTATTTATGCGTGCCACCAAACTATTTACGCAGATAGAAGTCCATATTTCCATTGACATTAAGGTGTCTCAGTTTACTAACACTGACAGATTTTGACGTATTTTTTAAGATTTACCAACTAATAGGTACTGATGGCTCTTTACAAACCTGATCTATAATGTTCAAACAGCATTAATATGTTTTTTCTTAATAATTTAGTAATTAATTACAAGAAGAATAATCTGGGTACTGGCTGGAATAGCAGACTTTGGAGGCTTTTGAAGTCAGGTTCGTTGGTTCTCATTTTTTAAAATTACATAGGAAGTATGATGGCTGAATTAGCTAAATATATCAGAGTTGCTAAAAGGGGCCACTGTGGGAATATTAAAAGAAACCAGCAAGGACTCAGGGATCTCTGTAGAAAAAATTCATCTATGAATGTAATGACAGGATTTTCTAATATAAACTGTATCACAACATGAACAGGAAAAAACAATTGGGAGCAAGTTACAGGATATTTGAAGGTTCAAAAATAAATGGCATCTAATTTAAAACAAAGTCAACAGCAGTTTGGGATCTATGGACTGGTTGAATTTTAAATATATAAAATTTATTATTGTATTTTCAAGAGGTTACAATTGCAAACAATAAGTACGGGTTATTGTGTGTTTTACTAAAACTTTACTATACCTTACAGAAAGGGGTATTAATTTGTGATTAATAGATTTAAGGCTCAATACTCCTTATTCTTGGCTTCTGTCTTTTTTTTATTGGGTTAAATAGATGGGTTAATTAACAAACCTATCTGCTTATTCGGGTAAACCTTATAAACTTTTGCACCATTCAACATAACACATGAAAAGTATATCTACAATCCCAATACAAAATGCTGGAGGAACTCAGCAGGCTTGACAGCATGTATGGAAAAGAGTACAGTCGCCATTTTGGGCCGAGACCCTTCAGCAGGCCTGAACCATCGACTGTACTTTTTTCCAGAGATGCTGCCTGGCCTGCTGAGTTCCTCCAGCATTTTGTGTGTGTTGCTTGGATTTCTAGCATCTGCAGATTTTCTCGTTTCTGATATCTACATTCCAATCATTATTATTTGTCAAAACACACAAAATAATCTTACTGGTAATACATTTCATTGTTGTTATAGGACTATAACGTGGACAAATTCGTTACCATACTTGCATACAGCGGAAAGGAATTTATACTTCAAAAGTTTATCATGGGTTAGAACAGAATATTTTGGCATGGAAGGTGTAGGATATATTTGACTTACTAGTACCAATTTACAGTGCTGAATAACCTATCACCCTATGTTTTGGCTTAAGGGAGGGAACAGAGCACCCATGGGAAATTCTGTTGATCACAGGAAGAATGGTGCTCTTTGTGTGGAGTTTGCATAGAGCTCAGGATTGAACCTGGGGCACTGAGGTATGATGCAGCAACTCTAACATCTGTGGCACAGTGTTGTATATGTGTTGTAATATCCTGAAGTTGCAAAAGGTACCATATCAATATCATGTCTATGGCTGTTATCAAATTACGTTCTTTTACTGCATGATTGTCATGTGTAAAGGTAAATTTTCTTATGATTTCTGTTTAGCATAACTCAAAGGAGTAATTTCATATTTCCAATCTGATAAGAAATAGTAATAGCTTTGCATTCTGTATTCTTCCTCATGTTTACAATTGTAATGCTTCTGCTGCTGTTTTCATTTTTAGAATCATACTGAACCAAATAGTAGGAACTTATTATAAGAGTTAGTAGTGCAATTTATTTTAGTTGTACTTTCAGAGACTCAAGAGCAAATAGTGTAAATGTACCATGCCAACAAAACAATGGTGTAGCAGGAATGCCAAAAATGATATGCAGTATACAGGCAATGCTATAGATCAGGAACACAACAATAATTCTGAAAAACAATTACTTCCAAGCATAATTTTTTGGGTGACAATGAAATGCGTCATTTTTTTTATCTTCAAGATATTGGGTTCCAGAAACTAAGTAGCAATCTAAGTAACATCTGACACTAGAAAGATTATCTTCTTTACAATTTTTATTCCTGATTTCTGATAAGTGGTTCAAATATTACTTGAGATTAGATGGGA
Organism: Hemitrygon akajei; assembly: GCF_048418815.1. Lineage (NCBI taxonomy): Eukaryota > Metazoa > Chordata > Chondrichthyes > Myliobatiformes > Dasyatidae > Hemitrygon > Hemitrygon akajei. The sequence continues at coordinate 38,431,884 of NC_133144.1, read as the reverse complement.
ATGTAAAGGTTATCAGATCAGCCACATTCATACTGAATAGCGAGGGCTGAGTTACCTATTCTTACTTCTAATTTGTATATCATACCAGAAGTCTGAGAAAGTGGGAAGTTTGCTCCCAACTTCAGCATTAAAAAATCTCAAAGTTGGTCTAAATCGTACCCTAAGCTGAAACAACAACTCAGCCTGCCTCCTTGGTAAAGAAGTGAAGAACAGGAGAACTTTAACCTGATGATTGAGAATGACATTCCTCCAAAAGGACCACAACCTTGTCGTGGTTTGGAGGCTTATGTGCCTCAATGACCCAGAGAGTTATGGTGGTTGGAGTCACAGCATTATGCTTTGGCTCTTGGTAGGGTCACCCATGCCAAACAGGTCAAAGGGTAGAGGCCAAACTAAGTGTGGTCCACCGGTCCTCCAAGTTCGGGGGTCCAACTCGGAGCTAACAACCCTGACTGAGAAAAACAAAACTGTTATGGAAACAGCAATGAAGAATCCTTCTACATTTGAGTGGCCAAGGACAGCAAATCTTCATTGCTGTTCTAAAGGCAAGTGGCGTAACAGGCAGTAAGTAAGTGACAATGACATTGCACACTGGTACTCAATAAGGAGGCAGAGCATTTTTGTGGCTGGAACTTGATATAATATCCTCTACTTACAGCAACCAGCTGATTAGTGGCAAACATGCCTTTACAGAAAGGAAAAATCAGCACCACTTAAAGCCTTTACCTAATGCTAGAGGTGTGAAGGGAGTTTATGTGACACTGTCAAGACTTCACTTAGAAGGTGTTGGTATTTATTTTGGAAAGGGTCTGAGAAAACAGTCAGCAATATCTTGAAGGATCCCACCCAATCTGCTAGTGGACTGTTTGTTTCCCTCCCTTCACGGTATGTAGCATCCACGCCAGGACCACCAGACTCAAAAACAGTTACTTTCCTCAAACAGTAATGCTGATCAACACTTCCACCTACTAACCACTCCCACCACACCCCCCACCACCACTATTTCCTATCAGTCACCTTATGTACAGACACTCCAGTACACAGCAACACTTTATGTACACAAAATCAATCTATGTTATAAGATTTTATATTATATTTATTGTGTTTTAATTATAATTGTTCTTTATCTTAGTGTGTGTGATTTTAATAATCTGTATTAGAGCCAGAGTAACAACTATATTGTTCTCCTTTAGGCTTGTGTATTGGAAATGACATGAACAATCTAAGAAGCTTTAGTGCTCTGCTACTACTGTTTTTGGAATTCCTGACAAGAGTAATCAGAAGATAGCCAGTGCTTCTCTGCTGACATTTTGTTGTGATTCTCCTTAATCTACAAAATCATACACCTTCAGTTGAAGTGGATAAATGGATCCACGTGCACTACTCCAAGAAAATTGTACTTAGTCTGTACTTAAGTGCTAAACCTGCATATATTTCTGCCCACCTCCAGGCAGGTTCAAATTACAATAGACAGCATTAAGGCCAAAATTGCACATTAAAGCCAGACTTTCAAATAGACATGACTTATTAGCACAGTAATAAATTAAAATTTGTTTTTATACTTTAACAAAAATAAGCACCCCATGGTAGAGTTGCGGTTGGCGTAACATTATTACAGCACCAGCGCCCTGGTTCAATTCCACTGTTTGTAAGGATTTGCACATTATCCCCATGACCACATGGATTTCCTCTAGGTACTCCGATATTCTCCCACATTCTGAAGGGTTAGTAGGTTAATAGGTCACATAGGCACAATTGAGCAGCGCGGGCTCATTGGGCAGGAAGGATCTGTTACTGTGCTGTATCTCTAAACAAATGCACTTTAACAACCACAATGGATACATCACTCAGGCATAAGCAATCCTAGATCACTCCTTTCAAACTACACCTTCACAATAATAAATGTACCTCATTCATCCAAGTACTGAAGGGTCTTTGCCAGGTATTCTTCTTTTCAAGATGCAAGTAGGTGTTGAAGAGGATGAGGTAAATGTATCGTTCAAGGTACTGCAGGCTTCGTAGTTGCAACAACTGAACTTCTTTTTCCGATTTAGCTGTTTTTATCTGCAACAGTCAAAAAAATTGCTGGATTCAGGATGACAATTCAATGGAACAAAAAGCAAAACTATGTTTTAAACTAAGCATCCCATTTGAGTCTGTAAAATTCTGAACTTGCCCTAGAGAATGTTAAAGTATACCAAACAAATATACTACAAAACTTCTTGGTTACACCACCCTCCTTTCCATTCCCATTGAAGCCATATTCCCAAGCCTTGCATTCCAACATTTACCCTGGGAAACTCAATTCATTGAAATGGGGAAAAAATGATTACATAGTAAACTCTGTGCTCAACCAGCACTCACAGAGAGAAAAAAAATCTCTTGAATTGCCAGGCCACAGCTGCAGACAGACAGACAGTGTTTGGGCTAAGGTTTTCACTGATGGCTCACGTACATTAATAAAACTCGGAGTTTAGTCCGTTTGACAGTTTCACTGCTCCTTTTCTCAATATGTCAGTCTTTTGATTGCATGTGTGTGACACAGTGCTGCCATATTCCCTTTGACAGTCACCACATGGGAATAATTGTTCATTACATTCCTGGTGAAAGGTCCTTTTACAAAAATCTGGCTATATTTAACAGTCAGAGCAAATTTCTTGCAATTAAACATTAAAACAATAGTTTTTATACACTGAAAAACAACACACTATTTTTCCAATAACTCTTGACATTAACCATGCATGATGGATTTTTTCCCTCATTTATTCATTTTTAAGGAACTGGGCATTGCTGGCATGAGTAGCATTTGTTGGCCATCCCTCAGCACTTCTAGAATGAAACAGATCTGTGTATTTTTCAAGAATAAATTTTATTCTCACTGTTATGCAGACTGGAATTATCTCAGAGAAGCACAACATTTTTTGCCTTTTGGAAATTAGATACTAATTGTGATTTAAAGGATTTTCTTCCTCCTTTTTTAGCCTTTTCACTCTTAAGAAGTGACAGATTCCATGGTGCAATTCCAGGAATGCTGCATTTCTATCTGCATCTTGCATGCCAAACAGTGAGCATTACCATCCTATTGAATTTTAGGAAGGTCATCACAACAGATCTTGTCCGCATCAGACCTCCTCAAACATTCCACGTATGTCAACAGAACACACTACACAATGAAAATCCCAAGTCCTTTTAAGTATCCTATGAGAACAAACTATATCTTAAAGTTTTTAGACTGTATAATTTATAGTGCAGTTTGGAAAGATATTCCTTTAATGGCAAACTTCTTCTGAAAATAGAATCATACTAAATTTATACAAAAGGTGGCCAATCAACCAACCACGTCAGTGGAATTTGAACTTCCAGTACCAGGTATGTTGATCTGCCTTTTCAAGTCCACACCAAATATTTAAATATGGTGCAAATTTCTGCCTCTATAGCTGTTTAACATAGTGAGTTTCAAGCCCCAGCAGCCTTTGAAAGGAAAATGTATTTTCTGTTCATTCTAATCCCCCTACTAATTATTTTAAATCTGATTTTTCTTCCTCTTTCAGAACAAATAGTTACTTCCACGTTAATTCAAGCTAGTCCCCTTTTAATTTTTTTGCACCTCAGTTAAATCTTCCTCGCACCCTCCTTTATCCACATTTTCCTCACTGCTAATTATTTCCAATGCTGGAAATATCCTCAAAGCTCCTCTGTATTCCCACCAGTGCAATCAGACTTTTCCTGTAATGTGGTGAGCAGTCTGCAAGCAGACTCATTCTGTGGCTTAACTAGTGTTATATTTGGTTCCATCAACTTTGCAGCTGCTATTTAATGCTAATAAAGGTAACCATCCCATTAACCACTTTATTGTATTTTCCAGCTACATTAGGATTCTATGAAGAAACATTCCAAGTTCTCCCTGGTTCTCATAGCCAGGATCCTTCTGCTAATTGTGTATTCTCTTACTTCGTTGCATCACCCCTAATGTAGACACTAGACAATTTAATGCTGATAAGTGTGAGGTGCTACATTTTGGTAGGACTAATCAAAATAGGACATACATGGTAAATGGTAGGGCACTGAAGAATGCAGTTGAACAGAGTGATCGAGGAATAATGGTGCACAGTTCCCTGAAGGTGGAATCTCATGTGGATAGGGTGGTGAAGAAAGCTTTTGGTATGCTGGCCTTTATAAATCAGAGCATTGAGTATAGGAGTTGGGATGTAATGTTAAAATTCTACAAGGCATTGGTGAGGCCAAATTTGGAGTATTGTGTACAGTTCTGGTCACCGAATTATAGGAAAGGTGTCAACAAAATAGAGAGAATACAGAGAAGATTTACTAGAATGTTACCTGGGTTTCAGCACCTAAGTTACAGAGAAAGGTTGAACAAGTTAGGTCTTTATTCTTTGGAGCGTAGAAGGTTGAGGGGGGACTTGATAGAGGTATTTTAAATTATGAGGGAGATTGTTAGAGTTGACGTGGATAGGTTTTTTCCATTGAGAGTAGGGAAGATTGAGACAAGAGGACATGAGTTGAGAGTTAGGGGGCAAAAGTTTAGGGGTAACACAAGGGGGAACTTCTTTACTCAGAGAGTGGTAGCTGTGTGGAACGAGCTTCCAGTAGAAGTGGTAGAGACAGGTTCGATATTGTCATTTAAAGTAAAATTGGATAGGTATATGGCCAGGAAAGGAATGGAGGGTTATGGGCTGAGTAAGCGTTCGGCACAGACTAGAAGGACCGAGATGGCCTGTTTCCATGCTGTAATTGTTATATGGTTATATAGACACTAGAATACTACAGCACAGTACAGACCTTGCAGCCCTCAATGTTATGCCGACCCATATATTCCTTTAAAAAAAGTACTAAACCCACACTACCCCATAACCCTCTATTTTTCTTTCATCCATGTGCCTGTCCAAGAGGCTCTTAAATACCCCTAATGTTCTAGCCTCCACCACCATCCCTAGCAAGTCACTCCAGGCACCCACAAACCTCTGCGTAAAAAAATTACCCCTGATGTCTCCCCTAAACTTCCCTCCCTTAACTTTGTACATATACCCTCTGGTGTTTGCTATTCGTGCCCTGGGAAACAGGTACTGGCTATCCACCCTATTTATGCCTCTCACAATCTTGTAGACCTCTATCAAGTCCCCTCTCATCCTTCTACGCTCCAAAGAGAAAGGACCCAGCTCTGCTAAACTTACCTCATAAGACTTGTTTTTCAATCCAGGCAACATCCTGGTAAATCTCCTCTGCACCCTCTCCATAGCTTCCACATCCTTCTTATAATGAGATGAAGTGTATTAAAATGTATTATCACACACTTCTCTACATTGTCTTCCATTTGCCATTTTCAGCCCAAGTGATTAATCCAATCCAATCACCTGCTAACTAAATATTTCTTCCTCACTGACAACTACCCTGCCAATTTTTGAACCACTTGTAAATTTAATTTACTTGCCTTTTACATTTAAGCCTGAATCACTAATGTGCTCTATATATAAGGAAATGAGAATTGAGGAACGCCAATGGAGAGACCTTTTCAGTTGCGAAAGTACATGTCAATCATTAATTGAAAAGGAAAACAAAATAGACGCTGGAAACTTGAAAAAAATTATTGGAACTTTTCAGCGGGTGTACAGATATCTGGTGAAAGGTCATCTTCCTGGAACATTAACGTGATACTGAATCAACTTTGAATCCAATTTGCCACTCTCCATTAGGACCCCTGTGCTCATATATTTTGATGAGCCTTGCTAAAATCCACACATACTTCCACAATCATACTCCCCTCGGGATACCTTCTTAAAAAGCTCTATCAAGTTAGTCAGGCATAAATTCCCCTTAACATTCATGCAGATGACATGAAGGCTGGAAGTGTTGTGGGTAGTATAGAATGTTGTCATAGGCTACAGTGGGATATAAGACAGGATGCAGAGTTGGGAGGAGTAGTGGCAAATGGAGTTCAATTCAGGTAAGGCTGAAGTGATAAACTTTGGAAGATCAAACTTGAAGACAAAGTACAGAATTAATGGCAGGACTCTTATCAGTGTGGAGGAACAAAGGAATCTTAGGGTCCAAGTCCATGGATCCCTCGAATTTTTTTAGATTTATAGGTATGGTTTGGGGACAGAGGGGACAGGTAGGGGTTAAGTTGAGGTTTAAGGACAGGGATGTGGGGATAACTAGGGGACAGGGCAGAATCTAAGCTTCCATTCCACATTCGAAGGCCAACAACATGGCCATGGTCAGATGTCGAATGCAGACTGGCTCGGACATTCTGGGTCCTGTCATCAACGAGTTCGGAATTTGAGGCCTAGAGTTTTGAGTCCTCACCAATGTATCTCATTTGCAAGTCCTGGGTCAATTCTGAAGATTGAAGCCTGGAGGTCAATCAGAAGTCAAGACCCGATTGCTAGAGCCCCGACTGTGAATCTCTGCCAGTATGCTTGAGGCCAAAGGCAGCCTGTCCTGTCCTGGGGTATGTATAATTGGGAAGGAGGAACACGGCTTGCTTTGCTGTCATTACTTTATCACTTGGTATGTTCTGGTCTATTATGTTCTTTGTTGTTCCGAAGAGTTTTGTGTGACAACACTGTGGGCTGCCCCCAGCACTTCCTTAGGTGTGCTGGATGGTAACAAAATGATGCATTTTACTGTATGTTTCAGTGTACATGGGGTAAATAAATCTAAATCTGAATGAATAAGCCTATAAATTAATCAGTTTACTTCCTCCTGCCATTGTAAATAACAGTAACAATCTTTCAATCCTTGGGCACTACTTCTGTAGCCTGAGAGGACTGAGGAAACGAAGATCTGCAATTACCACTTCTTTTAACAGCTTGGGATATACCTCATATTTTATAAACTTTCAAAAATGCTTTGCTTTTAGTTTTTGCTTTTTAAAAATCCCATCCAATATACTATTTTCCTCATAGGTTCACTAGGAACTGGCTCAACTGCGACACTGGCATATTCTCCCTTTTCTCATGCAATCAGCTACAATGTACTCATTGAATATCCTACCCACATCCGCCACCCCCACATACAGTATAAGCTACATTCTCCATTCACAACAGTTTCCACGGTTATTCTTTTTCTTCTTATATATTTGTATGGCATCTTGGACTCCTTTGACTTGCCAAACTATTTATAGTTTCACCCTTACACTCTAAATGTTGATCCAAGTCCTCATTGGTGTTGAGCTGTACTTGACATAATGTCTCCTTTTTTATCTCCCTTTACTCTCTCTGCATTTTGATACTCAAGGGTTCTAGATTTGACAGATCTACTTTCTTTTTTTGTGGAATGTAGTAAGAGATCGGTACAATATTTAGGTAAATTTTGTAGTTTAAGAAAAGCTTAAAACCTGCATCCCTCTCCTCCCCCTCCCCCACCTCACCACTACACGAAATTTGCTTACAAGCAGGGACTACAACTAATGCTGGGAAAACTATCCCTGTTTCTGTCTAATAACATTTCCTTCCCATCCCACTGTACTCCCTCATCCAGTACATTAAATATTCACTTCTTTGTTGTCATGTACTTTGGCTGTAACACATGTTATTTCCCGGCTGCACTGCAACAACCCACTAAGCTTCAACAATGTCTCATAAACTTGTGATTTCTACCACTTAGTAAGTACATACAGTTCCCACACAGTAGGCATGTCGACACTGAAGCCCTGACAATCACTGTAACTGCTGATCCTCTACGATACATCCTGAAAACTTCTGTCAAGTTACTCCTAAAGCCTTACTAACAAATCATGCTGACTGGCCTTGATTTATCTATGTTTTTCTAAACGAGCTATCCCGCAGAATAGATTCCAATAATTTTGCCCACCACCAAACTAGCTATCCTGTAATACTTTGTTTATCCCTTCCTCCCTTTCCAATTTGCAATCCTCCTGTCCCCAGACATTGCTCCAAGAAGGAACGAAAAATTCTCTGACCATAAACCAAGTAAACTTGCTGTACAACAGTTGAATATCTCTAAAGTCAAACAAAAACATTAAAAAATCACAAAGCTGCACCCAGCTCAAGGCTAGCATTGACTGATGTACAAGAATGTGCTCTCTTCCGATCAAAACCTACTTGCAAAATTGCAATTCAAAAAATCAGGTTCTTTGCTTCAATAGCTACACAAAGGACCAAATTGTAACCAAATTGAAATATCCAGAAGGAAATTGGCAACTAAAGCACTTTGTTAAGAGTAAGATTTTAAAAAAAACAGACCTACATATTAAGGCAGCGTCAGTGATTCAAAATATTAGCATCAAGATACTTAAAGTAAAATTCTGATAGCAGTTAATTATGTCATAAATCACTCAATATGTAATTTGACTTATTGGAACTAATATGTCCAAGCAAAATTTAATATTCATTGGCGATTTAAACAGGCTCATCAAATATGAATATAGTATCACCAATGAAGATGGAAAATCGTGGGTTTTTTTAATCTTTAACGAGTCAAACTCCTAAGCCTAAAGCAAAATCTCACTGAACAACTGTACAAAATTCACCACTATCCTTTTAAGGACAATTATAGATGGGCAATAATGCTAAATATATCATGACACCTACTCCCTATGAAATAAGTGTTAAAATCTTACAAGTCTAGTCCTCCAAAGAACCTTGTCTGTTTTCTGGATGACTCAGCATTAGTAAACCCAGTTTAGCTTCAAGTTAAAAAGTCACAAAGTCACAATTTACAATGCATCCTACTCTGATTTGGCTCATCTACATTTATATAAATGACATTAAATTAGGTTTAAGGTGAGAACTATTTGCTTCAGGCAGAGAGCAATCAGTGCCCTTGTTGTGTCCTTTTCATATCCATCCTGAAAAATCATAGATCCTTGCAAACCTTTTCCTAGTACTTCTCAGCAACAAATGTCACAAATGTAGGAGACATCACTGAAGAAGCCTGAATCAGTAGCTGCAGTTCATTGTGCACCCATTATATTTGGTGGATAGAAGAAGCGAATGTTTAAGGTGGTGGACAGGGTGTAAGTCAACAGGCTGCTTTGGCCTGATGATATTTAGATTCTTAAGCACTTCTGGATCAACACTATGTAGATAAAGTATTCCAATATAATCCAGATTTGTACATTATAAACGGTGGAATGGTTACTGATACCATTGGAATTCCCATGTGTTGATGATTTGATGATGGCAATATTGTTAAATGTTATAAGAAGATGGATTAGATATCCTTGTTAAAAATAGTTATTGTCTCACATTTGTGTGGCAAGAATGTTACTTGCCATTGTTAACCCATGCCTGAAAGTTCATATTTTGCTGGAGGTGAGGAGGGATTCCATCATCTGAACAAAGCATTAGAATATTGACCAATAAATGTTGACCATATCAATGATGCCCAGATCTAATAAATATCCAACTGAGAACTGTAATCAATAGGGAACATCATTCTTTCTGACCAAAGCAAGGAAGCAGCACAAGTGCTGAGGATCTCTTGGACTGACACCTTCGGCATAAGATGTTTGACCTTCAAATTTATAACTATAATGTTCAGATGATATGACAGTTCAACGGAGAGGTTTCTTTCTGATTCAGATTCCTTTCAAAGGTACTGGGAATGGTGTCACTTCCAGGGAGTGGACCTATAGACGTTAGCTTGAACGGGTGTCTATAGGTGGAGAGCATTTCCACTGGTTGCATCACAGCATGGTATGGAGACTCCAATGCACAGGATTGCCAGAGGCTGCAGAGAGTTGTACATTTACCCAGCTCCATCATAAGCACAGCCCCTCCCTACCATTGAGGACACCTTCAAGAGACAGTGCCTCAAAAGGCAGCATCTATCACTAAGGACACTCAACACCAAAGATGTTTATGCCCTCCCTCGTTACTACCATCAAGGGAGAAGGCACAGGAGCCTGAACACCCACACTCAATGATTCAGAAACAGTTTCCTATCCTCCACCAGCAGTCCATGAACACTACCTCGTCATTTCCCTTTTTGCAATTTATTTATTTTGTAATTTATAATCATTTCATGCTGCTACAAAACAATACATTTCACATCATACAAGACAGTGATAATAAACCTTATTCTGATTCAGGTCCACTGAGCGAAACAGACCTGGTATTAAGTTGCCTAAAGTATCCTTGTGTTAACTCATTGTGAAGGAGTATTATAACTCCTAACAAGAAATTTAACAAAATGTTCAGTAACTTGCTTTATCCTCCTGTGTTTTGTATCACAACTATTGCAAAATTTGACCACGTTATTTAAAGGTTGATCTTAATCAAGTTCATGATTTAATTGACAGGGATGTGTCACTGTCATAATATTTGGCAGGGCTCCTCCACAGACAGATTTCATCCTTTAAATGCAGTTGTTAATACAAATGCTGGGAGCATAGCTCAACACTCCTACTCTTACCCAAGTCCCCACCCCTTCAATGTATTATCTATCTCACCCCTACCATTCCCATGGAAAAATAAACTGCTAGCATAACAGCTAAATATTCGGTTACACTGTGCAGTAGTAGTGAATTATAGAACATCTGCAAAACATTTTAATCCTAGTGAAATCGATAAGCTGTCATTTAGCAGTGCATGAATGAATATCCACGAAGAGGAATAGTGTGAAGCACAAGAGATTCTGCAGATGCTGGAAATCCAGAGCAATGCACACAAAATGCTAGGGGAACTCAAGGTCAAGCAGCATCTACAAAAATAAACAAACAGTTAATGTTTTGGGCCAAGACCATTCATTGGGACTGGAAAGGAAGGGGGAAGAAGACAGAATAAGAAGGTGGGGGGAGGGGAAGGAGTTAAAGCTAGAAGGTGATAGGTGAAGCAGTGCTTCTTACATGGAATAAACCATATGAAAGAATGTTAAACTTCTTCCTGAGACTGGCATCATTGCTGTTTTATCTCAGTTATTTTCCAAATCTGATTTGCCAATGACATCTATAAAACCTTAATTTTCCCTCAAGGAAAATACATCTATTTAAATTAATAACAAAAACGGAAGTGAAGAAAGTAAGTAGTTTAATTAACATGTGTTTTAGTATGCTCAAAAAATATCGATGAGATCCATGAAGGGGCGTGTTCTGGAAGCCCAGGACTGGGAGTTGAACATCCAATCCAGTTCCGACATTTATTGCCCATCTCTAACTCAATATATACTGTGACTAATTTCAGTGGTTTGATTAGGTGATCACCTTTCCTTTAACAGATGTGACATGACTTCGATTAATACAAGTTAATTATGGCTGATTAATGGAATCCCTGAACGTGAGATTCACAGGCTAATTGGATTGGGACAAATTCTTTGTACCCCACACAGTGGCACTGGACCATAATGAAGATCACATTTCCAAAAGGTATTTGCTAATATATAGTGACAAATAATTGAATTGTGCAGAGATTTAATATTCACTGTGCTTTTATGATATCATGATTCTTTACCCTGCAGTTGTATAATGATCATAAGCAAGGAAATATGACAACCCTAAAATTATAAGTTAAAATAAAGACAACATTACATTCAAAAGAAGTTGGTTTCTATTACCAAAATGCAGGCAGTGGAAGCTAACTCAATGAAGAAAATCCACTCAGATTAGAACCCTCTCTTGATGACTCATTGGTTTCCTTTCTGCTTAAGTCAGTAAAAAATCTCATTCCAATGGATAATTGCTCTAAATATTTAAGTTTTAATTTGCTTTTTTTGTTGTTGTTGTTTAGCATTCCACTGATCCTAAGTTCAGCTCATACTATTTGGCAAATTTGCCTTCTTGATCACAACTTGGCAACAACATTTTGAAGTTCATCCTGCATATTAGGTAAAACCTTATTAACCTTAGGTTTCTTTGAACACCTGTGATGAGAGAAAATGGGGTTCATATTTTATAGTGAGCTATTTAATAACTGTAATCAATAGGGATATACTTGCACATATAGAAAAGTATGTAATTGCTAGTTTCCTTCATCCAGTGCCTCAGAGACTGTGGTCAGTAATCATCACTTTTGCAAGAATTGCAATACCTTTGCCAGATTAGCTAGGCCAAAGCATTTTTAAGTCACTGTGCCAGATTTCTAAGGTTAATTCTCACTAGAAAATTAGCATAAGTACCCAGTGCTGCTTTGATCTTAACTGTGTGTAACTTCTGCCAACAGTTCAAAATTTAAAGACTTGCTTACTTAAAAATCCTGCTTAATAATTCTGCTATGTAGGAATTATTATTCCAACTTTCCTGAACCCCAACAAGTATAACTGGATACTGAATGGAGAGTTTGTGAGTAAGATTGTCCATTGTGACAATTCACATCACCTTCCCAGAGAAAAATTATACATTTTCATCAAGACCTGAATATTCCCACACTCTTGGGATCTCAAAGATTATGTATAAAACTCTGCTTTACAACAAGTTACATTCACCCATCACATAGATGGTCTCTGAGCTACTCCTGACTATAAAACCTACTTTTGTGCTCATGTTTATCCATGTCTTTGTTCCATTAAATATGTAGCCCTATAATCTTACAAGGCCTTTTCTGACTCTGGCTTCTTACAATCAGAGTTCCATCTCCTCAGTTTTAGCAACCATGTGTTTAACTGTCTTGGGCCAAAATTCTGAAACTCTTACAAATTTCTTTTATCTTTATAACTCTGACTCCACCTTTAAGATGCTCCGTAAATGTACAACTTCTCAACTTTGCAATTATTTTATCCTTTTAGATGTGGCATGGTTTCAATTCTTTGTTTTGGACTGCTTCCATGTAGTGTCTAAGAGTGTTTAAAAGACTCTATATTATTACACGTTAAACATAAATGAACAAATTTCTGTTCATTTAAAACATTAACCAGCTATCTTTCTCAGCATTGTATTTCTAACATTTTTGCTAAAGGGAGCTCTAATTAATGTAGTTATTTTTTAAAATGGTGCAGGAATCTATGATGAAATAGTACCCACTCATCTTGGTTTCCATGATGTATAAGTTTTGTCAGAAGCAATTTCAGCAAACACATTAGAGTGAAAGCACAATTTTATCAGACAAACTAACACTTTCCATTTATTAAAATCCTCTTTATTCAATGGGGAAATCATGAGGAACATGTAAACAGGATCATAGAGTACAATAAAGTCTCCCTTTATATGTTCCCAGCAACATGATATCTAAAATTATATAAGCACGTACAATCATGAAAACTAATGGCCCTGGGAAATTCACGGCAAATTCCTAGTTTCACTTGATGTACAGTAACAAAAGCAAATTAAGCGTTGAGAGTAATTAGATATTTGGAATTCCATCATGAACATGGTAGGAGGTGTTTTATGAGGAATACTTAAAATTCATATTATCTATTAAAATCATAATGACCCTTCTCATTAAAAACGTTCCAATACAATTGTTCATGGATATTGACAAGAACGTGTTCTTTTGGATCAAACTGATAGGAAAAAGAACAGTGGGCTCGTTGTCTTCCACAATGTGTTTTGGAGATCACCACTGATCAAAAATAGTGTGTCCAATCACTTAAACTAAGCTGGGTATCCTGAATGAAATGATTCACCTGGAACACCAAAATCTTCCACTATCTGTAAATACAAGTCAGGAATGTAGGAGAATCTACTTGTCTAGATGACTGAAGCTCCAACACTACATAAGCAACTCAGCACCCTCCAAGACAAAGTACTGCACCCATCCACTAACCTAAACATTAATTCCCTCCACCTCTCCAATTCTCAAAAGGCACTCAGCTGGGCTTCCATAACTGCACCTTGGAAAGTGACAGTCTGTTCCAAAGTGGAGTATAAAGGCAGGAGATGCAAAGAACATCACCAGCTGCAGTTTTCTCTCTGAGCCACATGACATCCTCACTTGGAAACAATTTATAGTTCCTTCATTGTTGCTCAGTCTATATACATATCTGGCAACTGTAAACCCAACAGTGGTACAGGCCTACTCTAACTCAAAGGATTGCAACAGTATAAAGTGATGGCTCACCATCACTTTCTTTGAGTAATTAGTGATGCATAATAAATGGCAGTCTAGTCAGCAGTGCCCACAACAGAAAAATATGCCCACAATTAAAAAGAGGCTTTAAGCTTCTAATACGAAAAACCTTTGCTCATGTTAATTTTTTTTCTATCCAAATTCAAAGAATATACACGGTAGTCTCTATACAAAATAGATCTATCATTTCTGACGCCAAATATTATAAGCCAAGTCAATTAATCACTTAACCACAACTAAGCACATTTTTCAGCACTGATTTCATCATCAGGACCAGCTTACAAGAGATGCTGCTTTTGAGCCAAAAACCAATAATTCTATTTGACAATTCCAGTAAGATTAGGTTCATTGTTCGTTCATGAGGAATCTGCCTTTCTTATCATTAAATCCAGACCATATGCTAAGTTCTCTTACCCTCTGACAGACTTGGCTGGAACAAACTATAATTCACTCAACTCTACGTTAGTTCTGTAACAAGATGCTTTTATATAGAACAAGTCAAAGAAATGGATCATGAATTTTATCAAAACAAAGCAGTAGTACAACACTTTGGTACTGTAGTACAATTTCTCTTTCAGCTGCTCCCACTTCCTCCAAACTCAGAGGGTAGCCACAGGCACTCGTACAGACCCAGCTTTGCCTGCATTTTCATTGGCTATGTAGAACAGTCCATGTTCCAAGCCTACCCTGATAATGCTCCCCAACTCTTTCTGTACTACATTGACGACTGCATTGCTGCTGCTTCATGCACCTTTGCTGAGCTTGTCAATTTAGTCAACTTTGTCTCCAACTTCCACCCTACCCTTAAATTCACTTGGTCTATTTCTGACACCTCCCTCCCCTTCTCAACTTCTCTATCTTCATCTCTGGAGACAAACTGTCGACCAACATCTTTCATAAACTTACTGATTCCCACGGTTATCTTGACTATACATCTTCCTGTTGAAGGGTCTCGGCCCAAACAGTCTGCTGTTCACTCTTTCCCATAGACACTGACTCGCCTGCAAGTTCCTCCAGCATTTTGGTTGTGTGTTACTATTCCACACAAGAGAAGGAAACTTAAAGGAGATATGTGAGGCATGTTTTTTTTTACTTACACAGGTAATGTTAAGTACATATGAGCTGCTAATACGAGGTGGTGGAAGCAGATACAATAGAAGTATTTAAAAATCATTTAAACAGACAGATAAATAATGGGGAATAGAGGAATATAGACTATGTACATGCAGTTGGGATTAGTTAGATTGACATCATTTTTGATGGAGATATGGTGGGCCAAAGGGCCTATTCCTATGCTGTGCTGTTTGGTGCTCAAGAAGCTGGCAGGATACCTGTTGTTTTTTTTAGTCACATCCTGTAGTCACAGTATTTAAATAATTCATCAAATGGTTAGGTCAATGATGGAGGGTGCAGCGTTTCATCTAAAACCAGTGTATCATACCTAAACAAGGAATTCTTGAACAGGATGAATGCAGAACTGGCTAGCATAGAATGGGAACACTAGCTATATGGTGGGATAGTTAAAGAACTTTGGAAGACTTTCAAAGAGGTTTTTCACCGTGCTCACCAAAAGTATATTCCAGTTAAAACCAAGGACAGGAAGGGTGGGAAGAGACTCTCTTGGATAATTAAGGGAAATAAAAGAAAGCACAGACCTAAAAGCTCATGCAAACAAAGTCATCAAGAATATTGGAAACTGGAAGATTGAGAAAACTTTAAAAAGCAACAAAGAACCACTATGCAAGCAGTAAGGGAAGATAGATTTTGAAAGCAAATAGCATGAAATAGAAAAGCAGGTAGTAAAAGTTTTAGAATTATATAAAGCGTAAAAGGGTGGCTAAAGTGAATATAGGTCTCTTGGAAGATGAAAAGGGGAATTAATATTAGGTAACATGGAAATGGCTAAGGCCTTGGTGACTATATGCTGTCAGTTTCATGGTGGAGGACATGTCTAATGTGCCAAAGAGAGATGTTATGGATGTGATGATAACAACTTAGATTCTATTACTGTCACTAAAGAGGTAGTGATGAACAAACTAGGGGGCCTAAAGGTAGGCAAATCCCCTGGTCCGTTGGGATGCATCACAGTGTACCGAAAGAAATAGCAGAAGTTACACTGTTTGTGATAATTTACCAAAATTCTCTTGACTCTGGGCAGGTCCCAGCAGATTGGAAGACAACAGATGTCATTCCACCACTTTAAAAAGGATGTAGATAAAAGGCAGTTAACTAAAAGCCAGTTAGCTTAATATTTATGATTGAAGCTATTTTTAAGGAATGATTAGCAAGACATCTAGATAAAAGCGGTTCCATCAGGCAGACTCAGCTGGGATTCATGAAGGGCAGGTCCTCTTTGACAAACTTACTGGAGTTCTTTGAGGATATAATGAGCCCAGTGGATAGAGGATAACAGCTGAATGTTGTAGACTTGGACTTCCAGAAGGCATTGTACAATTGTACAAGGCATTGGTAAGGCCAAATTTGGAGTATTGTGTACAGTTCTGGTCACCAAATTATAGGAAAGATGTCAACAAAATAGAGAGAGTACAGAGAAGATTTACTATAATGTTACCTGGGTTTCAGCACCTAAGTTACAGGGAAAGATTGAACAAGTTAGGTCTTTATTCTTTGGAGCGTAGAAGGTTGAGGGGGGACTTGATAGAGGTATTTAAAATTATGAGGGGGATAGATAGAGTTGACGTGGATAGGCTATTTGCATTGAGAGTAGGGGAGATTCAAACAAGAGGACGTGAGTTGAGATTTAGGGGACAAAAGTTTAAGGGTAACACGAGGGTGAATTCCTTTACTCAGAGAGTGGTAGCTGTGTGGAATGAGCTTCCAGTAGAAGTGGTCGAGGCAGGTTCGGTATTGTCATTTAAAGTAAAATTGGATAGGTATATGGACAGGAAAGGAATGGAGGGTTATGAGCTGAGTGTGGGTTAGTAGGACTCAGTGAGAGTAAGCATTCGGCACGGACTAGAAGGGCCGAGATGGCCTGTTTCCGTGCTGAAATTGTTATATGGTTATAAGGCGTTTGATAAGGTGCTACATAAAAGATTTAACCATAAAAATGAATTAACCTATAGGGAGAGATAGAGTCAACTGGGAAGATACTCACTGGAACTCAGAAGAATGAGAAAGATATAAAATTATGAAAGGGATTGGTAAGACAGAGGCAGAAAAGTTGTTTCCACTGGTAAGTGAGACTAGAACTAGAAGCCATAGCCTCAAAACTCAGGTGAATACATTTCTGATGGAGATGAAGAGAAACTGCTTTTCCCAGAGAGTAATGAATCTGTGGAATTCTTAGCCCAGAGAAACAGTAGAGGCTTCCTCATTAAATATATTTAAGACACAGTTAAATAGATTTTTACATAGCAAGGGAATTAAGGGCAATGGAGGAAAGGCATGTAGGTGGCACTGAGCTCACAGCCGTATCAGCCATGATCTTATTGAATAACTGAGCAGGCTCAATGAGCCAGATGGCCAACTCCTGCTCCTAATTCTTATGTTCTTATGTCCTGGTGGGGACCTCAAAATGCTAATGCCATTTAATATTTGATTTTCAATTAACCACATCAATAACTGAAACTCAGTAAGCTCAGAATATCATCAAAAGCAGATATTGCTAAAATTAACTATGCATTTTAAAAAAACTTAAGCTTTCATTTATAAATTATTTAACAAACTTTGGCCCCATTATTTAGCCACGGCATGTGATTATAAGATCACATTGTTATTATTATGTAAAATGAATTTATTACTTTTTAAGAGGTATTGTTATTTCTGGCAGGAGTTGGAGTAACTAAATGCACATTATGATTGAGGTTAGAGTATGTAGACAGGCAGGCATCAGAGTTTAGTCAGTCTGAGATGGATCTATTCCTGAAGCTGGAGAGAAAATATTCTACTTCTTACCTGCATGAGGAGAATTGTGCCAACAGTGACTAATGTAACATATTTTAGAAATGTGGATACATGCTGAGAAAAAATACTTCACCCCTTGTCCATTCATTTTTGACTACAGCAAATGTTTTATTAAAGTTTGTGCTCCAAGAAGAAACTGGAAAGGACTGATTTTATCACAAGGTAAAGCGATGAACATGGAAAAAGCCATAGGGATGGGGGAAGGTAGTTCGTTCATTGGAAGCACAGATAGGTTGGAATAATAAACAGTCCAGTATTGACTAGTAAGAAAAACATAATCAATTTAAGTGCAGAATCAATCAAAGTATAAACAAACGGCCAGCTAATATTAGGTGGGGGAAGGTGGAAGGGGGAGTGTAACTTCCCAATAAATTGGGAGGAGGTGAATTTCACTAGCAGGCAGAAGACCCAATTTCTTGCACAATGCAATTAATGTAGTGAATTTATTTCAACCACTCTCTAATATGTATTCTAGATCTCCAAGCCAATGGTGAAGTATGTGTATAATGATGATGACACAAATTTTACCAGATTTAAAAGTATTTTGAAGTCATAAGGCAAGTTGTCCTCTGGAGTTACATGCACTGTAAAGGAGAAGGAACATGAAAGCATATGTGCCTAAAATGCCTCACTGCCTCCCATACTGTTGATGTGAGAGAGAAGCCTGCAAGTCCCAATAAGGATACATGGTTGACGGAGCAAGAATCTGGTCCATTGTATCTGGATTTAATGCTGAAACCAGTTTATTAATCTCATTACATCAGGAAAGGTGAAATGGTAAAACAAACATCTCAATCCAAATATGTGTTTGACACCAGTTTTTTTTAAATCTACCTTCTTAGCACCAACACGTAACTCCTCAAACCAACATAGCTTACAGTTACACACATACCATAAGACACAGAAGCAGAATCAGGCTATTCAGCCCATCGAGTTTTCTCCTGCATGCATACCTGTTCATGCTTGTTAATTTTTTTCATAGCATGTCTATTCAGCCACTGCTACTAAACTCATCATTATGCAATGTCATTCTTCTCCCTAGTCACCATGAACAGATGCTCTCCATTCTTTTATCCATGCAATATGTAGTATTACCCTCATTCACTTGTCTTTTCTTTCCCTATTTATGAGAAAAGTAAAGCCATGGAAAGCTGTTCTGTAATAATGTCACCAACATCTGCACAGGAGACAATCCTGAGATAGGGATTTCATATCTGCATGGTGACAGAATTGTCTCATCTAGAGATCTTGCTTCCAACGCGGTTACGTAGGCTAGGTAGAGATGTGATTGTATGGATGATCAAACGCATTCTTACATTTAAAGTTCCAATTATTTCTTTACTCTCTCACTGGGCCTTCGCTCATGTCACAAGAACTGTAATAGGAAGAATACAATAATGGTTACAGTAGCCTCCTGAGGAAATTACTCTTTCTGATGATGGCACAGATTCATGCTTTCAGCTCCTCACCTCTGTGGGGCCAATGAGAAAGACAATTGGCTTGCACACTGTCTCATGTCACAAATGACTGTAGTAAATAATGGACCTAGAGACAGAACTGAAAGGTGTGTGCTTCTGAAGGCACTGGACCATCTAAACTCTACTCAGATGAATGCAGGCACTGTTTCTTCAAGCATTTGAATGAGGGGAGATTGTGGAACAACAGCAAAGAGAATATAAGGTGCTGCCAGATGTCTCAGATGCGCTGATGCAGAGATTGGACTTGTATAAAACACTGCAGCATAGTACAGGCCCTTTGGCCCATGATGTTGTGCTGGCCTTTTAACCTACTCTGAGATAAATCTAATCCTTCCCTCCTACATACCATTTATGTGCCTATCTAAGAGTTACTTAAATGCCCGTAATATATCTGCCCCTACCACCACCCATGGCGGAGTGTTCCACATAATCACCTCTCTCTGTGTCAAAAACTTACCTCCAACCTCCTTAAAATTATACACCCCTTGTATTAGCCATTACCACCCTGAGAAAAAATCTCTGGCTATCCAGTCGACCTAAGCCTCTTACCATCTTGTACATCTCTATCTTGTCATCTCTCATCCTCCTTCACTCCAAAGTGAAGAACCCCAGCTCGCTCAATCTATCCCCATAAGACACACTTTCTAATCCAGGTAGCATCCTGATATATTTCCTTTGCACCCTCTTTAAAGCTTCTACATCCTTGCTATGAGGTGACTGGAACTGACTACAATATTCCAAGTGTGGTCTAACCAGGGTTTTATAGAGATGCAACATTACCTCTTGACTCTTGAACTCAATCCTCCAACTAATAAGGCCAACACAACATACACCTTAGGGATCTATGGATGTAGACCCCGGGATCCCTCTGTTCCTGCACTCTGCCAAGAATTATGCCATAAACCTTGTATTCTGTCTTCAAACTTGACCTTCCAAAGTGAATCACTTTGCACGTCTTCAGGTTGAACTCCATCTGCTACTTCTTAGCTCAGCTCTGCATCCTGTGTATATATCATTG
The DNA here is from genome assembly GCF_048418815.1 of Hemitrygon akajei. Taxonomy (NCBI): domain Eukaryota; kingdom Metazoa; phylum Chordata; class Chondrichthyes; order Myliobatiformes; family Dasyatidae; genus Hemitrygon; species Hemitrygon akajei. Next base: position 38,411,479 of record NC_133144.1, on the reverse strand, counting down.
CAACCTACAACGCAGTGCCTTCACGTAGCCAAGTGGTTAAGGCTTTGGGTTGGCGATCTGAAGGTCATTAGTTCGAGCCTCAGGCAAGGCAAGCGTGTGTGTCCTTGAGCAAGGCAGTTAACCACACACTGCTCCTGTATGTTTATAGCCCAGTGGCAGAGGTTGGACAAGACAACAATCCTCCACACTATCCACTACTCCACTGCAAGCTTGCAAACCCACCCTTCCACTTCCTCATCTATGTCATTTATAAAAATCATTTATATTTATAATCATTTATAAAAATTCAGTGGTACCAGAACAGATCCCTGCAGAACACCACTGGTCACCAACCTCCAAGCAGAATATGCTCCACCTGAAATCACTCTCTGCCTTCTATGGTTACAGCCAAGTTTCCTGGATCCCATGCCTCCTGACTTTCCTGACTAAATGAGCCTGCCACAAAGAACCATATCAAATGGTTAAGAGACTACTAGACAGGTATATGGAGGAATTTAAGGTGAGGGGTTATATGGGAGGCAGGGTTTAAGGGTTGGCACAACACTGTGGGCTGAAGAGCCTGTACTGTGCTGTAATGTACTATGTTCTAAATACCTTACTAAAATCCATATACACCACATTCACTGCTCTTCCTTCATTGTCGTGCTTTGTCACATCCTCAAAGAATTCAGTCAGGCTTGTGAGGCATGAACTGCCCCTCACAAAGCCATGCTGACTATCCCTAATCAGAGTATACTTCTCCAAATGCTCTTAAATCTAGTTTCTAAGAACCTTCTCCAATAATTTTCCCACCATTTAAGTAAGGCTCACTGATCTAAAATTCTCTGTGTTATCCCTACTCACTTCCTTGATTAAAGGAATAACATTTGCCACCCTCAAATCATCGATCATTGGCCTCAATTATTGGGTATATTGTGATGTCTTTCTGAAACTGGTCTTCTTATACTGAGAACAGCCACCATCACAAAGGAACAAATACAACAATCAGGTCTTTTCTCCAGGGCATCACGATAGGCTTGCACACTAAAAGATTAAGCTTACATAGAATGACAATTATCTTACCATGTCAATGCTCTGCTAACCTGCAGTAAATGCTTTGGTACTCTTTCCAGAAAGGAACTGAATAAAGGCTTTGGAAAATGGATGGGAATTAGAGCCAGTCGACTGAAATCTCATCAAAGCTCTTCCCATTGTCACGAGTTGCCTCTGCTCAGTCAGGATGAGTGTTCTAAATACTAAGTTTACCTCCTACAGACACAAATAGGCAGTCACCATAAGCTGAAAACCTCAGGGGGCAACACTGAACAGCATGTTGGCCATGATCTGGGTAGCCTTCCCATCTCCCTACTCACCTACACCCCCACCCCTTTCTACCTGCACTGAAGCTACAGGGTTGCAACAGGTAGAAACATTATGAATAAAAATAAATTGCAGGGGTGGAAAGGAAATTGAATATCTTACACATTGCATTGTTCACATTAATATACACTCAGTGGCCACTCTATCAGATACCTCCTGTGCCTAATAAAGTGCTACTGAATGTATGTCTGTGGTGTCCTGCTGCTGTAGTCCATCCACTTCAAGGTTTGATGAGTTGTGCATTCGGAGATGCTCTTCCATACCCCACTGTTGTAATGCACCACTATTTGAGTTACTGTCAGCTTTAACTAATCTGGCCATTCTCCTCTGACCTTCCTCATTAATAAGCTGTCTTTCCCCTCACATGATATTTTTAACTTTTTTTTTTACACCATTCTCTGTAAACTCTAGAGACTGTTCTGCTTGAAAATCCCAGGAGATCAGCAGTTTCTGAGATACTCAAACCACCCTGTCTGGCACCAACAGTCATTGCAATTAGATCACATTCCTTTCCCATTCTGATGTTTGGTCTGAACAACAGCTGAACTCCTTGACCATGTCTGCATGTTTTTATGCACTGACTTGCAGCCACAGGATTGACTGATCACATATTTGCATTAATGAGCAGATGTACAAGTGTACCTAATAAAGTGGCCACAAAGTACAAGTCCTTTTAGCCACAGTTAAGAAAACAAATTACAGGTAATCACTTGTATATTTTAAGATAGAAATCCTTATTTGTTATTAATGACTCAGAAAACCATAACAATAGCCTGTAAACCTTACACTCAGTCCCATAAGGTTTAAGTAACATGCCAAGCCATTATTAATGTTTAGCAATTAATCCAGCTTTAAAATATCTAATTTATTAAATGTATTGCAAATTCCTTACTTGACTAATGTAATAAATTATAAAGAATAATTTGTAATACCAGTGTCTCCTTTATTTCTATGTGCTTGTTTGAATTAACTCAGTGCTCTCTAAAATAACCAAAAAGGCAATATAACATTGGTCCTTGCTTCTCACTGCCAGCTTGATGGCATCACATCAACTACAACCTCCATAAAGAAAGGTAAAGTTCTTGCCAAAGATATCACTGGATCTTTATGGGGTGTTCTTAAGGTCAGAGAGGAGGGCTTTCACTTTGCTGTTAATGGGAAATTCCTGAAGCAATCAGTCCAATTCTGCTTCAGTGAGATCTATTGTCATGGATTGAAGGAATGATGGTAGCAGACCTGGTATTTGTACACAATTGGAGAACCATTCCTAAGATTACATACACATTACAAGGGGGTGAAATGGAAACTTCTCCAATTGATATATACTCCAAGTTGGTCTGGGGATATTTTAATTGCCACATAGACCACAGCTAGTCTTCCAGCATTTCAGCCAGAGTATCAAATTATCAAATCCAAGCAATTTTTTTTATTGAACAGTGTCACTTATGATGTTGAACTATCAGCCCTCACAATAAACCACCTTTGTGTGCAGCTGACTGAAGAATCTTGTTAACATTTCCAACAGAAAGTAGTTGAAAAGAGAAAAAACACAACTGATGTTGAAGGAGGATTAATCTGAAAAGATAAATCTGTTCTCATCATACATGCTGCCTGACATGTTAAGTATTTTTATTATTTTCATTTTAATTAAAGTTGAAGTTTGTGTATCTCTTCCCTTCAAATATATACAAGTACAAATATGAACAGTATTAGAAACAAGATCAAGTCCAGACTACTAGTAAATTCTTTTCCTGTTTTCCTGAATTAAGCTATTAAGTTGTTATATTTGGCACTGCACAGTTTAGCCCTAAACAACAAAAGTCCAGATCCTCCAGAATGCCACAATGGGAAGATTATAGGGCAAGGAGCCAACAATAATCTAGGCCACAAACCGATCATCGTAATATTGAATAGCACTGAAGTCCTTTGGTCCTCTGTAGGACCCTGAAGGCACTAAATTGTTTGCAGTTCAAAATGTGTGACCAGCTACAACTGTTGGGAAGTCCCAGTGATCCTGGGACTAAATCAGTGAACAACGAAGGCAGAACAAAGAGCTAATCAAAACTGAAGGCTCGTGAAGGCCTCAAAAGTTTTGTATGAGGATTGTGTTGTGATCGTAGGCTGGGAGGATGATGATGGTTGGGGTCTTTTTGTATGGCCATTGGTTAAGATTGTAAACCTGTTGGGAAGAAGGGAGGCAGCTTGAGTCAGGAATTCAGATTTGGATTTATTTTTCACATGTACATGAAAACGTACAGTGACCAGTATCTTAATGTAACAGGGGTGGAATTAACCCTCAGTCCTGTGATATTCACTGCAACCAGCATGAATCCAGGTACACTTCTATTATTCATTGTATCTGGGTACAGCAAAAGATACGTCTTTTCCTTTCTTAAATGTAGAACTAGAAAGGTTCTAATAATTTTGAGTTCACAAGAGTCTCATTAAAGGAAGGACATTATACCAGGTAAAAATAAACTGTAAATATAGACAATGAAAATAGCCAGAAGGACAACAAAATAGCAAGGTCTCCGTTCAATAAAATTATACATAATTTAATAACTGAAAAACATGCCTTAGTTTTAATTGACTAACTGGAAAACTGCCATGATTCTGATTCAGAATAACCTTCCAAGATGGAATTCCTTGTATTTGAAGGATTACAATTTACAGGAATCTACTTCATTGTTTTATTGAAATATAGTACATAGAAAGACTTCCATTTACAGCCACTTTTCACAACCCTCCATCCACCCCTTCATGCCAACTTCTCCTGACATTTCAATTACCATTGAGATTTTCCATGGGAGACTGCAACACTATTTCTATGCGCTAACCTATATAGTGAGTTCAAGCTCTTCAATGGCAAAGAAGTTTGAAGGAGAGGAGAACTGAGTTTGTTTCTGTTCTCATCCAATATCTTTATTTTTTGACCCAATAGCAATGTGATGCCCTTCCCAATACTTTTCCATAATTCAGGAGCTGCATGGGTATGTTGAGGCAGGAAGGGATGGGACAATGGTTGGTGCATCCACATGTAGCCAAAATGGGTTGAACTGGGTTCAATGGCTAGTAAACAGGAGGCAATTATTTCAGCAACAGGAACTGCCACCACGGACCCTTAGATATTTTGTAGAGCCCTTAGAAAAATATCCTTCATCCAGCTGATCCACAGGGAAATAAAGAGAAAAAAACGTTTAAAGTTATCCCTTGTGGTCTTCAACCATATGGAACCAGTTTGTTGTCAGGTTTCTCTGATATTTCATAAATCAATTGAGACACAAATGATAAGTAAAATGTGTAAAATCCCAACAGGCTTTCATCGATCTACAACTCACAACCCTAACACTGGAAAGTTAAACTTGCAGTGAACCAGATCTTGGGATAAAGGGTGAGGGATATTATTAGCGATACCAACTGTTTCACCTTTATTACCAAACTGTCTATGACTATCTACATCTCAACATTAATTTCTTTGTGTTTTCTACTGATTAATCAGTTTAACATTGATAAAAGACTCCCAGAGAAGTCAACTTAAAACTTTTTATTCATGGGTGTTTCAAGAACCTCCTTCAAAAGGAACATTATGTGAAGAACTAATTGCAACCAGTATGAACCCAATCAGTAAAAGTCTAACAAACAATAAAAGTGACTACTTCATAGTTATTACTCCTTTAATGCATCACTTCTTTTCCTTAGGCAGAGCACCGGATCAAAGATGATGAGAGATGGTCAAGTTTAATTCTGTTAACTCTAAATCAGTTAACATTCTTCATAGCTTTCCTTACAGTCAAAACAGGCATCTTTGATAATCAAGTAGGAGTATAGTAATATCCACAAAAAGGAACTGGTTTCCAGACTAATTGCTGGTTTTCAGATAAACAATTTGAGTACACAAAAAGACGTTAAAATAACATTTGTTTATTTATTTGATTTACTTAGAGATACAGTGGAGAATAGGTCCTTCCAGCCCATTGAGCACGCCATCCAGCAACCTCCAACAACCCCTGATTTAACCCTAACCTAATCATGGGACAATTTACAATGATTAAGCTACCTGGCACGTCTTTGGACTGTGGGAGGAATCCTACAGAGGACGCTGGGATTGAACTCTGAACTCTGACACCTCAAGCTGTAACAGTGTTGCACTAACTGCTACACTACCATGACACTCATTTACTAGGAGGGTTAAAGCTCTGATCTATCACCATTTGTTATCCACTTTAGAAAAATAAATCTAAGTGAAAATTAGACAAATCAAGTTTGGCTCTGATAGAGCAAAAGCTTGCTTGAAGTGACTATAAATAACTCCTAAGCCAAGATTCATGGAGAGAGTTCAGTCAGAAAATTTAGTAAAGAGAAGGGATTCATCCTGGCACTATCCCAGAATCTAGCATTAGCACTTATGGGGCTTGTGCTTTTGGAGTCAAGACCTTCTCCAGAGATCTAAGCTAACTAAATGGCAGCAGCAAGGAGCAATATAACCACATCAGAGATTCCAACTTCCAGATGAGACGCAAGCCAATACTCAATATATCTTACGTTATTAAACTGGCTGTGACCATCTATCTCAGCAAAACCAATGGGGGTAAATAGCAATACCCACATGCATACCAGTTCTCACTGTATTTATATTCTTATCAACGCTTACAACAGTTCTGATCTTTCATTTCAGTAGAACTTATAGCAACTTGGTATACACAAATTGGTTAAAATGTCGCATTACAAAGTGTACAATAACCAACATTTCAATAACTACATTTGTAAGTTTGTTTAGTTGGCTATAAAACACTTGAGGTTGTGAAAGTCACGGTATAAAAGATTTTATTTGTCTTTTTTTTCTATTCACAGTTCGTACAGCTCAATTACTGTTCTCAATCTTCTGCAAAGTTATAGAAGCTATCATTGACAGTGTATTACAACATTGACCAATAATCTGTTTGCCAGTGCTCAGTTTGGCTTTTGCTCAGTCTGTTCCGACATGGAACTCATTATGACACACTAAATTTGGACTAAAGAACTGAATTCCAAAGATGAAGCATGAGCCGCTTTTACTGACATCGAGAGAGCATTTAACCAAGCGTGTTATTCAGAGGCCCTGTTAAAACTGATCTGTTAAAAAAAATCATTAGGGAAAAACGCAAAGGAAGATAGTTGCAGTTGTTGAAAATAAACCCTTCAAAGTCTTGGGATATCACGGCAGGAGCAACACACACAGAATGCTGGAGGGACTCAGCAGGTCAGACTGCATCTAAATGAAATGAATAAACAGTCTAAGTCTCTGGCCAAGATCTTTCTGCAGGACTGGAAAGGAAGGGGGAAGATGCCAGAATAAAAGTTGGGGAAAGGGGACCATGGATTAGCTAGAAGGTGACAGGTGAAGCCAGATATGTAGGAAAGGTAAAGGACTGGAGAAGAAGAATTTTTTCCTGAAGTTTAAAAATTTTCATTTTCATGCCATCAGGTTGAGGCTACCTAGGTGTAAGTGTTGCTCCTCCATCTTCAGAGTGGCCTCATCGTGGCAAAAGATGAGGCCGTGGACCAACGTGGGAATAGAGATAGGAATTAAAATGAGCCACCGGGAAATTCCACTTTTGGCAGATTGAGCGGAGGAGTTCGACAAAGCTGTTCCAGAGTTTACTTTGGGTCTCACCAGTGTAGAGGGGGCCACATCAGGAGCACCCAACAGATTCATAGGTGAAATGATGCCTCACGTGGAAGGACTGTTTGGGGCCCTGAACAGAGGTAAATGGCAGATGTAGCATTCCTGTCATTTTCAGCAGTATGTGCAAGGAGAGAAGTTAGTGCAGAGGGACGAATGGACAAGGGGATCATGGAGGGAACGATCCCTGTGGAAAGTGGATAGTTGGTTGGGGGGTGGGGTAGGTGAAGATATGTTTGCTGGTAGGATCCTATTGAAGATGATGGAAATTGTGAAGAATGATGCATTGGATACAGAGGCTCATGGGGTGGTAGGTGAAGACAAGAGGAACTCTATCCCTGTTAAGGTGGCGGAACAATAGAGTGAAGTTCTAGCAGCATACGTTCCACCTTAGGCCAATGTCAGACGTGCTCAGGATGAATTGAGCACTGTATAATCAGCAGTCATGAAACTGCACACCCTGGTGCCTCCCCATCTATGTGGGGGATTTCAACTGGGCCAGCTTAGGGAAGTCTTGGAACTACCACCAACATATCACCTGCGGAACCAGAAAAGCCAGCACACTTGGCCACTTTACACCACCATCAAGAACGCTGACTGTGTCATCCTATGCCTACACTTGTGTACAGCCCACCTGGCTGTACTTTCACACCTGGCATATAAGCAGACACTGAAGACTGCCACACCAGTGACGAGGGCCAAGAAGGTATGTTCAAGGGAGGAGGAGGAGCTCTTACTGGATGGCTTTGAGTCAGTGGACTGGACAATATTCCAGTACTCATCATTGAATCTGAATGAATAATACCACAGTTGTCACCGTCTTCAGCAAGGCCTGTGTGGATGAGTATGTGCCTTTGAGAACGTGACCAGATATACCAAAACCAAAAGCCGTGGATGAACCAGGAGATTCACAGTCTGCTGAGGGATAGATCTGTGCCATTCAAGACCAGTGATCCAGAACTATACAAGAAGTCCAACTATGACCTACAGAAGGTGATTTTAAGGGCAAAAAAAATCCAATTGAAGTTAGAGACGCAATTTGACGCACATCAACTCCGGCAGGGTTTCCAGGCCATTACTTCCTACCAGGTGAAATCTAACATCATGAATAGCTGTGATACTTCACTCCCAGATGAGCTCAACAACTTTTATGCGTTCTTTGAAATGGAGAATAAAACTACACCTGGCAAATGCCTGTAGCATCTGGTGACCCTGTGATCTCTGTCTTGGAGGCTGATGCCAGAACATCTTTCAAGAGGGTGAACCCTCGCAATGTGTCAGGCCATGAAGGTGCGTGTGGTAGTGCATTGAAAACTTGTGGCAATTCACTGGCAGGAGTGTTCAAGGACATCCTTAATCTCTCACTGCTTCAAAAGGGTGACATTCATACCACTGCCCAAGAAGAGCTAGCTTAACGACAGCCACCAAGCTCCACTCAAATCTACTGTGATGAAGTGCTTTGAGAGGTTGGTCATGGCGAGAATCAACTACTGCCTAAGCAATATTTTGGATCTTCTGCATTTTTCCTACCGCCACAGTAGGCCCTACGGTCGATGAAATCTCACTGGCTTTTGACTCGGCATTAGATCACCTGGACAATAGCAATACCTATGCCTGGCTGCTGTTTATATATTACACCTCAGTTTCAGTGCCTTCATACTCTCAGTTCGAATAAACAAGCTCCAACATCTGGGCCCCTGTACCTCACTTTGCAAATGAATCCTTGGCTTCCTCACCAGGTCACAGTCAATGCAGATCAGAAATAACATCTCCTCCTCACTGACTCAACATTGGCGCACTTCAATAATGCGTGCTTAGCCCACTGCTCAACTCTCTCTACACCCGTAACTCTGTGGCTGGGCACAGCACAACGGCATCTATAAATTTGCTTATGACACAATTGCAGTAGGCAGAATTTCAGATAGTGATGAGGAAGCATAAAGGAGCGAGATAGGTCAGCTGGCAGAATGGTGTTGCAACAACAGGTGTAACATTTTCATTCAATGCCAAAATGCAGCAAGACCAGGACTATCTTGAATCCTGGGCTGAAAGATAGCAAATGACGTGTTCACCAAAAAAAAACCTTCTGGTGATTTACTTAACGTGCATGTATTCTAAGTTGAGCAACACCATTTTGATGTAAGGGTGTAATTTCCAAAGCCCCTACTGAATTCAGTCAGCAACAGCACATTGACAATATGTGTCTGGTTTGACTTTTATCATAATCTAAAGAAATTCCAACAGATTTTTGTTAGTCTAAACAGAGGCCTTGCCCAGCCTGAAAACAGTGAAGAACGTGCCACTGACAATGTGGCAAGTCAAATTCCAGCAGGCAAGCATCTTGGATCAATTACACATTGAACTGCCTGATGTCAATGCCAGCCTACCTGTGACATTGTTTCCTCTATGCTGTTCAGATACAGCAGCCTTAACACCAAGAGGTGAGGGCATCATGATGCAAGACAAAGCTGATGAACTGCAAATGCCATTAAACATAGACCAGCTTACGTTGGCATACACTTATGTAAATAATTTGCTGTAGTTGCAATTTGCCTTCTAGGAGAAAGGGGAGTAATGTGGCTCAGGATTAGAAGCCTCAGAAGAGAAGTTGGATATAGTAAGTATGCCTACCCTATACATACCCTCAATTTTACATACTTCTGCAAAGTCACCCCTCAGCCTCTTCCATTCCAGAGAAAACAAACCCGACCTTTCCAGTCTCTCCAGATAACTGAAATACTCCAATTCAGACAACATCCTGGTGAATCTCCTCTGCATCTTCTTCAGTGTAATTGCACACATTACATTTGAGGTGAACTAACCAATGTTTTATAATATTGTAACCCCATTTCAGCTTTTTATTTTCAAATCTACAGCCAAAGGCAAGCATCCCATATTCCTTTTTCATCATCTACTTATGCAAGTACTTTGAGGGATCTATGGGCTTCTATCCCAAGATCTCCCATTTATCAACACTGCCTAGGACCGGGGTTCCCAACCTTTTTTATGTCATGGACCAATACCATTAAGCAAGGGGTCCGTGGATCACAGGTTGGGAATCTCTGCCGTGGGACCCTTCCTGTATGCTGTAAACTCTACCCTTCCTTGTCGTCTCAAAATGCATCACCTTGCACTTCCCAGCTGATTTCCATCATGCTGTAACCTTATACAAGCTTCCTCAGAACTACAACCCAATCAATTTTTGTGCCAATCACAACTTACTCATCATACTCCTACATTCACACCCAAGCTGATAATGTATGTCCCAGCACTGATTCTTGTGGAAACTGGGTGTATATCATGTTTTTGTCTGTCTATTTACTGTGTTTGCTGCTATCCTAAAATTGGTATTAAGGAAAACGAAACATAGAAACATAGAAAATAGGTGCAGGAGTAGGCCATTCGGCCCTGCACCGCCATTCAGTATGATCATGGCTGATCATCCAACTCAAAACCCTGTACCTGCTTTCTCTCCATACCCCGATCCCTTTAGCTACAAGGGCCATATCTAACTTCCTCTTAAATATAACCAATGAACTGGCCTCAACTGTTTCCTGTGGCAGAGAATTCCACAGATTCACCACTCTCTGTGTGAAGAAGTTTTTCCTCATCTCGGTCCTAAAAGGCTTCCACTTTATCCTTAAACTGTGACCCCTCGTTCTGGACTTCCACAACATCGGAAACAATCTTCCTGCATCTAGCCTGTCCAATCCCTTTAGAATTTTATATGTTTCAATAAGATCCCCCCTCAGTCTTCTAAATTCCAGTGAGTATAAGCCTAGTCGATCCAATCTTTCTTCATATGAAAGTCCTGCCATCCCAGGAATCAATCTGGTGAACCTTCTCTGTACTCCCTCTATGGCAAGAATGTCTTTCCTCAGATTAGGGGACCAAAACTGCACACAATATTCTAGGTGCGGTCTCACCAAGGCTTTGTACAACTGCAATAGAACCTCCCTGCTCCCGTACTCAAATCCTTTTGCTATGAATGCCAACATACCATTTGCCTTTTTCACCGCCTGCTGTACCTGCATGCCCACCTTCAATGACTGGTGTACAATGACACCCAGGTCTCGTTGCATCTCCCCTTTTCCTAATCGGCCACCGTTCAGATAATAATCTGTTTTCCTGTTCTTGCAACCAAAGTGGATAACCTCACATTTATCCACATTATATTGCATCTGCCATGAATTTGCCCACTCACTCAACCTATCCAAGTCACCCTGCATCCTCTTAGCATCCTCCTCACAGCTAACACCGCCACCCAGCTTCGTGTCATCTGCAAACTTGGAGATGCTGCATTTAATTCCCTTGCCTAAATCATTAATATATATTGTAAACAACTGGGGTCCCAGCACTGAGCCTTGCGGTACCCCACTAGTCACTGCCAACCATTCTGAAAAGGTCCCATTTACTCCCACTCTTTGCTTCCTGTCTGCCAACCAATTCTCTATCCACATCAATACCATACCCCCAATACCGTGTGCTTTAAGTTTGCACACTAATCTCCTGTGTGGGACCTTGTCAAAAGCCTTTTGAAAATCTAAATATACCACATCCACTGGCTCTCCCCTATCCACTCTACTAGTTACATCTTCAAAAAATTCTATAAGATTCATCAGACATGATTATCCATTCACAAATCCATGCTGACTTTGTCCAATGATTTCACCTCTTTCCAAATGTGCTGTTATCACATCTTTGATAACCGACTCTAGCATTTTCCCCACCACTGATGTCAGACTAACCGGTCTATAATTCCCCGGTTTCTCTCTCCATCCTTTTTTAAAAAGTGAGGTTACATTAGCCACCCTCTAATCCTCAGGAACTAATCCAGAATCTAAGGAGTTTTGAAAAATTATCACTAATGCATCCACTATTTCTTGGGCTACTTCCTTAAGCACTCTGGGATGCAGACCATCTGGCCCTGGGGATTTATCTGCCTTTAATCCCTTCAATTTACCTAACACCACTTCCCTACTAACATGTATTTCCCTCAATTCCTCCATCTCACTAGACCCTCAGTCCCTTACTATTTCCGGAAGATTATTTATGTCCTCCTTAGTGAAGACAGAACCAAAGTAGTTATTCAATTGGTCTGCCATGTCTTTGTTCCCTATGATCAATTCACCTGTATCTGACTGTAAAGGACCTACATTTGTCTCGACCAATCTTTTTCTTTTCACGTATCTATAAAAACTTTTACAGTCAGTTTTTATGTTTCCTGCCAGCTTTCTCTCATAATCTTTTTTCCCTTTCCTAATTAAGCCCTTTGTCCTCCTCTGCTGGTCTCTGAATTTCGCCCAGTCCTCAAGTGTGCTGCATTTTTTTGCTAATTTATATGTTTCTTCTTTGGACTTGATACTATCCCTAATTTCCCTTGTCAGCCACAGGTGTACTACATTCCCTGGTTTATTCTTTTGCCAAACTGGGATGAACAATTGTTGTAGTTCATCCATGCGATCTTTAAATGCTTGCCATTGCATATCCACCATCAACCCTTTAAGTATCATTTGCCAGTCTATCTTAGCTAATTCACGTCTCATACCTTCAAAGTTACCCTTCTTTAAGTTCAGAACCTTTGTTTCTGAATTAACTATGTCACTCTCCATCTTAATGAAGAATTCCACCATATTATAGTCACTCTTACCCAAGGGGCCTCGCACGACAAGATTGCTAACTAATCCTTCCTCATTGCTCAATACCCAATCTAGAATGGCCTGCTCTCTAGTTGGTTCCTCGACATGTTGGTTCAGAAAACCATCCCGCATACATTCCAAGAAATCCTCTTCCTCAGCACCCTTACCAATTTGGTTCACCCAATCTATATGTAGATTGAAGTCACCCATTATAACTATTGTTCCTTTATTGCACTCATTTCTAATTTCCTGTTTAATGCCGTCCCCAACCTCATTTCTACTGTTAGGTGGCCTGTACACAACTCCCACCAGCGTTTTCTGCCCCTTAGTGTTATGCAGCTCTACCCATATCGATTCCACATCCTTCAGGCTAATGTCCTTCCTTTCTATTGCGTTAATCTCCTCTCTAACCAGCAATGCTACCCCACCTCCTTTTCTTTCCTGTCTATCCCTCCTGAATATTGAATATCCCTGGATGTTGAGCTCCCATCCTTGGTCAGCCTGGAGCCATGCTAGGTTTCTTGAAACATTCAAGAAATATTCTTACAATTGCTAGGTTGGAAACACCATCGCTTGCAGTAATCTGTACTGGTGCCTTCCAATGGCCACCTCCAAGAAAGTTCAACTGCCTCCCTAATGTAATGATTACTGAAGCCCCATTATCAACATTCTTCTGATCCCCAGGACCAGAAACATAACTGTGGCAAGCATCGAAATACCTTGGCTGTGAACGGAAGTCAAAAAGCTGGATTCCTGCAGCAGGCAGCTCAGTTGCTGACTGAACCCCCACACCTCCCCTATAGATTTACTTTACTTTGAAGTGTAAATGAAAACTCGCTTTTTACCTGAATAAGTACTGCTCAAATAGCACTCACTTTTGAAATTATACTTTGAACACCGAAAGGTTAACACAATTTTAAGAAAATGTTCTAAAAATGTATAATCAGCCTATTTCATTTGCACCTTAACCTTCTGTGCAGTCCCTTGTGGTTGAAAATAACTTCCTTCCACTCTCGTTCTGAGCAGTGGAAGACAGCCATGCATGCATTCTGTCTCTCTGCATTTAGCAACATTCATCCACCCATCAATCCTGACCAGATTTCCAGTCTCTGCTGTTGAAAAGCATCCCCATGGTGTTACCTGCCTGATGCACAGTATTAGATTTATGCCAAACGTACTGCTTAGTGTTGAGGCTACTTCAGTCTCATCTGACCACAAGACCTTATTCTACATCTTCACAGTATCCTCTAAGTGAGGCATTGCAAAGTTTTTATGGGCAAGGATACACTTCTTTTTAGCCAGGGCTTCTTCCTAGTCATTCTTCCATAAATACCCTTTTTGTACAATGTCTTAGAAATTGCAGAGCCATGAACTTCATCTCCAATTGCAGCCTCTAACTTCTGCAGCTCACTCAGAGTGACTGCTGGCATCACAGTCATTACAAGTGCCATTTTGCTCTGATGACTACATTTAGAGGGGTGGCCTGGCTTAGGCAGTGTGACTGTGATTTCATATTTTTTCACGATGAACTGCACTGACGTATGTTCAGTGCCTTTGAGATGGGCTTGTACCCTTCCTCAGATTTGTGCTTCTCTATTATCATTTCCTTGATTTGTCTTGAATGCTATTTGTCTTCATTTTGGTTTGGACTTTGAAAATCTACCATACTGTTGAACATAAAAGAGAGAGGGTCTATTTACTCTTATGAATTCATTGAAAACAGGCGAACCTTCAATGTTCTACATCAGCAAATTGGGCAAGTTGATACAGTATTGCACCTGAGGAATGTTAGCATTGTAATTACAAAGGGTGATGAATATTTCTTCTGCCTCACAATTTTGGTTTTTAATTTTTAGTAAATTGTAGACAGGTTTTGTATTTTTTCTTTCAATTCAACATAATGCACAACGTTTTGAGGATTAGCTCTACAAATCTCACTTCAATATATTTTCAATTTAGTGAATAAAGAAAGTAAAATGAGAAAATAGTTGTGGGATCTGAATACTTTTCAAGACTGTACAGTCGGACTACACACATAACACAAATGCAAATGGCCATGCCCACACCCGCTTTCTTAACCTTTCCTTCTTATACTCCACTCACCCTTTCTCCTTTCCTTTCCCTCTTGACTCTGCCACTTGCCAACCCCAACAACATTGGTCTTCCTTCACTCTTCAGCTCTCTGCAATCATTCTTTCCCAACATGAAGCTGCAATCCTGTGATTTGCCAGGCTTCCTCCACCTGTCTCAGCAACTACACTGTCTGATCTGTAGCCAAGTCTGCCCGCCCTTGAATTTCTGCCATAAAATCTTGTAAGAAATTTTACCTACATGACTCATGCTGCTTAAAAAAAATCAGGAGATTACTGTCTCCCAGTTTCCCAGCCTCCAAGAGGTCGTGGTTTGGAAGCTTGCGTGCCTCAATGACCTGGAGAGCTATTCTGACTGGAGTCAGGGCCTTATGCTTTGGTTTTTGGTAGCATCGACCATGCCAAACAGATCAAGCGGTAGAGGCCAGACTAAGAGTGGTTCACTGGTCCTCCAGGGTTTGGGGTTCAGCTCAGAGCAAACAATCCTGACCGGTGAAACAAAGCTGTTATGGAAACAGCAATCTACATCTGAGTGAGACAGTATTCCTGAGTCTCCTCCGGGACTTAGGTGACTGACAGAAGTGAAAACCGAGCTACTGACACGATGAGGGAAGGCTGAACACCGCCAGAGAAGGAGGACCTTCATTGCTGCCCAAAATGCCAGCAGCGTAACAGGCAGTAGAGTTTCCCAGCCAATGGAGGCAGGTTGCATCAGCGGGGACAAGAGCATTTCTTTCAACATCATTTTTCAGCAGACAGGATGATCCTAAACTCACCACTTTCTATGCTGTCCCTAAACTCAGAGCACCCATGTCTCCTGCACTTCCTATAAAACCACAGGATTTCTGTCTCTTGCATTTGCTTCAAATCCACAGGTTCACTGTTTCCACCACTACCTTGAAACTCAAAGGGCTTCTTCTTCCAATAGTTATAAACCCACAGCACTTGTCGGCATAGACAAATAAGCCAAAGGGCTGGTTTCTGTGCTGTATGACTATCATTCATTTCATTTACCACCAGTACACCATCATATGTATTAGCTAAAAAGTCCACTGCAAAAAATCAGAGATTTTCCCAACACCTAAAAGGACAAGTTTCCACACAAGAACACCAATTATTACAAGTTACCATCCAAGCTACAGTTACCTCCTTATATATTTATAAGATATACATCTGATACTTCATTACCGCTGGAGCAAAATCTGAATATTTTCTCACAAGAACATCATGTCAGTACCCTTAGAAGAAAGAAAACAATCTTTCAAAAAGACCACTCACCACCATCTTCTCTTGAGCAAACAGTAATGCACAAAAGAAATGCTGGCTAGCCAGAAACGCTCACATCCCCCAGGGCCTTAATCCAAAAAAAAATTTGAAAAAGCTCACTAGGTAAACTCAGAACCAGTGCAGTTGTCATCTAGAACTAGCTTTCGTTTTGAGCATTTCAAACCAAAGTGCGAACAAAAGTTATTTTCCCCAGTCTTTCTGCTGTACTCAGACCTTTCAATTGCCCTATCCCCAAGAAATCTGAGGAGACATTTTTTTAATAATGCATATAACGCAAAGAAAAGGAAATCTCACATTCCAGAAACAAATTCACACAGGGCTCATCTCATTATCCCAGTTCTACAAATCACCTTGGAACTTTATGTCATAACCACCAGCATTCTTTAAACCATAGTGAAGCAAAAACATCAACACAAAATATTTCTCTTCAAGGTGCACCATTTCTTTTGAAAATCAATTTAAGTACAATTATTGCCTTATGTTGGTAATAGGGACCTTCTCAACTAATGCAATCAGTATGCTGTTAATATGATAATTTTTTAAAATTGTTTTAGTTCTAAAATAGATTTTCCTTGCAAGAATTGACCATTTTAAAAATAGCTTTCTGTGAATAGCTATCTGCTTTATTTGCAGTTAACTCTGAAAATCTGTGAAACCTAGACTGCCCTCATGCAAACTGCTTCTAAAGAAAGGCTATGTAAGTTTATTTAAATACCTGCCTGAGTTTGTACACACATATGTGTAGCATTCCAGGTTGCTATGGCCCTCCACTGCTAAGAATTTCTCACAAGTTTTCCAGTGATAAAATTGGCAGGAGCTATAAAAAATTCTGTCCTTTAGATTCAATATCTTTCTGTACAAAAAGTATTGGTCTGAAATTTACAGGATGGTCTCAAAACCAATATATACAGTGAAATGTGCCAGCTCACATTTCTGTTACATTCCATTAGCATTTTTAATGGGTTATATATGTGACATCGTTTAGGCTATCTTCAAAAACAACATTTTGCTGGCTCAGCACTCTGTGTCAAACTGGATTTTGATCAAGTGTTCCTTCTCTTCAAACTAGGCTTTGTGGTGTACTGAAAAATGGCCAGCAATTCTCGGGAAAACAAATCGCTGATCATTTTTCCAGTGACTCAATCCCATGTCTGTTTCGTGTAGCACCAGAAATATATCAAGATATCAGTCTGCAGCAACTGCAATCAGCTGTTCTTCTCCAGTTGCTAATTACAGAAAGAAAGCCCTGCACACTGATAGGCTTTGTTAAGTGATGTTGCACAGAATAGCAGCTGGGAGTTTGCTTAGACTGAATAAGTCTCATATTTTACAAAATTGCAATAACTTCACCTTTCTCACATTACAAGGCCTTCAATAACACTCCATTTCACCACTTCCCCTCCCAATTTACAATGCACTGATTTTATTGTGTTAATACCCATTACCAAGAACATATAAAAATGGTGGACTGGAAAATAAACAGTTCATGCTTTCAGTCATGGATCAGTGGATGCACACTAACCTCTCAGGAAAACGTGACCTCATAATTCAGCATGGCTTTCCAGTGTGTTGAGGAGGGGCTGTATTGTCACAAGTGATGTCCTTTGGATGTTAAACTAACTCAAGACTTCATCTGCCCTCTTAAGAGAATGCAAAAATACCTAAGGCACTACTTAAAGTTAAAAGATCTGTATCATTGGCAAAAAACGCTGCAACAGCCCACCAAGGCTTCTTGGATAGCACCGGGAAAGCTCCCACCTCTACCTAGAAGTACATTGGACAACAGAGTTTCCACAAGTTCCCTACAATGTCACATAACATCCTGACTTTGACATATTTCAGTTTCTTTTTCATCACTGAATGAAAAACCTCAAACTCCTACTCAAAGATCACTACACCACACAAGAATTGCCAACATTGACCTACAACAATCACGGACAAGTTTCTTGGTCTCCATCCCATCATTCCTTACATTATTATCATTTGCTGGTTATTGACATTCATTTACCTGGGTATTTCTTGGTGCATTTTACATCACTCAACAACTCTCAAACTTCTTGTACAGAAATAGGCAATTCTCTGAAGGATATTGATTTAATATTGGACAACTTAATTTCCACCTAAATACAGAAAGTAGTTGGGGTTGAACCTTGTGATGCACCATCAATAACTCACTCTGAGACGTAAGAAGCGAGGTATCGGCTTTTATTGATTGGAAGAATGAACAACACTACATCCTGGAGAATGAGGCCGGGCATCAGGCCTCAATCGCCTTTATACAGGGGTCTGTGGGAGGAGCCACAGGAGCAGTCCAGACAGGTATATGTAGTTCACCACATCTTGCACAAATATAACAGCAGAGGTAGTGAATGCTTGATAGAAGAATAAATGGTCTGCATTCTAAAAGAGTGCAGTCATTTATAGACAGAAAATCCTTTCAGGCGACACTCAACATTAAAGATGCTGAATATTTCATGAATGTTGTTTCGGTAATAGCTCAATTCTTCACTGTTTTAGATTCTTTGAGACATTCAGCATGGAAACCTTCCCTTTGGTTTATTGAATCCACATTGATCATTAACCATCTATTTGCATGAATCCTCTATTAATCCCACTTTTATTCTTCCCAGATTCTCATCTTCTCCTCCCTCCTCCACTACTGTTCCTCTCCCTAGACACTACTGTTTGCCCACACACAGTAGGGTCAATTTACAGTGGCCATTAACCCATGAACTAGGAGGAAACCAGAGCACCAGGAGGCAACCCAAGCAGTCATAAGAAAAACATGCAAACTCCACATAGCATCCAAAGTCAGAATCAAACCCAGGTCTCAGGCTATATATATGGTAGTAGCTCTGTTCACTAGGTCAATCCATTTTAAGTTATTTTCTCATCAAAGGTAGGAAATTTTGCTAATAAATGCAGTGTTCAGTTTCACTGGTAATTTCTCAAAACTTTACTTTTCTTTCTTCTGATGAACCTTTAAATTGTTACCCAACCTTGTTTCACCTTTAATGAATGCTCTTTCTTTACACATGTTCTCTGGCTTATTAATTGTTTCTAGGATCTTCTGTTTAGAATTATAATTTCATAATTTTATAATTCATTTCATGTTTATAATTCATATTTTCAGCAGCCACTATTTTTTGTTTTTGAATAATTTTGGAATGGCACTCTTGCAACTAAATGAGAAAAATGTGTGATCACATTCACACCAGGGCTGAAGAATCCAATGCACCTTACACAAATGTAACGGTATACAACACAAGCTAGCAGAAGTTGTGAAGTCGTTCAGTAAAAGAATATATGGTTCAGTGTTCTAAAAGGGTGCTATAGATTACAGACTGAAAATCCTTTTAGCTTTGACAACATCCTCAGCATTATTGATCCTGAGAATTTCAAATAAAGCTACAATTTAACCTTACAATCACAAGGTTCATTTTTTAAACAGGAACTGTTCCAATGATTTTGTAAAGTAGTCTTTTAAAGACCTTGCTGGAGTATAAATGCTTCATAGTCTAGCTAAAGAGGGAGTAGGTTATATTAGTTTCCTGCAAAATGTATATGAAACAGAATCCAAATACTGTTGCCAAAGAGCACACGTTGTCATTTATTGGAATTTAGAAGCTTTGGGGTGAAAAAGCCACTATAACTTACCACTTAATTGTTTTCCATGCCCAGATAACAGACTTTGAAGTAGTAATTCATCCAAAACCAAACAACTACTATCATTCAATAATTTAATTTAAATACACTTTCTAAGATGGAAAACAGACACATTCTGTTGAAATACTGAAAGAAACTAGTAATTTTAGGTAACACACAAAATACTGGAGGAATTCAACAGGTCAAGCAGCATCTATAGAAGGAAATGAACAGCCAGGGTTTCAACCCAAGACAGAATCAGAATCAGGTTTAATACCACCAGCATATGCCATGAAATTTGTTAACTTTGTGGCAGCATTTCAATGCAATACGTGATAATAAAGAGAAAAAGAAAACTGTGAATCGCAGTGTGTGTATATACATAAAGCAGTTAAATAAGTAGTGCACAAAAATAGGAAATTTTTAAAAAAGTAATGAGGTAGCGCTCAAGGGTTCAATGTACATTCAGCACTCTGATGGCAGAGGGGAAGAAGCTGTTCCTGAATTGTTCAATGTGTCCCTTCAGGCTTCTGTACATCCTTCCTGATGGTAGCAATGTGAAGAGCGCATGTCCTGGGTGATGGAGGTCCACCCAAAATGTTGTTTACTCATTTACTCATTTCTCTTCATAGATATTGCCTGATCTGTTGAGTTTGTATGTGGTGCTCAAGATCTCCAACATCTACAGAATCTCTTGTATCTCAGCAATTTTAGATAGGTGAACTCTTTTAAATGATGAAAGCATATAGTTAAATTAAGGGAATGATGTTTCATGTGGTTTAAAATAAGGGCGCATCATATATTGAATCTATCATCAAGCAAGTATATCTACAAATAAAAATGAAATTTCAGAGTAACTACACAGAGGAAATTAAATTCTCTATTTTTTTTCAGAGCCAGAGGCATAACCAAGGCTTAACGTATCCCGTTCAAATGTGGTTGCCAATAATTCAACAAGGCTTAAAATTTTTAATTGATTTTACAATTCCCATTTATGAGCTTCATGCACTTCCCGCCTCAATTCTATGATTTCTACCTCCCTGAAAACCTTCACACTACTCCATCCTGGGATCGTTTAATTGAAGAGATTCTTATCTCCATTCCAGGTCGTCTGCTTGCCAATACACTCCAATCATTCCACTCCACCTCTAGTTCCCACCCAGAGACCACCAGCCCTAGGCTCTGATGGAGATTCTAACTGTTCACTCAGCGTCCCCCAGCTGTCTTCTAGACCAGCAGTTGTGGTTGAAGTCAGCACTCTCTCCTTTGCAGGGTCCACAGTACATTAAGGAAAGAGTACAGTCCACCTCAGTACATCTTAGACTTAATCAAATGCACTTTACTGTTTAAGAGTTAACCTGTTTTTTTGTAGTTAGTTCCCCAGAATGTAGTATTTAGTCACTGCTGAAATATTATGTAAAGACCTTTCCATACATTTTTGGCTCAACAGCAACATCTATGGAAACCAGCTTGTGTAATGGATGAGTCCAGTTATGTAGTGGAAAGGATTTTGGTTCCAAGAAAGGATGTGCATTCTATCCACTATGGACTCCATAATCTATAAATAATTACTTAGAAATAATATTAAAGATCTTATATTTCAAATTATTTGAAATAATGTATGAGATGAATATTTTCTACCTACAGAAATTAATTTTCATTGTCATGAATATTGATGATACTTTTGGAACAAATCCCACATATTTAAGTTATTAGTTCTCCTTCTATTTTCCATCAATAATTTAACTATGTTTTTCTATGTATAAAAAACATATACAGAAAGGATCTTCTTCCCACCCAACCATGTGAGCATAACTAAAATACAAGGATAACAATGCCATCTCGGTGATTCTATGAGATGAATTTCGGAAATCTCCCACCACTATTGCCATGCAATTTTTGTTTTATATGGTATTTATAATGCTACGTTTAGCCTATTAGCAATATATCATAGACCAACAGTTCTTCAATATATAAAAACATATGTGGAAGCAGCATGTGTGTATGAGATCCACGCTGTGGTCTATTCACAATGAATACCATTTCATAGAGTCATAGAACACTACAGCCTACAAACAGCCCTTTCAGCCCATCTAGTCTGTGCTAAACTATTCATCTGCCTAGTCCCATCGACCTGTACCCTGATCATAGCTCTACATACCCCTCCCATCCACGCACTTATCCATCTTTCTGTTAAATGTTGAGATCAAACCTTCATCTACCACTTCTGCCGGCACTCATTCCCCACTCACACCATGCTTTGGAGTGATGAAGTTAACCTTAAACTTTTCAGCTTTCATCCTTAACCTATGGCGTCTAGTTGTGGTCACAACCTTGGTGGAAAAAGCCTGGTTGTATTTACCCTATCTCTATCCCTCATGATTTTGTCTACCTCTCCCAAATCTCCTCTCATTCCTACGCTCCAGGGAGTAAAATCCTAACCTATTCAACCTTTCCCAGAAACGCTGGTCCACAAGTCCTGACAACATCCTTGTAAATTTTCTGTGCACTCTTTCAATCTTATAGACATCCTAATGTCCTGTTTTCAGACATCTTACAATCAGAAAACCTGAGCTTCTGTATGTGCAAAATCATGCCAGAAAGCACTTACTTGATCTAAGCGATACAAGGAGGATAAACTTTCCTTGTCTATGAAAAAGGATCTAGTGCTTTCCCGGTGCGTGTGATGAATAAACTCTTCTCGGGCTTCCAGCCGGGTACGAATATCGATTTTAACTGATGTCGAAACGACATATCGAACATGTCAGTTAAAATCCATACCTGTACTTGGACGGAAGCCCAAGAGGAGTTTATTTTCCTTGGCAGCATTCTGCACAGATAAGAGCTCTTAAAATCTAGAACTGCATTTTTAAGAAGAGGAGCTGGCCAAGTCTGCCCTTGGGTATGGGGCTAGATATGTAGTCAAGGTGGATACGTAAACAAGAGAAAGTTGGGTGGATATGTAGTCTGGCACTGTGTAGAGTACAGTACCATCAGAACAAGGGATGTAATTAACAAGATCCTCCTCAGAAAGCTGAAGTAAATCTTTTCTTCTAAGAGATTCTACCAGCAGACCGGGAGGTGAGGAATCCTTTAACAGGACGTCATCCTCTGTGCGAGTCGAGATTAGTCAGACTTCTCTGCGGTGACCATTTACTGATTTATCTTAAAGACAACTCAGAGCCTTCAGTGTTTTCATTGAATTAAAAGATCTGAAGCAAAATTTTTAAATGGCAGTGAGTTCTGTTTGGGATGACTTGCAAAGTGTACATCAGAGAGAATACAACAGAAAACTTATTTCCACAACAGGATCCCAGCTGAATAAATAAATAGCAGCTCGGCATTCCAATCTCTGCATGCCACAAAGCCAGACTCAGAGCAGATGATTGTAACATGAAATTTTAAATTCAGATTCACTTGTACGCTATTTCACTTTTAAGATGACTGGATTTGTGTGGTGTCTGGCGCAGTAAGGGTTGTCGAGCAAGTATTTGGCTCACAGTCAGGATGCAATGAGGTGTTGGAGACATGACAGGTGGAGGCACTGAGGAGGGGCTTGAAGGACAGCCACCATATGTCCACACGTATGTAAACTTCTCAATAGCCTGCCACTTGCTGAGGCAGGCATCACGAGCTACAGGCCTGGTTCGAAATGTCCCCTGTCACAAGATATGAAGGCAAAATCATGTCTGTCCAGCAGAAGCCAGATGATAGAGTAATAAAACACAGCAGACAAACTCATCAATGAGTAACATGGTCCCAACAAGCTTGTTCCATTTGCCCTTGTCTGGCCCACTTCTCTAAACCCCTATTATCCATTTACTTATCCAAATATCTTTTAAATGTTGCTAAAAGCTTATGCTGAAACAAGATGGCAGTGAATCGTTTAACAGGCCTTTGCTATGGATAAAATTTAGTAATCGTTTATTACCTCAACTTGCGTTTGACATCATTATAACATCTAGCAAGCTCTCGTAAGAAAGTCCACAATTTTGCAGAGAATGACTGCATGGAAATTTAATCTTTAACATTTAAAAGGTATATTTTGCAATAGAATTTTTAGGCTATTGACTGGCTTTACTTCAAATTCCTCCCCCAACCCCCAAAACACACACACACACTATTTTGTTAATATAACAGTTTGAACTTCTTAAATAACTAGTTATTTATATATAAGAAAAGGGGATCCATAGATCTGATGGGAAAGCACAGAACTGACTTTTTTTTACTTTACGAATTTACTACTGTGTTCTTTTACCAATATCTGTGAGGCTGGTCCGAGAATAAAAGTATTTTTATCAAGCCCAAATCTTCAGCTGGATGGCAACAACATACTGCTAACTGCTCAACCACACTGAAGTTTTAAATTCATAGATTATAACAATGCCATTAGACGCAAACAATCCATTTCTATGTTTACCCACTTTACAAGCAAATAGTTCTGGTGCTACTCAGCATGACCCTTTTCCACAGCCCTGTTTTTCTCATGGCCCATTAATGACTCCATCTGTTCTTTTAATGTAGTTTCCAACAATGGAGTCGACAAAATGCCTTGTGCCATTTGAGAATCAGGGTTCCTGTTCTTACTGCACTGGCCACATGCACTCAGTTCTTCCTGGGAGGTATACAGATCTCTCTCTCTCTCTCTACACTACATACAGTACATTCCTCTTTACTTGGACCATATACACTCATCAGCTGGGCCTCATCATTGTCTTTCATTATAGTCCGCCAGCTGTTATGGCTCTCAGTTATTCAAAAACTGTTGTGTCTCTGTGGCATCATTAAGTGAAGGAACATGGAATTAAAAGGCAAGAGAAAAGTTGTTGATTTAATCATATCCAGTGTTCTAAGTCAATGAAGGAGCTCAATAAACTTACCTCTATATTGACAGCATTATTTATCAAGCTAAACGGTACTTGAATTCCAGAGAGAGAGAGTAGAGTGAGAAGAAGATAGCTGTCTCTAACCTCACACAGGGTTGGAGCCCAGCTTTTCTCACAGGATTGGGAAGTGCCTGGTTTTAAAAGGATGATTTGAATACAGAACGCACCTTCATGCCTTCCGTGTCATTACAGGGGATTTCAACCAGGCCAGCTTGAAGAAGCCTCTGAACAACTACCACCTGTGGAATCAGAGGAGCCAAAATACTTGACCACTGTTATACCACCATCAAGAATGGTTAGCGTGCTATCCCATACCCACATTTTTCTAAGTCCAATCAACTAGCTATTCTTCTATTCGCAGCCTATAGGCAGACTCTAGCAACAATAGTAATGACCATGGTCAAGAGAGGAGGAGGAGTCCGTACAAGGCTGCTTTGAGTGGGTGGACCGGTGATGCACCATCAATAGCTCACCCTGAGACGTAAAGGCGAGGTATCGGCTTTTATTGACTGGAAGAAGGAACAAGCAGTGATTGACCACCATACTACATCCTGGAGACAGAGAGGCCGGGCTCAGACCTCAATCGCCTTTACACCGGGGTCTGTGGGAGGAGCCACAGGAGCAGTCAGCAGGGGGTGTGTCCAGACAGGTATATGTAGTTCACCACAACCGGACAGTATTTAGGGATTCATCTTCAAATCTGAATGAACATGCCACTGTTGACACCAACTTCTTTAAGATCTGTGTGGATGAGTGTGTGGCTTTGAGAATATACTGGACATCCCCATACCAAACACCATGGATGAACCAGGAGATTCATAGTCTGCTAAGGGCTAGATCTGTGGCATTCAAGACCAGTGATCCAGATATATACAAGACATTCAGATTTTACCTATGGAAGCTGATTTTTAAGAGTGGAAAAACAATTCCATTTGAGGTGGAATCAGATCCACATCAGCTCAGGTAGGGTTTGCAGACTATTACTTGCTACAAAGCAAGACCTAACATCATGAATGGAAGTGATGCTTCACTCCCAGATAAGCTTAATGCCTTTTATACACACTTTAAAAGGGAGAATAAAACTACACTTTTGTGATCTCTGCCTTGGAGGCTGACGTCAGAACATCTTTCAAGAGGGTGAACACTTGCAAGGCATTAGGCCCTAATGGCGTACTTCAGAGGGCACTGAAAACCTGTGCCACTCAGCTAGCGGGAGTGTTCAAAAACATCTTCAATCTCTCACTACTGTATTCGGAGCTCCCCACCTGATTTAAAAGTGTTACAGTCATACCAGTGCCCAAAAAAATCAACCTCAATTGCTATCAGCCAGTGGCACTCACATCTACTGTGATGAAGTGCCTTGAGAGGTTGGTCATGGCCAGAATAAACTCCTGCCTCAGCAAGTGCCTGGACCTGCTGCAATTTGCCTATCGCCACAACACAGTGGATGCAATCTCACTAACTCACCACTTGGCACTGGATCATCAGGATAATAGTAATACCAATGTCAGGTTGCTGTTTATTGATTACAGCTTAGAGTTGAACACAATCATTGCCTCAGTTCTTATAAATGAGCTCCAAAATCTGGGCCTCTGTACCTCCCTCTGTACCTGGATCTTTGACTTCCTCGCCGGAAGACCACAGACAGTGCAGATTGGAAATAATATCTCATCCTTCAAGACCATCAACATTGGTGCACCTCAGGGATGCAGGTTTAGCCCACTGCTCTGGGCCTGTACCCGCTAGAGTTTAGAAGAATGAGGGGAGACCTTATCGTAACCTATCAATCATTGAAAGACTTAGACAGAGTGGATGTAGAGAGGGTATTTCCTATAGTAGGTGAGTCTCAGATCAGAGGGGACAACTTCAGAATAAAGGGATATCCATTTAGGTGAAGGAATTTTTTAGCCTTAGGGTAGTGAATCTGTGGAATTTATTGTCATGGATGGCTGTGGAGGCCAAGTCATTGAGTATATTTAAAGCAAAGGTTTATAGGTTCCTTATTAGCTAGGTTATATGTTACAGGGAGAAGGCAGGAGAAGCGGATTGAGAGGGATAATAAATCAGCCGTGATTCAGCAATGGCAGAGCAGACTTGATCAGCTGAGTGGCCTAATTTTACTCCTATGTCTTATGGTCCTATGGGTTTTAAGTACTATTTAAAAAGACTGAAAGTGGTAGATTAATCTTTCCCTCCATCAGCCCACAAGTACTTTGCTACTGCTTGAGAGTCAAAACCTTATGCAAAGGTTGGCAGGCATACTTCCACTCACTATCTGCCAGAGTATAAGAGCACTGCCTGATTAAATACTAAAGCCCAGTTCAAATCATATTGTTCTTTGTCTGAGATACTTTACCTGTGCAGACACTGCCAAGGAATGAAATCAAGGAAGTTAACTATTTTTGGATACCATGATGATAGTTTCAAAGTCAGATTTTTTGAAGACTTGCAGCACAGTCAATATTCAGAACTTTTCAACTGAAAAGAAAATATTCCTTTCAATGCAGTCATACTTATTGGACATGTTACTCATTAATGCAAGCATTCCTGCTGCTGTCTCCATCAGATGGAGTATTTTCCAGATACTCTACAGCACAATTAATAATCAATGCCATTTAAGTTACTCTTGTTGCTATGGAGGAAGTCATTCATAATCTGGGAAAGTGATTCTCTCAGTCTGAATTTCTCAGACAATCTCGATATTTAGAGGTCCAAGTACTGGCCTAAAAATGATCAAATTATGGTATTGACCCAGCCACTACAGAAACAAGTAATACATATTTCCTAGGCTTGAACTGCATAGACTAATTCCATAAGACCAGAAAATAAACAAATATTGTGCAGGACATCACACCTTCCCCAGTGATCAAATATTTTACTGAAATTCAGAAGTCAACAAATGGGATCCTAAGCATTGCTTCTAGAAATCCCTTTGATTATTATTGAATGAAAGAAAGGCCAGTAGTAGGAACAATTAAAAAGTACTTTTGACAGCAGGTAGGATAGTTTATGAAGTCTAATCAAGTTTATTTGCAGACAATGGGACAACAAAGGCAAGCAAAGCAGTACACTTAGTTTCTAGAATTGAATTGACTTTATTTCTTACATCCTTCACATACACGAGGAGTAAAAATCTTTACATTTCATCTCCATCTATGTATGCCACGTGCAATCATAATAATTTATCATAAATAGAACAGTCAGTGTAATATAGAGTACACTCAAGTTTGTGTGAGTTCATCAGTCTGATGGCCTGATGGAAGAAGCTGTCCCGGTGCTTGTGGGTTCTGGCTTTTATGCTGCGGTATTGCTTCCTGGATGGTAGCAGCTGGATTAGATTGTGGTTAGAATGGCTTGGGGTCCCCAATGACCCTACGGGCCCTTCTTACACACCTGTCTTTGTAAATGTCCTGAATCATGGGAAGTTCACAACTACAGATGCGCTGGGCTGTCTGCAGCGATTAAGGGAGGTACAGTTCCCATACCATGCAATGATGCAGCCTGTCAAAATGCTCCCAATTGTGTCCCTGTAGAAAGTTCTTAGGATTTGGGGGCCCATACCAAACTTCCTCAACTGTCTGAGGTGAAAAAGGCGTTGTTATGCCTTTTTCACCAAACAGCTGGTGTGTATAGACCATGTGAGGTCCTTGGTGATGTGGTTGGAAGTGAGGGAGCCCACTCTTACAACCTTCTGGTGATCTGACAGGAAGTCCAGGATCCAGCTGCACAAGGCAGGATCAAGGCTGAGGTCCCTGAGCTTCTTGTTGAACTCGGATAGAATTATGGTGTTGAATGCTGAACTGTAGTCCAAGAACAGCATTCTCACATAAGCATCCTTCTTCTCCAGATGTGTAAAGACGGTATATAGAGCAATGGCTATTGCGTCATCTGTCGATCGGTTGTGTTGGTATGCGAATTGTAGGGGATCCAGTTTGGGTGGTAGCTTGCTGCAGATGTAATCTTTGACCAGCCTCTCAAAGCATTTGCTTATTATTGAGCTGAGTGTGACAGGACACCAGTCGTTCAGGAATGTTATCTTGGTCTTTTTTGGTACAGGGACAATGGTGGATAATTTGAAGCAGGAGGGCACTCTACATTGGGAAAGGGAGAGATTAAAAATGTCTGTAAACACACCTGCCAGTTGTACTGCGCACATCCTATGTACTCGCCCTGGGATGCCGTCCTGTCCCGCAGCCTTGTGACTGTCCACTCATTGGAAACATCTGCGTACCTCAGCCTCAGAGATGACCAGGTTGCAGGTTGTAGCAATTGCTTTCCTAGAAGGCTCAGATTTAGCAACATCAAACTGAGCTTAAAAGCAATTGAGCTCATCTGGGAGAGAGGCCGCGACGACGGCGGCACCACAACGTATTGGCTTTGAAGTCTGCGATGGTATGCAGCCCGTGCCACAAGCCACATGTGATATTTGTTGTGAATCTTGACTCAGTCTTCTCCCTATATTGTTGTTTCGCAGCCTTGATAGCTTTGCGCAGATTATGGCTGCCTAATGTATGACTGCAATACTGACCAAGTGAAGAAGATAGAACCACTACACAGTGCAATTATTGAACTTCTATTCAGACAAATTTTTGAAGCAAAATTGCCTCCATTCATGTAGGGAAATAGAAATGGGAGGCCATTCGTTACTCCGTTTGCTTTACCCCTCAATTAGATCATGCTGACCTATGTCTTAATTCCATTTATCTTTTGTGTATATACCCTGATACACACCAAAATGTACCTCTCTCTGTCATGAACATTCCAAGTGATCCCCAACATCCATGCATTTTAGTTGCAGCTCCAACTATCTTTTTAGTTCAAGTCAACACAGAATGGAACATACTAATGACATTAACTAATTTGTGTTGAAATGAGAAAAATGAAGATATTGCAGTGGAATTTTGCCCATCACAATGTCAAACTTCAGAGAAAGTCAAGCTTTCATTAAGCTCTGGATGTCTGCTAAAGGCAGACATCAGGTCTCCACAGCACGATCAGTTTTCCATAGCGAGCATGTATTATCCATGCCAATCAAGCATGTTGGACTTCTGCCATCCAGATTGGTTTTTAATCTGAAAATAGAATACTTCTTGCTAAATTATCTACATCCATTACTGTAATAGAGTCCCTAAAATTGCCAACACATGCAGGACTACTTTCAATATTTAGTGCAACTGTAACCAATCAATATTAGAGGATGACAAAATAGTTTACTAGGTAGTCCAAACAGCCACATCTCACTATGGGTGTGTTAATTTCACTTACGGGAATATTTTTCATATCCAGAGCATGTCTCATCATATTCTAATGGCTCCAACTACTTTTGCAAAAGTATGTTCAAAGTATAAACAATTCTAAACCCAAGGCACACAGTAGACTAAATAAACATTCTGACAACCTCTAGCTATAGAACAACCAAACCACAAATGTACTGCATCGTTTAGAGTTTGATTTTCATTATTTGTCTGACTCCTCAATTTTTATGTAGAATTTATAGTGCAAAAACAAACCATTCTGTGTTTCTGCCTCCTTCACTTCTCTAGCAACATCTCCTTCCTAGAGAACTCATCTAGCGTACCCCTAAATGCATACTTTCTTTTGCCTGAACCCACGATAGCAACTTCCACACTTCCACTGAAAAGTTAGAACACAGATCCAGAGGGATTATGGAAGGATCAGGAATTATATAGATTATACAACTGTGTTTTCCTGCAGAATAGCCACTTAGAAACTGTCAGCAGGCCAAAGCAGGAGGCAGTGAGGCAGGAAGTATTTCTCACGCTTGATGAAGCTGGAGGTCTTTCAGGAGCATCTCAAAAAAAGTGCAACAATTAGATCAGTATCATTGTCTAACTCCAATCTAGATTCTTACAAAATTCCTTGAGAACTTTACACGTAAGACCAATAGTGAAAATACAAAAGAGATTAGCCTACAAGTGTGACACACAACTCAACTTAAGAGAAAAATGAGACATCTGCTATTCGAAGGAGGATGTGGGAAAGTGCAGGAGTTTTCACTACAACTGGTGGATATCCCAGGAGGAGGCTGAGCTGAGTCATTAACAACATCAAAAGTTAAATATAGAGGCAGCTGGATGGAGGGGCAGAGAATTTGGTGATAGGACTGGTCATTGAACAACCCCCATCATCTGGTAAGATATTCAAGGAGCCAGGATGCATGGTCAGGAGAAGTATTTTCCATGGAAGTTTAAACTTCACTGAGGTCTCATAATCGAAGCTGAAAAACAGTCCTGTGCAATTAATTTTTCTAACCATCTGGCATTTAAATAATCAAGTCAAGTCTCTATAGAACTCCACGTCTTCTTACTTTTGTCCACTTAAACTCATATTTTCCTTCTTTGTCAATTAGATTAATACATTATTATCTTTATAGTTTAATATTTCCAACTGTATTTTGTAATATCATCTGACTTTGTGTCATTGATAAACTTCATTCAGAGCTTTTAGTATCATCTATGCTTTAATAAATATGGTGAATATATTGTGGATCAGCACAGATTTTTTTTTGCTGAACATCCCTAGCTATATCCTGCTAATTGGGTACCTACCCGTCTGTTATTCCTTCTCTGTCTCCTACTGTTCAGACATTTTCCCAGTTGAGTCTATCACTTCCTTTCAATCTTAGGACCTTCAGACTTAGTTAAATCTTTTTATGGGGGACTTTATGAAATTTCACATGAATGTATGTTTAAGTAAAAACTACAGACATACTTCATTAAAGAATTTTCTGTGATAGGCAGGATTCAGCCTTCTCAAAATCAGTGATTTTCTGAAAAATCATAATACAGTAATCAAACAATGCTAAATTTCCTGACGAAACTATGATCATGACAAAGGTACCATTATTAAAGCTGTTGCATCACAGCTTAATCCTGACCTTGAAAGCAGCTTATATGGAACGTCCACATTGTCCTCAGGACTGCATGGGTGTCCTCCGACATGCCGCAGACGGCTGTGGAGGCAAAGTCATTGAGTATATTTAAAACGGAGGTTGATAGGTTCTTGATTAGTCAGGGCATCAAAGTTGCAGGGAAAAGGCAAGAGAATGGGTTAAGAAGGATAATAAATCAGCCATGATGGAATAGCAAGCAATCTCATGGACTGAATAGCCTAATTTTGCTCCTATGTCTTATGGTTTTATACCAAAGATCATAGGCAGGAATGGTTGATAGGTTCTTGATTAGTCAGGGCATCAAAAGTTATAGGGCGAAGGCAGGAGAATGGAATTGAGAGGGAAAATAAATAAGGTGGTAGGGTGGAGATACTTCTCTACCGAAGGAGGTTTTAGGTGCTCCTTCCCTCCGTTAGCCAGCTGGTCACCTTTGGGCAAGGCGCAGCACCTGTTTATTCCACCCTCCCCCCCCATAATCAGGGTCAGATGGAGACACTGGAAGCAGGTGGTCAATGGATGGTCATACGAGTAACTGGTGCATATCACAAGCCCTGGGTATGTGATCATTGACACCATGTAGGCAATCTCTGAAGAGAATTGGTAATATTCTTTTGAGTTAGTGGTGGAGAGATGGTCACTAAACAAACTGTTATCATATATGGACAATCTGGCACACGCTCTCCATGGCCTACTGAATAAGCAGTGGAGCACCCTTTCGAACAGGCTCATTCTGCTCCGCTATCATAAGGATTGTTACAGAAAATCTTTCCTTCCAAATATACTAAGCATATACAACAGTTCATCTCTGTCCGACAGGAGAACACATATCATAGTACAATAGTTTCTGTTTTATTCTGTTCCATTGAGGGTAGGGGAGATTCAAACAAGAGGACATGAGTTGTGAGTTAGGGGGCAAAAGTTTAGGGGTAACACGAGGGGGAACTTCTTTACTCAGAGAGTGGTAGCTGTGTGGAATGAGCTTCCAGTAGAAGTGGTAGAGGCAGGTTCGGTATCGTTATTTAAAGTAAAATTGGATAGGTATATGGACAGGAAAGGAATGTAGGGTTATGGGCAGAGTGCGGGTCTGTGGGACTGGGTGAGAGTAAGCGTTCGGCACAGACTAGAAGGGCCGAGATGGCCTGTTTCCATGCTGTAATTGTTATATGGTTATTATTTTGTACAATATTATTGCATGTTGGTAAATTATTATTCTGTACTTTATTATTAGTTAATATTATTATATTTATTATTATTGCTAAGTGCATTTTAAATATTGCTGCTGTAATGAAATAATTTCCCATTCAGGATTAATAAAGTTATTATTATAATTAATGGCTGAGGTCACCCGTCTTGTAAAGACACTGCGCAGAAGGCAATGCCGAACCATTTTCATTTTAAAAAATTGCCAAGAACCATCATGGTCAAAGACCATGATCAGCCACATGATTTGACACGGCACATAATGATGATGATGAATAAGTCAGCCATGATGACTTGGTGGAGCAACTCGATGGGCCGAATGGGTTGATTCTGTTCCTATGTTGTATGGTCTTCTACCAAAGACATGTGGGTTGGTAGGCTAATTGAGCATTGCAAAATGTCTCTAGTATGTGGGCCACTAGTAGAACCTGGAAAGAGTTGATAGAAATGCAGCAAGAATAAAATGTGATTAGTGTAGAATTAGTGGAAATCATTATTCTTAGTAATTAGCACAGACTTGGTGGGCCAAGGTGTCTGTTTCGATGCTATACAATTCAAAACTGTAATGTTATGAATAAGAAATTATTCATTATACATGCTAAGTGCTTTTTAAACACATTTTCAAAGAAACATTGAAAACATCCTTGGATTACTTCCCTTGGACTAGAGTGCCTTTTTCAGGAAATCTAGTATCAGGCTTGTAAATGCTGTGGGCTGCCAGTTGAGGAATGATGGCTAAGTAGAGGAGGCTGACCTTGGTTCTTTTATTCAACCAGTAGAGCCAGTATGTTAGTACCTCTCCATCACTTTGAGGTACCTTCTGTAGATAGTTCGCCCCCCTAAAGCACACTGAGGGGTAAAATGAGTGTTGTCCACCAAATTGTGAGCTTTGACACTTAAACACTGCTCTCAGATGCCTGGGGGAAGGGGTGTACTATCACACCACTAGGAGAACAACGAAAGATGTAAACACAATAGCAACAATATGATGGGATGGTTCAGATGCAGGGATTTAACCCAAAACATTGATAATTCCTTTCCTCCCACAGGTGCTGCTTGACCAACTAAATTCTTCCAACAGTTTATTTGTTGTTGCAGATTCAACATTTGCAGTCTTATCTGTCTCCAGGGTAAACTTAATAGAATGTTCTGAGTAGCTCTAAATTTTAATACAAATGTTTAGGCTAAATATAATTTTGTCCATATTGGCTAACACAGTCAAAATTATTTTGAGGTCAGCCTATGGACTTAGAAGAAAAGCATCTACCTCCCTCCCAAAAACTCCCAACACCATCTGTGCAGTGGCTGGTTCAGCCTTCCTTTGAGGTGACCACTATCTGAGACAGATAATAAACACAAAGTACACTGCAGATGCTGTGGTCAAATCAACACGTACAAACACGCTGGAGGAACTCAGCAGGTCGGGTAGCATCCGTGGAAACGAGCAGTCAACATTTCAGGCCGAGACCCTTCGTCAGGACTGAAGGAGGAGGGGGCAGAGGCCCTATAAAGAAGGTGGGGGGAGGGTGGGAAGGAGAAGCTGGTAGGTGCCAGGTGAAAAACCAATCAGAGGAAAGATCAAGGGGTGGGGGAGGAGAAGCAGGGAGGGGATAGGCAGGAAAGGTGAAGAAGGAATGTAAGGGGAAGGCACTATGGGTAGTAGTAGAAGACAGAAGACAGAATCATGAGAGAGGTGATGGGCAGCTGGAAGAGGAGGCAGAGTGAAAGTGGGATAGGGAAAGGGAGAGGAAGGGAATTATTGGAAGTTGGAGGATTCGATGTTCATACCAAGGGGCTGGGTATCTGAGACAGATGTCATGTTCGAATCCCAGGGGAGGCTGGAAACATTGCTTTCAATAGCCAAGTAACCCACCCGCCCACACTGACAGAAATGGAAGAAGCTTGTTGGAAATCTGGCAGAGAAAAAAATAGAAAATAGCTCCTCCCCTGCTGCTTGGCTGGCGACACGTGGGTATAATTAATAACAGTGTGATGAAATGGTCAAAGGCCCTGGAACAGGAAAAAGTCTTCAAGCACAAATTGCAAACTCAGTTGGACCAGAGATTTTTATTCAGTTTGCCTCATTTCCATTCACCAGTACCAGTTGTTCACAAATAAACTGCACATTCACTATTCCACAGAATCAGAAACACTGAAACAAAAGGCTTTTTCACCAATTGTATCAGTGCTGGTCAGTAAAACATTCCCTGGCCTAATCCACATCCCAGCACTTGGGCAAAGTTCTTCAAGCATTTGTTGATTGTGAGGAGGGTTTCTGCCTCCATTACACTTTCAGCCACTGAGTTCCAGATTCCAGATGAAACTATTTTCTTCATCTTCCTTCTAATCCTAACATTATTTTAACTATATGCCCCCTGTGTGACTGCAGATCTGGTAGTTCAATTCAGTCATGTATCAATGGAAACAAAGGATTGCACTTACAAAGCACCTCTCTTGTTCTGAAGTTTGATATAATTAATAAGTAGGAAAATATTTTAGAAGGTCAGTCACTCTCACTGTTGCCTGATCACAATGGTTTAAACACATTCTTGACATTTCCGCACAATTACTTCTGCCAAATTCATAGTTATACCAAGTTTCTTCGGTGTATTTGGATTTCACCATTTTGGATACTGTTGTAGGGGATTACCTCCCAGGAGAATGTCACAGAAACCTGGTTACTGGCACTGAGCATGGGTACGAGGTGCAAAAGAGAAAGAGGGAGAACAGGGGTGCAGTAGCGATAGGGGACTCAATAGTTAGAGAAACAGTCAAGAGGTTCTATAGACATGAACAGGACACCTGGATGCTATGTTGCCTTCCAGATGCCAGGGTCAGGGGCGTCACGGATCACATCCGTTTTGGAGAGGGAGGGAGAGCAGCCAGATGTCTTGGTCTATTTAAAGCAGAAAGGAACATCACAAATCCTGAAGGTTATGTTGCCTGCCTAGTGCCAGTTTAAATAGTTCCTGAGAGTGGGGTCCTTGCTGCCTCACAGCTCTCATGACCCAAGTTCAACCCTGAACTTGAGAACTGTCTGAATGGAGCTTGTACATTCTCCCTGTAACTGCACGTGCTCCCCCCCCCCCACCCCCAGCTGCTCCAGTTTCCTCCCACATCCCAATGACATGTAGGTTGGTAAATTAATTGGCTACTGTGAGCTGTCCGTAGTACGCGGTAGAATCTGAGGAGGTAATAGGAAAGCAGAGAAAAATAAAATGGTAGCAGTGTAGATTTGTGTAAAAGTGTGGATTAAGTGGGCTTTAGAGCTTGTTTCCATGATCTGACTCCAGTTCTATCCATGTCTTTGTTTCCCAAATGTGAAATAAAGAAGTACAAAAAAGTAGGGTCTAATTAGCAAGCAGAATCAACAGACGTTTCCTGCATCACTACCTAACAACAAGGACAGTTTGGCAGAGGGCACATGATCAGTGTAGAATGTATAGCCCAAGAAGCTGTACAGAAGAGAGGGTTTATGAATAATGGGATTAGGTTTTTGAAAGTAGTAGGCTATTTTAAAAATGTTAATACAAACCATGGCACAGAACTAGATTGCTGTAAAACTTATCTAGGTCACTACTGTCCTCCATGGGAAGATACCTCTGTCCTTACGTATTCTGGCTTTTATATGACTCCAGACCCACCAACGTAGATAACTCTCAACTGCTCTAGCAAGTCATTCCGCTGTCCCGTGCCTGGCACGTCAAACATAGAAAAATTAAAACCAGATATCTTGACATCAGTGGACCAATAAGAGACTGCAGTTGCTGTAATCCGGAGCAACAAACAACATGGTGGAGGAGACTCCTCAATACTGAGCTCAAATCTCATGAAGTCCCATGGCATCAGATGAAATGTGGACTAAGAGGCCTTGTCCTCATTAACCCTGCATTCTCCCTCAGCTGATGGATCAGTGTTCATCCACAACAACTAGAGGAGGCAATGAAAAGCACAAGAGCATAGAAGGGTGAGTAAGTTCCATGTCATCACCAAGAATGGTTTAGTAGTACCACTACTAACCAAGCCAGCTGAATCCTGGACCTGAAGAGATTGTGAGTGAACCAATATAAGGGATGGACCTATGAGGGATGGGAGATGGAGAGGAGAGCCTCATCCTCACCTGTCCACCTGTGGCAGATGCACCTGTCTGTTATGGGAGTGGGAAAGTTGACTGCTGCATGCTCCTTGTGGAGATGAACTCTCATCTCCACAGAGAAGACACTTTACATTGTTAATGAAAACCAAAACACATTACTATAAATGCTAACAGGAAATTCTGGAAAAACTCAGCATCTGTGGAAAGAAAAACTCCTGGAGCCTTCATTATAACTGAAAAAGAGAGACAAACTTGTTTCTTATAATGCTAGGTACAAATCCAGATTGATGGAGACTTCTAGTAGTGACTGACCAGATTTGGTGAATTACATGATTGGTGGGATATGTTCACCTCCTTTCGACATCATTAACTCCTTTAGTATCGTACCCGGAAGCGATGACAAAAGGTTCCCTTGCCAGCACTGGCATTCATGGCTGGCTGCTCCCAGATGCATACATGGATGATCCTGCTACAGTCTTCTAGCACCACCAAATACAATGTCTAGAAGCCTTGTATCCAGCTCTCTGCTGTGCCCTGACAGGTCAGATCCACTCCCTGTGTAAGTGCTCGAATTTTCTCCAGTCACCATGCTACTACCTTTTGAGCTTTGGATTAATTTTACCTAATACTTCTAACTTATGATTTAAGATGTCCTTCTTGGGGGAGCTACGATGGCACTTAACAGCAACTCCTTCGAACTCATTTGCGGAAACAGCTTTATCTCCACCTCGGGTGTCTCTCTTTTTCCCTATCAGGGGGAAGGGGATCCGTTGGAGACCCTGACCTGGAGTTACACTCAGACTGGTTCTCTGCAGTGGTGGGATTCTCTCCCGGGGGCTCATGACCAACTGCTTTTCGAAATCCCAAGGACAAGGCCTAGAAGACAAGCACACCTTCAGGATTCCGGGGCTTCATGGCCCTGTGGATGAGCTGATTCTATAGCGGTGCTGACTGAAGCGTTGCGGGAGAAAACGGAACAGCAGATCAGCTGCCGGGGGCTCTGTACGCAGCAAATCGCTCTCTCTCTCTGTCTCGCTGGTGGGGGATAGCTTGTTGCCAATTCTCGAGTCAAACAGCTTGGGGGTGGGGGGGGGGGGGAGTGATGCAACAGACTTCATCATCGGAAATCAGCAAGTTGTTTTGTTATGCCTCCCTTTCTGCTATGAAAGGAGACACCTCTTTATCCCTTTATCCCGGGAGAGGGAGAGGGAGGTGGAAAAGGAGAGGGAGAGGGAGGTGGAGAAGGAGAGGGAGGTGGAGAAGGAGAGGGAGGTGGAGAGGGAGAGGAAGAGGGAGGTGGAGAAGGAGAGGGAGGTGGAGAGGGAGAGGGAGGTGGAGAAGGAGAGGGAGGTGGAGAGGGAGAGGAAGAGGGAGGTGGAGAAGGAGAGGGAGGTGGAGAGGGAGAGGGAGGTGGAGAGGGAAAGGGAGAGGGAGAGGGAGAGGGAGAGACTGTGGTATGTTGAATTGTCGGGCGAGTGATTAGTTTTTGTTGTACTGCAGATCACGGTCTTTACTGGCGGCTTTGCTTTTGCTTGATTGGTGGGTGGAGGGTGCTAATGCTTTGTGACGGAAGTGAGTGGGGGGGTGGGAGAGTGCTGTTGCTTTGCTGCTGCTTATGCCTGGGAGGGGCGAGTAGGGGAGGCTTTGGGGTTCTAACATTTTTATTGTAATTCATTCTTTGGGGCACCCTTCTGTTTTTGTGGATGTCTGCGAAAAACAAGAATTTTAGGATGTATATTGCATATATTACTCTGATATTAAAGGGAACGATTGACCTGTTATGTCTGAAATCAGCAACACAGCACTAGCTGTGAATAGCGACTACTAGATTGAGCAGGCAGCATGAAGACGATCAGGTGTTTGGACCCTCACTACCTCAAACATACCACCTTTTCATGACTACCATCAGGAAGGAGGGACAAGGGTCTGAAGAAGCACAATTACATCTTATGATCAGCTTCTACCCCCTCCTCCATTAGATTTCTGAATGGTCCATGAACATTACTTCACTATTTTGCTCTCTTTTTGCACTGTTTATGTTCCTTATCTATAGTATTTCTTTATGCATTGCACTGTAATGCTGCCACAAAACAACAAATTTCACAATGTATGTCAATGAGAATAAAACCTCTGATTCAATCAGACTGAGATACTGAAGGTGCACATGTCCGTCATGTAATGTGATTCCCCATGCCTGAACACATCTTCAGCAGTAAGCCCTTCTACACCATGCATGCCTGCAGCCCGTTAAGTGCACTTCCAATTCTCCCAGTACTACACATGG
The DNA here is from genome assembly GCF_048418815.1 of Hemitrygon akajei. Classification (NCBI taxonomy): domain Eukaryota; kingdom Metazoa; phylum Chordata; class Chondrichthyes; order Myliobatiformes; family Dasyatidae; genus Hemitrygon; species Hemitrygon akajei. The sequence continues at coordinate 38,372,418 of NC_133144.1, read as the reverse complement.
ACCCATTAGGCAGAGCATGCAAGCACTGAAAAGCAATGGAGGTGAGAAGTCTTAACGGTTATTAGGAACAGATTTCAGCATAGTCAGTTAACCTCCAAGATACAAACTGTAGATGGCCCAAATGTCCCTGTAAACTGTAAGACAAACAGCGTTATACAGTGGAAATGGGTTTGGTCTGAGAGTGATAACATTTGGCATATTTTGGAAAAAACGTCACTCAACTGCATTCAGTAATGCCAGAAAACAATCTGGCATATGTTGTGAAATTTGTTAACTTAGCAGCAGCAGTACATTCCAATACATAATAATACAGAAAGAAAAAAAAAAGAATTACACTAAGTTTATATGTGTATATTAAATAGTTAAATTAAAAATAGTGCAAAAATAGAAATAATAAAAATGAGGTAGTGTTCATGGGATTGATGTCCATTTAGAAATCGGATGGCAGAGGGGAAGAAGCTGTTCCTAAATCATTGAATGTGTGCCTTCAGGCTTCTGTACCTCCTTCCTGACAGTAACAATGAGAAGAGGGCATGTCCTGGTTGATGGGGGGTCCTTAATGATGGACACTGCCTTTTTGAGACATTGCACCTTGAAGATGTCTTGGATATTACAGAGGCCAGTACCCAAGATGGAGCTAATTTTACAACTCTCTGTAGCTTCTTTCAATCCAGTGCAGTAGCCACCACCCACCACCCCCTATGCCAAACAGTGATACCATCTGTCAGTACTTCTGTAGAAGGTTTCAAGTGCTGAATTAGTAGCTTGAATTCATCATTTAATGCACAATCCATGCCAGAAGATGATCAACCATACAAGCATGACCTGCCCTAAACAGTCCCCACTCACATTCCCAAAATGATGACAGATGACCCAGAAATTGTTGTGATTGTGTGTTTAACTTGGAAAAATCCAGATTCCATCCTATAACATTGGAAGGAATGTAAATAGATTTTTAGGCTGCTCTATGTTTTTCTGAAGTAATGTGCAAAGTATGAAATATAGCTAAAAGTTCAACAGAGAAATCCCACTGCAGGGAATAATCTTTGCTTTATACTAGATGAGATATTGAGTACACCCCCCCCCCCCACAAATACAGCTGCATGAAAGACATAAAACTAGGAAACATTCTGTGCAATGGTGCCAGCATTAACAGTTAACAACCATGCTTCCTGTAAACAGTAACTATTGACATGTTCTTCCTAGAGAACATGTGTTTTATCAGCCCAAAGATCTGAAAGTTCTGAAGAAAATAGCTCCATTGTATCCCAGAATCCCATTAATGTTCTTCCGGGATGAGGCAATTCACTGGAGGTGGGGCCACATATGGCAAATGTCTGACCTTCTGGAACAAACAACCATCAAATGAGGAATACCACAGAGGAAGGAATTTTGTTCATAGATGGAAATCAGAGGTTTTCCTGGGCAGACACAATAAGATAGGCTGAGATAATGGAACAATTTATCCTTGGTGCAATAATATTCTCTCATTACCTTATCCCTTCCTCAAGAAACCAAGCATTTTTCTTTCAAGTAATCTGTGATATCTAATAAAGTCTGACATTTACCCCCACGTGATCTGAGAGCTTCCAGAGCTTTTCCCACAATCACTACACTCTGAAGGGAATGATAAACTAGTCAGCTACTTAATACAAGGAGACAGGATCCAATCTAGTCAGTTCTCATATCACTTTGAAAGAACTTTGGATTTCATAGTTGGCTGAAATTAATAAGGAAGTTGAGGAAGAAGGGGAGGCCAAAGAAGGCTGACATTCCCTCTTGGTTCCAAGCTCCACTGGGTCACAGCTGCCTTGAAGATTACCCTTCCTACCCATCTCAACCAATTGAAAATCCTGGTGTGGTACAAGTCTGGTTGTCTGGTCCATACAGCGCTGCTAGCAAGTTTGTGGGCCCTGTAGAATTTTCTCTATTTCTGCAAAAATATGACCTAAAATGTGATCAGATTTTCACATAAGTCCTAAAGCTAGATAAAGAGAACCTAATTAAATAAATAACACAAAAAACATTATACTTGTTCATTTATTTATTGAGAAAAATGATCCAATCTTACATGTATTTGCTGGAAAAAGTATGTGAACCTTTGCTTTCAGTAACTGGTGTGACCCCTTTGAACAGCAATAACTTCAACCAAACATTTCCAGTAACTGTTGATCAGTCCTGCACATCAGCTTAGAGAAAATTTAGGCCATTCCTCCTTACAAAATGCATCAACTCTGGGATGTTGGTGGGTTTCCTTGCAAGAACTGCTTCCACAAGTTCAGTATTGTGGTCCCTCCGCAATATTTCTATAGGACTAAGGTCAGGACTTTGATTCAGCCATTCCAGAACATCAATTTTCTTCTTTTTAAACCATTCTGTTGTTGATTTACTCTTGTCTTTTGGATCACTGTTTTATTGCATTGTCCAACTTTCAATAAGCTTCAGGGGATGGACTGCTACCCTTGATACAATTTTGAGTTCATTGTTCTCTCAATGATTACAAGCTGTTCAGGCCCTGAAACAGCAAAGCAGCCCAAACCATGATGCTCCTACCACCATGCTTCAGAGTTGGGATGAGGTTTTGGTGTTGGTGTGCAGTGCCCTATTTCCTCCAAACATAGCTAAGTGCATTTCTCCTAAAAAGTTCAATTTTGTCTCATCTGCCCACAGAATGTGGTCCCAGAAGTGTTGTAGAACATCCAAGTGATCTTTGGCAAACTTGAGACATGCAGCAATGTTTTTTGAAGAACAATGGTTTCCTCCATGGTGTCTTTCCATGTTCAGTGTTTTTCTTATAGTGGACACATGAACAAAGACTTTAGCAAGTTCTAGAGATTTCTGCAGGTCTTTTGCTGTTACCCTTGGGTTCTTTTTCACCTTCTTCAGCATTACATGTTGTGCTCTTGGTGTGATCTTTGCAGGATGCCCACTCCTAGGGAGAGTAGCAACAGTACTGAATTTCCTCCATTTGTAGACAATTTCTCATCCTGTGGATTGATGAATACTCAGGTCCTTACAAATGCTTTTGAGCCTTTTCCAGCAATGCATCTCTACAATTCATCTTCTAAGGTCCTTTCAAAGTTGATTTGATCGAGACATGGTGCACATAAGCAGATCCTTCTTGAGAAGAGCAGGCTCTGTCAGTAACCTGACTTTGTGTGTCTTTTTTTTAATAGGGCAGAGCACCTCTACAACCCATCCCTCCAATCTCATCTCATTGATTGGAACACCTAACGCCAAATAGTTTTTATAGAAGGCATTACCCCAGAGGGTCACATACTTTTTCCAACAAACACATGTAATATTGGATCATTTTTCTCAATAAATAAATGAACAAATATAATGTTTTGTGTTATTTATTAGTTGGGTTGTCTTTATCTAGTTTTAGGACTTACATGAAGATCTGATCACATTTTAGGTCATATCTATGCAGAAATAGAGAAAACTCTAAAGGGCTCACAAACTTTCTAGCACCACTGTTCCTCTCCAATCCACCTATTTCAACACTTCAAACCAACAATATCCATACATCAAATCAGCCCTTCAAATCTCTACAAATTCTACAAAGGCCTTCTATCATCTCTTGTGGCTGATGATCATGCCTCTGATAAAGGCTGATCAACTCGAAACATTCACCCCTCTCTATCCACGTACACTGCTACACACAGGGTCAAATCAGGCACTGTGAGGAAGAAAAGTGGGCAGCCATTCCAATCCTGTCAGGAAGGTTGGAATCCTGGTTTCCCTAAGCTGTGAATTCAAGGAGTTCAGACAGTGTCCGTTACTAATTGCTCCCAGCCGCCCCCACTAAAACATGCATCATTGGGAGATTCGACTGCAAATCCTCCCTGTGGTTAAATAGGTACAGAATCAGAATCAGGTTTATTATTACTGACGTATGCCAAGAAATTTGTTGTTTTGCAGCAGCAGATTTATAATAGGTTGTGTATTTATGAAAATATGCAACACTTAAAAAGTACCATGAGTTACAATAAGAAGTATAAAAAAATAAATAGGTAGTGCAACAAGAGAGCAAAAAGTGAGTTAATATTCATGGGTTCATGGACTGTTCAGCAATCTGATGGTGGAGAAGAAGCTGTTCCTAAAACTTTGGGTATGTGTCTTCAGGCTCCTGTACCTCCACCTTGATGGTAGCAACGAGAAGGGGGCATGTAAAGATTTTTTGTACTAGTTCATCCTTTTAAATAAAATTTGTCAGCCTCCCAGCTAACAACAGGAATTCAAATCCCACTCGAGAGTTCTGATCACGTTCAGACTGGCTAAGTCTAATGCAGAACCAAGGTAGTGCTGCCCCACTGGGGAGGCTTCTCTCGGACGCAGCATCAAACTGAGATGCCACCTGCCTTCTCAGAGTGGCATTAAAAGATTATGCAGCAATATGAGAGTATGGGACTTAATTTTTCTGAGTGACTATTTTTCTTTAAATAACAGATTACCTGAAATTTATGAAAACTGCCAAGCTTGAGTATATGTACAGTGAAAGTATTTACATCATTGTACAGCAATAACCCTTTTTTTTATTATTTCCTTGCTAAATAGGATAGTATTCAGTGGTGATTTTGAAATCAAGGTTCCAGTCATACAATTTAATCAACTCATACAAAAGAGAAGTAGCTAACCATAGCACAGTTTTACCACAAGCTATTAAAACATTGGTTGCAGTTAATAAAACTCTTAAATTTAAAAAAAAACACAGAACCAGCTGTCGAGTGCACTATATTTTTATTCGACAACTGAACAAAAGTTGGACAAATGCCAATCACCTCAGGAGCCTGCTTTTCCAGACACACATCTGCAGCAGTAGAAGAGGCGGAAGTGACTTCAGCAGTGTCTGGCCATGAATTATATTTTTCTTCCAAATCCCCAGGCTCACTCCCCCTTTAAATACTTTCTCTGTAACAATTTCCACAAAATCTATAATGTGAGCAGAGTTACCATCACTGCAGGACAGGAAGGAAACATTAGGCTCCAGGGCACCTTCGCACTTGTTTGTATATGAGTTTTAGAAATATTGCTGATGGGAATTCAAACTGTCTAATTACAGCCAAGATCAGCCACAGAGTGGTGATCAAAGTTGCTATTCTGAGAAGACGACCAAATCTGGCATCCAATGGCCCAGGAGCTGGGCTAACTGAAGGTAGGGCATACATGACAAAAACTTGATCATTGGTAGTCCAAGATGTTGCAAGGATGTAGCTGCAATTATACTAGAACATTACTAGGGTTGGAGAGTCATGGTTATGAGGACAGACAAGTGACAGTGGGATTGTTTTCTTCGCAATCAACGAGGAGGTGTAGTCAATTGAGGTGCGCAAAACCATGAAAAGTCTGGAATTAGTGGCAACTATACAAGGCAAATGACTTTCTGCAATGGAACCATTCTGTGAGAGGAGAATAACCAAGGCACTGTTTACTTAAGTAATTAGAAGAAGGATTAGAAGCAAGCTGTGGAAAAACATTTTACTCAATAAGTAGTGAAGGGGTCTGGTACTCACAACGTGAAGGGCAATGGAGGCAGAAACCATGACCGTATTTAAAAAACACTTAGTGGCTGCTGCAATATCTAACACATGCAAGGCTGTGGACGAACAAATGGGAAGTGGATTAACCAGAAGTCCACTTAAGGCCAAGAAGTTCAAAACCTGCATAATGATCTACTTTATGTGATTTTAGTTGTTTTCCATTCCTATATTTTGAGTTTCAATGCATAGATATTCACCCCTACTAAAAATGAGTTATATTCTGCCTCTGAAACTCATTCTACAAGTCTCCTTAGAATGGATTTTGGAGACAGAACATTGAGTAGCACTGTCCTAATAAAGGATCTTGGCCCAAATCTGTCGACTTTTCCATAGATACTGTTTGAACTGCTGACTTCCTCCAGTATATTGTGTGTCTTTCTCTGGATATCAGCAGCTGCAGAATCGCTTATATTAGTGAGTAGCACTACCAGCCAAGGATGAATTCACAGCCAACAGTGGTTTAAGTTTCGTCAGAAATATCAAGAAAAAGATCTGCAAAGAACATAGTTGGATTTTGTATGATGTTTCCATAAATGCATTTGCTATATTATATACTCAAATATCATAGTAATGACTAAGCTTAACAATACCAAACATCAATAGTTTATTCCCCTCCATAGATGCTGCCTGACTTACTGAGTTCCTGCAGATTTGCTTATGTTTTCAAACATCTGCACAATCTCTTTGTGTTTAAATAAAGTCTATACTTCTCAAACAATTATTGGAAGCAATGTTCTTTCCTAGAAACAAGAAATATTTTAGTGATTAGTGTGATTTTGAATTGCAGTGAATGCCTACAGTCATCAGAAGTTTACATTTAATAAAAGGAAATTTGTACAATTCTCTGCCAGTGAGGTACTTTTGGACAGTTGCAAAATATATTACACCCGCCAACTACATACAGTGATATCTGATTACAGAACAATCTGCTTAGGAGGTGTTGGTTTTGTAATAAATATTGGCGAGGACAATAGAACAATTTCCTTGCTGTTATTCAGAACAGTGGGCTGGGATTTCTTTCCCCACTGAGAAATCAGTCATGATCAGGACTTAATGTGACATCCAAAGTAGAGAGTTACATCACCTTATAAATATTTGTCAAGAACATGTATTCAGATTTGGGGGGAGACAAAAAATCCTGAACTGAGCTTAACTGGGAAGGCCAGCAGTTATTTGTCATCTCCAGTTGAACTTTAGGTGGTTCTTACACTACTGTCGGTGATCTTGAGGATGATTAATTTTGACAGTTGTTGGAGTTCTGCTTGAACTTACAAACGTAGACTTACATTGGGAGGGAGAGTTACTTGCTTGGGAAAGCAAGTACTTGCTTAATTAATTATTGTTTCAACTTTTCAACCTGCGTTCTCACAGTACTCCTGTGAGATTCAGAGATGGTGTATTCAAATCCTATGCTAGACATGGGGTGTAAAGAAACACTCTAGACCCATTCAGAGGGAGAGTTTAAGCCAACTTGCCAGTTCAAGTACGGTAGTATTATTTGAAGATGGCAAAAGAGTTATAACTAACAGAAGTTCTGTCACATTGCCAGATAGGGAGTCTTTCTGGGTGGATTTCTTAAAGATGTTGAATCAACTAAAGATAGGGGCTTCATGGAGGAAAGTATTGTGATGAAAAATAAAACCAACCATGTTGTTACTAAACGATGGAGTAAGCTCAGCCAGTCCATCACAGGTAAAGCCATCCCCACCATTGAGAACATCTACATTTGTGTTGTCCCATGAAAGCACCGTCCATCATCAGGGAGCCCCACCACCTAGATCATGCTCTCCTCTCTCTGCTGCCATCAGGAAGGTGGTACAGGAGCCTCAGGACTCACACCACTGGGTTCAGGCTCTTGAACCAAAGAGGATAACTTCACTCAACTTCACTTTCCCCGTCATTGAAATTGTCCCACAACCTATGGACTCATTTTGAAGGACTATTCATCTCACATTCTTGATATTTATTGCTTATTTATTTATTATTATTTCTTTTTGCATTTGCACAGTTTGGCCACTGGTTGATACGGTCTCTCATTGATTCTATTATGTTTATTATTTGTTATGGATTTATTGAGTATGCCCATAAGAAAATGAATCTCAGGGTTGTATATGGTGACATATGTACTTTGATAATAAATTTACTTTGAAATTTGTCTTCACTTTTTCTTCCTTTCTGTCCAAGTTTTCACTACCCCAACTGACATTGTACTCTGGGTGATGTCAAATTTTGACTGATCACGCTCTTTAAAGGTCTCAGTGTAGCGATGTGCTACACACAGCGCTGAAATATCGACACACAGTTGGTAAGTCGTTTCAAGACTAGTTTATTCAAACGTCGTGGTGTTGGTATTTCAATCCCTAGCGCCCGCCCTCTCCGGGCGGAAATGACGTCAGAGGTGCATTACCAAAGTCTCTCCCCGCGCGCTGGCTATTTGTGAGCTGGTTCGCCTGCACAGAAAGTGGGTCACCACATAACCCCCCCCCCCCAGAACTGGTGATACACCCCCCCCCCCCAATGTCCTCAGTCTGGGTCGGACTCTGTTTGGGAGGTCTGCCTCTGCGCCGCGGTGCCTGAACCGTGACTGGCTGCGCCAAGTCCACATGGGCTGGTTTGAGTCGGTCCACCGTGAAAACCTCCTCTTTCCCCCCCAATGTCCAGAATGTACGTGGACCCGTTGTTGTTGATAACCCTGAACGGCCCCTCGTACGGCCGCTGTAGCGGTGCCCGGTGTCCGCCCCTTCGTACAAACACAAACTTACAGTTCTGCAGGTCTTTGGGTACATGGGTCGGGGTCAGTCCGTGCTGTGAAGTCGGTACGGGGGCCAGGTTGCCGAGCCTTTCGCGTAGCCTGTCCAGGACTGCTGCAGGTTCTTCCTCTTGCCCCCTTGGGGCTGGTATGAACTCTCCCGGGACGGCCAGGGGTGCGCCGTACACCAACTCGGCCGATGAGGTGTGCAGATCTTCTTTGGGCGCTGTACGAATTCCAAGCAGGACCCAGGGAAGCTCGTCCACCCAGTTAGGTCCGCTCAGGCGGGCCATGAGAGCCGACTTCAAGTGACGGTGGAAGCGTTCCACCAGTCCGTTCGACTGTGGGTGGTAGGCAGTTGTGTGGTGTAGCTGTGTTTCCAACAGGCTGGCCACAGCCGACCACAGGCTGGAGGTGAACTGGGCGCCTCTGTCGGAGGTAATGTGGGCCGGTACCCCGAAGCATGCTACCCAGGTTGCGATCAGTGCTCGAGCGCAGGAATCAACAGATGTGTCGGTGAGCGGGACCGCCTCTGGCCACCTCGTGAACCGGTCTACCACCGTTAGGAGGTACCGCGCTCCTCGGGACACTGGTAGGGGGCCCACGATATCCACATGAATGTGGTCGAACCTCCAGTGGGTGGGTTCAAACTGCTGTGGCGGGGCTTTAGTGTGCCGCTATACCTTGGCTGTTCGGCACTGCGTGCACGTTCTGACCCATTCACTGACCTGCTTGCGAAGTCCGTGCCATGCGAACTTGCTGGAGACCAGCCGGATGGTTGTCCTGATAGATGGGTGCGCCAAACCGTGTATGGAGTCGAAAACCCGCCGCCTCCAGGCTGCCGGGACGATGGGGCGAGGTTGGCCGGTAGCCACGTCTCACAGGAGGGTCCTATCACCTGGGCCTACGAGAAAGTCCTGCAGCTGCAAACCCGAGACTGCGGTCCTGTAGCTGGGCATCTCATCGTCTGCCTGCTGTGCCTCCGCCAGTGCTGCATAGTCCACCCCCAGGGACAGGGCCTGGATAGCTGGTCTGGAGAGTGCATCCGCCACGACGTTGTCCTTTTCCGTCGTGTACTCCGAGATGTAGGACAGATGTCACTGCTGGCGAACCGACCAGGGATCGGACACCTTCGTGAACGCGAAGGTTAACGGTTTGTGGTCCGTGAACGCGGTGAATGGTCTGCCTTCTAAGAAGTACCTGAAATGCCGGATTGCCAGGTATAGCGCCAACAGTTCCCGGTCGAAAGCACTGTATTTGAGCTCGGGTGGTCGCAGGTGTTTGCTGAAAAACGCCAGGGGTTGCCAGCGACCCTCGATGAGTTGTTCCAGCACTCCACCGTCTGCCGTGTTGGAAGATCCACTGTGAGGGCGGTAGGGACGTCCATTCTGGGGTGCACTAGCATCGCGGCGTTTGCCAAGGCTTCTTTCGTTTTAATGAAAGCGGCGGCGGACTCCTCGTCCCAGGTAATGTCCTTGCCCTTACCCGACATCAGGGCACATGATTCGGGCAGCTGAAGGGAGGAAACGATGGTAGAAATTTACCATACCCATGAATTCCTGAAGGCCTGTGATTGTGTTGGGTCGGGGGAAATGGCGGACTGCATCTACCTTAGCGGGCAGAGGGGTTGCCCCGTCTTTAGTAATCCTGTGGCCCAGGAAGTCGATGGTGTCGAGCCCGAACTGACATTTGGCTGGGTTGATTGTTAGGCCGTATTCACTCAGTCGGGTGTAGAGTTGACGGAGGTGGGACAGATGCTCCTGACGACTGCTGCCAGCTATGAGGATGTCGTCCAAATAGATGAAAGCGAAGTCCAGGTCGCGTCCCACCGCGTCCATTAACCGCTGAAACGTCTGTGCGGCATTCTTTAGGCCGAACGGCATGCGGAGGAACTCGAAAAGGCCGAAAGGGGTGATGAGTGCCGTTCTGGGGACGTCGTCCGGATGCATCGGGATTTGATGGTATCCCCAGACGAGGTCCACCTTGGAGAAGATCCGTGTGCCCTGCAGGTTTGCTGCAAAATCCTGAATGTGCGGCACAGGGTAGCAGTCCGGTGTCATAGCCTCGTTCAGCCTGTGGTAGTCTCCGCATGGTCTCCAGCCCTCTGTTGCTTTGGGCACCATGTGCAGGGGGGAGGCCCATGGGCTGTCGGACCGCCGTATGATCCCCAATTCCTCCATCCGCTTGAATTCCTCCTTCGCCAGGCAGAGCTTTTCCGGAGGGCGCCTTCGTGCGCGGGCATGGAGGGGTGGTCCCTGGGTCGGAATGTGGTGCTGTACCCTGTGTCTGGGCATGGCTGCCATGAACTGCGGTGTCAGAATCGATGGGAAGCCCGCCAGGAGTCTGGTGAATTCATTGTCCGACAGCATGATGGAGTCCAGGTGTGGGGCCGGCAACTTGGCTTCACCCAGGGAGAACGTCTGGAAAGTCTCGGCATGTACCAGTCTTTTCCCTTGCAAGTCGACCAGCAGGCTGTGAGCTCGCAAGAAGTCCGCCCCCAGGAGTGGTTGGGCCACCACAGCCAGTGTGAAGTCCCACGTGAACCGGCTGGCGCCGAACTGCAGCTGCAGTGTGTGGGTGCCGTAGGTCCGTATCGTGCTGCCGTTTGCGGCCCTCAGGGTGGGTCCTAGCTTCTTGTTGCGCGTGTCGTACCCCGTCGGGGGCAAGACGCTGATTTCCACTCCAGTGTCGACCAAGAAGTGGCTGTTTGTCCCAGACGTACAAGAGGCTGTCCTGGTGGCCAGCCGCCATAGTCATTAGTGGCCCTGGCCCTGGCAGGGCAGGCGACAACGGCGGGCTTTTGTGCCCCACCGCTGGTGGTAGAAACACCACTGTTCACTGTCCTCCTCACTCCTGCCTCTGTGTTGTGTGCGCCCCCCTGCCGGGCCTGGTCTGGTCTGCTGTTGGGCGCGTGGCTTGGTAACCTGACTGACGGACGCCACGCTCTCCCTCTTGGCTTTCCGCAGCACATCTGCCCGAGCCGCCACCTTCCGGGGGTCGCTGAAATCTGTGTCGGCCAGCAGCAGATGTATGTCCTCGGGCAGTTGCTCTAGGAACGCTTGCTCGAAAATGAGGCAGGGCTTGTGTCCGTCAGCCAGGGCCAGCATCTCGTTCATCAATGCTGATAGCAGTCTGTCTGTCAAACCGTCCAGGTGAAGCAGGCGGGCACCCCGCTCATGCCGTGAGAGGCCAAAGGTCCCAATGAGCAGCGCTTTGAATGCTTCATATTTGCCTTCTTCTGGGGGCGACTGTATGAAATCCGCAACCTGGGCGGCCGTCTCCTGGTCAAGGGCGCTCACCACATGGTAGCAACGCATGGAATCAGAGGATACCTTCCAAATCTGGAACTGGGCTTCTGCTTGGCTAAAACACACGCGTGGTCGCAGCGTCCAGAAAGTCGGCAGTTGTAGCGAAATTGCATGAACAGATGAAGAGTCGGTCATCTTTGGTCCAAATCCCGTTTGGACCGTCGGGGTCACCAATGTAGCGATGTGCTACACACAGCGCTGAAATAACGACACGTTATTTAATAAGTCGTTTTGAGACTAGTTTATTCAAACTTCGCGGTGCTGGTATTTCAATCCCTAGCGCCCGCCCTCTCCGGGCGAAAATGATGTCAGAGGTGCATTACCAAAGTCTCTCCCCGCGCGCTGGCTATTTGTGAGCCGGTTTGCCTGCGCAGAAAGTGGGTCGCCACATCAGGATATTTTACTATTTTAAAGGTGTAATTTAATTGCACCTTGTTGTTATTGAATTTCTTTATACTACACTGGTAAGGAAGGCAAATGCAATGTTAACATTCATTTTGAAAGGACTACAATATAAAAGCAAAGATGTAATGCTGAGGTTTTGTAAGGCATTGATTAGACTGCACTTGGAGTACTGTGAGCAGTTTTAGGCCCCTTGTCTAAGAAAGGATGTGCTGGCATTGGAGAGGGTCCAAAAGGGGTTCACGAGAAATATCCCAGGAATGAAAGGGTTAATGTATGAGGAGCATTTGATGGCTCTGGGCCTATACTTACTTAAGTTTAGAAGAATGTGGGAGGATCTCATTGAAACCTATCAAATATTGAAAGGCCTAGAGAGTGGATCTGCAGAGAATGTTTCCTATAGTGGGGGAGTCTAGGACCAGAAGCACAACCTCAGAACAAAAACATGCCCCTTTAGAACAATGATGAGAGGAATTTCTGGAATTTATTGCCACAGACAGCTGTGGAGGCCAAGTCATTGGGTATATTTAAACAGCAAGTAGATAGGTTCTTGAATGGTAAGGGTATCAAAACTTTTGGGATGAAGGCAGGAGAATGGGATTGAGAAGGGATAATAAATCATCCATGATTAAATGGCGGAGCAGACGCGATAGGCCAAATAGCTTAATTCTGCTCCTATGTCTTATGGCCTTGCAATTCAGAAGTAATTCATTGGTTGTAAAACAATTTACAATGCCTCAAGAATACAGAAAACGCGATCTGAATTACAGTTCCTAATTCTTTTAAGTACATTTACCAAACTTGATAGGTGATATTGGAATTCAGTGAACTATTTCATAATTATAGTAATGTTAGTATAAAAGGAATCCAAGTGTGTTTTATAAACAATACAGCAGTCTGCCTCATAAAAATAAAATTTTCTTTCTTCCAGCTGTTTTCTTTCTGTTGGGCTCTACCTCCCTGTTTCTTTTCATTGGCTCCAACTAACGGGCAATCTGAATAACAATATTTAAGTGAGGGGGAAGGAAATTTAACGCATAACTTTGCGACTTGTGGTTTGCTGTCATGACATAAGTGGAAACTCATACTTTTATCCAAACTCAGAGCTGTCTGACCAACACATCCTGATGTGCACTGGTAAACACAGCTGCATAGAAAAAATAGAAATAGGAGAAAAGCTACAAGACAGGAAGGGACAATTTGGCCATTGTGTCCTGCTGTTTGAAGCAGAGATAACTAGCCTAATCTCACCTTCTAGCACTGGTCCATGCCTCTGCAAGTCACAACCCTTCAATTACACATCCAAATACTGTTTAATAGTGCTATGGGTTTCTGTCTCTACTCCCCTTTCAGGCAGAGCTCAAAATCTATGGGTGAAAGACTTCTCATATCCTCTCTGCTCCTTCTTCTCATTTTAAAATCAATAGTCCCACATTTTTTAACCCCTGCGCCATGGAGAATGGGTTCATCCAGTTTAATTTATTCAGGCCCTGTGGCGACCCAATTACTAGCACACTCGAACCGGCTGACAATTAGCCAGAGCCAGAGACAAAGGTACATAGCCTCAGGTAGTTTCAGTTACGTGCCTCTCCAAGTATCGAGTGGGGGGAGACAGCCTTTTAAGCAAGACTGTGTTTGTGAAATAAAATTATTCCGTGGTTGCAGTTTACCGACTCCGTGTCGTAATTTCAGCGCTGCGCGTAGCACGCCGCTACAGCCCTTCAATTTTATGAAGGTCCATTGTATCCCCACTGCATATTCTGTACCAATATATAAAAGAAAGTTCAGCCCCAATCTATTCAGTATTTATCTCTCACTCTCAGCCAAGTTTTTCCACTCCTGGCAACATCCCCATCAATCTCTGCTGTACTCTCTTTGACGTAACATTTCCTTTAACATGGTGACTGTAACTTTGGACTGGGACTGTAGTGGGCTGTATAGCTCTGAACTGATGTTAGGTCTGTTATGAGGTTTAGCTATCAAATTTTTAAAGATTACACCTTCATCTGCACCCACACTCCAAAACTCAACTCCATCGGACTAATGTCATTTTTGTTCTCAACACGTGGATGATGTAACTCGCTCAATGGTTCAAACGATCTGCAACCAAGCTAAGCATCAGAAACCAGGTAATAGTAATCTATAGTAATTTTGTAGCTCATTTTGATCTGCTGAGATAATTTCCAGGGATACTAATATGCAGATAGCACTCAAATAAATAAAGATAAAAGACACAAAAATATCAGTTAAAGTGAATTAAGTGACTAGATTTTTAATCAAAGAAATCTTGTCTCCATTACATCAACTCCAAGCCACGTCCTCTATTTAGCTATCTCAGCTTGTCATCACCTAAGCTTATAACTCCCATTGCTGCTTTTCCCTCTCTGCTCTCTAACAAGGCATACTAACAAGCCAAAGACGGCCCATCCCCTCTGGATGGGAGCTTCTCACTGGCAAGGCCAACATACATATGCCTGAAGCTAATCGTTTAAAACTGCAGACAATTAGAGACAAGTTGAGATTCATGAAACCCGGTCCATGTGCTGTCTTTGTGTCCATTCTCATGACTCCATTTTGTTATTTCTCCAGTCATACAGCAAACAAACAGGCCCTTCAGCCCATCAACTCTGTACTGATTATCAAGCACTGATGCTTCACTATTCCATTCTGCTCTTCCCACACTCCCGTCAACTCTTCCCAGATTCCATCACTCACCTGTACACTAAGCGACAGGCACTAGTTTACTTATCAACCCACATTGTTGGGATGTGGGAGGAAACTGGAATACAGGACGGTAATGCATGCAGTTAATGTACAAACTCCACAAAGAGGGTACTGGCAATCAGGAATGCACTCAAACATAAGGAAGCCTGCAAATGCAGGAAATCCACTGCAGTACACAAAAAATGCTGGAGGAACTCCGCAGGTCAGGGGGCATGTATGGGGAGCAATAAAGAGGAACAAGCAGTTGACATTTCAGGCTGCTTCTCCAGATCTGCTGCACTCTCAACACCATTCCCTCCCTTCCTCAGCATTATGCACTTTTGCTGCTCTCCACTTACGCTCTTCCCTTCCATTACTGGGATCACACCTTTCCTGTCACTTACTGCAGATAACAAGCTACCAACTAGCCAATCAGACCCCATTGTAAATTGGGGGACCACTTCATCGAGCACTTCCACTCTATCCGCCTAAAGCAGAACTCCCTGGTGGCAGAACATTGTAATTTAGATCCCATTCCCATTCCAATATGTTGGTCCATTGCCTCCTCTTGTGCCAAGGTGAGGCCACCCTCTGGAGGAACAACACCTTACATTCTGTCAGGGTAGTATCCTACCTGATGCAAGAATATCAATAAATTCCCTCCCACTCCCCTCTTCGTTTATTCCCCTCTTTGGCCTCTTACCTCCCTCACCTGCCTATCACTTCTCCCTGGTGCCCCTCTTTCTCCCATGGTCCACTCTTCTTTCCTATCAGATTTCTTCCTCTCCAGCCCCTTCCCTTTCCCACCCGCCTGGCCTCTCCTTCTAGCTATCCTCCTTCTCCTCACCCACCTTTTTATTCTGGCAACTTCCCCCTTCCTTTCCAGTCCTAAAGGAGGACCTCGGCCCGAAACATCGACTGTTTGTTCATTTCCATAGATGCTGTCTGACCTGCTGAGTTTCTCCAGCATTTTGTGTGTGCTGCTTTGGATTTCCGGCATCTGCAGAATTTCTTGTGTTTATAATCAGTGTAGCTTTTCTCTGAAATATTTGCATTTTCTTGTCAGTTTTTTTAGAGAAAAAGTAAATATTACTTCAACTTTTGTTCCTCTTTCTTGCCTGAAGTAAAGGATAAGTGAAGCACAGATGGCATTGTCTGTTCTTCACAAGTTGCTCACCGGAGAGGGATGGTTGGTTTGAAAAGCAGAGCAAGTGCGCCACCCAAAGGTGACATTCAGTAACTGCCAGTGCCAGAAATTCACTCAAAGTGTATGCTTTTTCTACATGCGAACCTAAAGTATAAAATCCAATGAAAAGCCACTCGGCACATACGCTGAAAACGAACAGTTGCACCCACGTGTAAGGTGCTGACATTTGCGACCACCATGTGCAATGCCACTACAACATTAAAGATTGTGGAGACAGTGTGGACATTGGTCAGGGTGAATGCTTACAAGTGTTGGATTCTTGGACGGCTTTCTGCAATTTATTGCAATGATTCTGATTTTGGTGTATTCCTGACCACTTTCTTGATTTCTGTCTCCATCTCTGGTGACAAACTGTCAACCGATATCTTTTACAAACTTATGTTGACTATCTCTCTTCCCACCCTGTCTCCTATAATAATGCTATTCCCTTCTCTCATTTCCTTCCTCTCTACTGTATCTGTTCCCAGGATGTGGCTTTCCATTCCAGGAAACCAGAGATGTCTTCCTTCTTTAAAGAATAGGTTCTTTACTCCCTCTATTATTGATGCTGCTCTCATCCACATCTCCTCCATTTCCTGCACATCCGCGCTCACCCCATCTTCCCGCCGCCGTAATAGTGATAGATTCCCTCTTGTCCTTACCTACCACCCCAACACCCCCTGCATCCAAAACATTATCCTCCACAACTCCTGCCACCTACAAAGAGATCCTATCACCAAACATATCATTACCTCCCCCCACCCCCACCTCTGCTTTCCACAGGGATCACCCCCTCTGTGATTCCCTTGCCCATTTGTCCGTCCTCACTAATCTTCCCCCAGGCACTTAACACTGCAAGCTACACCTACCGATACACCTCCCTCTCACCTCCATTATGTTGACTGTTAACTCTTTTCCATAGATACTTCCGATCTGCTGAGTTCCTCCAGCACTCTCTGTGTGTTACAACCTCACTCCAGTTGCGTTCTTCTGCGGCTGGGACGTCCACTTGTGCACGGAAAACTCGGACTGTTTCTAATATTAAGTGATGGGAATGAGCCAAGCTCAGACCTGCTTTCACAGCTGGAAAGCACAGCTACTCTGGCTAATTTTGTGGTATTATATAACTACTTTGCCAGTGCAAGCCAGAGGCTCCCCTCATTTATATGCAGAACTGAATCTAACGCTTTCAAAGAACAGTACCTGTAAAGCAAGAGAACATGGAACAGAGCAGTTCTACCCTGCAAAATGATTCATTAAAAACTGCAGATATTGGACGCTGAAAACAATACAAAGTATTGGAAACACTCAGCAGGTCAGGCAGAATGGGATGAAAGGGAAGCAGTCTAGGTTTTAAGGATAAAAACACAAAATGCTGGCAGATCTCAGCAGGCCAGACAGCATCTATGGGAGGAGGTAGTGATGACGTTTCGGGCCGAAACCCTTCATCCGGAGTGAAGTAACTTGGGATGGCCGAGTGGGGATAAGAACTGGGGGGAGATTATAGTGAGGGGGGGAACGAGAGAGAAAGAGAACCAGACTAAAATTATAGATGGGGATGGGGTAGGAGGGGGCAGGGATATCAACGGAGGTCTGTGAGTTGAATGTTCATGCCGGCAGGTAGGAGGCTACCTAGGCGGGAGATAAGGTATTGCTCCATCGACCTGCATGTGGCCTCATCTTGACGGTAGAGGAGGCCATGGACAGACATGTTGGAGTAGGAATGGTCTGTGGAATTGAAGTGTGTGGCCACAGGGAGATCCCGCCACTGCTGGAGGACTGAGCGCCGGTGTTTGGCGAAACGGTCTCCCAGTCTGCGGCGGATCTCCCCAATGTATAAGTGGCTACATCGGGAGCACCAGATACAGTATATCACCCCAGTTGACTCGCAGGTGAAGTGTTGCCTCACCTGAAAGGACTGTCTGGGGCCTAGGATGGTGGTGAGAGAAGAAGTGTGGGGGCAGGTGTAGCACTTCTTCCATTTGCAGGGATAAGTGCCTGGAGGGAGGTCGGTGGGGAGGGATGGGGGGGATGAATAGACAAGGGAGTCGCGTAGGGAGAAATCCCTGCGGAAAGCCGAGAGTGGGGGGGAGGGGAAGATGTGGCTGGTGGTGGGATCCCGTAGGAGGTGGCGGAAGTTACGGAGGATTATGCGTTGAATCTGTAGGCTGGTAGGGTGATAGGTGAGGACCGGGGGACTCTATCCCTGGTGGGCTGGCGGGGGGATGGGGTGAGGGCAGAGGTGCGTGAAATACGGGAGATACGATGGAGGGCAGAGTTGATAGTGGACGAAGGGAAGTCCCTTTCTTTAAAAAAGGAAGACATCTCCTTTGTCCTAGAATGAAAGGCCTCATCCTGAGAGCAGATGCGGCGGAGGCGGAGGAATTGAGAGAAAGGGATAGCATTTTTGCAGGAGACAGGGTGGGAGGAGGAATAGTCTAGGTAGCTGTGAGAGGTAGCTGTGAGGTAGCTAGGCCCCAGACAGTCCTTTCAGGTGAGGCAACACTTCACCTGCGAGTCAACTGGAGTGATATACTGTATCCGGTGCTCCCGATGTGGCCATTTATACATTGGGGAGACCCGCCGCAGACTGGGAGACCGTTTCGCCAAACACCGGTGCTCAGTCCTCCAGCAGTGGCGGGATCTCCCTGTGGCCACACACTTCAATTCCACAGACCATTCCTACTCCAACATGTCTGTCCATGGCCTCCTCTACCGTCAAGATGAGGCCACATGCAGGTCGATGGAGCAATACCTTATCTCCCGCCTAGGTAGCCTCCTACCTGCCGGCATGAACATTCAACTCACAGACCTCCGTTGATACCCCTGCCCCCGCCCCTTTCCCCATCCCTATCTATAATTTTAGTCTGGTTCTCTTTCTCTTGCTTTCCCCCCCTCACTATAATCTCCCCCCAGCCCTACCTTTCTTTCTCTTTTATTTCCCATAATTCTCCACCTTCCCCCTAGCCCATTTCCCTCCAACCTATCACTTCCGAGCTCTCTACTTCATCCCTCCCCCCACTTCTTATCCTCCCTCGACCATCCCATGTTACTTCACTCCTGATGAAGTGTTTCGGCCTGAAACATCATCACTACCTCCTCCCATAGATGCTGTCTGGCCTGCTGAGTTCTGCCAGCATTTTGTGTTTTTATTTATTTCCAGCATCTGCAGATTCACTCTTGTAGGTTTTAAGGATTTTTGGTTTAAACGTATTCCCAGAATTTTCAGTTTTTATATTAAAAATATTATAGGCAGACTGAAGAATTAACACTGTCTCAAATATCACGAGAAATTTTCCACTATCATTGAATTAGCAGAAGATAGGCACCAAGAGATCTTTGACATTGCTCTTCAAAAGCTGGTTAATGCCTCCAAACTGAAATATTGACAACTGAAGTCTGAACATTCAGAAGTACACTCTCCACTGTGCAATAAAAATGACATCTGCTGGTCTCTCTGGCACTCCTGCAGCTAAAGAAAGGTGTCTCCTTGCCCTATGGCTGGGCATGCAGTGGCTCAGTGTGGCACCAGTGTACATGGGTCAACACGGAGAACGTGGACCAGCAACAGCTACTCTGTGAGTTGATGCACAGATCCTATGGCCTGTCTTATCACATCCTGGTATTTCCCCCTCTCTTTCTTTGGCTGCACAGCTCTCTCCAGCCTAGAGATGCCCCTGAACAAGTCTGTCACGGCACGGCCGACTTGCTGCCAGTCCCTAGCAATGTCCCAAGCCCGCCTCTCAGGGCACCCCCACCCTACTCAGCATCAACCTCACAAGGTGCTATTGTACATTGTCCTGGTGCTCACTCCTAGCGAGGCCTCCGTCGGACAGGGTCGACTGTGGATGTTGTGTCCTGGCTGTCTAGATACGGAAGCCTGGGCAGTACGGTATGGAGAGCAAGCTATTCCCCATGTAGCAAGCTCCCCCTCTGATGGCCCTAAGGAACGGCAGAGACTGATACAGTTTGGTACCAGCAGCGTCGCAGGAGTTGCCAGTCAGCGATGAACGCAATTTAGGTCTGCCTTAGGGACTCCAGCTTCGGACTTTGCCCTTGGGGTTTACTCCTGATGCCTTCCTCGTGAGCCAGGCAGTAGAGGTTTGAGATCAGAGTTTCCTTCTCCAACATGTGCTGCCACCCACGGCTGACAAGCCCCATCATGTCCGAAGCGACAGGTTTTAAGTTGCCAATGACCTTCCTTTGCCACTTCTCTTTTCAGT
The DNA here is from genome assembly GCF_048418815.1 of Hemitrygon akajei. Lineage (NCBI taxonomy): Eukaryota > Metazoa > Chordata > Chondrichthyes > Myliobatiformes > Dasyatidae > Hemitrygon > Hemitrygon akajei. The sequence continues at coordinate 38,352,304 of NC_133144.1, read as the reverse complement.
AGAAACAGTTCTGCTGGGCTTTGTAGCTAAGGTGTTGGACATGGTTGCCAGAGGCTATTTGAGGCGCACGCCATTGGGAGCATTTAATAGGTAGTGGGAGATGGCCCCATTACCACCCATGGCTGCAACAACACACTCCACACTAAACCATATCATGGTGAGATCACTTTAACTATTTCATTGCTGCAGAAGCACCAGAGGAGGACTGAGTACACAGCAAGGGTCCGGTCACTGTGCAACAGCGAGGACAGCAGAGTTTCTCACCAAGTTCCCACCACCGTCGGTTACACAGTCCTGTAGAAATGATGCTACAATGACACATGCTTCAGTACTGATTCCGCTAACACACTCATTGCTGGGGAACACTGCTGGAGCAGCAAGCGAGGTATCAGGGCGCAGAGCTGAGCATGTTGCAGATGTCCCAATAATCTGACCCCACCAAGGTCAGACTTCGATTTGCATGCAGATGCAAGGTTTCTTTAACAGTTGGTAAGGCTGATTAGATGGGCAGTCACTCACCTGTCTGTAAGTGCAGATAATGATCTCTCTCAGATGATAATGCATGGGAGTCATAGTCTCACTCACAGCGTCCAGAGCCAAATCGACTTCCCTCTTCATTTTATGCCCTTCCGGCAGCAGTCGTACTATTTCCATCACAACCTGCAGAAGGAGGCATTCAAAACTTAAATCTCAGCTCTCCAACTTTTTCTCTTCAATGTTTTTTTACTGCTGGGATGAAAAGTAATCTACGCCCTACATCAGAGAGATTTGTTATTTTTTCTGGGCACCACACCTCTCACACGCCTCTGCTCCAATTAAAAATACTGAACGCCCCACCTTGATCCCCCCTCCAGAAAGACCCAACATTAGGGCTCGGGCCAGTGGCGGGCCTGGCACAAGTGGCAATTTTAAATATTTCTGTGAGCTCAATTCCGTCAGGATTACAACCAAGTGGCATCAGAGTTAAAAAGTCTTGTTGCAACTCATGTCAGCATTGCAGACACGAGGAAATCTGCAGATGCTGGAAATTCAAACAACACACACAAAATGCTGGTGGAACACAACAGGCTCAGCATTGCAGAGCCTTGGGCCCAGCTGCAGAAACAGGGAGCACATTGTTCAGGACTGGGAGAACTAGTGTGGACCTGCAGTAGAAAATTTTGGAGAAGATTGATCAGGAGGGGAAGTCGGTGGTGTAATATGTCAACCTCCTGAGCAAGCGGTAGTGGGTACAGAAAGTCAGATTTACAGTGCACATGACAAGTGAGCTGGTTATCAGTGGGTGCTGATCAATATTACTGACAGTATGGGGGCAGGGATAAGTATGCAGTAAGGGGGACACGCTGACTGTAAATATCTCCAGTTATTCCTCAAGTCTCTAAGGGCACAGCTGAGTGCAGAAGAATATTTCCTGATTCTGAGACCTTGGAGAAGTTGATGAATGTGTGTGACTGGGATGTGCAATGACAAGGCAGGAATCACCACATTTCCCATCTCCTGTAGTCACTCTGCTGGTGCCTTTCCGCAAGCAACAGATGCTGCTATGTATCTGGAGCAAAACCCTCACTGCTGTCAGAGTCTGTTCAGGGCAGGTAAAGGGACTGGAGCCTTGATCACAGCTAGTGGGGAACCAATGACCAAGTGTGGCAAGGCTAATGGTGCTGGAAGCAGAGACCCTGGAGCTCAGCAAACTCAGCTAGTAAAGCTGAAAATATCAAGTGAATGGAATGCACAAATTATGAAATATATTGAAGGAAGTAAATTAGAAACTGGCCAAACAAATGTTTGTCATAACAAAGACCATTAGAGTGAATAGGGATGGTGATATTCAGAACAGACACATCAATGGGTAAGTACTTGCATCACCAGAAAGTTTAGCTAGATATGGAGACACAAGTAGACTGCAGATGGTGGATCTGGAGCAACAAACTATCTGTTGGAGGAACTCACCGGGTCAAGCAGTACCTGTGGGGAGAAAGAAATTGTCCATGCTTTGGGTCAAAGTCCTGAATCAGGACTGAGAGTGGAGAGGGGAAGCAGTTGGTGTAAAGATGAGAAAGTAGTGGTGTGATGGAGGCAAAAAGATGGCAGGTGAACAGAGGAGGTCTCAGCGGATGATGGGCAGTTCGAGTCAGGTAAAGGAGGGGAAGGGATAGAATTGGGAAACTTGATAGATGGAAGCAGATAAAAGAGGAAGATGGACCTAGGAGGGGAGTGAGGAGGGTGAAGGCAGAGACAGCTGCTGGAGGATCATTTCAAACATTAGCTCACCTTCCAGCAAATGTTTCCATTTTTACTGCCTGTGGGTCCATCTTTCTCCTTTTTTGTCTACCTCCATCAGGCCTCAACTCAGTCTTGAGTAGGTGATGACCTAATATTAAACTGTGACACCCAGGTCTAGATTCTGCTTTTCAAATCATTCTTGTTGATGCACCATCAATAACTCACTCTGAGACGTAAGAAGCGAGATATCGGCTTTTATTGACTGGAAGAATGAACAACACTACATCCTGGAGAATGAGGCTGGGCTCAGGCCTCAATCGCCTTTATACAGGGGTCTGTGGGAGGAGCCACAGGAGCAGTCAGCAGGGGTCTGTGTGAGGAGCCACAGGAGCAGTCCAGACAGGTATATGTAGTTCACCACACTTGTCAAAACCCCTCAAGATCTTATGTGTTCGCAAATTCTCTCACCTTTAAATTTCAGAAACTACAGTCCTAGTCTGGACAACTTTCTTCAAAAGACAACCCACACATTTCAGGTATTAGTAAAATAGCGGTGAGAGTAGTTAATACTGCCGATGCCCTAACTGTAGCTATACGATTCAACAGATCATTAATATGGAAATACAAGATCTTTGTAGCAATGTAATAATCACAAGAGACTTTAATCTTCATAATGAGCAGACAAATCAAATTGGTAATAGTACTTAGGAGGCCTCAATATATCCGTTAAAGATGGCTTCACACAGCATTGTGTTATGAGGCCCCTAATTAGATCTTAAATCCTTTCAGTGAGACATGATTACTTTGCAATCTCCTAGTGAGACAGGATCTAGCAAAGAGTGATCATAATGTGAAAAGGTTTATCTTTGATTTTGAGAACTTATCCAAAACTCATCCTAAACAAAATCACTTAGAGGTGGAAGGGGTGAGTGGGCTTCGCTCACTGATATCCCTCAGCACATGGAGGCCCCTATATGTTCGTGGAGAACCATCACCAAGAGCTCTGCCACATGGACAGCCTCCAGCACAATATAGATCCACTTAGCACAGAAGAGGGATCACAATACCCTAGGCTGCAAGACCATGAGGACGTTCAGCAGTAGATCTTCAGACTGTTATAAATGGCAAGATTGTAAACTGTAATATGCACTGAGTCTTGAGAGAGCTTTGAGATTCCATTTATTTGATGAGATATTTTCACAAACCTCAAATTCTCCCTTTGTATATTTGGCATCTGGCACACTCACAAGTTCATCCTCACTGTTTTCAGGAATACCCTGGAACAAAAATAGGAAACAACCTCAACAGATGTTTATTTCCTGATTATATCAGTGCTGAATGAGAATAGAAGTGTAAATGGAGGGGAAAAAAGTCAACCCCAACACACAAAAGCAATGTTTAATTTCAGACACAAGAGATTGTAGATGCTGGAATCTGGAGTAACATGCCATCTACTGGAGAACTCTGTGGGTCAACCAGCATCTGTGGGAGGAGAGGCATTGTCAGGGTTTTGGTCACAAAGATGGAAAGGGTAGAAGAAGAGCTTCACATTAGGACAATCCGGAAAGGTCAATCCGGAGAGGTGTTTGTTACCTCTCACCAATGATTAATTAAAACTGTGATCAAGCTGTGCTTGAAGATGTTTTTCTCTCCTTGTTCACACTTCTCACACAGAGGGGACAACTTTTTTTTTATTGAGTACACCAATCATTTGTCCACAGGCAGCAGTGCACACCCACAATCCCTTCTATGCTTGATGCCAGTCTGTAAGAAAATGAAAGGGAAAAAAACTCTCTTTTTTTTATTTCCTTTCAACCTTCTCATCTGAACTTTCTGTAGCCAGCCTTTAACTGCAGATAATTACAAAATATTTCAGCTTCATCTCTGGTACTTGTGAACTGAGCTACAGCAACTGATAATTTTCAAATGACAGGGAAGTAGTGTTCCTCAGGGTCAGAACTAAGAGCATGGCTTCTCTTAATATATGTTAATGATTTAGACTTGAGTGTACAGAGCAGTTCCTAAATTTGCAGATTACTTGGAACTTCATCCTCCATTTTAGTTGCTTAATTGCCCACCACCATTCACAGCTGGATATCACAGGGCTACAGATGTCCAATCTGATCAGATGATTGTACATAAACAGCTTTGTCCACCCAGAGTTCTGTATTGAAGGATGTAAAACATTGAGAATATAACAGGAATGTTACTTCATTAAACTTGGAATGCATGTTTTTATTAGTCGAGGCATTGAGTTCAAAAGTCAGGAGGTTATGTTGAAACATTATAAAACTCTGGTTAGGCCACTTCAGGAGTATTGCATACATTTCTAGTTGCCCCAGTATAGAAAGGATTCTGATTCTTTCGAGGGGATGCAGAAGAGGTTTACCAGGATGTTGCCTGGTTTGGAGTCTATGTGCTAACACAAGAGGCTGGATAAACTTGCGTTGTTTTCTCTGAAGCATTGGAGGATGAGGGGAGATCTGATAGAGGTTTACAAGATTATGAGAGGCATTGATAAAGTGGACAGAGAGTTTGTTTCCCAGGGTTGAAATGTCTAATACCAGAAGGCATGCATTGAGGGTAAAAGGGGGTAGGTTCAAGGGGCATGTGAGGGGTACTCAGAGAGTCAAGGATGCCTGGAATGCACTACCTGGTATGGTGGCAGAGGAGAATACATTAGAGACTTTGAAGAGAAGTTTGGATAGGAAAATGGATGTAAGGAAAATGGAGGGATTAGTGCTTGGGTGTTTTTGATTTGCTTTTTAGCTGGTTTGGCATAACATTGTGAGCTGAATGGCCTCTTACTATGCTGTACTCTTCTATGTTCTATGCACTAAATCCTAATTCTCAGCAGAGGCAGGAGTGTATATTACAGTTGTCAATTAACCTAACAACCCAACACAGTACACCAACCTTGAGGTGCCAGAAAATGAGCACAGATATCACCATGGCAGTTGTAGTCCTTCCCTTTCCATTATGGCAGTTAAAGACGACTGCTGAACAGGAATCTTCTGTTAAAACCATTTTTATGGCTTCCATCAATTTATCAAAGTCCTTGATTGGAATCAAAAATGAATTACATCAATGAGAAATGTAAAAAGACACAATTGATAAATTCAGACAGAAGTAGTAAACATTTATTTAACAAAAGTTTCCTTTAATTATCCTCCTTTCTTTCATTGAAATGTTCTCTTCTGGAATACTTGAGTGTCAAGTAAAGACAAGTTCAACAGTTTACAGAAACTTGGTTAAGGATGGTCGGTGTGCACCTTAGAATTGTAAAGGGTTGACGTGTGGGATATGAGTGGATAATTTTTTTTAGAAATGACACATTGAATTAAATTAAGGAAAATAATTATAGGGCTGGATAACTGCAGCTACAAAATGATTTGAACAGATGTATTTTAAGGGAGGCTTGGAGATCTCCTTTCTCAGATTTCATTCCTGGCAAATGACAAAAAGTGTATTTTGAGTTTATAACATTACCGATTCTAACTAGGCTGAGCAGAAAGGTGGATTTAATGAGTTTCCAGGGCAACACCTGTGGGCTATGGTTAAATGGAACTGGTATAGTGTAGCCAATGAAGAAAAGGAATTTCTAGCTGGTGCTAAAAGAGTTAATCTGGCTAGGGTTCAGATCAAATGTTTGAAGACAAGTAGCTTGTTTTACAATATTTTGAAATGCTTGGGGTGTGTATATGTGAGGAGTGGCTCTGTATAAGAAGACTATTCAAATACCTCAAGGGTTCCATTCTCACATTAGATCAGTGACTCTATTTTACTTGAGTGGCTGTAAAATATTTGTGCTGTTTTTGGGGTTTGAAAGGTGCTGTATAATACAAGTCTTTCTCTCTTCTGACAGTAACTGTGCAGCATTGTTACTTCCTCAGACACATAAGGAGGCTCCCAGGAGAACAATCTCACGCATTGGATTTCACTTACTTTCTGTAGCTCAGCAACTTCATTTTCACACATGTCCACAAATTCCATTTTGACTGTCTTGCCACTTACTTACACTAAGGGGTAATTTACAGTGGCCGATTAAACGTCCAGCATGTGGGAGAAAATCAGAGTATCCAGGGAAACAGGGGAATGTGGATACTCAACACTGAAAATACCCAAGATTGGGACTGAAGCTCACTGCTGAGCCTCTATGCTAACCAAGGTGATTAAAAATACACAGAACAAAAGAGGTTGAATTATTACATTTAGAAAACCTTCAGAATTTTAACCTAAAAAGTAACAATTCGCACTTCAGAAATAGTTTTAAAAGGACCAAAATGATTCATTTGCCTGCTTCAGAACCAAATACAACATTGGAACTCAAATATATTGTTGGTCCACAGTCTGAATCTAAATGTAAGGAAGTGACTATTGTCTAGCATTATTAATGGAGAGGAGGGAGAATGGACTATTTCCCATGTCGGACTGGGGGAGTGAAGTAAAGGACAAAATTGCATAAGGATATTCAAGGCTGTGTCTGTACCCCTGTTGGAATCTAGTTACAGAGATGTATTGTCTATGTTATTGGGCAGTTGGTCTTCTACACTTAAAGATAAGGGAGCTACTGACCACATTCCATTATTGCAGGAGAATAACATGATTTTTCACTGATGCCTCAGAAAGAGTTAACATTTCACAGCTATAAATACATACAGCCTACTCGTTTCCACATTAGGCGATTCGCTGAGATTATTCATCATAAAATTGGGCATCCCAGGCAAGTGGGTGTCTTACCAAAGTTAATCATCTAGGTAGCTGACCATTCATCAAGTGCTATGGCCAGGCAATGCTACCCCCACTAGTGCTGCTCTAACTTAAATCAGTATTACAATGCTCAGCTCACTTTGCACTATGTTCATGAGAAATTGTGCCTTCCAGAACGAGTTCCCTATGAGCTAAAACAGACACCAGACACGCTGTTCTATGCCTAACCCACTGGCCATATACTGCTGTAATATCTCAGTCACCTAAAGTCACATCCAGTGCCCAATCTCTCCCAATACATGAAAATTAAAACTGAGTCACATTAATCTTGCTATTAATCATTAAACAGAAAGGAAAATGTATTAAAACAGCACATGTATGACATGCACAAGGTGTGGGTGTCGAACATTTCTTCTGGTCACAGCACAGAAGCGCTCACTAGTGGGTCACCTGCCACTTTACAGCTCCAGCAACCAGGTTCAGTCCGAGTTTGGGCACTGCCTGTGTGGAATTTGCACCTCCTTCCCATGGCTGCTTAGCCTTTCTCTGGATGCTTCCAATTCTTCCCCCCACCCAAGAAAGCAAGGTTTCAGAGCCATTTAGACAGACACATGAAGGGGCACTGAATGGAGAGATATGGGCCACGTGCAGTTTAAATTGGCATCGTGGTTGGAATAGACACTGTGGGCTGAAGGGACTGTTTCTGTGCTCTATGATTTTAAGTCAAAGATAAAATCATTGGCAAAAGAACTATAATGGCTGTAATCATCAGCTTATGGAGGATTAAAATTACCCAGTATTATTGCTACTGAAGGCTAAGTAAGGAAATGTGATCATTCAGGCATATTGGATTTATTGTAACTGAACCCATACTTAAATAATTTGCCAATGACATACAACAATCAGACACAAAACAGCAAGCTGGGCATCAGCCCCAAACAGTAACCCCTGAATTACCAGCTTCAGCATATAGGGAACTGAGGGTTCAGAATAAGCATCCATTTTTTTTAAACTTTACACCACAAAGGAGACACATTACAAGAGCTTCTTTGGCCTGGTCATGGTTTTCTCTCAACTATAATATCCTTTACCGTCTCTCTTGGTGCACCACAGTCGAGGATGGGAATACGTCTGTACAGCAGACCTTGATGGGAACCTTTCAGTTGGTTAAAAATCTCTTGCATGGTGAGGCAGCTTTTAAACAGTTTCATCTGCTTCTCCTCGCCAAGGCGTACTTCAAGCAACTTCTGTGATGTCAGGATCTCATTTTTAAGGTTGCTCTCTAATTTCTGCTCAAGAAAAAATTAAGCCAGGCAATTAACAAAACTCAGAAATACGTCCATCTGTTTTTCATTTTGTAAACAAATAAGCTGATCTCTACTTTTCTCAGATAATTACTTTGACAGATTATTAACTGGTTTCAGTTAAATGCCATATTTATCTTTTTACAGTAAAAATGCAATAGAATTAAAATAAAATATTCAGATGCTATCAAATTCCCAGAGGATGCCTCTAAGGACTTAAATGTTTACCTCCCTTTTCCAATTTGTCAACTTTCCTCTCAGATATTGATGCTTGTTCCTACTCAGACATACTGGCCTACATTACTTTGATTGCTCTACCTTCCATTGTAACATTTCAAGCTTTATGGGATCGCCTGGTAAAGTATGAAAGCTGAATATGCACAGATCAACATTATTGATCTTCCTGGTTTTAAATTATTGTGTTCATTTGGCAGTTGCATTACATTTGTAAGAAAGAAAAGTCCGACCTCCCTTTTGCTATCTGCTCCAGAGATTTTGTCAATTTATGAACACATTCTAATCATTAATATTAGAAATCATTCTTATCAATCTGCATTTACTGATATTTGTAACATGCATCCTACATAGCCTAGCTATAATGGGTGTTTTAGCACAAGACAGTAGCTTTTGCACAGTACCCCAGAAAATAAATTAATCATTGATTTATACAGCAGAGAAACAAGCCCTTCAGACTACTGAGTCTGTGTCACCATCTTTAATAATTCCATTTTCCCGCACCTCACCCCTACCCTTTTTTACCTTCACAATTGAAGTGCCAATCTGGAAAATCAGGGTAGCATTGTGCAGTAGTTAGCAGAGCTGCAGTCTCAAAGCTAGTGACCTGATCAAAGCTACAGAGACCTGGGTTTGATCACCTGAAAGGAGTTTAGATGTGACCACATGGGTTTCCTCTGGCCGCTTCAAGTTCCTCCTACCTTCCAAAGACATGTGGCTGGAGGGTCAGTTGGTCATTGTCAATTGTCTCTAGTGAGTAGGTGAGGAGTTGATGAAAATAAAGGGAAAGTAATAAATGGGATTGATGAAGGGCTGGTGTAAATAGTTGGTATGGACCCTATGCTGTGGACTGAAGAACTAGTTTCTGTGCTGTATCTCTCTACGCTCTCTTAAATATTGTGGAGCATACCTTCAAGCAATGTATTTCTTTTGTTTAAAAAAATCCTCATATTGCCTCTAAAGCTCCTACCCTTTTACTTTAAATCCATGCTCTTTAGTTTAGCAAAATGTTTCTTACTATTCACCCCATCTATGCACATAATACCACAACCAAGTCTGCCTCAGCCTCCATTGATCCACAGACAACAGACATAACCCCTCCAGACTCTTGTCATCACCGAGCCTGGAGAACATACTCAGCACTGTCCACAGTGCAACCACTTTCTTCCTAGTGGTGTGGCAACCAGAGCTAAACACAGTACTCCAATATGGAGTAACTACAGTTATATTACAACTGTATTACAGTTATATTACATAAAGTTACATTACAACCCCTTCCCCCACTGTTATACTTTGTGTCCCAGCTCATGAAGGCATATACATTATTATTTATGTAAATTACTTAGATATGAATGCACAAGGCACTATTAGCAAGTTTGCTGATGATACTAAAATAGGGTCTAGTTTGTTGATGGTGAAGCAGTTAACAATGAATTGCAAAGAGATCTTGGTCAGTTAGGGAAATAGACTGATGACTGGCACATAGACTTCAATTTCTATAAGCTTAAGGGGATGCATTTTGGACATTCAAACTAAGGTAGAGTATATCCAGTGAATAGCAGGGCACTGATGAGTGTTATGGAACAGTGGCCTGGGAGTAACTGTTCCACAGTTCGCTGTAAATGGCCACACAAGTAGAAAGGGTGGTGAAGAAGGCGTTGAGCATGCTGGCTTTATCAGTCAGAGCATCGGGTTAGGAGTAAGGACATTATCTTACAACTCCGCCATGGATGGGCCCAAGCCCAGCTGCGAAAGGCCGGGGGGTGGGGGGTTGGGCATGGGACTAGCAAACCCATCCTGTTAAGAAAACAGTGCTACAGAAATGCCAACAGAAGCTCCAAAGGCCTCATCCCTGGAAGAGGAGGGAGAAAGTGGGCTACACTTCGGATTACTGGCCCAGGAATGAGAACTTTGGCGAGCTGATGCAGGTGGCCCATGCCCCAATAGGGGTGACGGGCTCAAGTTAAGCTACATTAAGTTGCAGATATACAAGTTGTTGCTGAATCCACATTAGGAGCATTGTGTACAGTCCTGCTCACCCTGACATCGTCAATTTGGAGAGGGTGGAGAACAGATTTATGAGGACACTGCTTTGACTAAAAGTTCTGAGTTAAAGAGAAGTTGGTCACTCTGGATCCTTATCACTAGAGTGCAGGGGAATGAGGGGTAATCTCATAAGTTTATAAAATCGTGAGGAATATTATATGGTGAATTGTCACAGTCTTGTCCCCAGGGTGGGGGAGCCCAAAACTAGACAGCACAGATACAAGGGCAGAGACCCGAGAGGTAACTTCCTTACACAGAGAGTAGAGGGTAGTGAGTACCTGGAATGAGCTGTCAGAGGAGGTGGTTGAGCCGAGTATAAACTGCATTTGGATGGATACATGGAGAGGAGGGGCTTGGAGAGTTATGGGCCAAATGAAGACAACGGAGACTAGCAATGAGGATGCTGTGGTTGGCATGGACTAATGGGACCGAGGGACCTGTTCCCTCACCATATTACTCCATAACTTCTTAACCATCTACTTTTCCTATGCTGACACCTTCATTTTGAGGAATTTTGACTAAGCCTAATTGCCAATAATATTAACATTGATGTCCACTTCTGTCCTTAGTTCACCCTATAATTACAAAAACTATGTTCTCCTACAACATATACCTCACCCAGTGCCTTTAACAATCCACGTACCACCACATGGGCTGCTCACCTGCTGAACCTAACTTGTATCTGGACTTTTGCTCTTACTTTGGACCTGGGCTCTGGTGGTCCTACCCCAAATCCAGTGTGCAGATTGGGTTGCCCTCTGCTGATCCTAAATACAAATTAGTGGCTTCTGTAGTCATTCATTTTTTTTTGCAGTCTGGATACTACCGACAAGAGCAGAATTTATCACACGTCCTGAACTGCCCCGGAGAAGTGGTGGCAACTAATTTTCTTGACCCTCTGCTAACTGGTGCAGTACTCCCACTGTGCTGTAGCGTGGGCAGTTCCAGGAGTTAGACCCAACAAGGATGAGGGACCTGCGATGTATTTCCAAGTGAAGATGGTACATAACTTGGGAGGAAGTGCTGCTGGCGATGGTGCTTCCTGCCTCTGCTGCTCTTGTCTTTCTCAGTTTGGAAAAGGATGTCAGAAAGTAACTCCAGTTTATTTTGTAGCTACAGGTATTTTTTAATGGTGACTAATGGATTACTAAATCTAAAAGTAATTCATTGTTTATTAAGGTATTCTTGGATCACTTGAAGCTAAGAAAATGCTGTATATAATTCGAGAGCTTGCTTCTTATGCCTTATATCAATCTGTTTTAGTGGAGACAACAATGATAGTTTTCTTTGCATAAGTAATAGAAGGAAGAATGACGTCTGCTGATGATGTTATTCATTTCTAGCACACCTTGCAAAGATTACTCACCTCCAACTGCTCCGGTGACTCCATAGGTACTCTAATGGGCTGCTCTAAGGCGGCTGGTTCCCGGAGAGTGTACATTTGACTGTTGCCTTCCAGCACCACTTCCTCTCGCAATGTCACCCACAGAATGTTAGTATAGTTCCTCTTGCCCTCTGTCAGGTAAGTCAGGACAGTGCCACATGCCTGTCAACAGGAATTGCTAATCCATGAGTTTAATGTTCTGCCACATCAGGTCTCACAAAAAGCTTAACATAAATATAGTGACTTTACCATTTCCCAAACTAGAAGTATCTGATATAGCAGCTTTATTTAAGTACTTGGTTTGGAAGGTGCTATGTGTGATATTTCTGGGGTCACAAATGGGATTTAAATCAATGCCCCTCCCCTTGCTCTCGTTTCACATTGGCAAACGCTATATGTCAACACCAGTGAGAGAATTACAGTTAAAATGGCCCACTTCAGATATGTAGGCTGATGAACTTCAAACAGGACAAAATGGGAAAAGGGAAGAAGAGCTGAAATGGAAGAGTGAAGACAGAAGACTCTGCAGGTGCTGACGAACTGCTGGAGGAGCTTAGTGGCCTGGGCAGCACCTGATGAAGCAAAGACATGGTTGAGACTTTGCACATCGGTATAGAGGAAAGAAACCAGTATAATGAGGAGAAGGGAGGTTGGCGAGGTAGGGGCTGGCTGGTGATAGGTGGAACCAGGTAACGAGAGGGGAATAACAGAAGAGTGACCTTGGCTTTGTGTGCCAAACAGTCATGAATTTGGGGTCAATACATGGTTACGAGGATAAAAGACTAGTTATCTTACAAAGTTTTTCAGATCAATTGTAGAATATGATACCGACTTATGGATAAATTTACAAAATGCTAATTATCAGTTTTGAATTACTGGTCACCTTTCATTGACATTAAATATTGTTAAACAGTTTGTTGATTTTACATCACTCACTTATGAAATGGTTGACAAATCATTCGAAACATATTACTTCATTTTCTCATGTTACATATAGACAGATATTCATCACTGCACCTAATATGCAAATTTAACCAAAAGTGTTTGCAACTTTAAGGCGGTGTAGGGAGGGCAGAATCCCTCATTTCTGTACTCTCAATTCCTAGAAATATCAAACTCTATCTTTCCTTTTAACCTTGCTATTTTCAAATCACCCAGTCAGCATTTAAAAGCAAATACAGAGTCTGACTCCCCCACTTCTGCTCTAACACTCTAACAGACCACACTAAGATAATGAAAGAAATTCTTCTATTTTCTTTGGTGATGATTCAGATTCAGATTCAGATTCAGTTTATTTGTCATTTAGAAACCACAAATGCAATGCAGTTAAAAACATCAGTAGTGGGGAAGATGCTAGAGTCCATTATTAAAGATGCAATAGTGGCATATCTAGATAGCAGTGATAGGATTGGGCAGAGCCAGCATGGATTTACCAAGGGCAAATCATGCTTGACTAATCTATTGGAGTTTTTCGAGGATGTAACCAGGAAGTTAGACAAGGGAGATCCAGTGGATGTAGTGTACCTCGATTTTCAGAAGGCATTTGATAAGGTCCCACATAGGAGATTGGTGGGTAAAATCAGAGCTCATGGCATTGGAAGGAAGATATTGACATGGATAGAAAACTGGTTGGCAGATAGAAAGCAAAGGGTAACGGTGAATGTGTGTTTCTCAGAATGGCAGGTGGTGACTAGTGGGGTGCCACAGGGCTCGGTATTGGGACCACAGCTGTTTACAATTTACATCAACAATTTAGATGAAGGCATTGAGAATAACATCAGCAAGTTTGCTGATGATACTAAGCTGGGTGGCAGTGTGACATGTGATGAGGATGTTAGGAGAATTCAGGGTGACTTGGATAGGCTGAGTGAGTGGGCAGATACTTGGCAGATGATGTTTAATGTGAATAAGTGTGAGGTTATCCACTTTGGGAGTAAGAACAGGAAGGCAGATTATTATCTGAATGGTGTAGAGTTAGGTAAGGGAGAAATACAAAGAGATCTAGGAGTCCTTGTTCATCAGTCACTGAAGGTGAATGAGCAAGTGCAGCAGTCAGTGAAGAAGGCTAATGGAATGTTGGCCTTTATTACAAAGGGAATTGAGTACAAGAGCAAGGAAATCATTTTGCATTTGTACAGGGCCCTGGTGAGACCACACCTGGAGTATTGTGTACAGTTTTGGTCTCCAGGGTTAAGGAAGGACATCCTGGCTATAGAGGAAGTGCAGCATAGATTCACAAGGTTAATCCCTGGGATGTCCGGACTGTCTCACGCAGAGAGGTTAGAGAGACTGGGCTTGTACACGCTGGAATTAAGGAGATTGAGAGGGGATCTGATTGCAACATATAAGATTATTAAGGGATTGGACAAGATGGAGGCAGGAAATATGTTCCAGATGCTGGGAGAGTCCAATACCAGAGGGCATGGTTTGAGAATAAGGGGTAGGTCATTTAGGACAGAGTTAAGGAAAAACTTCTTCTCCCAGAGAGTTGTGGGGGTCTGGAATGCACTGCCTTGGAAGGCAGTGGAGGCCAATTCTCTGGATGCTTTCAAGAAGGAGCTAGATAGGTATCTTATGGTTAGGGGAATCAAGGGATATGGGGACAAGGCAGGAACCGGGTATTGATAGTAGATGATCAGCCATGATCTCAGAGTGGCGGTGCAGGCTCGAAGGGCCGAATAGTCTACTTCTGCACCTATTGTCTATTGTCTAAAAAACGAGACAACGTTCCTCCAGAATGATATCACAAAAGCATATGACAAAACAGACTACACCAGAAAATCCACGTAACGTTTGGCAATCCCCAATCCAGAGTCCGGAGAGGCTGCTGCGTATTAATATCACGCTACCAATGATCATTGAATTCAAAATCCAATATATCAGGTAACATTCCCCAGGATTTGCAAAGAACCATTCAACTACGCATTGGGTAAAGAGCGTAGATTTAAAAGATTCATCAGCAGAAAGCATGGAAGTGTACTAAAGGAAGACAAGTTGGTAGGACAGGCAAATGGAAAGAAAACAAGTGGAAGCAAAGAGAAAAGCAAATTCAAAAACTTGATATCATGATCCAAAATCAAGTCTGAGACTAGCTGTCAGTTGTGGCAGAGCTCAGGTTATAATGCCTACAAAATAAAGTTGGGCAGCATTGCCAACAGCAGCACATCCCTTCCTGATGAGTTTAATATATTCTATGTATGTTTTGAACAGAAGGGGATTAGTAACCATCCACCCAAACGGCCCCAGTGCACTTGAGTGCACAGTCACCACTGTGGATGTAAGATCAGTCTTCTGGGTAGTGAATCCATTGAAGGCATCTAGTCCAGCTGGTGTTCCTGGCCATGTCATTAGATCCTGTGCAGATCAACTGGTGGGGGAATTTGCAGCAAATAAGGATAGGCAGCAACAACCCCACCATGACTGTTCTTAACACTGGTGTTCCACAAGGCTCTGTTCTCAGCTCTTTGCAATTATGTACTACACCCTGTACACTCAAAACTACATATCCAGATACAGCTCCAACTCCATCTACAAGTCTGCAGATGATACCATCATAGTGGTATCTCAAATGACAATGAGTCAAAGTACAGGAAGGAGTTAGAGAACCTAGTAACATGGTATCAAGACAACAACTTTTCTCTTAATGCCAGTCATTGACTTCAGATTGCGGGGGCAGTGCACATTTTCCTGCCTACGTCAATAGTGCAGAGGTTGAGAGCTTCAAGTTCCAAGCAGGGACCATCACCAACAACTTGTCTGGTTCAACCACATAGACATCACAGCCAAGAACACTTGCCAATGCCTCTGCTTCCTCAGGAATGTAAAGAAATTAGGCACATCACAGTCAACCCTTAACAATTTTTGTCGATGCACCATGAAAAGCATTATATCTGGATGCACTAGAGCTTGCTATGGCAACTGCTCTGCACATAACCACAAGAAACTGCAGAGAGTTGTGGATGAAGCTCAGCACATCACAGAAATCAGTGCCCCCTCCACGAATTCTGTCTTTACTTTTCTCCACCTCAATAAAACTCCCAGCATAATCAAAGTCTTCATCTACCCTGGACATTACCTTTCCCTCTCACTGGGCAGAAAATACAAAAGCCTGAAAGGGTATGCCACCAGACTCAAAGACAACTTCTACCATGCTACTATAAGGCTAGGTTCTCTAATACATAAGATAGACCCCTGACTTCACAATCTACCTTGTTATAATCTTGCACCTTATGCCCATCTGCACTGCACTTTCTACATAGCTGTTGCAATTTATTCTATATTCTGTTATTGTTTTTACCTTGTACCACCTCAATGCACTGTGTAATGAATTGATCTATATGAAGAGAATGCAAGAGTAACTTCACACATGTGCAACAACAAACCAATTGCAATAAGGCAGGCTTGAATTTTAAAAACCTGTAGGAAGGAGGAAACACTGATTGTGTTATAATGTATACCACTGTTACAGTAAGATACTGCAAGAAGTTACCTCCAAACTGGGCTGTGCCATGCCATAGATCGGCATTTTTGGAACCCTTCTAAAATTGGCCACTTTCATTTCTTTCATGGTGCTAAGCACATCTGGAACTTCGTCTCTGACCTGTTGAAATAAGAATAATGGATTTTATAGCATACACTTGCAATTTGACAGCTCTTTAACTTTACTGATTTTTCTCCTGTTCTCGTCCACTCCGAAGTCTTTATCCAGTAACAATAGCGGCATTTAGTCAGCAATTTTATTGAAGTAAACCACCTTCACCTACAAGCTTATTATGACACAGAAGAAAGCCAGTTAGCGCATTAATAGATATCTTTTACAGGCAAGTATACTAGGGGATTTCCATTATCATGATGTTAACTGTGATACAGTCAATGTCAGAGAGGACACAAAATTTCTAAACTGCATTCAAAATCAATCTACGATGGAGCAAACACAATAAGGAAAGAAGAAAGATAGCGGGAGGAGAGGAAGTGAGGTTTTACTTTTAATTTGAGGGTGCACTAAAGACAAAATAAGATAAAGGAGGAAAACATGACAGATCTTGAGAACTTAATACTACAGAAAGCCTAGAGACCGTTAAAAATTGCAGGAGTGAAATTAAAAGGCAAATTAAGAAAGCATGAGGATAATTAAGGAAAAATTAGGGCACTAGAGACTGGAAAATATAACATGTGGTTGGAGGCAAGAGGTTATGGGCACAGTTTGATGAATATCTTGCAGCTGTTTTTACAAAGTACTGATATTATTCTTCAAGAGGTAGAGTGTGGACACAGAAGAAGAAGAAGAAATATGAAGGATCTAACAAGTTTTAAAGTGAGTAAGTTGCTAGGCCTAGAAACTGTACCCCAGGCTGTTCAAAGCAGCAAGGGAAGAAATAGCAGAGACTGTGACCATCAATTTGCCAGAGGATTACAACATTGCTAACATGCTGTTGTTAGTAGGAAAGGTTTAAACCAGGTTTAAAAGGTATAATCAAAGGTTACAAAATAGTTTAACTTCGGCGACCAAGTTATTGGAATTACTTCTGAGAGACAATGTAAACTTCCATTAAGACAAGCTCAATCAAGGAAAGTCTATATGGAATTTTTATGGGAAGTAACTAACTTGATTAGATATTTTCAGGAGGTAACAATGAGAGCTGCGCAGTACCAGTACCATACCAAGTTCAGAGTGAACAGCAGTCGAACCTGAGCCAAAGGCAAGAAATTTAATATCATGCTAACACGCTGATGATGACACTCTCTATCACAATGGAAATCCAAAAAAAAAGTCCAATGTCAGTAAAGTAGTAAAGGCTGATCAGAATTCACAAAATATCCTCCAAACAATAAAAATCTTAGAAATTTCTGACAATGCCCTCAAATAGAAAGAGGAGATTTATTTTGCAGCATGTTGTGTAAGTATTTCTAGAATAAAATACCTACCAACAATCTCCACTGATGAAACAACTTTAATATTGTCAAACATTGCAAAATGTTTCCACAGGATGCTAGCGAACAAACCTGTGCCAATGTTTCTTCAGAAGGTTTTTAAGGTATGCCTTGAAGGACGGTGTAGAACTGACTGATTTAGAGAGGATCTGGTTCAGTTATGGCATCTAATGAAAGCTATTTACAATTATAGAGTAACCTATTAATTTTTACAAAGTTCAGCTTCAAACTTACCAAGAGTCTGATGCCTTTTGTTATCAAGTCACAAGGTGCTGTAAGCTCAGACACATCCATGCCAGCTAAGATCCTGAACATCCAGGGGTGACTACACATCCACTTGCTGAAGTTGAGTGAAAAAGCCAAAGGGTACTGGAAGGTAACATACACATTAATTATTAGCTATAGGTAACATGACAGAATCTCCAAGCTCAAATACATTCAAATACCATTGGTTTCTTTACTAAATGACAGGTTTTTGGATCATTGGGATCTCCTCTGGGGGTAGAGATGGCCTGTAACAAGAAGTTTGTGTTGCACTTGAACCAGGGGACAACCAAACAAGGAAATTTTATTTTCTCACCAGAGTGGGTTAAACTAGATTGGCAGGGGAATGGAACTTGAGAGTGAAATCAGTGGGAAGACAAGAGTATGTGCAGCAACCAAAGCATGTAGACCTGACAATCAGGATTGCCATGTTTACAGTAAAAGGGCATATAGGACCACTGCTTTAAATTGCATCTATTTCAATGCATGCAACTTTAACAGGTAAAGCAGGAGAGCTGAGGGCATGGATTGGCTCTAGGGACTGTGATATTGTGACCATTACATAATCATTCTGATAAGAGAGAGAAGTCCAAGGATACTTGATTAGACACCTGCAAAGTCTCGAGGAGAATTAATTTTAAGTTTCCAAGGACAATTGCAACTTAAATGTAAAGGAGACCTAACAATAACACGTAAAAAAAAAATCCCCGAAGCACAACGATACATAATAATTTTAAAATGCAGAGAATACCAGCAAAAAACTCCAAGACCTCAGAATACTCTACCGACAACCCGAGGATGTGACAGCAAGAACACCCTTTGTACAGCAACATTTCCCAACCTTGCACCACTTAGATACTATTCTGTCCTTCTATGTTGCTACTTAAGTGGATATCTTCACATTTATAAACATTATGCTGCACTTACCACACAGCTTCCCAATAATCAACTTGTTTTTGTTACCTTGAAATCTCTTCACATCCTCCTCACAACTCACAATAACGTCAACAGCAAACTTAGAAGTAATATGTTCAGTTCACTTATCCAAAGCACCGATACATAGTGTTAATTTCTAGAGTATGACCAGCAATGCCTCAGTAGACACATCCTGCCATCTCAATAAAGACTCATTTATTCCTTCTCTATTTTCTGTCCGTCACCAATTTCTAGTCCCACATGCTATAATTTCCAACGTAACCTCTTACGTTAAGTCTCTAAGGATATGTCCTACCAGAACTGGTGATGCTAGCTAAAACTGCAGTGGGAAGAATTCTCCAGCAAGCCTAAGTACCAGACAAATGGCATCCAGCCTCCTCTCCAAGACTCTGTCTACACTTTCTGCTGCCTCAGTAAAGCAGTCAGCATAATGAAAAAACCCTACCCACCCCGAAAATTCTCTCTTTGCCGTTCTCCCATTGGGCAGAAGATATAAAATCCTGAAAGCACGTACCACCAGGCTCAAGGGCAGCTTCTATCTGACTGTTATCAGACTCTTAAAGGAAGCTGCTGTATGATAAAATCGATTCTTGTCTTCACAATCTACTTCATTATGATCTTGCACTTTATCGTGTACCTGCACTGCACATTTTCAGTGGCTTTTACGTTTTATTCTGCATTTATATAGTTTTACCTTATTCTTTCTCCATGTATAGTGTATCTTGGCATATGTGACAATAATATACCAATACCATTTTTCAATAGTGTGGACAACTATAAACAAGGAAAGGGGCAACAATCCAGTAAACCTCACTTTGTTTCATCCTAAAACCATCAGAAATGGTGGTAAACATCCTGAGTGGAACTTGTGATACCATACAGTAACCCTGTGCAGCACTGTTTACAGTGCTAAAATAATCATTTTAGAGCAAATTAATGTTAAGTATCCCAAAATGGTATAACTGACTGTGGAAATGTGGTCTGTTGAAACTACATATTGTGGAGCAGGGAGAGGCAAAGCTGCTTCATTCTTTCCAGCAGCCAGTGTGCAAGTAAGAAAATGCAACACAATTCAATGCTGATCACTGAAATAAATACTTCACAGGTCCGTGCATTATCACAATCAACTTCAGATAGCATTACTTCAGAACTGGCTGCTGCCATGAGGGGATGGGGGGGGGGGGGGGGGGGAGGCGGTTATGACTAACCTTTCACATGTAGTCTAAGCTACAAGATAAATTTCATGAAAATTCTCTTGCCCAAACTTTTGATCTGAACCCACATCTGCATGAAGACTCTTCACATCATAACTTAAGGATTCAGACAGTGCCGAAGCTAACAATGCACTTACATGGAAAATACAAGTTACAACTAAAAAAAACTCTAATGCACATACCTGTTCATGAAGATAGTAGTTAAAAGCAACAAGATAGAAGTAACACTCTGTACTCTGTAGTACTCTCTGGAGAAAATATTCCTTGGTGCTATTTCCCTAAATGGAACAAGAAATAAAATTCACAGAAAAATATCCTGTAATCATCCACTTTTTATTAAATTAAATCATGGCGGGGGAATCTAAGGGCTTGAGCTTAAGATGACCAGGCCTGAAAGATCAAAATGAACAGGAGATGCTGCTGGATGAAGCCAATGTGGATTTTAAAAGTCTGGAATATAATGAGGCAAACAATATTCACAGCTCTTCAGAACTGTTGGCAAAGCTGCATCAGTTATTCCAGCAGCCAGTGTACTAGTAGGAAAAAGCAATACATTTCAAAGCTGATCACTGAAATAAATACTCCACAGGTCTGTGCATTATCACAATAAATTTTAGATAGCATTACTTGGAAACTGGCTACTGATTGGGGGTTATGACTAACCTTTCACAGCTATAATGTCCATGAGGGGTTTACATGGGCGGTTAAATGCACAGAGGATCTCAAGATATCAGAGGGTCAGAAAACAGAGTATACCTATTTAGGTAAAGGGCAACACAACAAGAGGTGCAAGGAAAAGATTTTTACTTTACACAACGGCTTATTGTGGAGTAGATTTTTTTTCCTTTATGGTTTAGTTGAAACTATTCAATAGTGTCCGTCAAAAGGTAATCAGGTCACCACTTGAAAAGGAAAACTGCAGGGACAGAATACCTTACGCTGTGCTACATGATTCATGTCCAAATCATCTCTCTGAATACAAGTATACGCTTAAGTATAAAGAACTGTGTTTATGACACATCCATCACACACCAGACATAACACGTTTTATTCTAGGTCACTGCGCAACAGTCTATAGTTTATAGACACTTCCCAACCTGCAGAATCACTTCCAAAACAGCATACCAAACTGAGGCAGTGTTAACCTAATTTTGTGTCCTTAAGGAAAGATAGTTGTATCTCACACATTATAACGCTTCTCTTCTTTAGAGAAAGCCACATTGACCATCATTGTAGCTCCACATAAACCACCGTGCACATAATATTCTACTACTTTAATTGCATTATAACCCCTAGGTAGCCTCCTTCCTGCCGGCATGAACATCCAACTCACTGACCTCCGTTGATACCCCTGCCCCTCACCCTTACCCCCATCCCTATCTATTATTTTACTCTGGTTCTCTTTCTCTCTTTTTCCCCCCTCACTATTATCTCTCCCCCCCAGCCCTACCTTTCTTTCTTTTATTTCCCATAATTCTCCACCTTCCCCCTAGCCCATTTCCCACCAGCCTATCACTTCCCAGCTCTCTACTTTATCCCTCCCCCCACTTCTTATCCTCCCTCAACCATCCCATGTTACTTCACTCCTGATGAAGGTTTTCGGCCCGAAACGTCGTTATTACCTCCTCCCATAGATGCTGTCTGGCCTGCTGAGTTCTGCCAGCATCTGCAGATTCACTCCTGTTGCCTTTGATATCACTTGACCACGTCATTTCACATACAGTGCCTATAAAAAGTATTCACACCCCCCCCCCCACCTTTGGAAGTTTTCATGCTTTATTGTTTTACAACATTGAATCACAGTGGATTTCATTTGGCTTTTTTTGACACTGATCGACAGAAAAAAAGACTCTTTCATGTCAAAGTGAAAACAAGTCTCTCCAAATTTGTCTAAATTAATTACAAATATAAAACCCAAAATAATTGTTTGCCAAAGTATTCAAACTCCTTCAAGTTAGTATTTAGTAGATGCACCTTGGCAGCAAATACAGACTTGAGTCTGTGTGGATAGGTCTCTATCAGCTTTGCACATCTGGACACTGCAATTTTTCCCCACTCTTCTTTATAAAACTGCTCAGTCTCTGTTAGATTGCATAGGGATTGTGAGTGAACAGCCCTTTTCAAGTCCAGCCACAAATTCTCAATTGGATTGAGATCTGGACTCTGACTTGGCCATTCCACGCCATTAACTTTCTTGTTTTTAAGCTACTCCTCAGTAGCATTGGTTTTAAGCTGGGGTCATTGTAGTGATGGAAAACAAGTCTTCGCCCAAGTCACAGTTCTCTTGCAGACTACATCAGGTTTTCCTCCAGGATCTCCCTGTATTTTGCTGCATTCATTTTACCCTCTACCCTCACAAGCCTTCCAGGGCCTGCTGCAGTGAAGCATCCCCAGAGTATGAAGCAGCCACCACCTTGCTTCACGTTGCTTGGTGTGTTTTTGATGGTGTGAGGGGTTTGGCTGTCACCAAAAATAACATTTGGTGTGATAGCCAAAAAGCTCAATTTTCGTTTCATGAACCAAAGAACCTTCTTCCAGCTGACTTCAGTCTCCCAGATGCCTTCTGGCAAACTATCTGAGATTTCATGTGAATATTCTTCAACAGCGGCTTTCTCTTTGCCACTCTCCCATAAAGCTGTGACTGGTGAAGTACCCAGGCAACAGTTCTTGTATACAGTCTCTCTCATCTCAGCCACTGAAGCTCATAACTCCTCCACAGTTGTTATAGGTCTCTTGGTGGCCTCCCTCACTAGTCGCCTTCTTGCACGGTCACTCAGTTTTTGAGGACAGCCTGCTCTGGGCAGATTTACAGTTGTACCATATTCTTTCCATTTCTTGATGATTGACTTAACTGTACTTCAAGGGATGTTCAGTGACTAGGAAATTTTCTTGTATCCATCTCCTAACTCGTGTTTTACAATAACCTTTTTGTGGAGTTGCCTGGAGTGTTCTTTCATCTTCGTGGTGTAGTTTTTGACTCACCCAGACATTGGACTTTTCAGATACAGGTATAACATAGAAACAGAAAACAGGCACAATACAGGCCCTTCCTCCCACAAAGTTGTGCTGAACATGTCCCTACCTTACAAATTACTAGGCTTACCTATAGCCCTCTATTTTACTAAGTTCCATGTGCCTATCTAAAAGTATCCACCTCCACCAGTATTGCCAGCAGTCCATTCCACACACTCACCACTCTCTGAGTAAAAAACTTACCCCTGATATCTCTGTACCTACTCCCCAGCAACTTAAACCTGTGTCATCTTGAGGCAACCAATTCAGCCCTGGGAAAAAGCCTCTGACTATCCACACGATCAATACCTCTCATCATCTTGTACACCTCTATCAGGTCACCTCTCATCCTCCTTCGCTCCAAGGAGAAAAGGCCGAGTTCACTCAACCTATTCTCATAAGGCATGCCCCCCAATCCAGGCAACATCCTTGTAAATCTCCTCGGCACCCTTTCTATGGCTTCCACATCCTTCCTGTAGTGAGGCGACCAGAACTGAGCACAGTACTCCAAGTGGGGTCTGACCAGAGTCCGAAATATCTGCAACATTACCTCTCGGCTCCTAAATTCTTTTTAAATATTTTTATTAATTTTCACATAGAAGAATACAGAGTACATGAGGATATATATTATGAATTTTTTTAAAAGATAGCATAGTACCAAATACATTATATTTAAATCACACTTGCAATCGCAGTACCCTATATTCATAATCAAACACATACATTAATTAAATTTTAATTTGAATTGTAATAATTTTATTATAAAAAAGGAATTTAAACCCACTACCAAAGTCAAAGCTGTTTGGTAAAGAAAGAAAGATGGGAAAAAATCCTTATCAGATAGTGATTTATGTTATTAACCAACATCTGTACTTTAACACCAAATCAAAGGTTTTGAAAGTAATTCAAAAATGGTCCCCACAATGTTTGAAAGTCTTGGTTAGAATCAGAAATTAAACAACGAATCTTCTATAAATTTAAGCATGACATAACACCACGTAACCATTGAGCGTGAGTAGGCGAAGCAACATGCTTACATTTAAGCAACACCGCCCTCCTAGCTGTAAGAGAAATAAAAGCCAATATATGCAAATCAGATGTCTCCAAAGTTGTGCCTTTCTCTCCAACAATACTGAACAAGGCAGTCAAAGGGTTGGGCTTAAAATTTATTTTAAAAAGTACAGAAAAAGTTTGGAATACTTCCTTCCAGTATTTTTCAAGATTCGGACATGTCCAAAACATGTGGATTAGTGAAGCCTCTCCATTGTTACGGATAAAAACAAGATAGCTTGTCTTTGGACTTGTGGGCCCTGTGGACCACTTTAAATTGTAGGAGGGAGTGGCAAGCACATAGTGATGAAGTGTTAACCAATTTTAAAATTTCATTCCAAGTCTCCTCAGAAATTGAAACCTGTAAATCTTGTTCCCAGGCATTTTTAATTTTGTCTAAAGGAGCCTTTCTTATTCCCAACAACATACCATAAATATTGGATATTGAGCCATTATGAAAAGGTTTCAAATTAGAAATTACACATAATAAGTTCTTATCAGGACTCATAGGAAATGTATGTAATTGAGATCGCAGAAAGTCTGTAATTTGTAGATATTGAGAAAAGTGGGTTTTTGGTAAGCTATATTTAGCTGACAGTTGCTCAAACGAAAAGAGACTTCCTCCATCAGACAGATCCTGGAAGTATTTAATACCCAATCTATCCCATTCTTTAAAAACTACATCAGTCATAGAAGGTTTAAAAAAACAATTAGGAAAAAAATGGGACTAGAAAGAGAAAATCTCAATAAACCAAAGTATTTTCTAAAATGTAACCAGATCCTCAAAGTATGTTTAACTATCAAATTGTCAGTTAGTTTATTTAAAGATAAAGGAAGTGAGGATCCAAGAAGATAAATAATAGAATTTTTTTTTTAAACAAAGTTAGCTTCTAAAGAGACCCATACTGCTAAATTCAATTCCACGATTGATGAAGGCCAATACACCATATGCCTTCTTAACCACAGAGTCAACCTGCGTAGCTGCTTTGAGCATCCTATGGACTTGGACCCCAAGATCCCTCTGATGCTCCCCACTGCCAAGAGTCTTACCATTAATACTATATTCTGCCATCATATTTGACCTACCAAAATGAACAACTTCACACTTATCTGTGTTGAACTCCATCTGCCACCTCTCAGCCCAGTTTTGTATCCTATCAACATCCTGCTGTAACCTCTGACAGCCCTCCACACTATCCACAACACCTCCAACCTTTGTGTCATCAGCAAACTTACTAACCCACCCTTCCACTTCCTCATCCAGGGCATTTATAAAAATCACGAAGAGTAAGGAGCCCAGATCAGGCACTCCACTGGTCATCGACCTCCATGCAGAATATGACCCGTCTACAACCACTCTTTGCCTTCTATGGGCAAGCCAGTTCTGGATTGACAAAGCAATATCCCCTTGGATCCCAAGCCTCCTTACTTTCTCAGTAAGCCTTGCATGGCGTACCTTATCAAATGCCTTGCTGAAACCCATATACACTACATCTACTGCTCTTCCTTCATCAACGTGTTTAGTCACATCCTCAGAAAATTCAATCAGGCTTGTAAGGCACAACCTGCCCTTGACAAAGCCATGCTGACTACTCCTAATCATATTATACCTCTCCAAATGTTCATAAATTCTGCCTCTCAGTATCTTCTCCATCAACTTAGCAACCACTGAGGTAAGACTCACTGGCCTATAATTTCCTGGACTATCTCTATTCCCTTTCTTCAATAAAGGAACAGTATCCGCAACCCTCCAATCCTCTGGAACCACTCCCGTCCCCATTGATGATGCAAAGATCATCGCCAGAGGCTCAGCAATCTCCTCCCTTGCCTCCCACAGTAGCCTGGGGTACATCTCATCCGGTCCTGGCAACTTATCCAACTTGATGCTTTCCGAAAGCTGCAGCACATCCTCTTTCTTAATATCTACATGCTCAAGCTTATCAGTCTGCTGCAAGTCATCACTGCAATCACCAAGATCCTTTTCCATCGTGAATACTGAAGTAAAGTATTCATTAAGTACCTCTGATATTTCCTCCAGTTCCATACACACTTTCCCACTGTCACACTTGATAGATCCTATTCTTTCACGCCTTATCCTCTTGCTCTTTACATATTTGTGGAATGTCTTGGGGTTTTCCTTAATTCTGCCCACCAAGGCCTTCTCATAGCCCCTTCTGGCTCTCCTAATTTCCTTCTTAAGCTTCTTCTTAGTAGCCTTATAATCTTCTAGATCTCTTACATTATCTAGCTCTCTGACCCTTTTGTAAGCTTTTCTTTTCTTCTTGACTGGATTTACTACAGCCTTTGTACACCACTGTTCCTGTACCCTTCCGTAACTTCCCTTTCTCATTGGAACATACCTATACAGAACTCTACACAAATATCCCCTGAACATTTGCCACATTTCTTCCGCACTTTTCCCGAAGAACATCTGTTTCCAATTTAAGCCTCCAATTTCCTGCCTGATAGCCTCATAATTCCCTTTACTCCAATTAAACACTTTTCTAACTTGTCTGTTCCTTTCTCTCTCCAATGCTATTGTACAGGAGATAGAATTATGATCACTATCTCCAAAATGCTCTCCCACTGAGAGAGCTGAGGTGTAGTTTTACCACAATCAATAAAGCCCTTGACTGCACATGGTGATCTCCATTTAACTAATTATTGAATTGAATTGAATTAATTTTATTTCCTACATCCTTCGCATACACGAGGAGTAAAAATCTTTACGTTACGTCTCCGTCTAAATGTGCAATCATAGTAATTTATAATAAATAGAACAGTCAATGTAACATTGTAGTACACCCAGATCAGCGTAAGTTAGTCAGTCTGATGGCCTGGTAGAAGAAGCTGTCTTGGAGCCTGATGGTCCTGGCCTTTATGCTGCAGAACCATTTCCTAGATGGTAGCAGCTGGAATAGATTGTGGTTGGGGTGATTGAGGTCCCCAATGATCCTTCAGGCCCTTTTCTCACACCTGTCTTTGTAAATGTCCTGAATCATGGGAAGTTCATAACTACAGATGCACTGGGCTGTCCACACCACTCTCTGCAGAGTCCTGCGATTAAGGGAGTACAGTTCCCATACCAGGCAGTGATGCAGCCAGTCAGGATGCTCTCAATTGTGCCTCTGTAGAAAGTTGTTAGGATTTGGGGTCCATACCAAACTTCCTCAACTGTCTGAGGTGAAAGAGGTGCTGTTGTGCCTTTTTCACCACACAGCTGGTGGGTACAGACCACATGAGATCCTTGGTGATGTGGATGCCAAGGAACTTAAAGATGTTTACCCTCTCAGCCCCAGATCCATTGATGTCAATAGAGGTTATCCCATCTCCATTCGTTCTGTAGTCCAACATCAGCTCCTTTGTTTTTGGGACATTGAGGGAGAGGTTGTTTTCTTGACACCACTGTGTCAGAGCGACGCCTTCTTCCCTGTATGCCACCTCGCTATTGTTTGTTGTTAAGCCAATCAATATATTGTCGTTGGCAGATTAGAGCGGTGGGTGGTGACACAGTCATGGCTATACAGGAAATAAAGGAGGGGACTTAGTACACAGCCCTGAGGGGCTCCTGTATTGAGAGTCAGAGGGGTGGAGGTGAGGAAGCCCACTCTTACCACCTGCTGGCGATCTGATAGGAAATCCAGGATCCAGCTGCCCAAGGCAGGGACAAGGCCAAGGTCTCTGAGCTTCCTGTTGAGCCTGGATGGAACTATGGTATTGAATGCTGAACTGTAGTCCAAGAACAGCATTCTCACATAAGCATCCTTCTTCTCCAGATGTGTAAGGACAGTATGTAGAGCAGTGGCTATTGCGCCATCTGTCGTTTGTTGTGGCAGTAAGCGAATTGTAGGGGGGTCCAGTTTGGGTGGTAGCAAGCTGCAGATGTAGTTCTTGACCAACCTCTTAAAGTATTTGCTTATTATTGAAGTGAGTGCGACAGGATGCCACTTGTTCAGGCATGTTATGTGACTTCTAAAACCAATTGGCTGTACCTGTGATGACTTTGTGTGTCATCTTGAAGGGAGTGAATACTTATGCAATCAGTTATTTTGTGTTTTACATTTGTAATTAATTTAGATCACTTTGTAGAGATCCGTTTTCACTCTGACACGAAAGAGACTTTTTCCGTTGATCAGTGTCAAAAAAAGCCAAATTAAATCCACTGTGACTCAGTACCGTAAAACAATAAAACATGAAAACTTCCAACAGGAGTGAATACTTTTTATAGGCACTATAAATTTATCCTTAAGATCTGTGTTATTTTATATGTGTGACCAAATATGCAGGCAATTCTTTTTACTTAAAACAACTTCCATTAAAATAATGACGGTATGTCACATTTAGCAGTTAACCATTCTTGTTACAGAACAGACTATCAAATAATTTGAAACATACTTCATCTCTCCCACATCTGTTTTTTTTTCCCTGCACTGGTTGGATCTTGGTTGTGCCCACTGATACTTCACCTCAAGAGGGATTTATCTGTATCAGTCTCGAGCAGGGGTTACCAACATTTTTTATTCTATGGAGGAACCTTACCATTAACTGAGGGGTCCATAGAGCCCAGGTTGGGAACCCCTGGTCTAGATCGAAATGTCTCTGAAATCACAGCCCATCATAGTTCTGCACTACTCAAGGGCCATGGAGCAGTAGTCAAGAGTCAGAAGCTTGGCCAATTTGGTTTCCACTTTTCAGCCCAGTTGTGGGTAGGTGGTAATATCAGTTTCCCTTTAAATATATATTATCAATGATTTTCTTGTCCGTCCTAGATTATACTCCAGCTCTCTAAGGCCAATAGTCATCATACTTGGAGTTATCAAGTACTGTCTAAATGCTATACTTCATGGAAGTAAACGAACCCATCAGTTGCACTGTTGACTTTTACATCAGATGCTTGTCCCTAAAACCCTGCATCTTCGTCAGCATCTCGCTTACCTGGGCCTGGCAGGTCTCCCCAATGGCTTCCAGCTTCTGTTTGCATTCATAAATAGCTTCTTTAATGTCATGCATTTCAGAACAGAGTGCAATGGCTGCATCCACCTGATTAAAGGAAAGATGTCAGCTGTAAGCAGGTTGCCAAGCTGTTTGTATTTGCCTCTTCATCTCTATTGGCCTTTCAAAAATGGACTCAGGGATGACATCTGTGTGTATGTGCATGTGTAGCAAATCTGATCACCTGATTTCTCCTGGGCAGCATTCACTTAACACTATGCGCATGCTGATACTAATCAAGAGCTCCATGAAGACAAGTATGAGTAGATGTTAACACACAATAATGGAGATAGGCTAAATGCAAGCAGGCTTTTTCCACTGAGATTGGGTGAGACTAGATCATAGGATAAGGGTGAAAGGTGAAATGTTTAAGGGGAACCTCTTCATTCCAAGAGCGGTCTGAGTGCGAATGAGCTGCCAGCGGAAGTGGTGGATGCAAGTTCAATTGGGATAGGTACATGGGTGGGAGGGATATGAATGAGAATGGTCCAGGTGCTGGTCAATGGGACTAGGCAGAATAACAGTTCAGCATGGACTAGATGGGCCAAAGTGCCTTATTCTGTGCTGCAGTGCTCTGTGACTCCATATGAATTCTGCCCACCCATGACTCATTACCATGATGTAGTGTATTCAATACATTGATTCATCAAGGAGTACTTGTGTCCCTTATATCCTCTGTATAATGAATGTAAAATGAGTCACGTTATACTGGAGGACAATTATTCGAGGCTGCAGGTCAGTTCTGTGCAGAAATGGGGAGAGCATGGATACACTGGGCCAAAAGGATTATTGCAAACCTGTTTGACTCTATAATACCAAAAACAAGGCATTAAGACAATGGAGCAAAAAGTAAAATGGATGATATGAAGAAAGGAAAACTTGAAAATGCAAGAAGAAATTTTAAGAGGAGGGAACATGTTATAGAGAGAAACGGGTCTCTCTCTCTGTCTATGGAGGAGGGTCCTTTTACCCGCAGAGTGAGAGCTGGATTTCCTTTGTGTCAATCAATGCAGGGAAGTACGGTATCTCAGCCTGGGAGAGGGTAAAAAGCTGATGGATGGAAAGTCAGAGGCTAGGATAGAGTGGGAGGTACATACAAGAGAACTGGGGTTGCAAGATGGCAAGATAAAGATAGGAGGGATTGGTTTAGAAATGGACAAGAGGGAAGGAGCTTAGAGAAAGGGCTGGGTGAAGGGGAAGTAGGGAGAAGGGTAGGGAGATGAAGAAGAAGGGAGCTGAGAGGAGGTGAGTGAGAGCCGAGGGGAGATGTGAAATGTGCTGATTGGGTTTGAATAAAGAGGGAGAGGTTGAGGAGAGTGAAGCTGAAAGTGTGCAGGGAAAGGGTGAATGAAAGGAAGAGTCCTGACAGGGAGCCATAAGTGTGGGGGTGAGAAGTAAGAGGTGCAGTACAAGAGGATGCCAAAAGGAAGAATGAGTGAAAGGAGAGGGAAATGAGGGAGACAGAGACCGCTAAGGGAGGGGAGGCTGAAAGAGGGAGGTTATGAGGGAAGTGAGACAAAAAGTGTTGGACAAGGGAGAGGATTAGTACAATAGCATTCATGTTTGTATTTGCATGCGTCCGCATCCATAGAGCTTAATGTTATCTTTAGCCTCTTAAACGCTGGACTAAGGCCTCACTTTTGAAGCTCATGCATGACTGATGTGTAATCAAATGCCACACATGAAGGAAATAACACAGAGTCATATCCCAGTCCTGAGAACAGTAAGAAAGTAAATAATCCCTAACTAAATCAGACTGCACAAAGTTAAGGTGATGACTAAGAGAGGTCTACATCAACTGCAAGAATCTGCAGAAACTGTGAGATGTAAGGCCGTATGAGATTTTAAAGATAAGGACTAGAATTTGGATTACATACATACTATTAATGAGTTTAGTTAAAGTTCCCATTGGGGAAATTCTACTTTCTAACCACAAATTTTGAACTGTTGGAAAATCATGATTATATCTTTAAACAACATAAATGAAACTGACCTCATCCACAATTTGTTGTCCTTTAGGCATGGCTTTGGCAAAACTTTGGATGACTTGCAGTTGCTCCCTCTTTTTAATGCTGGGGTTCTGGTCAGCTCTACAAAGAACAACCAGGTTAATTTAAGAAACAAAAACTTACATGTATATAGCTCCTGAGCACACCATGGTGCTTTATAAACAATCCATTACTCCTGAAATTCTTAACTAAAACTAAATGAAGACCCCACTTAAAGAAATTGGATGAGTGATTAGTTTTAGTTGTGGAAGGAATATTGCCCATTACATTTATCTAGTAACAACACAGACAGAGTCCATTTGAACAACAGTTCATGACGAATCCTAGCAGGGCAATCTGATAAGTCTGTTTCTCTTCTTATTCTTGTCTACTTGTGTAGCTGATATTCTCCTCACACATGGTCAGAAACTCCCCTTTGAGTTCTTCAGCCATTTAACTACACTCAGTGCTAATTCAAAGATGCCACTTAACCTTTCAGCACATCTTCGAGATGTGGCAGGAAACTGGAGGACCCAGCAGAAACCCACACAGTCACAGAGGGAGCATGCAAGCTCCACACAGACAGCACCCAAGGTCAGAATTGAACCTAGATCCCTCGAGCTGTGAGAGAATGGCATTGACTATTCTCTACTCCAGTCTTAAAACAGGACAGGAGGTCTTTAATGTACACTTGAGGAGTTGGATAAACTCTCATTTTAAGATCTTACATACAACATCTCTGGTACTGCAGCATCCTCAGTATTATACAAGTTAATATACTGAATTCCTAAATTAGGAATTGATCAAAGAACCTCCCAACTCAGAAGTTAACCCAACTGAGCCAAGCTGAAATAATGGGAGAGCTAAATTACAAAAAATAATCTAGTATCATTTCAGTTATCAAGTTATGAACCTAAAAAGAACATATACTCTGGAAATTTCAAACATTTAAGAACACTTATAGCAAGAGATTGATTACCAATGTTTACATTATTTCTAAGTTTTGTTCGTCATTCCAAATACTCCTGGATAACTAAATGTCTACTCACCCCAACTGTTCAGATAACCCTTTCCTGTGATATAGCACAAGAACTCCTAAAATCATTGCTAAATTCGTCCTGCCAACTCCAATTTGACAGCTGAAGACCAATGCAGGAGGTGGTCTTTTGGACTCCTGAAGAAGCAAAAGACTTGGGGTTTCCTGAAAAATAAAACAACCAACATGAACATGGTGGTGGCAAAGAATACTTTGGAAAAGACTTGCTCTCATTTTGTTAGCTAAGCAGAAGAGATATGAACTAAATCGTCTTCTTGACTGTGATGTATGCATTCACTCCTGTTAAGGGACTAAAACCAGAAATCAAGGATAAGCAGATCATGGAAAGTATGACTATGAATTTTTCACTTCTTTATAGAGTGTGACAGTCAACTTATTAAACAAGGCAAAGATCATCAAAAACAATTATTCAAATTAGAGCAAACATTCAGGCCAAAGAGACATGGGTTTGTACCATGCCTTTTGCCACTAAATTCAACAATAACAATGTGCAGGAGCAACGGATTGTTATTAATCGTTGAGGAAGCATTTATATTTAGAATACACAGTCATAAAGTTATGGCTTTCAGACAAACACAGAAAATGTTAACCATAACCATCCCACCTCTTAGGTTTGGATTTATCACGAGTGGCTACTTAACATAGAAAGGGGGGCCATTCCAAGGTGGTTTAAATCAACAAAATACTTTTGTTATTGATAATGCTAAGATATAGGAAACACAAAAATGAGAAAGTCTGCAAATCAAAAGCAACACACACCAATCGCTGGAGGAACTCACGTCAGGCAGCATCTGTGGAAGAGAATAAACTGTCGATGTTTCAGGCCAAACCCCTTCTTCAGAACTGAGAAGGAAGGGAGAAAATGCCAGAATAAAAAGGTGGGGGTGAGGGGAAAGAGGCTGACTGTAAGGTGATAGGTGATGGGTGAGGACAGGTGGTTGGGAAAAGGGTGGAGAAGAAAGAATCTGATGGGAGAGGAGACTGGACCAGAGAAAAAGAAGGAGGAGGGGACCCTGGGGAAAGTAATAGGCGGGTGAAAAAAAAGGTCAGAGTGGGGGAAAAGGGAGGGGGAGATTTGATTACTGGAAGGAGAAATCGATATTCATGCCATCAAGTCGAAAGGTATGCAGACAGAATATAAGGTGTTGCTCCTCCACCCTGAGGGTGGCCTCATCTTGGCACAAGAGGAGGCCATGGATCGACATGTCAGAATAGGAATGGGAATTAAAATGCTTGGCCACCGGGAAATCCCACTTGTGGCGGATAGTGTGGAGATGCTTGAACACAGGAATCACAGCAAACAACTTGCACAGAGCAAGATTCCACTGATGCCAAATGATACATGTTGGAAGGTCAAAACTGAAAGCTGAGTACAAGGGTAATTGCAGGATCCTTAGCAGTGTGGAAGAACAGAGAGACCTTTGAGTCCAAGTCCATAAGTCCATCAAAGTTGCTATGATCTTTTACTTGTTTAATCTGTTGGTTGCATTGACCTTCATTACTATTAGGATTGATTTCAAGAGCCACAAAATCACTGTACATTGCTGCTCTGTTAGACCACACCTGGAGTATAGTGTTCAGTTCTAATTGTTTCATTATAAGAAGAATGTCAATGCTTTAGAGAGTGAAGAGAAGACTTACCAGGATGCTCGCCTCGATTAGAGAACATGTCTTATGACGAAAGGTTGAGCAAGCTAGGGCTTTTCTCTTTGGAGCAAAGGTGTATAAGATGCAACTTGATAGAAGTGTATATAGATTATGAGAGGCACAGATAGAGTGGACAGACAGTATCATAGAAACATAAAAACATAGAAAACCTACAGCACAATACAGGCCCTTCGGCCTACAAAGCTTTGCCGAACATGCCCTTATCTTAGAACTACCAAGGCTGACCCATAGCCTTCTATTTTTCTAAGCTCCATGTATCCATCCAGGAGTCTCTTAAAAGACCCTATCATATCCGCCTCCACCACCGGCAGCACATTCCATGTACTCACCACTCTCTGCATAAAAAACTTACCCCTGACATCTCCCCTGTACCTACTTCCAAGCACCTTAAAACTATATCATTCCAAGCACCATAAAACTATGCCCTCTTGTGCTAGCCATTTCAGCCCTGGGAAAAAGCCTCTGACTATCCACACGATCAATGCCTCTCATTATCTTGTAGACCTCTATCAAGTCACCTCTCATCCTCTGTCGCTTCAAGGAGAAAAGGCCAAGTTCACTCAACCTACTCTCATAAAGCATGCTCCCCGATCCAGGCAAAATCCTCGTAAATCTTCTCTGCACCCTTTCTATGGTTTTCACGTCCTTCCTGTAGTGAGGTGACCAGAATTGAGCACAGTGCTCCAAGTATATCTTTTCCCTTCGGCAGCAATGGCTAACACCAATGGACATCCATTTAAGGTGAATGGAGAAAAGTTTAGGGGAGATGTCAGAAGTAGATTTTTTATTGGTTTATTTTTCACACAGAGAGTAGTAAGTCCCCAGAGTGCATTGCTGAGGGGCGACAAAGCCTGATACAACTGGAACATTTAAGTGATTCTTGCATAGGCATATGGATGTAAGAAGAATGGAGGTTATGGGCTGCACAGGAGGGAAGGGTTAAATTGATTGTGGAGTATGATTTATATAGATCCACACAACATTATGCGCCAAAGGTTCTGTGCTGTACTGTACCTTTCTATGTTCCATGTTTTGACAATGTGCAGGTTATATGTATTTTTGGGAAAAGTTGAAAGAGGGATGACTATCAGACAGAGAAGCACAACTATCATGTGCTCAAGTTGACTTGAACCCCAAGATCTTCTTCAAAGTGAGAATACCACAACTTGAGCTCCAACTACCAGCATTCACTCTTCTGGTTCTGAAGACGCTCTACCTTGCCTGAATTTCTGAACATAAGTTACAACTTTCAACATGTAGATGACATACTTTGTTATTTCATCTCAAATATAACCTTTGCAAACAACAGATACTCTTCTTAAACACGACATTTTATTTCTTCTCATCTGTTGGATTCTGTTATTATAATGCTTAACAATGTATTTTACATGAATAAACATAATAAATTCATCTGAACAGTTGTCTAAAGGATCTGCAAAGCTAGGATCATTTCTTAATTCCTGTAATCTGCAGAATGTAACCCGAAATACACAGACTTACAAAGCTCTGGCATATTGTACTAAAAAAGGACATCCCACCGAATGCAAATTATGATTAGTTTGCACTGCATTACCTGCCCAAAAAAGGGAAAACCAGAACATGTGCAAAGGAAAGGAGGTTGAAGGCTAAATTTGAATGAGGAATATCAATTCTGAAGAAAACAGAACAAGCTGGAAAGAGAATCAAGACCATGGATTAAGTTCAATTGGACCTAAATAGAAGAAAATACTTGAAACACTTTTTGCTTACACAAAAACGGGATATGAATTAACACAGTCCTTGTTCTAACCTAACATTGAGTTTTGAAGGCTAGCTATGTTAAAACCCATTTTTCCTCAGATTGCAATATCAACTGCAGTCATATTAACAAATTGTAACATGTGCAACTAAGCCAATGTTCATCATGTTCTTTGCTTGCTGAGGTTAGAGTCGTATCAGAGTTCCTATCCAAATGTATACCACAAGATGTCATTATTGTCTGAGGATAATGGGAGCAGCTGGAAACAGGGTTTCTTTGCCAGGATACAGAAGTGTATTTTTATTAATTTATTTATTTAGAGATTCAATGTGGAATAGACCCTTTTGGTTCTTCGAGCCACGCCACCCAACAGCCCCCCAATTTAATCCTAGCCTAATCACAGGGCAATTTACAATGACTAATTCTACGTACGTCCCTGTACGTCTTTGGACTGTGGGAGGAGACCGAAGCACCTGGAGGAAACCCATGCGTTCCACAGGGAGGACATACAGACTCTTTAAAGGGGACATCAGAAGTGAACTCCAAACTGCGACGCCTGAATTGTAATAATGTTGTGTTAACTGCTACACTACCGTGGTGCTTTTTACCTGTGATTTCTTGCAATTAACTAGCAAAAGAGGTGTCAATCATAGAGTCATAGAATGGAAACAAGCCCTTTGACCTAATTGGTCCATGACGACCACAGCATCCTCGCTGCTAGTCCTAGTGACCCATGTTCTGCCCATAACCTTCCAAGCCTCTCCCATCTATGTACCCCTCCAAATGTCTTTTAAAACTTCCAATTATACCCACATCATCCACTTTTATTGGCACCTTATTTAAATAATCATCACCACTTGTATAAAGAAATCTCTCTCCTCTTATGATCTCTCATCTGTGTCCTCTAAGCCTTAGACTCCCTAGTCCTGGAGGGGGGAAAAAAACTATGACTGTCCACCTCAGCCATACCCTTCATAATTTTATAAACTTCTTTGAGAACACCCCCTCATTCTCCTACGCTCCAAGGAATGAAAATCTAGAGTGACTGACCTCTCCCGATAACTCATGCCCTTTAGTTTAGGTAGCATCCTCATAAATCTCTTCTGCACTCTCTGCAGCTTGACAAGGATTTCCCTATAACAGAATGACCAAAACTGTACCAATACTCCAAGAACAGTCTCACCAATGACTTATATAACTG
The DNA here is from genome assembly GCF_048418815.1 of Hemitrygon akajei. NCBI lineage: Eukaryota > Metazoa > Chordata > Chondrichthyes > Myliobatiformes > Dasyatidae > Hemitrygon > Hemitrygon akajei. The sequence goes on along the minus strand of NC_133144.1, from coordinate 38,315,352 downwards.
CAGCATAATGCCCCTGGCTCCTAAACTTGATGAAGGCCAGCGTGCCATTTGCAATTCCTTATCACATCTCTGTAACTGATCAAAATCTCTTTGTAATTCATGGTAACCTACTTCACTATCAACAAGAGCCCTAATCATTTACCAACATGCTAATCATTCCATGAATATAACTTGATAACCTTTGGCTCATCGGGAAAAATAAGTAAGTGATAGATAGGAGGTAGTCACCCCTAAGTTGCACAGGGAAGGTACCTGGGTGACTGTTAGGAGAGGGAAAGGGAATAGGCAGCCAGTGCAGGATACCCCTGTGGCTGTTCCCCTCAATAATAACTATACCACATTGGACACTGTTGGTTCGGGTGGGGGGGTGTTGACCTAGAAGGAGAAACTGCAGTGACCAAGTCTCTGGCACTGTGTGTGGCTCTGTGGCTCAGAAGGGGAGTGTAGAAACGAGGAGGGTAGTAGTGATAGGAAATTCCATAATTAGAGGGACAGACAGCAGATTCTATGGATGTGGAAGAGAGAGCTGGATAGTATGTTGCCTCCCAGGTGAGAGGGTCAGGGATGTCTTGGATTGGATTCACAGCATTCTAAAGGGGTGGATGGTGAACAACCAGAAGTCGTGATACATATTGGTACCAACGACATAGGTAGGAAAGGGGAGGAGGTCCTGAAGAGAGAATGTAGAGAGCTAGCAGAAAAGCAGGACCTCTAAGGGCATAAACTCTGGATTGCTATCCGCACCATGCGCCAGTGAGGATAACAATAGGATGATTTAGCAGATGAATGCATGGCTGAGGAATTGGTACAGGGGACACGGGTTTCAGATTTCTGGATCATTGGGATCTCTTCTGGGGAAGGTATGATCTACACAAGAAAGACAGGTTACACCTAAACTCAAGTGGGACCAATATCCTTGCAGGCAGGTTTGCTGAAGCTGTGAAGAAGAGTTTAAACTAATTTGGCAGGGTGATGGGAACCAGGGTGATTGGGCTAGGGATGGGGCAGTTGATATACATGTAGATGCAATGTTAGTAAGGCTGTGAGGAAGGACAGGCAGGTGATAGGGCAAAATTGCAGTCACTGGGATGAGTTAAAGTGTAACAGGGGCCAAAATCAAATAAGTTTTTGAATACAGGACTGAAGGTGTTATATTTGAATACAAGCAGTATATGGAATAAGGTAGAATATCTTGTGGCTCAGTTGAGATTGGCAGGTATGATGTTGTGGGCACTCTAAGATGTGGCTGAAGGAAGATCATAGCTTATCATCCAAGGATACACTTTATATCTAAAGGACAGGCAGGTCGGCAGAGGGGATGGGGTGGCTCTGTTGGTAAAATGTGAAAGCAAATCCTTAGAAAGAGGTGATAGGTTTGGAAGATGTAAAATTTTTGTGGTAGAGTTAAGAAATTTCAAGGCGAAAGAGACCCTGATGGGAATTATATACCAGCGTCCGAAAAGAAGCCAGGGTGTGTGCTACACTTTACAACAGGATATAGAAAAGGCATGTAAAAAGGGCAGCTTTGTGATAATCATGGGGGATTTCAATATGCAGGTAGATTCAGAAAATATAGTTGATGTTGGATCCCAAGAGAGGGAATTTGCAAAGTGCCTACAAAATGGCTTCTTAGAACAGCTTGTGGTTGAGTCCACTAGGGGAACAGCAATTCTGGATTGGGTGTTATGCAATGACCCAGATTTGATTAAAAGCTTAAGGTAAAGAAGCCCTTAGGAGGCATTTTGAGAATTCACCCTGTAGTTTGAGAAGGATAGGCTAAAATCAGATGTATCAGTATTACAGTGGAGTAGAGTGAATTATAGAGGTATGAGAAAGGAGCTTGCCAAAGTTGATTGCAAGGGGACACTAGAAAGAATGATGATAGAACAGCAATGGCTGGAGATTCTGGTGACAATTCAGAAGGCGAAGGATAGGTACATCACAAAGCTGAATAAGTATTCTAAAGGGAGGATGAATCAATTGTGGCTGACAAGGGAAGTCAAAGAGAGCATAAAAACAAAAGAGAGAGCATATAATATTGCAAAAATTAGTGGGAAGTTAAAGGATTGGATAGCTTTTAAAAACCAACAGAAGGCAAGTAAAAAAGCTAGTAAAGAGAGAAAACATTAAACTTAAAGGTAATACGTAATACTTTATTGTCACCAAACAATTGATACTAGCGCATACAATCATCACAGTGATATTCATTTCTGCGCTTTGCACTCAGATCTTGGACAGGACAGGACAACTTCCATACCAGGTTGTGATGCTTAAGGTAAATAAATGAATGCTTTCTACGATGCACCTATAAAAATTAGTGAGGGTTTTAGGGGACAGGCCAAATTTCTTCAGGTAAGGTAGACAATAACATAAAAGAGGATACAAGAAGTTTTTTCAGATCTATAAAAATTAAAAGAGCGACTAGAGTAATGGAAAATTACATTGGAGAGGTAGTAATGGGCGACAAAGAAATGGCGGACAACCGTAATAAGTATTTTGCATGGAAGACACTAGCAAAATGCCATAATGCGAGTGGGTCAGGGAGCAGAAGTCAGTGTCATTGTTATTACTATGGAGAAGGTGCTTGGGAAGTTGAAAAGTCTTAAGGTAGATAAGTCACCTGGGACAGATGGACTTTACCCGAGGCTTCAGAAAGAGGTAGCCGAAGAGATTGTGGAGGCATTAGTAACGATCGTTCAAGAATCAGAAATGCTTCCTGAGGACCAGAAATTGCAAATGGCACTCCACTGTTTAAGAAGGAAGAGGGGAAGAAGAAAGGAAGTTATAGACCAGTTAGCCTGTCTTCAGCGGTTGGAAAGATGTTGGAGTCCATTACTAAGGATTAGGACTTGAAGGTACATGATAAAATAGGCCAAAGTCAACATGGTTTTCTAAAGGGGAAATTTTGTCTGTTGGAATTTTTTGAGGAGATATTAGGCAGGATAGACAAAGGAATGTCAGTGGATGTTTTTATTTGAATTTTCAGAAGGCTTTTTACAAGATACCACACATGAGGCTGCTTAACAAGATAAGAGCCCATGGTATTACAGGAAAGGTACTAGCATGTATACTGGCAGGAGGCAAAGAATCTGAATAAAGAGGGCCTTTTCTGGTTGGCTGCCGTGACTGGTGTTGGTATTGGGACCACTTCATTTTACGTTGTTTGTCAATGATTTGGGTGTAGAAACCGATGGCTTTGTGACCAAGTTTGCAAATAGCATTAAGATAGGTGGAGGAGCAGGCAATGTTGAGGAAGCAGGATGTCTGCCAAGAAGTGGCAGATGGAATATAACGTAAGGAAGTGCATGGTCATACATTTGGCAGAAGTAAATAAAGGAGGGGACTATTTTCTAAATGGGAACAAAATCCAAAAATCGGAGGTTCAGAGAGACTTGGGAATCCTTAAAGTTTACTTGCAGGCTGAGTCAGCATTAAGGAAGGCAAGTGAAAAGTTAGCATTCATTTTGAGAGCACTAGAATACAGAAGCAAGGATGTAATACTTGGGTTTTATAAGGCATTGGTCAGACCGCACTTAGAATATTGTGAGCAGTTTTGGGCCCCTTATCTAAAAAAATGATGTGCTGGTGTTGCAGAGTGTTCAGAAGAGGATCTGTGGAATTCATTGCCTCAGATGGATATGCAGGCCAAGTCATTGGGTACATTTAAAGCAGAGGTTAATAGATTCTTGTTTAATCAGGGCATCAAAGGTTACAGGGAGAATGGAGTTGAGAGGGATGATGGATCAGCCATTATGGAATTGCAGATCAAACTTGATGAGCCAAATGACCTAATTCTGCTATGCCTTATGGTCTTATATTCACATCTAAATCATTTACATAAATAATGAATAACAGAGGTCCCACACTTGTCAAAGGCCTCTAGTTGGAGAACTGACCTTCATCCATCACCCTCTGCTTCCTGCCATCGAACCAATTCTGAATCCACCTCGCTAGCTCCCCCTGAATTCCACGTTCTAACCTTCCAGATCAGCCTGCCATGCAGGGCCTTGCTGAAGGATCTACTGCCCAACCTTCATCTTTGGTACCCCTTCAAAATCCTCAAAAAGATTCATCAGATATGACTTTCCTTGCACAAACCATCCTTTTGCTAACTCAGTTGACTATCCAAGTGATGGTGGATCTTGAATTCCCTCCAGTAACTTCCCTACAACTGAAGTTGGGTTCACCAGCCTGTAGTTCCCTAGCCTGTCCTTGTGACCCTACTTGTTCTGGCACTGTCAGATACCCTGCCACCTCTCTACCCATCACAGTATCACATCTACATTTGCTGTGTTCGCACTGTAACCTTCACTCAGTTTAACTACCGTAACCTTGATTGGATTTCTACTATCACCCACTCTTGAGACCATCAGTACTGCCACTGCAGTGTTATACCCTTCTTCGACATACAATATACTCTGGGTCACCTACACTCAGCACAGTTCCCAATACCATTTGCACTGTCACCTACCATCAGCAGTTTAAACATATTAACCTGTGCTCAGCAATATTTGTACTTCATTCGCCTTCACCGCGGCCACCACAGCCTCTTGCTCTGATTACACACCATACTGTGCTCTTGATGCTGTCAGTACCAGCAACTGGTCAAGACATGGCTTGTACCTTCACCTACTTTCAATACCATGAAACCAATACCTGCTCTCAGCACGGTCTATTCTACTGTGTGCCGTCACCCATTCTTGATAAGATTTATCTTGTCAACCACTCTTGAAATAGTCGGTATGGTCACTGACTGGCATGGTAACCTCATACAGAGTCCTGGCATTTACTGCTGATTCTGGCGGGTATTCCCACCATGTCCCTGGCTGCTGCCTTCACTCAGCCCAGTGTGTATGGATGTTCACTCTTGATCCCTTTGCTATGAAGTTCATGCCCAGCGCGGTTTGCACTGCTCTTTACCCTCGGTATTCAACCCTTGGGAAGCACAGGAAGTGAGGAAAAGGTGGATGAAGATTGTTTCTTTTATTAATGTTGGTCTGAACACAATAGAAAAGGACAACTCGCGTTCAGGGAACCAGGGTGTAGAAGCAGTTTGGATGAAGATGCAATAAAACTGCGAGGAATGGTGGGAAATAAAGGAAGAAAAAATGGCAACTTGTCAGAAAGGTAAAGGAATAATCACACATAGACTGAAAATAAAATGGGAAAAGGTGAATTAGTGAGGATTTCACTGAGTGTTTTTGGAATAGTTTCTGAGATCAGTGCAAGGTTATGCCGGATCTGGTTTTGTGCAATGAGATGGGTTTGATTAATGACCTCATAGTCATACTGAGTTAACAACAATTGTTATATAACTTAATTTTATATTAAGTTCAGCAGAGAAAACAATATGTCTATGGTAATATTTTAAACATAAATACAGGCAGCAGACATTTACAGTGATTACTAGAAAGCACAAAATGGATACATTGCAATTAGGTTGGGGGAGGGGGTTCCATGGGGGAAAACCTATAATCCATAGTTAATTATAATGTAGAAATAAATTTAAGAAGCATAGAATTGCTCAAAAGGGATGGCAGGCCAGAGGACTTGATAGAATATTGAAGCAACAAAGAATAACTAAAGGATTAACATAGAAGGAAACATTAGACTGTGACATAAAACACAACATCAGATGGCAAGAGATCCTGTAAATATTTTAAAATACAGAAGTTAAAGTAAGCTTTGGTCTTATAGAAGGCAAGTCTGTGGAATTAATAATGAACAGCAAGGAGATTTTAGGTGAATTGAACTAGTATTTTACATCTACATTCACTCTAGGAAATACAGGTAACACCTAAGATATAATTATAAATAGGTAAGTGGCATGGGGGAAGGAGTTTATAAAATTACGATAACTAGGGGCAGCAGTACTGGGTCAATTGTTAAAGCTGCAAACTAACAAATTTTCTAATCCGGATGGACTTTAAAAAAAAGTGGCTAATCAGTGACTTCATGCATTGTCTTTAATTCTCCAATAACAAAAGTTCAAACTTCAAAGTAAAATTTATTCTCAGAGTACATACAACCTTGAGATTCTTTTTCCTGTGGGCATACTCAGCAAATCTATAAAGTGGTAACTGTAAAGAATATCAATGAATGAGCAAAAGCATAGAAGACAACAAACTGCAAATATGAATAAATAACAATAAATAACGAGAGCATGAAGTAACAAGATAAAGAGTCCTTGAAGTGAGATCATTGGTATTGGAACGCCAGATATAGAATGAGTGTAGATGTTCTCTTCTGTTCAAGACCCTGATAGCTGAGTAATAGTAACTGTTCTTGAACGTGGTGGTGTGAGTCCTGAGGCTCTTGTACCTTCTTCCTGTTGGCAGCACTGAAAAAAGATCATGGCCTGTGGGGTAAGGATCTTTGATGATGGATGCTGCTTTTCTACGACAATATTTCCTGTAGATGTACTCAGTGGTTGGGAGGAGGGTGTTACCTGTGATGAACTGGGCCAAATTCACTTCCTGTTGTAAGATTTTCCACTCAAAGGTATTGGTGTTCAAAGCCATACCAGGCCGTAGTGCAACCAGTCAATACACTTTCCACCATACATCTATAGAAGTTTGTCAAGATTGTTGACGACATGACGAATCTCCGCAGACTCCTAAGGAAGTAGAAGTGCTGTCATGTGTTTATAGGATGAGTCCAAGACAGGTCCTCTGAGATCGTGGCACCCAGAATTTTAAATTATTGATCCTCTCCACCTCTGATCCCCGATAAGTACTGGCTTGTGGACCTCTGGTTTCTCTATCCTGAAGTCCATAATCAGTCCCGTGGTCTTGCTGACATTGAGTGAGAGGTTGCTGTTATGACATCACTCGGCCAAATGTTCAATCTCCCTTCTGTATGCTGATTCACCACCACCATTGATACAGCCCACAACATAAATATGGTGTCGGAGCTGTTTTTAGCCACACAGTCATAGGTGTAAAGCAAGTAGAGCAGGGAGTTAAGCACACAGCCCAATCCGATCTGGCTGACAAAAAAAAAGTAACTTCATGTTTAGGTAAGAGAGGGAGCAGAAACCAGGGCACAAAAAGCCAGTCAGCTTAACTTCCATCATCAGGAAAATATTACAAATTATCATCAAAGATGTAATGGCAACCCTATCCCAAATACTTAATTACAATTTGGAACCTAACACTTTGATTGCTCTTTTCGGCACCTCCGGAGAGGGGGACACGCACCTAAGCCCAACCAAACGTCACATACTGTCTTTTGCCTCTCTTTTGGCCAGGCACGCAGTCTTGCTCAGGTGGAGGGATGCTGCCCTGCCCACCCATGCTCAGTGGCTCAGGGACATCATATCCAGTCTATACCTTGAGAAGATCCATTATTCAACTCTCAATTCGGACATAAAGTTCCAAAAGGTGTGGGGACCCTTTCTTGAATATTTTCAGAATTCCCAGCCAAACTAAAGGTTCATCCCTTCTTCCTTTCCTCTACACATAACTCCCCGACTTTCAGCATTCTTCGATAAAATTCTACGAACTCAGACGTGTAAACATACAACAGTTTATATTTTCCTTTCGGTTAGTCCTGACGAAGGGTCTCAGCCCGAAACGTCGACAGCACTTCTCCCTATAGATGCTGCTTGGCCTGCTGCGTTCCACTAGCATTTTGTGTGTGTTTCAACAGTTTATGTGTTAGGAAAATACAACTTCTCTTTACTAATGCAGCTCTGTGGGGATAAAGGTTCTGTTTAACTGTTTTTGTTAATGCAATGATGGCTTGGAGATGGGAATTGGGAGGGGTAGGTCAGGGCAGGGAGGCAACCAAATCATGATAGTACTATGGGTGCATCTCTTTCATAGATGTGAATTGTACATTCGTTATGTACTGCACAAACCTCCTTTGTACTATGCTTTCTTGACTTAAAAAAACAATAAATATATTGCTGAGAAAAAAGATGTAATAGCAGGGAACTTGTAAAATCCAAGGTGATTAGGCAAAGTTAACATGGTTTTGTGAAGGGGCTATCAGGTTTGCTCAGGAGTACTTTAAAGAATTTCTATGGATAGAAAGGAATTGCTGGATATTCTATACCTAGACTTCCATAAGGCGTTTAATAAGATGCTATTTCAAATCTTACAGAGAATGTACAGGTTGATATGGGATGTAACCTGCTGGTGTGGATGGAGTATTGAGTTAACAGAGAATGGGTAAAACAGGATTTGTTTTCCTCTGCTGGCAAAACGTAACGAGAGGTACAACATAAAGAAGGGCATTGATAGGCCGATGAGAAGAGGGCCAGAATGGTGAATGGAAGGAGGAAGAAGGGGGAGGGGGAAAAATTACCGGAAGTTAGAGAAATTGCTGTTCGTGTCATAAGGTTGGAAGCTACCCAGATGGAATATGAAGTGAGGCTCCTCCCACCTCAGAGTGGTTCCATCTTGGTGGTAGAGGAGGCCATGGACCGACAGGTCGGAATGGGAATTGGGATTGGTCTTAATATGGTTGGCCACTGGGTGATCCTGCTTGTTCTGGACAGAGTGAAGGTGCTCAACAAAGCAGTCCCTCAACCTACAACAAGAGAAAATCTGCAGACAAGCAACACACACAAGGTGCAGGAAGAACTCAGCGAGCCAGGCAGCATCTATGGAAAAGATTATTGTCGACATTTCGGCCTGCTGAGTTCCACCAGCATCTTGTCTGTGTTGCTTGGAGTCCCCGATCTATGTTGGGTCTCACTAATGTAGAAGAAGCTGTGCTGGTGCTCTGGATAGCATAGACGGCCCTGATAGACTCACAGGTGAAACGCTGCCTCACCTGGAAGGGCTGTTTGGGATCCTGAAAGGTTGTGAGGGAGGAGGTGAATGGTCAAGTGCAGCACTTCTTCCGCTTGCAAGGATATGTGCCAGGAGGGAGATTAATAGGGAGGGACGAATGGACAAGGGAATCACAGAGAGAGCGATGCCTGCTGAAAACAAAGAGAGGGGGGAGGTAAAGATGTGTTTGGTGGTAGGATCCTGCTGAAGATGGCAGAAATTGTGGAGAATGATGTGCTGTATGTGGAGGTTCTTGAGGTGGCAGATAAGGATAAGAGGAACTCTGTCCTCTTTAAGGTGATGGGAGGACAGTGTGAGCGTGGATGTTCGGGAAATGGAGGAGATGCGGGTGAAGGCAGCATCAATAATGGAGGTAGGGGAACCCTATTCTTTGAAGAAGGAGGACGTCTCTGACGTACTGGAAAGGAAAGCCTCATCCTGGGATGTGGCAGAGACGGAGGAACAGAGAAAAGCAAAGAGCATTTTTCCAAGTGAAAAGGTGGGAAGAAGTAAAGATAGCTGTGAAAGTTAGTAGGTTTATAAAATATAACAGTAGGCAGTCTGTCTCCTATGATCGAAAGACAGATATTAAGAAAGAGGAGAGAGGTGTCAGAAATTAACCAAAGGAATTTAAGGGCAGGAAGGAGGTTGGAGGCAAAGTTGATGAAATTGACAAGCTCAGCATGGGTGCATGAAGCAACACCAATGCAGTCATCAATGTAGCACAGAAAGAGTTGAGGAGCATTACTAGTGAAGGCATGGAACATGAACTGCTCCACGTACCCAACAAAAGGACAGACATAGCTGGGACCTATGTAGGTGCCCAAGGTTACACTTTGGGTTTGAAAAAGTGGGAAGAGCTGAAAGAAAAATTGTTGAATGTAAGGACAGTTCCACCAGATGGAAGGGGGTGGTGGTAGAGGGGAACTGGTTAGGTCTGTTGTAATAGTAAAAAGTACTTTATTGATTCCGAGTGGGAAATTCCTTCATTACAGCAGGAACATTTAAAAACACACTAGCAGCATGCAGACTTAACTAATAATAATATACACAATAATAATGTGCCAATGTCCAATAACAATGTATGAAATTATAAAGCAGAAACAATTGTACTATGATGTGTGTTCTCCTGTCACACAGAGATGAACTGCTGCATATGCTTATTGCATTTGGTAAGAAAGATTTTCTGTAATAATCCTTATGACAGCAGAGCTGAATGTCTAGAAAGAAGCAGAGAAGCCTTCTTGATGGGAGATAGAGATGTATAGGAACTGAATATCCAGGGTGCAAATTAGGCAATCAATGCCAGGGTATTAAAAATTGTTGGAGAGATCAAGAGCATGTGAAGAATCGCACATCTAAGTGGGAAGAGACTGAACCAAGGGGAATAAAATGGAGTTGAGGTATGCAGAGACAAGTTCATTGTCATCTGCAACTTATTCTTGCCTCCACCTATCATCTCCCAGCTTCCTTGACTATTTCCACTCTTCTCTCCTCCATTTGCCCATCATCTGTCCTCACCTGGATCCACATATCTCTTGCTCCAGCCCTTCTGTTCACTTCTTTATACTGGCTCTCTCCCCTCTACTCTTCCAGTACAGGAGAAGGGTCTTTATCCAAAATGTCAATGTCCATTTCCCTCCACAGATACTAACTGACCCTTTGAGTTCCTCTAGCATTTTGTCTGTTGCTCTAGGTTCCAGCATCTGCAGATCATCTGTCATTGCCCTCAAGAAGTATATGGCCTACACCTCCCTTTATTTCTTACACACTTGTGTTCTAATGGAAGGCCTTGCTGTTTGTATCTTGCAATTCAATGCCAGGGGGGATAATTGCTAAACATAACCTAATAGGCAAATGAGTGATTGTCCCAGAGCTTGCTAGAGCAGACAGAGAATGTGCTGCTTTATTCTTTAAATCAATGCTGAACCAGCAAGTTAAATGTTGAAGAGGGAAAAAAGTGAGCAGAACTATAAAACATATCTTAACAAAAAGACTGAGGTCATAGCAGCAACACTGGCAGAAGCTGTTCCTTCAGTGACAAAGGAACAAATACCCGATTCAAGCAGTAGCTCACAAAAACCAAGAAACAAGCTGCGTCGTTGGGCATGCCTATTTTAACATGCGAGAAAGTACAAACGTTTGTAGAAGGCAAGGTACTGAATACGGTAGAAGTTAAAGTAAGTAAGGTATTAGATTCCCTTTATGGAAACCATAAGATCAACGAGGCTGACTAAGCTTTTTGTAAATTCTTAGTCAGCATAGTCCATACAGATTTCTAAATGGACTATGAACAGTAGTTCACTTTTTGCTCTCTTTTTGCACTACTTAAGTATTTTTAAAAATACATTTCTCAATGTAATTTATAGTATTTTTTTATGTATTGCACCATACTATAACCACAAAATAACAAATTTCATGACAGATGTCAGTGATGATGAGTGATATTATCAGTGAGCAGTTTCAATTCCTGGATGGGACCATCTCTAAAGATCTACGTATCTTGGGCCCAACATATTGATGCAATTGTAAAGAAGGCATGAGAGAGGCTAGATTTCATTAGGAGTTTGGGGAGACTTGGTATGTCACCAAAGACTCTAGCGAATTTCTACAGAAGTACCGTGGAGAGCATTCTAATTGGCTGCATCACTGTCTGGTTTAAAGGATTGGAAAAAGCTGCAGAAAATTGTAAGCTCAGCCAGCTCCATCATGGGAACCAGCCTCCTCAGCATTCAGGGCATCTTCAAAAGGTTGATGCCTCAATAAAGCAGCATCCATCATTAAGGAATCCCACCACTCAGGACGAGCCTCGTCATATTGCATCCATTAGGAATGAAGTGCAGAAGCCTGATGACACACACTCAATATTTTAGAAACAGTTTCTTCCCCTTTGCTATCAGATTTCTAAAACAACAATGAACCATCCCATGAACACTACCTCATTTTTTTGTTCTCTTTTTGCATTCTTTCTTATTGTAATTTATAGTTTTTTCCTTTTATGTGTTTGCACTTTACTGCTACTGCAAAACAACAAGTGTCATTAAATATGCCAGTGATATCAAACCTGATTCTAATTCTGATCATAAACCTGATTCTGGTTCTTATTCTAAAACAGAAGTTATAAGGGTTAGTTCTGGAATTTTATGGTGAAGTTAGCTACTGTCTGGAATGGCTGTTTTGTCTAAGGGGAAGATGGCCATGCATTGAAATCTGCATGACTCTATGGGTTCTTGACAGGATGGCTCTGAAAAAGGCGTCTGTTCTTGTGGGAAAATCTTGAACCACAAATCACTTTAACAATGGGAGGTCATCCATTTTTGACTACCTGTGATGAGTCTTTGGAATTTCTTTTCTCAAAGGATGGTGAAAGAAGAGGCTTTGATTATTTTTAATGCAGTAACAGACAGATTCTTAATAAGAAAAGCAGGGAAAGAAAAGTGTGTGCAAACTGCAGCCAGGTATGGGCCACGGTGTGGGATTAAGGTTACGTCTATCTCCTTTAGCAATACAGAATGACTCTTTATCTCCTTCTTATCAGATTCCTTCTTCTTCAGCCTTTCACTTTCCCACCTATCACCTCCCAGCTTCTCACTTCATACACCTCCCCCACACAACTACCCTCTCTCTCACCTGGCTCCATCCTTGCCCCTCCCACACCCCCACTGTTCCCTCTAATTTGTAATGACCAGTGTGCACAAAAATCTTGTATGTCCAATTTTTTGCCCACTGACAACATGTGCACCCTGAATTTTATATATATAGGCATTCATTTTAAAACACTGTCAATAAGAACTTTGATCTCCTCCGGATTCGGTTGTTTTTGTTCTCATTCATCCACACTCTCACAAAACATGCGTAGCAGCCCCATAGCGGGTAATGAAGGGTTTTCTCGCCAGAGTTTATGCACACCGTCCATATGGGATTTGCTCGTTAAATGACGCTTTAAAAAGTCAAGTTTCCAAATTTCACTCCACTTCTTCCCACTTCAAATTTTCCAGTAACTTCTGCATCGCAACATTACAGGCAGGTAACACCAGTTTCATGGGTTTTTTCTGTTAAACTTTTTTTAAACAATTTACTATTTAAGGTTTTATTTCATTGAGTTGAATTATAAAAATGGAATTACGTTCTGCATCTGTGGCTGCCTTTGTCACTTGTTTTTGGCAAACACTGCAAGGTAATGAGTAAACTCTGTATTCATCCTGTTACTTCCTCCCGCACAGAACCATGATTTAGAAGCCCTGTTAGAACTGTGAAATCTTGCACGCAAGTAAGGTACTGAATAAGTTCTGATGTAAAAGGACTTGAGGCTTTTAGTAAATGAGAGGAAGGAAAAAGCAAACACTGCCGTTTTTATAGTATTCAAATCAGAAATGACATTCACTGCAGTATTAGCCAAACACAAAACCGGTACAAAAGTTCATTTTCTTTCACTATTTGTAATTCACTAGCAGCCTACCCATGCTCTTTGTTTGTCCTGGCTGTAACAGTGATAAGACCAGCAAAAAGTAATACGTACAGGAAAAACAAACTGATAACAGGAAGTACACCAGCAAACAGGTCTGGCTGCAGAAAGCAAAAAGAAGCAAAGATGTAGGTTATATAAATAAAGGTCTTTAAAGGGAAAATAATAAAAGCATGGCCTATTTCCCACACTGTCTATGTGAATGACTGCAGAAACTGCTATGTTAATGTACCATTGTTTTACTGCTGATAAGACCCACTGCATAACTGCAGAAGTCTCGTTGAAAGAGCTATGTTCCCAGTAAAGTGTGGATGAGGTGTCTCCTTGAACTGCTGCAGTCTGAGAGATGAAGGTGCAGTCACAGTGCTGTTGAGTAGGGAGATAGCATTTCAATACAGATAAGTGGCTTGCTAGGTCAACATATGCTAATCAACCACATCTTACAATCAGTCAAAAAGCACTGAAACAGGCCATTCAGCCCATCATTTCAATGCCAACCTTTTTGCCCATCTATACACAAATCCCATTTGCCTGCATTAAGACTCTTATAAAGAAGCATCAGGTTAACTTTCCAGAATATTTTATTGACAATTCAACACTACTCATATTTCTATTATTGTCATAGGAATTTTTTAAATGAATTTGAATTCTCCTGCTGCCATAAGATAGCAATTAATATAGCCATTCTTATGCCATTTCAATATCACTTATTACTGATGAAATACCCTTGAAATGTAGTCACTCCGATAAGGAAAAGTGGTAACAATTTTTTATCTAACAACTTCCCAAGGAAACATGCAATAACTAAAGACTACACAATCTTTTCTTGGTAATGGTGAGTAAGGATTAAATACATTTAGAATACCAGAATATTATCCTTCTCAGCCAAATTTTCCTGCATTCTCCCTGAATACCAGGGAGAACAAACCATCTCCTTTTGAAGGTGTGGGATCTATTAAATCAGATTTGGGGAACAAACTGTTCATGTCCCATTCAAAACACTGGAGATTATTTGCACAACTCCCAGTCACATTACTGCGCTGTTGAAAATCAAGTTAACTCAGAATAAAACACATTTCGTGCACATTTTGCAGATGCTTTAGCATCACTTGGAAAATTTGTCTCTTCACTTTTTGGCAGGCTTTTCACTCACTCCCAGCAATTTTTGACCAACTTGTTCCGCACCCTATCACTGACACCGTCTGCTCTCCATCCTTCCACTCTCTGAAGAAAATGCACTCAGTGGCCACTTTATTAGGTACAGGAGTGGAACCCTGTGCAGTCTTCTGATTTGAAGATCCATTTCAAGATTTGATGTGTTGTGCTTTCAGTGATGTGCTTCTGCACACCGCTGTTGCACCATGTGGTTATTTGAGTTACTGTCACCTTTCTGTCAGCTTGAACCAGTCTGGCCAATCTCCTCTGACCTCCCACAGAACTGCCCCTTGTTGTTTTTCACCATTCTCTGTAAACTCTTAAGTCTGCTGTGTGTGAAAATACCAGGTGAACAACAGTTTCTGAGATATTCAAAACACCCCGTCTGGCACCAACCTCATTCCTCCATCAATCACTTAGATCAAATTTCTTCCCTATTCTGATGTTTGGTCTGAACAACTGAACCTCTTGATCATGCCTACATGCAATGAATGGTTGCCACATGACTGGCTGATTAAATATTTGCATTAAGGTGCAGGTGTACCTAATAAAGTGTCCAGTGAATGTACAAACGTTTGTATATTTATAGCATGTTAACTTAATAAAAGAGTCTTTGAACCAAAATATCAGTTTTGTTTTTCTCCTGACTGATGCTGAAAGTTCTCAGCATTCTCAGTTTTTGTAATCAAAATGACTTTGTTAATGATTTTGGTGAATGATAAAACAGTGGGCAGGATATGGGGACAATTTTTCCTGCTCTTAGACCATAAAGCATGGGAGCAAAATCAGGCCATTTGGCTCATTGAGTCTGCTCCAGCATTCTATTATGGCTGCTTTGTTATCCCTCTTAAACCCATTCTCCTGCCTTCTCCCCATAACCTTTCACATCCTTTCTAATCAAGAACCTATCAAGCTCCGCTTTAAATATACACAATGATATGGTCACCACTGCCATCTGTGGCAATGAATTCAACAGATTCACTATCCTCTAGGTAAAGGAATTACTTCTCACCTCTGTTCTAAATGATCATCAATTCTAAGACTGTAACATCTGGTCCTAGACTCCCTCCACCATGGGAAACATCCTCTCCACATCCACTATCTAGGCCTCTGAATATTCAAAAGGTTTCAATGAGATTCCCCCCCCCCCCCCCCATTCTTCTAAATTCCAGTGAGTAAAGGCCCAGAGCCATCAAACAATCTTTGTATATTAATCCTTTCATTCCTGGATCTTCTTTGATACATGACTTGGGTTGAACGGAGAAGCCAAGCCTTGATTTAATCTGACAGACATTTTCTTCAACAGTACAGCAGAGCCTCAGATTTTTGCTTATCCCTGAATTGGGAGTTTGAAGTTATGGGGTCCCTTTTGGCTTCAAAACGGGGACAATCTTATCAGTGCCCAAGTGTGGTGTGCACCCATGCTTTTGTGCTCAATTTTGTTGAGTGGTACTTGAATCTATAAACTTCTAACTAGGGTAAGAAGGATAACAACTAGGTCACAGCTATTACAAACATCCAGTGTCTGCTGGTTCAGGAATTTGCAACAATTGTATTTTAGAACAATAGTACACACTTACCCTGAGTGAATTAATAAAGGTGTCTATTTGTGCTTGTAGCTGCAGCCCATCCATAGACAGTGGCAATCGATGGTACCTATAATATCAAGCAACAAAAAATACTTAATCACTTATATATTTCTATAAAAAAAAGGACACATCTTGAGTCCATATCAGTGTAACCATCTGTTCACAACTATAAACTAATCACCAAAACCTGTGGGTGTGGCTTAATCCTGAATGAACAATGTGCCAAGACAAAATTAAAATATTTTTTCTCCTCTAATGTTCATCTGAATCCACTACAGACTGAATATGCTCCTGGTCCCAGGAGCTTTGGAAGCTGATCAGTAAAATCAAGCAGGATTCCTGGAATGCACACTCAGCGATAGAAACAGTGAATGCAACATTTATTCTTAAAATCCACCCTACTGTGAACTGTTATGTTGCCACCTTCACAGTATTGCAACATAGATTCAAGTGAATTAGACAGGTCACTAATTTCACTACAAAGCTGACCAATAAATCACTAACTCTTCTGGTAAGATGGCTGTGCATTCGGACACACCAGCTTTCAGGAGGGGAGGGGAAATCCAATCAAGAGTGTCCTTTTTACAATCACAAGACAATGCTGGGCATTAAGAACTTGAAGTACTGCAGGCCTACCCTGTGAGCAAGCTGCTCACTGGCAGAGGAGCTGGACTTTGTGTGGACCATGTTACTACCAGCAACAGGAAGGCAATGGAGTCGACAGGCAAAGGCCATGTGCACTCTAACAGCGAGTGATTGTCTTGGATGTTTCTCTTGTGATCGCAAGACCCTGTTGGACTCTGATAACGTAAAGTGCTGCAAATATGTTTCCCTTGTTTATTGGTGTGACACGTGGCAGGGAAGCTATGTAATCTTGGTTGTAGCAAGGACTAGGCCTCAAGCTGCGGGTTTGCCCGTTGCTGCAGTCCAGGGGAGGAAATGCTGGAGGCGGTGTAGCACGGCCTCCATGCTAAGCAACCCCCCCCTCCCACCCCAGTCAGTGGCTACCCTCCTGTGTTCAATCAGTGGAATGACAAGCTGGACTGCGTGCATGCATTCATCTGCGGACTGCTGAGAACTGCCAGCTCTTGCCGAAACACCCATGCACCATCAATTTACAGTACATACCTTTCAGGGACTTGGGCTATATTTTTGTGTGATTGTAAGTTTACTTTCTATCTTATATGTGCTATATGTGCCTTGTGCTGTGTATGACTGCTGGCACATTATTTTGCACCTTGGCCCCGAAGGAACGCTGTTTCGTTCGGCTGTGTTCGTGGGTATTGAATGACAATTAAACTTGAGGCAACTATGCCAGTTGTAGAATGGCTTCACTCAGTACAAACTCAGTTTATAAGAGGGTCTGTTGTAATTGCCACAATTAACACCTAAGATTAAATATTAACCAACAGCAAAGCAGCAGAGACACAACCCTAACCAATTCAAATACTCTACAATTTTAGTAATACTCTCAAAAGGTATTGTCTTATGAATGACACACTAGACCAAGGTCTCATTTGCTCGTTTAGACAGGTAGTCTTTGAAGAAGATCAAGGGTTTCTACTGGTATTCTCATTCTCATTTCTCTCTCAACCCCTAGTATCAGGTTAACTCATCTATTGTAGCTTTGATATTCCTGGGACCATGCTTAGGCTTGGTTTTGTCTTCTGAACTTCAGCAGTGTAACAAACAGCATTCCCATGTTTGACTGGATCACATTCTGAATTTAGACAATAGGCCTTGGAAAATGTCATCAACAAACAGCGGTGATATCCTAAACAGAACACATTCACTTCAAGGCCCTTGATGTATTGCAAGATATTCAAAATAAACAGAAAAGGCAGGTTCAAATAAAACAACGAGAAATACATCCCTTTTATATAAACACTGAAATGATGATGGATTTTCGGGAGAGAGAACTGTGGCATCTTTCAAAAATTAATCAGTAAAATCAGACTAAACAATCTGACTCTGGCTTTGGTTCATTTGGAACGGTGAGGCTGAGGATGGGTTGCTAAATCAGGTAAAGGAAGGTAACAAGAGATCTATTGCTTCAGATGCAGGCAGCAGAGCAACCCCATGTAACCTGCATGAATGAAATGAGCAGCCGGCACTAGCCACTGTCAACGAGCTGTTTACTCCACAAGGCGTAGTGTCCATATCTTCTTTTGACTCACTGTTCATTGGGCTAACAACAAGACATTCTTTATTGTGGTAGTCAATGTTCAACTAACACCAGTGAATGGGACAGAAATGGAGTCGAAACAACGTATACTTAATGGTATGATGTAAAACATACACTCACTGTCATACATATTACACAGAGGCCCCAAAGTTGTATAGGGCAAGATTTCAGGAAGTTAGTCTGAAACCTGCATCTCAAGTTGGATGTAGTGGGAGGTAGAAGTTAAAGAAACTTAAAAAATAATCCCACGGATGCTAACTGCCTCATTGAGATTGAGAACCTTATTTGTTGCTCCAGATTGTAGCATCTGCACTCTGCCGTACCCAGCCCCAGATTATTACTCACAAAAACAGGACACCACTCCCATCCTCTGCTCTAAAAAGCCATCTCGTAGGCATTCAACAAGTTTACTTTCTTGGGCTCCATTACCAACCTGAGTTTCTCAATCGACCTGCATGTTGAAATTTCCCACGACTACCATAACATTGCCCTTTTGACACTTCTTTTCTATTTCCTGTTGTAATCTGTGGTCACATCACAGCTACTTTTGGGAGGCCTGTATATAACTGCCATCACAGCCCTTTTAACCTTGCAGTTTCTTAACTCAATCCACAAGGAATCAACATCTTCTGATCCTATGTTCACATCTTTCTAATGATTTGATGTCATTCTTTACCAGCAGAGCCACAGCATCCTTCTGCCAACCTTCCTATCCCCCCAATACAACATGTAACCCTGGACATTCAGCTCCCAATTGCAACCATCCTTCAGCTATGATTCAGTGATGGCCACAACGTCATACTTGACAATTATGTAATAGTTCTGTCAGAAAGTACAACACCAAGAAGGTGTGCTTCACTAAGCAAAGTGCCATGGAAAAATAGCGGAAATCAAATATCTACTCTACACAAGATGGCCAGAACAATGAAGTGGGCACTATTTTCCAATCCCATGACAGGGATCCAGAAACCAGCCTCCTTACTTGGTTACACTCACAGTGGACAACCAGCCCATGAAATTTGAGCTGGATATAGTGTCAACTGTTACCTTGGTAAGACACTACACACATCCATGCTATTTTCAGTGCAGCTGTGAAGCACCAAATTTGGCATTCAGTATTTTGGAATCTGGCATACGGATAATTTGCTTACCAAGGTAACAGCTGACCCTGTATGTTTGAATTCTGCTATTTTCCCACGGTACTTTCCTTAGTGAAGCACACCTTCTTGTGATGCCCTACTTTCTGACAGAACCAGCAGACTGTCTTTTGATGCTTGCAATCAGACCGTTGGGCATGACTTTCCCCACATAGATGGCATCTCTATGGAGGCTTACACAATCTCTATGGAGACTGCAGACTGCGTGTATCCACTGGCAAAGGGGACGGAATCTGCATAGAGCCTCTCTTGACTGCCTCCTGGTGGCGAGCTGTGGAGCATGCTTTGTCCTGGAACAAATCATGCTTTTCGGACAAGAGGCTCTCCTGTGTCTGCCCATCTTGGATCCCAACAATCAATGTGTGGATAAGTATCACCTCCTTGAATTTGCTCTGAAGAATATCTTTGTATTTGCATTCCTGCACTGCTAGGGACAGTCTTGTGATGAAATCATCTACGTTCTTGTCGGGGTTCTGCCGCAGCTGCGAGTACCTGAAGCATGCCGTAAAGACATTATCTTGTGTCCTCCAACATGGCCCAAAGCCTCAAATGCATCTGTCGGCTCAGATTCACTCTGTAGGTGGAGAGCATCAAATTATCTCTGCCCAAATTCTCCCTAGTGTATGAGGGGCAGCTTGGCATCATTGCTTCCTCCAGCTTTGCCACTGGTGTTACAATTGGTAGGAGTTTGATGTAATTGTAATTTTTCCCTACTGCTGCCAGTTTCCAGGGGTTGGTTATGCCATAGTTGCAGCCCAAAAGGGATTTGGTGCTTGGAGTGGAGCAGCCATCTACCTTCTGATCCTCATCACCAAATGCTACGCATGCACAGAGCAAGAAAGACAATGGAGTGGTATGATTAAACTTTTTCACTGAGTCCTGTTAGTAACAGTACACGCTGAGCAACTTACAGTGTGGGGGTTCTGAGACAAAAGCATGTGCACTTGAAAGACTGCATGCAAAAGGCAGAAAGCCCTGCACGGGTAGGAGGTCCAGTCAATTCACTGCACAGCAGATCAGCACACGTGCACTTGCCATTCTGGCAATCGATCTTGTATGGTACAACATTCCATCAGATACTTGCTTGGCTATACTGTGGATAGTTGTTTAAATTGGGACAGTAGTTCCCAGATCTTTATGAGAAGGACTTGCAACGTCCACTAGGCTGGGAGCAATACTATCATATGCAAAATCAATGTTCCAGAGAGTTCATCCAGTTTCATTCTTTCTCCATTTCAACATAGTGCTAATGATACAACAAGTAACTTGCCAGGCCACTTCAGGAAAGTATTTAATTATCAATCATCATGGGAAGTCTGTGGTCATGCATAGCCCATACTGAGCAAGGGTGGCAGGTTTCCTCTCCTGATGAGCATTAGTACCTGTGCCCTTGTCCTTCTCAGAAGTGCAGCACACACCAATATTAGGGTCCACCATCAGCAGCAGATAAATCACATACCACAGTTGCCACCTTTGGCTTTGTTGTGTTTCTGGATATCCAGATGGGTAAACAGACTGCCTCAGAATGAAGACAACATAACTACTGCTGTGATATTTGTCAATCACCTTCATTGTTTCATATAGTTTAGCAACACCAAACTGTTGAGAGAATGGAAACATTTCAGAGCCTCTGATAGTTCCTATCACTTTCTGAAAATAGAGAACAGATTAGCAGATACCAGTCTGCAAGATGTTGGAAATATCACCTCCTATAGTACAGAAATAATATGTTTCAAAGTTTATCCCACAGTCAACCCAGCAACCAAACCTAATGTCCTTCCCACCTCACTCTGAGATGTTGCATTTTTGGCCAAAGATTTACCTCAGCAAGGACAATCCTACAGAAACATTGACATCCCACACAGGTAACTGAGGTAGCAGAATGTTTCCTTGAATAGTGAGCAAGTGTGGCCTCCTGCTGAAAGCCCTACTTCCCTTTCCTTTCACTAACTTGTCATGCTCTGTGCCCTCTGCTCACTTTCCCAATCATACTGATTCCTACAAGAAATGCCTACTATCTCAGCCTGGGAAGCTTTAGTTGGTTAGGCACCTGGAACATGATTCTAGTTATTTTAAAAGGACACTAGAAAGTGCCAAGCCCTTACACAATTATATCAGCTTCCTGCCAAAATCAATTAGTTACTAACCTGAAAGTTTATGATCCCTTTAAATAGCATTGTTGCCAGGGATGTGCACTTCTGCCACTGAACTGATGTTTATTCATGCAAGGTTAAGAGAGAACATTAGTTGGAGCACTGACCCTTACTTTGAAAAATATATTCAAGAAAATGTGCAAAATATGTTATGCAGGATGAACATACATCATTGCACTGTGAATAGTGATCTTGCTGAACAATTTACTTTTGAAGAAGTTTGACATAAGTTTTTAAATTTCCTTGTGTTGTACGGGTGATATTGGAGGGATTTTTGCACAGGTTCTAGCCCCTTGACATGCAATGACAGGAAGACATTTAGCCATGGAGAGAGAACTTGCCATGTGCACTAAGCTTCAGTGCATCCCCCATTTATAATGCTGGACCTCATAATTGTAAATCTTTAATGGTGACTGGCAGGAATGGTTCTTTGCATCTCAATATCCAGAAGCTTTCAATAGACCAAAGTGAAGCAATCTAATCATGGTTGCTTGTTCTGCAAAATATATTCATTACATGTTTGCCACTGCTCTCTCCAATATGAATAGAATGAGCCAGCACTATGCACCTCTCCATCAGATATGTGAAATGGAACTTGTAGACACACACCATGGGTCCAAATTTTGATCCCTTGTATTTTTATTTCAACACATCAATAAATTGGTTAGGTGCTTGAATACAATCCTTGGGTTGTGCCACTATGGCAGGCTAGCCCAGAGTGCAAGAGGTCATGGTGCCAGTTTTATCTTGGCTGTTGGATCTTAGTTTGTGGCTTTTATATCGCATTAAAATGGCCACCTCTTTTCTCAGTTGTGCACTGAGGAACATTTTTTAAATTATTGCAGCCAATCAATAACTTACCCAATTGCGAGACTTCATGAGTGAGCTTGAACAGAAAGAGGAAGGTGGTGACTAAACCGAGGGCCAGTTATGAGCCCTTTCCCAGTCTACTTCTTTTCTCCATCACAACCTCCACAATTATTTCAACAAGATCAGAAACGAGCAGAAATCGTGGCATATTTGTTACTCTTCCCATTTTAAACACTCATGAAACCAAGTATAGACTCTCCAGTAATGTCTCAGATGCTCTGGGCACAGTCCCACCCAAAAGGATAGAGTTGCTTGTTACATATGCACAGAGCAAGATTAGCAACAGAGCAGTACGATTAAACATGTTGACTAAGGCATGTTAGAAACATACATGTTGGGCAAGCATAGCAGTTAGTGTGACACTATTAAGCTCAGGACGTTACAGAGTTAGAAGTTCAATTCCGACATCATCTGCAAGGAATCTGTATGTCCTCCCAATGGAATACATTGGTTTTCTCTGGGCACTCCAGTTTTCTCTCACAGTCCAAAATCATACCGGCTAGTAGGTTAATTGGTCATTGTAAACTGTCCCATGATTAAACTAGGGTTAAAATAGGGGTTGCTGGGCGGCGTGACTCGAAGGACTGAAAGGGTCTATTCCAAACAGTATGTCAAACAATAAGTAATGAAAGGAGGCTCTGGCCACCAGGACCAAAATCAAGCCATGCAGAGTCAGATTGTTTGCTGCAAAATCCTTGTGGTTAGTGATGCACAGTGTTGAAAAACTACTTTATAGGCACCACGGTAATGCACCAGCTAACATGACGCTATTACAGCTTGGGGCGTCAGAGTTCGGAGTTCAATCCCAGCATCCACTGCAAGGAGTATGTACGTCCCTCCCCATGGAGTGCACATTTTTTTCTCTGGGTCCTAATGTTTTCCTCCCACAGTCCAAAGGCGTACCAGGTAAGTTAACTGGTCACTGTAAATTGCTCCTCGATTAGGTTAGGGTTTAATCAGGGTTGTTGGGGGTTGTTGAGTGGTGTGGCTTGAAGGGCCTATTCCGCGCAATAAGAGAGGGGCCCCCGCGCGTAGGAGGCCAAATTGATTTACCGCGCGATCAAATGTGCCTTTGTCTTTTTCTCACAATCGATCAGATAGAGAACAATGTTTACTACCTTTATCAATTGGGCTTCCGACAAGCTGTTCTCTTCAAATGAAGAAGTTAAAGTTTAATGAGCTCCATCTAGCTAAAAATAACTTTGGCACAAAACAGCTGTTTGTCCCATTGAACATTGAGAAAAGTATCCTCAACTATTTATGGATCCTTAGTTTCAACCTTTGATCAGTTATCCATTTGGTGCTTTTCTCTGAGTGAGAGTGCAGGAGCCCAGTTGCTGTTGTTATTATAACTATATCCCACATTTGCATGCAGTAGAATAATCAAAAATTGAGATGGTCATTTTGCTCCATACCTGCAAGAAGACTTGGTAAAGAAAGGTCTTTTATAAACCTCTTCTGTTACATGGATGTCCTCTTCACAGCAGATAGAAATGGCTTGAGGTTCATCCTTGAAGTGTTCTATGTCGTTATAGACATAACCGATATTTTCATTCAGCTGAGCAAAGCTGTAAAGCTGAAAATTTAAAGAGTATATAAACTTAATTCCCAACAACGAGTGACAATTGTGATATTCACAAGGTACAACATTCAGAGAGAATGCCAAATATTTGGACTTTGTCATGGTCAATAAAGGCTATGTCAAGGAATTGAGTCTTGACAACAGCCCAGAACTAGAAGAGTTGTTCAATTCTCTCAAACCCCAAGCAGTGGAGTTACAGGATGGTGCAGGTGATACCTCCAGCTTCAACCACTCAAGTTCAATCCTGACCTCCGGTTCTGTCTGTGCAGAAGTCTGTCAATGCGCTTTTACGATGTGTGTTGACTCCCGGTACTCCAGTTTCTTCACACATCCCAAAGATGTGCAGATTGGTGAGTTAGTTGGTCACTGTATATATTACCCCTGGTGTGTGAGTGAATGACAGAATCTGTGAGGCTTTGACAGAAATGTGGTGATAATAAACAGGTGATTGAAGCTCAGTGAGCTAAAATACCCATTTTTGAAATGATTGGCTTCAAAACAGGATTGAAAATTGGTTCAGAGGGTAGGCAGAAGAAGGTGATGGCTGAGAGTCATTTCTTGGAATGGAGACGAATGACTAGTGGGTCAGTTTTGAGACTCTTGTTATTATTATTTATATAAATAATTTGGATGTGAATGCACAAGACTTGGCCAGCAAGTTTGTAGAAGACACAAAATAAGGAGTTGTTGTTGACAGCGAAGAACGTTATCAGTGATTGCAGGGAGATATTGATCAGTTGGGGAAGTAGACTGAGGTGTGGCAAATGGATCCCGACACAAATTCAGCTGATGTGTTTTGAAAAGTCAAACCAGCGCAGGACTTGCTCTATGAACAGCGGTGCACTGGGTAGTCTAATGCAACAATGGGCCTTAGGGATACAAGTACCTAATTCATTGAAAGTGGCATCACGTGTAGACAGAGTGCTGAAAAAGGTGATTAGCCCGCTGGCCTTCATCAGTTTAGGCATTGAGTATAGGAGTTGGGACATTATGTTGCAGATGTATTTATTGTTGGTGAAGACACAATTGAAAGTACTGAGTACGTTCTCCTCGTGACAGCATGAGTTTTCTCTGGGGGCTCTGGCTTACTCCCACAGTCCAAAGGCGTTCCAGTTATTTGGTTAATTGGTCATTAAAAATTATCCTGTGATTAGGCTCGTGCTAAAGAGGTGGGTTGCTGGGTGGTGCAGCTCGCTGGTCTCATTCCACACAGTCTCTAAACAAATAAATAAGGTGGATGGTAACAATTGTTTCTCCACAGTAGGGAGTCCAAAACAAAGTCTTAGGGTGAGAGAGGGAAGATTTAAAACAGACCGGAGCAGCAACTTTTTCCCCACACAGAGACGTACTGAGTATCTGTATGAGGTGCCGAAGAAGGTGCTGGAGGCAAACACAACAGTATTTATAAGTACTTGGAAAGGTAGATGAAGGACATGCACCTGGAGGGATATGGGCCAAATGCAGGGAATTAGTACTAAATGTGAACTCACTGGGCCAAATGAGACCGTGCCATTAACTACAGTGAAAAATCCCATTCTACCTCCTTCCTGATGCTCAGCTCCAGTTGTTCCACTTTCACATTTCTCCCCAGATTGTGAAGATTCTCGTGAAGGTTTTCTTTCCGTCTGGGCGTATATGGAATAAAGTCATTTTCCACACGCAAGAAGACCACAGGTTCCTCTCGAACACAGAAATACAGAATGTCCTGCAAAGGAAAAGAATTTTAATCTCTAAAAAGGGAAAGCTATATTTCTACAGAATTTTCATATCTTCATGATGATCCAATTCTACATGACCAAGAACATTATATTTGCAGTCAATGCTGCAGCCTGGAAAATGCAGCAATGGTGTGCACACCAAGCTCCAGTAAACAGCAATGTAACAATGAACATGTGGGCTGGGAAAAATGACTGGCCAGGTCATCAGACAGAATTGCCTGTCTTTTTTAAGTTACGAAGCTTGGGATCCAACCATAAACATGGGTCAATTTGATGTGGATCTTTCTGTTGTCTAACTTCACAGCTATAGTAAAAGGAGACAATGGTTAGACTTATTCTGAACTCTCAGCATTTATTGCTCATCTCCTGTGGCCACATTGTTGAACTGGCCAAATAGACTCCTCCTGTGTCATATAAGTATTAGCAAAAAAATCAATCAAGGCCACTTGCAGTCACAGATTCCCACAAAAACTTAAAAAGAAACTACCTAATTACCTCCATCCTGGTCTGTTTAAAACTGCAAAGTTAAAGGAAAAGGCCAAAATATTGGACACCAACAAAACGACGAGGAAAAGAGGGAACAATTTTAAAATGTAATTAGGCTTGGATTTGAAAGAGAGGAATATCATAGTTTCAGGGTTCCAGATCTGTTGTATGAAAAACGTTTTGATAAGAAAGTTCGACATGATTTTAACTTCAGATCATTGGCTTAAGTTACTCATTTAGTGTTAATTTTAACCCCAAGGTAGTCCTATTTCCTTTCGTGTTATTGCAAGATGAACTTGTTACCCATTATCATAAAGCAGTCTCACCTACAAATCTGCTGAGACAATATAGAAAACTGCTCTGAAAGCTAATTCCTGTACAGAATAGGGCCACTTTCAAACAATAACACAGGAATTTGAATCTTTTTCCACGCAACCAAGAAGATTACAAATAAAATAAAGGTGGTCACTGACCTCATAACCTTCCTGTTGAAATATTTGGAGAACCTTCTTAAAGCCATTAAGACTGGGTTGGCCCATTCCAAACACTGGGTAACTCCCCTTGGCCTGCCTGAAATTGGGCACTCCATGGCTGCCCGTAGTGTTCAAGACATCTATCTTCTTATAGATGTCACAAACCATGAAATATTTTCCCTGAAACAAAATGGAAAGATAAATTAGTAATAAATCACAACTACAGTGATGAAAAGCTTTGAGAGATTGGTCATGGCCAGAATCAACCCTTACCTCAACAAAGACCTGGACCTACCTCAATTTATCTATCGCCACAATAGGTTTATGGCAGATGCAATCTCAATGGCTCTTCACACGGCTTTAGATCACATGGCCAATATAAACCCCCATGTCAGAATGCTGTCCATTGACTATAGCTCTGCATTTAACACCATCATTCCTACAGTCCTGATTGATAGACTATGGAACCAGGATCTCTGTACCTCCCTCTGCAACTGGATCCTCGACTTCCTAAACAGAAGACCACAATCTGTGCAGACTGGTATTAATTACTCCTCCTCGCCAACAAGCAACACTGGTGCACCACAAGAGTGTGTGCTTAGCCCACTGCTCTACTGTCTCTATACCCATGACTGTGTGGCTAGGCATAGCTCAAATGCCATTTATAAATTTGCTGATGATACAACTGTAACGCGCTGTAAGGTTTCGCTACTAATACAATGGTTATGACTAGAGATAACGGGGCTTTGAAATGTGGGGTTATCCAATGAGAGGGATGTTGTTCTTTCTTGTGGATCTGGTTGCAAGTATTTCACAGTCTTTGCCAGGGAGAGATGAGGAGAGAAGATGCGAATGGAGAGAGTTGGTAGACTGCCGGATGGAGAGTTGACTCGGAGAGAGGGTCTGAGGGTCAGCTACTCTCAGGAGTAGTTGACGGGAAACCAGTGGACTGAACTGTGAGCTCCAACGTTGTGTATTAGACTGTTTCATGAGAATGGGCCCTTTTCCTTTTTTGTTTCTTTACTAACCATATATTCAAATTAAGAATTATAAAGCTCAATCGTTTAATCGTGTATTGTGTACTGTTTGTTATTTTGTGGTACTGATTTGTAACAGGAGACACATCGCACAGCATCCACCCAAACACAATTTCTTAAGTTTGGCTGGGCTGAGGGCTGTCTTCCCCTAGATTAAGCCGCTAGCCGAACCGAGAGTTACACATCCATTGTTGGTAGAATCTCAGATGGATATGAGAGGGCATACAGGAGCAAGATATACCAGCTAGTTGAGTGGTGACACAGCAACAACATTGCACTCACATCAGTAAGACCAAAGCACTGACTATGACTAGGGTAGAATGAGGACCACGAACCAATTCTCAGAGCAATCAGAAGTGGAGATAGTGAGCAATTTCAAGTTACTAGTTGTCAAGATCTTGAGGATCCAACCTGGTCCCAACATATCGATGCAGCTATAAAGAAGGCAAGACAGTGACTATATTTCATTGGGAATTTGAGGAGGTATGGTTTGGCACCTAAGGCACTCAAAAATTTCTACTTGTGTACCGTGAAGAGCTTTGTGACAGGTTGCATAACAGTCTGATATGGTGGAGCTACTGCACAGGATCGAAAAAAGCTACAGAGAGCTGTAATTAGTCAGCTCCATCTTGGGTACTAGTCTGCATTGTATCCAAGACATCTTTAAGGAGCAGTGTCTCAGAAAGGCAGCAACCATTACTAAGGACCCCTATCAAGCAGAACATGCCTCTTCTCATTGTTACCATCAGAAAGGAGGTACAGAAGCCTGAAGGCACACACTCAGCGATTCAGGAACAGCTTCGTCCCCTTTGCCATCCGATTCCTAAATAGACATTGAACCCACTAACACTACCTCACCTTTTTTTTATTATTTCTGTTTTTAGACTATTTTTTAATTTAACTATTTAATGCACATACTGAAATTGATTTACCTCTTTTTTTCCAATATTATCATGTATTGCATTGTACTGCTGCTGCTATGTTAACAAATTTCATGACATCTGCCAGTGAGACTAAGCCTGATTCTGATTCTGAATCCAGGGGTAAGTGGTCTGAGGGGCAGGATTAGGAAGTGAAATTGATAGCAGAGACATGAAGTAAATGAACAGAGAATTAGGCGGGGGGGGGGGGGGGGGGGGAGATACAGAAGAGGAAAGGAGAGGGGGTGGCACTTGTTAGAAGGTGGAGGGGAGCCAATCAGGAAAAAAGCAGGAATGAATGCAGATCAAACTCAGGGCCCTCAGTTCTGTACAATTCCATAACCATGTGCTGTAGCTACATTGGTAGAGAATTGTTTCCTCATATGCTCACAGCCTATCCAACATAAAACTGTAGACATTACAACAGAGTGTCAGAATAACCATGCGGAACATCATTTGGCCCATTTTAATGTATCCATCAGGTCACATCCAACATTTCTTCCACTATTCTACATTGAAGTTTATATTACAATCTGATCTACTTCATAAAATTATTTGTTTCTATTTATGCTTATTCCATGCTTCCTGGGTGACGATCTGAATAAAATCCAGAGTTATTTTGTTTCTATTGCCTTAAACACCATGGAGGAGTTTAGCCACCTCCTCAATTGAGCTCTTGTTACAAACATGGAAATATCTCGTCGGAGAGTTTGCAACTCCGACAGATTTCAAATCAAGAATGAGAGGTGTGATAGACTTTTCCATTTAAGAGACAAGATCATTCATAAAAGAACAAAGTTCATAATTATGCCAGCATACTCTGCTGTCAGATATTGAAAACAGAAAATGCTACGAATACTCAGCAGGTCAGGCAGTTTCTGCAGAGAAAGAAACTGGTAACATTTCACATCAATGCCTTTACTCTTAGGCCTGGATCTGAATAAAGGCCTCTCACAGGATGTACAGAACTGTAACCCCACTTACCTTCTATTATGCATGTCAGATTGCAGTGGTACTCTGACTGGGAGATGGTACAGAATCCAAACACTATCAGCAAAGCCTTTAAATGCTGAGACAGTCTATCAACACCTGCCGCTTCATCACTCAGAAGCTTGATTTCAATTGGTTTGCAGTGACTCAGTGACAGTCACAGAAACATGCAGATACACACCATGGACTCTACTCTTAAAGGGGCACTGCCTCTCAGAATGTAGAGCAACCAAGTTAATCAATGAGAAAGAGTTCACAATAATGAGAAGCAAGGATAGAAATCTTATTTCACATTTGAGAGGTAGGATTTTATTTTTAAAAGAGATACAGCGCTGTAACAAGGCCTCCCAGCCCAATTACACCCATATGATCAATTAACCTACTAACCCGTACACCTTTAGAACATCAGACGAAACTGGAATACCCAGAGGGAGCCCATGCAATCACGAGGAGAACATACAAACTCTTTACAGACAGTGGCAGGAATTGAACTTGGTTCACTGGAACTACAGTTGATTATTGACTTCAGGAGGATGAAACCGGGGGATCAGTGCTGGAGAGGGTCAGCAACTTTAAATTCCTTGGTGTTATCATTTCAGAGGATCTGTCCTGCATCCAGCATGTAAATCCCATTATGAAGAAAGCACGGCAGTGCCTCTACTTTCTTAAAAGCCTTGCATAGATTTGACATGTCATCTAAAACTTTGACAAACTTCTGTTGATGTGTGGTGGAGAGTATATTGGCTGGTTGCATCACAGCCTGGTAGGAGAAACATCAATATTCATGAATGAAAAAACCTACAAAAAGTAGTGGATATGGCCCGGTCCATCACGGGTAAAGCCCTCCACACCAGTGAAGACATCTACACGGACCACTGTCACAGGAAAGCAGCATCCGTCATCAAGGACTCCCCACCACCCATGCTATCGTCTCACTGCCACCATCAGGGAGAAGGTAGAGGATCCTCAGGACCCAGAACACCAGGTTCAGAAGTAGTTATTACTCCTCAACCATCAGGCTCTTGAATCAGAGATAACTTCACTCGCCCCATCACTGAATTGTTCCCACAACCTACGGACTCACTTTCAAGGACTCTTCATCTCATGTTCTTCATATTTATTAATATTATTGTTTTTCTTTTTCTTTTGTATTTGCACAGTTTGTTGTCTTTTGCACATTGGTTTATTGCCCATCCTGTTGGGTGCAGTCTATCATTGATTCTATAGTGTTTCTTGTATTTACTGTGAATGCCCGCAGGAGAATGAATCTCAGGGTTGTATATGTTGGCATATATGTACTTTGATAATAGATTTTCTTTGAACTACCATGCCACCCCAATAGTAATGCTTCTGTTGCTCTCCAGTATCTCACCTAAACAATGAAGAAGTTCACCGTCATCTTTTAAATGGAACTGGCTGTTAATGACCACATATTGCATGCTATAACATGTATTAGCATAGTTAATTGATTAAAGACAGACAACATCACATTCTGGAAGTAGAGAGGTGGGGGAATTTGCTAAACACTGGAAACAAATTCATTATGGACTTCATAAAGATTTGGAATGAGGGGGTAAAACTACGTAGTTAGCTTTCTCAAAGATCCAGCACATGCATAATGGCCTGGAAAATGTAAAAACCCAGATATCACACCAAGGGATAAAACAATGTGGGGCAAACAACTGTTTCTATTTCTTTGATGTTTTGTGTTAATTCCCACAATGTTCTCCTCCTCCCTTCTCCCCACCACCTTTTACATACTAACCAGCACCTATTCTCTGAAAGGTTTCACCTCAACCACCTCTTCTATACCTTGAAGACTGTGGTATTACACTGTCATTCCTCTGCCTGCCCTAACTAATCCTATAGGCAATGGAACTGAAAATTGCCTGGAATACATGAAAAGCCGCCAATATAATACCACCCACTAACTCACTCTGGGCCTAAAGGTGCCAGCAACTCTTAAGTCAGTCAAGCCTGTATTTATGCCAGAAGCCAGGGAAGTCTCCAATTTCGTAATATCTACAACAGTTTTTAAGTGTTGAGCAGAATATCCACACTTAAATTCTCAGTTTATTTGCTGCTGGGGAATCCCACATTTCCTTGCTACTTGTTTTTTAGTGAAGGGACTCATCCAAATGAAGCACCTCCAACAATGCAGCACTCCCTTCGTATGATACACATACAAGTTCAGAGCAGGAGTAAAGTGCTTGCCTTTTGAGCTTGCTCTGATATATATTAAGATAATGGTTGGTCTGACTATAACTCCAGATCCTTAGTACAGTCTACTAGAGCAATGCTTACTAAGAAGCTATGTCTGTCTTAAGAATATGCAAAGTCTCTTCTTCCACCTCCAAATTTCAAGACAAAAATAATTGCCTAATCTTAGTCCTAAAGAGGTGGCTCCTTAACTTTTACTCTTGGTTCTAGATTCCTGCAGAAAGGGAAACATCCTCCCCACTTCTCCCCTGTCATGACCCCTCGGGATCCCAGTAGATCTAATCATGGCCAATCAGTGGGACATGACAGGTTACTGTCTGCCGAGTAATAGAATCACAGAATTGTACAAGAAAAAGGCCCTATTAGCTCAACTCATCAAGCCTATCTAAGATAATCCTTTGTTTTAGATACAATACATTGGACATTCTAAAGACGTGTGCTTACACATGCAGTATGTCAGTTAAGAAAGATTTTTGGCTCTGTAAACAGGAGCACTGATTACAAAGCAAGGTTATCTTAAACCTTCAGAAATCACTAGGTAAGCCTCAGCCAGAGCATGGTGCACATTTTGGGTGACCCATATTGGAAAGGTTGTAAAGACTTTGTTTTTAAAAGTCAAAAGGTGGTTTTCCAGAATGGAACACAGCGCGAGAGGTTTTACATGTGTGACCAACTTGGATGGGTCGCCAGAAAGTGGAGAAGATAAAAAGGGAACTAACTGTTCTAGATTATGAGAATTGCTTCAGAGCAAACAGCAAATAACTCATCCTTTAAAAGGTGGGTTAATAACTAGAGATGGTTCATTTGTAGAATTGACCAGAAAGCAAGAGGGA
This sequence comes from Hemitrygon akajei, assembly GCF_048418815.1. NCBI lineage: Eukaryota > Metazoa > Chordata > Chondrichthyes > Myliobatiformes > Dasyatidae > Hemitrygon > Hemitrygon akajei. The sequence goes on along the minus strand of NC_133144.1, from coordinate 38,282,739 downwards.
TTAGTGAGGAAATCTAATTTCCACATAAAACAGTGATGAAGATCTGCAATAAAACACTTGCAGATGTGATAGATTCAGTTTCTGTAGGATATCTCAGTAGACAAATGGATATAAGGAACTAATTGTTACCAATATAGGGTTAAATCTGGGCTGTGGAACTGAATTAGTCAGTTCTCTCAAACACTTGGTATTGACACAATGAGCTGAATCTCCTTTTCCAGTGCTACAAACTCTGTACTATTCACCGTAATGGAAGGAATCAGAATCAGGTTTATTATCACCGGCATGTGACATGAAATTTGTTAACTTAGCAAATGTAAGGACAGCTTGGTCTTTAGAGGTAGAGGAGGTGGAGTATGCTTTATAATTATCCCATCGTAGTGGCAGGTTCTGTCTCAGTCCAGCTCACCTGACCTGGAACATCTAGTGGTCAAATGTCATCCTTTTTGTCTGCCAAGGGAGTTTTCCATCATCATCCAGGTAGCGCTGTACATTCCACCTCAGGCCAACATCCTGCTGGCACTGAAGGAACTAAGCTCCGTAATCAGCAGGCACGGAACAGTCCACCCTGATGCCTTCCCTATCGTTGTGGGGGATTTTAACCAGACCACCTTCAAGATGTATCTGAACAACTACCACCAACATATCACCTGCAGAACCAGAGGAGCCAACATACTTGACCACTGTTATACCATACTCTGGAAAGTCTGATCACCTGACTGTACTTTTGCTCCCAGCGTGTAGGTAGAGACTAAAGACCGCAGCATCACTGGTGAGGACCAAGAAGGTACAATTAAGGGAGGCAGAGGAGCGTTTACTTTGAGTTGGCGGGCTGGACAATTTTCAAGGATTCATCTTGGAGTCTGAATGAATATGCCACAGTTGCCACTGACTTCATCAAAACCTGTGTGGATGAGTGTATGGCTTTCAGAATATACCACAGATACCCAAATCAAAAGCTGTGGATGAACCAGGAGATTCATAATCTGCTGAGGGCTAGATCTGTGGCATTCAAGACCCATGATCCAGAACTGTACCAAAAGTCCAGGTATGACCTACAAAAGGCTATCTTAAGAGCAGAAAATCAATTCCAATTTAGGTTATTGATGGAATCAAATGCATGTCAGCTCTGGCTGGGTTTGCAGTCCATTACTTCCTACAAACTGAAGCCTAACTTCATGATTGGCAGTGATGCTTCACCCCTAGATGAGCTCAATGCCTTTTATGCACACTTTGAAAGGTAGAATAAAACTACAGCTATGAGGATGCCTGCAGCATCCGGTGACCCTGTGATCTCTGTCTTAGAAGCCCCCCCCCCCACCCACTCCCAACTCCTCACAACATTTACATCGAAACACAGGTTTATTTAGTTTGACTTACCTGAACCAGATGGTGTTCCGGCAAGTCATCTGAAATCCTCCCAACAGCAAAATTTGCTTTGAATAAGTCATCATGAATCTGAAACTCTTCTTTGCAGTTATACCTGAAATTAACACAAAATAAATCTTTAATTCATTATTGCAATGAGATAAGGATTCAACATTCTCCCCCTTCTCTCCCAGGTGATTCATTCTGGGAAAGGGATCACAGGCAGAAATTCAGGAAGTCCTCTATTTTTTTACACAGTTCCACAGTCTTTGACCTTAAAGAGCAAGAAAATACTACATTTGAAATGGAGAATCTATGGTGGGGGGCAGACAGGGGAACAATATGTCCCATTAACGAATTAAATCTTCCTTGATCCTTAGGAAGATCAGGATGAAGAATAATCTCACAAAATGTCCAGGAGTCATTATCTGGAAATCAATGACAAGAATCTGGCTGACATCTCTCCTCCCTTGATCAGGAGTAATAGGGATTAACTTGGGACCTTTCAACTCTCCTGAAAAATTGGAACAGTACAGAACTGACAACTGCATCAAGACAAAAAACAAATTCAAATATATAAGAAGATATTTATAAACTTTATGTAAGACACAAAGGGCTAGAGGTATAGTATTCTAGAGGTATAAAATATACAAGCAGGGATGTGATGTTGAGGCTCTATAAGGCACTCATGAGACCACACTTGGGAGTATTGTGTGCAATTTTGAGCTCGTTATTTTAGAACGGATGTACTGACATTGGAGAGGGTTCAGAGAAGATTCACGAGAATGAAAGGGTTACCATATAAGGAACATCTGGCAGTTCTTGGGCTGTATTCCCTGGAGTTCAGGAGAATGAGGGGGAATCTCATTGAAACATTCTGAATGTTAAAAGATAACGTAGATATGGCAATGTTATTTCCCATGGTAGGGGGTTCTAGGACAAGAGGGCACAATTTCAGGATTGAAGGACGTCCTTTTAGAACTGAGATGCGGAGAAATTATTTTAGTCAGAGGGTGGTAAATTTGTGGAATTTGTTGCTACGAGCAGCTGTGGAGGCCAAATCACTGGGTGTATTTAAGGCAAAGATAGATAGGTTCTTGATTAGCCAGAGCATCAAAGGGTATGAAGTGAAAGCAGGGCAGTGGGGATGACTGGAAGAATTGGATCAGCCCATGACTGAATGGCGGAGCAGACTCGATGGGCCAAATGAGCCTACTTCTGCTCCTATATCTTATGGTCTTATGGACTTCAAGTTTTACTGTATTTATTTACATCACTGTTCCCGAACCAAGGGTCCATCATTAAGGACCACATCAGGATATGTTCTTTTCTCATTGCTACCATCAGGCAGGAGGTACAGGAGCCTAAAGACACACACTCAATGTTATAGGAGTAGCTAACTTCCCCTCTGCCATCAGATTACTGAACAGACAGTAAACCGACCCATGAACACTACCTCACTATTTTTGATCTCTATCTGCACTGTTTATTTAATTTAATTTTAATATATGTTTCTTATTGTAATTTATGGTTAGTTTTTATGTATTGGACTGTACTGTTTCACAACCTATGTGAGTTATATTGAATCTGGATTCTGGTTCAGAGACATTCAGGAGTAAAAACATTGCTGGATCTGGCGTCAGATCAAGGTCACTCTCCCTTAACAATGGCAGATCTCCATCAGTGGAGGGATGGAGTTCAAAAGCAATGAAGTTATGTCAAAGTTACATAGAATCTGAGGAAAGATTGCAAAGATCATGGAGCAAGCACTGTGAGTAGTTCCGAGCTCTATCGTAAAGCAGTAAGTTGCACCAATAGAAAAAGCTTGATAAGCATAATGATAGAATGGAGATTAAAATTATCAGAAAACACTGAACAGGCTGTAGCTCTTTTCTCTGGAAGTGATCTGGTAAAAATCATTAATGAATAGATTATATACTGTACAAGAGACAGATATAAACACAGGGATAATCAACAATAAACTCGTGAGTGATGTGTCTTTAAACACAAGCCAGGGAGAGTATTGTCATAAGAAGCTGTGGTGAAAGATGGAAATTAGATAAATATTTAAGGGACAAAGGAAGTGAAAGATATTCCGGGGTGAAATAAGGTGAGAAGAGACTGTCAGGAGAGTATAAACAAAGAGATGTTTTAATGATCTGTTTCTAAGTAGTCATATTCTAATTTATACTTTACCTGAAACCCAGGATATAGGAGAAAGATCTGCTTTGACAATAGCCCAGGTTTTGGCAACAGAGAACAACTTTTATACACTCACGTGATTAGCACAGGTGCCACCTTGTTGGTGATGATGGATTTGGCCTTGTTGTGAATGCCGAACGTCTGAAAGGAGTTGACACTGATCGAACGCCTGCTGTCAGGGGTTCCATTGCTCTGCCCGTTGTCACTACACTGTCCTGTCGATACAGTGTGCTGAGCAGCACTGGCAGTTGTCCCCATAATCCACCAACTTTAAACAGAGAAAAAGAGTGTTTACACAGCATGACGCCATTTACAGAATTATGATTCTCAGTCCAGCACTGCACACAACTCAATGTTCTAAAGAGCAGGGAGGTTATCCCAGCCAACATCTACCATTTTGCCATTACCTCAGAAATTTTAAATTTAAAATGGCCTTGTTTAACTCCACCACTAAGACAGCAATGAGTACCCCATAGCCAAAATAGCAAGGATCATATCCAGAACAGAGGGCCCTTCGCAACTGGGAGGGCAGTGAGTTTGCAGATAACCACTTATGGTCCATTACCACTCAGCACTAGCTCACTGAATTACCCCCTCAGAATGCCTGTTGACTTAACACCAGGAGACATTGTGTTCTTCGACCACAAGTTGGGAGAATGAGAAAAATTGTTTGCCATTTAGAATTTTTTTTAAAACCTATCAGTTGTTACAGAAGCTGAATAGGATATTAATTGGAAACAGATTTTATCACATGTTCCCTCTAATGCAGTACAGCTTTCCTACAAATTTTCACATGCTTTTGATTGAGTTACCCTTGGCAGCTCTGCCTGGTAGCAACATCAAGTGAGAGGTAAGGGTTTGAATCCCACCATGTTGCTTGAGTAGTAAAGTCTAGGCTGACACTGAGTGAACACTGCAACTCACAGAAGTGTATTCATAACAACGATGTTTAGCTGAGACTAGACGCCAAAAGAAAAACAGCAGTTGCTGGAAATCTGAAATAACCACAGAAAATGTTGGAAGCACTCAGTAGTTTCCAGGCAGGGTTTAAACTAGTTTGGCAAGGGGATGGAAACCGGAGCACCAGGTCAGAAAGTGGCAGGACTGAGAGCAAGGCAGATGTCAGGACCAGAAAGAACAGCCAGGAGCAAGGTAATAAACACAACAGGACAGGTAGGTTAAAGGCTGAGTGTTTTAATGCCAGGAATATTGAAGGCAAGGGTGATGAACTTAGACCATTGATCAGTACATGTAACCCTGATGTTGTGGAGACCTGGTTCAGAAATGAATAGGAAGAGATGATTAATCTTCCAGGCTTTTGATGTTTTAGAAAAGATAGAGGAGGAGATAAAAGGGGAAGGAAGAAGATGCTGTGCTAATGATCAGGAACTGGAGGTCTGAGAATAGTGGTGTTCTACAAGGATCCTCGTACAAGGCTGTTTGTGATAGAAATAAATGACCTGAATACAAACACACATTTTCACAACACATGCAGCTGATAATAAACTTGATTCTGATTCTAGATGGATGGATTAATAAGTTTGCAGGCAACCTGAAGATTTATGATGTGTTGTCTAGCATAAAAGACTGTCAAAGGATATAGCTGGAGATGGGCGGAGAAATGGCAGATGGAGTTTAACTCAGCCAAATGTGAAAAGTGTTGCACTTTGGGGCAGTACGTTTTAGTGGCAAAATCCTTAACAGTGTTAATGTGCACAGGGATCTTGGGATATCTCCTTGAAAGTGACTACACGAGTTGATAGGGTGGTAAAGAAGGTATTCTCTGGGGTAGTGGGGGCTGAATGGGCATCTGATAGGGGTTTATAAGAAGGCAGTACAGTAGCGTAGTGGTCAGCACAATGCTTTACAGTACCAGCAACATGGGTTCAATTCCTGTCACTGCCTATCAGGAGTTTGTACATCCTCCCTATGACTGGGGACATATCAAAGTGGGGAATTGCCAGGAGCTGGGGCTTGAAGGACCAGAAGGGCCAATTCTGCACTGTATCTCAATCAATAAACAAATACAATAAATACATATGGCATACTTACCTTTATAGGTAAAGGAATTAAATTCAAGAGTCAGTAACTTACATTGCAGCTTTATAAAACTCCACTTAGAGACGGCACCTGCATTCTGGTTGCCTCATTAAAAGAGAATGAGGAGGCTTTGGAGAGGTTTACCAGAATGCTGCCTGGATTAGAGGGCATGTGTCATAAGGAGAGGTAGACAAACTTGGTTTGTTTATTCTGGAGCAGCAGAGGCTGAGAGAACATATGATATGGGGTTTGTAAGATTATGAGAAGCATAGATGGACAGCCGGTATCTTTTTGAAATGTCTAATACCAGATGGTATGCACTTAAGATGAGAGATAATAAAGGAGGTGTGCAGGGCAGGGTTTTTTTAAACCTAAGGAGTGATGGGTGCCGGGAATGCACTGCATGGGGTAGTAGTGGAGCAATTACAATGGAAGTGTTCAAGAGGCTCTTAGATAGGAACATGAATGTGCAGGAAATGTATAGACAATATGTAGGCAGAAGGGATTCATTTAGTTAGGCACCTGATTACTAATTTAATTAGTTTGGCACACATTATGGGCCAAAGAACCTTTTCCTAAGCTGTAGTGTCCTGCGTTCGATGCTCTGTGTGGTTAAGTAGTATCTGTTAAGGGGGAACCTGGGTTAATATTGCAGGTCAACAACCTATTCTCAGCACTGAAGTGCTTGCTGCTCTCAGATGCAACTAGGTTATCCTGTGGTACAATTTCAAAGAACGGGAAAGCTTCTTGTCCCTCCTGCAGACCCCAGCATACAGATTTATCTCACAGTCAATGCCAGAAAATGCAGGTTGATTAAAAAGTCAACATTCTGATGCTGGTCGAGGCCAATTTTCTCCTACACTTCATACATTACAACACTTCAAAGGCATTCCGTTGTAAGATAACCTGACATAGGCCAGGAGGTGAATGGTGATATGTAGACGCAAGTCCGTCTTGAATATAACAACAGTGGCTACCAAAATAACAGAAGGTAGAGGTCCTGAAGAAGGGTGTTGGCTTAAAACATTGACTATTTGTTCATTTCCATGCCCGACCTCTGAGTTCTTCCAGCATTTTTTGTATGTTGCCAAAGGTATAGGTGTTCCTCAGTCACTTTTAAGATTTAATGATCACCTTCAGTGTTACAGATGCTAAATAAAGTGGCTGACAAAATTATAATAAAATGTTGATTTGAACAACTCAAGCTGGAGAAACTGGTGTTATTCTTTTCTTCCTTCTCACACATTTGTCCTTGATCTACAAATGCCAGCTGTCCTCTGATGTGTGACCTTGATGGCTTTCCCTTAGCTGGTGCACCTTGCCATCAAAAGTAACAAGGTTGACCACCAAATGCTGTGGAGCCTCACCTTCTCCTTATCCCACATGCACTTTTAACGTGGACCACTGAATGGTGATCAGGATTCGCAATCCAAAGCTGGAGGTACTGAGGCTAACTGAAGCTTATTAGGTCCAGCCCTTTAACAACCTAGGCAGAGAACATCCAAATTAGATGCCCTATGTTTTGTATGGCTGAACAAGAAAGGAAATGAAGCCTACTGCAAATCAGGCTGCCAACTGCCATTCTAGGAACAACTTCTTCCCCTCCACCAGATTTCTGAATGAACCATGAACACTACCTCACTTTTTGCACTACTTATTTTTTACATTTCTTATTGTAACTTACAGTAATGTTTTATGTTCTGCTGCCACAAACCAACAAGTTTCGCGGTATATGCCAGCGAGAATAAATCTGATTCTGATTTTGAGCTACAATTTTATCTTCAATGAAGGGGAAAGGAGGGGGAATGTGTTCAGCTCTTTCAGGACATATCAAAGTACTTTGCACCAAAGAAATCGCACTGAAGTGTAATCACTGTCGTAATGCAGGAAATGGAGCAATCAACTTTCATTCAAGAAGCCTCAAGTAGCAGTTCTCTTAGAATGATCACACAGTACGTATTGGTTAGGACATCAGGTTAACTCCCTTGCTCTTCTTCAAGACAACGGAATCCCCTACAGCATTGCTTTGATGGGATGAAGCATGCTGCTTCTCACTGACAGATCTCCACTTGAAACTCAGATTCAGATTTTTTTATGTTTCACAGGTACATTGAAACATACAATGAAACATGTAGCATGCCCACAATGCTCGACAAAACAACATGCAACAAAACAAGAACAGTAGGACAAGCCTCTTTCGTCCCACCCACCCACTCATCCAAGCACGTACACAATCCTCCAAACCAAGGACAGGCGGACTTCGGCCTCCAGCAGACTTATGGTTTCACAGACATTGGGTTTCAACTCCCTGGTGGGCTCGCAAAGACCCACAGAGCCAGGCTTCCACAGACTTCTAATCATCATTCAGGCTTCGATCTTTGAAATCAACCCCAAGACTTGACAATGATGCCAAGTGAGGACCCAGACAAGGATCCTGAACACTTGGCCTCAAGCTCCAGTCTTGCCAACTAGTCCCTGTGCATCCCGCCCATACAGAACTCCATGGAAATGCCAACATACAGGCATCAAAACAGAAGTGTGTATACATAGACACCTAGTGCCTCGGCCTCAGAATGCTGAATCCCATGTGAGAGTCCGGGATGGGGGCACAATCATGCAGAGGAAATCATTTACCCCTTAGATCCCATCCCAGGACAGACCTGCCCAAGATCCAAGACTCTTTTGATTACAAAGGGGAGTGTAGAACAAAGATTCAGAAAGGTAAGTTATTTTAATTTTTAGATTATTATCTTGCTATATGATATTGTCTTAGCTAAATTATGTAAATATTATTTTTCTATCGTTATTTAACTGGATGTTTCTGAATATCTGAGACATTGAAATATTATTAAAGTCAATGATGGTTTCTACAGCTGGCAAAGCCTGAACTGAGCTTTGCTTTCTGTCAAAGGTTGTCAGGAACGTGTGGGGGGCAGGGCCTCTTTTCTTTTACTGCTCCAAGCCCAAGGGTGCTTGACACTAATGAGAAGATCCTCTGCATCTAGCCCAGATACGTACAAGCTTGGAAGTACCTCAGAATTTGCCAGGATACTCCACAGATCAATAAAATTAAAAGCTCTAATAATAAAAAAAGAATGGGATAGAGCCAGTAGAATACAGTACCTCCATTCTGGAAATCAAAGAGAATTATCTAATCAAGGAGATTGATCTAAAATACAGGAAGGAACAAGACAATAATAGTAGGAATATTTATAGGCCTTCAGATTGTGTATTTGTGGAGCAAAGTATAAATGGGAGATTTAGAGGTGCTTACAGCAAGGGCAAAATAGTAATGATGTAGGACTTTAATCATATAGACTGAGCAAACCAAGTTAGCAGTGCTAGAGTGGGGGCTGAATTCAAAGTGTGTCTGAAGTGGTTTTCCAAGTGAGAAATAAGAAAAAATGCTCCTTTTGATCCAGTATTACGCAATGAAAAAGGGTGAATTAAAATCTGGTAGTTAAGAAGCCTTTGAGGAAGAGTGATCATAATATGATTCTAACAAGCTGCCACAGATTGGTAGATGACAAATGCAATTATATTAAGAGAGAGAGGAGACAACAGCAAACGAACCACATAGCCTAAAATCAGCAATAGGAAAAAATACTAACGAGGAAATGATCTAGAAAATTATTTTAGGATTTGACAGAGTCAACATGAATAAATGTAAACAAAGTCACACTTGACGACTCTTGAGATTAGATAAGAGGGAACCAGTGACTGGAACTGTGGAAAGTAACTGGGGTAGACAGGCAAGTGATTAACAGACCAGAAAACAGAGTTGGAATAAATGGATTTGGAGATTGTGATTTGTGGGGTGCTGAGGCAACAGCTATTCATGACCTGGGGTGGGGGGGAGGGGCATGTGTGTATCTGCTGTGAGTTAAGTGTGCTATGTGTGAAGTCCTTCACTTTGGTATGCTAAAGCAAATTGCTAATGGAATCAAGGGAGATGGATTTATTGCAGAAACCTACTGAACTGGCACAGCAGACATGAGAGGCCAAGTGATCTACCCCGTTTCCATATCTTATGTTCATATGGGTATCTCACCAAGAACTGAACACAGTGAGATATACCTACTGCTCCAAGGGACCATTTACAGTTTCCTTTCAGCTTCTGACAAACGAACCAACAATGTATAGGATAAACCAATTGAATCCAGACATGTCAGAACAGGAACTGGCAAATTAGCTTGAAGCATGGCTTTGTAGAAAATTACATCAATGTGCCAGAACACAGCATTGTAAAATATGTCAGCTCGATGAGAAATATCTATGAGGTGCTGAGGCCAAAGATCCTGCAGCGAGGAAGGACAACAGCCGGATTATTGCTTTGTTGCCTCCTTTCAAAAAGTTTCCTGTGGTTTTCTTACATTACCTACTGTACCTTGATGGAGATAAACCAGAACAGTATCTGCTGTTTCTTCTTTGCACAGGGTCAAAACTCAAGCACAATGTCCAAACAAAAACTGGTAATAACCTTGATTCCAGATAGGTATCTTTCCCAGAGACTATTCTGTGAATTTACATTGCAAATAGGTCTAAATGGTTAATCAACTGGGACATCACAATCAAACCACGAAAACCACTTAAAAAGACAATGACTTTCTGTTTACAGCAACGACTATCAACTCAGGATATTCTATCTTTTATCCAATGAAGTACATGAAGTAAAATTTGAACTAATTCCTCGAGTTTGAGGAAGCTTTGGGCTGGGTTTATGAGTTTTCAGTCCTGCCCCTCTCTCCCCAGCAGCATTCTGAGGCCCATCCCACTGCCTGCCGTCACAAGTATCCACAACACACCTGGCAACCAGATGGCCAAGGTTGAGACAGAAGTCTACATTAAGGCCTGGCTAAAGAGCAGGATAAGAGACAGAGCCTTCCTGGTCGGGTAGCTGTAGTGGGAGAGCATTACTCAGCAGCTATGTCTTTGTCTTAGAGCACCGCAATCAAAGCCAGATTTTTGTAACTTCTAATGATTTCTAACCCATGACCTCTTTTCCTGAAAACAGTCACAAGCCTAAGGCACTCAGAATTCCTACTGAGTGATAGGGTGCAGGTTTTCAATACTTCGGAAAGTCCCTGTAGGCACAGTCTCCAGTAATGAATTCCAGGTAGATTTTTAAAGGGGTACTCTGTTCCTAGCCTGCCCCCAACTCCATTCCCAGCCCACAGCACACAATCACCTCCCCCAATAGCCTCATGACAATCCTGTAACAGTGAAAGACTAACCAGCCTCTTGGCCTGTATAAAACTATTTGTTCGACAGTTTATCACTTCAGAGCTTATTACACTACGCAGAACATAAACATTAAAATCTGCTAAAATTTTGATTCTACATATAAAGCAGTCCCAAAGACAATTTTGTGAATATGGGTCAAGATTCTGTATTTAACCAAGTAGGGCCTGACAAGTTACCCACCTAAAGAATCAAACAAGAGAAAATCCGCAGATGCTGGAAATCTGAGCAACACACATAAAATGTTGGAGGAAGTCAGCAGGCCAGGCCGCATCTATGGAGAAGAATAAACAGTTGATGTTTCAGGCCGAAACAAGTCTAGCTGTTTTTACCAACCTCTACCGCCTCAGGAAATCCAAATGGCTTGATGTGTATGAGCTACTTTAATATCACTCTTGTAATACATGAATGAAGACAGTCAATCCTTTATTCATCTCAATTCACCAGATGGACCGGATGGCATCCCCAGGCAAAGTTAGAGGTGGATGAGTCTGCTTCCTCCTCAATACCTCATGGTATGTGGACAGGATGGTTCTAGTGAGGTCCTGTTCATCCATCCCAGGATATCTAATGGTGAAATGATGCCCATACTACCTGGCAAGGGAGCTCACTTCAGCTATCCTGACAGTTGAGTCCTCAGCCTCCTACTCTGAAAGGTTGCAGCCCAAAACGTCGACTGTACTCTTTTCCATAGATGCTGCCTCGCCTGCTGAGTTCCCCCTGCATTTGGTGTGTGTTGCTCTAACTTCATCTTTGGGTTTGCAGATGATATCACCGTAGTGGACTGTATCAGAAATAATGATGAGTCAGAGCACAGGAAGGAGATAAAGAGCTTAGTGACATGATGCCATGGTAACCTTTCCCTCAACAAAAGAGCTAGTCCTTGACTTCAGAAATGATGCACATGCTCCTGTTTACATCAACGGTGTTGATGTTGAGAGTGCTGAGAGTTTTAAGTTACTAGGAGTGAACATCACCCGCCTTGGACCAACCATGTTAGTGTCATGGTCAAGAAAGCTCACTGTGCTCTACTTCCTCAGGAGGCATGGCCCTGAAGACCCTTACCAAATCTATTGATGCACCATGGAAAGCATTCTGCCTGGATGCATATCGGCTTGGTATGCACCTGACCATAAGAAACTGCAGAGCTGTGGACACAGAAACCAACCTCCCTTCTATGGAGTCCGTCAGTACTTCGTGTTGCCTCAGTGAAACCCTGAACACAATCAAAGACCCCATTGGCAAGTTTGTAGATGATACCATCATAGTGGACTGTATTCAAATAACGATGAGTTGGAGTACAGGAAAAAGATAAAGAGCATAGTGACATGCTATCGCCATTCTCCCTTCTCCCCTCTCCCAATGGGCAGAAGATAAAAAAGCCTAAAAGTGCTTACCACCTGGCTCAAGGACAGCTTCTATCAGACTCTCGAACTCTCAATCTACCTTGTACGATCTTGCACTTTATGTTTACCTGTTCTGCACTGCATTCTCTCTGTAGCTTTTAAACTTTATTCTGCATTATTATTGTCTTACCTTGTCCAACCTCAATGCACTGTGTAATGATTTGACCTGGATCAACAGTATGCACATCAAGCTTTTCTCTGTATCTTGCTATACGTGACAATAAATACGCCAATTATAAACCACACACAGTAGCTACCCACAAACAGCAATAATCTAAGAACCAGGCAATCTGCTTTTAGGATGTCAGTTGAGAGAAAGCAGTGACCATCCAAGGAATCTCTGCTGACTCCTGCTGCTTTCCTAATAATAGTGAAATAGGACTGGTTCTTTCAGGAACTGCTCAGCCCTCTTCACCAGGCAACTCAGCAAAACCAGGTTGCAGACACAATAAAGGACAAGCAGGAGTCAGCAATCGAACCCCTCAAGCCTGTTCTACCATTCAATATAATCAGGATTGATCTACACTGGCCTCATCTCTCTTCCACACCAGTTTCCCATAACCCTTAATTCCTCACCCTTTTAAATACTTGTCTATCTACCTAGCCTCCTAAACCCTCTGGGGATAGAGAATTCCAGAGAAGAAATTTTGAGGCATCTCTATTTTAGGCAACCCACCCCTAAAATGTAACTACTGGTGGTAAGATGGTAGCGTGCTGGAAAGCAGCCTTTCTGGGTCTGACCAAAGCTGTAATTGTTTGGCCTTTATATCTTTTTAATGATGGCAAGACACTGCTAGATATTCAGAACACCAAGTACTGCAGTCTACCCCACTAGTGAGTAGTTGGATACCAGTGAAACTGGACTTGCTGTGTACTGAGCTGCAGCCTGCTTCAACCACCCAAGGAAGAAGGCGTCAGAGGTGGTGTGTGGAGCATGGTCCAACAAACGGTGTGAGTGATTATCTTGGACATTTTTGTGGTGAGTGCAAGACCCTGTTAGACATCGGTAATGTGGAATACTGCAAGTCTGACTCACTGATTCATTGACAAGACCAACGGCTGGGGAGCTGCCTTGCCTCTGTTGTTGTGTGGACAAGACCTTCGTGCCTGGGGATTGCCTGTTACGGCCGCCAGGAAAAAAAGATGCTGGAGTCGGCCATGTGCTGCTGAATCCCGTGCTGGCTTGGAGGCTGGCCCCTCCTGTTGGTGCTGCTCTCCAGTGTTCGCTCAGTGGAAGACATGCCAAACTGCGTTTGTCTGCAGCTGCATTTGCATGAGATGAGAACTAGTGCGTGGTTGTTTTTTCAGAAACGTGGCTCCATGCAACATCAATCTAGAGGCCATGACAACCAGGACTTGAACTATATCATTTTTTGTAACTGTATGTTTATCTGTTATCATAATTATATGTGCTGTGAGCTATGTGTGACTATGGTTCTGCGTTCTGCACCTTGGCCCCAGAGGAATGCTCGTTTTGCTGTATACATGTGAATGGTTGAATAACAGTTAAACTTGAACTCGATGTCCCATTGTTCATGATTCTCCAATTAGTACATACATCTGTAAAGCCCCTTTGAGATCTCATTCAATCATAAAAGGTCACCATTTTTCTAACCTCCATGGAATACAGCACTAAGCAATCTAGTCATTCTTGACTGGACAATGCTCTCATTTGGAGACAGAAGTTTAAGTGAAGAGCTGCTCCAATAACATTGAAGAGATATTTTACCCAGCAATGTTGGAGACACTTCCACCAGGATCACTGGGGTGGTCCTGGAGAACCTCATCAGCAACTGCAGGCAGATTCAGAGCATCAGGCCAAGTTATTGGTAAGGACACCTCTTACTGATAAGCATATTTGACAGGTTAATTGGTCATTGTAAATTGTCCCGTGATTAGAGACAATTAAATCAGGGATTGCTGGACGGCAGGGCTCCGTGGGACAGAATGGCCTATTCCGCACTGTATCTCAATGAATAAATAAATATTGCCTTCCCTCAACAGAGTCCCCTTAAAAACACAGAGGAGGCACTGAAAGACAAGAGTTTACAGAACATACTCGGAGAGGGGACTTCAGAATCCAATTGTGAAGAGTAATCTGGCAGCACCATAACTGTATAAAACTTTGGTCAGGCCACATCTGGAATATTGTGTGCAATTCTGGCCTCGCACTACAGAAAGGATTTGAAATCTTTGGACAGAGCGCAGAAGAGGTTCACCAGAATGTTGTCAGAATTAGAGAGTATTAACTACAAAGGGAGGTTGGACAAACATGAATTGTTTTCTCTGGAATGTTGGAGGCTAAGGGAAAACCTGATAGAAGTCAGAGTCTTTTGCTCAGAGTGGAAATATCAAATACTGAACAACATAGATTTAAGGTGAGAGGAGAGAAGTTTAAAGGGGGTGTGCGAAGTAAGTTGATTTTTTTTTAAATGGAGAGTGCTAGGTACTTGAAACATGCTGCTATGCAGTGGTGGAAGCAGATACAATAGTGATGTTTGGCATGCATGAACAGACAGGGAATGGAAGGATATGGATCATGTACAGGCAGATGGGATTAGTTTAATCCGGTATCATGGCTGGAACAGACGTCAGTACCTCTTCCCATGCTGTACTGTTCCACGTACAAGCTGGCCAGGTCCTAAACAAGTCAATGACAATTAGTGAGTGAACCAGGGCAAGGAATAAACCTTATCCTCTCCAGTCTAACTGATCCATCTGTCCATGAAAGTATCTGTCGAATATCCACCACGATACCAGCGGGAACTATCCCACCTTCACATCAAGGATATGCTCCATTATGTTGTTGCTGTTCCTTTCCGTGCGTTGTGGCTCATCGGGCGGCAATTTTGCCGTTTCTTTAGTATTCTTGACTTTGTTTTTTTACTAGGCCGAATTGCAGGCTCACCGTTCAGCCCAGCATGGATTGGAAAGCGTGCAAGGAGCTGGCTAGGTTTGAACCCAGGAGCACTTGCCTTTAAATCCAGTGCGGATACCACTACGCCACCAGCTGGCATCCATTATGTTAAGAGCTGATCCATTTAAATCAGAGCTAAATGGATTCAAACAATTCAAAATTGCTATTTCAAAATTCATCCTTCGCAGTGACGGAGACCGCAGTAACTTCAAAACTGAGCACATTCTCTCACTAACATTATCATGTCAGGATATCAACCCTAGTTTAACAAGGAGTGCAGAGGAGTGGCATCAGCCGTACCTAGTGCCTGTAATGATTCAGCAACACAGCTCAGTGCACACTCAATAACACAGGCAGAATGGGAAAAGGCAAAGCCAAGTGATCCAGCAAATCACCGACTTTCTGCTGACCAGGCACATTCGGTTGTGAATGGTGGTGGAGAATACAACAGTAAGCAGGAGGAACAGACTGCAGGAATATCACCATGTTCACTGATCATGGGGCACAAAGACAAGGCTGAAACAACGTAACCATCTTTACCAGGAGGTGCAGAATGAATAACCCACTCCAGCTTCTGCCAGCATTCTCACTGGTTTTCTGAAAGGAAATTCACTCCATATGGTACCAGAAAAAGTGCTAACAGCAAAAGCAGTGAACACAACATGTGTTCACCAGGACTAACTTTCCCTCTTGTCAAGCTTTAAGGGAAAAAGTCCAAGAGACCTATGTCCCTCATAGTTTTATTGCTTTCTATCAAGTCTTGACTTGGCCTCTGACACACATTTAGAATGATTTACCGAAAGGCATTCTAAAAGATTGTGTGTGCACTCTAGGTGCCAAAGAGTGCATTTTTCTGGAACTAACAGAAGTGAACAAAGAAGGGAAGTGCACCTACTGTGACATTGCTAACCCTCCAAGACCCTGCTGAAGTTTGCAGCAATCAGAGTTTAGCAGAGTTTAACCAGGAGAAAATTCATACGGATATTCAAATAAACTTTCTAGTGTTCATGCACATTTGCCTGTGATGAAAAATAAATCTCACAAATGGAAATAAAGTATGCGGGAATGGCTGTCTGATACATCAAACTGGGTAACAGAAATGTTTATTGATTTTCCAACTGGCTATGTCTACACATAGCGCTGGAGGGATAGGAAAGTCTAGTGACCAGTGGCTGGGCAGATGAAGGGAGGGGTTTGTGCAATGAACTCACTGTAGTGCAACTAGTCTGAGCCAAGCTTTGGCTTACTCCAAATGCTGAGGAGATGCTTTCCATTTGTAATGAATCCATTGCCACTTTGCTTTGTCTTGTCCCACTCATAGCTGAGACCCTCAGAAAGTTCTCTTTCAATATAATGGACACATTTAGCTTGAGAAACAAGGTTCCTCCTTCCCTAACTATCACAAAAGCGCCTTATTGCAGCCAAATAATAGAAAACTGGTTTAATTCCAAACTGGTGCTCCTAACACCCATTAACTGCACATCAATGCACAAATACTATAAACCCTCTGAAGCAGAGATAGGCCCATAGGACAAAGTTCGTCACCATGGTCACACTTAACGTGCTTTGCTTAACGTTAGAATCTGATATTCTTAAAGCATAGAAAATAATCATCTCAATCAAATGAGAAGTCATTTAGTGTCAGTGCGATCAAGAGAATCCCAATAATTAATAACCTCAGGGAGCACTCAGCAGGGACTCTCGCAAGTTGTCGATTTTACTTTGGAGCTCCCTTTGCAGGGAGGAGCACAGATCTATAAAGCTGTTTACTGAAACTACCACTTAATTCTTACTTCAGCACAGGAAGTTTTCAGTAAACATATGGGCTACAGCAACATTTATAATGGGCCACTTTCTGTTAAAATTAATGACCTGATAAGTTTAGGCAGTTCTTCTCATCCTGAACTTGCAGCATTCCTAAAGGAAGGTAGTTAATTGCATTTTGCATACTGCCCATTTCAAGTGCTGACCTCAGCTGGGAACAGCTCCATGGGCACCAGTTATGATCTCCTGTACATACAGTATAACAGGTTCCCAGTTGTCCAGGAATCCCCTGAAATGTTCAAAAATGATTTTTTTTAAAAGCAAAGAAAATAATCGTAATTTTAAAGCACAATATTTAATCTTGAGTACGGTTTAAAAGACTTGACCTTGTTAATTACTTGCTTTAGAATGTAAACAACAGTTATAATACTCATGAGGAAGAACCATATAGGGTGGGACTCAATTCACAAACAGGCCAGCCCAGTCTGTGGTGGAAAGTTCCCTTCACTGAAAAATGGTAGTGAACCAACTGGAATTTTAAACTGTATGGCTGGCACCATTTCTGGTAATTTTGTGCCAGAGATAGCTCACATTGCACTGATTATTGCTAAAATGCTACAAGCTCAGGATCATTATGTTTTCCAATTTAGACCCAGATTCACTAGGTTATCAAATGTCTTCAAAGTAAATTTATTATCAAAGTACAGGCAGTCCCCAGGTTACGAACGAGTTCCGTTCCTGAGTCCGTCTTTAAGACAGATTTGTAGGTAAGTCAGAACAAGTACATCCTGTATTATTTACGTCAGTTAGTCAAACGTTTGTCTTAGTATATAGTATATATTTTACTTTTCTATGCATATAAAACACTTAAGAAACGTACATACAGTCGGCTCTCCTTATCCGCGGATTCTGCATTTGCAGATTCAACCAACCGCGGACCGGGAAAACCCGGAAGTTCTCTCCAGAACTCATTGTTTGAGCATGAACAGACTATTTTTTCTTGTCATTATTCCCTAAACAATACAGTATAACAACTATTTACATAGCATTTACATTGTATTAGGTATAATAAGTAATCTAGAAATGACTTAAAAGTACAGGCAGTCCCCGGGTTATGAATGAGTTCCGTTCCTGAGTCCGTCTTTAAGTCGGATTTGAAGTCAGAACAGGTACATCCGGTATTATTTAGCGTTAGTTAGTCAAATGCTTTTCTTAGTATATAGTACATATTTTACCCTTCTATGCATATAAAACACTTAAGAAACATACGTATTTCAATAATTAAATCACTGCGTTGCTTAGTAATAATTGCAGCTTTCATCGGGGCAGGGCCTTTCACATGCTCCATTAAAATTGTTTCGATCGTTGACCAACTGTAGCCTAACGCTTTTCCAATGACCAATGGCGTTTCACCTCTTTCCAATCGCTTTATTACTTCCACCTTATTTTCAATCGCGATTGTGATTATTTTCGTGAACAGAAACCCCGTGAATTCAGAGCTACGCCAGGTCCTAATGTCCACCGCACTGAACACGTTAAATTAAGTCTGGGGTTCCACTGGGTCCTAAAGACCACCGCATTGTTTCAGGTTAAATACGGGACTGAGCATTCACGTTTTTTGTTATCTGCAGGGGGTTTTGGAACCAATCCCCCGCGGATAAGGAGGGCTGACTGTAATCCAATAATTAAACCACTGTGTTGCTTAGTAATAATTGTAGCTTTCATCGGGGCAGGGCCTTAAACATGCTCCATTATTCTCACTTTATCCTTTATCCTTTAAAATTGTTCCAATCGTTGACCGACTGTGGCCTAACACTTTTCCAATGACCGATGGTGTTTCACCTCTTTCCAAACACTTTATTATTTCCACTTCATTTTCAATCATGATCACTTCCCATCAACAGAACAGAAACATTGCAGGCGGTGGGTCCTGACCTCCGCTGGGTCCTAAGAACCATCGCACTGAATTCCCCGGGTCCCAAAGTCCACTGCACTGAGACAGGTTATTTGAGACAAGTGAGAGTTGTGCTGGGTTTGGGTATTTGATCCTCCACAATATTCCGCGTGGGAATTTAAACAGGAGGTGGCAGTGTTTTTTTTACGAGGTTGAGTTGCGAGCTCGACATCAACCCAGCGCGCTCGGGAGTGATTCGTCACTGGATCGAACTCGGGAACCTCCGTTCTCGAGCCTGGTGTTGATCTCACAGCCAACCGGAAAAGGTGGGGGGGGGGGGGGGTGGGTTCAGGGTGAATCTTGCTAAGAAAAATTTAAGCCAAATACAAAGTTAAACACTCAACACAGTGTCAACTTCAACGACTTCTCAAAAACTTCAATAGATCTACCTCGGAGAGCATTCTAACAGGTGGCATCACTGTCTGGAATGGGAGGGCTACTGCACAGGACCGAAAGAAGCTGCAGAGGGTTGTAAATTTAGTTGGCTCCATCCTGGGTACTAGCCTACAAAATACCCAGGACATCTTCAGGGAGCAGTGTCTTAGAAAGGCAGCGTCTATTATTAAGGACCCCCAGCACCCAGGGCAGGCCCTTTTCTCACTGTTACCATCAGGTAGGAGGTCCAGAAGCCTGAAGGCACATACTCAGAGATTCAAGAACAGCTTCTTCCCCTCTGTCATCCAATTCCTAAATGGACATTGAACCCTTGAACACTTACTCACTTTTTTAATATATATTATTTGTTTTTTTGCACAAATTTTAATTTACTCAATATATGTATTCTGTAACTGATTTACTTATTTTTTTTCTTCTATATTTTGTATTGCATTGAACTGCTGCTAAGTTAACAAATTGCACGACACATGCTGTTGATAATAAACCTGATTCTGATTCTGATTCTGACATAACAGGCCCTTTCACCCACAATGTTGTGCCGACAACGTAACCAACTCTAGAAACTGCCTCAAATTACCCTATGGCAAAGCTCTCTATTTTTCTAAGCTGCATGTATCTTTCTAAGTCTCTTAAAAGACCCTATTGCATCCAATCTCTCAACAGAATCAATCAGACCACAAGAAAGACAAATGACTAATGGATGAAAAATATCAAACAGTGCAAATACAAAAACATAATAAACAAATAATAAATATTGAGAACATGAGATGAAGAGTCCTTGAAAGTGAGTTCAATCATGGGGACAGTAAAGTTGGGTGAAGTTATCTACTTTGTTTCATTAGCCTGATGGCTGAGGGGTAATAACTGTTCCAGATCCTGGATGTGTGGGTCCTGAGGCTCCTGTACCTTCTTCCTGTTGCAACAGGGAGAAGAGAGCATGGCCTGGGTGGTGAGGATCCTTGATGATGGATGCTCCTTTTGTACAGATGTGCTCCATGGTGGGAAGGGCTTTACCATAACACCATAAGATTTAGGGGCAGAATCAGGCCATTCAGCCCATCAAGTCTGCTTCGCCATTTCATCACGGCTGATCCACAATTTTCCTCTCAGCCGCAATCCTCTGCCTTCTCCCCATATCCCTTCATGTCCTGACCAATCAAGAATCTATCAACCTCTGCCTTAAGTAGACATAAAGACTTGGCCTCCACAGCTGCCTGGGACAAATTTGCCACTCTCTGACTAAAGAAATTCCTCCTTATCTCTGTTCTAAAAGGAGCCCCTCTATTTTCAGGCTGTATACTTTGGTGTTAGACTCTCCCACCATAGGAAACATCCTCTCCACATCCACTCTATCAAGGCCTTTCACCATTAAATAGGTTTCAATGACGTTACCCCCCTCATTCTTCTGAAGTCCAGTGAATTCAGGCCCAGAGCCATCAAACACTCTTCAGTTTCAGCACATCCTTTCAAACATAAGGAGCCCAAAACCTGCTAAGAATACTCCAAATGAGGCCTCACCAGTGCTTTATCAAGTCTCAACATGACATCCTTGCTTCTACATTCCAGTCCTCTCAAAATAAATGCTAACATTGCATTTGCCTTCCTCACCACAGACTCAACCTGCAAATTAACCTTTAGGGAATCCTGCACAAAGACTCCCAAGTCCCTTTGCACCTCAGTTTTTAGTATTTTCTCTCCACTTAGAAAATAATCAACCCTTTGTAGGTTAAGACCTACAAGTATCTGGGAGTACAGTTAGACGAGAAGCTAGACTGGACTGCCAACACAGATGCCTTGTGCAGGAAGGCACAGAGTCGACTGTACTTCCTTAGAAGGTTGGCGTCATTCAATGTCTGTAGTGAGATGCTGAAGATGTTCTATAGGTCAGTTGTGGAGAGCGCCCTCTTCTTTGTGGTGGCGTGCTGGGGAGGCAGCATTAAGAAGAGGGACGCCTCACGTCTTAATAAGCTGGTAAGGAAGGCGGGCTCTGTCGTGGGCAAAGTACTGGAGAGTATAACATCGGTAGCTGAGCGAAGGGCGCTGAGTAGGCTACGGTCAATTATGGAAAACCCTGAACATCCTCTACATAGCACCATCCAGAGACAGAGAAGCAGTTTCAGCGACAGGTTGCTATCGATGCAATGCTCCTCAGACAGGATGAAGAGGTCAATACTCCCCAATGCCATTAGGCTTTACAATTCAACCGCCAGGAGTAAGATATGTTAAAGTGCCGGGGTTGATTGTATTTAATGTATTTAAGTAAACTACTTAAGAACTTTTTAAAAGCTATTATTAATGCTTTTTGAGAGAGTGATTTAGATGCATATCATATTTTTACTGAGTTAAGTATTGTATGTAATTAGTTCTGCTACAACAAGTGTATGGGACATTGGAAAAAATGTTGAATTTCCCCATGGGGATGAATAAAGTATCTATCTATCTATCTATCTTTCATTTCTTCTAGCAAAGAGCATAACCGTACACATCCCAACATTGTATTCCATATGCCATTTCTTTGCCCATTCTCCTAATCAGTCCTTCTGTAGCCTCTCTACTTCCTCAGAACTACTTGTTCCTCCACCTGTCTTCATATTGTCTGTAAACTTTGCAACAAAGCCATCAATTCCATCATCCGAATCATTGACAAATAACGTAAAAAGAATCGGTCCCAGCATGACCCTTATGGAACACCACTAGTCACCGACAGCCAGCCAGAAAAGCAGACATCCCACCTCTCCCGGAAGTTCCGGGAATCTCCCGCAAATTGATAGCGGCTCCGACACCCGCAAATTATATACAATATCCCAGAAATCGATTTTTGGGAGAGCAAGAGCGAGAGCGGAGGAGTGGGAGAGGGAGAGGGAAAGGGAGAGGTGAGTTTAACAGGTGTCATTTGTTCATCAGCATAGCTAACGTTACTTAAAATAGCTGGCTAGCTGCTAAGAAGCTACTCTATTGCAGGCATCCCACCTGTCCCAGGAGTCTCCCGCAAATTGATGGTGCTACCTCCCTGAAATGAGTTTTGCAGGGTGGGATGTCTGGAAAAGGCTCCCTTTATTACCATTCTTTGCCTTCTGCCAATCAGCTGCTGTTTTCTCCATGCTAGATTCTTTCCTGTAAAACCATAGGCTCATAGATTGTTGAGCAGCCTCATGTGTGACACCTTGTTAAAGGCCTTCTCAAAATCCAAGTACACAACATCAACCGAATCTCCTTTATCTATCCTGCTTGTTATTTCACCAGATTTGTCAGGCAAGATTTTCCCTTGAGGAAACCATGCCGACAATGGCCTGTTTTATCAAGTGCCTTCAAGTACCCTGAGACTTCATCCTTAATAATCGACTCCAACGTCTTCCCAAATACTGAGGTCAGACTAATTAGCCTATAGTTTCCTTTCCTCTGCATCTCTCCCTTCTTGAAGTGTGGAATAACATTTGCAATTTTTCAGTCTTCCAGAACAATGCCAGAACCTCGTGATTCTTGAAAGATCATTACTAATGACTCCACACTCTCTTCACCCAGCGCTTTCAAAACCCTGGGGTGTACACCATCTGGTCCAGGAGACTTACCTACCTTCAGAACTTTCTGTTTCCCAAGGACCTTCACTCTAGTTATGGTAACTTCACACACTTCATGACCCCTGACACCTGGAACTTTGCACCATACTGTTAGAGTCTTCCACAATGAAGACTATCGCAAATACATATTCAGTTCATCTGTTATTTTGTTATCCCCCATTACTATATCTCAAGCATCATTTTCAAGCAATCCAATATCTACTCTCAACTCTCTTTTACATTTTATGTACCTGAAGAAACCTTGGTATCCTCTTTAATATTATTGGCTTATTTTCATACTCCATCTTTACTCTCTTAATGACTTTTTTAGTTACCTTCTGGTGGTTTTTTTAAAAGCTTCCCAATTTTCTAACTTCCCACTGTTTTTTGCTCTATTATATGCCCTCTCTTTGGCTTTTATGTTTGCTTTGATTTCTCTTGTTAGCCACAGTTTTGTTATCCTGCCTTTGGAATTCTTCTTCCTCTTTGGGATGTATATATCCTGTGCCTTCCGAATTGCTCCAGAAATTCCAGCCATTGCTACTCTGCCATCATCACTGCCAGTGTTCTTTTCCAATCAATATTGGCCAACTCTTCTCTCATGCCTCTTTAATTCTCTTTATGGACTGGGCTATATCCATTATTTTTTGTAGAATTTCCCATTCAAGGGCACTGGTCTTTCATACCAGGCAATGATACAACCAGTCAATACACTGTCCACCAGATATCTATAGCACTTTGTCAATGTATTAGATTTCATGCCGAATCTTTGCAAACCCCTAAGGAAATAAAGACACTGCCATGCTTCCTTCTTAACTGCACTTACGTTGTGGGCCCAGGACAGATCCTCTAAAATGAAACTACCAAGGAATATAAAGTTGTTGACTCTCTTCACCTCTGATCCCCTGATGAGGATTGGCTCATGGACCCCCGGTTTCCTCCTCCTGAAGTCAATAATCAGCTCCTTGGTCTCGCTGACACTGAATGAGAAGTTGTTGTTATGGCACCACTCGGCCATGTTTGATTCATTCAATGACAGTGCTGTAGCCACCATATGGCATTGGAGCTGTCCTTCGCCTCAGTCATAAGTATAAACTAAATAAAGCAGGTAGCAAAGCACACAGCCTTGTTGTGCAATTGTGCTGATGGAGATGGTGGAGGAGAAGTTATTACCAATCCGAACTACCTGGAGTCTGCAAGTGAGGAAAATGAGGATGCAATTGCATAAGGCCAAGGTCGTGAAGCTTATTGATTAGTTTTTAGGGGATGATAGTATCGAATGCCGAGCTGTAGTCAATAAAGACCCCACTTCATGTCAGCATCTTTGCTGTCTAGATGTTCCAGGGTTGAGCAAAAAGCAAATGAAATGGCCCGTGATGTTGTCCTATTGTCCCGGTAGGCAAATTGGAGCGATCCAAGTCACTCCTCGGGCAGGAGTTGATATGTTTCATCACCAAGCTCCCAAAGCACTTCATCACAGTGGGCATATCACTCACACTTATTGCTCTTCCAATTCCTCTGGGCTATGCCTTGTCTGCAAAAGGTTGTAACATCACCACCTGTATAGGGATGCCAAAGCGCAGGATCAGAATAGGCTGCAAAGGGTTGTAAAGTCAGCCGGCTCCATCATTAACATTAGTCTTCCCACCATCAAGGACATCTTGAAAAGGTGATAACTCAACAAAGTGGCATCCATCATTAAGGACCCCCATCACCCAGGACATGTTGTCTTCTCATTGTTACCATCAAGGAGGAGGTATAAGAACCTAAGGATATGCTTTCAATGTTTTAGGAACATCTTCTTTCGCTCCACCACAAGATTTCAGAATGGCCTGTGAACCCATGAACATTACCTTACTACTTTGCTCCCATTTCGTTTCTTTTTTGCACTTTATTTATTTTTACGTATTTCTTATTGTAATTTAAAGTATTTTTATACATATTGCACTGTACTACTGCTGCAAAACAACAAGTTTCATGACATTTGTCGGTAATAGTAAACCTGTGTAACTCTCGCTTTGCCTAGAGGCTTAATATAGGGGGGTGATAACCCCCAGCCCGGCCAAACTTAAGAAATCTCGTTTGGGTGGATGCTGCGCAATGTGTCCCCTGTTACAAATCAGTACCCCGAAATAACAAACTGTACACAATATGCGATTAAACAATTAAGTTTTATAATTCTTACTCTGACTATATGGTTAGTAAAGAAACGAAAAAAAAGGGCCCAATCTTATTAAACAGTTGGTTGCGCAAAGTTGGAGCTCATTGATAAGTTGATCGTCCACCATTGATCTCCTCTGATTGTCGCTGCCCTTCGGACCCTCGCTCCAAGTCCACCCCGTCCGGCAGTCTACCAAATCTCTCCATTTGCGTCTTCTCTCATCTCTCCCCTGCAAAAGCCCGCAAAAAAATCTCCTCCCAGATTCAGAAGACAGAGCAACAAAATCCTGATTGGCTAACATGCATCCCACGGTCCTGTTATCTCCAGCCATAACCCAAACACTGCTACTACAGAGAAACCATTACCTCAGCGGTGAACATTACAGAGAAGCCACTTCATTAGCCTTAGCAGTGAGCATTACAGAGAAGCCATTACGTTAGCAGTGAATCTTTACAGCGCATTACACCTGGTTCTATTTCTGTTTTTGTTCGCCCTGCCTATGTGCACAGGAGAGATGCTAAAGAGTGGGGTAGGCATTGACTTAGAATATAACACATAGGAGCCAATGCAGGCCAGCGAGAACGGAGAAGGGTGGGGCTTGGTATGGGAAATTAAGTATGCAGCAAATTGTAGGGCATGTAGAAATTTATTAAGCACATTAAAATCCTCACTGTCTGCTGGATAACAAAAACTGCTGTCTCAAGAGGAGAAAAATCTTTTTTTTCAAGCTTGTAATTTAAAAGTCAAAAGTGACTTAATATTTTTACACTTGATTAGACATGATAACTACATGATATTAGAATGGCAGTATCACACTAATTTTATCACGTGGTCAAAGATTGGCCTCAACCATACTCAGTTACCGAGGACGTCACAAACAAGGCACGCCAGCACCTATACTTCATTAGGAGTCTGAGGAGATTTGGTATGTCATCAAAGAAGATGGTAGCAAACAACGCAACCAAAAGCAACATCCTGCAGATGGTTCATGAAAGTATTTCTTTTACCCTTTTTACATCTTCTTTCAAACGTGATTTTTGGAACTGTTGGAACCTGTGATTTCCACGTTGATGGTGTGTTTTCGGGCTGATTGAGCGATTTGGCACTTGCTGTCTCTGAGGGAAGTTGAGGAGGTTTTGAGCGGAGTGTACGGCCTGGAGACAGGGCACGAATCCACGATCAACTCTATTTTTCACTCATCTCGCTGATTAAACAATCAAGCAAGATTGAAATCAATTGGGATAAAAGCAGAAGGCAAGTGGGTGTTCAGCGCCAGTCTGGCTGTGTTTGGTTGGTCTCTCTCACTCACTTTCACTTGCTGCTGTCAAAGAAAGGTGGCTGTGCGTGACCAGTCTCTCTCTCCTTCTCACTTCCTACTCTCTCTCTCTCTCTCTCTCTCTCTCTCTCTCTCTCCTTCTTGCTTCGTTTAATCGACTTGTGGATTTGCTTTTTTTTGGATTGGACTCTGTAGTTCATGTTATGATGTGCTTCTGGCTTCTGCTTACTCCCCTTTTTTAAATGCTATTTTGTGCGATTTTGATTGAGACAGACTGGTTCTGCAGCCTGCAGTCAACAAACGATACAGCCCTAGATTGAACTGAACTGAACTAAACTGAACACTCCCAGACTGCCTCAATGTCTTTGTGGCTTGATATTTTATATTCTGTGATTTTCACTCATTTTGTGCAGTTTGCATGATTTATTCTTTTGTTATGTGTTGAGTGTTCGATATTTTCTTTGAATGCGTTCCATGGTTTCGTTGTTTCGTGGCTGTCTGTGGGAAAGACGAATCTCCGGTTTGTAAACTGCATACATACTTTGATAATAAATGTACTTTGAACACTGGCAAATTTCTACTGATGTACTAAGAGGAGTATCCTGACTAATTGCATCACTGCCTGGTATACAGGCTACACTGTGCAAGATCAAAAAATGCTGCAGAGTTGTAGATTTGGTCAACCCCAACATGCGCTCTAGCCTCCACAGCATCAACAACATCTTCAAGAGGCAATGCCTCAAGAAGATGACATCCCATCATTATGGACCCTCTCCATCCAAGACATCCCTTACTACCATCAGGAAGGAGGTAAAGGAACCTAAGGATGCACACTCAATGTTTTAACAACAGCTCCGTCCCCTCCACCATCAGATTTCTGAATGGTCCATGAACCCATGATATCACCTCACTATTTTCCTCTCTTTTTACACTATTTATTTGTGTTTTATATATTTCTTGTCATAGCTTACCATAATTTTTATGTATCGCACAGTACTGCTGCTGCAAAACAAAACTTTACAACATGTCAGTGATAATAAACCTGATTCTGATATCGAACATTCTGCTGAAGTATCTCACATTTTCACTTTGCTCTTCTTAAAGGCTTGTATATATCAACGTGACTTCAACTTTTACTGTTTTTGCTGGAAGTCTGGATATCATGTTCCTGTGGAAAAGATTCATTTCTAATCGCCAGACAAAATGAAAGATGTCTGAGTGGCTGTTGTGGTGTAGGAGTGGACAATGGGCCATACGGACAGCACCTTGAACGTGATGATCAGATTCTCTGTTGCAGTTGAGAGGTAGCAGCATTCCCACATATCCTTTGTTACATCTTACACACAGTTCACCATGTACGCCCTGACTCCTCAAACTATATCGCCAGGAGCTTCAGGTGATCAGACCCAACAGTGAAGGGGACGGGGCAATAGGCACAAGATGAGACTTCTCCCTATTCCTGCAATTTGTTCTGGAACCTGAGGCAAGTTCAAACCAATCACCCCAGTGTTTTAATCAGCAGATCATGATCCCAACAGAATTGAATTGAACTGACCTTATTTCTTCCATCCTTCACATGCACGAGGAGTAAAAATATATATGTTATGTCTCCGTCTAAATGAGAAATGTGCAATTTATAGTAATTTGTAATAAATATATGTACAACTAGACAGTCAATATAATTCAGAAATACAATTGTATCAGCATGAATTAATCAGCCTGATGGCCTGGTGGAAGAAGCTATCCTAGAGCCTGTTGGTCCTGACTTTTAAGCTGCGGTACCGTTTCCCAGACGGTAGCAGCTGAAACAGTTTGTGTTTGGTGTGACTCAGATCCCCAATGATCCTTCGGACCCTTTTTACACGCTTGTCTTTGTAAATGTCCTGAGTAGTGGGAAGTTCACCTCTACAGATGCGCTAAGCTGTCGGCACCACTCTCTGCAGAGTCCTGCGATTGAAGTAAGTATAGTTCCCATACAGTTCCCATGCAGTGATGCAGCCAGTCAGGATGCTCTCAATTGTGCTCCTGTAGAAAGTTCTTAGGATTTGGGGGCCAATACCAAACTTCTTCAACCGTCTGAGGTGAAAGAGACGCTGTTGTACCTTTTTCACCACACAGCTGGTATGTACAGACTATGTGAGATTCTCAGTGATGTGTATGCCGAGGAACTTAAAGCTGTTCACCCTCTCAATCCCAGATCCATTGATGTCAATAGTGGTGAGCCTGTCCCCATTCCTCCTGTAGTCTACAACCAGCTCCTTTGTTTTTGCAACACTGAGGGATAGGTTGTTTTCTTCAGAAGGTGACAACATCATGTATGTACAGTGAGACATTAACCCAATGCTGCTTGTATCTAGGAAGGCAACACTCTTTCTGTCCACATTCTTCCTGATAGATTTAACATACAAGTCTGCCCTCTAGTTTATAATCCAAACCGGATAAAGGAAAAAGGGCAGCACTTGTCTGATTCCAGATCTGATTGTGGCTCTTTCCATCCATTAGTGCTGTGCTACTGATGTTTGTGCAGGTCAAGTAAAAAACAGGAAATGCTGGAAACACTGATCATGCCTGGCAGCAAAAGAAGCAGAGCTTAAACTTCATGCCAAAGACCTGAAGTTGGGTAGAACAGAAGGACTACCCAAATGGGTTAATATGGCAGTCAAAATATGGTAAGACCAAATGGGTTAATATGGTAGTCAAAAGCAGATCATATTTTGTTATGTACTGCCGGTAACAGAGCAGCAGGACATGCAGAGAAGAAAACTAAGCCAAAATTACAGATGGACAACTGGCAGAAATGGGCAGTTCCATTACAGGAAAAAAGAAAGAGCAGGTGATGCAACTTTGGAAAACTCAGTATTGAGTCCAGAAAGCCGCAACATGCCGAGATGGAAGATAAAGGCTTTGCCCCTCAAACTTATGTTGGCTGTCTTGTGACAATGCTGGAGTCCACTGACAGAAGGGTCAGAGTGAGAGGAGGATGGAGAATTAACATGGCAGGCACTGGATCCTTCAAGGTCATGCCTGTGGATTGAATGCAAGTGCTCTGTAAGATGATCATCCACCCTACTGTTACTTTTCCAAAGTAGGGCACTGCAACATACTAGACTGGAAGAAATGCAAGTGAATCACTATGTGGGTGTATCCAATTATAGACTAGCTCCCCAAATTAGATTAGATTGGAGAAGTAAATAAAGGAAACAACAACAAGGAAGAAATCAGAATCAGAATTTCAGATTTATTATCACTGGCAGGTGTCGTGAAATTTGTTAACTTAGCAGCAGCAGTTCAATGCAATACATAATGTAGAAGAAAAATAATAATAATAAATAAGCAAATCAATTACAGTAAAAATATATTGATGAGATTAAAAATAGTGCAAAAAACAGAAATAATATATATTTAAAAAGTGAGATAGTGTTCACGAGTTCTATGTCCATTTAGGAATCAGATGGCAGAGGGGAAGAAGCTGTTCCTGAATCGCTGAGTGTGTGCCTTCAGGCTTCTGTACCTCCTACCTGTCGGTAACAGTGAGAAAAGGGCATGCCCTGGGTGCTGGAGGTCCTTAATAATGGACACTGCCTTTCTGAGACACTGCTCCCTGAAGATGTCCTGGGTACTTTATAGGCTAGTACCCAAGATGGAGCCAACTAAATTTACCACCTTCTGCAGCTTCTCTCAGTCCTGTGCAGTAGCACCCTGATACCAGACAGTGATGCAGCCTGTCAGAATGCTCTCCACGGTACATCTATAGAAGTTTTTGAGTGTATTTGTTGACATACCAAATCTCTTCAAACTCCTAATGAAATATAGTCGCTGTCTTGCCTTCTTTATAACTGCATCGATGTGATGGGACCAGGTTAGATCCTCAGAGATCTTGACACCCAGGAACTTGAAACTGCTCACTCTCTGCACTTCTGGTCCCTCTATGAGGATTGGTATGTGTTCCTTCGTCTTACCCTTCCTGAAGTCCACAAATAGCTCCTTCGTCTTACCGACGTTGAGTGCAGGGTTGTTGCTGCGACACCACTCCACTAGTTGGCATATCTTGCTCCTGTACGCCCTCGCATCTCCATCTGAGATTCTTTCAACAATGATTGTATCATCAGCAAATTTATAGATGGTATTTGAGCTATGCCTAGCCTATGCCTAGCAATTGCCTAGAGCTATGCCTCTACTTAGAAACTGTGTTATTGCAATTGGAACTACCTGCCTCCATGGAGTATCAAAGTCAACATCAGCTGAAGCTCCTGTTTCTGAACTAGATTATACTGTTTTAAAATCCATATGATATTTTGTAAAACCTTCCCTAAATAAACTATATGTTTTTAAAAGAGCCTTTTACATTGGACAGGAATGGACAATTTCCTCTCCTGGGTTACCTGATAATCAGATTCTCTTGCCCTCTCCTTCATCATTATTATTGTGCAATGTTCGTATTATTGCCTCCTCGCAGTGAGGGCCAAAGGGTTTGCTTCTGCATTGTATGTCCCTATAACCCTTTCACCCGTAGAACCAACCAACAGATTCAGAAAGCTCACTACTTATAGGAGGTTTAAAACTTTGGTGAACTTCTACAGATGCACTATGGAGAGTATCCAGACAGGTTGCATTACAGCCAGGTGAGGAAGCACTAATGCCCAAGAACAGAATAGTCTACAAAAAGTGGTAGATAAAACCTAGTCATTGAGCCCATCTATAAGGAGCACTGCCACATTGCACATTGGTTGTTTGTCAGTCTTTATATGTGGTTTTTCATTGATTCTACTGTATTTCTTTGTTTTACTGTGAATGTCTTCAAGAAAATGCATCTCAGGGTAGTATATGGTGACATATACAGACTTAGATAATAAATTTACTCTGAACTTTGAAAAGACTTTGCACTGGGAAAAGAGCCACACAACATCAAGTCCATAAATAATTCAGCATAAATTAAATGCTGGTTCCCCCAAATCAGTCAGTTTGGAATAAGTTAATCCAATTTTATCAAAGCCAACACAAGGACTGGCTTCGGATGAAGTCACACGGGATTCGACAGGAACTGGAAATTTGGCGAACTCTCTTCCAACTTGTTCATCCACCCCTGCACTCTGACATCACTGCCCCATTGACTGCACAGACAGGCGATCACACCAAAAAAATCAGACCCAAATCCGATTGGTTTGTAATGAAGTCTGCACGTTCGAGAGCAACCAGGTAAACATTGTATGTGAATCCCATAATAAGACTTTTGATCATGGAAATGTCATTTTTAGGACTGACCATAACAAAAACAATAGGGGGAAATTTTAGCAAGGTGAGGGGTTGAAGGGAAGGTGCCAAGGATGGGTGAGGGGGCGGGGGGTCAACATGCTTTGGAATTTATATCCCAACTTTTTAGTTCCAGGATAACCACTCTGATAAATGGTTCTGACCAACATCCTTCCTTTATCTCCCCTTCCAAAGAAAGGCTGTCTGTCACGAGTTTCCAGCAGTTTCTTCCTTCAGTGATATGTAAAATCTGTCTGTTTGAGATCATGAAAACAAACTGCAAATGCCTCAGTAGAAGTTCAACAAGAGGACGTCACTTTTTCCTATCTGTACACAGGGAGCTCAGCCAATGTTTCTAGTGAAAATGTCACATTCATTTATTTAATACACCTGAACCTTTACAGTTGAAAGGGAGTTGGCTTCACTTCTGATATTCAAGTTATAAAAAACTACAGAAGGAGGTTTATTTTAAACTGCAGTTTGACTAATGTGTTAACTCTTCATAATGAAATGTGTATACTAAATATAAATAAATGACTCCTTAATTTTTTAAACAAGAAAGGAGTGGGAAAGAAACTGTGGGAAAAGTTTCCATGCATTTCCTTCTGATATCAACTGCAAATTGCCCCAGCTGAACTTTCAACCTTCCAATCAACTCTTAAGTCCCCAGTAGCAGCTTCAATCTCTGCCACTTGCCTGATCATTGAACCTACCCCAGCCCTCCTTCTTACAACACCCCCACCTCCAATGCCCAATCAAGCCTCGGTCTTCAACTCTAAAATGCTGAGATCAAAAAAAATATATTAACTTAACAAGTGACATGGAAACACGAGCAAGAGAAAAGCTGCAGATGCTGGAATTCCAAGCAACACACACAAAATGCTGGAGGAACTCAGTTGGCCAGGCAGCATCTATGGAAAAGAGTAAACGCAGTTGATGTTTCAGTTCTGGTGAAGGGTCTTGGCCCAAAACATCAACTGCTTCAATCCAGGGCATGTCCTGGATCATGAGGATCCTTAATGATGGATACTGCATTCTTGAAGCACCACCTCTTGAAGATGTCCTCCATAGTGGGGAGGGTTTGTGCCCATGATGTAGCTAGCTGAGTTTACAACCGTCTGCAGCCTTTTTTAATCTTGTGCATTGGAGCCTCCATACCAACCGGTGATGCCTCCAGTCAGAATTCTCTCCATAGTACATCTGTAGAAATTTGCTAGATTCTTTGTTGACACACCAAATCTCCTCAAACTCCTAATGAAGTACAGCTGATGGCATGCCCTCATTGTGATTGCATCAATATGTCAGGCCCAGGATAAATCCTCTGTGATGTTGACACCAGGAACTTGTAGCTGCAGAATGCACTGCAGTTTCTGGACTAAATCCGTGACTACAATATTACCATCGAAAAGGACTAGGGGAGCAGGCATATGGAAACACAATCAGCTGGACAACGGGCTGACTAGGAAACATAATAGGTTGTTGTTATTGTCTCTGGGTCTAAATTCTAGATTTGTGGGACTGCAGTGCTTCAAGAAGGTGACACACCACCACCTTCCCATGGGATGTTAGGGATGAGCAATAAATGCTAGCCTGCCAGTGACACCCTCATCTTGAAATGGTATATTTTTTTCAAATTTTGTTAAGGTGCAGTAATGTTCTCATATAATACAGTAGAGTATCTACGTATCAAGTTGAACTATGCGAGAAATGAGAACTTACCATTGTGTGATATTAGATATTTCCCCATTTACAGAGCAACTTGCAAAGAGCACAACAGCACTGAAACAGCAACAGTATTAGGGACTTGGGACACCTATCAATGCTTGGGGCAAAGATACATTTACTCAACACATGAGATTTTCAGATCAGGAAGCAAGGGGAAAGTTAGACCCAGATACAGTACAAATGGGAAAATATATAAATTTTAAGTGGAAGAAATGGAATCAAAAAATAAAAAAGCATAAAGCTAACAGGTTGAAGTAGTAAACATATCCAAGAAGAAAATAGCTTCTAAAATCAGAGTGTGCTGCAAATATACAACAGGAGAGCAGTTCCAAGGAGAGCAAAAGTGAGTTAATATTTCAGAATTAACAACTGATGAAAGGTCATTGACCAAATACATTAACTGTTTCTTTCTCCGTAAATACTCACAGCATTTTCTATTTACAGTCTAGAGTTCCCGTATCTACAAGGTTTTAGCTTTGAGTTGTACTTTAAATGGTTCCTTTGTTTAAGCCAGCAAAAGTGGCTGGCTTTGGCTTTAAGAGACTACTTAGGCTGCTATTTATGAGCCTCAACAATTAATACAGAAATCTAACAAGACCTTAAAAATAATGTAGTTGGGAACAATGCATTTATCAGACCAGGCAGCTGGCATAAATCAACCAGCATGCTCTTGATTTGCTCCTTAATTATAACAACGCAAAGGAAGCCATTCAGATCATTCATGGCTTGCCAGCACCCAACAGAGCAATTCCATTGATTCTATTCCTCTCATTATTTTCCCTGTGGACCTGCAACTGACTCCCTTGCATGTGCCCATCAGCTCTGTTTCCTTTGCCATTCACCAACCCTAAATGCTAATCTACAGCAGCCAATTACCCTATTATCATCACGTGGAAAGAAAAGGAAACCCCTCATGGTACTTTTTTCCTCTCCAAAACTTGCTGGACAGTCTGCACATTAACAACATGCAAGTGTTGTGCAAGCAATTTTGCTTTGTGAAAAGATTTGTCCTTTTATATGTCTGTTGCAGAATCCTACAGTACATTGGGCTTAGACATTATGTGGTGGAACTGTGTCATCTAATCACATCCAAAGTCTAAATTCCATTTCCCTCTGGCGTTCTGTTAGGTTTGAGGCAACAAGTGGGAATAAAGGAGCGTTTTCTGATTGGCTGCCGGAGACTTGTGGTGTTCCACAGTGGTCAGTGTTGGGATTGCCTCTTTTCACATTTTATATTAATGATACAGATAATGGAATTGATGACTTTGTGGCCACATTTGCAGACAACAGAAAGACGGTGGCAGATAGTGTTGAAGAAGCAAGGATTTAGAAGGATTAGGAGAATAGGAAAAGAAGTGGCAGATTAGGGGAGTGTATGATCATTCACTTTGGTAGAAGGAATAAAGACACAGGCTATTTTCTAAACGGAGAGAAAATTTAGAAATCAGAGATGCAAAGGGGCTTGGGAGTCTTCTTGCAGGATTCTCTAAACATTAACTGACGGGTTGATTTGATGGTAAGGAAGGCAAATATAATTTTAGCATTCAGTTCAAGAAGACTGGAATATTAAAGCAAGGATGCGATGATAGCTTTATAAGGCATTGGTCAGACTGCATTTGGAGCAGTTTTGGGCCACTTATCTAAGAAAGAATGTGCTGGCATTGGAGAGGGTTCCACAGGAGGATCATGAGAATAAATCTTGGGAATGAAAGGTTTGACTTACGAGGAGTGTTTGATGGCTCTGGGCCTGTACTCTCTGGAGTTCAGAAGATTGAGAGGTGATTACATCGAAACTTATCGAATATTGAAAGGCCTAGATAGAGTGGATATAATGTTTCCTATACTGGTGGAGTCTAGGACCAGAGGGCACAGCCTCAGAATACAAGGGTATCCCTTCAGAACAGAAATAAAGAATTTCTTTAGCCAAAGGGTAGTGAATCTGTGGAATTCATTGCCATGGGTGGATGTGGAGGCCAAGTCATTAGGTATATTTTAAACAGAGTTGATAGGTTCTAGATTAGTCAAGGCATCAAAAGATATAGGGAGAAGGCAGGAGAATGGGGCTGAGAGGGTTAATAAATTAGCCATAATGGAATGGCAGAGCAAACTCAATAGGCTGAATGACTTAATTCTGCTCCTGTGTCTTAATGGTCTTTTGTTGCCTTTGTTGTTAATTATGACACTGAGTAGGGGAACTGGATTTACTGGTGGAAAAGCTGAGAAAGGTTCTCTGGAAGCCTGAATTCCAGCTTAAACAGAAGTTCTCCCCATTAGTTTGCCCATCTTTTGTTTGCAGTGCACATGGCTAGGAGCAATGCTTCTAAGCATTTTGTGTAATCAAAGCTTTCAGTTCCAGACATCTCTCAACAGGAAGCCAGCAACGGCAAATGCTGAGCACAGCTATGGTTTGTCTCAGCCTTTTGTCTAATAAACATCCTCTCCAAATCAGTCACCCTTCTTTGTTGCTTATTTCACCTTTAGTCTTTATGCTTCCAGCCCTGTTGTACAGTCTAATGAGTAATTCAGAAAAGGAAGCAGAATCAAAATCAGAATCAGAATCAGGTTTATTATCATGGCATGTATCGCGAAATTTGTTCACTTATCAGAGTATTTACTTCCAAGAGCACTTTCGTACAATATCTCTTCTGTCAGTGATGCTATGGCATTGCTACTTCAGCAGTAAGTTACGTTTAATACAGTTGAACTATACATTTTTCAGGACTGGTGTCAAATCAACCTTGTCACTGGGCCACACAAGAAAACAAAGACAGATTACCAAAAATATGGTAAAAGAGTTAGGAGCGAACAGAATGAGGGAAGGGGAACACATGAGCTCAGAGTCTATCCAGGTGCGAGCGGTGTTTTACCTGCTGTCTCCTCAGGTGAAGCGCATAGAACAGCATATGACCACTCAAAGAATCTGCAAGTGATGACATTCACTTTAAACATCACAGCTTGTGGGCATTTCCTGGCCACTAAAACCTGCCTTCCTGTATGTGGTCCTCGCTGAGTGATTTCATTTCACAGAGTAACCTCAAATTGAGCCTTAAATAAGATTAACAATAGCCTTGCCCCATGAACTGGCAGTCTTGTGGATGAAAGAGCTAGATCTGAACATTATTAGTTGCTATTCAACACTTTATGATTAGTTTCAAAGACAGATTAAAGATGAACTTTATCTGCCATATGTATATCGAAACATCAAAACGTACAGTGCAATGTGTTGTTTGTGTCAACTACCAACACAGTCCTAGTACATGCTGGGGGCAACCCACGAGTGTTGCCATGCTTCCACTGCAAACATAGCACACCCACGACGTACTAACACTAACCCTTAGATCTTTTGCATTTGGGAGGAATCTGCAGGACTCGGAGGGAACCCCACACGGTCACGGCAGAACATACAAACTCGTCTCAGTCAGCAGCTACACTACGATGCCACCCTCTGCTTTCAAATCCATCACAACGTATATTCAGAAATTTGTGCAGCACATTTAAATTTCTGGACCTACACACTAGAGTTGAAATGGATGTTACTGGCAAAATTCCCTGTCAATCAGACCCGGAAATGTCACTGCTACATATATTTAGTGTTTTTTTACATACATAATATCACTCACATACTGCAGTTTGCAGGACAAATCACCCTGGATTGATGAGGCAGCACAGGTCTCCACAGTTTTGGTCATAAATGCACCTTGCAGCAAACTCTTTTTCTGAAGAATAAGATTGATTTATCTTTTTGCTGGGTTGCCCTCCACCCAGTGGTGGTGATGGCACAAGACATTCTGCTCCATTAAATAGTGTCATACAGAATGGAAGGCCCATCAGCCCAATTTGTCCATGCTGCCCAGCAAACTAATCCATCTACCCATATTTAGCACAAAACCCTCTGAACCATTCCTATCCAGGTACTTATCTAGGTGGCTTTCAAATGTCGCTTATGTGCCTGCCTCGACCACTATTTCTAGCAACTCGTTCCACATACGCACCACCTTTTGAGTGAAGCAGCTTTCCCTAATGTCCCTTTTAAACCTCTTGCCTTTGATCTAAAACCTAGGCCCTCTTACTTTAGCAACTCCCCCCCCCCCCCCACCTTTAAAAAGACCAATTGCTTTTACCTCATACGTTTATTTATTGAGATGCAGCAGGGAACATGTCCTTTCAGCCCAACAAACTGCGTTGCCTAGCACCCACCAATTTAACCACAGCCCAATCATAGGACAATTTACAATGACCAATTAACCTACTGACCTACATCTTTGGACTGTGGGCAGAAACTAAAGCACCTGGAGGAAACCAACTCGGTTCATGGGAAGAACATACAAACGCCTTACAGACATGCTCCTCATGATCTTATATACCTCTTCTATCAGGTTACCCCATCAATCTCCTACTTTCCAGGGAATAAAGTCTTAGTCTATACAACCTCTCCTTGGAATTCAAGGCTCCAAATCCAGGCAACATACAGGCAAATCTTATCTGCACTCTTTCTAGTTTACTAACGTCTTCCCTATAACAGGATGTGTGCAATACTCCATGTGCAGCCTCATCAAAGCCTATATACTGTAACATAACTTCACAACTCCTATACTCAGAACCCTGACTGATGTAGGTCAGTGTACTAAATACCTTCTTCACCACCCTAACTACCTGTGACGCAGCTTTCAGTGAACAATTGACTTGCATTCCTTGGTCCCTCTGTTCTATAACACCCCCCAGGTCTCCACTGTTTACTGCACAAATTTGTTGTTCTGCGGCAGCATTAGAGTGCAAGACATAAAATTTACTATATAAAATAAAGAAATAATACAAATGAGAGTGAAATAGTGAGATAGTGTTCATGGACCATTCAGAAATCTGATGCTGGAGAGGAAGGAGCAGTTCCTCACCACTGAGCGTGGGTCTTCAAGCTCCTGTATTTCCTCTCTGGTGGTAGAAGTGTGAAGAGGGCATGTCCTGGACGGTGAGGGTCCCCCAAACTGCCTCTTGAAGTTGCCCTCAATGGTGGAGAGGGCTCTGCCCATAATGGAGCTAGCTGAATCTACAACCTTCAGTAGCTCATTTTGATACTGCGCATTGGAGCCCCCATACTAAGGTGTGATGCAACCAATCAGAACTCTTAATGAAATAAAGCCACAAGAGTGCCTTCTTCATGACTGCATCAATGAGATGGCCCAAGATAGCTCCTCCAAGATGTTGATGCCAAAGAACATGACGCTTCTCACCTGACCACTCAATGAGGATGGATATATATTCTCACAACTTCACCTTCCTGAAGTCCACAAGCAATTCCTTTGTCTTACTGATGTTGTGTGCAGGTTATTGTTGGCACACCATTTATCCAGCCAATCTATCTATATGCATGACTTACTTTGGACAATAGGGACAGCAAAGTTCACTACAACCCCTCCAACAATTCTACAAAGTGTATAATTCAAGGTTTTGTATGCTCCTATAATGCTAACAATACAAACAACCATACACCAAAACCAGCAAAGTTAAAGGAGAAAGTTAAAAAGTTTGGGTCCTACATTAACAAAATCTCTCATGGTCCCAGAACACATCATACACAGTCAAGCTAGCTCACCAACGCCTCTACTTTCTGAGGAGGCTGGACTTCGAACATCCATACTCATGTCACTCTACAGAAAGTAGTAGAGAGCATGCTAACAAACTGCATCACTTCTCGGTATGGAAAATGTACTGCGGTGGACAGGAAGGTTCTTCTACAACAGGTAGTCAAAACTGCCCAATGCCTCACTGGCAACAGCCTACCCACCATCAAGGACATATATACAGTAAGATGCCATAAAAGGACCAGTAATGTCATGAAAGATCCCACCCACCTTGCTCGTGGATTGCTTGTTCCACTCCCATCAGGAAGGAGGCTACGTAGCATCCACACCAAGACCACCAGACTCAAAAACAGTTACTTTCCCCAAGCAGTAAGGCTGATCAACACCTCCACCCACTAACTCCACCACTTCTTTTATTATTTCCTGTCAGTCACCTAGCATCACTTCATGGACATACAATCAATGTATAGAAGCTATCATGTACTGTATTTATAGTTATATGTTTTTTTATTATTATTAGTTGTGTTCTTTCTCTTTTGTGATTTTTGTGCTGATTTGGATCCGGAGTAACTATTATTTCATTCTCCTTACACTTGTGTACAGGAAATGACGTTAAGCAGTCTTGAATCTTGAATCTTAAAACTGGTCAGATGAAGTACAGGACCATATAGAGACATACAAAGTTCTTGACAAATAGTAGCTAGGGACCTTTGTATCCAAAAATCTTAGCTTCTCATTGTTTTTAACCGCATTGTTTTGTTGCGGAAAAACACCTTTCATCGTTGTTTCTGAGAACAAGTAGCACGCAATGAATATATTTTTTCTTTGTGAAGAACCTGCACCAATTACACTCAGATTAATATCTGCACACACAAGTACTAGGGATGGCTTAACATAAAAACCACTGAAGGTATGAAACTGTAAGTCAGGCAGAATGGAAATAAAATTGTGTCAGATTGTAATCAGTTATTCAACATTATCCTGAAATGAAGTTGAGTTGTCTGGCTGATCCAGCTTACTTAAAGAGCTTAAGAATTTGGGGCAGCCCAATTGTTTTCTTCCATGTGTAAACCATAGACTGGAAGTTTACATTTTAGAGTTGAAATTCATTTATCTTATAGCGTGAAGATTGTACCTTTAACTCCCAATTCAGCCACTGATGTATAAAAATCCAGGCCAACATTTAAATGCAAAATTGAAGGAATTTCTCTTAGATTGTCTCTTGGATTGGAGGAAGTTTCCCTCCTTCTTTCAGTTCTGTGGGACTGCTGAGGCCAATGTGGAATCTGAAGAAAGTCCTGATAAACATATATTGCAATGTACTGCTTCCGCAAAACAACAAATTTCACGACATACGCTAGTGACATTAAACCTGATTCTGATCCTGAGGGTCTCAGCCAAAAACGTTGATTCTTTGTTCTTTTCTATATCGGGGGTTCCCAACCTGGGGTCCACAGACCCCTTGCTTAATGGTATTGGTCCATAACATTTTAAAAAATTGGGTACCCCTGACAGATTGTAGATGCTGCCTGATCTGCTGAATTCATCTAGCATTTTTTGTGTGTGTTACTCTGCAATCTGAACAAGAATGGGTCTTGAAGACCTGATTGAAGGTGCCATAAGCAATAAAATTGACAGCTCTAATCAAGTTGCTCTAGTATCTGTGGAGGGAAATGGACAGATGATACTTCAGACTGAACCCCTTCATCTGACTCAACCTAAAAAACCAGCTGTCCATTTCCCTCCATAGATGCTACCTAACCTCCTGAGTTCCTCTAGCATTTTGGTGTTTTGCTCCATATTCCAGCATCTGCAGTTCCTTGAGGCTCTAGCCTTGTGCCAGGATGACCTGTAGATATCCAACCTCTTATTTTATTCTTCAATCAACTATTTAAAATGAAATAACTCATTGGAGGAACTTCAGATTTGTGCTCTTACTTATTACATCCTTATGCTCAATTTAGTCAACATGGGCAGTCCCTGCAAACATTTATATAAAACTATTTAAAAATATAAAAGAGAATCAGAGATTTTTTTATAATTCACTTGCTTGTTTTCTTTAGTTAAAGATGCCTGCGATGACTAACAGGATCTTGCTCACTGCCAACATTAATTCTCAACGGTTTTGTGACCCAAGATATTGGAGTAGTTGTCCACTTCATCACCAGATGCAGCAAGATGCATTGAAATTAAATCAATTAAGGGTTTACCTGCAAATGCACACTCACCCTCGACACTGCTGCTCTGTACTGATCTTTACGTTCACCAATGACACCATTGTTATCAGACAGTTCAACAACAATAATGAGATGAAGTGAATACAACTGTGTCCTCATCAATGGAGCTGCTGTAGAGACACCTTCAAGTTCCATACCATAAGCAG
Organism: Hemitrygon akajei; assembly: GCF_048418815.1. Taxonomy (NCBI): domain Eukaryota; kingdom Metazoa; phylum Chordata; class Chondrichthyes; order Myliobatiformes; family Dasyatidae; genus Hemitrygon; species Hemitrygon akajei. The sequence goes on along the minus strand of NC_133144.1, from coordinate 38,241,520 downwards.
CCTCACCTAGTCCCTTCACACTGGGGCAGTGATCAAAAAACCATATCAACATATTAAATTCCTTAGACTTCTGAAAAGATTCAGCATGTCCATGACCATTCTCTCATACTTCTACAGGGGTACCACAGAAAGTATCATGACAGGTTCCTGGTATGGAAACTGTTCTGCTCTGCACCAACAGAGTCTGCAGAGAGCGGTAAGCACTACCCAAGTCCATCGCAGGTTCTCGTCTTCCTTCCATTCAGCCCACCTTCATGGTGAACTGCTTTAGGAAGGCCAACGGTATTGTCCTGGATGCCTGCATCCTGGCCCCTTTCTCTCTTCTGCCATCCATGAAGAGTTACAGGAGCTTGAAAGCCCAGGCATCCAGACTAAGAGCTTTTTCCACACTGCTATCACTGTGAAATCCCCTCTTTCACATTCCCTTCCAGCCACATTCTCATACACTTAATTTTATCTCCCTTAGTTATTCCATTATGTCACTTCTTTTAGTGTTACATCCGTACACTACAATCTTTGCACCATTCTGCTGGCACGTGCCCTGTTGTATTTATTTATTACTATTTACATTGTTTACTCTTTGAGCTTCATGCCACAAGGAATTTCATTGCACTCTCGTGTATGAGGTAATAATCTAATCTAATCTCATCTCATCTACTGGCACTGATACCTGTGTTATTTTGTTTTGCAAAGCTTGTACAGAAGTCAGTCACATCACCACTTGGGCACTAAATGATTGACCCATCCCAGCCCCCTCCACAGTTTCAAACAAAAAGCAAAAAAGTAAAGTTAATTTTACAAAAAAATGCAGCTGCCTCGCCCCTTGTAAGAAATTCTCCATAACATTGGACAGACTCCCTGGGTAAAAGGACAACAACTTATGCACCCTCCAGCACAGAGAGAAACCACAACTGGGTGAAAATAATTATCATTTCTGAAAATAAGAGAGAATAAAAATACTGCAGGAAAAGGTAGGAACAATGGGGTGACTTTAGATGTGTTGAATGATGTGTTGACTTTGGGTGTTATATACAGTTCCATATAAGCTGCTAATTAGTCTGTTTTCTTGACACACGTCAACAACCCTCACCATGTGTTTGCAGCTCAGCTTCTGGGAGGAAGCATTTGCCTGAACTGAATGAAGGTCACATTACTTCAGCCCAAGTCCCATATGGATCCCTATGGATGACATTCCAGCGACAGAGTTGTCAGCGTTGTCTCATAGATTGTTCACTCACAACCTTTAAACAGGAAAGCCAGAGTGAGTGCAAGGCCAGCCTTCCTCTCTCCAAGGGAACTGCAGGCCAGATGCATCCTGCGGCTGCTCGCTCGCTCACTTCCTTCCACTGGACAGTGACAGTATTTATGCTTTTGTTCTCCAACTGTGTGGACACATGCTGGGTGCTTATCTGTATCGTTGGAAACCCATAGAAGGAAGGGATTGTGACAGAACTGCCACTTGTCAAACAAAAACTTTGTTTGTAGGACAGTAAAGGAGCAGAACAACCTATGTGCTAATGAATGACCACGCTGTCCTCTGAAGCCAGCAATGCTTTCTGGACTTACACCTCTCCTTTCCCCACCCAACTCCCTCCTCGCCCCAAATGATTAGCAGCTTAAAGCCCCACATGTTTCATGTGACTGTTCTTCCACACTCGACCTTGACATCAAAGGATATCTGGCCTCTCATCAATGATGGTATCACACATGGACCGCATCCTATCCGATAAGAGCTGCCCTATCTCCCTGCTAATGTACAGTACAGTCCCAATATCGCAAAGTGATGGAAGACGTCATCAGCAGTGCCTTCATGTGGGCCTTGCTCACCGATATCTCACCAATTTGTACAGATGCAACACAGAAAACATCCTGTCCGGATGCATCACAGCTTAGTTTAGCAACTGCTCTGCCTTTAACTGAAAAAAATTGCAGTGAGTTCTGAAAGCAGCCCAGTCCATTGTGCAAACCAGACTCCCCTCTCCATTGACTCCCTCTACACTTCCCAGAGCCTTGGGATAGCAGCCAACATAATCAAGGACTCCTTCCACCCCAGTCATTCTTTCTTCTCCCCCCTCCCATGGGGTTGAAGATACAAACGTTTGAGAACCATACCACCAGATTCAAGAACACTGTCAGACTCTTGCATGATTCTCTTATATGCTGAAGATGATTTCTTGACCTCCTAGTCTTCCTTGTCATGGCCTTTACACTTCATTAGTCTATCTGCACTGCTCCTTCTCTAATTGTTTTCATCTGTACTGTTATCCTTTTTACTGTCTCAGTATATTTGTGTATAGAACGGTTGGTCCAGTTGGCATGTTAGCAAAGTTTTTCACAGTATTGTGGTCCATATGACAATTTGGGTGGGGGGGTGGGGGGTCATGGTAGTGTAGTGGTTTAACACAACGCTTTACAGTACCTGCAACCTGGGTTCAATTCCCACCGCCCCCTGTAAGGACTTTGCACATTCTCCCCGTGACCGTGTGGGTTTCCTCCGGGTGCTCTAGTTTCCTCCCACCGTCTAAAGATATACCAGTTGGAAGGTTAATTGGTCATTGGAAATTATCCCATGATTAGGTTAGGTTTAAATCAGGGGGTTGATGAGTGGTCTGGCTCAAAGGACCGGAAGGGCCTATTCTGAGCTGTATCTCAGTAAATAAAATAAAACTAAACTAAAATAAAAATAATAAACTACTTCCATTTCCAGTCCCATGGTACAGTTTCACCAGTCATGCTCCAAACATGGGCCAAAGAGCAGAATTCTAAAACCAAGGTGAAACTGATTGCTTATAACATCAAGGCAGTGGCTGACTATGTTTGACACCAAGGCGTCCTGCCATAAGGGGCAAGCATTTCAATGTCTGTTTCAATCATACCTGACACGAAGATGATTGTGGTTTCTGGAAATCAAACATCTCTGCCACAGGGATTCACTGCAGGAGTTCTGCGGGATCATGTTCCGGGTGGGGATATTTACCAATGAATGATGTGTTTAGTTTCAGTCACAACAAGTGAAGCAGCCCATGTAATGACTACAAAAGAATGTCAGAATTGGGATATCTCATGGTTAACATGTAAGACTTGATTCATTTCTCAGTCTGTATGCTGATCATTGCACATCGAGCCCAGAGCATCAACTCATTCTTCCATCTCAGTTTGAAAGCTCCATTATGATCAATTCAATTGCAGATAATGCCAAAATTAGTGGCATTACTGGAGAGTGAAGGAAGTTGTCTAAAGTTACAACAGCATATCCATCAACTGGGAACACGGGCAAAGGAATAACAGATGGAACTTAAGTCAGACAAGTATGAAATAGTGTATTTTAGAAAGTTAAACCCAGGGCGGGACGTACATCATGAATAGCAGGGCCTCGGGGAGTGGTTTTGATTAGAGAGGCCTTGAGCACAAGTCCAAAGTTTCCTGAAAACATGAACAAAGGAAGACAGGGAGGTAAAGAAGGCAAAGGGCAAGCTTGCCTTCATCAGCGCAGGCACTGAGGAAAAGGGTTGGGACATCATATTACAGTTGTACGAAACGTTGGTTAGGACACACTTTAGAGCAGTGTCTGCAGATCTGATCACCCACTGTAGGAAGGATGTGGTTAAGCTGGAGAGACTGCAGAGAAAGGTTCATAGGGGTGTTACTTGCAATGGAGGCATTACGACACGCACTCAGCCATGCCACTTTCTGGGATTTAGACATTCTAACTCACCAGAATATGAATAGCTGGCACGGCCCCTTTAAAGATTCAAGACCAACCCACTAATTGGCAATCATGTTTTGGGCGCCAAGAATTGAGTATTTAAGGAGCACCCTGAATTGAGGTTCGGTCTTCAATCGTAAGCCCTACTAGTGACAGCATCCAGCTTTTGTTTTGTGCTCAGTTCTCGATCCAGTTTGATACCATGTCTATACCCAAGCCTCGGATACTCCAGCATTTGGATCCAAATCCTTGTCACAGGAGGGTTTCAGTAACCATGAGGGGTTGGATAGGCTGGGTCTGTTTTCCCTGGAGCAGTGGAGGCTGAGAGGTGACATGAAACGGATATACAAATAAATATAGTGGGCTGAAGGGCCTTTTTCGATATGTATAACTCTATGACACATTAATTGGATACTTCCAGCCTGAAAAGTGTTTTATTCTAACTCTCTGTGATCTGTGATAACCAATACACCAATCTACACCACCACACTTCCCCTAATACCATAGGCTCTTCTACATTGGCTTTTTATGAGGCACATATTAATTATTTCCTAAAGTGCATAAATATACTACATTTACAAGTTCCCCTTTGAGGATGTAGCTTACTACATCCTCAAAGAACTCTAAAAGATTCCTTAAACATGTTTTACCTTTCATAAAACCCTGTTGACTTGGCCTGATTATATTAAGTATCTCCACATGATGAGATGTTTCTTCCTTAATTGTAAACTCCAGCATCCCCTGCCAACAATCTGTGTTAAGCAAAGAGGCCGATAGTTTCCTGCTTTTTTACATTGCTCTCTACTTGAACAATGGAGTCACACTTGTAGTTTCTGATCAACTGATATTTTCTCGGTACTTTGAAAAGCCTCAGCCAAAGGCTTCATCATCTCTGCAGCAGCTACCTATAAACTCTTGACTTCAGGTTATTGGGACCTGGCAGCTTTCTACTTTTAGTCCCATTAGTTTTCCCAATATTGTGTCCTTTGTGACAGAGCAAGGTTCCCAACCTTTTTTACGCCATGGATCAATACCATTAAGCAAAGGATCTGTGGACCCCAGATTGGGAGTCCCTGTGATACAGACTGCTACAAATTCCTCCATACTGCATGAAACTAAACAATCAGAAATCTTTTTGATATTTCCAGTATCCTCCACTGTGAAGAATAGATGCAAAGTATTGATTTAACATATCTGAATTTAATATTTCAGCAATATTTGAGAAATATTGAAAATATATTGTTTGATTAGGCATTCTTTGTTACTTATATAATTCATTATGGGTTATATGTAAAAGTACATGAATGGCATATGTCATTATGCCACCACGTCATATGCGCACACCTCACTAAAGTAAAAACAAAAGTACACAAGTTATCCCAGCCTACAGTGTTTTTGATTAGTTTTGGAGCTACAAAACATAACAGTGGCAATGAGAAAGTTTTAAACAAATCTGAGGCGACTACCTACCTGTTGAAGCGCAGCAAAATGCTCAAATTTTAAAAAGGCAGAAAAGGGATGAAATTCAGGAGTTCATGAACAGCGAGCACAGGGTGATATTGATCATAAATTTTTAAAAAAGCAGAAATGGGTGGTTACATCGAATAGATACATGAGTTCAATTGCACATCAGATAAAAGGCTCATGTATTCATATATACTGAAAGAAGTGAGCAGTATTTTGAAACAAATAAAGTACCCAATGAGAAATGAGTACCAGTTTTACTAATAGTAATAGGTGGGAAAGTATACAACTTCCCTAGACATTTGATTGCTCCAACCAAACTAGATGAAATGAACTTTGTTAATATCATGAAAGTCATGCAGGAACATTTAGAACCAAAACCACTGTTGACTGCAAAACACTTTAGGTTTCATAAGCAGAATTAAAAAGAAGGGGAGCCCATCTTACATGGCTGAATTGAAGATGCTGTCAGTTCAGTGATGAGCATAATGATGCAGTCAGAGCTTGCTTAGTTTGTAAAAACTCACAGGAAAACAGCTCCTAACCGAAGCACAACTCACATTTAAAAGAGCAGTTGAAATACCTGTATCAATGGAAACAGCAGACGGAGATGCAATTAAGTTACAGTCAGGAATTAAAGTGAGCGTGAACAAAATTGCAATGTCTAAACAGAAATAAGCAATGGCTGAAAGAAATTGTGTTACCATTGAGGGAGGGGCTCACATATACTAGACCAAAGCAGGTTTAAAAGCAAAACTTGCAGAAAATGCAACAAAGTAGGTCACATACAAAGAACATGCCGAACAGAGAAAAATAAATGGACTTCGCAGAGTAGAGAAAAAAACAAAAAGTCTAGTTGTAGTTTCAAAAAGGGCACTAATCTGCACACTGTTGCCAAACAAAATCTGATAATGATGAGTGTGACACAGGACTGGCTAGCCTTGAGATTTACAATGTGAAAATTAACAACAGGAAAAGAATACGCCTTACACCAGAAGTGAATGAAAAATTAATTAAAATGCAGTTGGACATGTTGTGGGAATGATATTCGTGACAGCGAAATATAACAACCAACAAGCCACATTGGGCTTGTATGTGGTGAAAACAGGAGAATCAGCATTGTGGGCCCATGATTGGCTGAGACAATTACAACTTGATTAGAGATCCATCCACCACTTGCATGTCACATCCCCGGCAACAGAGTCAACTGAAACCAAATTTAAAAAGCTACTGAATGCTGGCGCAGCAGTGTTCGAGGATGGCATTGGAGAAGTCAAGCGTATCAAGGCAAAATAGTGTTAAATGAAAATAACACGCCCACGTTTAACAAAGCCCATCCGGTTCCTTACACCATCCTTGATAATGTAGCCAGTGAACTAGATCGCATGGCTGAAGGAAATCTTTCCAGGATCGAGTAGAGCCCATGGTCAAAGCTAATAGTCCCAGTAGCCAAAAAGAATGGATCTGTCAGGATCTATGGTGATTTTAAGGTCACCATTACCCCAGTGATGAAAGCAGATCAATACCTACTGCTCAGGATAGAGGGTATCCTTGCAAACCTTTCCGAAGGGAAACCCTTCAGTAAGGTGGACCTAGATGATTGCCTACCTACTGATGAAGATGGAAAAAGAGTCCAAGATGTTTCTCATCATAAACACTCACAAAGGGCTTTATCACTTTAATAGGCTTATTTTTGGAGCAGCATCTGCACCTGTGCTTTAGCAGAAAACTATAGAACAGGTGCTGGAAGGCTGCTCAGGCACTCAGTGTTACCTGGATGACATCATTATTACCGATAAGGATGACACGGAACATCTTCAAACTCTCAAGATAGTGTTAAAAAGAGTAGAAGATTATGGTGTCAGAGCACAATGCAACAACTGTGAATTCTTTAAACCAAGCATCACTTACTGCGGTCACACCACTGATGCACAGGGATTACACAAGTTCACTGAGGAAAGTCAAGTAACAGTGGATGCCCCACGGGCAAAGGATGTGTCACAGTTGCAGTCCTTTTTAGGATTTGTCAATTATTAGAATAGGATCCTGCCAAACATGACTACTGTGCTCCACTCCTTGAGCTCATTTCTATAGATAGGGAAGAAATGGCAATGGACAAAGCAATGTGCGGTGATTTTCCAGAAGACAAAGGAAAAGGTGATGTCAGACACTGTACTTGATGTACACATTGTGATCCACATCATCCACTGAAGCTTGTCTGTGATGCCTCATCTTAAGGTACAGGTGCGGTCGTGTCACATCATGAGTGATGGAAATGAACACCCCATAGCATTTGCATCACGTTCCCTTACCGCTACAGAGAAAAATTATGTATAGATTGACCGAGAGGCCTTGAGTCAGGTTTGGGGTGCAAATCATTTCAACTAGTACTTGTACGAGGAGAGCATTTACCCTCATTACTGATCATCAACCACTAGTGTCCATTTTCAATCTGCAGAAGGGTGTACCACGAACTGCAGCAGCACAAATGCAGAGATGGGCTCTTGCTCTTGGGGGACACAATTATAAGACTGAATTCAAAAGGACAACCAGTCATGGAAATGTTGATGGATTGCCCCACTTACCCTTGGAAAAGGAAATACGTGAAAAATTTACGAAAGAGGACACTCCTCTTGAGTTATTCTCCCTAATGCAAATCGAAAGTCTCCCTTTTACAGCAGAGATGATCCAAGAAAAACCAGAAAACACCCCACACTGTCTCAGGTCTGCGTGGCAACCCAAAATGGCTGGAATCTGCAACAGAAACTCCAGTTTCCCCATTTTTACCAGCGCCAGATGAACTTGCCCTTGACAGAGGTTGCCTTATGTGGGGATTAATAGTCTGGGCTGAGAGTTAAATTATTGGTGGAGCTACATAATGGTCATTTAGGCATAGTCAAAATGAAAGTGTTGGCTCAAAGCTTTGAGTGGTGGCCTGGGATAGATCAGCAGATCGAGCAGATTGCCATGCACTGTTCAGGATGCCAACATGTCCAGAAGATGCTTTCCATCCTTGGTAATGGCCTGCATTATACTGGCAGAATAAACAGCTAAATAAACAACTTCACTCCTGGACAATCAGTCCTGGTGAGGGATTACAGAGCTTATCAAAAGTGGGTACCTGGAAAGATTAAGGACAGAACTGGACCACTTTCCTGCACAGCGGAGTTTGTGTTGTCATCTGGAGAATTCACATCGATCAGTTGAAGAGAGCAGTGTCAATTGTTTGAGGAAAAAAAATATTATCCAGAGCTGTCAGAACCACTTCCTGCAGTCCCGGCGACAACTCCTAATACCATTATGGATGCCCCAAAACCTGAGGTTGTTTCACAGCACACGTGTGTCCTGCCAAGCACAATGATTACTCTTTGTCAGAAAAGACGTTATCCCACAAGAGTAAGAAATCCTCTACAGAGAATACATTTTTAGGCCTGAATGGGACAATTTAAAATTTACAATGCTGTGGATTTCCACATAGTAGTTGTGTTATACGGTATATACTCAATATATGTATATAGGTTGAGACACCTTGTATACTGCGTTGTACTATACTAAGTAGGGAAGAGTGTTGTATAATTAATATTTCATAATATTTGAGTAATATTGTACATGTATTGATCGATTAAGCAGTCTTTGCTGTTTACATAATTCATTATGGGTCATATGTAAAAGTACGTGAATGGCATATGTCATCATGCCACCACATCATATGTGCGTGCCTCATTAAAGTAAGCCAAAGTACACACATTATTCTGGCCTACCATGTTTTTCTTTCAATTAGTTTTGGAGTTACAAAACGAAACATCTGTCATTTCCTTGTTTCCCCATGATTAATTCCTCAGTGTCACTCTCTAGAATTACTACACTTTTTTTTATATTTGCAAGAACACTTTGTTGCTTTTTTGATATTATATGACAGCTTTCTCTCATAATCAGGTTGCGCCCTCCTTATTAACACTTCAGTTTCTTGATGCCGGTTCTTGTAAAATTCACAGTCCTCTGGTCTACCACCAGCCTTTGCCTCTTTATACGCTCTTGTCCTGGATTTAATATTTTCTTTGACCTTCTTTGTTAACCTTTATCATTTATCTTTCTCCTGAGATCCCTCCTTCTAGGAATAAACATTTGCAGAGTGTTATGAACTGTTTAAATATCTACCAATTCTCATCCACAGACCTATCACTTAGTCTATTTCCCAATCATGCTAGACAACTCTACCTTCATACCATTGTAATTGTCCTTATTTACATTAACTAGACATTGGATTGGGTTCATAATGCTGTGTAGGTTCAGTGCAGCAGCATGTCTGGGCTGTTGCTGCTGGAATGGATTTGGAGGAAATTCAACGCAGTGGAGTTGAGGAGAGGTGAAGAAAGATCCATGGTTTGATCAATTTTATAGCCAAGTTGAGTTGGAAAGGTCATGTAATTCAATGTGGTGGAACCGAGACAAGACGAGGAAAGATCTGAGGTTTGATCGATTTAAGGGACAAGCTGAATTGGAAAGATTGGGTACTGGCCAAATTGAGGCGGCAGTGCCTGAGCCTGATGGTGATGAATGATCCAAAGTTTGGAAGATTTAAGGGCCAGACCTGATTGAAATGGTCGGGCTATCAAGGTCGAAGTCGGGCCAGTTCAGCTCACTGCTCTGTGGGGTTTGCTCATTTCTGTGCTGGACTGGGGCTATGGCCTGCAACTAGTGGACTTCTGGATCAGCTGCAGTGATGTCCGGCATTCTGAGCTTCAGTTCTGAATGCTATGTGCTTGCTTTTATTGTTTGCACGATTTGTCTTTTTCTCTCTCGCCCTCCGCACACTGGGTGTTTAACGGCCTTTTGTTTTTCAATGAGTTCTATTGATGTTCTTTGTTTTGAGGCTGCATCTAAGGAGACAAATCTCAAGGTTGTATAAAGTACACATACAATGCACTTTAAACTTTGAACTTCTAAAGTGTACAGAAAATAACTCAAGTTTAAGTTCAGGTTTATTGTCATTCAATCATACACATGTGTACAGCTAAACGAAATGTCATTCCTCTGGGGCCAAGGTGCAAAAACAATACGTATAGTCATACACAGCACAAATAGTTACAACCCAGCACACACACTCACAAAATATTAGCACAAGTCCCTGAGTCCTGATTGACAGGTTGACTTAAAGTGCAAGGTGCATGATTATGTAGGACAGTATAATGTTACTGGCACTATTATAATAGAACAAGCAGACATATAAATATGTGAAACAGCAGCAATAAAAGATGAAAAGTGACCAGTGGAGGATGAGAGTGTGCTGTGAGTTGGAGAGTGGGGGGATAGGGCAGCAGGGCGTTCAGAGGAGATGTACATGTGTGCTGGATAGAAGCAGGAAGCAGCAAAGTGTGCAGAAGTCTCACAGCCTAGGTGAAGAAGCTATTACTCAGCCTTACAGTTCTGGTTCCATTAACCAGCTAAGCAATTTCCTGCCTTTCCATGATGTCACTTTATGATTAACATGTCAATACTCATACTTCTTACTAAGTTATCTCCAATGCTTCCTTAAAATACAAATTTCATGCTCCCTTACACAATTATTTCACCCACTAAAACACCCAGTTTGGATTGTGAAGAACTTATCCGGGGAACTAGTCTCAATGTTATTTGCTCTTATCGACACACTACATCCAAGTGAGAAGCCAATCACAATGAACTTGAGAAGATGAAGATCTGCCTAATGGTGGATCTTTACCAGAAATCGCATCAGACCCCACTGGCAGTTACAACCACTCTGCACTGTCTTGCAGGTTGCAGATTAGTCTGTTTGGATTCACAGACAAATTGAAGTTCACAATTCAGCAAAAAGCCTGAGTCTGTCAGATTATCTTAAAGTAAATCATCTTAAAGAAGAAAAGATCAGAGTTAAAGAGCTTTAAAATTCAGAACTCATTGCTTTGGCAGCAAAAATATGCAGTAATGCACTAAACATTAGGATATACACAGCCGGAGAGCAAAGGGTTAACAGGCTAGTGAACATTGCCCCAAATCAAGCTCATGATTGCTTTTGTATTTTGTAAGGATACTCAACATTGTGGTTCAAAGGAACTTCTACCAACCCTGTGCTGAAACAAGTTATTGCGAATCAGAAGGAGACACAGCGACACACCTGGCGTAGAAAACCTCACCCAAGCCATGCGTGTGGCTGAAAGATCTGGGGGGCATAATCCCGTCAGAATGGGTAATATTTACATTCAACCTGGAACTCAATGTCCCAGGCCAGCTGCTGCAATTCTTAAAGCCAGTGGGATCAAGTCACATCCTGTAGATGTACCGCTCATACATGTTCTAAATTCCCCAAGCTCTATTAATGTGAAGCCACAAACTGAAAGAGTCCTCCCGCATCTTTGTAAAAGATAATCCTGCAAACCTGTGAGGCCCCATCGCTGAATTCCCAATCTTTGGACAGTGTGATTTTGGTTTGTTGGGTGGGGGAGGCAAAACAAGTATCTTTTCAAATCTTTTTTTGATTATTATTATTCAAAAATAACACAGGCACATCGAATGCCTCAAAAAAAGAAATTATCTTCAAGATTGAACATATTGTGAATTTAAAAAAACACTACTAAGCAAGAAAAGTGAGGGAAAAAAAGAAACCCATTGGGCGTACAACCCTGGAGCCATGTGTCATACAGAAAGCTTCTAAAAATTAACATCAAACCGCCAACAAGAAAGATATCTCAAAAAAAATTTACACTTAGATCGTGGAGGAAATTTATCAGTTAACTGAAATGATAATAACGAGCAAATGAGCCCCATCTCGTCTCAAAATCAAATAAAGACACTTTTTACAAAAATATATAAGTAATTTTCCTTACATATTGGAGGCTGACTTGTTAGATACTATTATGAATATGAACCCTTCGATGAAAGGTTCTATTGGAAGAATTTATAATTTATTATTACAATGGGATAAGCGTCCTTTACTTAAGATTAAACAGGATTGGGAGAAGGAACTCAATTTGACTTTTATATGGGAGGATTGGATGCAGATTCTGAAGCTGGTTAACTCTTCTTCGATCTGTGCTAGTCATTCATTGATTCAATTTAAAATTGTACATCGTTACCATTTGACGAAGGAGAGATTTTCTAAAATATTCCCCAATGTTGACAAGTATTGTGATAGATGTAAAACTGAGATAGTTACACTGACACATATGTTCTGGTCACGTTCTATATTAAAACAGCTTTGGAAGTCAGTCTTTTCGACAATTTCTAAAGCACTCAGAATCAACTTACAACCTAATAAATTGACTGTGCTTTTTGGAATAATTCCTCAAAATATCCATGGTATTTCTGTGTCTGACCAACATGTTATTGCATTTGTTACATTGATAGCTAGGAAGGCCATCTTGTTGAAATAGAAGGATATATCAGCTCCTACTTTGTCACAATGGTTCTCTCAAGTGATGCTGTGTCTTAGCTTGGAGAAAATTAGAAGGCAAAACAAGTATCGATCATTGCATCACCCTGCCCACCCTGTTTATATTCATGTGGCGCATGGCAGAACACTAAAGTATCTGAGGCAGCTCACAACATTAGGCAAAAGGGTAAGGAACAGAATAAAAACCAACAGGTTGTATTACAACGGACCATTGGTCAGTGTACAATTACGGAGAGTTGAAGGCTGGATAGAGAATTGTGGGTAATCTCTGGCAGGTCCAGTTACTGAGCACACAAAAACTTTGGAGTACTCCCACTGTCTAGGAACTGGTGGAAATGCACAATACACTGCATCAGTATTTGCTTACACCAGGATGCTATCTACATCAGATAATGGAACAGGAAGGTTGCCTATGTACTTTGAGGCCATTATCATTCAAATGAATGGAGACAAAAATCACCCCATGTACCAGTGCAATCCTCAATGACCACAATTTGCGAGACTCCACCTTGACTTTATATTCCAGTTGACCATCTATGGTAGTGCCTCCATTACATCAGTGAAGAATTTACCAAGAAATTGGATTTTACCCAGCAAAGGTGTTGAAATGTGCTAAACAGGTACTGTGTTTAGCACTAATGCTTATTCAGAAAGCTCCAAAACTTTTGCAAAAATAAGTAATTTATTTTTATTTTAAAAGTTGTTTATTTTGATTGCTGCTTCCAATCATGACTTGGGAGTTTCCAATGGCTGATACCCACACACAGATGTTCTTCTTTATCACTAATGAGCCCAACGAATGGTCACAGCTTTCAAGAACTCATCCTGTGGCAACTATGGGACAGGAACAAAGTAAGGGAATACATGGCGTAGGAGGAGAGGGGAAAGGAGATCCTCTCATCAGTAAAGACCGCCATTTTATCCTGCACCACTTTTACCGAGTCGCCAAATCGAGTTCTGAGCTGCAAGTCGCCCTAGATCAATTCAAGGCACAAACTCATCGCTCTGCAGACATGACAGGATGTATCTGTGCTGTGCAGAACTGCAATAAGTATTGCTAGACCCTGTAGTGCTGAGCAAAATATGCATTAAGAGCATTAATAAAACAGAGGCAGAAACATAGTTGAGACACTTTAATTTGCAGGAGCCAAAGGTTAGATGGCAATAATCCAATTTCTGTCAGCAAAGCAAAATTGTCCCACTGAGTGATGGCCTCCAAGATAGAATCCAAGAGTCTGGGCTCAGCTTTCCCAATGGGTAAGAAATAGTCATAATCAAATCTAAATTAGTGCATATAACTTTTATACTAAGACAACTGCACTGCTCCAAAGAGCGCTATATGAGGTCATTCTTACACTCGGCCATTAGGCTCTATATGAGTCAACCTATAGCCGGGGAAGTGATGATTCCCCCCCCCCCCTCCCGTTAGACTGTTTGAGGTAACTTATTTTTTATTCTTTCTTACTGTTCTTCTAATATTTGTATATCTGTGCACTTGTAATGCTACTGTGACACTGTAACTTCCTTTGGGATCAATAAAGTATCTATCTATCTATAAAATTGGCAGGACTGGTTCCACTCTCGAAGCTAATCTTTTACGTCTCACCTCCATTAAAATGTTAATCACTGAGAATTTCCTTTTGTATTTCAGTTGGATTTTGTGCCAGCATTATTCACTTAGAACCAGCGGGGGAGGGAGGGGAAAGAGTTGAAAATTTTCAAATTCCTAAATTCCAAGTTGATTGGAAAACAGCCGATGTGACTCACTTATTCAAAAATGGAAGAAGACAGAAGGTGGGGAAACTACAAGCCAGCTGGCAAAATGCTAGAGTCAATAATCAAAGAGGAAATAACTAATCAGTTAGGAAAGCTGAATATAATCAAAGCTAGTCAACAGGCTGTTATGAAAGCTAAATTATGTTTGACAAATTTGTTTGAATTTTTTGAGGATGTGATGGTGGGAGGGGGGGTGAAAGGAAGCTGTTGAAGTAGTGTATTTAGGTTTCCAAAGGGCATTTGACAAGGTGCCACAGAAGGGGCTGATGTACAGATTAAGAGCACAAGGTATTAGAGGAAGTGTGTTAGCATGGACTGAAAACAAAGAGCTGGAATAAGTAGGTCCTTTTCAAGCCGCTGAGCTGTAACTAGTGGAGTACCTCAGGAATCGGTTCTTGGCCCTCAATTGTTTGTTTACATTAATGACCTGGCGGAAGGAATAAAATATAAGGTTATCAAGTTTGAAAATGATGTAAAAATAGGCATGTTATGATGAGGAACATAGAACAGCACAAGAACAGGCCCTTACGCTAGTAATTAACCAATTATCCTTACACAACCAATTACATTAGTAATCAAATGACCATCTACACTAATCCCTTCTGCCTATACAATGTCCATATCCTTTTATTCTCCTCAGATTCATGTGTCTTTCTAAATGCATCCTAAAAGTCTCAAATCTGCCTCTACCACCACCCTAGGCAACACATTCCAGGCACCCACCACTCTGTGTAAAAACTTGCCTCGCACATCTCCTTTGAAGTTACCCCTCTCACATCAAATGCATGCACTAGGACATTATGATTTTGCAACACAAACTAGATGGATTGATGGACTGGGCACAAACCTGGCAATTGGAGATCAGAGTATGATCATGGCAGCAGCTGTGCCCACCTCAACTCCTGTCTCCATAACCCTCCATCCCTCGATCCTTCGAACATTTATTTATCCCTGCCTTAACTATACCTAACAATCCAGCCTCTGCCACCCTTAGCAGCAGAGAATTCCAGAGATTCACTACTCTCTGAGAAGCAATTACCACACACCTCATTTTTAAATGACCAGCATGTGATTTTGTTACAGGGTACACTTATTCATGCTTCTATCAATTATGAAAAATTCTCACCTCACCATCTAAGGGTTGTGATGTCAAGTAATCAAAAACCAGATTATTATAAAGGAAAAAGTCTGCAAGTTCAGAGGGATCTAGGTACTAGAGCATAAATCACAAAAAGCAGCTGGATACAACAAGTAGTTAAGAAGGCAAAAAGCATGTTGGCCTTAAAGTAAAGGGGTTCCAGTTTAAGAATAAGGGGGCTTTGTTACAGTGGTGCAGGGTGTTGGTGAGGCCAGGCCTGGAATACAGAGCACAGTTTTAGTCCCCTTGCCTAACAATGGATAGAGTAGCATTGGTGACAGTCAAAGGAGAGCCAGTGGCTAATTACTGGGATGAGAGGCTTGTCCTATCAAGGGAGGCTGGATACACAGAACGGGTCTGTATTCCCGTCCCATTTAAAAGAATGCACAGGTGATCTTCTTCAAACATAAGATCCTAAGGGGACTCGTCAGGATAGATGAGCTGTTTTCATAATCGAGGGAATCACGACAGTAACAAAATCAGAGGCAGATCATTTAAAAAATAAGCTGCGAGGAAATTCCTTCTCTCAGAGAGTTATTGAATTGCCACTATTCTCTGCCCTTTGAGTGGTGAAGGCCAAATTGTTAAGTTTTGTAACTTCAAAACAAAAAAACCAATTGAAAGAAAAACATGGAGCTGATGATAAACGTGTATGCTCTTAGTTTTACTTCCAGTGAGATGCACACTTAAGATCTGGAGATGTGATTATGTATGCCATTCACGTATAGTACTTTTACGTACAACCCTAAATGAATTATGTAAACAAATAAAGAATGCTTAAAAAATACTGTATATTTAAAATATTACCCAGTACTAGTAAATTATTAAATATTAAATGCACAGCACCCCTTCCTGCTTAGCTATAAACTCCAACTCAATATAGAATGCATCTCAACTTATATACACATATACAGTATACTATGTAGCACAACCACTATATAGACACCCGGAGCATAGTAAATTTTAAATTGTCCCATTCAGGCCTAAAGATTTAATCATTGTGGAGGAACCCCTACTCTTGTGGGATAACATCTTTCCTGACAAGTCACTGTTGGGGTGTCACTGCTTGCAGGTGATACTTCTGGTTGTGAAAGAATCTCAGGTTCTGGGGTCTTTGCCATGGTGGTTGTATGAGTTGACTCTGGACTGCAGGAAATGGTTCTGACAGCGCTGGACACCCAAGTACCCACTTTTGATCACTTCTGTAGACACTCACCAGGACTGCTGGTCCAGGAGTGAAACATCGTACCTCCTGGTTTGAGGAGCTCTCAGTTTGCATTAGGGAGACTATGTCAAGAAGAGTGTCCTCTTTTGTCCATCAGCACTTCCCTGATTAATCGTCCTCTTGAATTCAATCTTAAAATTGTGTCCTCCAAAAAACAGAGCCCATCTCTGCATTTATGCTGCTGCTGTTGGTGGAACGCCATTCAGTGGACAGAAAATGGACACCAGTGGTTGATGATCAGTAATGAGGCTAAACTCTCTCCCGTACAAGTACTGGTTAAAACACTTCCCATCCCAAACCAGACTCAAGGCCTCTCTGTTAATTTGTGTGTAATTTTTCTATGCAGCAATGTAATGCAAAGGCTAAGGGAAGATCACTTCCATCACTCATAACATGTGATATTACTGCACCTATACCATAAGTTGAGGCATCAAAGGCAAGCTTCACTGGACGATGTGGATCATAATGTGGGAGAACAGTGTCTAACATCACCATTTCCTTTACGTTTGAAAAGTCACCTTACACTGTTTTGTCCATTGCCATTTCTTCACTATCTGTCTTAATGAGTTCAAGGGGTGGAGCACAGTATACCACATTTGGCAGAAGTCTGTTACAGTAATTGACAAATCCTAAAATGAACCACGACTATGACACATCCTTTGGCCTTGGTGCATCCACAACTGCTTGAATTTTCTCAGCACACTTGTATAAATCTTGTACATCAATGGAGTGACCACAGTAAGTGATGTGTGGTTTAAAGAATTCACACTTATTGCATTGTGCTTTCAGCCCATAATCTTCTAATCATTTTAACACTACCTTGAAATTTTGGAGATGTTCCTTGTCATCCTTACAATGATGTCATCCAGGTAACACTGAGTGCATGGACAGCTTTGCAGCACCTGGTCCAAAGATTTCTGCCAGAGTGCAGGTGCAGATGCGGTTCCAAAAATAAGCCTACTAAAGCAATAAAGCCCTTTGTGAATGTTTATGGTGAGAAACATCTTGGACTTTTTTTCCATCTCCATCTTTAGTTTGGCAGTCAGCTAGGTCCACTTTACTGAAGTGTTGTCCTTCCAAAATGTTTGCAAAGATACCCTCTATCCTGAGCAGTGGGCATTGATCTATGTGCAATACTGGGTTGATGGTGACCTTAAAATCACCATAGATCCTGACAGGCCCATTCTACTTGGCTACTGGGTCCACTGGTGTTGCCCATGGGCTCCACTCAATCTTGCAAAGACTTTCTACAGCACACATGCGATCTTGCTCACTGGCTACATTTTCATGCGATTGTATAAAGAACCAGACGAACTTCATAAAACTTAGGTGTGACAATTTCATTTAACACTATTTTAACCTTGATATGTTTGAGTTTTCCAATGCCACTCAGTATATTTCTTAATTCACTTTCGGTTGACTCGATGGCTAGGGAAATTGCATTCAAATGGTGGATGGATTTCCAATCAAGTTGGAGCCCTCTCAGCCAATCACGACCCCACAATACTGGCCCTCCTGTTTTTACCATATAAAAGCAAAATGTGACTTGTTGGCTGTTGAATGTAATTCCCACAAGTGTTCTTGGTTGCAGTTTTGCAGGCTTCAGTTTAGTATCTTTGAAGTGCCACTCAAACCAATTTTGTGGAATGATTGAAACAGCCGAGCCAATGTCCAATTCCATTTCAATTAATATGCTGTTCATTTCTGGTACGGCATATTGTTTGTCTCTTAAACACAAGAAAATCGACAAGATACTGGAAATCTAAGGCAACGCACATAAGATGCTGGAGGAACTCAGTAACACAATTTGTTCAGCCAGGCAAGTCTTCTTCTAGACACTGCAATTTTTTCATGCTCACTTTCATTCTGCAACTCAATTATGTCTTTGCTGTTTCCATTGACACAGTGATTTCAACTGCTCTTTTAAATGTGGGTTATGCTTCAGTTAGGAGTTGTTTTCTTGTAAGATTACACAAACTAAACAATCTCTCAGTGCATCGTTATACCAATCGCTGAACTGACAACGCTCAGACAAACAAGCCACATAAGTTGAAATAGATTCCCTTTCCTTTTGATTCCACTTATGAAAACTAAAGTGTTCTGCAGTCAGCAATGGTTTCAATTCTAAATGTTCTGGCATTACTTTCATGATATCAGCAAAGCTCACTTCGGCTGGTTTGGTAGCAACAGTTAAACTTCTAAGCAAACAGTATGCCTTTCTATCTACTGCACTCAGTAACTTCAGTACTTGTTTCTCATTGGCTGCTTCATTTGCTTCAAAACACTGTTCAATTAATTCTGTAAACATCACCCAGTTATCTTTTGTGCAATCAAATGTATCTACCTTTCCAAAGCAACCAGCCCTTTCTACTTTTATTTATTAATTATTATCACCTGGTACTCAGTATTTATGTTCCCGTGAATTTCATCTCTTTCTGCTTTTTTTAAAAAAAAATGACTGTCAATCTCCTCTTGCAAAGAAAGTGTGCTGAATTGAAAAACTTACTCATCACCACTGGTATGTTTTGTAACTATAGAACATAAAACTAATTGAAAGAAAACCACAGAGCTGGAGATAAACGATTACACACTTATGATGTGGTGACATGCTTATGTTTGCCATTCATGTTCTTTTACATATTACCCATAAATGAATTATGTAAACAAGCAAAGAATGCTTAAACAAACAACATATTTACAATATTACTGAAATATTAACTACACAACACAGATCATTAGGTATATTTAAGGTGAATATAAGTATTTGAAAGATTGAGAATTGGAGGGTTTTCGAAAAGTGACAGAGTCCAGGCCAGCATAGACCCTGCCACAACCATACTGAATAGTGGAGCAGGCCTGTGGGGCCTGTTGACCTACTGCTATCTCATTTCTTTATTTTCCTGGAGTTGTACTAGCTAACTTTCCTTTTAACCAGCAGCACTTAAAAATACACTACAGAGCATCTCCAGAGTTTGAACTCACAACATACAACTTATGGACAGTCTGTGCATATAAAATAAACATTTGTGAGACCACCAGGATGCTTGTGCTTTCTGCTGCAGGGCCGAGATACGTTTTGCTGCTTGGGGACTCAGTTTGTGGCCACACTTCTGAATTCTGAGCCATCAGGTTACGAATAGATCCCTGGAACGGAACCCTGGGGAGGGCCTGCATAATAAGCCAAATGTTGTTGCATTTCTGACTGTGGCTAATTGCTAAACACAAATTAGCAACCAAGTTTCTGAGATTAAAACACTGGTTCCACTGTAGAATATAATTTGTAGGTTGTGAAGTGTTTTGGCTACAAAAGATTGAATTGAATTGACTTTATTTCTTACATCCTTTGCATACATGAGGAGTAAAAATGTTTACATTATGTCTCCATCTAAATGTGCAATGTGCAATCATAGTAATTTATAATAAATAGAACAGTCAATATAAGATAGAATACACTCAAATCAACGTGAGTTAATCAGTCTGATGGCCTGGTGGAAGAAGCTGTCCCAGAGCCTGTTGATCCTGGTTTTTATGCTGCTGTGTCATTTCCCGCATGGTAGCAGCTGGAATAGATTATGGTTGAGGTGACTTGGGTCCCCAACGATCCTTCGGGCCCTTTTTACACATCTATCATTGTTAATGTCCTGAATCATAGGAAGTTCACAACTACAGATGTGCTGGGCTGTCTGCACCACTCTCTGCAGAGTCCTGCAATTAAGGGAGGTACAGTTCCCATACCAGGCAGTGATGCAGCCAGTCAGGTTGCTCTTAATTGTGCCCCAGTAGAAAGTTCTTAGGATTTGAGGGCCCATATCAAACTTCCTCAACCGCCTGAGGTGAAAGAGGCGCCGTTGTGCCTTTTTCACCAGACAGTTGGTGTGTGCGGACCACGTGAGGTCCTCGCTGATGTGAATGCCGAGGAACTTAAAGCTGTTTACCCTCTCAACCCTAGATCCATTGATGTCAATAGGGGTTAGCCCGTCACTATTCTTCCTGTAATCCACAACCAGCTCCTTTGTTTCTGCAACATTGAGAGAGAGGTTGATTTCTTGACACCACTCTGTCATGGAGATGACTCCTTCCCTGTATGCCACCTCGTTATTGTTTGAAATTAGGCCAATCAATGTAGTGTCGTCGGCAAATATAATCGTTGTATAAATGCAAATCTCAGTCATCTCTTAAATGTAAACAACTGCAGTAACTCATTTCCTCCCTAGTCCTGCATATGCTCCCACTGTGCTCAATGTGTTGCTTGACAATTCATACTTATCGCTCTGTGTAATCACATGATATCCAAGAAACAAAGCAGAACATTTTACCCTAGTCTCACTGAAATGCAAACAGTCTATCCAAGAACAGACTAATGTGAAAAGTGTACAATCCAGTTCAAGTCAATGGTGACGGAACAGGGACTCTTTGTTAAGCCTGGTTACTGTAACAAAGACAACTTACATTTACTGAATGTGACAAAATGTTCTAAGGTGTTTCACATTAACTGTTTCAAATTAATTTGCTACCAAATCTCTTCTGGAGAACTTATAACAGGTAAGTAGATGGATGCTATGGTGATGCAAGAAGAAGAGCTGCTCTCTCACAACACCAGCGACCCCGGTTCAGTTCAAACCACCAGTAATGCTTTTGTGTGGTATTCACATTCTCCCCATAATCCACATTCCTAAAGCATGCAATTTGGGTAGGTTACTCGGCCACTGTAAATTTCTCCTGGTTAGTACTAGAATCTGAAAGCAGTGGAGGGGACATGGGAAATTGATGGAAAGTACAGTGAATACAGGTATCCCCCGCTGTTCAAAGGTAGAGCAGTCCTATGAAATGGTTCGTAAGCCGGAATGTTGTAAAGTGAAGAAGCAATTACCATTTATTTATATGGGAAAAATTTTTGAGCGTTCGCAGACCCAAAAAATAACCTACCAAATCATGCCAAATAACACATAAAACCTAAAATAACAGTAACATATAGTAAAAGCAGGAATGATCTGATAAATACACAGCCTATATAATGTAGGAATACTTTTCTGCAATTATTGCAGCACTGTCCACCGCAGGGAAAATCTCACGCAAGCGCTCTCGGCAGAAACACTCTTTCCAGTAGCCTTTAAGCTATGAAGCTACCAAGTAACACATAAAAATACACAGCCTATATAAAGTAGAAATAATGTATGTACAGTGTAGTTTCATTTACCGGAATCGGGAAGACAGTAAGCACACTGATAATGTGTTAGGCTGAGTCGTCAGAGGTTGGGGTGGTGGGAGGTAGAGGAGACTGGGGTGTCATCTCATCGTCATCTGTTTCCATCAGGGCAGGCAGGTCACCTTCTATGTCTGCCTGCCTCGATGTCGAAGGTCAAGTTTCGTTGTCTGCTGTGGCAGGCTTGAAAAACGACAGTATGCTTGACAGCTGAGCCTCGCGCATTTTTCTATCATAGAATTCTTTGTAAGCACTCAAACCATCCTACAAATTTGCCTTAAACCTATGTACCCTTTCAAAATTAAAATCATACTTTTCTGCAATCATTGCAGTGTTGTCAATCGCAGCGAAAATCTCACGCAATTGCTTCACGTTCAGTTCCTGGACGACTTCACATTCCGGCCGTTCGCTACTGCATTTGGCTTCAATTGGTATCCTTTCGTCTTCATCAGCTCTTCATCTGTCAGTTCTTGGTCATAGGATGCTAAAACCTCTTCAACATCATCTTCGTCAACTTCCACAAACCCTTAGCCAAACTCACTACAGTATATCCTTACTTTGTTCACCACGATCGAAACGCTTAATTATGTCTAGCTTTACACTAAGTGTAACACCCTTACGCGCTCTTTTAGGCTTTTCCGATAAGTTAGAACTCATCTTGCTAACAGATGAACAAAATAAATCGAGATAAAGCACAGATGCTCACAGGCATGTGTTTAAGCAATGCCGGCTAGAATGCAGTTCCGGGGGAGGAACTTGGCTGCTTGGCACGTGCGCTGCCTTTTTTCGTAACAGTGAGGACACCTTCTGTTAGCGAAAACAGGTAACTAATGCAGGTCTTTCGTAACAGCGAGGTGTCGTAGACGTTTGAAAAATGGGGGACACCTGTATAGTGTAAATTGGGGTTCCAAACCTTTTTTCTGCCACGGATCCCTACCAATAATGGAGGGGTCTATGAACGCCCAGGTTGAGAACCCCTGGTGTAAATGGGTGCTTGATGCTCCAGACCTGATGAGGCAATGACACTGTTTCTATTCAGTGTGTCATTCTATTTCATTCTATCATACTCTATAACACTGAAAGACCAGCAGTGTGCCAGACCAAGCGAACCCAAGTGCAGATGCCACCTGACTGCCTAGTGACATATCGTACTTGAATGGCAACTTGGCTGTGGGGTACATTGTATTCCATTCCCCAAATGCTATCGATGGGCTTTCACAGTTAGCAAGTTGAGGGCTGAGCTTTGCCAGCTGTAGAAGCTACAAGCAGAAAAGTAGATCACGAATGATGAAACCCCAAGTTATGTTTGGAAAACCCTCTAAGACAGGATTCTTCACGGTTGGAGCATAGTGAGAGCAGTGTCACTACCCGATATTCAGCCGCTTCCAGACCTCTGTACTCTAAAGTGCTCGCACAGCAGTCAAGAACTGATCAGAACCTTGGCAGTGAGATCCAGCTTCAAGGAGAGGTCAGAAAATAGCAAGTTTTCATGAGGAGAACAAGGGAGGCTGAGAAATATAGATTAAAGGAATGTATTATTGTAAACTGGGATTAGCTTTTGAATCTTAAAAGTGACCCCAAATAGATTTGAATTTAAAGAGTAGGGTACTTAACTATGAGGTGTGAGAAAGCAACCAGGTCTGACAGAGTTCTTAACCCAGTTGACATTTTCCCTTACTTTAGTTCCATCTACAGATTAAGTGACTCAACACAGAGTTCAAATATAGGATCTTCCCAAGTTGTGTTACCCAGTCATAACAATGTTGTGTGATTACCAAATGATCTTGTAGAGCAGAAGAGTGAATATGGCCTTCAGAAGTAGTGCTGCAGCACCTAGAGTGAATAGCATTATTTTTTGGTGGCACTGCGGTTAACTGACTAGAAACAGCTTCAGATTGTTCAGTTCGCCTAGGTTTACTCTCTCCCACCACCCCCACATCCCTTTAATAGGATTATGTATTCTCATCCACTCCCCATCTGGTTGCACTAACCACCTACCAGCCTCTATTCCCACATCCCCATTCCTGTACTGCTATACACTGGCAATCTTTCCTTTTCTCTCTCAACCCTGATTCAGAGTCTTGACTCAGAATGTCAATTTGCACCTTTTATCCTTAAATTTGTTGCTTGACCCACTGATTTTTTTCCAGCATCTTGTTCCAAATTTTCATTTTATGAAGTCTTTTTTTTTCAGCATGCTGAGCTATAGTCATGATCTCAAATCCCACTTTAGCAACAGGAGAATTTACATTCAAGTGATTAAATAAAACTGGGATTTGAATTGAAAACCAGCTTCTTACCTCATCCCCCCGCTCTCCCAGTAATACTAACCAAGAAGCTACATACCCAGTATTGATTCACTCATGTTATTCAGGGAAGGAAATCTGTAAACCCTTATCTAGTCTGGCCTTAGAGTGACTCCAGATTCACTAACAGGGCGAATTGTTAATTACCCTCTCAATACAGGAGTAATTAAGGATGCTAATACCCTTCCCTTGGACAACATTGGTGGCATGGAGAGGGGAGACTTGCAGCTTGGGCAACTGCCGGTCTTCCATATAAAAAAACCTTGCCCAGGCTTGCGCCCTGGAAACTTTCCAAGGTGCAAATCCATGGTCTATCGAGACTAACGGAGGCCTACATACATACAATTAAGGATGGATCATAATGTTCCCACAACCTATGCACTCACTTTCAAGCACTCTTCGTCTCATGTTCCTGATATTTATTGTTTATTTATTAATATTATTTCTTCTTTTTGTATTTGCAGAGTTTGTTGTCTTCTGCACTCTGATTGAATGCCCTAGCTGGGCAATCTTTCATTGATTCCATTATGGTTATTATTCTATAGACTTATTGAGTATTCTCACAAGAAAATCAATCTTAGGGTTGTATATGGTGACATATATGTACTTTGATAATAAAACTTACCTTGAACTTTAAATGCTAACAATATCAAATTAAAAATAAACCTCGCCCTGCGTGCACAATTACGAGATTCTAGAGGTACTGGAAATCTTGAACAAAGCATACAAAATGCTGGAAGAACTTAGGAAGTCAGGCAGCATATATAGAGGGAATAAACAGCCGGCATTTCAGACTAAGCATTTTTCCCCCATCCGTCTTTTTCTCTTTTTTTCCATTCCTCATTCTTGTTACCCTCTTACCCGTTCTCTTCCCCTCACCTGCCTTTCACCTCCCTCTGGTTCCCTTCCTCTTTCCTTTTTTCCCATGATCCATTCTCCTCTCCTATCAGATTCCTTCTTCTTCAGCCTTTTACCTCTTCCACCTATCACCTCCCAGATTCTTACTTCATTCCCCCCCCCCCACCAACCTACCCACCTTCCTCTTCAGCTGACAACTTCTTCCCCTCTTCCCAACCTTCTTAGTCTGGCTTCTGCCCACTTCCTTTCCAGTCCTGATGAAGGATCTCAGTCCAAACTGTTGGCTGTTTTTTCCCCTCCTTAGATTTTGCCTAACTTGTTGAGTTCCTCCCGCGTTCTGGCGTTCTATGTGTGTTGCTCACCCTACATGCAGTAGTGTTCCTTTGAATACAATACAGAGCAGCCACCTGACTCGCCATTCACTCTTTTTACATGGGCTCATCTTTTTGAGTCTTGATGATGGGTCTCTGCAGAAATGTCAACTCTTTATTCCTTTCTATAGATGCTGCCTGACCTACTGATTTCCTCCAGCACTTTTTATGTGTTACTTCAGATCTCCAGCATCTGCAAAACCTCTTGTGTTTATCATTGTTTTGTTCAGATGCTGAAACGCAAGTTATTGATACTCATCTGTAACTGTGACCTTTAACCATCTCCTCCACCCATTTCAGTTTTAGACTTTGTAAACTGGTGCTGATTATGGTTGTTGTGTTTCAAGTCAATGTGAAAGTAATTATTTTCATCTCTTTCCAAAACACTAAATTGCTGCAGTAATGGGCACTGGACACCAACCTACAAGCCACAGCACAGATACAGCGATCTGAGGGCAGTGAGGAACTGCTATACTTCACGTACATTTAACAATTAGGTAGCACGAGCATCATTTTTACCATAAACTCATGAAATTGATAACAAGCAGTAAGTTATTTTTATAGTGCAGGCCTCTGCTGTTTTACAATAAAAACTCACTTCACACAGTAAGATCCCACAAACAGGAAATAAGATAACTGACCAGTTAATCTTGCCAGGACACGAGAAGAATAGGGCCATGTAATCCCGGACTCAAGATCCAATAGCAATGCCAAAGCAGTTCTGATACTAAAATATGCAAATGCTACACTAGTATAATTACTCCAAGTACAAGTGTCAAAAAGTCTCTATATTTAACATTTTCTGCTAACTGGTCTCAGTTCAGTCATAGAAACTGCAGGTCTGCCTGACCCATTTCTAGACTGAAACCCAACTACGGAAACGCTTTAGAAAATCTCAGCTGACAACTGAATACAGTTTGGCACTATCCAAGCTTGAGTCTTCAAGATGAAACATTAAAGCATGGCATTATTTTGAAATACAAGGTAACCTTCTTAGTCTGCTGAACAATACTAATTTGTCAACCATCACCAATACAATGGATTATTATTTTGCCTTTTAGTGGGACCACGCAGTACAATGCTGTCTGCCAATCAAAATTTCATGTACTTTATTAGCAGTGAAGAGCAATACGGATCCTGTGGTCACAAAATGAGCTCAACTGCAAATTATTTTATACTGCTATTGCATAATACAAAAATCAAGCAAACATTTGTACAAAGAAGCATTATCTGTTAAGTGCATGTTAAAATCTGTTAGCCAATCTATTTTAATAGAATGCAAAAACTCAGCTATATGACACTTTTCTCAAAGTAGGTGAAGTTCAGCACACAAATGCTTGTAACCAGAAGCAAAATGAGTGAGATCTAGTTTGACCATGACCCAAGGACACTTCATTGTAGATGCTTGGCCCTAGATTTTCTCCACAGAAAGAAAGGGGAAAACACGCCCAGCCTTCATCTCCTTTTAATGGCGTGTGTGCATGTGGAATCAGAGTACGCAATCACCAAATGTTATCGAGATTCCACCTGCCCCCAGTGTTGCAAAGGATGTACTTAGTCTCACCACTGCAAAGCTTAACCGTCCTTCATAGAAAAGTTTCTGCAGAAATCACCTCTAACCACCGCCCACCAGGCAGTGGTCAGTATGGAATGTACCAGAGGATCTGTAGGGAAAGGACACAGTCTATCGGTTTCCGAAAGAGATTGTTAAAGTCAACACCGGAACTCTCAAATAAGCACCGAGACCTTCATGACTGGCAGTGGGAGGGACTCAATCGACCACAACCTTCCTGCACAGTTGTCGTCCAACTCCCACTACATGCTGCCTTCAAAATAGCTACATAACAGATGAGATGATCGTCCGCCTGTTGTTGGATTGTTGTTTATCAAGAAGGTTTGGAAAAGGACTGCATGGTGCTTGTCAAGGTTCAGATGCATAACAGCAACCTCTGCAAAATCTACAGGCACAAAGTAAGGCAAGCACCAACTGCTGTTGAAAGATCATCAACTTGCTGAAAGTAGTACTTCTAGTCAAGATGGTGCTGATCTGCAGTCTCTGTCAAGATTACAGCTCAGATTTAGTTGTTTTTTTTAAAATTCATAGGGATGGTTTTGGGGACAGAGAGGGGAGTTAGGAGGTCAGGATAGGGATGGTGGAGAAGTTACAGATCAGGCCAGAGTCTAGGCCTCCCTCCTGTACTCCGTGTTAAGATATGTGACACAGACATGATGCCAAGATGGCAGGTGCTGCGGAGAAGGAGCAGTAAGGACATAGGTTAGTGGGTCTCAGGATCAGACATCCATACAAGCAGGGGCCACAAGAGTCTGTAGCTCCAGGCTAGTCCTCGTTTTGATACTGAAAAATCAAAGGGAGAATTGAGGAAAGAGGGACCTTGGTTTGCAAAGCCAAAGATCCAGCAAAGGTAGATAAGGTAGTTAGGAAGGGAAGTTGGCCTTCATTACCTGGGGCATTAAATGCAAGGAAAGAGCAGCTAGGCTCCAACTTGATAAGACTTTGGTCAAACTCAGCTGGAGCACTGCACACATTTCTGGTCACCACACTATAGGGAAGATGTGATGGCACTGGAAAGGATGCAAAAGAAATTCACTACGGTGTTGCCTGGGATGAAGTATTTTAGTTATGAGAAAAGACTGGAGGGACTAGTCTGTTTTCCCTGAGCAGATTAAGATGAGCATGACAGAGGCGTATAAAATTATAAGGGCTATGATAGGAGAGACTATAAGAATCCTTTTTCCTTATCAGAGGTGAATGAGAGGACACAGAATATGGGTAAGGGGTACAAGATCTAAAAGGAATCTGATGGAGATATTTTTCTCCCAGAGAGTGGCAAATATCTGGAATGCCACACAGAGTGATGGAAAGAGATGGAAAGATAGCATCTGTCTAGTCTAGCACTGAGGGCTACAGGACTAGTGCTGCAAAATGGGATAAGTATAGACAGGAGTCCATTGGTTAGTGTGAGGAGGGCAGGGTAAATGGCCCATTCCATGCTAATGACATTATCTCCCATACAAGAGTCCAACCACCTGCTCCTACTACCGCCAGCATTAAACAGCAATACCACTGCCAAGTCCCAGTCATCAGTGCCATGTTGGTCACATTGTCCAGAAACCTAATCAACGCAGGCACATAAAACTGTGGCTATGAGAGTATCCGCTTCAACCTGAAATACCTCACCTCTTGACATGCCAAAGCTTTCCCACCATCTAAAAGACCCAAAATGTGCAGAAAGCTCCCCACTTCCCTAGCTGTGTAACTCCAACAATAAATTTGACATCACTGAAGACAAAGTAGACCATTTGACTGCCTATCCAACCACCACACCAAATATCCACTCCAACTACCACGGCATGTCATGGCTGTTGTGAGTACTCAATGCAGCACCACAAACATGTGAAAATCTGCACATGCTGGAGATCCAAAACAACACACTCAAAATCCTTAAGTCCTGAATAAGTGTCTCGGCCCAAAACATTGACTGTTTACTTTTTTCCATAGATGCTGCCCGGCCTGCTGAGTTCCTCCAGCATTTTGTGTGACTCAATACAGCAACTCACTAAGGCTCCTTTGACAGCAATATCTGAAAACTATGACTTTGCTATCTACAAGGACAATGGCAACAGGCATATGGGAATAACAGAGGCTGCAAGTTTGCCTTCATGTTACATACCACTATGACTTGTAAAGATGTCCCTTTTTGCTGCTGGATTAAATTCCTGGAACCTTTTTACCTATTGGCACTGCATATACATTCACCACGAAGATCAAAGAATTTTTTAACAAAGAAAATCAATAAAAGATTTAATGCAAAAGTGCATTAAAATGTGCACAGGCTTTAAAACTATATTCTGAAAATACGTGAGCATTCACTCTACATGAAAAACTACATGAGAAGCTCTTCCTGTTTATCTCTCTTGTAAAGTTAGTGTCTCATTTATGCAACATTAGTGGTATCTGCACATCCTGTTTCTGGAGCCTGGACAAGCACCTACATACTTTTGTTATCTTGAGTTCATTTTGAGTTATACTTTCCCTAGTTTGTGACTCCTCTTCCTGTACATCCTGCTCCTTTGCTTCCTCGGGGCACTGACCTAACTTGACCAAGGTCACCCAAGTGAACAAATCTCAACACTAGTGACAATTGTGATGCCTGATCTTAATCCTATTAACATGTGGTGACAAGCAGGAGCCCAAGGACAGAAATCAGGAATTTAAAAAGAAGTAAGACCTTTTTTGTAACTGTGCTAATTTGCAAAAATGAAATCTCACATTTGCATAAAGTCTTTCTTGACATCAGGATGCTCAAAATATTTCACAGAAAAAATAATATAAATCATTCACTGTTTCAGTGTAGGTAAAGATGCCAGTCCTGTCTGCACAGCAAAACCCCATAAGGTTGAAACTTCTGTCTTAATGCCGACAAAGTTCAATGCAAGCTCACAGAGCTGCACCCTCTTTTCCAATATGGCGTATTACAACCTTTTAAACATAATATTGAATCTAACAATGTCATATAATCAGCCTGTCTCGCATTTCCACACAAATTGTTTCTCATGTCACCTTTTCTGGCATCTGAGAATTAATTTGTTTTCTCTTACCTTAAAAGGGTACAAAAGAGATTTACCAGAATCCTGCTTGAATTAGACATATTTCAAAGTTCTAAGTAAATTTATTATCAAAATACCTATATGTCACCATAGATAACCCTGAGATTCATCTTCTTGTGGGCACTCTGAGCGCACACAAAGGAAGTCCATGGAAACAATGAAAAACCACACACAAGGCAGACAAATAACCCATGTACAAAAGACAATAAACTGTAAATAAGCAATAGAGATGGAGAACATGAGATGAAGAATCCTTGAAAGTAAGTCCATAAGTTGTAGGGCCAGTTCAGAGTTGGCATGAGTGAAGTTGTCCCCTCTGGGTCAGGAGGCTGATGGTTGCGGGGTAATAACCATTCCTGAACCTGGTGGTGTGGGTCCTGAGACTCCTGTACCTCCTTCCTGATGGCAGCAGTGAGAAGAGAGCAAGGTCTGGATGGTGGACAAACTTGGGCTGTTTTCTCTGGCGCAGGGGAAACCTGATAGGCATAACATTATGAGAGGCATAGAAAGGGTAAATAGAGTCTTTCTCCTAGGGTAGAAATGTCAAATGCTAATGAATATGCATTTAAGGTGAGAGGTGATAAAATTTAAAAGAGATGTGCAGGGCGAGTGGAGGGTTCCTGTAACAGGCTGCCGGAGTGGTGGTGGAAGCAGAGGTGATAGTGGCTTTCAAGAAATGTTTGGATAGAAATACGAATATGCACAGAATGGGGGTGGGGGGGATGTGGATCATAGATAGGCAGGAGGGATTTAGTTGAACTTGGCACTGTGTTGGGCACAGGCCATGGACTGAAGAGCCTGCTCCTGTGCTATATTAACACTTCCTCCAGATGTATCTGTACTATCCCCTTAACAAGCACTGCCACCACTTGTGTCATGTAATCACTCCCATTCTCTGTCATGACACAGACTTTTCCTTCAGTTCTCTCTGTCTCGCCTCCATTTCTGCAACTTAAAGCTGGTTTAATTTCTAACTTTTCTTGGATTTGATTAAAAAAAGATCAACCTTAATAACTGTTACGCTCTCTCTCTCTCTCTCACACACACACACACACACACACACACACACACACACACACACACACACACACACACACACACACACACACACACACACACACACACACACACACACACACACCTGAGTATCAACAGTACCGACTTTTATTTCCGATTTTCAGTACCTGCAGTATTTTATTTTGGGGGGAAAAATTGTACTCTAATGACACTGTTTGAAGGAAAGGCACCAGTCGGATGCTGAGCTCACCCGAGAGGGTAAATGATGCCTCGGTTTAAAGTGTCACCATGAGCTGGCAACTCTCACAGGGCAGCACTCCCTCAGTGCCACATATGGATATCACGCTCAAATGTGTGCTCAAGTACCAGACCCACCAAGTTCAGACCAGATGCAACAAACTGACACCTTCTCCGTTGTGATGATCAGCTGGCCAGCTGGTCATTCAAGCAGACTTGAGACTAAACACAATCATACCAGTATTCATACCAGCTCTTGAACAACACCCTTTGCTTTGAAGATGAAACGTTTCATATATTAACCACTTCCCTTTTTTCTGCGTACAACCCTGAATGGAAGTCGGCGGTACTCAGTCTTAAACAAATCAACTTCTCCAGCTTAATCAGCAACTAGAGGAGAAATAGGGGGAAAATGCGTTACCTGAGCTACTGACTTGGCAGCAAACATTCAATTCCTTTAACAAAAGTGGACACGTTGAAAAGATTTCAGATCTGAAGAGGCACGCACAGGCTTACAGCATCTCGGCGGAATCCCAGCCAGCACGCCTACGACTGTGAAGAAGTGGTCATGGTAAAATCCAGATGCTTTCATCAACACCAGGTAGTCGGTACACCCTGTCATCCGCTCCCACCGTGCACACACACACAAACACGCGCGCCAAGTAATCAGGCAAAACTCAACACCGGAGAATGCGAGGGCGTGCCCATGCGGAGCAGAACTCATCCACGGCCCTGCCAATCAAACGCTGGCTCCTAGCAACAGCCAATCCGACCACAGTACCCCAGTTAAATCAAGTTCTCAATACTTCAGGCAGGGAGAGCTTCTCCGTGTTAGTGTAGTACTTACCGCTGCAGTTTTCTTGAACTTTGAAGGTTTTCGCTATCAAATTATCAGTTAGCTCGCCCCTTTCCTGTTTTGAAAAGTTTGGGCGCGAAGCCGGTTTAATCTGATTTTTTTTAACTACACGGTAGGTCCTGCCGAGGTCTGTTGCCAGCAGCTCTCTATGCACAGGAAGATCGGCTCTCGGATGTTGCAATTGTGTAACTTTCACTGAATGTTGTTTAAAAAAAACAGAATGGAGCAGCCGGAGAGTCGTTCAGTATTTCCCAAATTAACTACTGATGAAATGACTACTGTACATGCAACAGCGTGTTAGCGTCAGCCTGAAATGCTACATATTTACTCATACCTGGGAGGACGAAAATGATCATTGTAATTTCGAAAGAAAGGACTTGAATTCATATGACAAGTCCTCGCACTTCTTGAAAACAGCTCCGAACACCACCTTCTAAAGATTGTAATCAAGGCACAGGGGCCACTATTGGCACAGTAAACTCCCATAAATTAATGACAAATTCGTTTGTTTTCCTTTGGCGCGGGTGTCTGAGCGAGGCGTGTTGACCAGGACGTTTTCTTCGAATATGGTAACGGGGCTCTCAATATGCAAGTGATCAGGGTGAGGGGGATTTGATCATCTGTTATTAACAAAATGCGAGTTACGCGGAGAGTTTCGGAACAGCATGGGATTTTAAAGCCACAGTGTGCGCGCTGTAATGACAAAGCCCAATGAGTTGTTCCTTCTCCCACAGAATAAGTCTATCTGCGTTGACTGATGGCACAAGAGTCTACAGATGCTGGAACGCGGTCCACGCAGTATCTGTGGGTGAAATTGACAGATGCTGTGTCGCGTCTACATCCATCATTTGGGCTGAAAGATAGAAAGGAAATTACCGATATCTACCCTGGAGCAGGCGATAGGTGGATGCAGGTGAGAAAAGGTGATTGGAAGATGGAGGAGGGACGAATGGGACTAGTGATAGAGGTTGAGAGGTCTTACACTGAAGGTGCTGGGTGTGTAGTTCAAGAGTGACTGACAACCGGGGAGAAGACCTGAAAAAGGTAAGCAGTCTGTCTCAGAGAAGATGGGCAGCCAACAGCGGGGGGGGGGGGGGGTGGAGAGAAATTAATCAGGAAATGACTGATGGGAGAGGGGAGTAGCTACAAAATACTGAAGGAACTCAGCAGGGCGATGGAAAGGAATAAATAGTTGATGTTTCGGACCAAGACACTTCAAGAGGGATCGAGTGGGAAAGTGAAGAGGTTGAAATGGAGGGAGAGACTGATGGCAGAAGTTAAGAGAAAGGGACAGAGGTAGAGAATGAGAGAACTTGGGAATGAAGGATGGGGAGGATTACATGGGGAAGGGAGGGAGACAGGGAAAGAGTGTTGACAATATAGTGTATTTGTGACTGTGTGCAGTGAGTCTGTGTGTGTGTGTGTGTGCTCAGTATGCATGTCCATCAACCTCTGTATGCTAAGTCAATGTAACAGAGCCTGCTCTCCATTTGTCTAGACCTCCTGACCTTGGACTTTGACTTCACTCTGTCCATTCCTATGGGAGCTGGTGTATAACGAGCAGCCAATGATAAAATTATTCAGACACTGCCATTTTCTCTCCTCAGAACTGGGGCAGAAGAATGTCATTTTTCACTTGAGCTATTCTCTAAGACATATATGTCAAACTCAAGGCCCGCGGGCCGGATTTGGCCCGCGGTGGAATTATCTTTGGCCCGCGAGATAATATCTAATTACTATTAAAGCTGGCCCCAGTAATCGAAGCGCCTATGGCATATGATATGGCTAATGCTGAGTTTATTCAGGTACCAGGTTTTCAGGGTTTTTAGTGTTTATTCGGCAGTCTTGCTCGGCAGTCTTCTTCATAAGAAACGGAATTTGTAAAGTGAAACACTTTGTAGTTATAGCAGAGACTGAGAGAAATGAGAGCAGGCTGAAAAAACGGAGGCAACGAAAGCTGCGTTCGCACGCGTCCGACTGATCCGGCCCGCATGAAGCTGCATTTTGCTCAATCCGGCCCGTGACCTAAAATGAGTTTGACACCGCTGCTATAAGAGAAAGAAAAAAAGTCCAAGTACAATTTTGTCCATAATCCCATCCATCATTATGCAGATTTAGATATGTACATTACTTTGACAAGTTGTAAGCTCATAGAGTACTGTGCAAAAGTCTTGGGCACATATATATATACACACACACACACACACACACACACACACACACACACACACACACACACACACACACACACACACATATATATATATATATATATATATATATATATATATATATAAAACTAGGATGCCTAAGACTTTTGCACAGTACTGTAGTTGCCAATGTGGAGTGGAGAGCAAGTTTGTAAATCTGGTGTGAACACAGGATGTTGGGAGTGGTGAGGGTGGAACAGGTGGCAGAGCAGGAATGCCAGGGGCAGAGGGTGCTGACACCAGGCAAGGTCATTCGATTCCAAACAATTGGTTTATGGATCATAACAGCATGTCACTGATGCTCCCACTCTCAGCCCACAATAGAGACCCGTATCAGAATCAGGTTTATCTTCACTCACACACGTAATTTTTTTTTGTGACAGCATTACAGTGCATTACATAAAATTACAGCAGTATTTTGCAAGAGTCTTAGGCACCCTAGCTATATGTGCCTAAGGCTTTTGCACAGTACTGTATATCTTCAGTTAAAATCAAATAGACCAAGTATTTATTACCATGGACTGAATGCAGCAAAAACCATTTCTAGGTAGCTTTATATAATTCCAGAAATTTGACCAGGCATTTCCAGACATTTGTCTTGCTTGTATGTCTGCAAGGTTCTGCATCAGATGAGCATCAGAGCCTGGGGAAAATTAGACAAAGTTATTCCAAGAGTGACAAACTAGGCTTTCTTGTGTAGTCCTGCACTGGGGCCTCATTAAAATCAAATATTTTCCTTTATCGTGACAGGGTAATAACCTCCCTTTTAACCACCAATTTCCCCTCAATCCTCCTGACTGGACCAGGTCCAACAAACATCCATCTGTGAGTCATTCCGCCAAGATAACAAGTTCACTAGATTTTTATCACATCACTATCATGAACCTCACACACAAAATGCTGGTGGAACACAGCAGGCCAGGCAGCATCTATAGGGAGAAGCACTGTCAACGTTTCAGGTCGAGACCCTTCGTCAGGACTAACTGGAAGGAAAGATACTAAGAGATTTGAAAGTAGGAGGGGGAAGGGGAAATGCGAAATGATAGGAGAAGACTGGAGGGGGTGGGATGAACTATCATGAACCTGTTAGCCCTGGGCCTTTGTTCCTTTAGCAATGTCTTAAAGGATCAATAAACACCAATGTGTTAATTGGTTATTTTTTGTTACACATATTGACTGACATGCTAGGCATGTCCAGTATTACCATTTTCATCTATTCTTTGTCATTTTAAAAATAATTTGTACAACATAAATTATTTCTGTAAAATGACCCCATGAACAATACAATACAACCTTATTCCTCTCTTAGGTACCTCTGCTCTGAGGAGAAATATCCCAGCTTCCCTAGCTAAAGATTCATAACCCTGATACTATTTTGGCAAATTAATGCCATGTGAGTGAAAGAGCAGAATAAAAGTAATGACTCATTTATCCAGCAATTTTCACCACTGCAAACATCTTGAAATGCTCCATGACCAACATTTTGGAAGGGCCATTGCTGTAAAATAGGAAACACAACAATCAAAAAGCACTCAGGAAGGTGGCAGAGCAGCCTGATAGAAATCAGATAATCTGCTTTAGTTATGATAGGACAATGACCTAAATCACTACCTGTTTCTTTTTCTCTCTGTAAGTGCTGAGTATTTCCAGCAACTTTTGGTTTTTAATTCAAACTTTCAGCTTTTGTTTCGCCGTTTTTTTTTGTTATTTGGTAAAGCAATAAGTATAGGCCTGGACACCAGGCAAAAGTCTCCTACTCTCCTGAAAAGAAAATTAGACATCTGTGTAGATTAGTTTAAAGAGTCAGATGAAGGCTAGTACCTCTGCTAATACATCACTGCATGAGTATTGAACTGGAGTGCCATTTCAATGATGTGATTTGGATTGGAAATTAAATCCACAGCTGTCTAACTCAGAAATCAGGTTGCTATTTCACCTCTTATAAAGTAAAATCAATAGGGCTTCGCTTCCAGATGAGCTCAATGCCTTCCTTGCTCGTTTTGACTGTCAAAACATGGAGGAACCATCACAAACTCCCACAGGCCCTGATGATCCTGTGTTTTCAGTCTCTGAGGCCAACATGTGAGCATTCATCTGGAGGGTGAACCCACAAGAAGTATCTGGCCCAGACAGGGTACCTGGCCAAGAACTAAAAACCTGTGCTGATCAACTGACTGGAGTTTTCAGTGAGATCTTTAACCTCTTGCTTCGGCAGTCTGAGGTACTCACCTGCTTCAAGGAGGCTTCACTTATACTGGTGTCTAAGAAGAACATGGTAATCTGCCTCAAAGACTATCATCCATAAGTACTTACATCTACAGTGATTAAATGTTTTGAGAGTTGGTGATGAAACATAGCAACTTCTGCTTGAGAACTGCTGGATCCACTTCAATTGGCTTACTGGCACAACAGATGCCATCTAATTAGCTCTTTGCTCAGCCTTGGAATATCTGGACAGCAAAGATGTGTACATCAGGATGCTCCTTATCAACCACAGCTCAACATTCAACACCATTATACCCTGAAAACTAATCACTAAGCTTCAAGACCTTGGCCTCATTACCTCCTTGTGCAATTAGATTCTCGATTTCCTCACATTCAGACCCCAGTCAGTCCAGATTGACAACAACATCTCCTCCACAATCTCCATCAGCACAGGTGCACCACAAGGCTGTGAGTTTAACCCTCTCCTCTACTCACTTTACATTATGACTGTGCAGCTAATCACAGCTCCAATGCCATATTCAAGTTTGCTGATGACACCACTGGCGTGGGCTAAATAAAAGCTGGTGACAATCAGCATACAGAGGGAGATGGAAAATCTGGCTGAGAGGTGCCACAACAACAACCTCTTATTCTATACCAGCAAAACCAAGGAGCTGATTATTGACTTCAGGAGGAGGAAACCAGAGGTCTATGAACCATTCCTCATCAGTGAATCAGGGGTAGAGAAGGCCAGCAACTCTGAATTCATCTGAGTTATCATTTCGGAGGCTCTGTTCTGAGCCCAGCACCCAAGTGCAATTACAAAGAAAGCACGACAGCACCTCTACTTCCTTAGGAGTTTGTGAAGGTTCGGCATGACGTCTAAAACTCTGACAAACTTCTATAGATGTGTGTTGGAGAATATATTGACAGGCTGCATCACAGCCTGGTATGCAAACACAAGTGCCCTCGAATGGAAAATGCTACAAAAAGTACTGGGTGCAGCACGTCCATCATGGGTAAAGACCTTCCCATCATTGAGCACATCTACATGGAGCAAAGTCACTCCCAGTGGTGGGAGTGTGGAATGAGCTGCCAGATGAAGTGGTGAGTGCGGGCTCACTTTTGACATTTGAGAAAAACTTGGACAGGTATATGGATGAGAGGGGTTTGGAGGGATATGGCCCAGGTGCAGGTCAGTGGGACTAGGCAGAAAAATGGTTTATCACAGCCAAGAAGGGCCAAAAGGCCTGTTTCTGTGCTGTAATGTTCTATGGTTCTATGAAAGCTGCATCCATCATCAGGGGCCCCCACCATGCAGGTCAAGCTCGCTTTTAGCTGCTACCATCAGGAAGAAGGTAAAGGAGCCTCAGGACACACACCACCAGTTTCAGGAACAGTTATTATCCCTCAGCTAAAAGGGGATAACTTCACTTGCCTCATCGCTACAGTGTTCCCACAACCTATGGACTCACTTTCAAGGACACTTCATCTCATGTTCTCAATATTTATTGCTAATTTATTTATTATTATCATTTATTTCTTTTTGTATTTGCACATTTTGTTGTCTTTTGCAAACTGGTAGAACACCCAGGTGGCGCAATCTTTAATTTATGGTTATTATTCTATTATGGATTTATTGAATATGCTCACTAGAAAATGAATCTCAGTGTTGCATATGCTAACATATATGTATTTTAATAGCAAATTTACTTTGAACTTTGGAAAGTCATGGCTACAATAGGATGCATAAAATACAAAAGTGCACAACTGACGCATCAGAGATTCCTCTATTATCAGAGGTTCCATTCTATCCACTGTCTCCCCATGATTGAAGGGGTTTCCTCCAGTTTCCCCCCACAATCCAAAGGCTTACATTTAGGGTTACGCATACTATGTTGGTGCCAGAAGCGTGGGGTCACTTGCAGGCTGTCACCAGCACAATCCTCACAAATAGGATTTGATGCAAACAATGCATTTCACTGTATGTTTCAATGTACGTGTGAGAAATAAAAACCAATGTTTAATCTTTAAACACTGAGTCTAATTTTCCCTCCCTGATAGTGATTACTGTATTTATTTTTTTCACATTACATTACCCCACTTATGTGTCAGTGCACCTTTCATTCTGGCTCCATCTTTTGCAATTTGCATTATATAAATACAAATATAAAATAATTCATGCAAATTAAGCAGCAGTTTAATGATTGTCTTTTTGATCTACAATTAAACTACTTCACTGAAGGAGCTGATGAATAATTTCAAACATGGAATATAGAATCTGAATCTGAATTCCTGCCACAAAGAGGAACAAGACCTAAAGAGATGACAAGCAAAGTAAAAACCAGTCCTTTGGTTACAAGATTATATGAAGTATGGCTCAAGCACCCAGATTACATCCATTGCAGTAAAAAAAGCCAAGAGAAAAGTGTTGTAGTATGACAATAAATTAGTAGAGTTTGAAATAGTGTACAGAAAATAATGTGAGTGGAAAATATCAAAAATATTTGAAAATGCTAGAAATATTTGGCAGATGATGCAACATCGGTGGGGAAAGGAAGAGAGTTTATGTTTCAGATCCAGGAGTTTTCATCAAAACTAAGTATCATCTGTCTTTGGTGACAAGGCAGAGAGGGTAACAATTCAGAGGAAAAATAGACCTGAAAGTCTTATTTTTCTGTCTCCGCAGATGCTGCCTCTATAGCTGAGTGTTTTAATTTTAATACAGGTGTTCAGCATCTTGAATATTTCAATTATCGTTTTGTTCATTAGTAATGAATCTAGTTAATTGCCTGCAGCTTCTTCAACCTCCCTCATTACCTTCAAAGACTAATAATGTATGTATACTCATAGTAAGTCTCTCTATTCCTGTACCAACTTTAGAGTTGTATGTTAAATTTTGATTCCTTGTTCTTCCTGCCACAATGTTTTACTTATCAGTTTACTAAGAATTTCCAGCATTTTTTGTTACTATTTCATATTAAAAACTTATAAGGACATATTTTAATATATATATTATTTCTGTTTTTGCACTATTTTAATCTATTTAATATACTTACTGTAATTGATTTACTTATTTATTCTTTTCTTTCTATATTATGTGTTGCATTGAATTGCTGCTGCTAAGCTAACAAATTTCACGACTCATGTCAATGATAATAAACCTGATTCTGAATCTGAGTCCGTCATCATGGCTGTGTAAAATCCTGTAACTCCCTACTTGATAGCACTCAGGGAGTGATTTCATTACACATTCTACAACACTTCACAATTCCTCACCGCCTCTTTTTCAATGACAATTGCAAATTATCAATAAATGCCAGCCTTTCCAGCAGGACCTGCAAACCTAGAATTATTTTCTTTCAAGTTCATTTGAAACCTTGTCAACAGGAGAAGAAGAGATAAAATTGCAACCTTTTATTTTAAATGAAAATCTGAGTTTTAGAAGGTAATTGCTATGAAAATTTCTTGATCAGAAATATAAATTCTTCCTTTTGTTTTTCTACCTTGTATTGTCCCTCCTTGGTATAACTCATTTATATAATTTATTTATTTACTGGGTTACAGCACAGAATATGCTCTTCTGGGTGTTTGAGCTGCATTGCCCAGTAACCCCGATTTAATTCTATCCTCATTGCGGGACAATTTACAATGACCAATTAACATACCAACCAGTATGTCTTTGGATTGTAGGAGGAAACCAGAGCACCCGGGGGAAACCCACGCTGTCACGAGGAGAACTTACAAACTCCTTACAGATAGTGGCAGGACCTGAACCCAGTTTGCTGGTATTATAAAGGGTTGTGCTAACCATTACACTACCATAACCTTTTCCAACTCCATAAACTGCTGAGTATCTGCTCCAATTCTGACCTCCTATGCCTGAATTTACTTTGCATTCCCCAGGTATTAACTTGTGGCATTCCCATCCTAAACCTCAGTACCTTTACTTAGCTCCTTTAAGGTTGCTTTAAAGCTATTCTCCTTTAGGGGAGTCTGTTTGTTAATGCTTCTGTGAAGTGTCACGGTCTTTATTAAAGATGCTACCAAAACAGAAATTGTTATTAAATGCAAGAGATTCTGAAAATGCTGGAAATCCAAAGTTACACATACAAAACGCTGGTGGAACTCGGCAGTCAAGCAGCATCAATGGAATGCCAAGTTAACAAATTTCACATCACATGCCAGTGATAATAAACCCGATTCTAATACTAAACAGTCAACATTTCATGATGAAGGGTCTTGGTTCAAAACGTCAACTGTTTATTCATTCCCATCATGCTGCCTGACCTGCTGAGTTCCTCCAGCATTTTGTAGTGATTTTTGATGAGAGTGGTTTAGCATGGA
Organism: Hemitrygon akajei; assembly: GCF_048418815.1. NCBI lineage: Eukaryota > Metazoa > Chordata > Chondrichthyes > Myliobatiformes > Dasyatidae > Hemitrygon > Hemitrygon akajei. Next base: position 38,200,561 of record NC_133144.1, on the reverse strand, counting down.
GTTATTGCCATTGCTTCTCCATAGCAAGCCACTCGGAGATGTACAAACAATCCTTGGAACTAGAGTGACAATCTCTGCCATTTTCTCCTTCAGTATGAAGCTGTGTCTGTTGGAGATTCAAATGGAAAGAGATTGAGAGGTTTTTTTTTTTGTTATGTATAGAAAAGCAGATAGAGCCAAGATTATACCAGGTATAATTCAATTAAGAAGAAGGCAAGGGTCTGAATGGCCTGGTTCTTTCGCTATGTACCACTAGGAAAAGGTTTAGTCTTGGTTTAGCATTCTCCTACAATGAAATAGCTCCAACTGAGATTAAGAATTTAACAAAATGTTTGTGATAATTTAGTGGGTAAAGTATTGGACTATTAATCTAGTAATAAATAGTTCATAACTTACAGCATTAAAGTCAAAGAATCAGATGATTTGTAACTTTATCAATGTGTCCAGTAACGTTCTTCTGGGTACAGAATCTGCCATGACCCATACAACCCAATCTGGTCCTTGAATACATAATATCACATGATAGTCTACATAAAACATTCTTTCTTGCTGCACTGTTGTAAAATGAATCTGTAACAACTCACAAGAAAAAGTAATGAACCATCTTCTTAGGATGATAGGAAAGAAATGCAGTCTCATAACATTACTCAAATCCAAAGAAATACTGCTATTAATCGCAAGCAATTTTAATATATGATTGAATTGAATAATTTAAGGAGTATTTGCATTTCATGTGGAATGAATCCAGTGAAAATTGTTTGGTGGTGGAAGCTGATCCAATCATCATTTTCAAAACACACTGATCTTTCTGAAAGACTATGGGTGAAGAACAGAATGTTCTTTCTAATAACGCAACACAGAGAGAGTAAGGCCCTATGAAACTACAATTTCTCACAGAAATCATCAGTTTCTGGGGTTACCACAATGACCATCTCAAATTCCAGAGCTTTTGAAATATACTTACTCCAAATCAAAGTAAAATGCACCTCTACCATTAATTAATTTAACAGTGGCTCCATTGTTAAATGAAACAGTTTACATGCTGTCTTTGGAGTTTAGATTATATCCTTAAACAGGCAGATCTAAAAATATTTCAAAGTCAGATTTTATTAAATGGAATGTAAATATATCCTATTTCAACTCTTCAAATTATATATTAAAAATGAAGTAGGTTTGTAATATAAACAAGAACTGTTGGATTTATAATCAGGTTATTTAACCCAATAGATTCTAACCACAAATATCCAGCAACCACCTTGATCTTGGATTGTGGGTTATGTACAGTATACAGTGTGTATATCACCTAAATATGTCCCAGGTTTGACAGTGAGTTACAATGACAGTCAAGAAAAATCATCCATGGTTCTAATTCCTTACTGTTTTCCATGAATTCCATGGGAAAAAAATTGTTTCAAATTCAGAATGGAAAAAGATACAATTCTATGACAGTATTACCTCGATCGTCAAAGGCTCAACTGTTGTCATCTTGGGGAGAAAGTATTGACCTTTCTTTAATGGCTTGGGTTTAGTTTCCACTGATGGCACACAGTGAAAGCTTTCTAAGCAGGCACTCCCAATAAAGTAGCCCTTGGTTTACCAAGGCCTTCAATGCATTGCAAAGTACAAGCAATCCTTTGAAACCACAGGAACTCATAACTAACAAGTTACAGACTGCCTATAATGTACTAGTCCTGAAACAGGGATATAGACAGTGAGGCAGTATGCATAAAATATTGAAAGTGCAAAATGTAAATGAATGGTTTCTAGATTTTATTTTGTTATTAACAAGGTTTACATCATTCCCTGGAGCCACCGACACAGCTTCCAAAAGCCAATGTCTCAAAAACAAAACAGTGCCAGCAGATATACTGTATACTAATCCCATACAGATTCAGAAGGTATACAGGGTCCCAATTCCACAGAATGATCTCATTTAGCGCATATGGGAAAAATTCTGCCATACAAGGGCTGTATCTCTTACACCATTTCTAAAAATATAAGAAATAGAAGCATGAACAGGTCCTTCGGCCTTACACGCTTGCTCTGACATTCAATTAAATAGCTGTTGATTTTTTACTTCAGAGCCTCTTTCCTGTACTAAACCCTTGATTCCCTTAATTCCATTAATTTTATTGTTAATATTTGCCTTCCAATACATATGATTCATATTTTTGCTGCAGATCACCGCTTGATTCTTCAAAATTCTTCAAAACCGCTTGAACAATGTTTAACTGTATATGCAATGACCTTTTTGAAGATAAGAGCATCTGTTAGAAAGGAATCCAGGCATTGCCCCTATGTGTCCCTACTTTACTGATTGAACATTGTACACAACCAAGTGATTAAACTCAAATTTTATGAGATTATTTCATTATAAGGCAACAGAAAATAATAATTAACATGATCCAAAACAATATTCTGGGAGGCACTACTGAATGAATATGGTGGCATCAGGACCTGAAATATATGGAAGTATATCGAACCCTCTTCCCTCACCAAGTCCACAGAGGAGAACATGCTCACCATGTTCACCTGTGAAATGAGAACTACAACATGGACTCTGTTTGAATCCACACATCATGTTCTAACACAGAAATATAGGCACATGATAAACACACTCATATAAACACATTTACATAGAAACATTCATACTCACACAAATTAGATTAATTGGTCATTTAAAATTGTCCTCTGAATAGGCTAGGGTTAACTTGGTGGGTTGCTGGCAGCACAACTCATAGTGCTGGAAGGGCCTGTTCTGCACTGTATCTCTAAATAAATATCATAAACAAAAACACATGTACGTTCAAATACACACTCACAGACAAAAATAACCCTGCCCATGCACATACAGTATGCCTCATATTTAAACAGGTGTGCACACAAACACATGGTCATACAAACACCAAGACCACCCTTCCTCTCCCTGGTTACACAACAGTAGGCACTCTTAAAACCAATACAGACACCAGAATCTTGAAATACTAACTTCTGAAAATTCATTTCAGAAGCAGGCAGAAAGCTCACTGGATGCTGGAAATCCAGAGCGACGCACACAAAACACTGGAGGAACTCAGCAGGTCAGGCAGTATCTATGGAAAGGAATAAACAGTTGATGTTTTGAGCCAGTCCTGATGAAGGGTCTTGGCCTGAAACGCCGACTGTTTATTCATTTCCATAGATTCCATAAATGATAGATATTCATTTCCAAACCTGCTGAGTTTCTCTGGCATTTTGTGTGAGAAAGCTCACTGAAGGAGGCCAATTCTGAGGATCTACAAAGGCTGCAATCAATGATTTTAGAAATATCATTAAACAGGAAAGACAACATAATCCCAATATGGACAAAATCGTCATACATTCCAAAATCCCATTCAAAGAATTTGGTATTTATAATGGATCATTCACAATCTCAGGACGTACCAAATTATCTATTATCTGATATGTCAATAGAGTTATTATAAGTCATGTGGAAAATTTGTCCATAGTAAGTTCCAACAATGAGTAGTGAGATAATATTGAGGTGTGCAAGGCTCCATGCCGCTCATTCTAACAAATTTCTACAGGAGCACCATCGAGAGTATCCTGTCTGGCTTCACCATTGTGTGGTACCAAAGTTGCAAAGCACTGGACTGCAAGACCGTACAAAGGATGATAAATACTGGCAAGAGGATCACTGGGATCTCCCCACTTTCTGTGACATCTACCAGGAGCATTGTGTACAAGGGGCACAATGCATTACTGAGGATCCCCACCACTCATGCCACAATCTCTTTGACCTACTACCCATCAGGAAGGAGGTACAAGAGCATCAGGACTAGGACTGGCACACTGGAGAACAACTTCTTCCCTCAGACTGTGATACTAATGAATACCCTGCTACCACCAAGATCTTGTCACTAGGACAATGAGTTGTTTACTGTTCACCTGTGCTGCACAACATGTACTTTGAATTATATTTTATAAACTTATTTATGGTAATATTTTGTTTTATATGCCGTGCATGATATATGTGCATGCATCATGGTCTGGAGGATCATTGTTTCACTTGATTGTAAATATGTACAGTCAGATGACAATAAACTTCAACTTGAACCTGATAATCTGATGGTTGAATACTGAGCCAGAATACCATGGTGAATTTCAAACACGACTGTGCCATCTTTTAAAAACATCTGAGGAGCATTCAGCAATCCAATTGAAGTCACAGTCATAACACTACAGCTTCTGACACTATAAACAACATCAGTGCTTGGTACAATGTGCCAACGCGGATTAAATATGTGGACGTGGTGGTTCAAAGGATCTGTTTCTATCTTCTATGACACTTTGAAAATAATATTCATGGCATATCATTGTAAACTGAATAATCATATGTGTCTGTCATCTACTCAATATGCAGAGATAATCTAGGCAAGTAGTTCCAAAATTTTTTAGGATTACCACCCCCTTGGCTGCAACACCACATACCCAGTGCTCCATTCTCCCTTTCCAGTTATTACATAAAAACTATAAAGAATTTTAATTTATAATGCACATTTGGGGGGGTGCTTTGGGGTTCTAACATTTAACAGTCATTCATTCTTCGCAGCACTTCTCTGTTTTCTTGGATGTTTGTAAAGAAAAAGAATTTCAGGATGTATATTGTATACATTTCTCTGACATTAAATGTACCTATTGAACCTATTGGAAGAAAATAGGAACTGCAGATTTAAAGAAGTGACAAATAATTGCAAAAATTATTCAAATCTTTGTTAAAGATACAAATAAAATTATGTATTTATTTAATTATAGTAAGAATGATTTTCATCAACAATTTTAGAGTGTACATTAGTAGTCCAATTATTCACTATGTCATTGCTTTTTCACCTTGCATTGAGATGGATGGTGCAGTGATATCAACATCTCAACATCAGGCTGAATGTCACTAAGAAGAAGTCTCAGATTCCATGTTCAGTAAATTTCAATGCTTTCAAAGAAGTTGAGTGTCTGCAATGAAACCACGCTCCACTAAATATGACATTGGAAAGGAAAGAAAGAACATCTTGACATTTTTTTTTCACAGTGCAGGATAGCATTCAGAGATTTCTCTCTGTAGCCAAATATCTTGATATGATGTTTTGAGCCATAGCTTCAGCTCAAAATCATTTTAGAGCAAGTTCAGTTCTTCCTCCATCCTTCCTGTTAATTCCTCATTGCAAGTATTTAGGAGTGGATTGTTACCCAGTCTGGAATTTGGATTGACAGACGATCCTGAGCTCACCCAGCTGGGCACAGTATAATTGAAGATCAACATCTGGTATTTTTTTCTCTTCAAACTCAGAGAAGCTTAGAAATTGGGAAAGGTTGTGACAGCTAGTTGCACTTAAATAGGGTTAACTGGACAGAAATATGGAGACAACTGATTTCACTTTGATAAGATTCACATCATTGCCTTGCAATTGAAGATTGATTTCATTAAAGTTTGCGAATAATTGTGACAAATGAGCAATGTCTTGCCTAATATTCTTGAGTTGATTACTGGATGAAGTATTTGAGTCTTCAAAGAATTTTAGCATAGTTTCAAAAAGCGTAAAAGTGTCTCAGACAGTTCCTTTTTGGGAACCATTAGACTGTGTGTAGCAGGAAGAGTTCAAACGGTTAACCATTCTCAAAACAAAGCTCTCAAAATAGTCGAGAATTGAAGGCATGAGTGTTGATTTTATTTACCACTGTGATAACAGTATTTAATGATTTGTGCAGCCGATCACCTTTTTGTGACAAGGTTGTCCATGAAACACACGATGAATGGTAAGATACAGCTTTTTTAAAGTAAGTAAGGTGGTGTCCTGTCATTGACAGTGCCCCAGCTGTTGCACAAGCAAGAATGTTGGTGAACAGAATGTCTTTCTCTTTGAAAAATTGTTCAACAACCCAAAATATTGATTCTCTCTTCGTATCTATTTCTAGTCCCCTTGCAATTAACAACTTTTGAACTATGCTTTCATCTTTTATGAAGTGAACATAACCAAGAAGCAAACATTCATTGCCTGGCAAAGTTGAATCATCCAACTCCAGAACAAATTCTGTTGTCCTAAGTATGTTGCAAATGTGTCCTCCACATCTATTCGTCTTTGACCAGAGTTGTTGCTGGACGGAATCACTTTAATTATTTGGTGTGGTGACTTATGAAAAACTGTACTCAGAACCTCCCTTACTGCTGGCAGAATCAGTTCTTCTCCAATTGTACGGGGCCTTCCATACTTAGCAAAGAGCATTGAAATGTTGTATGAAACACACAAAGTATCACTGTTTTGTTGTGAAGTGCTGGCAAGCATGTTTTGACGTGTCTTCCATTTCTGAAAGTTTTCACAAATGACTGAAAATAAACCAAGTTTTTGTTTTGTGTTATCAGAGTTTATTCTCTTAAAATGTTCAAGCAGCCTGGACAGTTTCATTGCCTCATTCGAACAAATTTTTTCTCACAGCAGACACACTGGCTGCTGTTGGTTGCTTGGTGCTAGTATAATTTGATATTTCAGATACTCCACACTGTACTGTCTACACTTCCTTTTCATTTGGTCTGCTTCTGCCATTTCCATTATGGATTAATGACCACGGTCAATCACCTATTATTTAAAAATCCAACTTCAAGTGTTGTGATCAATAAAGGGAAAAATTTTGACATCATCATAGCTCACGCAAAAACCAACTCTCTGCCAGAAGATACATAAAGTGGGGCAGCAGTACCTCAGTTGGGCCAGGGGCTAGTGAAATGTGATCAAGACCATTTGAAAGGTCAGATTCCAAACCTTACCCCATCGAATGCCATTCCCTAATTCACAGGAATTGCCATTGTGTGATTAGAATGTGGGAATCTTACAAGCTAACACTGTACTACAGTAGTGAATGGCAATAGTGTGTGGGCAGGGCCTGGAAATAACAGGATTTTTTCAGTCCAGTTTTCTCATAATATGCCAGTACAGAAGTGTCACATTGCTTTTTAACAACTCTATCGCATTTTGAGCAAAGTCTGAGAATGGTGAGTTAGCAAGAGATCAGGAATTATGTGATCATTGTAATCAATTATGAGACACTGAGGATCAAAGGCTTATAATAAATAACTCATTCCGTAAATTAAGCCTGTAATGTCTCAGCTGCCCCTCTTGCTACCGAGATCCCCAAACCACCACCCTGTTTATCTTTATTGCCCCCTTAGGAAGTTCCACAACCCTCAGGGAGACAATATCAGCCACTTTCTGAACCACTGATGAATATACAGACTTAACCCTAACATGGTTGACTCTGAACTGCTCTTAAAATGGGTCTGGTCATTTTGGACAATAACAATGATATCCACAGCATGAGAACAAGTAATGAAAAAGAGACAATTAAGTGCAGATCCTATAGCAATTAAGTTGTTCCAAGAGGAGTTTGAGATACAGTATTATGTGAAATCATTCATCAGGAAAATGCACAGATGTTTAAAAAAATTAAAAAGTGCATTCAAAACAAAACCCTTATTCTTACCATTGTAATTTCTTGCAGAACACTCTTGAAGAAACTTTCTCTACTGCCACAGTCTGAGGCTCAGTTTCAAATAGACATGATAGACCTTGAAGCAACACACACAAAATGCTGGTGGAACGCAGCAGGCCAGGCAGCATCTGTAGGAAGAAGTACAGTCGACGTTTCGGGCCAAGACCCTTCGTCAGGATTCATTACATTGACCTTGATCCTCATTACTTTGAAATGATCTCCCTAATTAGCTGCATTCATTCATCGAAAATGAAAAGTTCGAAGTAAATTTATTATCAAGATATACACAATATATGTCACTGTATGCTTTGTATGCAAAAATACAATGGAATCAATGAAAACCTACAAAGATGGACAAACTGTGTAGATTAGATAGATAGGGAGATAGATAAGACAAAGAACAGCAGTTGTCGAGTCCTTGAAAGTTGTGGAATCAGTTTCAGAGTTAAGGTGAGTGAAGTAACCCACACTGATTCAGGAGCCTGATGGCTGAAGGGTAATAACTGTTCCTGAACCTGGTGGTGTGGAACCTAAGGCTCCTGTACTTCCTTCCCTATGGTGACAGTGAGAAGAGCGCATGGCTTGGATGATGGGGGTCCTTGATGATGGATTCTGCTTTCTTGTGGCACTGCTCCTTGCAGATGTGCTCAATGGTGGGGAGGGCTTTTCCTGTGATGAATAGGTTGTATCCATCACTTTTTGTAGGCTTTTCTATCATTGTGCATTGCTGTTTCCATGCCAGGCTGTGATGCAAACAGTCGGGATAGTCTCCACTGTGCATCTATAGAAATGTGTCAAAATTATAAATGACGCGCCAAATCTTCGTAAACTTTCAAGAAAGAAGATGACCTGCCTTGCCCTCTTTGAAATGCCACTAATGTGCTGGTCTTAGAAGAGTTCTTCTGATATGGTGTTTAAAGTTACTGACTCTCTACCTCCAGTTACATAATGAGGACTGGCTCAGGGGCCTCTGGTTTCCTTCCCCTGTTGTGAATTATCAGCTCTTTGGTCTTACTGATGTCGAGTGAGAGGTTGTAACCATTCAACCAGATTTTCAATCTCTCTCCTATACTCTAATTCGTCACTACCTTTGATGTGGCCAGCAGTAGTGGTATCATAAATATGGTATGGGTGCAGTACTTAGCCACACAGTCATAAGTATAAAGTGAGCAGGGGGCTAAGCGCACACCTGTGCTGATGATGATTGTGGAGGAGATGACAATCCAAACTGACTGGGGTCTGCAAGTGAGGAAATCGAGGATCCAGTTGCACAAAGAGATATGAGGGTTAGCGGTTGAGAAAGAAACCATGTGAAAATTCAAGATTAGATTGATACGTGAAGGAACAAGAGATAAAAGGCTATAGGAACCAGCTGTGCAAATGTGATTAAGACCATTTGTGTGGTAGGAAACACCAATACAAATAGTTTGGCCTAGAGCGTTGTTTCCGTGCTGTAACTTCTAGAAGTAACCCTGCGGCTTGCCACTTAAAGTGTTGGATGCTTCCACTCCCATGTCACACTCTAAGCAATCAAAAACACCTACTGACAGGACAAAAGGAGGAAACTAACTTGGGGACTTGAAAGTAAAAACGTGTTTGTTATTTTTTACACACAAGAAAAAGTGAAGGACAAGCTTTTTGACCTGTTTGCTTCTAAATTCTGACAGGAAAAGTTGAAAACAAAGTAAAGTTATTTATAGATATTTATTAATATTTCTACACTCTTTCTCGCACCTCTCAAAGTGAGGCCTGAATTCTTATCTCTTTTCTAAATTAATTTGGCGAAAGATAAATTTAGATTTTAATCTAAAAAAAGGTGTCTGTTTATTTTGTAATTTATTCCAAAAAGTAATCTGCTTTTTTATATTGGTTGGTAACATTAGTGAAAGTGATGTTAATTCTCAGCAGGCAAAGGAATCAAGCTCTCCAAATTGTGAAGATGAAAATCTAAAGAAAAAATGCAGCTGCTGAGAAGGTTGCAGACACAATTTTGGCAAATGAGGTTGGTGTGGATAAGTAACTAACGACAGGCAAAGACATAATGGGCGGATAGTAGGAATCTTTTTCTCTATTAGAAGTGTTAATAACTAGAGGACACAAATTGGGGATGAGGAGGATAATATTTCAAGGAGGAACTGAGGAAGATTTTTATTTTCAGATTCAGTTTATTGTCATTTAGAAACCACAAATGCAATGCAGTTAAAAAATGAGACAACATTCCTCCAGAATGATATCACAAAAGCACATGACAAAACAGACTACACCAGAAAATCCACATAATGTTTGGCAATCCCCAATCCAGAGTCCGGAGAGGCTGCTGCGTATTAATATCGCGCTACCGTCTTAGCGTGTTCCCCAGAAAGTTCCACCAGACAAAACAAGACCAAAAACTAAAGCTGCAAGACCTGCACAAAATCACATAGTTACAACAGTGCAAACAATAGCATAACTGATAAAAAAACAGACCATGGGCACAGTAAAAATAGTCCAAAGATGTTAAAGGACTATAAGTTCAAAAGAAATCACCACACAGTTTCCACAAGTCCTCAGGGTCCTGACAGACTCATCATCCCATGCCGGCGGCAGAAGGGAGTACCCCCGCTATGGACTTCCACGGCGCCACCTGACTCAGCCTCATAGACGCAGCACACAATGGAAGCTCCTTCGAACCCAGCCTTGCAGACGCAGCACACACCGAAAGTGGACTCCGAGTCCGTCGAACCTCCGAGCCGACAACCATCCCCTCTGGCACAGCTTCTCCGAGCACCATCTTCTGCCGAGCATATTAAGATGGTCCCGCCAACGGCTATCGGCAACGCGACCCCGAGGACTGGGGGCCTGTTCTTCCCAGCAGAGTCCCGGACCTCACAGCAGCAGCAGCAACGAAGAAGGTCTTTCTGGAGATTTCCCGATGTTCCTCGGTGCTCCCACGTCCATTTTCAATCGATTATGATTGCGCACGGCACCCCACTTCACAAATAACAGATAATCAGCTCCGGAGTGGCCACTGCAAGCTGTGTCGCGCCACCATCTTGGATTTAATTTTACCCAGTTTTGTGGTAGGAATCTATAATCACTCTGCCTGAATGGATGGTGGAATTGCTATCACATCATTAAGTATCTAGATAAACACTTGACTTGCCTGGGCATAAAAGGTTACAGACAAATTGCTGTAAATGGGATTAGAGTAGATGGATAATTTATGGTAGGCATAGATGCAATGGGCTAAAGAGGTGGTTTCTTTACAATTTGATTATATTTTGATATGTTGTTCAAGGAGGAATCTTCTATCTGGTTTGTTGAATAGACAACCTGCTACCTGCCCTATTCAAACCTTTTTGGCCATCTAGATAGAACATAGAACATTATAGCACAGTACTGGTCCTTTGACCCACAATGTTGTGCCAACCTTTTAATCTACTTTAAGATTAATCTAACCTTTGCTCCTTCGTAACCCCCCCCCCCTTTTTTATCATCCACATACCTATCTAAGAGTTTTTTAAATGCCCCTAATATATTTACTTCTACTACCACCCCTGGAAGGCCATACAATGCTTTCATCACTCTCTGTGTAAAAAAGAATTACCTCTGACATCCGCTACCCATATTGCCATTCAGAAGCCCCCAACATGTCTGTAGGCAATTGTAGCAGTATAGAATAATGAAATTAGTTCCTTCATGAGGTGATCCAAAATCCAGACCTTGTCTTAAATAAAAGCACAAAATGCTGACATATCTTTAGCTTGAAATGTTAACTTCATCTCCCTTTCTAAAGATGTTGCTTGACCTTCTATGTGTTTCCAGCATTTTCAGATTTTCAGCATCAACAGATGCTGAAGTTAGAAGCAAAGTATTATCTACTCTTCCTATACCCCTCAGACTTCGGTCAGGCCAGTCTTCAGCTTTCTCCACATCAAAAGAATAAGCCCTGTCTATCCAGTCTCTCTGTATAGGTGAAAGGGTGAAAGGTTTCATTCCAGGCAACAAGCCAGTGAACCTCCGCTCCACCTTCTCACAGTTGGAGAAATTTGTAGAAATGCATCCTTTTATTGCATGCACGACATGCAATATGCCAGTGCATGCCCCTTGTGCTTTCTATCTAAAATTCAATTCTATCAACCTCTCTATGTGCAGCACATTACATTCTTCCGTGCACGGAACTGGAGGTGAATTTCCAGCCTGCCAGTCTAAAACAAGTATGACAAATTGATATATTAATTCACTATGAGGTCAAACACAGAAGTGGAAACAAGATTATAGAGAGAAAGTAGGGGTGGGGAGAGAGACGGAGATAAAATAGACAGTACAAAAATTCTGAGAGATTCTTTAACAATAATTCTAAAGGCAGCTGGAGCAGCAAGATTCATGGCATTTGTACAAGTGAAGGACAGAGAAACACATTGGGATGGAGTACTGGAAGAGGCTACAGACAAAGGGAAGGATTCAAACACAAGGATGAGACTTGTAGATTAATCTGGTAGATGCTCAGAAATTAATGTTGACCATTCAAGGCAAGAATAATCATGGAGTGATTCTTGGTGAGGAATTGCTTTCAGCTATTGGATATGCTGAGGGTATATGTTGGTAGAACAGTCAGAAAAGCTTCGTTCAAGGTTTGTCTGGAAGTGATATGGGTACAGGTGTGGCACTCAGCAGAAAATGGGCAGCAGTTGGTGCAGACTCAAGTAAAACTACAGAGATAGAACTGGTTGGGCTCAGTTTGGGACACAAAATTGTGCACAAACGGAGAAGGATTTCCTGAATGATACATATATTTCACTGGAGGTCAAAATCTATACTGGGCAAAAAGATATAAACAAGAAAAAATGAAAACTATGAGAGAGTTATCTAAATTGACCTGATGTATAAAGCATTTTTGTGACAGTGACATTTAATATTAATCTGCAATAGCTAAGTAAAATATTAGTTTATTTATTTTTCAAATCCAATAAAGAAACAGATATTTATTTTTAAAAATATATAAACCGCTTGGTATATTCACTGATTCTTTGCAAATGGGAAGGGCCCATGCTCAATGAATCAGAACAGGAATCACTGACACAGCTCTTAGTTGAGAAGTTGAAATGTTGCCTGACCACTCACCTTGCTATAAACTTAGGAAAAGGAACATCTTATCCATCACTTTAAATATGCCCAAGGACTTGGCCTCCACAGCCATCTGTGGCAATGAATTCCACAGATTCACCATCCTTTGGCTAAAGAAATTCCTCCTCATCTCTGTTCTGAAAGGATGTCCTTCTATTCTGAGGCTGTGCCCCCGATCCTAGGCTCTCCCACTATTGGAAGCATCCACTCCACATCCATTGTGTGCAGGCCTTTCAATATTCATTAGGTTTCAATCAGATAACCCCTCATTCTTCTAAACTCTAGTGAGTACAAGCACTGAGCCATCTAACACAGGAGAATGGGATTGAGAGGGAAAATAAATCGGCCATGATCAAATGGCAGAGCAAACTCGATGGACCAAATGGCTTAATTCTGCTTTTATGTCTTGTGGTTTTATGGTCTATAACCTCAAAGTCATGGCCAAATGGCTAATACTGATGCCTTAATCAACCATTAAACCAGGTCCAAACTTAAGTTTAATTACATACACAGGGCATAAATGCAATGAGAATTAGCTATCTGCAGCTGTGTAAATTATACATAATTTACATGCACCCAAAAATAAAACTAATGACACTAATGCAAGTTGAGAGAAAGAAAAATATAGTCCAAGATAGTGTCAGGGTTTTTCAGGTCAGTTCAAGGATCTAAAGACAATGGGAATAAAGCTATTGTTGAACCTTGAGGTGTGGGACTTTAGGTTTGAGAAAAGGGAAGGGCCAGATGGTGGGGGTCCCTATTGGTGGATGCAATCTTCCTGAGATGTCACTTTTTGTCAATGTTCCTGATGGTGGAGGGATCTGTAGTTGCAATGTAACTGGCTAAGTCCACTACTCTTGTGTCCCTGTCCTTTGGAGTTTCTATACCAGGCCATGTTGCAAACCAATCAGAATGCTTTCCACTCCACACCTGTTAGAGTCTATAACAACACGCTGGATCTCCCGAAGCTTCTTAGAAAGCGCGGACACTAGTGTGCCTTCTTCACAGTTGTGTCTATGTGCTGGATAGATCCTCCAAGATGTTGGCCCTCGGGAACTTGAAGCTGCTCACTCACTGGAGACCCTTCAATGAGGGTTGGACAGGGGGCTATGCATGCAGCCCTGAGGTGTGACTCTGTTGATTGTCAGTGAGATGGAGATGAGGTTTCATACTGATTGCAGTGTCCCAGTGAAGAAATTGAGGATACAACTGCAGAGGGAAATACAGAGCCCAGATCTGGGAGCTTGATGATAAGTTGTGAGGGGATGATGTGGTTGAATGCCAAGCTGTAGTCAATAAGCAAAAGTCTGACCTATGTGGACACCACTGTGATAAGCTTGCTGTGCACAATTTGAAAGTTGGATTTCCTTACTTACAACTGTGACTGCACTTAAAAAATAATTGATAAGCTATAAATCATTATGGGGCATCCTGGAGTCAAGGCATATGGCATTGACTTACTGAGCACCAGCAGGTTCACCTACCTGGGCAGCATCATTCTGCATGATAGTGGGACCAAGGACAACATTCAGTGCAGACTCAGCAAAGCTAGAAACATCTTCAAATCAATGAGCAACATATGGAGATCAACCAAGTACTGTGTCCACACCAAGGTGAAGCTGTACCAGAGCTGTGTTCTGTCCACACTGTCACGTACCCTGTGACCGGGTTTAAGAACCAGCAGAAATGGAAAACACTTTGGAGTCTGGTATTACTATGAACTAATAGTGTTTATTAGTAACTAAGCAATACAGTAATATAAATGCAAATATATTGAACAGGTTAGCACTGAGATATATACATACATGTGTGGAAATAGGAACAAAACGAGGCTCTTTCAAACCTAGGGGTAAATGGATAAAGTCTTACTATATTGAAGAGAGTTCAGTTCAGTTTGTGGTATTTACTTGAGTTGAGTTGGAGAGAGAGAGATAAATTTGTAATCCAAAGGCATATGTTGTGAGAAGGCAATTATGTCGATATTCCAAAATAACAATAGCAGTAGGTTTTGTCTCCGAAGTTGTTCCACTCCACACACGAAGTATCACCGACAATGATCTTCAGTGAATATCCTTTCAACACAAGTGGTACTACACCCAAATTCAGCTACGGGTCATCCCAAAGTGGTGGTCACAGGATACTCAAACAGAATCCACGTTTGGATTATCACCAACATTATCACTGAGGTACCATCTTCAAATGGTAAAACTACCAACCCCGGCCAGGATTATCACACACGGGTAGATTCCACAAGGTTACCTCAAACACACAACTGTGATAGCCACTTATCCAGTTCCAGGACATACGAAGTAACTCCTACAGTGATTTGCCACAGGGGAGCCTTTCTTCAGTGAACTACCACACCCAAACAAGGGTAACACACAAGTGGTATTCACAAAGGTTTCCCCCTCACCAGAGAACCCACTCCTGTGGATTAACTATGTGACAGTCACACCTTCGTATTCGAATGGAACTCAAAACTCACCCTTACGGGCTACAGAGGAGAGAGTCCAAACAGTGACCTCTTTGTCGCTAGGTTTCTTCTGTTTCAAACCTTCTTCTCCCCTCTTCTCTTCCTTTAAAGTCACCGAATGTGACCACAAAACAAAGGTGACCATTCTTCTGAGGTAGAGTTATCAACCCAGGCCAGGGTTGGACACACAAATAACTCCCCACCGGTCACACCTTTTCTGCACTGCGAGAGCCGCTGATCAATTTCCCCAAATCGATCCTCCAAATCCCCTACCTTCCTGTGGGTACAACAAGCTTATTCAGTCTCCAAAACCGTGTGTGTCTGGGTCCAGCAGCTGACCTGGTATTTATTTCAGCATGCTGAACACCAGCTGTCCATCAACCTGCTCCGCCCTCCTCTCTCCGTACGACTTTTTTACAATCAGGCAAGTGACCTCGGGAAAAGGTAAACAAGCTGGCAGTTCCTCTCTCTCTCTCTCTCTCATTGCACTGGACACCTCCCTCTCTCTCTCTTAATAGCAGCACAGTTCATAGGGTCTATTCTGGACCCCATTTCAAACTAGGTTTACCCATGACCACACTCTTGTACATGTCAGAATGCTGGTGCATGACAGAGAATGACCTTGTCAAACTGTCGTCATCCCACACCATGTGTCTCAGAAGATCCTCCATATTTTCTGGCCAAGAAAGATCTCCAAGCACGTCCTACTCCTTCTGCTTCGCTGAGAGGATATGGCCACAATCATTGCGAGGAAATGTTGGAGATGGATTGTGCACGTGATGAAAAGAGAAGCCAATTCCATAATTCCATTGTCAAGGCACTACTTTATTGGACTCCCGAAGGGCAGAGGAAGCACTGGAGACCAAAGACAACTTGGCAGCATACCATAGAGGCAGAGGCGAGGACCCTGAACCACATCTGAGACACAATAGAGAAGATGGCTAAGGAAAGACTGAGATGGAGGACCTTCATTGCTGCCCTAAATGCCAACAGCGTAACAGGCATTTGATTGATTGATTGATTGATGGAGTCAAGACATGATAGATTTCACATTTAATTTACCAGTCAACAATTCTTTCAATTCTATCTCCCAGTGGACGTACTGAGTGGTGAATTTGTACTTTGACTTGAAACACTTTTATTCATTATGTTCACCCTGATTCCACCCCCATACCTCCCACCCTACACAAAAGCATCACTTCCAAAGCAGTACAGAGTCAATTATAGATCGGTAATCAATCCATCACATCTCTTAACCATCTCTGATCTATGGTGAACACTCCAAATTCTCCAGACTTTTTCAAGACATCGCTCATCCTTTGAATCATTCCGGTGAATCTTTTCTGTATTCTTTCCAAGGCCTTCACATTCTTCCTAAAGATTTGAAACAAGACTTACATCAATACTTCATTAATAGATTAACCAATATCTTATACAGGTTTGGTATACTTTTTTTTTGCAGCCCAGTTATTTCCTTTCTGTTAGGGCCTTAAAAATTAGCTCTACTTCTCTTTCTACAAATGCATCACGAGTGTTTCCAACATTGTTTTTATTCTAGATTTCCAGCAGCTACAGCTTTTATTTTGTTTATCTACTTGGTTCAATAACGTTCTCAACCTTTTCCCTTTTCCCTTTAGACTTGTATCTTACATTGACGTTGCTTTTTCCACCTGCCAAAATGTTTCTCTTCTCACTTTGCTAAGTTAAATTTGAATTGTTATGTGCCTGTTGATTCTATTGGTCAATCCTCACTGTTACTATACTTCTAAAGGATGATCTGTTAGTAGTTACAAACATTTATTTAATTAACACAATTTGAGGTGATTTTTGATCAAAATAAACAATAATGATTAGTGATTGGGTGTCTAAGTATGGCTGGAAGAGATCGTTTCTGAACAAATTGAAATCCAGGTTTGTTGTCAGGATGTTTCCTAGCAACCAGACTCTCAGTTTATCTACAGTGCCTATTTCATAATGGGTGCTTTTAAATTTATCTTTCAGTATTTCAAAAGATTGGCCTCCGTGCATTGCTGTTTGCCATTTAGATTTATCGATGGATATGAGGCACCAAAAACCTGTTACATAATATCATAGATACTGCAGTTCAGTGGTTGTGTTATTGGAACAGTAATCCAGGGAACTGGGCTAAAGTCTGAGACATCTAGGTTCTGATCCTGCTACGGCTACGTGGAATTTAAATTCAATTACTTAAGTAAGCCTGGAATTAAAAAGCCAATACCAGGAATGTGACCAGATGCCCTTATATTCCAACTGATTTATTAATATCCTTTAAGGAAGAAAATCTGGTGTCCTTGCCCAGTTTGACTGCAGACTGCTATTGCCTTTTGAAACGCTTCTCTAACTGCTCAGTTGCATACAAATAAAGAAGTGCTATAATAAATCACATGATATAACAAAGGTACATTGCAAGTCAGTCTTAGAAATGACTCATTGCAGAGTTGTCCCTCAGACTAGTTAAGCTGAAATGGTCACAGTCATCAGATTGGATCTAAACAGACAGCATTCCAGAGGTGGAGATGCATTACAGGTACTTGGCATTGACTCCCAAACCCCATTCAATTCTAAGATATCTGGTCAAATAAGGAAATCTCCTCTTAATTTCCACTTCTTCATCTCCCACAACTTTAGAATTAGTGCCTCAACGTCACAGTAAGTAAAATCTACTCTGGGCAGGGATTTCAATGTTTGCCACCAAAGTGGGCCACTGCATAAGATGTAGCTGCTGAATGGCAACAGAACCAACACCACTCAGTAGGGTTGTGGGGGACCATGTCCTATTGCCACACTGAGGACATCATTATATGATTTGGATAGATCTGATCTGGCAGCTCAAACTAGGTATCTGTGTGACACTGCAAAATACTAATAAGTGGATATAAATAGTTCATAACATGGAATATTCTTCACTGTACCCTTGACTATAAGCCACTATTGAGAACATCATACCTACTACCAGCTGTACCTAAAATGAGATGCCAGCTTGTCAAAGCTACAACACAGAATTAGGTACATGTTAATCAGTAAATACTACTTGCTGTAGACAGTGTCAAGTCTTTCAAAAGTAATTAATCAGATTAAAGCTCTACAATCTTGCATTCATCTAGTGATGAATTTAAATAACTAGTGGGAGAAGGAGGTTCCTTGATCCCCTTTCTCAATGATGTTGGCTATCATGTCCTCCCCCTCAATCCGTAAATCTGCTTTTTGGTTCCCTAAATGATTCTAACGCCTCCTCATACTACTCATATTTATACAAGACTTTTTGATTCTACATAATCCATCTGATTTCCTAGTTCTTATTTCTTATTTCCTTTTTACTTCCTTTTTGATTCTTATTTTCAGCCTAATTTCCACGTTATCAAACTGACAATCTTCATGCATTTCTTCTCCTGCATCAGTTTGCCATCTCTCAGAATATCAAGTAATCCTCTCCACAGATGCTGCCTGACCTCCAGCATTTTGTGTGTATTGATCTGGATGACGTAAATAACAACCATTGGATAGGTACATGGATAGGAAAAATTTAGGGATATCAGCCAAACACAAACAAATAGGACGAGCTTAGGTGGATACCTTGGTGAGCATGGATGAGTTGGGCCAAAGTGCTGTATTACTCTATGACTCTATAACTATTGGCTTCGGTGATGCTAATGTTCCTCTCTTCAGGGAATGGACCTAAGCTGGACCTAAACCCGATTCTATTGTGGATCAATTACAGTTTTACCTTTCAAGTTCTTGATTTCAGGTATTTCTTGCTAGTAAAATATTTTTACTCCAGTTTACCCCTGGTCCTTTTCCAGAGTCAATCTGAACACCGTGATACTCGACCAGCTTCATTCCCTACAACTATATCCATCCATCGACGTCCGGTATCTGGAAAAGCAACAAAAATCCTTCTGGTGCAGATGCTGGAAACTAGGTAGACCTGAAACCTTGGCTGTTTTTTTCTCTACAGGTATTGCAAGACTTGCTGAGTATTTCCTGCATTTCTGTCTTTATTTCATGGTCCTTCCTTTGATCTGTTAAAACTATCCTCCTGAATAAACCAGCAATATAATACTACAATACATATACAGACCCTTTGAGCCATCCATTCATGCTGACCTGTTTATTCTGCTTAGTCCCATCTGCCTGTATCCGGACCATAACCCTCCAGATCCCTCTCAACCATGTACCTATCCAAACTTCTCTTAAATGTTTCAGTTGAACCCATATCCACTACTTCCACACATTCTCCTACCATCCAGGGAATTAAGTCCTAACCTGTTCAACCTGTCCATATATTTCAGGTTCTCAAGCCCCAGCAATATCCTTGTAAGTTATAGTGAATGCACTCTTTCAACCATTCCTGTAGGTAGGTGACCAGAATGACACACTATACTCCAAATTTAGCTTCACCAGCATCTTATACAACTCCTGTACTCAGATTAATGAAGGCCAATATTCCAAAAGCTCTCTTTATGACTCCATTTACCTGTTACACTACTTTCAAGGAATTGTGGATTAATATTCCCAAACCCCTTTGTTCTACCGCATTCCTTATTTCCCTACCATTCACTGTGTAAGTGCCACCCTAGTTTATCCTGATCAAATGCAATTCCTCACATTTGTCTGCATTAAATTCCATGTGCTATTTTCAGCTCATTTTTCTAGCTGGTTCAAATCATGCTGCAAGCTTTGATAGCATTCTTCCTCATCATCTATACTCCCAGCCTTAATGTCATTGCAAAAGCTCCCCCTTCTTTCCCTGAGTTCTCTGACCTACATTAGGATGATCAGAGTTTCCAATGATCATTAAACTTTAGTCCTTGCACATTGTAATTGCCCTGCAGATTTTCAATTTAATACGGTTTCCATTAGTTAGTGGGCTGTGAGTGCACCCAAAAGAGTAATGTAACTCATTTTTTCCAGACACGTAGATTGTATCTTAATTAATCAAAAACATCCGCTTTCTCCATCAGTGCACTATACTCCTTCATCAATACTGTCACATGCTCTCCCCACTTATCTTTCCTGAACAATTTGTATCCAGGAATATTTTGCACCTAGTGTTATTGTGTTTTGACCCAGATCTCCATAATTACCATGACAACATAATTTGTGTTGAAGCTCACCATATTCTGTATTTACAGACGCAGACACTAAAAGTTTCTTAGATTTTCTCTATTCCGTCCAAGTTGAATTGCATCTAATTCTTATTTCTTATTATCCCACCCAATGTTAAATGAAAATGAATACTCTATTCTAATTTCACACCCTGATTCTCAGTCAGCTTCCAAATTAATTGGTGGAATTCTTCATTAAGATGGAGAGTGACATAGTTAATTCAGAAACAAAGGTTCTGAACTTAAAGAAGGGTAACTTTGAAGGTATGAGACGTGAATTAGCTAAGATGGACTGGCAAATTATACTTAAAGGGTTGACGGTGGATATGCAATAGCAAGCATTTAAAGATCACATGGATGAACTACAACAAATGTTCATCCCTGTTTGGCAAAAGAATAAACCAGGGAAGGTAGTGCACCTGTGGCTGACAAGGGAAATTAGGGATAGTATCAATTCCAAGGAAGAAACATACAAATTAGCCAGAAAAAGCGGCACACCTGAGGACTGGGAGAAACTCAGAGTCCAGCAGAGGAGGACAAAAGGCTTAATTAGGAAAGGGAAAAAAGATTATGAGAGAAAGCTGGCAGGGAACATAAAAACAGACTGTAAAAGCTTTTATAGATATGTGAAAAGAAAAAGATTGGTTAAGACAAATGTAGGTCCCTTACAGTCAGAAACAGGTGAATTGATCATGGGGAACAAGGACATGGCAGACCAATTGAATAACTACTTTGGAGCTGTCTTCACTAAGGAGGCCATAAATAATCTTCCGGAAATAGTAGGGGACTGAGGGTCTAGTGAGATGGAGGAACTGAGGGAAATACATGTTAGTAAGGAAGTGGTGTTAAGTAAATTGAAGGGATTAAAGGCAGATAAATCCCCTGGGCCAGATGGTCTGCATCCCAGAGTGCTTAAGGAAGTAGCCCAAGAAATAGTGGATGCATTAGTGATAATTTTTCAAAACTCTTTAGATTCTGGATTAGTTCCTGAGGATTGGAGGGTGGCTAATGTAACCCCACTTTTTAAAAAGAGAGGGAGAGAGAAACCGGGGAATTATAGACCGGTTAGCCTGACATCGGTGGTGGGGAAAATGCTAGAGTTGGTTACCAAAGATGAGATAACAGCACATTTGGAAAGAGGTGAAATCATCGGACAAAGTCAGCATGGATTTGTGAAAGGATAATCATGTCTGATGAATCTTATAGAATTTTTTGAGGATGTAACTAGTAGAGTGGATAGGGGAGAACCAGTGGATGTGGTATATTTGGATTTTCAAAAGACTTTTGACAGGGTCCCACACAGGAGATTAGTGTGCAAACTTGAAGCCATATTAGTGTGCAATACCATATTGGGGGTATGGTATTGATGTGGATAGAGAATTGGTTGGCAACCAGGAAGCAAAGAGTGGGTATAAATGGGACCTTTTCAGATTGGCAGGCGGTGACTAGTGGGGTACCGCAAGGCTCAGTGCTGGGACCCCAGTTGTTTACAATATATATTAATGATTTAGACGAGGGAATTAAATGCAGCATCTCCAAGTTTGCAGATGACATGAAGCTGGGCGGCGGTGTTAGCTGTGAGGAGGATGTTAAGAGGATGCAGGGTGACTTGGATAGGTTGAGTGAGTGGGCAAATTCATGGCAGATGCAATTTAATGTGGATAAATGTGAGGTTATCCACTTTGATTGCAAGAACAGGAAAACAGATTATTATCTGAATGGTGGCCGATTAGGAAAAGGGGAGGTGCAACGAGACCTGGGTGTCATTGTACGCCAGTCATTGAAAGTGGGCATGCAGGTACAGCAGGCAGTGAAAAAGGCAAATGGTATGTTGGCATTCATAGCAAAAGGATTTGAGTACAGGAGCAGGGAGGTTCAGGGAGTACAGTTAGACGAGAAGCTAGACTGGACTGCCAACACAGATGCCTTGTGCAGGAAGGCACAGAGTCGACTGTACTTCCTTAGAAGGTTGGCGTCATTCAATGTCTGTAGTGAGATGCTGAAGATGTTCTATAGGTCAGTTGTGGAGAGCGCCCTCTTCTTTGTGGTGGCGTGTTGGGGAGGAAGCATTAAGAAGAGGGACGCCTCACGTCTTAATAAGCTGGTAAGGAAGGCGGGCTCTGTCGTGGGCAAAGTACTGGAGAGTTTAACATCGGTAGCTGAGCGAAGGGCGCTGAGTAGGCTACGGTCAATTATGGAAAACTCTGAACATCCTCTACATAGCACCATCCAGAGACAGAGAAGCAGTTTCAGCGACAGGTTACTATCGATGCAATGCTCCTCAGACAGGATGAAGAGGTCAATACTCCCCAATGCCATTAGACTTTACAATTCAACCGCCAGGACTTAAGAACTTTTTAAAAGCTATTATTAATGCTTTTGAGATAGTGATTTAGATGCATATCATATTTTTTACTGAGTTAAGTATTGTATGTAATTAGTTTTGCTACAACAAGTGTATGGGACATTGGAAAAAAGTTGAATTTCCCCATGGGGATGAATAAAGTATCTATCTATCTATCTATCTATCTATCTACTGCAGTTGTACAAGGCCTTGGTGAGACCGCACCTAGAATGGTCTCCTAATCTGAGGAAAGACATTCTTGCCATAGGGGGAGTACAGAGAAGGTTCACCAGATTGATTCCTGGGATGGCAGAACTTTCATATGAAGAAAGACTGGATCGACTAGGCTTATACTCGCTGGAATTTAGAAGATTGAGGGGGGGATCTCATTGAAACGTATAAAATTCTAAAGGGATTGGACAGGCTAGATGCAGGAAAATTGTTTCCGATGTTGGGGGAGTCCAGAACAAGGGGTCACAGTTTAAGGATAAAGGGGGAGCCTTTTAGGACCGAGATGAGGAAAAAATTCTTCATGCAGCGAGTGGTGAATCTGTAGAATTCTCTGCCACAGGAAACAGTTGAGGCCGGTTCATTGGCTATATTTAAGAGGAAGTTAGATATGGCCCTTGTGGCTAAAGGGATCAGGGGATATGGAGAGAAAGCAGGTAGAGGTTTCTGAGTTGAATAATCAGCCATGATCATACTGAATGACGGTGCAGGATTGAAGGGCCGAATGGCCTACTCCTGCACCTATTTTCTATGTTTCTATGTTACAATACTCCAGGTGTGGTCTCACCAGGGCCCTGTACAATTGCAGAAGGACTTCTTTGCTCCTATACTCAACTCCCCTTGTTATGAAGGCCAACATGCCATTAGCTTTCTTCACTGCCTGCTGTACCTGCATGCTTACGTTCAGTGACTGATGAACAAGGACACCTAGATCTCATTGTACTTCCCCTTTTCCTAACTTGACACCATTCAGATAGTAATCTGCCTTCCTGTTCTTGCCACCAAAGTGGATAACCTCACATTTATCCACATTAAACTGCATCTGCCATGCATCTGCCCACTCACCCAACCTGTCCAAGTCACCCTGCATTCTCCTAGCATCCTCCTCATATTTCATACTACTACCCAGCTTTGTGTCATCTGAAAATTTGCTAATGTTACTTTTAATCCCTTCACCTAAATCATTAATGTATATTGTAATTAGCTGCGGTCCCAGCACCGATCCTTGCGGTACCCCACTTGTCACTGCCTGCCATTCTGAAAAGGACCCATTAATCCCTACTCTTTGTTTCCTGTCTGCCAACCAATTTTCTATCCATGTGAGTACCCTTCCCCCAATACCATGTGCTTTAATTTTGCCCACTGATCTCCTATGTGGGACCTTATCAAAGGCTTTCTGAAAGTCTAGGTACACTACATCCACCGGCTCTCCCTTGTCCATTTTCATAGTTACATCCTCAAAAAATTCCAGAAGATTAGTCAAGCATGACCTCCCCTTCGTAAATCCATGCTGACTCAGACCGATCCTGTTACTGCTATCCAAATGTGCCGTCATTTCATATTTTATAATTGACTCCAGCATCCTCCCCACCACTGATGTCAGGCTAACTGGTCTATAATTCCCTGTTTTCTCTCTCCCTCCTTTCTTAAAAAGTGGGATAACATTAGCTATCCTCCAATCCTCAGGAACTGATCCTGAATCTATAGAACATTGGAAAATGATTACCAATGCTTCCACGATTTCTAGAACCACCTCCTTAAGTACCCTGGCATGCAGACCATCAGGTCCCAGGGATTTATCGGCCTTCAGTCCCATCAGTCTACCCAACACCATTTTCTGCCTAATGTGAATTTCCTTCAGTTCCTCCATTACCCTAGGTCCTCTGGCCACTATTACATTTGGGGGATTGTCTGTATCCTCCCTAGTGAAGACAGATCCAAAGTACCTGTTCAACTTGTCTGCCATTTCCTTGTTCCCCATAACCAAAGGATTGGTTGTGGACTTCAGGAAGGAAAGTCGAGGGAACACACGCCCATCCTCATTGAGGAATCAGCAGTGGAAAGAGTGAGCAGTTTCAAGTTCCTGTTTGTCTGAAAATCTATCCTGGATCCAACATATCAATGTGCAATTACAAAGAAGGAGTTTGAGAAGACTTGATATATCACCAGAGACCCTCACAAATTTCTACAGATAAACCATGGTGAGCATTCTAACTGATTGCATCACGGTTTGGTGTGGAGGGGCCACTGCACAGAATGAGGAAAAGCTGCAGAAATTTGCATACTCAGCAAGGGCACTAGCCTCCCCAGCATTGAGGACATCTTCAAATGCCAATGCCTCAAAAAGGTGGCATCCTCATTAAGGACCTCCATTACCAGGACATGAAGACACTCATTGATACCATCAAGGAGAAAGTACAGGAGCCTGAAGACACACAACAACTTCGAAACAGCTTCCTCCTCTCTGCCGTCAGAATTATGAATGGACTATGAACACACATACACAACCTCAGTATTTTTTAATTGCTCTCTTTTTGCATTACTTATTTATTTTAATCATACTATATATATAGTAACTTATACTTTTTATTATATATTGCAATGCACTGCTGCCATAAAACAAAATATTTCACAACATATGCCAGTGATATTAAACCTGATTCTGATTCTGAATTCAACAGTTCAGGCAGCATCAATGGAGAGGACAAAACAGTCAACATTTCAGGCTGAGACCTCAAGATTTCCTGCATCTACTAACTTCTTATGCCTGGGATATATTCCATATTATTAAATCCTATAACTGTAGCTCAGGAACATACGAGGGGTGATTGATAAGTTCGTGGCCTAAGGTAGAAGGCGTCAATTTTAGAAAACCTAGCACATTTATTTTTCACCCTCCCCTAGAGTTGCCACCACGTCCTCGTGGACCTCCCTGGGTGATTAGCCCTTGAGACCGAGGTAGCGGATGACTGCACGAAGGCCGATGTCCATTTTCTCAGACAGTGCTTACTTGCAATTTTCAATTATCTGAAACAGAAATACTATAAACTTCAAACTTTCTGCATAATCACTCAAAGAGTTGAACTGCACGTGCATGTAACAAGAGCTATATAACTCATCTCCTTCTACCTTAAGCCACTAACATCAATCACCCCTGCTGTGGACCACTTTCTGGAGGTCCAAGACGCCAGCTTCTACAAAGAAGGGATCCGTATGCTCCACGACCACTGGACTAAGTGTGTAAATGTAGGAGGGAACTATGTTGAAAAATAAATGTGCTAGGTTTTCTAAAATTGACTCATTCTACCTTAGGCCATGAACTTATCAATCACCCTCGTGTACTGTATCATTATCAAAACCACAGCAATACCACTATACCATGGACCTCCAACAAAAATCATAAGCTTCGGAATACAGCTTGTAAGTACACAACAGAGCAAATGCCTATATATATAGGCCAACTGTGAGCTCTTGATAAGTAAAACATCGCCACCTCCTGGAAAGTTTTTAAACTTTTCTTCTTTCTTGCTATCACACGTTTCAAATTGGAATAGCACTGGAGAACTTTTCCTTCCTGACTTACTCTTCTCTCTTCATCTGATAGATTTCCATATCATCCCTTTGTAAAAGAGAATGCAATTGAAGTTTTTGAAAAACTTTTATCAGATGGATTTTTAAAAAATTTTCTGGGTGGTGGTGTAGAAGTGAAATTTGTTCACATCACCAAATAAGCTGGTTAAGAATCTGATTCACGGGGTTGTGATAAATGACGTTTTGAATGAAAACAAGGAATTTGAGTTAAAATTGTTCACAGTCTCATGACACCTGGAAAATGAAGTACTTTTGAAGTGTAGTCACAGTTCTAGTGTAGGAGCGGCTCAATTACTAACAAACAGCAAGCTCCCACTATTAGCAATATATGCAAAAAGCACTCATGGGGCTTCGTGAGAATGTGTGATCAAACTAACATTGGCACTTACTTGCATAAGGGGCTATTCAGAGAATTGACCAGATAAAGCTATGTTCTGAGGAGGAGATGGAGATCGAGAGACAGAGAAGTTTAATAGCTGAGCTGGAGAATTCCAGAACCTAGAGTTAAGGCATGGCAATGATGAAGTGATGAAAACAGCTCAAAGTTCAAAGTAAAATTTATTATCGGAGTATATCTATGTCACCACATACCACCCTGAGACTCTTTTTCCTGTGGGTATACTTAGTAAATCTATAGAAAAGTAGCTGTAAGCAGGATCAACGCACAACAAATAGTGTGGATGCAAATATAAATAAATAGCAATAAATAACGAGAGCTTGAAATGACAAAATAAAGAGTCCTTAAAGTGAGACCATCAGTTGTGGGAACACCAGAACTATGAGTGTAACTCTTTTGTTCAAAAGCCTGATGGTTGAGGGGTGGTAACTGTCCTTCAACATGGAGGTGCGAGTCCTGAGGCACTTGTACCTGGGTTGTGAGGATCTTTGATGATGGATGTTGCTTTTCTACAGGAACGTTTCATGTAGATGTGTGCAGTAGTTGTGAGGGCTTTACTTGTGATGTACTGAGCCGAATCCACTACCTTCTGCAGGATTTCCCGCTCAAAGGCATCAGTGTTCCCATACCAGGCCATAATGCAGCCAGTCAGTACACTTTCCACCACACATCTATAAAAGCTTGTCAGAGTTTTTTGATGACACACCAAATCTCTGAAGACTCCTAAGCAATCACATTTTTATGATAAGTCCAGGACAGGTTCTCTGAGATAGTGACACCCAGGAATTTAAAGTTATTGACCCTCTCCACCTCTGATCCTCCGATGATTACTGACTCATAGACCTCTGGTTTCACTCTCCTGAAGTCTACAATCAGTTCCTTAGTCTTGCTGACATTGAGTGAGAGGTTGTTATTATGACACCACTCAGCTAAATCTTCAATCTTCCTCCTGTATGCTGATTCATCACCACCTTTGATACAACCCACAACAGCAAACTTGATGATGGTGTTGGAGCTGCACTTAACCACACAGTCATAGCGAGTACAGCAGGGGGCTAAGCACACATCCTCGTGGTGCTCCTGTGCTGATGGAGATTGTGGAGGAGACGTTTTGGCCAATCCAAACTAAATGGGGTCTACAAGTAAGGAAATCCAGGATACAATTGCTCAAAGGGGTATTGAGGCCCAAGTCTTAGAGTTTACTGATTAGTTTTCAGGGGATGATGGTATTAAATGCTGAGCTGTAATCGATAAAGAACATCCTGATGTATGCATCTTTGCTGTACAGATGTTTCAGGGCTGTGTGAAGAGCCAATGAGAAGGCATCTGCTGTGGATCTGTTGCTTCGGTGGGCAAATTGGAGCAGATCCAAGTCACCATTCAGACTGGAGCTGATGTGTTTCAACACCAGACTCTCTAAACACCTTGTCATTGTGGGTGTAAGTGCCACTGGGCAATAGTCATTTCAACAGGGAATGTGAAATAGGACAGAATTGGAGGAATATATATTTATTTTAAGTTTATAGACCCAGAGAAAGTTTCAGAGGTATTAAGTGACATGGTCATGGAGAGGTTTAAATTCAAGTATAGAAAATTTTAAGTGGCAGTATTCTGAACCAAAAGCTAAACTCGGGGCCAATGGGAGAATAGAACTTGGAGCAATTTTTCAAAGAGCTCAGGTTCTGATAAGGACCACTCATGATTCTCTTTTTCATGTTTTGATTTGAAGTTTTGCTGCTCTGAGGTCTATGTCTCAACTGCTTCACACGCAGAAGCCCCATTGCAAAATGATAATGTGGCAGAATTTTCCAGTGGGGGCCCAGTTCTTTTGTATTCAACAGGATCATGGGTCTTCCCTATCAAGGAGAATTTTCTAGAACTAGTGGGTCATGGTCTGAATCTTACATGGTTGCCTGCATAAGTTGGGATGCTTATTGGGAAACCCTGGCTATGTTGGTTATTTCGACATGCACAGGAATTTAATTATGGCACTATTGGAAGGCTGCATATTCTACACATAAAAATGTTCCACATCATGGTTGATAATTACCTGGATATTCATATGCCTTGACTGCCTACACACTTCCTCCCCCATAACCCTGGTCCAATAAGATGTACTGCACAGATCTGTGCCAGATGCACGGATCTTTGGGGCTGCCACTTAAAATAACTTTACTGATTTACAAATGGACCCTTTGCAGAAACAATAGGAAAGTTTAGTGTCATACACCACAGAAAGATACCCTTCTGCCCATCATATCCATACCTACCACTGTAGTTATCTATACTAGTCCCATTTATTGCACATTTAATACTGAGGTTTTATAAGGCACTGGTGAGGCTTCACCTTGAGTATTGTGAACAGTTTTGGGCCCCTTGTCTTAGAAAAGATGTGCTGGCATTGGAGAGGGTCCAGAGGAGGTTCACAAGGATGATTCCAGGAATGAAAGGGTTATCATACAAGGGACATTTGATGGCTCTGGGTCTGTACTCGATGGAATTCAGAAGGATGAGGGGGGGATCTCATTGAAACCTTTCGAATGTTGAAAGGCTTAGACAGAGTAGATATGGAAAGGATGTTTCCCCATGGTGGGAGAGTCTAGGACAAGAGGGCACAGCCTCAGGATAGAGGGGCGCCTTTTCAAAACAGAAATGCAGTAAAATTTCCTTAGTCAAAGCGTAGCGAATTTGTGGAATTTGTTGCCACATGCAGCTGTGGAGGCCAGGTCATTGGGTGTATTTAAGGCAGAGATTGATAGGTTCCTGATTGGACATGGCATCAAAGGTTATGGGGAGAAGGCCGGGAACTGGGGTTGAGGAGGAGAAAAAAAAAGGATCAGCCATGACTCGATGGGCCAGATGGCCTAATTCTGCTCCTATGTCTTATGGTCTTAAGGTCTAATACGTAGCTTTTGATATGTTAATGATAAAATACTTGTCTAGCTGCTTTTTAAACATTGTCAGAGTATATGTCACAACCACCTTATCAGACAGAACATTCCGGATTTCAATCACTCTCTGAGTCAAGATGACTCCCCTCTGATCCATCTAAACCTGCTACCTCTCACCTTACACCTATGCCCTCTGGTTTCATACAAGGCCACCCAAAGAACAAGATTCTTACTACCTATTCCATCTACCTCCTGCATAACTTTGTGTAGTTTTATAACATATATGTCAAATTCAAGGCCTGCGGGCCGGATTTGGCCCGCGGTGGAATTATCTTTGGCCCGTGAGATAATATCTACCGGTAATTACTATTAAAGCTGGCCCCAGTAATCGAAGCGCCTATGGCGTATGATATGGCTAATGCTGAGTTTATTCAGGTACCAGGTTTTCAGGGTTTTTAGTGTTTATTCGGCAGTCTTGCTCGGCAGTCTTCTTCATAAGAAACGGAATTTGTAAAGTGAAACACTTTGTAGTTATAGCAGAGACTGAGACACATGAGAGCAGGCTGAAAAAACGGAGGCAACGAAAGCTGCGTTCGCACGCGTCCGACTGATCCGGCCCGCATGAAGCTGCATTTTGCTCAATCCGGCCCGTGACCTAAAATGAGTTTGACACCCCTGTTTTATAAGATCACCACTCAGCCTCCTCCACCACAGTGAATACAAACCCAACCTATCCCAATTCCCCATTCAACTGAAATTTTCCAACTCTGGTCAATCTCCACTGCACCATCTCCAATGCAGTCACATCCCTCCTGTATATTTATTTCACACACACACACACACACACACGTACATGTGTGTGTCTGTGAAGTAAATAAGGTTTATATATGAAAAATTGTAAGATGCCACAGAACAACTAATTTCATGACATATGCCAATGTTATTAAACCTGACTCTATTCTGACCCTCTTCTGAGTGGCAGGCATTTTGCTCTGTTCACACTGGTGGTTGGGCACAGCCGCTCCTGTAGCTCAGACAAAGCAGTAAGCTCTCAGGAAGAACTTGCAGTAACATGTACCTGATGCGCCACAAAGTGGTCCTACACCAAATTAGTTCTAGTATCCGAATCACATACTTCTTTCCTGACTTGTCAATCACTTGTCACCTGGCTGCCGATGACCAGTGGTGTCCAGCAGGGTCCAGCGTTGGATCCAGCTACCTTCCTCGTGTTATATGATAGGATTGATGGCTTCGTGGCCAAGTTTGTGGACAATGTAAAGATAGGCGGAGGAATCAGGAAATCTGCAGAAGGACTTGAACAGTTTAGAAGAATGGGCAAAAAAAATAACACATGGAATATAGCGTAGGGAAGGGTATGGTCGTACACTTTCATTGGAGGAACAATAGCATAAACTATTTTCTAAACAGGGAGTAAATTCAGAAATCAGAGGTACAAAGGGACTTAGGAGTCCTAGTGCAGGATTCCCTAAAGGTTAATTTACAGGTTAAGTTGGTAATAAGGAAGGTAAATGCAATGTGAACATTAATTTCAAGAGGACACGAATATACAAGTAAGAATGTAATACTGAGGCTTCATAAGGCACTGGTCAGACCATGTTTGGACTACTGTGAGCAGTTTTAGGCCTCATTTTCTAAGAAGGGATGTGCTGGCATTGGAGAGGGTTCAGAGAGGGTTCAAGAGAATGATTCCAGGAATGAAAGGGTTAACTTTTGAGCTGTGTTTGATGGCTCTGGGCCTGTACTCACCAGAGTTTGAAAGAATGAAGGGGGATCTCATTGAAACCCATCAAATATTGAAAGGCCTATTAGAGTGGAGCTGGAGAGATCGTTTCCAATAGTGGGGGAATCTAGGTCCAGAGGGCACAGCCTTAGAATAAAGGGATATCCCTTTAGAACAAAGATGAGGAGGAACTTCTTTAGCCAGAGGGAGTTGAATCAGTGGAATTCATTGCCACAGATGGCTGTGGAGCCCAAGTCATTGGGCACATTTAAAGTGGGTGTTGATAGGTTCTAAATTAGTAAGGGCATCAAAAGTTACAGGGAGAAGACCGCAGAATAAGGAAAATAAATCAGCCATGATTGAATGGTGGAGCAGACTGCCAAATGGTCTAATTCTGATCCTATGTCTTCTGGTCTTAAGTCACCCTTGTACTCACTGGCTTGTATAGGCTGTTGAACCCCAAAAGATTCCTTGTCTTTAAAAACCATCCTGGCTTCATCATCACCCCTTACTCTGAATACTGCTCCGGTCTAACATCCATTCCTATTCCTACATAGAACAGGAACCGGCATTTTGGCCCAAAGTGTTGTGGCACACCACTTAAATTAGTAATCAACTGGCCAACTCAACTAATACCTTGTGCCTACACAATGTCCATATCCATCCAATTCCCTCTCAATCATGCGCCTTTCTAAACGCCTCTTAAAACTCCCCAATGTAACTGTCTCTCCCAACACCCCAGGCACCCAACATTCTCTGTGCAAAACACCTGCCCGTCACATCTCCTTTGAACTTACCAATTCTCACCTTAAATGCATGCCCTCTGGTATTAGACATTTCAAACCCGCGAAAAAGAAACTCTGTCTACTCTATTCGTGCCTTTCATAATATTATAGACCCCTCTCGGATCTCGCTCCAGCCTCCACCACTCCACAGAAAACAACCCAAGTCTGTCCATCCTCTCATTGTAGCTTACTTACTTACTGAGGCCCATCACCCCAAAGGTGCATAGGCCACCGACAGCAGTTCACCAGAGTCCTCTGTCCTAGGCCAATCTTTCAAGTTGTCCCCAGGTGTAGCCAACTTTCGATGAACCTGCATCCCCCAGGAATGAGGTCCTTGGAGTTTCTCTTGGTGTTTCCACATCTCTGGGTTTTTACAAGCTCAGTTTGCTACCCCCATACCCAACCCTCCTCCTTTTGCAGCTGGGCTTGGTAACATCCATGGTGAAATCTCTTGTTATAGCACATGCTCTCTAATCTAGGCAGCATCCTGGTCAATCTCTTCTGCACCCTCTCCAAAGCCTTGGCATCCTTCCTATAATGGGGCAACCAGAACTGTGGCAATACTCCAAATGTGACCTAAGTCGAGTTTTATTAAGCTGCAACATAATTTCCTGACTTTGGAACTCAATGCCTCGATTAGAAAGGCAAGCATGCCATATACCTTCTTGGCCATGCTATCACCCTGTGTAGCTACCTTCAGTGAGTTATAATTGAAGACCCCAAGATCCCACTGCTCATCAACAATGTTAAGGGTCTTAGTCTTAACAGTGTACTGTTGCTTTACATTTGACCTACCAAGGTACAATACATTTGGCTGTGTTAAGCTCCATCTTCCATGTGGAAGAGTTTTGATGCCTGTCCACCTAACCAAGGGGCAAGGTTGGATCACTCCAAGCACTGAGCTGATTTGGTGAGATTGAGATCAGATTTGGGCTGGGTGACTCAAGCATGTCATTGCGCCTGGATCCAGATCCTGGAGCATGGCATTACCCAGTGCCTGGACAATTTAAATGGCGGCATAGATAGACTTGTAGCCCGAATGCCAGGAATGGAGGTGAAGGTCGGGCTGATTCTGCTTGTTTTCCTGTGGAAGTTCATTCCTTTCTCCATGACGCCAAGGCTGTGAATTAATCTGGCTGCAGTGCATTTTTGTCCTGGTGGTGTGATGGACTGGGGACCGAGGCTTGAGCCTACAACAGCAGGTCCCGGAGGGGATCTGGGACTCGGTCTGGTTCAGGATGCTATTGGCTTGCTCCTCTTGTTTGCATGATGTGTGCATCTTCCCCCTCTCTTTCTCTGTGCAGTGAGTTTTGGTCTTTTTAAAAGTTGGGTCATTCAGGTTTCTTGCTTGAATGTAGGCAGACAAATTTCAAGGTGTATAATTTATACATTCTTTAATAATAAGTATGCTGTGAATCTTTGAATCTGCCAATTCACCATCCATATCTGCAAATGATCTATATCTCCGTGTATTCTTTGCCAATCTTCTATACTATCCACAACGCTATCAATCTTCATACCATTTGGAAACTTACTAACCCACATATCTACGTTTTCAGCCAGGTCATTTATATACATCACAAATAGCAGAGGTCCTGGTACAGATTCCTGCAGAACACCACTAATCATAGAGTTCCAGCGAGAACAAGTCTCTTCGACCACCACCTTCTGTCTTCTATGGGCAAGCCAGTTCTGAATCCAAATGGCTAATTCGCCATGGATCCCACGCATCTTAATCTTCGTGATGAGCCTCTCATGATGGCCCTTGTCAAACTCCTTACTAAAATCTAAGTAGACAACATCCACAGCTCTAACTTTATCAATCACCTTATTCACTTCATTAATCAAGTTAGTAAGATACTACTTGCCCCACACAAAGCCATGTAAACTCTCCCCAAATGGGCCTTGGTTTTCCAAATGCTCATTAATCGACCCATGAATTCGCCCCAGTGACTCCCTACCACTACCATGATACTCACCAGTCGATAGTTTGCAGGATTATCCCTGGTCCCCTCTTTGAACAATAGAATGATATTAGCTATTCACCAGTCCTCTGGAACCTTGCCTGTGGCTAGAGAGGACATAGATATTGGTCAAGGTGCCAGAAGTCTCACTTCCTGCCTCTCTGAGTAACCTGGGGTATGTTCCCTATCTGCTCACACACTGAAAATCAGTCACCTGGCCAGGTTCAGATCAGCTCCTCTTGTTGGACTATCTTTGGATTGATTGAAGAAATCCTGCTGGATTCACCTAAGAAATTCTGCCCAATCTAAACCTCTTGCACTAAGAAGGTCCCAGTTTATATAATGGAAGTTGAAGTCACTCATGACAGCAATCCTATTGTTTCTGCACCCTGCATATCTGTTCCTCAATGTCCCAATGTCTGTAGTACAATTCCATCAGTGTGATTGTAACCCTTCTTATTTTTGAGTTACACCCATATAGACTCGGAGAATGAGCCCTCCATTATATTCCTTCTGAATGCCACTATGATATTGTTCCTGATTAGTAATGCAATTCCAACACCCCACCCCCATTCCTGCACAACCACCACATCAGCTGCCTCCATCTCTGATGGTGTTCAGGGCTTCCTTCATTGTGTCAGTAGCTCGGTTTTCACTACTGACAGCCATGCAAGTTCCGGCTGGAGAATCAGGAATCTAGTTGCACTCAGATGTAGAAGGATTCTCCATTGCTCTTTCTGTAACAGCTTTGTTTGACCAGTCAGGGTTGTTAGCCCTGAGGTGAGCCCCCAAGCCTGGAGGACAGGTGGACCATTCTTAGTCTGTCCTCTACCCTTTGACCTGTTTGGCATGGGCGACTCTACTAAGAGCCAAAGCATAAAGCCCTGACTCCAGCCAACACAGCTCTCCAGGTCATTGAGATATGCAAGCCCCCTAACCCGACAACAAGCTTGTGGTTCTCTCGGAGGATAATGCTTTTCCAGTAGTGAAAAGTTTCTAGTACATTGTAAGCAGAAGTGGAGTCATGATGGCACTAAATTGCGACTCCTTCACATTCATCTATGAATAGTTTAATTTCTACCTTTGATGTCTCTCCTTTACCCTTTCAGGGTGGATGGGCTTCTGTTGAAGACCCTGACCTGGAGTTACACTCAGACTTTGATTTTTGTTTGCGGTGGTGGGACCCACACTCAGGGGCTCATGACCAGCTGCCTTTCGTTATCCCCAGGACATGGTCTAGAAGCCAAGCGCACCTTTGTGGTTCTGAGGTTTTGCGGGCCTGAGGACGGGCTGAGTCTATGCCGGTTCCGCCGATTGATGCGTTGCGGGAGAAAACGGAACATTGGGAACAACTCATGTTTTATTGCTTTACAACATTGAATCACAGTGTATTTAATTTGGCTTTTTTGACACTGATCAATAGTAAAAGACTCTTAGTGTCGAAGTGAAAACAGATTTCCACAAAGTGATCTAAATTAATTAGAAATAGAAAGCACAAAATAATTGATTGCATAAATGTTCACCCCCTTTAGTATGACACACCAAATCATCACTGTTGCAGCCAATCAGTCTTAGAAGTCACATAATTAATTAAGTGGAGATCACCCATGTGCGGTCAAGGTGTTTCAATTGATTGTGGTAAAAATACACCTGTATCTGCAAGGTCCAGCTGCTGGTGAGTCAGTAACCTGGCAAAAACTACACCATGAAGGCAAAAGAACACTCCAAGCAACTCTGTGAAAAGGTTATGGAAAAACACATGTCAGGAGATGGATACAAGAACATTTCTGAATCACTGAACATCCCCTGGAGTAAACCGATCAGTGGTTGAGATGGGAGAGACTGTGCATATAACAACTGTTGCCCAGGTACTTCACCAGTCACAGCTTTATGAAAGAGTGACAAAGAGAAAGCCACTGTTGAAAAAACTCACACAAAATCTCAGCTTGCCGGAAGGCATGTGGGAGACTCTGAAGTCAGCTGGAAGAAGGTTCTATGGTCTGATGAAACCAAAATTGAGCTTTTTGGCCATCAGACTAAATGATGTGTTTGGCATAGGCCAAACGCCGCACATCATCAAAAACACACCATCGCTACCGTGAAGCATGGTGGTGGCTGCATCGTGCTGTGGGGGTGCTTCATGCAGCGGGCCCTGGAAGGCTTCTGAAGGTAGAGGGCAAAATGAATGCAGCAAAATACAGACAGACATACTTTATTGATCCTGAGGGAAATTGGGTTTTGTTACAGCCGCACCAACCAAGAATAGTGTAGAAATATAGCAATATAAAACCATAAATAATTAAATAATAATAAGTTAATCATGCCAAGTGGAAATAAGTCCAGGACCAGCCTATTGGCTCAGGGTGTCTGACACTCCGAGGGAGGAGTTGTAAAGTTTGATGGCCACAGGTAGGAATGACTTCCTATGACGCTCAGTGTTGCATCTCGGTGGAATGAGTCTCTGGCTGAATGTACTCCCGTGCCTAACCAGTACATTATGGAGTGGATGGGAGTCATTGTCCAAGATGGCATGCAACTTGGACAGCATCCTCTTTTCAGACACCACTGTCAGAGAGTCTAGTCCCATCCCCACAACATCACTGGCCTTACGAATGAGTTTGTTGATTCTGTTGGTGTCTGCTACCCTCAGCCTGCTGCCCCAGCACACAACAGCAAACATAATAGCACTGGCCACCACAGACTCGTAGAACATCCTCAGCATCGTCTGGCAGATGTTAAAGGACCTCAGTCTCCTCAGGAAATAGAGACGGCTCTGAGCTTTCTTGTAGACAGCCTCAGTGTTCTTTGACCAGTCCAGTTTATTGTCCATTCATATCCCCAGGTATTTGTAATCCTCCACCATGTCCACACTGACCCCCTTGGATGGAAACAGGGGTCACCGGTGCCTTAGCCCTCCTCAGGTCCACCACCAGCTCCTTAGTCCTTTTCACATTAAGCTGCAGATGATTCTGCTCACACCATGTGACAAAGTTTCCCACCGTAGCCCTACAGGGAAATCCTGGAGGAAAACCTGATGCAGTCTGCAAGAGAACTATGACTTGGGGGAAGATTTGTTTTCCAGCAAGATAATGAACCCAAGCATGAAGCCAAAGAAACACAGGAATGGTTTAAAAACAACAAAGTTAATGTCCTGGACAGGCCAAATTGAGAATTTCTGGCGGGACTTGAAAAGTGCTGTTCAAACACGATCCCTATGCCATCTGACAGAGCTTGAGCAGTTTTGTGAAGAATATTGGGGAAAAATCCAGTGTCCAGATGTGCAAAGCTGATAGAGATCTATTCACACAGACTGTAATTGCTGCCAAAGACGCATCTGCTAAATTCGACTTGAAGAAGATGAGTAATTATGCAGTCATGAGTAATCATGTTTAATGATTGTAATAAATTTAGACCAATTTGTACGATTTTGTTTTCCTTTGACACGAAAGAGTCTTTTCTGTTGATTAGTGTCAAAAAAGCCAAATTAATGTTGTAAAACAATAGAACATGAAATCTTCCAAGGTGGGGGCAGGGTTTATAGGCACCATAATTATACAACTTCGAGATTTGTTTGCTTAATAGACAGTCACAAAGCAAGAAACCCAAAAGAACCCAAAATTTTAAAAAGTAAGAGAAAACCCCTCTGCCCACGGAAAGAGGGGAAAACAAGACAAACCATGCAAACAATAGAAGCGAACAAAAACAACAGCATTCTGAACCAAACTGAGTCTTAGATCCAAATCCCCAGAGCAGCTTGGAGCAGGCCCAAAGCCTCAGTATTTAGTTCATCATATTAGTGGGGCAAGTCACCACAAAGTTTGCAGACACAAAGCACAGCAGCCGGGGACAGTCTAACAGCCTTAGCATTGCGGAGAGAAGAGCCCCAGACTATCTGGGCTGGCATTTAAATTCTCCGAACCTCACACCTGGGTAAATTGGACTGGTATCAGAACTCCTCCCTCCTGTCTTCTACCCTGAGTCTACCACTCCAAACAGCATGGCTCCAACTCCAAGTGCTTTGATTTTGCAGGGCACCTCTCTCAACATTGCTTTGCCTTCACTCGTCTCTTCATTATTTGTGGTGATAGTTTACCACAATTTACTTTTTTTTAAAAATGTGTTTTTAACAATGTTTTTAATTGAATTCCTTTGCTTTTGAACCACAAGTAAGCTGTCACACGTCTTCAGTAGCTCTATCTTAAACTGGAAGTATTTAAAGTGGATAATTATTTGAAAGATTGAAGAATTACGGAATGGCGGTAACAGCTCTGTCATTGGCCAAATCAAAGGTGGTGATGAATCAGCATATAGGCATAAGATTGAAAACTTGGTTGAGTGGTGCCACAACAACAACCTCGCACTCAATATCTGCAAATACCCAGGATCTGATTATTGACTTCAGGAGGAGGAAACCGAAGGTCTATGAGCCTGTCCTCATCAGGGGATCAAAGGTGGAGAAGATAAGCAACTTTAAATTCCTTGATGTTATCATTTCAGAGGCTTTGTCCTGGGTCCAGCACATAAGTGCCATTACAAAGAAAGCACAGAGATGCCTCCATTTTCTTAGTAGTTAGTGAAGATTTGGCATGCCATCTAAAACTTTGACAGACTTCTATAGATGTGTGGTGGAGAGTATATTGACTGGTTGCATCATGGCCTGGAATGGAAACTCCAATGCTCTTGAACGGAGAAACCCACAGAACTGTTCCCACAACCTATGAACTCACTTTCAAGGACTCTTCATCTCATGTTCTCAATATTTATTGCTTATTTATTTAACATTCTTATTCTGTTTTTTTTCATTGATGCTGTTGTATTTCATTGAATGCTGACACGAAAGTGAATCTCAGGGTTGTATATGGTGACGTTATAGAATTTGATAATAAATTTATTTTGTATTTTTAACTTTTGAACTTTGGAGAAATGACACAGAAGAGGGGTTGAGGCCAACATATATCAGCCATGATCATATTAAGTGTGATTTCTCACTGCTAAGAATAGAACCAGATGAATGCAGTCCCACCTAGCTGGTTGATGGTAGAGAGAAGGACACTGAAAAAGAGGATGGTGTGGTTATGCACAGACAGGTCGGTAAAGAGGGGGAGATTAGATTATAGACATCATGTACATATCGGCTATGTGGTGAAAAAAGCACAACAGCAGCTCTTCCATCTCAGATGGTCGAGGAAGTTTGGTATGGG
Organism: Hemitrygon akajei; assembly: GCF_048418815.1. Taxonomy (NCBI): domain Eukaryota; kingdom Metazoa; phylum Chordata; class Chondrichthyes; order Myliobatiformes; family Dasyatidae; genus Hemitrygon; species Hemitrygon akajei. The sequence goes on along the minus strand of NC_133144.1, from coordinate 38,161,415 downwards.
CCCTCAAATGCTAAGAACTGTCTACAAGTGCACAAATGAGAGCATCCTGACTGGCTGCGTCACTGCCTGGTATGGGAGCTGTACTTCCCTCAATCACAAGACTCTGCAGAGAGTGGTGCGGACAGCCCAGCACACCTGTAGATGTGAACTTCCCACTGTTCAGGACATTACAAAGACAGGTGTATAAAAAGGGCCTGAAGGATCATTGGGGACCTGAGTCACCCCAGCCACAAACTGTTCCAGCTGCTACCATCCAGGGAAACGATACCGCAGCATAAAATCCAGGACCAATGGGCTCTGGGACAGCTTCTTCCACCAGGCCATCAGAATGATTAATTCATGCTGACACAACTGTATTTCTATGTTATATTGACTGTCCTGTTGTACATACTATTTATTACAAATGACTATAAATTGCACATTTAGACAGAGACGTAACATAAAGATTTTTACTCCTCATGTATATGAAGGATGTCAGCAATAAAGTCAATTCAATTCAATGGTCACAACTTTTATCAGTAGGGTCATATCAGTACTGTGGCACAAACTGATGCTGGAAACAATTTTACTGTGTTTGCACTGGAAAGGTTCAGAAATGAGGTTTTCTGAAAGATGGGCACAGATAAGATAGTTCTGTTGGATTTTTCTTCCTTATTGGCAAACTGCTGTCTGTAAGGAATTTCTACATTCTCTCCGTAACTATATGGGTTTCCTCTGGGTGCTCCAGTTTCCTCCCATGGTCCAAAAGTTGGTATATTAATTGGTGATTTTAAATTGTGATAAGGCTAGGGTTAAATTGGGAGTTGCTGGGTGGAGCAGTTTGAGCCTCAATAAAATAAAAATGCTTCTGCTCATTTTGTGGGGTTTTTAGGTGTCTATTGTGTGAATGTGGGAACTGCAGACTTGCCTGCTTTCAAGGCTGGCAAAAGCTCACACAAAATGCTGGTGGGACACAGCAGGCCAGGCAGCATCTATGAGAAGCACTGTCACTGTCAGTCAGAAGCGCTGAGCCTAACATCCCACCGATTTAACCCCTTAGGCTAATCACAAGGCAACTTACAATGACCACTAACTGGTACATCTGTGGACGGTGGGGGAAATTGGAACACACGGGGGAAAGCCATGTACACCCTGGAAGAATGTACAAACTTCCTTAAAGAGCCTGAACTGAATTCTGAACTCTGACATCCCAGGCTGTAATAAATTTGCACTATCTGCTATGCTACAGTGGAGCCCCAAGTTAGATGCCTTCTGTGGGTAGTCAAGGTGTCAGGAGGGATGAGGACATGGGTCACTGTTGCCAATAGCAGGGTGAAGACAAAAGGCTTTAAAGAGAAATGGAGAGTATTTGAAAAACAGTTAACAATAACGTCTAATGCGGGATCCTATGGGTAATAGAAAGACTAGTTAAGTAGATGTTCCTGGAATGTGCTTCATAGATATTGGTTAACTCTTTGAACTTTTGGGAGGGTTCCATTGAATAATCAGCCTCATTCAGTGTTAACTAGCTGTGATTAGCCAGCCTTTAGAAAGCTCCCTCACTCAGATATCACATTCCCCAATTGCAGTGAAAGAGGATTAACTCTAAAGGTTACAAGGCGCAAATTCAATTAACGCCGGTTTGTGGGCGAAACAGAAGCACTTCAAACAAATGCCAATAGTTCCTTGAGCACATCTTCTTAAATATTTATTTAACATATAATAGAAATCTTTTCTATTTTTCTATAATAATTGCCTTATTGCCTATCAATGAAACCATTCCCCTCTCTGTATATAAAACAGTATTGATTTTGCCAGTGTACTTCAGGAATTTAACTCAATAATAAAACTCAATTTAACTTCAACAATAGTTGAAGTAGAATGTTAGGTAAGGCCATGACAAATTTCACATCACATGCCAGTGATAATAATTCTGATTCTGATCTATACAGCTCTCGATCAGCTTTGGCCAAAGGCTTTGAGTTACACAATAACTTGAAAAAGGTAATATGCATATCAACAATTTGCACTAACATAGCATCTTTAATAGAGTAATATGATGTCCCAAATTATCTTTATCAGATAAAACTTTGTATGTGCTAAATATCTGAAGTAAGAACTAAGTTTTAGGTTGCTTCTTAAAGGAAGAGAGACAGAGAGCCTCGGTGGGGTAATTTGACAGGTGCTCTCTCATTCTTCTCCTGCCACTGCTTCCCCTCCACCCTTTCCACCAAGCACCCACCACCCCACACCCCTGCACCCCCACACCAGTAGTACAACGACTCAAAATGAGATGCACCATCTGGAGGAGCACAAATACACATTAGAGGATTGTAGTGCTGGAGGAGGTTACAGAGATAGGAGGGGTGATGACACTGAGAGATCAGAAGTCAGGGATGAAGATTTTAAAACTGACCATTTAGTGGTTTATCTGAGGGCACAAGGTGGTCTGGAGCTTTGGGTAGGCCCGAACATCCAAAACAAACAGACTCTCTTTTGGCAGTCTGTATTCATTTTCCCATGTAGCTACCCATAGCCCCAATTCTTTTTTTCCCCAAATGATTAATGATGCAATTACATAAAATATGTATCTTCTTGAATTGTTGGAGCAGCATTGTTATTGGCACAGACTGGTCCATCACAGGCCACATCCCTCCCCACTGTTAGCATCTACAGGAAATTTCGCCTCAAAAAGGAGGTATCTATTATCAAGGGCCCCCACCATCTAGGTCATGCCCTCTTCTTGCAGCTACCATCAAGCAGGAAATTCAGAAGCCTAAAGTCCCACACCAGCAGCCTCAAGAACAGTTACTTCCCTACAACCATCAGATTCCTGATTCCACAACCTGCGACTGCACTTGCTGGAATTCAGAAGAATGAGCGGAGATCTTATAGAAACATATAAAATGATGAAAGGGATAGATAAAATAGAGGCAAGAAAGTTATTTCCACTGGCAGGTAAGACTAGAACTAGGGGACAAGGCCTCAAGATTTGGGGGAGTAGATTTAGGACGGAGATGAGGAGGAACTACTTTTCCTAGAGAGTGGTGAATCTGTGGAATTCTCTGCCCATGGAGCAGTGGAGGCTACCTCAGTAAATATATTTAAGACAAGGTTGGATAGATTTTTTGCATAATAGGAGAATTAAGGGTTATGGGGAAAAGGCTGGTAGGTGGAGATGAGTCCATGGCCAGATTAACCATGATCTCATTGAATAGTGAAGCAGGCTCAACGGGCCAGCCAACCTACTCCTGCTCCTATTTCTTATGTTCTTATTCTTGAACTGACATGCACAATTCTGCCTCAGCAATGGAACATTACGGACCTCCTACATTAATATGGACTTGGCTGATTGTGTATTTGTTTTCTCCACTAAGGTCTTGTTTATGCATGGTCTTCTCTGTCTCCGCTGTCTTGTATAATTTATATTGCATGAGTTATCTGTACCTGTGATGCTGCTGCAGTTTTGCCTTGTACCTGTACCTCACTGTCGTTGTGCACATGACAATAAACCCAACTTGATTTGACTGCTTTCAAAGCTTCAAGATGTTTTCAGTATATAAATAGTAAACATGTTGGTCAATGGGACATGCTGTGAAATGTGCTATTCTTTTTCTTTTTCTTCTTAAGCCCTATCATCCCCACTGGGGGCATAGGCCACCAAAAGCAGCTTGTCAGAGTCCCCTGTCCTGGGCCAATTTGGTGGTGGTGGTGGTGGTCCTGGATGATAGAAGGTTGATCAACCCTGTGGCTTCTACAGACTTTCAGCTTTTACTACACCACTTCAAACACCTTCTAGGCACAGATCCTTCCTCCCCTAAAGATGAGGTCTTTGGAGCTTCTGTTGCCGTTTCTGTAACACTGAGTTTTTACAGAATGGGGTTGCTAGCTCCATGCCCAACCCTTCTCTTTTACAGCCAGGCTTGGGAACGTCCATGCCTAACTCTTCTCCTTTTGCAGCCTAGTTTGGGACTGTTCATGGCAAAGTTGTACAATTGTTGCTGTGTAGATAATTTGTTCACATTATTTGTTATTTTAATGTGTTGACAAAAGGTTTTAGATGAATTACTACTTTAGGACAGTGATCACAGAAATATCCCAATTCCCCTGATATCCTAAAAATAATTCCAGTGCAGTCTCTTTATTCTCATACTCTGTGTTTTAGAAGAAGGGCATTTGACCCACTGTGTTTATGCCAGATCTCTGGGTATCCTATTAGTTCTATTTTCCCGCATTTCTCTGCAACCTTTTCTCTCACACTTGTCCATTAACACCTCCTGATCCCCTCACCAGCCACTTACACTCAGGAGAATTTACATTAGTTAATTACTGTAGTAACCATCCTGTTTTTCAGATGTGAGAGGAAACTGGAGGAATCAGGAGAAATATGCAATCATGGAGAGTCCATGCAAACTCTATGTGGACAGCACTGGAAATCAGAAATGAACAATGGCGCATTGCCTTGATTGCATCATGGTGCTGCAGTCAGTGCTGTTGTCTGGAGTTAAGACAGCTACACCATCTGCAGAATCTCTGTGAGATAAAACCAATGTCCTCTCTGTCGTTCTAATTAGTTATTGTTCATGTAGACACAGGTCTACTGTAACAACTTCCAATGTCTCACCATTTGAAAAAATAGTCTGCTTTTCTGTCCTTCCCACCAACATGAATTTTCAAAGTTCAAAGTAAATTTATTATCAAAGTATACATATTACCAATACATATTACCTTGAGATTTATTTTCTTGCAGGCATTTACAGGGAAAAAGAAACATGACAAAATATAACAAAAAAACTCCATTGTAGAAATAAATAAACAAAGGTCAAACAACAAATTGTGCAAAGGAAGGCAAATATTTCACCTGCCATGTGCTCACCCATTCACTAAGCCTGCCCATATCCCCTGCATCATCTTCACAATCCATTCAGCTTTGTGTCATCTGCACCATTATATAATTTATATTTCAACTCTCACTTCTCTTTCCATTAATCCAGACCATTTATGTCTTCCTGCAACACACACAAAACACTGGAGGAACTCAGCAGGCCAGGCAGCATCTATGAAAAAGAATAAACAGTCAACATTTTGGGCCAATACCCTAAATCAGTCTTGATGAAGGGTCCCTGCCTGAAATGTTGACTGTTTACTCTTTTCCATAGATGCTGCCTGGCCTGCTGAGTTCCTCCAGCATTTTGTGTGTGTTGCTTGGATTTCCAGCATCTGCAGATTTTCTCTTGTTTATGTCTTCATGCAGTTTCTTACTGTTCTTAACATTGTTTACCATACTTCCAAGTTTTTCATCATTTGAAAACTTGGGATTTTTACCCTGCACGCCACATCTAAAACTAATAGGTATTTTTTAAAAATCCCATATTGAATCCTGGGTACTCTGAGGGGGGGGAAAGCATTTATCACTACTCTTTGCTTTTTATCTTTGAGCAAGCATGGTGCAACAGTTTATGCTGCTGGCTCACAGTTCCAGGGATCTGGTTTTAATCTTGACTTCTGCTGCTATCACATGAAGTGTGTACAGTTTCCACAATGTGTGTGTGTTTCTTTGAGTGCTCTAGTTTCCTCCCAATTCACAAGGGGGTGTTGGTAGGTTCATAGGCCACTGCAAATTATCTCTACATAAATTATCCTGCAGATAAGAAGTGAAAGAGTTGATGGGCTCCTGACAGAGAATAAGGTTCAGAGCTGAAGATGAAAGGGACTGACATGATTCTCTGCTGGGAGCTGGCATAGACTTTATATACTGCATCATATCCTTCTGTGCCATGGCAGGTAAAGCCAATTTATAGCTCGTGCTACCACTGACCCTGTGAGGAGTGTAATGGATCAGAGGGACCCAGGAAAACAAGTGAGTGCAAGTCCACCGTTCATTGCAAGTAGCATCACAGCCAGACGGATTGTGGTATGAGCATTTAGCATGCTGACCTTCATCAATCACGGCCAATGAGTATCGGAATTGGGGCATAATGGTACAATAGTATAAGGTTTTGGTGAGGTCGTACTCTGAGTCCTGTGTATAGTTTTGGTCATCCTGTTATGGGAAAGAGTGCAGAAAGATTTACAAAGCTGTTTCCCGGACCAGAGGTTCTGTGTTCTGGAGAATGTTAGTCAGGCTAGGTCTTTCCTGGGCTATTCCTTGGAATGTAGGACAATGAGGGGCAGCCTTATATAAGTGTTTATAATTATGAAAAATATTGATAAAGTGGATGGTAATAGTCTTTTCCCCAGGTTAGGGAAGTCCAAAACTAGGAGTCTTAGATTTTGGATGAGAGGATGATGAGTATTTGGAATGAGCTGCCAGAGGAAGTGTTTGAGGCAGGTACAAAACTATAATTCAAGGAACTCACTCAGAGGAGAGGCCTGGAATGATATGGGCAGGATGCAAGAAGTTGGTTCTAACTGAGTGTATAACTAGTTCCCACTAGATACGGACTCATCGGGCCAAAGGGTCTGTATCTATGCTGTAATGCTCTCTGACTATGAATTATAAAAGCCTTAATTTTGTTAGCTGGTGTGAGACTATCATGAAAATCCACCCACATGGATGACACTTACTGCATTCTTTACTTTTCTTATCTTCATCAAAAAATTCAGTTGGGTGTGTTAAATATCATTTACCTTTCATAAATCCAGACTGCTGCTCCTTTATCAGTTCCCTCCAAGTACAAATTACAATTACATACACGAGTATCATTTCTAAAAGCTTCCCACAATTGAAATTATACAATTGTACATGTCATTTCTTGGCGTCACCTTATACCCTTTATAACAAGGATGTGACTTTCCAATCGTCTGCCACCTCCTTGTATTTCAAAAGATTATGGCATCTCCACCCACAACCTCCCTCAGTAATCTGGGATGCATCTTCCCTGTGTCAAATTATCTTTGTTCACTTTAAAATTTAGTCTGCCTCTCTGGGATCATTTCCTTATCAATTTTTACCCCAACTATTTTCTCTATTACTTGTTTCCATAAAGAATTTGACAGCATCCTCCTCTTCTGAGACTTGCAGACTGCCACTTTCAGTATACCGTCTCTGCTTTTCACTGCCATGCATAGATACTTATTGTATCCTAATTGGCCCCAGTCCTCCTCTTACCATTTATCACTTACCCCTCGGAAATCTGATGCTGTTACTTCCCACACTTTACATATAAGAATACAGATGATGGATGACAGTCTGTGCAGTTTTATCATTTAATTCTTTTGTCAGCTACCCATCATGTTTTCTCACGTGGCACAATTTACAGCTGCCTTCCAAAATTCTCATTCATGTGTTCAAACCCCTCTCTTCCTAGTAGTGCTCCAGACACTGTTGTTCTTTAAACCCAGTGAGATACAGTGCTCCAATTCTGGCTGCTACTCCCTTCAACGCAACCATTGGAACATCTGAAACATAGACGCTCTCTAAACTTCCCTATCTTCCTGAAGCAACGACTGAGCGATTGGAAAAAAAGTGATGAAGGCCGGTCAAGTGGAGCTTCTTAAAAGAGGGGAAGGCAGGTGGAGAGACACAAGAGGCTGTAGCAACAAACTAAATACTGGTGGAACTCAGCAGATCAGACAGTACCTATGGAGGGCAATAGAAAATCAACTTTTCACATTGAGACCCTCCAACTAGATTCGTCTAGCTGACCTGAAATGTCAGCAGTCCATTTCCCTCCACGGATGCTGCCTGATCCACTGAGTTCCTCCATTTATTGAGATACAGAATGGACTAGGCCCTTCTGGCCCTTCAAGCTTCACCACCCAGCAATCCCTGATTTAACCCTAGCTTAATTACAAGACAATATACAATGACCAATTACCCTTCCAACCGGGACGTCTGTGAGCTGTGGGAGAAAACTGGATGAAACCCACACGTTCACGGGGAGAACATACAAACTCCTTACAGACAGCAGTGGGAATTGAACCCTGGTTGCTGGTACCGTAAAGCACTGTGCTAACCATTACACTACCATGCCTTGTCTGTTGCTACAAATTCCAGCATCCTTCATCTCTTGTGAGTCTCCACCTGTCTCCTCTCTTTTAAGAAACTCCCTTGATTAGCCTATGCACTTTTTTATAATCATTCATTCATTGTCTCCATCTCCTTTCATGTCTGACTACACTCCTGTGATATATCTCAGGATGTTTGATTAAAGGAATTAGAAGTTCTCTTGTACCTGCAAGTATGTGTTAATATTGAGATGAACAAAGAGTTGTGGAAATTCCTAGGCAGCAATATTCTATGGAGAGTAAGGCACACAGTAGAAAAGACCATAGGAGGCTCGTGTCATTGTGGGTAGTTGCAAATGTAAATTTGGATGAGTACCAGGAATGAGGAGAGAGATTTGTGTTTGGGAGAGGATTATGTGGTGGAGGATACAAAAGATTGTGGATTAAGGAGAGCATCATAGGGAAGAGAAGATGACAAGGAAAGAAAGAAACAGGAAGGGTTGTTCTGTGGGCTGAGGATCATGGGATGATTGTAGGGAAGGTTTGGTCAGGAGATGATTATGGAGAAAGGTGATGAGAATTGGTGAAGATGTTGGAAGAAAGAGATGAGCCAGAGATGACCGACCATGGAAGAGCTAGGTGGAGTAGGCTATGCACAGTGGTTGCTGCTGACTTTTAGATTCTTCTTGGATCTATGGCATACCGTCCCTGTACCTATTGGTGAAGAAAAATTGTCTTGTGACTCTGGGAGAAGTTCATTTACCATCTTGAGAAGGTGGTTGACAGGACTGGGTTTCTGTTGCCTTAACCATTTTAGCAGGTTAACAGCAATACCAGACTGAACTAGGAAATGGATAATCCAGCATTCGTCAGCATTTGTCATGGTACAAGTGATGTGGACATTCTTGGGGTCTTTGCTTGAACATAATGTAATAAAATGCACGTCACTTCCACATCATAAGGATGTTGCCGTTTCACTAAAGATGGTTTTCACATAATCACCAGCAACAAATGACTACCTCTAGCATCAATAAAATGGATGGAAAGTGATCTTAAAATAGCTTTAGCTCAGAGGATACTTGAAGATGGTTGAGCCTTAATTCGAACACTCTTGTAACCTAGTACAACCTGTTATTTAAATTTTGAGAACCACAGACATCCAACGTTTTGAACTCAGTAATTATAAAGTTATAAATATGTAACAGTTTGTAAAATCTGACACTTACAGTTAAATCTCCTTAGTCAGAGCACTGGTGCCATTAGTCTCTAGAATAAATAAATCATTGTAGCAGCACATTCCTTTTTGTCTGATGTAATCATTATTCAACCCCCTGCAGGTTCACAACAATGCAAAAGGCCTTGTTAACATGCAATCCTTAATGGCTTTATGATGCACAATGCAATTTTTATAATCAATCTATCAATCATTATCAAGAAGCATCCCAACTCTTAAATTAAAATGTGTATTTTCCATATTTATAATGTATTTTAATGATTTTGAGCAGGGATGATTGAGAAATCTTCTTCTGAAAGTGTAAAACTCCCTCCATCACATTACATACAAATCAGGAAGGAGAGGCCACTCAGCCACACAAGCCGTTGAAAAAGCGTGTCAGAGCTGAGATGTTTGCAATCTCAACTCTATATTCCCACCCACCTATCACTCACTCACTTATCAAGAGCCTATTCGACTTAAAGCAGGGCTTCCCAACCTTTCATGTGCCAAGGAGTCCGTGGACCCCACGTTGGAAAACCCTGCCTTAAAGGCTCCACTTCCTCTGCTCCTTAGGAAAGATGTCCAAAGACAAGCAACATTCTGTGGGAGAAAGCTGCACTTTTTGTCTTAAATGGGCACTTTCCATGACCCCCAGATCTAGAAGCTCTCTGAAGAGGAAACACCCTCTCTACATCCAATATGTCAAAGCCCGTTAAAAAATGTTATTTTTCAGTCGTGTCAATTCTCACTTGTCAAAACTCCAGCAGATACAAATCTAACCTATCCAGCTCCATATGAATAAGTCAACTCACCCATTCCAATATTAGTCCAGAAATTCTTTTCTGAATGGCATTCAACATATTTACATCCTCCATTAAGTAAGGAGACTATTGTTTCCAGTGCCCTATATAAATAATACTCTATATAAATGAAGGATATGTATCTAAATATCAAACCAGGTGTAGGTTTTGTCTCTCTCTAAAATAATAACTTGATTCTCTTATTTCATCTTTCATGTTATTTTACATAATGTGAGGCATTTGACTATACTGTAAAGAGGGAAAGAGCACATTAAAGATCTCCTCAACTGTAACTCCATTCTAAATATGATGGTCCTTGATTTCACTTCAGACTGACAAGGTCAAAAAGATTATATATATCAATTGAAAAACAGTAAAGTTTCAGAAGGAAATGTATCTCCAATAAACTTCTAAAATGTGACAGAAAAACTTCATTCACAAATTCACTCCCTGATCTCCCCACATTTGAGAAGTACAGGAGATATTAAGCAATCGTGGAGACCCGTAATCATAACCAAAAACTAAGGCTAATCCAATTGCAGTAACTGCAAAGAGAGATCCCAATAGTCTGCTATAAGGTAGTCATCACCAAGGTACTCCATAACTGTCTTCTCCCTGTCAGTGAAGAGCTGCTCTAAGAATCATAGAGTGGATTTCAACCATCTAAAGTACAACAGACTGAATATAGCAAAACCAGCAGTCAGCTTCAAATATTAACTATACATAGCAGTAAGGTATGATGGGACATTCTGATGTTGTCAAAATTACTATACAGAGTAGAATAATATTGAACAAGTAGAAGCTGTTCTGTTGATTACATATGTGCCAATTAGTCTCACAAGATTCAATGCACCAAAATTTCCCTTCTTAAGTGCTTATCCTTTGAAAGTTACAGTTGATTTTCATCCACCATCCTTCCAGACAGTGCTTTTTGGACCATTGTGTCTCAATGCAAAAGAAAATTAATCACCACTTTTTTCTTTAAACCTATGTCTTCTGGTTGCTAATCATCCTGCTCATAAAGACAGTTCATCTTTGCCAATTTTGGGGCACAGAGATGTTAGTAATTTCCCTAATGCTATTTTGAAAAGCTCTAAAGAGATCTTGAACATCATTAGCTCTCATTAAAAATCAACACTATTTGATCCCGAATGTAGCTCAACTCTCTCAGGAAAAGAATATGTTACTAGTTGAAGTCGCTCAAACATATCCTCAGGATATGTATGTCATCACAACACAATATAAGCAGCACTCTTCCAGCTGTTGGGGAGTGTTGAGACGGAATGAATGAATATCCCAGTTACAGGTGATGGCTGGCAGAGCTCTCCCAAGGGGAGAGGGGAGCTGGACAGACTATGGAAGAATCTAATGTAAAGGAAGCATCTTTCTTACTCAAGAGCAGTTTTGGCATAAGTTACCAAGAGTGGTGTCTTTCCTCTCTGAAACCCAAACTATAGGGACTCTTGAAACGCAGTCAAGTGTTCCTGCTAGGTCCAAAAGCTAAAGACATATCAGCCAAAAATTGAAAGTTCCCCATCCTGATGGTTGAACTTTTCATCACTTCTGTAAAGCAGCTGTTGGCAGTGAATGTTCATACACTCAGTGGCCACTTTATTAAGTAGCTCCTGTCCCTAACAGAGTGGTCACTAAGTTTGTGTTTGTAGTGTTTTGTTGCTGTAGGCCATCCACTTCAAGGTTGAACATGTTGTGCTTTTCGGTCAGCTCGAACCAGTCTGACTATTTCCCCCTCACCTCTCTCATTAACAAGGCATTTCCACCCACAGAACTGCCACTCACTGGATTTTTTTTCGGGTGGTGGAGTTCTTTTTGCACTATTCTCTGTAAACTCTAGAGACTGTTGTGTGTGAAAATCCCAAGATCACAACAGTTTCTGAGATACTCAAACCACCCCGTCTGGCACCAACAAATCATTCCATGGTCAAAGTTACTTAGATCACATATCTTCCCCATTCTGATGTTTGGCCTGAACAATAACTGAACCTCTTGACCATGTCTGTATGCGTTTATGCATTGAGTTGCTGCCACATGATTGATTGATTAATTAGATACTTGCATTAATGAGCAGGTGTACAAGTGTACCTGATAAAGTAGCTACTGAGTATACTGTATGCGGCATTTATCAGCAGAAATATCCTTGGAGGTTCCTAGACAGAATGGGTATCCATGAAGCCTTGTAATTAAGATGTTGAGTGTCACCTAGTTTAGAATAGTTCTCCTATTATTATCTTACGATTGTGAGGCCACTTCACTATTTTTTGCAAGTTCTGGTCAGTAATATTGAAAAAGATACCTACTGAAACCAGAGGTGGAATGGGCTTGGGAGGTAAATTGAGTTTGGTGATTGTGCTCCCAGTTTTGAACAGTTTACTCCAATGTGTTTTGAGGTGCTGCAGGGCACTCTTGTTATGAATGTAAGAGTTATTTGCCTGGACTTTTAATAATGGAGTTTACAGTGCTAGTGAAAGCTGTGAGTAGTCGGTGTCAGATATTGATTTCACTAGGTAAAGGTTGTTTTGGTGACATGCTCGCGTGCTGAACGGCTGTTGACCCCATTTGGCTGACTCTAGAAAACGGCATCAAGTACAAGAGATTAGGAGAACAGGCAAAGAAGTGGCAGATGGAATACAGTGTAGAGAAGTACGCTTTGATAAGAACTATAAAGACGTAGAATATTTTCTAAATGTAGACTAAATTCAGAAATCGGAGGTGCAGAATTCCCTAAAGGGTACCTTGCAGGTTGAGTCAATAATAAGGAAGGCAAATACAATGTTACCCGTTCATTCTGGGGATGATTTTGTGAACCTCCTCTGGACCCTCTCCAAAGCCAGCACATCCTTCCACAGATACGGGGCCCAAAACTGCTCACAATGTTCCAAGTGCAATCTGACTAATGCCTTATACATCCTTCAGCATCAGATTTAATATTGCTGGCATATGTTGTGAAATCTGTTGTTATGTGACAGCAATATATTGCAATACATAATAAATGATGTAAATTACAGTAAGTATATATACTTACTGTATACTGTATACTGTATATTAAAAATGTTAAATTGAATAAATGTTGCCTGGATTTCCAGCATCTGCAGATTTTCTCTTGTTTGAAATTTGCTAGTGTCTTTAGTGACATAGCAAATATCCTCAAACATCAAATGAAATATAGCTGCTGTCCTGCTTTCTTTATAACTGCATTGATATGTTGGGTCGTCAAGATGTTGATACCCAGGAACCTAAAATTGTTCACTCTTTTCACTTCTGATCCCTCTATGAGGACTGGTGTATGTTCCCTCATCTTACCCTTTTTGGAGTCCACAATAAATTCTTCAGACTTACTGATGTTGAGTGTAAGGTTGTAACACCACTCAACCAGCTGATCTATCTCGCTCCTGTATGTCTTCTCATCACAATTTGAAATTCTTCCAACAATAGTTATGCAGAACAAAAACAATAATCTTTGCTTTTATACTCTAGTCCTCTCAAAATACCTCAGTCAGCTCTATCATGGGCACTAGCCTCCCCAGCATCCAGGACATCTTCAAGGAGCAATGCCTCAAAAAGGTGGCATCTTTCATTAAGGACCCCCATCACCCAGGACAATCATTCTTCTCATTGCTGCCATCAGGGATGAGGTACAGGAGCCTGAAAGCACACACTCAGTGATTAAGGAATAGCTTCATCCCCCTTGCCATCAGATTTCTGAATGGTCTTTGAACCCACGAACACTACTTCACTACTTTTTTTCTTTTGCACTACTTATTTAATTTAACATTTTTAATATACAGTACATTTATACTCACCGTAATTTACAGTTTTTTATTTTGTATTGCAATATATTGCTGCCACATAACAACAAACTTGACAACATAAGCCAGTGATATTCAATCTGATTCTGAATGATGTTATATCAAATATTTATAAGGCAGATTGCACTTAGAGTATTGTAGGCAGTTTTGGGCCTCATATCTAAGGGAGGATGTGCTGGCTTCGGAGAGGTTCCAGAGGAGGTTCACGAAAATTATCCTAGGATTGAAAGGGTTCATGTATGAGGAGCATTTGACGGCTTTGGGCCTGTACTCACTGGAGTTTAGAAGAATGAGATGGGAATCCAATTGAAACAATGGATACTGAAAGGCTAGATAGAGTGGACATGGAGAGAATGATTCCAATAATGAGACCGTCTAGGGCCAGATGGCACAGCCTCTGAATAAAAGGATGTCCCTTTAGAACAGAGATGAGGAGGAATTTCTTTAGCTTAAGGGTGAAGAAGCTGTGGAATTTATTGCAACAGATGGCTTAACTTCTTCATAAATGGTCCAAGTATTCCATATCATCTACAGTATATTATTGTGTCAGCCATGTGTTCATTACAGTTACATTAAATATACTTCTATTTTTGTACCCATGGGCACATGGCACCAGGAATAATCTTATCGTTGAGGTCCTGCTTCGTAAGCACTTTCCTAACTCTTTAAATTCTGCCCGTGGGACCTCATTCTTTTTTTCTACCTGTGTCATATGGACCACAACAACTGGCCATTTACACTCCACCACAATAATAATCTCCAGCTGCCCATTGATATCCTGACCCTAGTGAGGCATTATGCCCTCCAGGAACAGACAACTTTCCTAAAATACAGATATGCTCAACAACCTGTATAGATGTAGCAACTCTAAAATCACAAGATGTTTTAGAAGGGAATAGTCAGGTAAAATGTTTCGTAAGCTGAAATGAGAAATGAGAACAGGTGACCAAAAACAGTAATTTTATGAACTGATGAAGGAAAACAGAGAGGCAGAGAGTCAGCAGCTGTGGGGGGGGGGGGGGGGTGAATTCCATAGATAAGGTCCGATGCAACTAAAACGCTGTAATCAAAGATGGAACTTTGAGAACTGTCAATATGCAAGAGATCAAAACCTAAGGAATTGTGAAATCATGGAGGACTGTAAATTGAAGAAGTTGAAGGGATTTATTCAAACTGGAGGTCTGTAATTAGTGGAGTTCTTCAGGGATCTGTGCTGGGACCTGTGCTGTTCATGATGTATATAAAAGACCTGGATGAAAAGTAGATGGCAGTTTATAAATTTGTGGATGATACCAAGATTGGTGGAGTTGTGGATAGTGTAGAATACTGGCAAAGAATACAGTGCAATACAGATCAATTGCAGATACGGGCTAAGAAATGACAGGTGGAGTTTAGCCCAGATAAATGTGAGGTGTTGCACCTTGGAAAGGCAAACTCAGGGAGACAATGCACTGTCATGGGTAAAATCCTAACAGTGTTGCTAAGCAGAGAGATTTGGGATCCAAGCTCATAACTCCCTGAAAGTGGCTACACAGGTCGATAAGGTGGTTAAGAAGGCTTATGGAATGCTTGTTTTTATTAGTTGAGGCATTGAGTTCAAAAGTCAGGAGGTTATGTTGTAACTTTATAAAACTCTGGCTGGGCCATGTCTGGAGTATTGCATACAGTTCCGCTTGCCTCACTATAGGAAGGATGTTGAGGCTTTGGAGAGGGTGCAGAACAAGTTTACCAGGATGATGCTTGGTTTAGAGGGCATGTGCTATCGTGAGCAGCTGGATAAACTTGGGTTATTTTCTCTGGAGTGGAGGCTGATAGAAGATCTGATAGAGGTTTACAAGATTATGAGAGGCGTAGATAAAGTGAACAGAGGGTATTTTTTTCCCAGAGCTGAAATGTCTAATACCAGAGGGCATGTATTAAAGGTGAGATGGGATAGGATCAAAGGGGATGTGGATTTTTACTCAGAGCATCTTGGATACCCGGAATGCACTGTCTGGTATGGTGGTGGAGGCAAATACATTAGAGCATTTTACAAGACATTTGGATAGGTACATAAGGAATATGGAGAGATATGGACATTGTGTTCTCTGTTCTATGAATGAAGTTTCAGAGATAGGAGGAAATTAAGTAAACAGAACACAAGGATGCAAAACTGAAAGTATAAAGAACGTTTCCTTTTTTAGATTTTAAAAAAGTGGGCATATTCATTCAAGGGCTACTGCAGAAAAAAGTATTTTGATCCCACAAGCCCTTTTAAAGATTAAGTAACTGATCCTATTTTCTATCCCTTTCTCAGTAGGTAGTTCTGCAGCCACAAGGTCACTTGAATTACTCAGATTTCAATTAAGCTGAAATCTAGTTTTTTGTCATATGCACAAATACATTTATGCAATGAAAAACTTACTTGCAGCAGCATCGGAGGTACATAAAATCATATAAGCAGCGTTCATAAGAAAATCATAAATACTATTTTTATAATTAGAACATAAATCAATTTTAATGCAAAGTGATCAAAGTGTAATGTTGATAAACTCCAGTGATTAGGTACAGATTTTTGAACTTCACAGAAATTAAACAGTAATTTTACTTTCTTAAATAACTAAAATATTTTTACGTTTCAATTTTAAAAGCACAGTGAAGAGGAATACTAAAACTTGTCAGTACATTGTAATCAAATGCTAAATCTGTCAGATGGATTTCCAAGAGCTTCTTCTATCCATTCCATACAAATACAACTCTATTTTCCTCAAACAAGCTTTGGATGAAGGTGAAGGTTAATATAACTCTGTGAATATATTTGAAGCCGAATTGGTTAAACAAATTTGAATCGGTCTGTTGTCGCAGTTCAAGCTGACAACTAATTCAAATGTTCAGTTCAATTTTATCACTGCTTTTTACACACAAGAACATTCTTCCTATGAAATAACTCAATTTTAAAAATGATACTATGATTCTAACGCAAAAGTAAATTTTCAAGCTCAGGCTATATCGGGGATGCATTTATTTCAACATGTGTAACTGGGAATTAGATGAGCACTGTATTAAACCAACAACCAATGCCTATACCCTGTATTTCTAATTTGAAAATAAGCCTTATTCATAATTAATACACATACATCAATAAACGCACGCAAAGTTCTTCACATTCTCAGAATTACTGGTTCATTTTTTAACTTTCAAAACTGAGCTTTATTCATCATAAAAATGCACGCAAAATAAAACACAGTGCAAAACTCTTTGCATCGCATTCGGTAGTGTTAGCGCTGGTCTGCACCTGAGGTGCTGGGGGTAACAAGTGGCACCTTGAGACAAGTAAGGAAACCTGTCACGCAATACGCTTTCATCTCGATACGAATCGATTTTATTCCGAATGACTGTAAATTGCCTAGTAACTCATTTCAATTTTGCTTTATGCAAGAGTGCTATGTAGCAGCTTCACGGCGTGTCTATCGCTTTCTGCACTTCTGAAGCTTCATTATAATTAAACATCGAAACTCAGGAGTAACACTGAATAATTCCACAGTTGTATAGACAAAGGGATCACTGTAGAACACAGAAAATACAAGTATAACTTCTGTTACTTTACAAATCTAATTACTACCTGTCATATTGAATGGGCAGAATTAGTTAAATAAAGACTTTCGATGTGTCTGGGATGGTATGTGGGTGATGCGCATGGAATGGTTCTATATAAGGAGTGCGCGGTCACACACATCGAGATCAGTCGACATGCAATTCTTAACCACAGTGTTTCTGGTGGCTATTATCCCAGTGATCCTGGGAAACACAAGGGGCAACAGGACGTGGCGTTTGTTGGAAACCAAACCAGGCCCCCCGCCGACCCAAAAGGAAGTAGCTGCGTTCATCCAGCAGTTGGAGGCTCGAAACGTCAGCCTGAATCTCCCCTCGTATATGATCAACCTGTACCGCAGTTTCAACTCGGGGAACTATACCGGTCTCTCCACTCACGAAAGGCCGGTGTTACCGGAGGCGGACACCGTACGGAGCCTGGTTGCAAAGAGTAAAGTATTTATGTTATGTCACTTGATTCTATGATTCCATAGTCTGACAGAAGTCGGTTTCTGTTTCAGTCGCCTCTCTCAAATCTGTTTCCCAGATTTAGGCAATCTGGTCCAATCCACATTCACGGTTTGATTGCTTTGAACAGAGATTGCTTAAGGCAAAACTTTTTCACTCTGTCTGCATTGTGGACAAGTTCCCAGGACTGGCATTCCCTAATACACATTCTGACGAAGATTGCTAACTAATTCCAAGTCTTTTATTTGTTCTCCACATCCATTTCTTAAAACGCAAAGCTTTTCAAACGACAATCTGTATACAGCGCCTTTCAGACGCGGTGTCATTGAAGGGCTTTTGAAGTGTCTCTGGTTTGTGGTTCTCAAGTACAGTATTGACGACGGTAAAACGGGGATCAGCCTGTCTGATGTTCGTCTAATATATATAATATAGATAGGTTGTTGGAGAATTTCATGTTTTATATCGCAGTAAACCTGGAGACTACAATGTTATTTCTCCAATTTTCTTTAGTGAATAAGTCTTAGATTTTCTCCCACCGCTCCCCCCTCCACTCGTGAATCCCTTATCTGTTCTAATAATTTAATCTTTCAAACCAGGCAGTTGTTGCATGAATATTTGATAGAGTATTGGGTTATTGTTGGATTGGACTGGGCAATTTTGATTTGGGAAGTGTGTCGGTTTCAGGAGTTCTGCGCTATTAGACATGGTACTGAGGAAATTGAACTTTATAATATTACTTCAGTATGGTATGAGCGAGAGAGGAGAACAAGATACATACAAGCAACTCTAATTGACTCAGGCAATAAATTGAGAAGAAATTATTCCATTGCTTTTCAAATGCATTTCGTTTACAATGCTTCATCTGTACGATTTGTTGTTTTCAAATATTTGGATGTTCTTGCTGCAGTGGCCATCATCAACTATATCATACTATAAGATGTTTCTCAATGCAGACACAAGGGCTGTCGATCGCTCGGTCTCGCTGACGTAGAGGAGGCCACAAATGCCTCTCAATTAGTGATTTGAGGGAGAAACTAAAAACAACCCGACCTTCTACCGCCCACCCCATCACACCCCATGATGAAGATAAAACTGACATCGTTTTTTCATTCATTCCATGGATAGTTCAATACTGAAATAGTGAGTGTTAAAGCGTTAGACAAGTGTTGAATTGAAGGATGGAACCGTTTTAATCATTGTTCTGTTTTTAATGTCTCCTTTGTTCTTTCACTGAGTTTATGCAGAACATGATTAGAGGCTACCAACCGCTGTACAGAAAGATGGATACAGGTGGAGAGATCGCATGTTTAAAACTTGTATCTTAACGCCCTGAATGAAAATTTATTTTAACTATCAATTGCATTTTTGATGGACAGAAACATGGTCTCTTTTCACAAATGCATCAATTAAATAGGCAAACACCAATCCTTTTAATTGTAGAGGAATATCTCAAGTTGCTTTACCCCAGTTTCTACATGGCTGGAGGTTCTGATGTTCTCTTCAATAAAAGATTAATCTAACATGATCAGTATTTGATACATTTCTGATCCGCAGTGTAGAATTAGGAACGGCCATCATCGGAATCAGAGTCAGGGTTATTATCACTGACACATGGTGAAATTTGGTGTTCTGCGGCAATACGTAACAATTATAGGTTACAGTAAGAAATACATAAAAATAAATAAGTAATGCAAAGGAGAGCAGAATAGTGAGGTAGTGCTCATGGATTTACCGCGGAGGGGAAGAAGCTGTTCCCAAATCGTTGAGAGTGTGTCTTATTTAACTGAAATTTACTCAATATTGTGTGAGTATTTCTATCCCAGGTTAAAATGTGGATGTAGTGCTACTGTTCCAAGGTAAAACCACATGTTTATACCGAAATAAACAAACTGATGGAAACACATACCCGCTCAACAAGCAAGTCGAAGGGAATTTTTTTTTCCCTCTCCACAACTGCTGCCTTACGGATTATTTCTAATAATTTCGGATTTTATTTTTTGGGTTCCAACATCAGCAGTTTTTTAAGAAAATTGAGATTTGCTACAACATATTGATCTTAAAAGTTTGTATTGGGGGTGGTATGAAGTCGACTGCCTGTCGTATGTACAGTTCATTGAGGTTAATGAAAATTGGTCGGTAATTGCATGGTTCCTACTTCTGCTGGGGGATACTGAGCTCATCAACTATGACCCCCTCTCGGATAATTTCCTAAATTCAAGATCGCTTCTGTCTGGCTTCATTTCAGTGAACGGCGCTAAAATCAACTGGGCCAAAGCCACCAGTATAGTTTGGCATAACCATGACTAGGTGAAACACCCTTAACCTGCTCTTCCCATTCTCCTTCTCCAGCTTCAATACAAAGGAACATACATTCTTAAATAGCGCCCTTTGTGCCTTCAGCATGGCTGGAGCTGTTGTCATTGTTGTGATGTAGACATCATCACGAAATGCAATCTAATAACGCCAAAATATCTAGTTTGGTTATGTGGTTGAGGAAGCAATACTGCTCAGAAAACTGTTCTATCACCGCCGTGTCTTCTTTTAAACCCGTTTGAGCAGATTCTGACGGGTAGTTTAACTTCGCACTTTCGATTGTGTCACTTCCCGTGGTGCTGCGCCGTGCGAGGTGCTAACCCAGGGGTGGGTAAACCCGGGCCGTAGTTTGCCCATGCCCGTGCTAACCCCAGCCTTGCCCTATCACTCAAGCGGTCGAAACAATTCCGCAAAGCGGAGCAGGAAAATGTTCTGATCACCGATGGGTCCAAAACCTCTGGGAGTTAATGTCCTGAGTCATGTTGATGAAATGCATTCGGGTCCTTCTTGACGTTTTAGAACTTTTAAAAAAATATTGTCCCAATCAGACGATTTAAAGCTTATAACAGTATTTTTCCCTATTGACACTGTAATCACAGTTAAAATGCCGTGTGGCAGGGCACGTCAATGGTGACAGTGCGAAGACTCAGTGAACTGTAGGTGCGGGAATCTGGTGCAGTAACCTGCTGGAAGAGCTCGGCGGGTCAAACAGCATCCGTGGGAGGAAAGGAGTTGTCAGCATTTCGGGGGGGACCCCAGTTCGCGGCCTCAACCTGAGATATCACATTTCCTTCCTCCCACAGGATGCTGCTCAACCCGCCGAGCTCCTCCAGCAGATTTTTTTTGGTCACAACGTGAAAATTGATCACCCTTTGGACTTTGTGGTGCCCTGCCACACGGCATTTTAACTGTGTCAATCCCTCACTTCTTTCCTTCCTCCCCTGTAAATGCTGACGAATGTTAGATGATAATATTAGACCTTATTCCCTCATCACCAGGTAGAGCCCAGGCTATTAAACCACTAATCCAGTGGTTCCCAACGTGGGGCGTACGCCCCACAGGGGGGTAATTTGATTTTTAAGGGGGGCAATTCGAGAATGAGTTATTAACAGTGAATTTTTTCTAGTAAGTCTGTGTGAGTATGAGTGTGTGTGCGAGTTAATACATATGTGTATATACAGTATGCATACATAAAAATACTTGTATGTACATGTGTAATTGCGTATGTACTGTATATATAATGTATCACCATCATTACAACCATCAAATGGCTTTCATAATTAAATTAATGAATTGACTGATGTAGGAAGGAACAAATGAACAAGTCCAAACGTGTAAGAAACTCGTACGAGGTCGCGCCAATGCTGCTTTTTGCAGTAGCTTTCGGTTCTTGGTGGTGTGAAGGTGTGTACATTGCGTCATCTCTTTTAAACGGTGTATCTGTCTTTGTATGCTGTAGAAACGAATCGGCATTGTTTTATTTATTTATTATTATTATTTTAATATCACTTAATGTTCTTTTTTTTTTACAATTTCTTAGTAATTTCTTCCTCAGAACTTTAACAGTCCTTTGGTTCTTTTATTTTTCTCTTTCATGAATGCCATGTTCTTTGGAAGCTTGTTTAAACCGAGTTAATGGTCTTTTAGGCTTCCTCCAGGTGAATAGGAGTTCACTTTTTGAATAATAAGAATTATATATCACCACAAGGGGCATCAGGATTTTAGAGGTGATTAGGTGGGGCATGGCCAAAAGAAGGTTGGGAATCACTGTACTAATCCCTTCCTTGCCTAGTCTTCAAACTTGCCAGCAGGTGTCACTAGGTGGGAATCAGAAGAGGAAACCCGAGTTGACACCTGCTCCAAATATACCAATTGTAGTCCTCACCACTTCACAGTGTCTGCAGTGGGCCTAGCTATTGGACGCAAGGGTTCTCGGCTTATCTTGGGTAGCAGGCACGACGTTTGTCACGCCCGACTGATTTAATATCCCTGTTGTTCCCTTCCTCAGGTTTCAATCACAATGGGAGCCGGTGGATTGTCACCTTTGACATGTCCACACTTGCATCCGACGAGAAGCTTCAGTTCGCGGAGTTGAGGATCACCTTGCCCGCCTTTGCCGAATCCTGCTCGCTCTTGGAAATCCACCACCAGTCTCAGTACCTGTGTGGACCCGCCATCTGCCAAGACCAGTTTTTCTTGGGATCCTTTCCTCCTGCTGTAATGCTGGAGGACACGGCGGAGTGCGCCGTTTACAACGTTACCAACATCCTGCAACACTGGATGAATCGCAACACGTCTGGTTCTGGTGGTGGACGGGGTGGCGTGCAGCGGCCGGAGAGTCTGGTCTGCAAGAGGAAGCGGTCGCTGCCTGAAGTCAACGCGAGGGGCAAGCTGGAGAGGAAGGAGATGGCCTTGCTGTTGGTTTTCTCCCGGAGACCCCAGCAGAATTGCTCGGAGAGCTCTTCCCTTCTGAAAGACGCAAAGGGCTCCAAGCGAGTGCGGAAGCCCCGAAGAAAGAAGAGTCGTCGGCTAAAACAGAACAGAAAGAAAGGCCGGGGTAGAGCTGGGCACAGCGGAACCCCCAAGTATCGACGCCCCCGGCACCACATTAAGGGAAACAACTCGACCCTTTGTCAGAGGATCAAGTTTGAAATTAAATTTGGTAAGATCGGCTGGGGTGCCTGGGTCATCTTCCCTAAAGTGTACAATGCTTTCCGCTGCGAAGGAGAGTGCCCGATTCCAACTGGGGAGGATGTTAAACCCACCAATCATGCTTACATGCAGGTAGGGTTCTTAATGTCACCGAGGTAAATATCAATTCTTGGACTTCTGCTGCTTTTAATGACTGTTCAAAGAGTTTGTTGTTGCAAATGGCCTACATTCAATCTTGGTTGAACACAAGAGTTTAGCACAAAGTAACTGCACAATTCTGGTCTTATCTTGAAGCCCAAGGCCAGCTCAACCATGATATTATTGAATGGTGGAGCAGGCTAGACTGGCCAGATGGTTTAATCAAGCTCCTATTTCTTAGGTTCTTATGCCAGTGAGTAAAAAACACTGGAGGAAGTGCAAGATTTACTAGGAGCACCTGTAATGAGGCGTTGTAGGTATTCAAAACAAGAACTGAGCAGCTTTGAGCTCTTTCCTTTGGAAAAAAAAGGCAAGGGTAACCTACAGGACTTCTTCAAAATTCTGAAGTGCTTTGATAGGACAGGTGTAAACATATAGTGAGTGCTTAAAACTTGGGATAACATCCAATAAGATACTTAGAAGAAACTTCATTTAGTGTAGCTATACTACAGAAGAAGCACTTATACTAAAAGTGCACTTAAATAAAAAGAACAGTTGCATTAGAAGGGAGACAGATTTCCATAGAAAGGGACAGAATTCACAGGGAACATAAATCTTGCATGGCCCATAAGGTCAAATAACATCTTTCTATCCTCTAATTTCCATGTCGATATAAGTCTTGGAGAGTCATGAAGCAAATAAACAAAATCCATTTCTCCTGGTGAGTTTGCACAGAGCTTTTGCATAATCAAATTAATCTTATTCCATCCTCAGCCCTCTTCCTTTCTCATTTTCTTGCAATATTTTCTCTTACAAATTTATAAGCCCATACATCTTCAAAGACCATATCATTGGATTTGCTTCCACCTCATTTTTAGCTGTTGCCATATTGATGCACCTCTCAGAAAGGTTGCACATGTGATAGTCTGATCTGTTTTGGACTCAGGTTAATTATATTTGCACTCTTTCTGCAAATGATGAAGTTTTATTGGTGTATCACAAAGACACGTTATAACCTGGCAGGTTTGAGTAATTTATGTTGATAGTGTTTCACTATAAGTGACGTCTGACATCCTGAAGCCTCGCAACAAATCATATATATTATAGAGAAAAGAAAGCTTATACCGTATGCCAGGTGTCAACGGCAATTCTTCAACTGCAGCTTTTACATTTCATGTTAGTTTTCTATTCACTTCCCCATTTGCTTTTGCATCCTGTCTTTTCAAATTTACATCCAGTCTTAGAAAGTACAATATGGCCCAGTGGCCACTTGGTACAGTTACTAACTAAGTCAGATTTGAATAATGGCTTTCACAACAGCCATATGTCTTAAAAGTATTTTAAACCCATTGAAATTTTCTTGAAGTGTAATGTTTAATATATTTTGTGTATTTCCAACTCCCAGAAACAGTAATGTGATAATAACCAAAATAATCTGTCCTAGTATAATCATTTGAGGGATGAATACTAGTGGAGGCATCATGGCCAAATCCCTTGTTCTTTCACAAAATAATATTTTCCATTCATCTAAGAGAGTTCATTCTTTCATGCTCCAACCTCTATAATAAATGTCAACATTCTATTTGTCTTCTCTATTATTTGCTGTACATGCAGGCTGGCTTCATGTGCTTTGACACCCAGATACCTCGATGAAGCATTTTTCTATAGCACTTCTCTCTTTAATCAATGGTTTTCTACTATTCCTACCAAAGGTGATAACTTTACATCCCACACATTTTGGTCCACTTGTTTAACCCATTCGTATTCCTTTCCAGACCATTTTTCTCCTCTTGTTTTCCCTTCTTGGCCACAACGCACTTAGTCCCATTATCTAAATCATTACGAGAGACCCAGGAGTGATCCCTCTCTCACCTCATTAGTTACAGCTGAAAATGACATATTCGTCCTGGCTTCTATTAGTTTGACAATCCTCTATGTGAGTACGATTACACCCCCATACTCACAATAACTGCAAAAATGACATAATTAAGATGGACGCTTCTAACCCAAACTTTAATAGTTTGACTTCTCAGTTTGTCAACTTACCACTGGAGAAATATGATAATTGCTCTATAAGGATTATCAGTTCACCCAATGGAACTAAACAGCAAAATCAAGGACAGAAATATGTGCCTGCATGCTAACAAATGGAAACAACTCAGCTGTGACCCAATTATCACTGAAAAGATGCACTTAACAGGGTATGTTTTGTGATTTGCCCTTTAAGAATTGAGCTTTACTCAATTCAGGAAGTCAGAATAAAAGTCTTCTGCCTTTGGACATAAATTTTAGGCAAAATGCTGGTCAGGGAATTATGCAGGGTGAGACTCATGTTGAGTCTACATCCCTTTGATATAAATGGATGTAATCAAAATCAGATAGTTTATGCTGGGAAAACTGAGGGGCAGGTTTTACAGGGAAATCTGTGAAGTTAAAGATAAACTTTATTTTTTACATGTACATCAAAACATAGAGTGAAACGCTTCATTTGTGTCAAATCAAACCAGTGAGGGTTATGCTGGGGCTCCCTGTAAGTATTGCCATGCTTCCAGCACTAACATAGCATGCTCACAGTTTACCAACCCTGACCTGTATAACCTTGGAATGTGGGAGGAAATCAGAGCACCTGGAGGAAACCTACAGGACATACAGCCTCCTTGCAGATAGTGGCAGGAATTGAACCCCAGCCAGTGATTGCTGATTCTGTAATAGCATTACGCTGGCCACAGTTTAACTCTGCTGCCCTGACATGTTATGCATGCACATCGGCAGATTTAGGCTGAGCTTTCATGATCCCTTTATTCCAAAAAGTCTCCCAATGATTTTTGCTCTGGTTCATATACACAAAATAGTTGCAGTGACTTCCACAGTGGTGCTGTTCGATGATTCTGCATCTTTGGGATGCAAGGGTAGAGTAAAGGAAAAATCAATAGATACTGTGGATTCTGATGAATTGGGCCATCAGTTAATCTGGGCAGCCACTTCTTTGGGATGACTCTTAAAAGGACAAAAGCAATTTGAGAAGATAGGTGGGATTCGTTTAGTTTATTTAGGACATTATGCTGCTTACTTGGGACAGAGGAGTTGCCGAACTATTTAGGACTAGTGTTAGTTGCGTGTAGACACTATACCATGCTTAGAGCAAACAGGTTTCAAATAGCAACAGTTGCATGCATTTGTGTTCAAAAAGTAGAGATTTTGGTCACTGATGGCTGGCAAGAAATAAGCAGTAAGACAATAAGACAATTCAGCCAACACACATAAAATGCTGGAGGAACTCAGCAGTCCAGGCAGCATCTATGGAAAAGAGTACAGTGAATGTTTTGGGTCAAGATCCTTCAGTAAGACTGGAGAGAGAAAAAAAAAGAGACAGAGCTAGAAGGTGGGGGGGAGGGAAGGAAGAAAAACAAAGGACGGAAGGCCATAGAAGAAAGTAAAAGGGGGAGGGACACCAGAGGGAGGCGATGGGCAAGCAAGGAGATAAGGTGAGAGAGGGAAAAAGGGATGGGGGATAGAGAAGGGGAGGGCCATTACCAGAATTTTGAGAAATCAATGTTCATGCCATCAGGTTGGAGGCTACCCAGACAAAACATAAGGTGTTGCTCCTCCAATCCGAGTGTGGCCTCATCGCGACAGTAGAGGAGGCCATGGATGGTATGTCGGAATGGGAATGGGAAGTGGAATTAAAATTGGTGGCCACTGGGAGATCCCACTTTTTCTGGTCAATGGAGCATAGGCGCTTGGTGAAGCGGTCTCCCAATCAACGTTGGGTATCACCGATGTACAAGAGGACACACCGGGAGCATCAGATACATTAGATGACCCCAAACAGACTCACAGGTGAAGTGTCACCTCACCTGGAAGGACTGTTTGGGGTCCGGAATGGTAGTGAGGGAGGAGACGTAGGGGCAGGTGTAGCACTTGTTCTGCTTGCCAGGGTAAGTGCCAGGAGGGACATCAGTGGGGAGGGATGAATGGACAAGGGAGTCACGTAGGGAGCAAACCCTGTGGAAAGCAGAAAGTGGGAGGGAGGGAAAGATGTGCTTGGTGGTGTAATCCTGTTGGAGATGGCAAAAGTTAGGGAGAATTGTGTGCTGGACACAGAGGCAGGTGGGGTGGTAGCTGAGGACAAGAGGATCCCTACCCCTGGAAAGGTGGCGGGAGATGGGGTGAGGGCAGAACAATTCAGAACTGTTTTGCTCACTACGGTTTCAAGCATTGAGGCTTGGAGATGCCAGAAACTGCCAGGAGTAAAAATGGAATGATTTTACTACTTCACAAAGTTAGAAACAATGAAGAATTTGAAGGTATGGACAATCATCTTGAATGTTACAATGGAAATGAAAATGAAAATTTGGAAGATGCAATCATTGAAAGCATTGTATGAAGGCAGTCCATTGGCTGCACTAGGTGTCTGTGCTCAATTTGTTCATTTACAGTCAATCAAAAGAAGAGAGCAATGGATAGTGGATGAATTCATCTGTCAATACTGTAAGAAACTAATACAGTTTTCTAGTACTGTGGTAGTATTGGTAGTGTTTAATTTGTTCTGTACTTCATTTAAATACATATTTGTTAATTTGTTACTCAGTAGTTTGTCTTTATTATACCTTTTTTTATCAATTTCCATGGAACTTCGGATAATTGGGGCAGACGCTTAACTGAGCCAAAATGTACTTGATCTGATATGTCCCAGTTAACTGGAATCCACTGTATAATGATGAGCCTTACTATAACATAAGTTTTACAAATTCTGAACCATGCTTCTTTTTATTTTCAGAGTTTGCTCAAATTTCATCATCCAACCTTGGTGCCCTCTCCCTGCTGTGTCCCCACAAAAATGAACCCACTGAGCATGCTGTACATAGAAAAGGGTGAGGTGGTTCTGCACCACCATGAGAACATGGTGGTACGAGAGTGTGGCTGTCGTTGAGCTAACTCCCTACACTGACTGCATTTGTCAAGACTTAAGGCTGCGAGGTACCGGCATGTTTGAGCGGCTGGGCATTACAGATTTTGCTCTGCAGTGGTGTGCTTCTACAGCTGACTGACCAAGCAGTCCTGGGCACTGCTGGGTGGAGTAAACAAAAGTAATTGCTCCTGGAAGTCAAAGTACACGGACAGATTTTTAGAACTGGGTGAAAACGGTTAAGCAGTCAAATACTCAACAGGAACTGTCCAATGGTAAAGGCACTACATCCAGAAAGAAGTTTCTGCCTGCTCAGAAAAAAAGTTGAAGATGGAAGGGGGCAAGCAGATGCAAAAAGTTAAAAATATTTTGTTGTATATTATCTAAAGTGCTCTTGATTATATTTTTATAGCTCTTGATTAATATGACTGCACAATCCGCACAATATTTATATTTAAAAATTTTTATCCTTTGTTGATTCTTGCATTGTTTTCTTAAGCTTTGTGTACTCAGTTTCTTTTTAAAGCAGCACAGTTTTTTTGTTATATCCTCTGATAAAGGCAGTGTGCAACTGATTAATAAAGAAAACAAAATTCCGAGTTGAATCAAATTCAGTGCTGGCGAAGTTTAGCTTGTGTAGCCTGTGCTCCTGGAGTGGTAATCAATCACAGACAGCACCTCTGATAGTAGTCCAGCATGCTGAACCGTGAAGTTAATATATATATATATACACACACACACACACACACACACACACACACACACACACACACACACACACACACACACACACACACACACACACACACACACACACACACACACACACACACACACACACACACACACACACACACACACACACACACACACACACACAGTGATTCTTTGCAGAGATGAAAGATGTGTAACGTTCACTAGGTTCACAATTGTAGAATGGACATTCAGGGCCCAAAGTAATGTCTGCTGATGAGAGGTATCTTTGTACATGAAAGTAATCAGTGGCTAAAAATAACCTTACTCAACTTAACCTTTCATTGTAACTGTTTCTTTTTCCACAGTTGCTCCCCGCCTTGCTGAATTTTTCAAGCATTTTTTGTTTTATTTTATTTTAGATTTCCAGCATCAGTAGTCTTATTTTAAAATTTCCTTAACTATTTAATTATTCTCAATTTAGAAAATCTGCTTTGATACTCTGCCACGAATATTCTATGCCTAAAGATTTAACACATGACACTTGGAAAATCGAACACCTACACTTGGATTTATGAGCGAACTTGATGCCTCATATGCGGAAAATTCAAACTGGATGACATTTTACAGTGTCAGGGTTAAAAGAAAAGTTGAGATATAAGAAACTGCAAATGCTGAAACTTGGAGCAACAGAGTAACTCAGGTAAGCAGCATCTATGAAATCCGGCTGAAGGGTTTCGATCTGCAACATTAATTGCCTTTTTCCCTCCATATATGCTTTCCAACTGGACGAGTGACTCCGGTTTTTTGCATGTGTTACCTGAAAGCAAATTTAACGGGGTAAACCAAGTCCTCTGCGATAATGTATAATAACTTCAACAAGCCGAATGCAAATTGCTTGCTTTCTCAGTGAACTGTATCTATTTGGCCTGTCCTACCGAGTGGCAGACACAGTCTCCCGGACCTGCTGAGTGCTTCCAGCAAGTTCTGTTTTTTGTTGCAGATTTGATTTCCATTGTCCGGGGAAGACGTTTCTGTTCACTGATTTGAGGGGATGGTGGCGGCTCCACACTGACGCGGAATTCACTCAGCAGCAGGGCACAGAGTGAGCGGGATTAATTAAAATCGAGTGCAACACGTCTTCGGGAGTTCAGCAATTCATAACGCAATCACAACCGACCAAACAACACATCTTCTCGTCTCTGGAGATGCATGCGGGCAGGCGCTTCACAGGGGATGGAGCTTCAGTGGAGTTAAATCAGAATGGGCGGGGCTGAAGAAACTTCAGCGGGGCGGAACCGGACTCAGAAACCAAGGCAATCAATTGGACGCTGCTAGGAACTGCCCTGGATAAAATATAAGGGTATCATTATTGCTTTCACTGATTTGGAATGCATTTATTTTATTATAAAAATATGTAAAATGGAAAAGCGGACAGGTTTGCGTCTCTACTCGGCACAACAAATCAGATCAACAAACCCTTCACTCAGATGAACTGAAGGGAAAACACTCGTTTATTGTTGTCATAGCCTGACTTTTACTGGGTATAAATGCCATGAAAAATAAGCGTTTTGCCCCAGCTGCACGGTTCCCTGACGACAGATGCCACCTTGCTGAGATATTACCTATTGTAGATGTCCATGGATGATGGGGAGAGGTTGTGGAACTGGTTGAGTCCACAATTCCCTGTTGGCTCTTGTATTCCTGTGCATTGGAGTTTTCATACCAGGCCATGATGTAACAGTCAGAATGCACATTACATCTGTATCAATGTTACAACTGTACAAGATAGTGGTGAGATTGAACCTTAAGGTTGTCATAGCTGGAGGGAAGGTAGTGGAGGTGGATAAGCTCCCACTACCTATTAAATACTCCAGATGGCGTGGGTCTGAAATAGCCTCTGACAACCAGGTCCAGCTCCTGGCCTTTACAAGTGGCTTAGCTACAAAAAGCCCAGCTGAACCATCTCTACTGACAGGAGAAGAGCCAAAGGTGGGTCTTAGAACCGGTTGCTTTAGGTAGATGGGGCTCATCAGCTATGGTTGTTAGCTCATCTAGGAGAAGGAAAACTCTGGTGTCAAAACTCCACTGCCTTGCGGCTATACCCACCCAGTGAAGCTATCAGGAGTACATCCCGAGGAAGAACCCAGAGCTAGAGTCCCCAGGGCAGTCCTACTTGGAGTTCAAAACTGACTGGCAACTTCTGCGACACAGCTGGTGCCAAACAGTATCGGTCTCTGCCGTTCCTTTGGATTCATAAGTTGTGTGGAGAGAGGGAGAATGGCTTGCACTCCATATTGTACTGTCTGGGCTAGGACAGCTAGAATGCAACAGTCATGGTCAACCTCGACCAACGGAAGGCCTCAAAATGGGCCTAGTGTGTGTGCAGTTCTGATCGCCTAGCAAAAAGAAATACCTGATCAAACTGGATAGAGTGCGAGAATTATGAGAAACAGGGTTCCCTGAAAGCAGCATCACGGGTAGAAAGGGTGGTGAAGGTGGTGTTTGGCACCCTTGTGTTTATCAGAGGAGCTTTGAGTACAGGAATTAAGGTGCCATGTTCCTGCTCTTCATCTGTGTCTTTAAAGGAGCACATTTTATTTTGAAACTGTTCTCTAATTCCAGATTCCCCTTAAAAAGGATAATATCCTGCTAGCATCCACATTGTCAAAACTCTTCAGAATTTTGTTTCAATGAATCATCTCTGATTCTTTTCAACTCCAACACAGGCCCAACCTGCTGTATTGACCCTCATAATATAACCCCTTCACCCTGATCAATCTTATCTGAGCTGATTACATTGCTGTAACAAGACTTGAATCATTCATTCTCCACTCCGTTAGAGTTCGTATTTATTGTACTTGCAAGTGGACTGAACTTCGAATACATGGACACCCCCATCCCTCTGCACAACATTCTGTGATCTCTCTCCATTGAAACAACAGTTTGCTCTCTCTTCTTCCCTCCAAAATGGCCAAACTCCCATACCTCAACTGAATGTTGGCATATTCACTTCATCCATTTATACCCAATTGAAAACTCAAGCCTCTTTCACACAGCTTACTTTCCCACCCATCTCTGGATGCAATGGACTAAGTCAAATCATTCATCTAAAACATTAGTATAGGCAATAAATTCATATAGACTCATGCCGTGGTGTTGCCTGATGTCAGCCATCAGGAGAGAGGTGTTGGAGCTGGTGTGCTCCACTGGGAGCAGTATGACACAGCATCCAGGCTGGTGTTGGTGCTTTCTCTCAGCAGAAAACAAGCTGTATTGTGGTCGACTGCAGATTTACGCAGCGTTCATTGACTCGGTCTGGACTATATAAATATTTTTTGGCATGGTTGTATTTTACTGATACCTTACAGATGCTTGCTACCTTGCATGGTCGAGGACCAGGCCTCAAGCCTGTTCACAGCCATCAGGAGAGAGGCGTCAGATGATGCGCTCCATCGGTGCTGCCCCCCATGTTCCTTCAGCAGAAGACAAGCTATACTGTGGTCAATTGCAGATTTCAGCAGCATTCACGGCTTGGGTCTGGACTATTTTTTTTTGTATGGCTATATCCTACTGATATCTTTATGTGTTTGCTGTTTTGTGTGAGCTATGTGTGCTTTGTACTGTGTGACTGTTGGTACTCTGTTTTACACTTTGGTCCCGGAGTAACGCTGTCTCGTTTGGCTGTGTTCACATATGGTTGAATGACAATTACACTTGAATTGAGATGAATAGTCCAGTCTTGTCAGTTTTCCAATCTGACAATGATCCATTTATTCCCAATTCCTTTTTCCTATTAGTTAGCAACTCTCTACCCATGTATCAGCTGTATTGTCCTATGACTTTATCTTGTGTATAATCCATTGTGGCACCTTTTAGGATCCCAGTTACACTAAATTTACTAAGCTCCCCCTTAATCACCTTGCTAGTTTACTACATTCTCAAATAAAAATTTCAGACATGATTTCCCTTTTACAATATTAGATATCTCACTGCTTCTTCCTTTTTCTCCAATCTTTGTGTTAGGATAAATACAGTTCTTCACTTGCTGCCTTCCTCTTATCTTGAATAGATGTGTTGCATGGTTTCCCAAGCCCATTAGACCTTTCTGAAATTTTCAAGTATTTTGAAACACCAGACATTTTTAATCTCTCCCTCTCCCAGTGTAGAGTGCCCTCCTGCTTCAAAACATCCACCATTGTTCTTGTACCTAAAAAGACCAAGGTAACATGTCTGATTGACTGGCGTCCTGACACACTGACCTCAATAATAAGCAAATGCTTTGAGAGGTTGGTCAAGGACTACATCTGCAGCTTGCTACCACCCACACTGCACCCCCTACAATTCACCTACCAACACAACCGATTAACAGATGACTGAATAGCCACAGTTCTACACACCATCCTTACACATGTGAGAATGCTGTTCTTGGACTACAGTTCAGCATTCAACACCATAATTCTCTCCAGGCTTGTCAAGAAGCTCAGAAACCTCGGCCTTCACCCTGCCTTATGCAGCTGGATCCTGGACTTCCTGTCAGATTGCCGGCAGGTGGTAAGTGTGAGCTCCCTCACCTCTACCCCATTGACCCTCATCACAGGTGCCCCTC
Organism: Hemitrygon akajei; assembly: GCF_048418815.1. Taxonomy (NCBI): domain Eukaryota; kingdom Metazoa; phylum Chordata; class Chondrichthyes; order Myliobatiformes; family Dasyatidae; genus Hemitrygon; species Hemitrygon akajei. The sequence goes on along the minus strand of NC_133144.1, from coordinate 38,128,294 downwards.
AGGGTTGGGTCCTAAGCTCCCCGCTTTGCTCTCTATATCCATGCCTGTGTTGCCACCCACAGCTCCAATCTGCTAATTAAATTTACTGACGATACTACATTGATTGGCCTTATCTCAAAAAATACGACAGCCTGCAAAGAAGTCATCACTGTGACACTGTAGTGTCAAGAAAACAACCTTTTCCTCAATGTTGCAAAAACAAAGGAGCTGGTTGTGGACTACAGGAGGAATGGAAATAGGCCAACCGCTATTGACATCGATGAATCTGGGTTTGAGAGGGTGAACAGCTTCAAGTTCCTTGGCATAAACATCACCAAGGATCTCACGTGATCTGTACATACTGGCTGTGTAGTGAAAGAAGCACAACGGCACCTCATTCACCTCAGACGGTTGAAGAAGTTTGACATGAGTCCCCAACTCCTAAGGTCTTTTTACAGGGGCACAATGGAGAGCATCCTGACTGGCTGCATCACTGCCTGGTATGGGAACTGTACTTTCCTCAATCGCAGGACTCTGCAGAGAGTGGTGCAGACAGCCCAGCGCATCTGTAGATGTGAACTTCCCACTATTCAGGACACTTATAAAGACAGGTGCGTAAAAAGGGCCTGAAGGATCATTGGGGACCTGAGTCACCCCAACCATAAACTCTTCCATCTACTGCCATCCGGGAAATTGTACCACAGCAATAAAGCCAGGACCAACAAGCTCCAAGACAGCTTCTTCCACCAGTCCATTAGACTGATTAATCCACACTGACACAATTGTATTTCTATGCTATATTGACTGTCCTATTATACATACTATTTATTACAAATTACTTTAAATTGCACATTGCACATTTAGATGGAGACATAATGTAAAGAGCTTTACTTATCAGATATGTGAAGGAAGTAAGTAATAAAGTCAATTCAATTCATAGCCAATGCAGTGTTTACATCTGCAGCTATTACTTTTAAGACCATATGATGTTGGCCATCAAGTTCAAGGGGTTATCAGTATTTAATTCCATTGTATTAATAGGAACATATATCACTTAAGACCCTGTTCAAGGAAATCCCCAAGATCACATCCAGGGTGGTGCTTGGGGGGGGGGGGGGCGGGCATGGGGGATTGAATTCCCTGGGCTCTGGTAAAAAAAAAAGTTGTGTTTATAAGCCAATCTGAAAAATCATGCAAGGAGATGGATACTCCATGGATTTTATCTGAGAGGGAAGCATAAATGAGGGAAGGAAAGATTTTATGAGACAAGGGTTTCCATCAAAGAAAAAAAATTACACCACAGCTCACTTTGAAGGAAGAATTCCCACTGTTTCCATTAGTACAAACTGCTCCTGATTTTATTTAGGTAAATTGTAGGAAGGAATGTTCCAAGTGATCCTGATAGACTCCTTGGGGTTGTCAAACACCCTATTAAAATTGTCTTGATTTCCATAGTACAGTATACATTGTGAATATGATCCCAATGTGACAAGCAGTCAGTGATCAACACAGTAGGCATGCCTGGCTGAAAATGCATGTCACAATGGATCAGCAATGTCATTGGTTAATGTTCTTTGAACAATAGCTGACATTCAGTACATCATGATATTGGCATGACCTAAGAGCAGATTATAAAGAAAGGCCAGTGATTCTCCTATAAACGGTGAAGATTAAAGTAGTACAACACTGAATTGCGAGTTATCATCACGCAACCAGGGGAAATCAAGGACATCGATGTAGAAAACAATGTAGACCTGGATCTTAACCCACATTTTGCTACTGCAAAGAACCAGATCAAGAACCTCAGCTATTACAAGTGGCACAGTTCCATGCCCGGTGCAGCTGCCTCGGCAGGTATGAACAGCTCCCTCAACTGGTAGCAGCTGGGAAACGCAACAAAAGTTCATAATCTGGAAATTGATAGAACGTGGTTCTATATCGATAGGGGACAAGGGTAGTTAAACCAAGTACTCACAGGCCAATTAGTCTAATTTAGGTGATGGACAAGCATCTAGAATTAATTCTGAAGGAGAATACAAACCTTGGGAAGGTTGCTGAAGAGATAACAGATGCATTGGTCATGATCTTTCAGAATCACTTGATTCTGGCATGGTCCCAGAGGACTGGACGGTTGCAAATGTCACTCTGCTCTTTAAGAAGGGAGAAAGGCAAAACAATGGAAATTATAGGCCAGTTAGCCTAACCTAAGTGTTGGGAGTCAATTATAAAGGATAAGGTTTTGAGGTACTTGGAGACTAATGATAAAGTTAAGGTCAGCATGGTATCTGTAAAGGGAAGTTTTGCCTGACAAATCTGTTAAGAGTTCTTTGAGGAAGTAACAAGCAGGGTGGATAAAGGAGAGGCAGTGGATGACATTTACTTGTTTTTTCAGAAGGTGTTTGATAAAATGGTGCCAAAGATGAGGCTGCTTAAGTTAAAATCCTACGGCGTTACAGGAAAATTACTAGCATGCATGGTGGAATGGCTGACAGGCAGGAGGCAGCAAATGAGAATAAAAGGGGCTGGTGACTAGTGATGTTCCTCAGGAGTCAGTATTGGGACCACTACTTTTCACATTGGTTGTCAAATATTTAGATAATGAAATTGATAACTTTGTGCCAAAGTCTACAGATGATACAAAGATAGGTGGAGAGGTAGGTAGTGCTGAGGAAGCAATGTGATTGCAGGACTTAAGACAAGTTGGAAGAATAGCCAAAAATGTGGCAAATGGAATACAGTGTTGGCAAACGTATGATAATGCATTTTGATAAAAGGAACAATAGTGTACACTATTATCTAAATGAGGAGAAAGTTTAAACATCCGAGGTGCAGCACGACTCGAAGTCCTCGTGCAAGACTCCCAGAGGGTTAATTTACAGGTTGAGTCTGGTAAAGAAGGCAGATGCAATGTTGGCATTTATTTCGAGGAGAATAGAATAAAAAACATAGAGACAATGCTGAGGGTTTATAGGACACTAGTCAGGCCACACTTGAAGAGTATCGTCAAGGGTTTGGGCCCCATATCTCAGAAATGATGTGTTGCCATTGGAGAGTCCAGAGGTTCACAAGGATGATTCCAGGAATGAAGGGGTTAACACACAAGGAGTGTTTGGCAGTTTTGGGCCTGTACTCACTGGAATTTAGAAGAATGTGTTGGGGGGGGGGGGGGGGGGAAGAGGAGACAGGATCTCATTGAAACCTACCAAATGTTGAAGAGATTAAATAGGGTGGATGTGAAGAGGATGTTTCCTCTGGTGGGGGGTATCCAGAACTGGAGGGCACAGCCTCAAAACTGAGGAGTGACCTTTTAGAACAGAAGGAGGAATTTCTTTTTAGCCAGAGAGTAGTAAATCTGAGGAATGCTCTGCCACAAAACCGCAGTGGAGCCAAGTTCATGCCTGTATTTAAGGCAGAAGTTGATCATTTCCTGATTGGAAAGGATCAAAGGATATGACAAGAAGGCAGGTGTATGGGGTTGAGTGGGATCCAGGATCGGCCATGTTGGAGTAGTGGAGCAGATTCGATGGGCTGAATGGTCTAATTCTGCTCCTATGTCTGATGCTTTTATGGAAGGAGGGCAACACGAGCTGAAGGAACTTAGCAGGTCAGGCAGCATCCTTGGAAGGAAATGGATAGTGGATGTTTCAGATCCAGGAACTTCTTCAGGACTGGAAAGAAAGCCATTGCCAGTATAAAATAGTGTGTGTGTGTTGTGTTGGAGCAAGAGCTGCCAGGTGATAGGTGGACCCAGGTGGAGGATGCATAATAGGAGGCGAGGGAGGGAGTGGGAATGATGCACCAAGCTAGGAGGTGTTAACTGGAAATTATAAAGGGTTGAAGAAGATGGAATCTAACAGAAGACATACATAAAGGGAAAGAGACAGGGACCCATAGGATTGGGGAAAAATTCACTTAGGGAAACACCAGCTAACCAGGACAGTTAACATGGATTTGTTGAGGGTTTGAATTTACTGATTTTTGAGTAAGTGAGGCCAGTAGGTTGGATATAATCTACAGTATATGTATTTTAGCAAGCTTCTGACAATGTCCCACATAGCAGGCAGGTCAAACAGATAAAAGGTCTTGGAATCAATGGCCAACTGTACCCAAAACACGTCCAGTGTCAGTAAGCAAAGGCTAATGCTTTGAGCATTTTTGTGATCGGAAGTTTGTTGCCAGTTTGGTTCCGTATCAACTGGATTCAAATGTAGGGGCATGATAAAGACATCTGTTGATAATATGTCAGGACTGAGCAAGGGCAGACTTTACAGTGCTTTACAGAACTTTTGGGAGGACGGCATGGAAAGATTTGAAGAAGAGATGTTAATTTTTAATTTGATGCTGCTCAAAAAGCCAATTGAGGTCAGCATGCTTGGAGTAGGCACTGTGTAATTAAGACTGGGTAAAAGAATTTTAGTTGAACCCAACTTTAAGGAAAAGCAAGTTAGAGCATTAGAATAGTCCAGTCTGATGATAGCAAGCAGAAGGACTGATCATTGTCTAACCTAAAACAAAGTAAATTTAATAACCTGGTAACTAACGTACATGCAAAGCAGTCAGTAGATATCCAACATGATCTGGAGTAACAGCATATTTCCATATTAACTGGAGATCCCCAACAGCTAGAAAAAAAATATCCACAAATTCTTGATAGCAAGTTGGGGAAAATACTGATTTTCTCAAAAGGTTGCCAGGGCAATTTGTAAAATACCCAACCATTGGATACCACAAGTCAGATCACTTTTTCCCCCATTCTGAGTGCATATCTATGATCTACAGCCTCTCTTCTCTGCTACCAAACTAATTCACTAACCAAGCCAATTTGCTTTAATGTTAGCTCAGAATTTTCAATACATTCTGGAAATGCATATAAAATACATCTACTGGGATTTTAAAATGTTTAATTTATAGATTTCCTCCACTCTACCCCCCCCCCCCCCCAAACAAAGTTAAAATTCAGGTTTGGCTTCATCTAATTACCTCAAATGCCCAAGCACTTAGATAATCATAGATTTTAAAACAGAAAAACAAACAAACATGTAGGTCTTGGAAATTTGAAAGAAAACAAGATGTTGGAAGTTTTCAACAGGTCAGGCAGCATTTCTGGAAGAAAACAGCTTTTGATCTGAAACACTAACTTTGTTTTTCTTTCCACAGACACTCCCTGAACTGTTTGTTTCCTTTATATAGGTTGAAACACTCTAGACTGGCACCCTTAGGCCCTGACAGCTGCAGACTACAGAAATTGCCCCGATCACGTTTTTGGTTATATAAGGCTCCAGGAAAAGCTGTTTGGAACCCGAAGCTTCTTTAGCTGGAAAGGCTCATTGACCAAGATTGCAAAAGTTGTTCTGGTAGGTCATTAGCTACAAAATAGGACAATTATTAGTAAATTTTGGATCTTAGTTAGAATTAATTAGTATATATCTATACTACAGATTAAAAACATTTCAGACCATGTGAGTTGGTAGACCACAGAATGCTGGACCACAGTTTAAACCAATATATTTTAATAACTTTCCCATTAACAAATCACTTTTTAAAAAAATTCTTGCTCTTCCATTGAAACAATTACTTCCTGATTTATAAGCCTAAAAGATACATGCACTCCAACTCTAGTCTTTCATTTGGCCCCAAATTTAGTCATTTCATGATAGTAAGTACTCCTTCTGTTGCCAAAATCACTCTGGAATTCCTTATCAAAAATGTTTTGTTTTCAACTCTTCCACTCATTAAGCCTCTCCCTAACATTTATACAGTGCAAAATAGGTCCTTCTGGCCTAACAAGCCCCACCGCCTATAAGTCCCAATTTAATCCTAGCTTAAACACAGGTCGACTTACAATGACCAACCTAACAACCGGTACATCTTTGGACACTGTAAGGAAACTGGAGCACCCAGAGGAAACCCACATAGTGAGTTTCGTACAAACTCCTTACACGCAGCGGCAGGAATTGAACCCTGGGTCGCTGGTAAAGTGTTGTACTACCTAATATCTAACTACTTAACTCACCTTTTCGTTATTAGTCCAAATTTCTATTTATTTAACTCATATTAATTACTTGATGATATATTTAACAAAAATTGGGTCAATTTCCTGTTAAGCATATTAATGGAAACTAAATATCAGAATTACATTTCTGCAAATATCTCTTAAGATACAAACAACTAACTCCTGCAAATTTGGATAAGCTGATGATTGAATTTATTATCAGAATTGGACACAATGAAAAGATTAAATAAGGCTTAAATAAAAATGGGTTGTGGAGTTAGATATTAGGGAAATTCATAATGAGTATAAGAATTGAAGAAGCATAAGTTTTAGGGGAGGAATTCCAGAGTTTAGTATTTTTAAAAATCTTGGCAGGTATCGACTTCAGCTAAAGTTCTGGAAGTCCATCTGCAAGATTTTCTCCCGACCTTCCCTTCACCCTTTAAGGAGCATAACTATTCCTGAAATAGTTCTAACATCTCTTTTGTGACTCAAATTTTGGCCAACAGTGCACCTCTTAGGATTTGGGAGAACGTTAGCATTTTGTTAGGCAAGTCAAAGTAAACAGAAGATGCAGGTCAATTACAATTCAAATGACCGATAGCACAGGCCCTTTGGTTAATTACTTGTCTCCTCTGGCCTCTCTGTTCCAAAATACTTTTTGTAATTTCTAACCACACATCATTTGTCTCTTTGAAGGGAAAATTAATTTTCCCTAATCATCACAAACAGCAAAGCAACCCAGTTTGCACTAATGTAAATAACGGAGTCTATACTTGCTACAAGCTTTCAGTATCTTCAGTGTATAAAAATATCAGAACTTGGGAATTATTAGGCCTTACAACACAGGGGTATCTCAGGTTTGGAATTGTGATTAATTTGTTCATGAGAACCATCTCATTAGGTTAGGCGATATTGGAATTTATCTTTTCATTGTTTTAACCTTATTTGTATCTTACAAAAACATTTTAACCATTTAATTGTAGCAGCAACACACACAAAATGTTGTAGCATCTGTAGGAAGAAGTACAGTTGACGTTTTGGGCCGAGACCCTTCGTCATTGTAGCAGATTTTTTTTTTAAAAAAATGCCCCAAGAGAATTGTTTTCTTAAATCACCTTAAGATCTGGAATTCTCTCCCTAAATCTGCAATCTGGCCTTCATAATACTTTTAAAATCCTAGTGAATTCTCCAAACATTTGGTTATCATCCACTGTTTCCAGTCATGCTCCATTTTTGTGACATTTAATTCCAGATATTGCTTTCTCAGTCTTATTAAAAATAAAAACATACATCATAGATCTGAATTTAAGATCTTTTTCTGACATCCCAAAGCAGATTACAGCCAACTGCAGTGCGAGAAACTAATATAGACAAAGAAAACTTTCTCAAATTGTTCTGGGTAATTTTCTTTAATATTGATAATAAACAATTGCCAGAAAATTGAGAGAATCCCTACTTGGTTTTCAAAAAGTGCTTAGAATATTTTATGTCTGCCTGGAAGAGAGCATACAAACAGATTACTATTTGCATTAACTCAAGCCAACACTAATAGAGTACTTTATTATTGAAAGTAATCTCTTTTGAGCATCAAACTAAAACTGTTGAACTTTTGACTGTGGTCAAAAAGGTTTCATCTAATTCCTTAAACCACATAGTAAATATATGCCCTTAATTTTCTAAACAATACCAGGATACTATGAGGCATTATGCTTCAGGAAAGTTATAATCCTCTGAAACCCAACTCAAAATTTCTATAGGGAAACATGACAGAATTACCATTAAAAAAGGATATTAACCACTTTTCCATCCCTCCCCATTAAGTAGTTACTTAAGAGTTTATGGTTTTTCTCCATCCAGCATTGCAGCCTGTATACACAGAGAGTGCAATTAAATTTGGAACATCATGGTCTATGGGACTTAATGTCCTCTTGTTTGTGGTGCATAGCCAGACTCTCAACCAGGCTGTACAGAAGTTCAAAGAAATACAACAGGACTTGTAGGAAGCCATTATACCAAGGCTCAGGAATTACCCAACTATTGCCATATTTTTCAGGTTCTCTTTCGATTGTAAGTTCCTGCAATTGTTTAACGACACGGGCAGGATAACGGCATCAATCCTCGCCTATAATATGCAATCTCCAGTATTTATTTCAAATTTCCTCTGAAGGATAAAATGTTCCGTGAATTCATGTTGCAAGCCAAAGATCTTCCGGCATTCAATTAACTGGCATGACAAACCATATATTTTAAATAACACACTAAACTTTTAACACTCCAAAACATTTTCAAAAATCACATGAAACTGGACTATAGTTCAAAATTCAATATAAAAGGATAAAGTTTATTTTTTTGGAATTATTATTCCATACAAAGATTTTTCTTTTCCATTGATGGTAAATCCAAGTTGCATCAATGCACCCATAGCACCACTCAACTACATACAGCTTGCCAACAGGTTGATTTAATAAGAGGATTAGAATAAAGAAGCTGCCACCGAAATGAAAAAGTGGCCATCAATTCAGAGCTTGCCTGAAGTTGGTGCCAAAGCCAGGTAGGTGGTAAGGATCTAATGACTTTCTATCAACTTCTTGGAAAATGGACCATCCAGGATTGCTCTGGAGTTCCCAAGAAACAAAGGTTAAGAGTTATGGGTACTTTTGGAGCAACCCAGGAAAAAGAATTAATCAAGGAGGTACATCATGGAAACAGACTTCTTGGCCCATGGTGACCATCAACCATCCACTTACACTAATCCTACATTAATCCCATTTTTTATTCTCATTAACACTTCCCAGATTACTGAATCAAAAGAATTGTTTTGTTTTAAATCTGCTTTGAACAATCGTATTTGATATGGAAGTAGGGCTTTTTGAATGAGACTGAGGAATCATCCAAACCAAGGGATGTGCAAACTATCCGCTTTCCAACCAGAGGCACCACAGTACACCACATGGTTGAGGTGGTCAGTCATGTGATGATATCTCCAGGAATATGCCCAATGTGAAGTGGAGCAGAACCCAAGTCCGTACCTAACAGTTTTAAATGAGGCGCATCAATTAAAACAAAACATCGAAGTAACATGTCTGCTTTGAAAGAGTTGCAGATATTCAATCTGGGCTCAGACTCTATCCAATTATAAACTGAAATAAAGCAAAACAAAATAAATAACACCCATGACATTATGGCAAGGATCAAACCACGCAGGCAGCTGCCCTTACTGTTAGTGACATAGGTTTTCTACCACCAATTCAAACTTGTCTTATCATGGAACTTAGCGGAGCACAAAAGTCAACATTCACACAGCTTGTGCCTTATGCTAATGTTCTTTCAAACTACTCTTTGGGATGAAAGTGAGATTCCTCTGGGTATGGCAGTGTTCACTCAGAATATTACCTAGGAAATCCTCAAGTGTACAAAGCTAGAGATCTATTGTTAATTAAAATTTCTATTTTTAATTCTCACACATCAGCTAACAATGAAATCTGCAGAACTGTCTTAAAGTTAATCCAGGACCATCAATGTTGAGTATGGATTCCCAAAATTAGTTGAGAACAGGTGACTTGCTACTAAATTTCAAGTACTACATTTCTTTATAATGTAGGAAGACACTTAACCCATCAATTCAAAGAATCAGATTACCCCACCAATTTTTCTCATTTGTCCAGTACTTCCCCCTCAAACCCTCATTACCCATTTACTCTGGGGTAATTTGTAATAGCCAATTAAACTATTAGCATGTGCTAAGTGAAAGGAAACCAGAAGGCCTGTAGAGAAAACAAGCAATCAAATAGACTTGTTCTTTCAAAATATAGAGGGGAGGTAGACAAAAATTTGTAAAGATACCTTTCTGGGTTGCAGGCCAATGATAAAGAAATGAAAATGCAAAGTGTGAGCCAAGCAGTTTTAAGTCTGCGCAATAACATTAGAGGATTGGGGGCACTCGAGTTATCTTCAAATGAGGCAAAAATTGAAATCATAGAACTGCAGTTTGAGGAAGAATCTGCAATAGCTGCCATTAGACAAAAATCACACACCAAATATATCAATGCTTGCAGGATGAGAATAATTAGAAGTAAAAGCATTGAAGAATTACAGGAATTGTACTGATAGTGCTCCTGTACTGCCCTTACTGTGGAGTAAGGACACAATCTGATGGATGTTAATTTGCATTTATCAGATAGGCAAAGCTGTAAACTGGTGAAAATGCTTCGTTATAGTGTAGTCTCAGACACCAGCTTTCAGGAGGTGCAGGACAACAAGATCTGGCCCAGCTTTTGGCTACAACTTTCATCATGCCCTGCCCAATCTGTACCTCAAATGGAGGTTTGAGCCAAGGTTGTAGCAGGAGTGGCACTGAAAGCTGGATCATCTCTGACAGTATGGGGGAGGAAAAGTGTAACAAAAGGTGACAACAAACTCTGAAAGAAATGCCAGATAATTTTGAGATTATTTCTGTGAAAGTGATTGTCACAGTCAGGTGAGATCTACTTAAATTTGAAATATAAAAAAAATTATCAGTGTAACAAGCGGCTAATAATAGGTCTCTATAAAAAGATGACACAAGCACCACTTCCAATCCACGGAATCATTATTTTATGACAAAAATCACAGAACCCTGCAATGTAGTTATTGGACCAACATTCCACTTGTCCCAACAAATAATAAAAATAAGTCATAATTGACAACACTTTTTCTTGCCATTTGAGTTGTTTTCCAGAGTCAAAATACCTGAGCAGCTGAGTTTAATTAATTTATCCAAGAGTATTAACCAACTAATTATGGGAGCCTTGCCATGAACCCCATTAAAAACAAAATCCCCATTAAATCATGACAAGATGGACCCAAGGTCCTGTTTCTGTGCTGTACTTCTCCAAGGAACAGTAAACATTAGAAACTGTCAGTCAATCTGCAACTGTAAAGCAGAAAGATTATCAAAGATCCAGAACATCTTTCAACCAAGGAACCTAATTACAACGTGTAATTCTACACACTATTACCAGAGGCTCACAAATTATGAGAATACTACTTTTCTTGAAAAAAAAGTAAAGAAACTTTAACATAAAGTGTGGGGAGAGATGAGTGGGATTAGTTTGTTAAAGGAACAATCATGGAAAGATTGGATGGCCTATATGGGACTGGGGCATTTTATCGTCAAAAGCTCCAAAGGAGGGCTCCAAATTATCTACTAACTGACAGACCTGATGTGTTTTTAATCAGGTCTCTCCATGTTTTTAAATCAATTAACTTCAGCTCTAACATATCCTAGCAGCTTTCATAGGGCAGCGCAAGTCAGCATTACATCTCCCTAAGCTGTTCTCCTGCCCACTGAAAGCAGCTTCAGTGGACCAGGTTTCAGATCACTCCCCACAATATCAAGTTTAATAATAAACACTAAAAACTCATCAACTTAAACAGTTATATGTGGGAAAATGTTACATAATTCTTTTTTATAAAGCCAAGGACATACTAGACTCTCCTGCTTGGTAGTACATAGAACCAACCCAATGCAAGCAAACACAGTATCTCATTATTCCCAGTGATTAAATACAAGATAGGCCCATTTATTTTCGTTTCAACAATATGGTTTCAAATCTAGTGTTACTTCACAGCTCCTGGTGTTCTGCCAACAACTGCAGATTTTGCCAAGCTTAAACACTCAGATGTTTGCAACGCAGGTCCAAGACACTTACTGAATTCCGTGCAGTGGAATAAGTGCCCTAAACTGAACGTGAAGATGAAGTACTGGTAATGGAAAAGTCTCAAAACAGCAGAAATGATCAATGGAGCAGTGACTTCACCAACAAAAGACGTTTCTCTTAAAAACAAAAACGTGGAACATTAGATTTAAAACAAAAACAATGACTTGGGAATTCCAGGGATTACAATTAAAAAAGTTAAGCAAGGAGCATATTGTGAGTTCTTGCTGAACTCAATATGTCATTCCACAATGTTCTAAAAATAAGATTATACAACTATGGCTTTGTACCAAAATTGCTTTTGAACTCAATTAGTAATGAAACAAATATCAGCTGCTAGATATATACAGTATTACGTAACGGGAACTGCTTCAAGATAGCTTTGTGTACAAAGTTTTAAAAATAGCTTTTGTTTGTCCATTAAACAAAATGTTACCTTTCCCATTTTCAAAAGATTATATCCCCAACTTTATCCAAATATCCAGCAGAAAACTGGGACCAACTTACTTAGCTTCAAAAACAACATGATTTAAGGTCATAGACAAAGTATAAACGTTGCAGGGTTAACCACAGGTGAAAATCATTTGTATTCAACTTTTTTTTTTTTGGCAGATTTCAGGAGAGCTTGTGTACCACGGCAAAGGCCTGTGCATTAGGAACCACAAGCCAGGTCTTCAAAGCATTGAGAAGCGGAGTCTGCAGTACGTGGAGAGTTTAGATATCCATCTCAAATTGAGCTTCGTCCCCTGGAGGAAGAGAGAGACAAAAGGTCAACATTTTGGTGCGTAAATTATTTTAAGTCAAGTCATTGGAAGCATGTGTTGAGTCAAAGGGTGGGAGAATTCATCAGTCTCAATGGTTAAATCAGGCTTCCCAGTTAAGGCCAAAGCAGTTATAATCTAACAAAACTCCTCAACCACTCCCAGTGAGGAAGAGCCCCATGATAAGAGACTGGCTTCATGTTCTCAATTAAGTTTTGACAGATGCCAGTTTCACAAAGTAATTAGAAAGAATTTGAATTTCTGTAGCACCTTTCACCTCCTCAGAAGATCTACATTTTTTTTGGTTATAGCCCTACAGGCTCCACTGTTGACAAACCGGGCGGGAATGATGCATATTCACAGTCCCGTCCCGCCCGCGTGCTTTTCCCCTTGCTGGTGAAGAAGGCCTGGCGCCCTTTTTGGGACCGGCTTCAATGCTGGCGCGCGCCACTTTGTGAGCTGGTTCGAGTGCGCTGGGAACTGGGTCGCCACAAAACCATGGTGGATTCAAGTGCTGAAATATAGGTGATTATTTTCCCTCTGGCTGCAATTGTTTGCAATGAATGCAGTTGGTTGACAGATATTAATTGGCTAGGCTACCAACGGGAACTCCCTTGCTCTCAACAAGTAGCATGGGATCTTTTAAATCCAAAGCAGTAAATGCTACGTTCAGTACTTTATCTGAAGAAGTCACCTTCCATGCCACAGCACTAAATCAATATTATCACAGGGGTAGCGGCCTTGGTTTGTACACTAATTTCTGGATGAAATGCCAGATGGAAACTATTAACTTAGGCCAAATACCAAATGTAGGATTTGAAAGAAATAGCGAGGTACAAGGATTCAGCAGGGAAGATCAAGGAGTAAGATTGAATGTTTAATACAGGGGACAGGGAATTAAGCATATGAGAAAGGATGAATGGACGGTGATGGCTGCAATGGAGAAAGATACAAGGCTGTGAGGAAGCAGAGTAATGTCAGAATTTTCCTTATTTAAAAAGCATGTGGACAGCCGAGTGTATCCACAGAAAGAACGGGTTAAATATAATTCCTATTGCATCTCTAACACACAAGCCAGGAGTACCTCAGATCCCAAGTTTATGCTGAATTACCCGGCAACAGCTGTGGTAGAATGTGAGTAAGGTTTAAGTTACTGAACAGACATGCAGAAGGCCAGATTACTGACCCAAAGACACAAGCTCAAATCACAACATTAAGTACAAACAAATACAGTGGATTCTGATTAATTGGCACACTTCAAGACCAGTACATTTTTCACCAAATTAGCCGAAGTTTCATGGAAATAGTTAGAGGTATATAAAAAAAGACAACGTACTATTTAACTGAGTAACAAATTATGTATTTAAATGAAGTACAGAACAAATTAGAACATTTCCAAAACTACTACTATAAAAATGTGCATGTTCCTAAAGGTTATCGACAGAGGAATTAATCCAAAGTATGCTACCGAGTTCTTTTGAGTGACTGTAAATGAACTAAATCAGTGTAAACGCCTAGTGCAGATAATAGACTGCCTTCATAGAATGCATTCAATGATTTCATCCTCCAAATCTTCTTTTGTAACATCTTGTAACATTCAAGATGATTGTTGAAACAGTCAAATTCTTTGTAGTTCCTAACTTGTTGAAGTAATGAAATCTTTTCATTTTCACTTCTGGCCATTTCTCCAAGCCTGAATGCTTGAAACTACAATGAGTGAAACAGTTCTGAATGAACTTATTGCTTATTACTCACCAACCATCAGTGACAAAAATCACTGATTTTTGAACACAAACACACACAAGTGACACTATTTCAAAACTGTTTGCTCCAAGCATGGTGTAGTGTCTAATGGCCAGACGACGTGCATGCGACTAATACTAGTTAGAAACTGGCCCAATTAACTCGCATAGTGGTACAAATAAACAAAGGGAACCTGGCTATTTTCTCAATTTGTTCTTGTTCTTTAAGAGTTGTTCCAAATAAGCAGCTGTCCCTATTAACCAATGGACTAAATAACTGGAATCCACTGCATATACATTTATAATTTTGAAGTGCAGCTCTGAATGGGCAATAAATGCCTTGTCAGTGAAAACCATGTCACCAAAGAAAATTCCAACAATTCCAACCAGAGAATCCAGTGTCAGATGAGGGTCTTCAGAGTATTTTGACTACAGATCATGTAAACAATTGTCTCACATTACTGCTGCAGTTGCTGGCCAAAAATCAAGCTGGCTTAGTTCTGCTAGGCATAGGCATTGGTTGGGAAGTCTCCTTATGGCACAGTTAATGGCTGGAGGGTGAAAGTATCCAGACTACGCACTGGTAACCTCAGAAGTCTTCACTACAGAACCACATCTATTAATACTGCTCTTGAACCCCAGGTAAGTATATTTAAGTTCCATCTCCTCCTCCAAGACAACTTGTAAAGAAAACTCTGATGGTCAACTGATGGTCTCATTGGCTGGAGTTTTCCTGATTCTCAGCTGTCCAGGTAACAACTTTCCTGCTCCTTCATCTTAGAGTGGGGAAAAAAGGAAAAACGAGACTGGCTACAGATAATTCCAGACAGATCAGCACTGTAAATGCGTCAGAGGAATAACCTCACAGCAGACAACGGAGCAAGAGTGAATACTGACAGAGAAAAAGACAGAAGGGAAAGAACACAGCACATGTAGGATGGAGAACTCAAGATGTACAGTAGCTGCCTGCAAAGAGTGAAAATCATTTAGACTTGTTTTTGAGCATCAGTTGAGCAAGCCATGATTTTGCACACAGTTCTACAAAGCTCGCATGCATTTCTTGGCAAAATCCCAGCTGTGTGGAAATTGGACCAGGCATTCCCTGCTGTGATTCAACCCAGTGCTGTCATCACTTCCCCACATATTTTGCGCACATAATTACATTGTCGATACGTGCAGAGTGGTATTTACTTTTCCACAGAAATTAGATTAAAAGATTATGATTTATGCCATGGGTAATTAGTACATTGTTGAATGAGTATTTATTTTCTAACCTACTAGGCCTGACTATGATGCTCATCACCCCACTCACCAGCCCTATCTGCCTGCTCAGGAGCTCAATTCCTCTGCCAATTTTACTTGCCCAGCCCCCACTTCTTCCTCTTGATTTTCCATCATCCTGGTTATTCTTGTCACCACCACTTCATTTCTTTCACCTATTTAACAGCATTAACCATTATTCTAAAGTTCTGCAGACAAATGGTGCCAATGTACAATTCTTGAGGTTTGACTTTGAACTCTCCCAAAGAACTCAAGGTACTTCAGTAACTGCTCAAAGCACAACTGCTCCGATTCTGCACTTTATTTGCTACTTCTGATTTACTGTTAACATTAGCTTCAGCACATTTAGGGCATCAAACACACACACACACACACAATCCAGGCAGTATGGTAGCATAGCAGTTAGCACAACGCTTTACAGCACCAGCTGTAAGATCGGGGTTCAATTTCCACTGCTGTCTTTCACAAGTTTGTATGTTCTGCCCGTGACTGCATGGTTTTCCTCCTGGTGCACTGGATTCCTCCCACATTCCAAAGACATAGTTAGGTTCAGTGAGTTGGGACGTGCTAAGTGAAGTGTGCTGACACTTGCAGGCTGCCGCCAACACATATTCAGACTGTGTTGGTTGTTGACACAAACAATGCAGTTCAGTGTATGTTTCGATGTACATGTGACAAATAAAGCTAATCTTTATCTTCAAAATATCGAATAATTAAACTGTTAAGATTGCATTAATTGGATCAGCAATCAGTGATGGTGTACCCAACTGCTGATCCATTCTGATCCTTGCAATCTCCCCAGCATCTCCAATTTATGAATTAATGAGAAAAAATTAAGTAAATCTAGTTCCCCCCCCCCTCCCCAAACTCCTTGTAGTTTAAATTGCCAAATCTCACCAGTGGATGATTTTCCTTCACGGTTGTTTTCACCACTGTGAGCAGCATTGTTTGCTTCTGCCTTGGTATCTTCAGCAATGCCAGGGGTTGTTACACCTGGGATGTGCGGGAGGTAACGAGGTGGAGTCTTTGCAACTGGAGAATGACGGCAGTCCATAAGAAACTTCCGATCGTAAATAATCCGGGTGCCTGAAATAGCAAAATTAAATTTTACAGATAAAATCCCACATAATTACTCAGCACATTAAGTGTTAAATCCTTTAGCAAGCCTGTAATAGGTAGAGTTGGGGCTTCCTAGAATGGTATCAGTTATGAGGGACATCTGGTACAAGAGGACACTGGTTGTTCTCTATGGATACAAAAAGTCTGCTCAGAGTTATGATTGAGGCGTTTAAAACTATTAAAAGGTTATAACAGGTGTAACCAGTAAGTAAAACTATTTCTACTCAGGGAAAGGATATAATCACAGCACAGACTAAAGGTAAACTGCCTAAATAGAAGGGAGATGTGGAGTTTTTCTTTTAAAAATGTAAGTACACTGAATTTTCCTGGAGCTGGAATATACAACCTGAAGGCTTTCTTTAAGGAAATTGGATAAACATAAAATTCATTGTGCTATGAGGAAAGGGGAGAAGAAGAGGATTTAATCAAAGACATGAAAAAGGCATAATGGAGCAAATGGCCTTCTCTTATGCTATAACTTTCTATAATCCTAACCCCAATGTGTGATCTGAAAAACAGCATTCTTCAATAGAAAGCTGCATCCAAGCATTGTTCTAGACATGTGAATTAATTTTGGCTGATAACGCATTAACCAACATTGCCCAAATCTGATGTAGTCCTCTGAAGGACACAAAGATCAAAAAATATTCTCACATACTGCTTTTCATTTTATCATTAAAATCTGAGGATAAAAGTAGCTTCTCCAACTTGAGCTTTTGCAAGTTTAAAATTCACATACCAACTGTGTAAGTCCAGGTATCCCATCACATGTCCATTTTGCTCATCAGCAGTGCAATTAGCCTTGCATGGGCTGTGACTAGCTCTATGGGTAACACCAACTGTAGTAAGGTAGGACTATGTAGGGATAATATTTCTCACATTTCCAGATCTGTGCATCTCTAGAAAATGCCCAAATTGTTAAAAGTATTCAAAATTGGTGTTTACGTTGATACAGAACCAATACTCTCAAACTGCAATAACAGCTTTGTGACCCTAGGCAAAACTTTCAAATTTAACCTCCTTCTATTTCATATAAATGTCATTTGAAATCAGAAGTTTATCCTGAAGTAAGGAACAGCAATACTTTGCTATATAAAACTGGTAACCTTCAATTCTAAGTAATACCTTTGTGTGCCTTACTCATTTTAGCATTTGTCTGGTTTATGAGGCAGATTTGCTAGCTCTACACTCAACCCAGCATGGATGGAAAACATGCAAGGAGCCAGTCTGATTCGAACCCAGGTCTACTTGCCCCAAAGTCCAGTGCAGATGCCACTACACCTTCAATTGTGCCAACCAGTTTTTGACTATGTACGTAGTTAATATTCCATCTGCTGGTTTATTCATCTCTGTCAACGATAGTGTCAGATCTTTCCTGGCTCAATATAATACATTTTCATTTTTCAGTACTGTGAGCAGTCAGTACGCTAATAATAAAGTCCTACTGCTTCAAAGCACTTTCTGTCACAACTACAATGTCTTAACAGAAGCACTGCCGACTTCTTGTCCCGTGCTCAGAATCACCCCAAAACATCACAGCATAACCCAAACACTTTCTTACATTTGTACATGTTGTTAATTTTATCCCCATGCATACAGCCATAGTGTTACAGAGCAAGGAATAGAATTCCTGTAATCAATGCTTGAACACACTTTTGCAAAAGGCACAATGTGCACTCCACAATGGAATTTCTTTTTAGGACTAGACTACAACAATGAATGATTCATTCACTTTACAATTCAGCGGGTAGATAGGCCTAATTACAATGGCACAGATTCTTCTACCTACTAGTGATGGTCCCGCTCATCCCCAAAGCCATTACGTTTCTCTGACTAAAACATGCCCCTGGTTTCTCAACAGATATTTCACCAATCAGGGTAACAAGGAAACATCAACAATAGAGAAACATAACAATATTACCTCTAAGCTTGTCAATTTTTTTTTAAAAACACAGGATTCAGATTATTATTTTTATATTGCACACATGATGTCTGAGGCTATACCATTTATTGTTGGGGATACCAATACACAAAGGCGGAACCTGGGAACTCCTCTCAGTTTGAAAACAGAAACAGTTCTTCTGAACAGGAGGCCTCAGGTATGACTATCAGATGATTCAGTGGGCAAAATTAGAACCTGCTAGATTTGGATTGGTTAGAGCTAACACCTGTAGCTCACCACATCCAGTCAAAAATCAGACTTTTTTTTTAAATTCCAAAAATTTAGTCATAATAAATATACAGAAGAAACAGTGCAAAACTATTACATTCATGATCAACACATTAAGTTGTGTTAGCTCACTTTTAAAAAAAAAAAATCATAGAACCGCTATCACTTATGTGACCCCTGGGGTGATTGATAGATAGATAGATAGATACTTTATTCATCCCCATGGGGAAATTCAACTTTTTTCCAATGTCCCATACTATTTCAAATGTTTAAGGAGTTTCCCCAACTCGACTCAGCCCCTCCACGTGTGGCACCAGAACGAGCCTAGACCTCAGAAGGAGTGGGGTCCTTCAGAGACTCCGCATTTGCTGCATCAAGCTTCAGTGCACCCCACAGCACAATCTCCTGCATCCCAGAATTTGCCAGCCGGCAGCATTCCCTTACAGTTATCTCACCACGCTGGAAGACCAACAAATTTCAGGCAGACCAAAGGACGCCTTTTGTTACCTTCTGGCAGAATTGACGTCTGTTTTGCTGTGTGTCCCTGGGAAAAGCCCGTAGACCGACACATGACTCTCAGAATGCCCTCTCAACTTCAAAAGAATGTCAGAATCAGAATCAGGTTTATTATTGCTCAGATTCGCTCCAAATCTCCCACCCCGTGTCCTCTTGTTTTAGACATTCTCGACTTTGGGGGGAAAAATTCTCACCACCGATCCATAATTTTGTTGTCAATCAGGTTGCTCCTCAAGGAAAATAAATACACTTACTCCCAATGAGACATTTGGCGGAAAAGATCATCTTTTTATTCTGAGTGGGGTTTAAGCAACCCAGGGGCAGCATTGCATGCCGTGGGACAACGCAATTTTTGCTTGTGACATTTCCGCCACACATTCTACAGGTTTGCCCCCCGTGACTAGACAATGCTATTTAAAAAAAATTCAGCCTGTAACTGGATAATGGCTTTCAATTTATGAGTGGCTTTTTGATATTATACACTGCCCAATCATTACATGAGATGTACATCACTTCATACTTTGCTATCTTAAAAAAAGATGAACTTTAAATCTTTAAAATTTCATTTTATCTGTCCTTCAGGCCACAAGCTTTAATGAGTCACACATACAACACTCAAGCTCTTGTACCACTAAAAATCTTTAACCAGAAGGCAGATAACAGTTTGACTGGACCATTCATCAGTTCTGATCTTTTCTCTCTCTGGCCTTCAGTCTTATATCTGTTAAAACAAAGCCAAAAGAATACAATATACTTGTAATGAATACATCAGCATGTTTTCAATTGAGGCAAGCCCAATTGCTCTCTGAACTGGTATGAACATGAGAAGTAGAACAAATATTATTACTATTAGAAGCCTGCCTTAATACAGTGGCTGTACCTGGCTCCCAAATAAACTTCCCCATGCTGTGACATATTGTCTCAAAGACTGGGGCAGGAATTTTAAAAGTTTTATTGTCCTTTGCTGAAATGAAGGAATCTGTTGATACTCCACAGTACTGTATTTTACTAACTCTGTTAAAAAGTTGCCAGAATAACAAGAGACTTAACGTCTTGGCAATAAATGCACACTTTCCATTAATAAGAATTCTTCAACTACACCTCCCCACCCATTGCAGAATCATATTTACTTCCATTGGCAGAGTCGCACTGGCATCACTCTTGTCCAATTCTGTTTTCATCTGTTCAATCATCGGTGTTTTAAGGTTAAAACTCTGCACCGTACTGTGTTTACGAAGAATCAGGTAGCAACTAGAAGTGAAACACTGTTTTTTTTTTGTTTTTACAGTCAAAATGTTAACTAGTAAACAAACAGGCAGTCTAACCCCTTTCAGTCGTATCCAAGTTCACTACTGCTGTCAAAGACATCATAAACAAGTAATTTCTCCCAAAGGAAAAATCTCTCTCCCCTGCTTTGTCCTCCCTCCATTTCGGATTTCACGTTGCAGGAGAGAGCATTTTGAGATACTGATACTGGCAGCCAGCAGCCACTTCATTTCACATCACGGAATCAAATCCCACCCAACATCAGTGGGACAAGGCCAGGGCAGTACTGAGAAAGTGCAACTCAGAGATGCAGAACAGTCTTCCGGAAAAAACTTTAAACTAACAGCTGCTTCCCCCTTAGCAGTTGCAAGGCGTAATTATTTCAAATACAGTTGAGGAGTGTGCCTGATCTCTCTCTCTCTCTCTCTGTATCCACATCACAAAAACAAGTTCTGGTGAAGGTTCTCGGATTCCTCTATGTGCCTGACCTGCAGAGTTTTGCAAGACTCACTCTCTCTGCTTTTATTTCACTAACACGAATGATCTCTATTCCGCATACAGTGAAAGCCTGCCGTATCCATATTGGATCCCGTATTTCCCACATTACAATTGCACTTTAACATAGGACTACCCCATTGGCTATAAAACGCTTGGGACGTCCTGTGCTCGAGGAAAGCACCAATTAAACGCGAAGTTACCATCACCTGATTAAGTTAGAAAAATTCTTTTGTTGTGATTTATCGGTTTATAGTTTGGTGGGACCCCGCTTCGATTTTCATATTTGATCTATCCTTGAGGCGTTCTGATGCTACCTCGATGTTCCCTCAGTATAGCTGCCCTACCCTCCCAGTCACTGGAGAGGGATTAATCAAAAGGTTTGTCAGGGTCTAGGAGGCGGGTGCTGCTGACTCGGTTTCTGCGCGACGGTCGGGACCAGATCACAAGTGCGAGACTCGAAAATCCACCACCTCTGGGAAAAGAGCGAAGGAAAATAAACGCCAGCGCACCCACTTTCCCATCCAGATGCAAAACTGACATTTAACAATAAGAGCCCGAAATTAAACCACACGCACGCACACGCACACACTCGCACAGAGACCGAGCGACCATCGCAAACAGGAAACTCGCCGCAGCGGGCCCGAAATTGAGCAGCGAATCCGGTCCCACCTGACGCCTCGAAGCCTGCAGTTAAAATAAAATCGGCTAGTGCAAAATAAAAGTGTGCAACATTGTCGCACGGATGCATTAATTCTTATTTGGCAACGGTACACTTGCATTTTGCCAAAACCAATCTATGCAGGTTACTGAAAGTTCGCTCGGGCTCCACAGCACGAGGTTATGCCTCTTGCCAGACGGCCTGCACCCGGGTTCGCTTTTATACAAACAGAACGGGCAATTCCGCGCAACGGAAACCGAATCGACATGAAAATGTGCACAAATATACCACTTGGGTTATTTCTGCAATCGCAGCCGTCTTAAGGTTCCTCCACCCACTTTTTTAACGGATTTAAAGAGCAGCACTCGGAATAGGCCGCCGCACTTTTTGCTGATGACATGAGCCCCAAGCCAGCGCCGGGAAGGCTTCCGCTATTGATCGTTAATATGTATTTACCTCCCGGAGTGGTGGAGAACAGCGTTCCTCCCGGTGTAGTGCAATAATCATGAGGTAGCTGCGTTGAATCATTCAGAATCACTGTCCTGGAGGGGATTACGCGACATTCGCTTTGCTGGCAACCTGCAGACATCTTCGTTTCTCCTTAAATCTTGTTTTTAAGGCAAAAGAAAAGTTCAACGCTTTAATCGCGTACTGTTTCAGTCTGTTAGCCTTTAGCACACGTCCAACCCTCACCCTGCAGTGAAGCAAACTCCAGGCAGCACCGCCTACTGGCTGCCTCTTACTGCGAAACGAGAGGAAAGGCACATATCCAACAGATCTTCACTTGGACTCATCCAGTTAAGGATTGCCATCTTTAAAGGGACCCTATTCTTCGTGAATGTCTCCTCTCTGATTAATGCAAATATATAATCAAAACATGAGAAATCCCGGAGGCTCTTGACGGGGTGGATGTGGAGACGGTGGTTCATTTTGATGTTTAATCTAGAGCTAGAGGTCACTATTTAAAAATAAAGGACCACCCACTTAAGAGAAAGAGATGGGGCAAATCGCACACAACGCTTCAAAGAAGGTGGAAGGAGAATCTTTGAGACAGAGGTAGATAGATTTTTGAAACAAAAAAGTAAGGCAAGTAGAATGCAGAAATGAAGTTTCAATTAGAAGGGCCATAATTTTGTAATGTGTTGTAGATATCTATGTTCTATGAGTACAGAGCAATGGCAGATGGAATTTAATTAAAATGGAGGACATTTTGGGAGGATAGGATAGGATACACATAATAAGTGATAAGATCCTCAGGGGTACTGAGGAGTAGAGGTGTACAGTGTACATGTCCAAGGTTTCCTGATGGCAAACAGGTACTTCATTAGTCTGGGCAGGGATGCTACAGTTCGGCCTCATAAAACGTTAGTTCATCTACAGCTGGAGTATTGTACATGGTTCTGGTCATCAGACTTTAGGAAGGGTATGATTGCACTGGAGAGGACAAAAAAGAGGTTCACCAGAATGTTGTCTGGGATGGAGTGTTTTGGTCATGGAGAGAGAATAGGTGGGGAAAGTTTCAAATATACCTGACTGAGATAAGTAAATTTAGAAGGGAAATAGTGAGAAATATTTCCCCAAAACAGGGATGTTTGTACTCAGATGGCATAGGTATAAAAAAGGATAGGAGATTTAGAGGGACTTTGAAGAACTGAAGGTGATGGAATCTGAAAGCACTGTGTGAAGTGGGTGGTGGGAGCAAGCACTTCTGCAACATTTAACAGTGTTATGGAGCCAATTTTAGTGATGCAGGATATAAGATAGCTCAGCTGCTGGTTAAATTGGATGCCAAATGGTCTTGTTCTACCTTAGATAGTGACAAGAGAGGGAGAGGGAGGGGGAAGGGGAGGGAGAAAGGGAGAGAGAGGAAGAGAAGAGAGACACATGGCTGGGAAATGGGGATTTGATTGCTCCCAAGGAATTGCCAAAATCTTCACATTATTTAAATTCAAGGTAAATTAATCTCAGAATCTAATGCTGCTTTTAATTATTAAGCTGTATAAATTTGTATGCATAGATTAAAACATCTTCTGGGCCTATTTTAATTCTATAATGGGTAGACTTCCCATTTGTACTAAAGATTATTTCTATTGTAATTCATCTTTAATAAAGACAAGGATTAAAGCAAGATTGTTCATTGATAAAAATAGCTATGAACAGGAACAAAAACAATTTGTAGCATGTGGTGGAGTTAGTTAGGTCAGTACTGTGGTTTGCTGACTGTATTGGTTCTGTTTGAAACGTGCACAAATGTTTTTGTTCCCTGGCCATTGCCACAAGACAATAAATTGCAAGTCATTTGAAACAGCTTAAACACATTGATGGTTAAGACAATAGAATGTGTCTGAATTGTGAAGTTATGGAATCTTGTTGAAATATCTTGAATTTGGTTCATTCTAGTCACAGTGTTAGTTATTAGCTGAACATTTGAGATTTTTAGTGTGTGATTTTATTTTTAGCAGTACAATAATCAGTATTTTTCTATGGAACTGTATAAGATAACATTTAGGACAGAGTTTCTGAAGCTAATCATCCAGAATGGTCAACAGTTTTGTTTAAGTTCCACATTAGCCTTTTTCTGTTCTATTTTAAAACCTGTTAGCACTCCCCTCTATCAGGTTCTTTCTTGTGTGTTTACTTAGCTTTCTCTTAAAATAATTATTTTTTTCTTCCCAGAAGAAAGCAGATTCTAATCACTCTTTGGGTATCTTTGAGAACTTAATTGAATTTATTGATTGCCACCAAACGTTTTTGGTCCCTAACTTTGAATTTTCCCAGAATCTTCCATCAATAGGATGACTGTTTTCACTTTGTCTCAATATAGGTAATTGACTTTTGAAAATATCTGCCAACACCCACAAAACCTCATCATGGTTGCATTGTAAAATTGTTGAAACACAATCCTTCTATTCAACACAAGGACACTAAAAACTAGAATTTTTCACAATATAACACTTAAACTAAATAAAAGAAAACATAGACATTAAATCACCACTGCCTGACAAATCTGTTGTCATTGTCTTTGTCCTGCCATGTTTCCTATACCCATTGCTGATTGGTGCTATTTTTCTTTTAAAGCTATCTTTTGTAAACTTCATTTGTTTTTCAACAATTTATTGCAGACATCCATGCAGGCAACGTCAAAATTTACCCACACAAACAAAATTATCAAGTAATTGATATATGACTTTTCATGGTGTGTTCAGTATCAAAATGACTCATTCATCAGGGTGTGCTGCCAGATAGACACAATATGAGGTCACTTGCTTTCACTAGCTCGGCTTTCCACTGCACTTAGAATAAAAATATTGTGCAACCTTTTGTCAGGCCTGCACAGGCAGGCACCTCCCACTCTCCACCCAGCTAACAGGAATCACCTGCTAGTCATTTCCAACTTACCATTTGCATCCCATTTAAACCTAGCTGTCATCCACAGCCCTTGTTTGCTCATCAAACCAGCCAGCCTCCACTAGTTGCTCCTACTGAAGATTTCAGTTGCCTGTTGTGTTAAGTATCTGTTCTCTCTGGTTTTGTGCCCCCCCCCCCCCCCCACCCCCGTGGCTCATCATTTTGCAGTATTTAGTGAAATGTTGTTTATTGCTATATTGTCTCCACTGCTCTGTGTTTTGGTCAAACCTCTACATTTCCTGACAGGAGGAGTGGACCAGTGATTGACGCAGTAGAGTATGCTGCCAAAACAAAGCTGTCTGTTGACATGAGTACATGATCGTGAAGCAGCAGGAAACCATTACCAAACTGCTCACCACTTTCAACCAACTCTCCATCTCGATACAGCAGCCCCATGCTAGTCTTCCTGCTTCCTCGGAGCCCCAGATTCTGTTGCCCAAACACTTTGAGGGATCATCGTCCTGAGGCTGCAACTTCTTGTCGCAGTGTACTTTAATGTTTCCAGCTGCAGCCATCACTGTATTCTACAGACCGAGCCAAGATTGCCTTCGTCATCTTTCTCCTGACTGGGTGAGCCCTGACCTGAGCCGCTGCTGACTGGGATAATAAAACCAGCACTTGCGATAAATATGGAGATATGTCAGGTTTTCAACCATCCAGGAAGTGGAAGGGGGCAGAAGATTAGCTACTTTGCCTGTGTCAAGGCTCATGCTCAGTGCTGGATTACACTGTGGAATTCAGGGCCCTCGTGGCAGAGTGCAGCTGGAATGCAGAGGCACAGCTGGTCCATTACCATCACGCGCCCTCAGAGTGCGTGAAAGATGAGCTCTCTACCCTGTAGAGATATATTTTGCAAGTCAGGAGTTTAGCCTGACAGAGAAAAAACACTATGGGTTTTTGTTTTGTTGTTTTCACCTCAATTGTTGTACACTGGAATTGGGAATAGTTTGATACATCTACGCCGAGTGAGATAAATGAACATTCCTTTGAATCATCCAGCAGTTCTTCCATTGACAGTGCCGTCAATTGACCCTAAATGATTCTCATATTTTATCTATGCAGAATAAAGTTCTGGTTGATGAAGCTTTTTGACTGCAATGTATAGTCACTAGTTCTTCTGTGCACTGACTGGTCAGCAAACAGTCCCTTGCATGCCTAAACATAATTATCTTCTGTAAGCTGCTTTAGAAAAAAGACATGAACCACTTTGATTTGCTTACTTTGTTCCTTGTCCTTGGCTTCTTTCATTCAAAGGTGCTGAATAATATTTTGCTACCGCAAGGAAAAAAGTTTCCTCCACGTTTCTGACAAATTGCAGTGTTACTAGCAAAGGGCATGTCCTTTTTCAAGCACTTAATTTCTTTTTGAAGGGAACAAGCATGCCTTTGTGACAGGTCTGCAGTATTGACAGGACTAACAATGCTGCCCACTTATCACAGTACATGGAGTAGAAGTTGTCTGTGTGTTGTTTCTTTTAAAGTGATGTAGCCACTACTCACAGGTTTCACAGGCTCCAGTGGTAGGGACACCAGCGAGTGCAACATATGTTCTGTATGGATTTCACTCGTCAGTGGAAATACATGTATCATCTGGCAAGTATGCACTTGCTCTGTCCCTCGCTCACAGACCCACACATGTGCCCATGAACTCAGTGCCCTTGCAAATGCCTCACTCCTCACTTTTGGCCCTTTGCCCGCCCACACCTTAACCCATCTTACCATCAATCCTCCTTGTCTGTGAACGATTTCACTTTCTATCGCCCTCTCTAATCTTCTCCTGGTCTCAGACAGCTCTCAAACTCCTACACCACCACCCTCTCGGGGCAAGCGTTTCAGTCTGGAACCGTCAGTCTCGGTGACACACCTGGTGCTGTCCCATCAGGCTCTGTTCCTTTGCTTCAGATTCCTGCTGTGGTCTCCCCTGTGCTCCATTCGTGTATCTGGCCCCATTCTTGGCAGAGGGATGACCTGGTATAAGTAGATAAGATCATGAGGGGACATAGAGTAAATAACCAGAGGATTTCCCCCCCCGGGGTGGGAATGTCAAATATTAGAGAGAGTAGATTTAACATGAGGGGGAAAAACCTTACAGGAGTTGTACGAAAGGTAAGGTTTTTGCACAAAGAGTGGTCGGTGACTGGATCGTGCTACCAGGCGAAGCAGTCAAAACAGATATGACAGCATTATTTAAGGTGCATTTGGACAGATAGGGGAATGGAGGGATCTAGACTGTGTGCAAGCAGATGGGATTAGTTTGACTTGGTATTAAAGCTGGCATTGTGGTGAACTACATATACCTGTCTGGACTGCTCCTGTGGCTCCTCCCACAGACCCCTGCTGACTGCTCCTGTGGCTCCTCCCACAGAGCCCTGCTGACTGCTCCTGTGGCTCCTCCCACAGACCCCTGTATAAAGGCGATTGAGGCCTGAGCCCGGCCTCATTCTCCAGGATGTAGTGTTGTTCATTCTTCCAGTCAATAAAAGCCGATATCTCACTTCTTACGTCTCAGAGTGAGTTATTGATGGTGCATCAGGCATAGACATTGTGGGCTAAAGGGCCTGTTCTCTGCTGTACTGTTCGATGTTGTGAAGGGTTAATGACATTTCCATCTCTTAATATAAAGGTCATCACTGTGATTTCTGCTGCTGTAGAGCTTGTTGTTGGATCATGCCTTGCCAGGCATAATGAAGCAACATGAACTTGGAACTTAGAACAGGCCCTACAGCCCACAATGTTGTGCCAAACCAATTACAATAGTAATCAAACAACTAATTAAGTTAAACTTTTCTGCCTACACAATATCTACATGCTTCCATTTCCCTCACATTCATGTATCTTTCGAAAGTCTTTAAGAAATCTTGGAGCTGAATGCCCTTAAAACCATGGAGAAGCATATCAACTTCAGGAAAAATGTATCTCCTCTCCACTCATCATCAACAACTTTACACTGAGCACTGTTTCAGCGGTCAGCTTCTTGGCCATTGTTACTTTGCAGGACCTAATATGGGAGAACCATGTCTCCTTCATTAACAAAAAGGCTTAGCAGAGGATGCATTTCTTGTGGCAGTTGCTAGAATTTCATCTTCCCAGAACATATTGATGCAGTTCTACAGTGCCATCATAGGAAGCATCCTTGCATCAACCATTACAGTCTGGTTTGGTGCTGAATCCTCTCACAATATGCAAGAACCATGGCAAACTGTCGGGTCATTGGCTACAGTCTACCATCACTGCAGGACCTGCTCCAGGATAAAAAATCGGGCAGAGAACGTCATTACAGACACAACCCACCTTGCAAACTGCCTTTTCCGGAAGCTTCCTTCTGGAAAGTGCTGTAGGACTGTTAACAGAAACATCTCATGCCTTCTTTTCCCAGGCAGTTAATTTGATCAGTCTAGTTAGACCTCCCCATCCTCTATCAACCCCATCACTACACTGCACTGTAAACACTTTAAACCACTGTTTATATTTAAATACATGCTGGTATTTATTCCATATCTGTACATTTACTTCTAACTATATTTTTATTCTTTATTATTGTTGAATGTTGTTGATTTTTGTTGCATGTTGCACCCTGACCAACACAACACAGCAAATTCCCAATATATTTAGCTGTACATATATACTGAATAAGGTTGATCCTTGAGGTATTTCGTGTTCACAAGAAGCAGGACAAATGCTGGTTAGTTAGTACCCAGCCACATGGCACTGATCCTCCAATATCACTGATTGGCAGTTCGGGTTTCATCAGAACTCGAGATCAGAATCAACATGGCTGATCTCATCGCAGTCTTGATCCAAAGATCTGAATTCCAGAGGCAAGGCCGGCCTTGTCATCAGGGAAGCACATGACTAAATGTAGCACCATGGAGCACTGGTAAAAGTAAAATCTTCAGACCTTGAGAAGGAGGAGGGGTTTGGGGGTTGATGTGCCTGATTCGTTTTGCTTGGTTTTTGCATGGGAGGAGGGGTTTGGGGGTTGATGTGCCTGATTCGTTTTGCTCGGTTTTTGCATGGGAGGAGGGGTTTGGGGGTTGATGTGCCTGATTCGTTTTGCTCGGTTTTTGCATGGGAGGAGGGATTTGGGGGTTGATATGACTGTTCCGTTGTTTTTTTTGCTAATTTTTTTCAGGGAGGTGGGATTTGAGGGTTGATGATCGTGCTGCCTTTCTTTTCTTTCTTGGTTTCATGGCTACCCGGAGAATTGAAGAACTTCAGAGCTGTATACTTAGATAATAAATGAATCTTTGAACATTTGAACCAAATGCCTTCTTCACCACCTGTCTACCTATGACATTACTTTCAGATATGAAAGAATGAAGAGAGAAAGAAACACAGGAATGATAAAGAATGAATTGTGCAGAGGGATGCAAGGGTACCTTTGGATTAAGAGAGACAAATATAATAGAATAAATATCCACATATAAAGATTGACAGAGAACTGCGAAGGGCTAACACAGGAAATGTAAAAGTGGTCTGTGGTCTCAGAAAAGCAAACTGAAAGACTATGAAATCTTAAGAACACATTTGGAGTTTTAGTCACTTAACAAACATGCGAGAGGGGGAAACTAGCAATAAAACACAGCTATCCAGACACAGAAACAAATAGGACATACAGACTGAGAGATAATCTCTGGCAAAGATAGTGTGAGTAGAAGGAAAACGTGTACAGTATGAAGCAGACACTGACAGGAAAAGAAACAGAGCTAATGAGATTTGGTAAGATGAATGTTGATCTGATGATGTGATTTTTTTGGGGTTTCTTTTTGCATTACTTAGATCATTTTTATTTGCATATGTATTGTAATTTAGTTTTAAAAAATCATGTACTGCTGCCATAAAACACCAAATTTCACGACATATGCCAGTGATATTAAACCTGGTTCTGATTCTGCTTCTGAAGTACTGTGCAGTGTATTTACCTGCTTACTTAACTTGTCTATATCACCATGGAGCCTCTTTCTTCCCCCTCCTCAAAGTTCATATTTAATGTTGTCAGCAAATATACAAGCTAAACCATTGATATATATCATGAATAGCTGGGGTCCAAACCCTACTTGTCAACATTGGCACCTCAAGAGAAATCCCTATTTATACCTATTCTCTTTTTCTGCCTCTCAGCTAACTTTAAAGCTATGATAATTGTTAAAAAATAGGCTTTATTGTTTGGAGCATGCTGCAGAAAAAAAAAATATTGAATTAATCTTGAATTAACACAATGAATGTATTTGAAATTTTAGCCAATGAGAGAGTACACATTAGTGGGTAATCTTACAGAAAATGTCATGTCAGTCAATATTTGGCTAATATTTCCAATATTAGAACTTAAGATATGTATGAAATATTCCAGCAAATGACTAAATTTAATAAGGAGGTTAAATTATATCATTTTCAGCAAGATTTTACATTCACTAACATTAATTGCTTGTAGTCATCCAGTTGAGAAATGTTTAATCTTGTTACTTTGTATTATCAATCAATACAGGCAGGGCCCTTGAAATCGTACAAAAGATTTATCTAAAAATACAATTGGCTATAATATAAACCTATATTAGACAGTTTTTAAATTGAGGGTTAGTGGGCTATATGTGTTAACTCACCTTCAAGCAGAAACATAATTTTTAAAGATATGATGATACACGAGGCCTTGTGGTTTTTTTTCTCCACTTCCATTTCCTGTCATGGCCAGTGACAAGTGGGAGGGGTGTGTTTCAGAGACTAAAATTAGTTAATTGTTCAACTTCTATAGTACCGTATTTGGAAGCACAGTATCAAGGCTAGTTCATGAAAAACAATTGTCCAAGCTTCTTTTAATGTTAAAAGTTAGAGAATAAATGAAGTCCTGAAAATGATACTTAAAATGGGAAAGTTGAAACTGAACCCTAAAACTCAACCAACATCAATTTTCTTACAGACTTCCTTTTTATTTTAGCATATACCAAGGAGGAATCGCATAGACATGAAGAAGAATAGGGATGATCAAAATTAGATCAAAGTTGAAGTGAAATCTGGGTCAGAAATTAGATTACCTGTTTGTGGAAATCAAGAATCATTGAATCATTACTAGATTGAAGGAGGATATTGTGGTGAACTACATATACCTGTCTGGACACGCCCCCCCTGCTGACTGCTCCTGTGGCTCCTCCCACAGACCCCGGTATAAAGGCGATTGGGGCCTGAGCCCTGCCTCTCAGTCTCCAGGATGTAGCATGGTGGTCAATTGCTGCTTGTTCTTTCTTCCAGTCAATAAAAGCCGATATCTCGCCTCACGTCTCAGAGAGTTATTGATGGTGCATCAGATATCCTGCCCGTCAAATCTGTGCTGGCATCTATTGGAGTAAACTCACTCAGTCACATCATGCCCCTGAAATTGGATTTTTTTCGTGTGTGAAGATAGTCCTCGCTTTAACAAGGAGCTTGAGTGGCATTACAATTGTACTGAACGGAATAGATTCAGAACAGATCTGGCAACACAAAACTGGGCATCTGTGAGGCTTTGATTGTCGAGTGTAACGAAGAAAAAAATTAAAATTCGTTCTGTGTTCTTCCCTTATTCAACTCAGGGTATTGGCATATGCATTCACAAAGGAGACACTTCACATGTGATAAGTCACAAGAAAACACTTTTTTTAGAACTGACACAAATGCAATACAGAAAGAAAAACAAATATCTACAGTAGTAGCAATACAGAAATCAAAATAGTACTGATCATCTAATAAACAAGCCAATCTCTGCCAAGTCGTGGGGGGGGGGGGGGGGCAGAACAATTTTTCATGCACCCTGTTTTCTCTTTCTCTCTAACACTGCCTCAATGTACTGCTCCCTATCTAAGCACAAACCTAGCCTAAGACAAAACTCCCCTTGCACAAAGAAAATGCCTCTTTTTATACCCTCAAGGCCCCTTACACCAGTACTTGTATGTCCCTTGGAGGTACCAGCAGCAGCCCCCCACCTCCACCCCCCCCCCCCCATCTCTTACAACCTTCTGCTCAGCAAAAAGGTTTTTCACAACTTCCACTATTATGGCTGCAGATTTGTACTTCTTTGACTTTATCAAAACATTGCTGTGGACTGGTTCTCTTGTACTGTTCTTTCTCAAACAATCCCACTCCAAGCTAACACCACTTTGTCTTACAGACTTCCTTTTTATTTTAGCATATGCCAAGGAGGAATTACATTTAACTCCTTCCTTACAGGGAATCATGGAAAGATAATGCACAGAAATAGGCCCTTCAGGCCAT
Organism: Hemitrygon akajei; assembly: GCF_048418815.1. Lineage (NCBI taxonomy): Eukaryota > Metazoa > Chordata > Chondrichthyes > Myliobatiformes > Dasyatidae > Hemitrygon > Hemitrygon akajei. The sequence goes on along the minus strand of NC_133144.1, from coordinate 38,095,964 downwards.
CAAGTCTCTGCTGACCACCCAATACCCATTTTTACACCAAAACTACCTGTTGTGTATTTAATATTTCAGTACTGTAATACAGTGTATTTGAGTAAAATTGTAAATATATTGTTTAAGCATTCATGATGGTTTAAATAATTCATTACTGGTTATATGTAAAAGTATGTGAGTGGCATACGTAATCATGCCACCACGTCATTCGCTATGATACTAAGTCATGCATTCCCAGCTCCATGTTTTTGCTTTCAATTAGGAGCTATAAAATATAACGCTATTCTAATCCATTTTATTCTAACCCCCCCCCCCCCCCCCCCATGCCCCATCCCTCACCTCAGGCTCTTCAGCTCACCTACTCATTAGGAGAAATTTACAGTGGCTGACTACCCGACCAACCAACACGTTTTAAGACCTGCGCAACCACGAGGCGTCTTGACGTCATGTAAGATGCTGAATAAATCCAGGGCTTTTTTTTTAGAACTTATTTTAGTATGGTCTTCAGGATCAGTTCCCAGAAGCTCAGCAACCTCAAACCACTCCTAATGCTCAAATAGCAAGTGATGATGAGGCTAATGGTTGCTGTCTGAAGTGTACTATCTCAAGCCATTCTTGAGATGTGTGCCGTATACAAGGGGTGATCGATACGTTTGTAGCCTAAGGTAGAAGGAGTCAATTTTAGAAAATCTAGCACATTTATTTTTCAACATAGTCCCCTCCTACATTTACACACTTAGTCCAGCAGTCGTGGAGCATACGGATCTTGGACCTCATAATATTAACTCATCAGTTAATAACTCATCGGGGTGATAGATAAGTTTGTGGCCTAAGGTAGAAGGAGATGAGTTATTAACTTCAAACTTTCTGCATAATCACTCAAAGAGTTGAACTGCATGTGAATGTAATAAGAGCTGTATAACTCATCTCCTTCTACCTTAGGCCACAAACTTATCAATCACCCATCTGCGGACACTTTCTGGAGGTCCAAGATCTGTATGCTCCACGACCGCTGGACTAAGTGTGTAAATGTAGGAGGGGACTATGTTGAAAAATAAATGTGCTAGGTTTTCTAAAATTGACTTCTTCTACCTTAGACCACAAACTTATCAATCACCCCCATACATACAAATGGCACTTTCACTGTGAGCTGGGTTTGGAAATAGCAGATGGTTTAACATGTCTGAATTTTAAGCATTGATCTAACAACTAACAGCTTATCAATGTTGTCACTTTTCTCAAATCATAGTTCAAGGAAAATGTATTAATCTGTACAGTGCAGTATTGCTAGTATTATCAAACCAGAAGATCAACCCTGCTTCAATGAGTTGTGGAGAAGGGCATGCCTTGGGCATACACAAGTATGGAATGCCAGTCTGGTGAAGCTGCAGCACAGAACTGGTGGTGGTTTTCGATTGCATCAAATGATGACAGGAAACCAGTGCCAGAGAGTTTTTAAAGTGGAAAAGCCATTGCACTGGGGCAGTTCCACTCTCTCTCGACTTCAGAAGTCTGGGTCCAGTGGCATGAACAAGTATCACAAACTGGGGTCTTCCTTGGTTGCACTGGATGACCATTACGTCTTCTGTGCCATGCCGTGCCCTTCGCTCTCCACGGAGCATTGCAGAACCACCTTCCTGGCCGTTGGATCTCATTGTAGATCTCATCTGCCCGGTCTGCCAGGGCTGACTTCACAAGCTAGGACAGGCATGTCCCTATCTCACCGGGGTACGAGGCCTGCTGGCTACCCTCACAGTACAGTATATCAAAACATACAACAAAATGAGCTAAGCAACACACACGAACTGCTGGAGGATCTCTGCAGGCAAGGCAGCATCTATGGAAAAGAGTACAGTAGATATTTCGGGCCAAGAGCCTTCAGCAGCTTGGATTTCCAGCATCTGCAGATTTTCTCTTGTTTATGATAAAAATGTCCAGTTTGCATCAACAACCAATACAGTCTATGTGCTGGGGCAGCCTACAAGTGTCACTATGCTTCTGATGCCAACAAAGAATGCTCACAATTTACAAACCCACATCTTACTAACCCTAACTCGTACATCAAATGTAAGATGAAACTGGAGCATCTGGAGGAAGCTCATGCGATCGTGGGGAGATCGTACAATCTCCTTACAGACAGCAGAGGGAATTGAACCCCGATCTTCGATCACTGGTGCTGTAAAACATTACGCTAACCATTCCGCTACCATGCCACTACCATGGACCCACACACCATGGGCTTGTAAATGAACATGGCTCACCACCACCTTCTCAGGGCAATTCGGCATGGGCAATAAATGCTGACTTTATCAATGACGGCCAGACAAAGAGAAGTCTTAAATACCTAGAGCTATAGCAAGTTAATTTAAAAATCTGTTGTTATCAATGTGCCACCGTTGGGAAGGATGAAAGAAGCTAGAAAGTTCATAGTTTCAAACAGGCTAGTTATGTTAATTTCCAAAATGAAAATCAAACAGTAAAACTATTTTAAAAGTGGAATGTCATTCTTCCTATCTGCAACTATGTCCTATGCCATAGGCATTAACTGAAATAATCTTACATCGGTTTTAACATCGGTTCAAATCATGTTCCCAGCTCCTCAGTACTGATCGTTAAATCTTCTGTCAGAATTTACAGTTAACAAACAAAAGCTTCAACTGTCACACCACTGATGCTATGCAAATTGACAATATTCACCTTGACTCAGTTTTATATTAAAAAATTCGCAGGAAAGTGGTGCCCCTTTCAAATCCATAGATGAGTTTGGATGGACTAAAGGTACAAATTTATGAATATATGTTTGCAACTTATTAAAAATAACACAACATATCAAAAAGACCACAAAGAATGCAGACATTGCTCTTGGATTTCTTCCTGGAAGCATGGAATTCAAAGCAGAGAAGTTATGTTAACTTGATGTAACTTGATTACATTGGACATGGAATACTGTGAATAGTTTAAGAAAATCGATAACAAAAGGCAAATGGGGAAAGCAAATAAGATACTTACATGATGTCAGGGTGCTTGTATCAAGATGAATAGATTGAATGTTATTTTTAAAGTAGAAAATGGTCAAGCAGTAGCCTAGTATAGGCCTTTAATAATTTCAAAGGATATCTTATTTAATACGTTCCAACTCTCAATCTTACAAATCAAATTATTTTATCATTTACCATATTTCAAAAGTTCTCCATTGACTATGGATACTTTGTCTCATCCTATAGTTGCAATATCATGTTAAGTAGAATTTTGCATGTGTCTGAATTCTAATTAAAGTGTTTTGTTTTATTTTTCAGTAAAATGGATGTTGAAGCTGTTGAAAACAGGATAAGAAATACAGTCTTAGCTAAAAGGATTCGTATTTCTGAGTACTTTGGAGATTATGACAAATTATGCAGTGGTTATATAACCAGTAAGTCAGAAAAACACAAGTTGAAAATGTTTAGCCAAGTATCCCAAGCATCTGTACTGTTTGAATACTATACAGATTATTATATTATTCCGCACTATCACTATGAATGCCGTTCAGTGGGAGTGAGTGATGAAAGCAAGGGAATCAGGTTTGTGAGCCTGAGAATTGTCAGTAAAAGACAGACTCACACACACACGCACACACGCACGCACGCACCTTATTCCTTGTGATTTTACTCACATTTTTTTGTTAGTATGGCTCTTCATTCATCTATGGTAGATTTCTGATGTCTGGCAAACATTCGTTCTCTCCCATCTCATCCATAAGGAGAAGAAATAATCCTGACTCAAAAAGGAGACAATTAGAGAGAAGAGAAATTAGAGTAAAGCAACATTGGAAATTCGGCCTAAATCCCATATTGAAATCTTTCTTCTGCTCATGAATATGCTCATTCTTTTCTTTCATATTGTTTACCCACATCTCACTCTTGCTCAATCTCATTTGCTCCTTATGTTCTTATTTCCATTTCTGCACTTCATTGGGATTCCTTTTTGTCTTCAATGAATTAGTTAGAATTTGTTACATTATTCAGATTTAAATATTTCCTCATCTATCAGCATGATGATGGTCATGCTTTACCCATTTCTCTATACTTGGTTATCACATGATAAAGTCTTTGTGTTTGGAGACGAGTTAGCTCTTGTGTAATAGCATGTTATTTGTTCATTCTCTTTATTATCACATTATTCTACAAAGTTTGTACTTTGATAGGTTTAGATAACTAATGCAAAACCCTGTGACAGATCAGTCAACATCAAACACACCCGACATAACCGCATTAATCTAGATAACACAACTTTGAGCCCATATCACAGAAGTCATGAGCTGTTTAGTCCCACTGATCTTTATTGGTTTTTATGCTCAACGCAACACACCTCCTGTACTTTTTAACTCAAGCTTCATTTGCTTCATTACTCTGGTTATTATCCAGCCTCCCTTATTTCTATGCATAAGTGCATTAACCATGCCCTATGGTGGCGAGCTTCCCTGTTTTTCCCTCCTGTTGGTAATATTGGATACAATGCCGAATTGCAACACCGTCACTAGCCTAGGAATGGCTATTTAGAACTGTATAGTTTAGAACTACAATATTGAGTGTGCTTCCTGCTAAGAAATTCCTTCCTATGACAATCAATGACTTATTAATTATATTCTACTTATCTACCTTACAGGATCTCAGTTCCTGCGATGCTTGGACCAAACCACAGGGATTCGTCTCACTCTTGAGGAAAGCAATGTCCTATTTAGTAAATATGACTTAAAGTGTAATGGCACCATCAACTACAAGCTCTTCAATGATGTCATTGATAAACGTAGGTGAAAACTGCCCAGGGGTGGGGGGGGGGGAGTTGTGGGTAGATGCTAGAGAAGCTTGGGGGTGGGATGGGGCAGAGTTATGGACAATGGAGATAGAAATTTGGTCTTGAGTGTATGAACTGTAGGAGCACTATAAAAATGGCTGCATGCTCAGCTCTATTTATGAAATTTAGTTCTACTGAACATATTATATGTCCTGCACTGGAAGCACAAAATCTCAAAGAGTGTAATATTATCTACACTAGGAATGCTGACATTTAAACATTCCAGTCCCTTCTCCATATTAACTTTACTTGGGCCAGATATAGGACAGCTGTTTCACCATTTTGCCCCAGCACGGTCTTTATTTCAAGCCATCTATGTAATCAGCGTGATAGAACATTAGAACATAGAAATCTACAGCGCATTACAGGCCCTTCAGCCCACAATGTTGTGCTGACCATGTAACCTACTGTAGAAACTGCCTAGAATTTCAATGATGTCTTTATCATTTCCCATTTCAGCCGTACTATAGACTTTTTCAGATTGTCAGTATGTTCCGTATTAATGATACTTCTGCAGAGATTGAATTGGGGATTCATTTCACATTAGCCTCAAGGGCCAGTTGAAAAAGGAGATTTTAATACCATTCAAGATCACACTTGAATCTAGAAATGAATAGACAAAGTCTTCCCCGTTCAAATTGCAAATGATTCAAGGAAAAGATGACAATGAGTTGTATCAATCCCTGGTTGTCAGTGCTGGATCTCATCTCACTCTAGAGGACTGGAGATGATTGGATGTGTACTCATATTGCCCAAAAGTTAAAACTTACAGAAGGAGCCTTGGAATTATTACATTGTAGGGTAATGTAGTCAGTGACAGCTGACACCTATTGTTCATAATAGAAACTGTTCTGCATAATTCACAAACATCATCGAGTTGTCGAGTTCCCTTTAAGAGACAGTGTCTGACGTAATGACGTCAGTGAAAGGCGACTGCATTTGGTTTGTTCATAATGGAAGTAAAGGACTGCATTTTTGTTAAGCACATACAACGACAGTTTTATTCACAAAATCCTACATTATTATTGCAATCCTGGCAGCATAGTTAAAGAAAAGAAAACCGGGCAACCAACTTCTAGCTCTATTTAATTTTCTTTTTATCCATTCCTCAAGCTATAAATTAACTACTGTTTACTGTTAACTAATAATACCCACACCAGTAATGGAGGCCCCGAGTTGATCAGGTTTGGGCACAGGAATAAAATGGAGAGACTACAGCGCCACCACTCGCAGGAGGGTGTGATTGCAACATGATATTTAAATAAGTCAATAGATAAAAATGTGAACAAGATAATTTTTTAAAGGTTAGAAAAGCTGACAGAGTAGATGTAAAGACAGTTTTTACTGTATTGTAGCTGGGTACAACACATTAATCATTAATTTACAGACAGAACATTTTCTGCATTTAAACTCAGAGTCACTGGAACTAAGGGAAGTAAATGAAAATATCTATGCAGTAATTTATCTATTTTATCCACAGGTTTCAATCCAAATGAAATTGACAAAGACCCAAATCTTCAGATAATGAAAGCTCCAGAAAAGTGAGTAAAATCGCTCACCATGATAAACATTAATTCACTGCTTATGATTTTAAAAAAATCTCCATTACCAATCCATTAAGCTAGAGACCGTTCTGTAGCCATTTAGAATCTCATCACCCTTTAGCTAGATTTAATCTTTCATCATTCAGTCCAGTAGAGGAGAATAAGGTCTCCTCCCAAATGGAAATTTGCTATAAATTTCCACAGAGTGAACATTTTAGCATGTTTAATTTTTACTTGATTTCACAGCCTTAAAGATATCGATTCTGAAAATGATACAAACTTCATGAAGTGCTATGAGACCATCATGAAGCAGCTCTCCATTTATTATAAATACCATGGTACCGATATTTTTCCACCATTTAAAGACTTAGACAGGCTAAACTCTGGGATAGTGACAGATAATCAGGTAAGATTGGCGGTGATTTATGCATGGTCAAGTACAGATTTGGAAAAAACACAATCTGCTACAATAATCAAAGCTTTCATTTGAATAGCAACTTTGAAGTTGGAAGATCAACTCTTTAGCTTGGTCAAAAGTTTTAAGGAGCATTTTGTTTTAAGCAGGGAAGAGTGATAGAATCACAGGGAGGTTTAGGGGATGAATCCCAGTGCTTCTGGCCTTTGCTGCTGAAGACACAGCTGCAAGCGGTGCACTGGATTTGGGAAAGGATATGACACCAGACTTACCTCTTAAATGAAAGGATGGTAGAGCTGGAAGAAATGATAGAGATATGGAAAGAAAAGGCTCTGAAGGCAAGGATGAGCGATCACTTTATCAAATCTTATCACATTCCCTATGTTATACTCTGAATAGTTTCTGGAAATGTTATATTTAGACTGATTATTATATAAGTAACACACAGTAATGTAGTATTTATAAGTACACACGTAAGAATAAATAAGACATTGTGGACATTGGAATAACCCTGTGAGTACAAATCACAGGCTTATTCCGATGATCACCATGTGTTTCAGGGATAGACTGCACAATTCGGTAGATAATCTTCAGCTCAAATATTGTGACTAAGAGTATGATATCAACTGCTCAATTCTCTGAGGTTGTTCCGACATTTTCTAAATGACTGAATGGGTGCTGTGTGTTGACACCCATAAACATGCTTTATGTGGACAGTTGTGATGTGGAAGGCACTCATTTTGTGCTGTTGTAGAAATATTGGGCGTTTCCCCAGAACCTCCCAGAACCTACAGGGAGACACAAGAAAATGCAAATGGGGAAATCTGAAGCAAAAATCTGTTGGGATCCGAGGAAAGAGCCGATTTTGCTCACTCCTCCCTCCCTCCATGGCGCTGAGGTCATGAAGACTGCCCTGGCTTCTGTGCTCTGTGCCCGCTACTATGATGAACTGATGTGAGGCTTTGGGTTTCCTCTGGGCTGCTCCGGGGTTCAGATCCGAGGACTCAATTTGATTCCGAATGTTGTTGTTTGCTACAATTATTTCATGATTTGTGTACTTTTTTCTTTTCTCTTGCACATCGGATGTTGGTCTTTTATTTTTATTTCTTTAATTAGGTTCTTTCGGGTTTCTTGCTTTGTGGCTACCTGTAAGCAAGCAAATCTCAAGGTTGTATAACTTATATGTATTTTGATAATAAAATGTACTTTAACTTTGGAAAAAAAACTAAACTGTTGGAGGAACTCAGTGGATCAGGTAGCACCTGTGAAGGGGTATGGAGGGTCGATATTTTCAGGTGAGGCTCTTCATCTAGACTGAAAAAGTGGAAAGAGGATAGAAAGGTGGTGGGGGGGAGGAGAGAGGTGTAGCAAGAGCTGACAGGCGATAGAGGATCTGTGTGAGGAGAGGAGACTGACAGATGGACAAGGGAAAGGTGGAAATAGTGACAGAGGCTGGCAGTTGATAGGCAAAGACAATGAAGGGCAGCAGATGATGGAATCTGATAGTAAAGGGAGGTTAAACATGGAACCAAATAAGGGAGGGAGAGAGCAAATGAGAGCAATGCAGAGAGTGGAACCAGTGGAAGAAGGGTGTGGGTGATGGGCAGATGTGTAGGGGGCCAGGGAAGAGGTGTGTACAGAAGAAGAGAGAAAAAAAGGAAGTACTGACGCATGGCTGAGAGGATACAACAGAGGGAAGACCACTGAGAAAAGTGATGAATGGAGCATAAATACTTGAGACCTTAGGTGTCAATGAACTGGGGGGTGTGTGTAGAAATGGAACTGGGAGTTATAAAGGTGAAGACAATCCCCAAGGAAAGATATGTGAGTCTAGGTGAAAACACAGGGCAGAGAACAGTAGAAACCACAGAGAGGCCCTAGTGAAAAAGTGTCTCATAGAACTCGCATCGAAGAGAGGAGGAAAACTTCTTCAAAATGGGCACGTCCTGAAGAGACTTCACAGTGGTAGTAAAATGAATATACAAGAGATTGCAGAAGCTGTGCTCTGCAGCAAAATAAAAAATGCTGGAGGAATTCACTGGATCAGGCATCATCTGTGGAAGGAAATAATCCATATTGCCTCCTGTGGTGAACTACATATACCTGTCTGGACACGCCCCCCCACCCTGCTGACTGCTCCTGTGGCTCCTCCCACTGACCGTGGCTCCTCCCACAGACCCCTGTATAAAGGCGATTGGAGGCACTGCTCCTTCCTCAGTCTCCAGGATGTTGTGTGGTGGTCGCTTGCTGCTGATGGTGCTTTCTTCCAGCCAATAAAAGCCTACCTTAACTCACGTCTCCAAGAGTTATTGATGGTGCACCACCTCCCTAATAAACCAACTCCTACATAGCCACCTCCGTGTACTTTATCTGGGGCAGAATATAACCAGCTATATACCAGGTTGTTAGTGTCTCTTTCTTAGCTGCTGGCGCGTAGGATTTCAGCGCTAGCATTCAACATGTGCATTGAATACAGTAATGCCAGGGGTCTTCATAATTGTTCCCAGAGACTGGCCTGCATCCACATAATTTGATGGACTTTTGACCCCATTATATTGACATTACAAAAATGGATGGAAGAACAATAAAACTGACTGCAAAGGATCTGCAGCCGCACTGTGTCTTCACACTAACTTCTCAACTTTCAAGCTTCCAAAAGCTTAAATTGATACAAAACTCCCATGCTCAATTCTAAACCGCACCACTTTGAGCTGCTTCCATATCCATTGTTGAATCCATGCTTTGAAATAGAAATTCTAAAAGCACAATTATGTATTTATTCAATTACTGATTTGGTTATTTAATCATCTGAACATTTACTTATTTATTATCAATTTATTTATACATCTATTTATTTTTTAAAATGTCACTAGAAAGGCTAGCATTTATTGCCCATCCCTAATTACACTTGAGAAGGTGTTGGTTGATGTGCTTTCTTGAACTGTTGCAGTCTCTTTGCTGAAGGTACTCTCACAGTAGTGTTTTGTAGGGATTTTCAGGATTTTGACTCAATAATGATAAATAACTGGCAACATATTTCCAAGTGAGAATGGAATGCACCAAGGAAAGAAATTTACAAGTAGTGTTATTCCCATGTGCTTGCTGCCCTCGTTCCTTTGGGTGACAGAGCTTGCGCATTTGGAAGATGCAATCAGGACGCGGCCTGGAAGACTAGCGCACCTTCAGGGTGCCGGATTTTCATGACTCTGGAGACGGGCGGATTCGAGGCCAGTGCCGCCGCCTGATGTGTCGTGGGAGTACATGGAAGATCGAAAGCAACGAGCTGGCTGCTGACTGTATGCCTAGAGACCCAAGGTCTTCGGGCACAGAGCTCGGTAAAGGTGATGCAACAGACGTTTAACACCGTTAATCAGTGAGTTGTTTTGTTATGTCTCCCCTCTCACCGTGAAATGGAGACACCTCTTTTTCCCTTATTAGGGAGAGAGTGAGCCTGCGGTATGTTGAATTACTGGGTGAATGAGTAGTCCTTGGGGTACTGTGTCAGTGTCTTCTTTGATCTTTGCTGCATGTTGGAGTGCTCGGTGGAGGGTGCAGATACATTTTTGCTTGTGGGGGGGTTGTTGCTTTGCTGCTGCTAATGCATTGGAGGGGGAGCTAGGGGGAGGTGCTTTGGGGTTCTAACATTCAACTGTCATTCATTCTTTGGGGCACTCCTCTGTTTTCGTGTATGTTTGCGAAGAAGAAGAATTTCAGGATGTATATTGTATACATTTCTCTGACATTAAATGTACCTTTTGAAATCTATTGAAAGCTTAGCTGAATAACTGCAAAGGATTTTGTAAATGGTACACCCTGTGGCTACCATACACCAGTGGCAGAAGGAATGAATGTTAGGTGGTGAATGGGCTGCCAGTCAAGTATGCCTGATTTATTCTAGAAAATGTTGAGCTTCTTGACAGTGTTGGAGCTGCTTTAATCGTTTCACCTGCTTCACAAGGGCATCAATTATACCAATGCCCAAGAAGAGCAGGATTAGCTGCTCAATGTCTATTGCCCAGTAACACTCACATCTACTGTGATATGCCGATGATTTGGTTTCAGAAGTTGGTCATGGCTAACCTCTGCCTAGGCAAAAACCTGGACCCACTGTAATTTACCTACCACCACAATAGGCCTACAGTAGATGCAATCTCACTGGCTCTCCACTTGGCCTTTGACCTTCTGGACAGCAACAACACCTACATCAAGCTGCTCTTTAACAATTTCAGCTCAGTGTTCAACAGCATCATCCCCTCACTACTAATCAACAAGCTTAAAAACATGGGCCTTTGTACCTCCCTCTGCTACTGGATCCTTGACTTCCTTATCACAAGACCACAGTCAATCTGTATCAGAAATAATACCTCCTCCTCACTGACAATCAATACAGGTGCAATCAAGGATGAATGCTGAGCCCACTGCTCTAGCCTCTCTGGTCATTACTGTGTGGCTCAGCACAGCTCAAATACCAACTGTAAATTTGCCGATGACACCACAGTTGCTGGTAGAATCTCAGTGGTGATGTGAAAGCATACAGGAGTGAGATAGGTTGGCTGGTGCAACAACAACCTTGCAATCAATGTTAGTAAGACCAAGGAATTAATCATGGACTTCAGAAGAGGAAGTCAGGAGACTTACCAATTCTCATCAAGGGACCAGCAGTGGAAAGGATGAACAGCTTCAAGTTCCTGGGTGTCAACATCTCTAAGGATTTATCCTGGGGCCAACATATTGATACAATTATGAGGAAGGCACGCTAGAGGCTATAATTTATTAGGAGTTTGAGGAGATTTGGTATGTCACCGAAGAGTCCAGCAAATTTCTACAGATGTACCCTGGAGAGCATTCAGACTGGTTCCATCACAGTTTTGTATGGAGGCGCCAATGCCCATGATCAGAAAGGTCTGCAGAGAGTCTCCATCACAGACTCTGACATCTACACCAATGAGGACATCTTCAATAGGCGATGCCTCAAGGGAGTGGCATCCATACTTAAAGATAGTCATCATCCAGGACATGCCCTCTTCTGAGTGCTACTGTTAGGGAGGAGGTACAGGAGCCTGAAGACACATAATCAATATTTTAGGAACAGCTTCTTCTCCTCCACCATTACATTTGCAAATGGACCTTGAATCAGTGAACACTATCTTGCTTTTTGCTTTACATATTTATATTTTATGTATTTGTTATTGTAACTTATAGTAATTTTTAAAATGTATTGCACTACACTGCTACTGCAAAACAAGAAGTTTCACAACATATGTCAGTGATAATAAACTTGATTCTGATTCTGATATGCAACGGAAGAGTTTTGTATCAGAAAGAGGGGAGATTTGATAGAGGTATATAATATTATGGTGGGTATAGATAGAGTGAATGCAAGCAGGCTTTTTCCACTGAAGCTAAGGGAGGAAAAAACCAGAGGACATGGGTTAAGGGTGAAGGGGGAAAAGTTTAAAGGGAACATTAGGGAAGTTTTCTTCCCACAGAGAGTGGTGGGAGTGTGGAATGAGCTGCCAGATGAAGTGGTAAATGCGGGCTCACTTTTAATATTTAATAAAAACTTGGACAGGTACATGGATGAGAGGGGTATGGAGGGATATGGTTCAGGTGCAGGTCAGTGGGACTAGGCAGAAAAATGGTTCGGCACAGCCAAGAAGAGCCAAAGGGCCTGTTTCTGTGCTGTAATGTTCTATGGTTCTAAAAGTACTCTGTAGATAGTGTAAAGACTGAATTGTCAGGAGGTGAGTCACTCACCACAGTATACTCAGCCATTGACTTGCTCATTTAGCTATGATATGTATGTAGTTGGTGGAGATGAATTTGTAGTTGTTGGTTACTCCCAGGATGTTAATGGTGGAGGAGTAAGTGTTCGTAATGTCCAGGAGAAGATGGTTAGACCTTGTTGGAAATGGTCTTTGCCTGGCACAATTATGGCATGAATGCTGCTTGCCACTTAGTTAATATTTGAACATTGTTTAGGTTTGCTGCTTGCAGACATGGGATGCTCTTTTTTGAGGTTCCTAATGGAGTTGCTCACAAAGGCCTGTATATCTAGTAAGATATCCTTAGTCTTGTACTCACATCATATTGCAATTAAAGCAAGTAATCTCTTCGTAATTTCTCCTTGCTTTCAGAACTGTGTACAAGTAACCCCAAGTCAAAATGAACATCATATCTCCCAACCTCTAGTCATTTAGAAATACTCAATACTTCTGCTTTTACAATAAACGTGTAAAGTCTCACATTTCTCTCTTTCCGCAAGTAGTTAATATTCATGGTTTGCAGCTAATTGCAGTCACAGCCGCAGATCCCGATAGGGATTCTCATCCAGATGTCAAATCCCTTCATCGTTTCATTTCACTCACCTTGATAACCTCCGAGATTTCTGTCATGTCTGACTTTTAGCATGTCCACAATTTCCATCACCACCATCTGGCTGAAGAAATTCTTTCACATTTATTCATGGAATGGCCTATCCCTTGTTCTGAAACTATGGCCCTTGCTCAAATCTGCTTAATGTCCACTCATATGGCAAACCCATTGAGCTTACCTGGACACAATATAATTTGCCATCTTTCCTTTTAAACTTAAAATCTCTTGCAATAAAGGACATTATACGGCTTGCCTTTCTAATCGCTTTTTGAACCTGTTTATTCACATTCATCCATCTCACAGAGCACCAACTCTTTTTCCAATTTTCAATTTCTCACCATCTAAAAAATATTGCACTTATTAATTTTTTTCCCACCAAGGTAGGTAACTTCACAATTACCCTCAAAATATTCAATCAGTTTTTACCCATTCATTAAATCTCTCTCTGAAACCTCTGCATCATTTTCATAAACCGTGCTGCCACATAGCTTTTTACTATCTGGCAATTTATGTACAGTATATTGCACATGATCTACTCTCAATATGTGTGTCAACAGGTCCCAGAACCAATTGGTCACAAAGTGGCAATCAAAAACTGACTTGTCTTTTTCCTCTACTTTATATCTATAAACCAATCCTTAATCCATATCAGTTTTTACTACCCCCCCCCCCATACTTTGCTCTCTAGTTTTTGTCTCATAATCTTTTAAGCGACCTTGTCAAAGGGCTTTTGGAAGTTCAATAGCCTTCTGGTAGTCACAACTTCAAAAAATTTCAACTGTTTCATTATGTATGATTTCCCTATCATTAATCCATATTTACCTTTTCCAATCTTATTGCTTCCTAAGTGCTTAGTTACTACTTCCTTCATAATAATTTTCCCTGTTGTATGGTTATACTTTCTACTTTCCACTCTGTGGGAATCATTCTGGAATTTAAGAAAATTTGGAAGATGACAACCAGTGCACCAACCTCCATTTCAATTCTACTTCCCATTCCCATTCCGACATGTCAGTCCATGGCCTCCTCTACTCCTGCAATGAGGCCACACTCAGGTTGGGGGAGCAATACCTTATATTCCCTTTGGGTAGCCTCCAACCTGATGGCATTAACATAATTGCCCCCCCTTTATCGTTCCCAATTTCCATTTCCCTCACTCACCTCATCTCCTCACCTGCCCAACATCTCCCTCTGGTGACCTTCCCCCTTCCCTTTCTTCCATAGTCTTCTGCCCTCTCCTATCAGATTCCCCCTGGGGAGGGAGAAGCACAAGAAGTTAGATGAAACCGGGAGGGGGAGGGGTGAAGTAAAGAGCTGGGAAGTTGATTGTTGAAAGATATAGGACTGAAGAAGGGGGAGTCTGATAGGAGAAGACAGAAAGCCATGGAAGAAAGAAAAGGGCAGGAGGAGTACCAGAGGGAGGCAATGAGCAGGCAAGGAGATAGGGTGAGAGAGGGAGAAGTGGATGGGGAAATGGTGAAAGATGGGGAATCATTATCCCTCCCAGTTTCACCTATCACCTTGTGTTTCTCCCTCCACTCGCCCACCCCCACCTTTTAAATCTACTCCTCATCTTTTCTTTTCTCTCCAGTCCTGCTGAAGGGTCTTGGCCCAAAACGTCATCAGTACTCTTTTCTATTAATGCTGCCTGGCCTGCTGAGTTCCTCTAGCATTTTGTGTTTCGTGTGTGTTGCTTGGATTTCAAACATCTGCATATTTTCTCAGGTTAGTGAACCTCCATAATTGCCTACTTCAAAACTCTAAGATGCAGGTCTCCTTAATTTTTCCAATATTAATTCTAGGAGGCTGTCTGTGCCTCCTAATGTGAAAGATAAACACAAAATATTTGTTTAATTTCTCATTAAATTTTCTAAGCTCTTAGTCTGTAATAGACCCACCCTTTGCTAACCTTTTTTCTTGTTATGTGCCTGTGGAAGCTCTCACAATCTCGTTTTATACTTCCTGTCAACATGTTCTTGTTTTCTACTATCCGTTTCCCTTAGTCCTCTTTTACAAGGCACTGAAATGTTCCCAGTTCTCAGGCTTATTGTGTTTTTTTGGTAACTTTTAAGTCTTTATATCCAATGCCGTATGTTAATTTTTCTTGATAGCTGTACTGAATCACCTCTCCTTTTGGATCATTAAGAAGCATTAAGAAACACATAATTATTTTCTACTCACAATGGATGTATTTAAATGCAATAGACCCGTTGTAAATTGGGGGATTGCATCATCAAGCACTTCTGCACCATCCACCACAAGTGGGACTTCCTGGTGGCCAAGCATTTTAATTCCCATTCCCATTCCTATTCTGATGTGTCGATCCATGACCTCCTCTTGTACCAAGATGAAGCCCCCCCTCAGGGTGGAGAAACAAAACCTTATATTTTGTCTGGGTACCCTCCAACCAGATGGCATGAATATTGTTTTCCCCTTCCGTTGAACAAATTACAACCCACCTTCCTCTATTCCTTACTCAGACCCGTCTCTTCTTCTCACCTGCCTATTACTTCGCCCTGTGTCCCCTCCTCCTTCCCTTTCTCCTATGGTCCACTCTCCTCTCCTATCAGATTCTTTCTTTTCCAGCCTTTGACCATTCCCATCCACTTGGCTTCACCTATCACTTTGTAGCTAGGCTCTTTCCCCTTTCCCCCCAATTTTTTTTGTTCTGGCATCTTCCCCCTTCTTTCTCCGTCCTGATGAAGGGTCTTGGCCCGAAACGTCGACTGTTTACTCTGCTGCCTAACCTGCTGAGTTTCTCCAGCATTTGTTGTGTGGTATTTAAATGCATTGTTGTTTTAGCAGTTTGTATTATTTACCTTGTTACTTTACATGCTCTTTACATGCCTCTACACCAGGGCAATGTCACAGTACATGAAGAGATTTCACTTATTTTTATTTAGAGATACAACATGGAATGGGCTCTTCCAGCCCTTGGAGCAATGCCACCACCAACCCACCAATTAACCCTAGCCTAATTATGGGATAATTATCAATAACCAATTAACCTATTAATCAGTATATCTTTGGACTGAGGCCAGAAACCAGTGCACCCATAGGAAACCCATATGTTCTTGGGAAGGACATACAAACTGCTTAAAGATAATGTCAGAACTGAACTCCGAATTCCAATGCCCCTAGCTGTAATACCTCGTGCTAACCGCTATAGAGGGTATAGTCATATAGTGTAGGAATGGGGAAGGTCACAACTACAAAATTAACATAAACTCATTGTAAGAATATTTCTAGATAACAAGGAACAAGCTGTACAAACAGTTTTCGTTCACATCTGATTAAAGAGTCAGGCTCTTACATAGCACAATATGACACACTGCCAACATTTTTCAAAGTGAGTCTCATTCAGCATAAAAATTAACTTAAATTTCTTACCAGGATAATAATTAGCCCATTTTTAGTCTTTGCATCAGCTGCTTTTGTACCAACACATTGTGCCAGCCCATACTGGCTTATGTACAGCTCTGGTTTGATTAGGATTGAATGACCCGTTGAGTTTCATGAGGGTGAACAATTATGACCCTGCCATTCCAGTATCAGTGCTGATTCCTTTTTTCTTCATCACAGCCATTTTTGAGGTTGGTTATGAAGGCCATTGTACTACTCAGTTTCAACATTGTTTGGACATATTACTATATTTGTTTTTAAAACTATCCTCTGAGACCATTTATTTCTGTTAGTGTGTTCATGATCCAAACTTCCAGTTAATAGTGCTGACCCTGTGCCTCTTGGTTCTCATGCCAACATATGTATTCATTTACGTTAATTTTGTTATGACCATTCATCATGACACAGAGCAAGATAATAACATAGAGCAAAGTGAGCCATTGGGTGCCATGCCGACCTATAAACCATACTGTGATTGGATGCCAGTTATGCAAAGCAATTCAATACCATTGGGCATTATGCCAAAACATTCACAATGCATAGTGATTTCATAGAACTTTATCACAACATTGTATGTCATGGTTATAGGGTTTAGGTTTTCAATGGAATCTATTTTGCAATCTTTTATCAATTTTCTAATGCTCTGGAAAGTTGGAGAATTAAACTAAATTATTGAAATCACAGGCATTAGAAATAGGACTGAAATTCCCAGACTTATTGTTATGAGAGAGGGAGAGGGAGAGGGAGAGGGAGGGAGAGAGAGAGAGATGAATTAGTTCAGTCAAAAATTGCTAGATTTTTGGAGCATTGATTTGGAACGACCATGTTCCTATGTGAAGTAAGTAAGTAAGTAAGTTCATTTCATACATCAGCTGTAATTTAATGATTAATAATTTCAACGTGTTGACTCTACAATATTCTTAAAGCCAAACCTAATAAACGAGACTTCTCAGTCTCAGATCCTGTATACAATACCCAAGTGTTAATGAGACTGAAATTAAATTTAGTCAGTATTTGTGTGTATGTGAGGAGTATTAACAATGCTGATTTATAACAGTTTTGGTAGAAGATTGCACTGATATACTGAAGAATACAATACAAATAGAGGCAGAGTCAGACTCTACTGAGGGCTTATTGTCATCGACTTATGGACAACTTGCATAATGAAAATAGCTCATTAACCTATCTATATCTGTATGTTCTCTGCATATGAACATAACTCTTAAAGTCATTGGATTGACTCAGTGATGTTCTTGGTGAAGGGAGTCTTTAAGTCTATCTGGCCTGGGCAAGGCAGGGTAATTGTATCTTGTCATCTTAATGTAGGAATGCCTCAAGTGAAACCCATTAAACTTTGCAATCTGCTCAGTAAGATTCAGTATGGTAGTGAAACATACCACCACCTGACTCTATATGCTTCAAGATTGACAGTGTCAGTTTACACTTGACTGCTCTGTCACCGAGGCAACAGGTGCCTGGTTCTGTTGTGCAAACATTTCCACAGCAGTCAGAGATAGCTCATCTTGCCAGGGGTTTCCATTCCAAAGACTTTCAAAAACTAATGTAGTGGTAATCAGTGGATATTGTTCTAATTATATCCAGGACTGAATCTGAATTGGTCAATGTTCTGAAAGTAAAACATTAAAGCCGCCAGATATACTTGTATTTCAAAGTGGAACAAAGAGACCCAAGCCGGTTCTTTGTTCCTGGTACTCCGAATAAAAAAAGAGATAGGACATTTGCTTGAAAAGCAATTGGTGCATCTGATTTTGCTTCATTGAAGAATTCATATTGCAATGGAAAATTGTTTTCCTGGCTGTCCTCAGTGGGAATTGCAATCAAGCATTTAAGGTAAGAAACCAGCATCCCTTTGGTTCCAGTTCTATCCTGTAGAATTGTGAAATTGAATTGGACAAAGCTGATAATTTAGGCACAAATGAGTGTGTAGATCATAGAGTCACGGAGTCATACACCATGGAAACAAGCCCTTCAGCCCAACTGGTCCATGCCGACTGAGATTCCAATCTAAGCTCGTCCCAAATCCCTCGAAACCCTTCCTATTCATTTACATGTACCTTTCAAATGTTGTAAAAGTACCTGATTCAACCACTTCCTCTGGCAGCTCACTCCATAAACTGATCACCCTTTGGGTGAAAATGTTGCCCCTCCAATTCCAATTAAATCTCTCCCCTCTCAACTTAATTCTATGATCTCTGTTCTTGATTCCTCCGGGAAAAAGACTGGACATGCTGACCCTCATGACTTTATAGACTTTTATAATATCCTACCTCATTATCCTACATCCCAACCTGCTCAACCTCTCTCCACAACTTAGTCCTTTGAGGCTTGGCAACATTCTTGTAAATTTCCTCTCCACTCTTTCCACCATAATGGCATCTTTTCTATTGCAGTGTGACCAATACTGAACACAATATTCCAAGTGCGGCCTCACCAACATCTTGTGCAATTGCCAAGAGCTGAATAGGTACCACAGTAATAGAACTATGGGAAATTATAAATTGGAAACACCCCACACAACCTGCACTAGTGTGTTCTCTGCCATGAACAATTATCCCAAAAGCTACTGGATCGATCATAGAGAAGGGAACTTTTGAACTACTGTACCTGTCCTGGCCATGTGGCAGTGAGGTAATGTTTGATGCAGTTCCTCAGGGAGAAGTAATAGATATTCCCAAGAATCAATGCTAGACAATGTTTCCTGTACAACACATACAAAATAGTGAGGGACTCAACAGGAATGCACAAACGGTTGACATTTTGGGCTGAGACCATTCTTCAGGACTGCAAAAGGAGGGGGAAGACACCAGAATAAAAAAGTGAGGGGAGGGGAAGGAGGATAGCTAAAAGGTGATAGGTGAAGCCAGGTGGGTTGGAAAGATAAAAAGCTGGAGAGAAAGGAATCTGATAGGAGAGGAGAGTAGATCATAGCAGAAAGAGGGGATCCAGAGGGTGGTGATAGACAGCTGATTAAAGGTACGAGGCCAGGGAATAAAAGAAGAGGGGAGGGGAATGGTTTTTTTTTACCGGAAGGAGAAATGGATATTCATGCTATCAGATTGGAGGCTACCCATGTTGAATATAAGGTGTAGCTCCTTCATCCAGGATGGCCTCATCTTGGCACAAGAGGAGGCTATGGACCAACATGTCAGAGTGGGAGTGGGAATCCGAATTATAATGTTTGGCCACCAGAATGTTCCGCTTTTGGTGGATAGAGTGTAAGTGCTCCTCAATGTACAAAGGGTCTCACCGGTTGTAGAGGTAGTGGCCTCGGGAGCACCTGACACAATAGACAGCCCCAGCAGATTTGCAGCTGAAGTGTTGCCTCACCTGGAAGGACTGTTTGGGGCCCTGAATGGAGGTGAGAGACAAGGTGAATGGGCAGGTGTAGCAGTTTGGCCACTTGCAGGGATAAATGCTGGGAGGGGGATTAGTAGAGAGGGATGAATGGACAGGGGAATCACAAAGGGAGTGATCTCTGTGGAAAGCAGAGGGGGGAGGTAAAGATATATTTTGTTGGTAGGATCGCTTTAGAGATGGCATAAGTTTCAGAGGATGATGTGTTGGATGTGGAGGCTCATGGGGTAGTAGGTAAGGTCAAGAGGAACTCTATCAACGTTCAGTTGGTGGGAAGATGGGCTGAGCACAGACATTCGGGAAATGGAGGAGACGTGGGTGAGGGCTGCATCAATGGCAGAGGGAAAATTTTCCTGTTCTGGTTTCAATCCCGGGGCTCAGAGATAAGAAGGTAGTGCTGCTTTTGGCAAAACCATCTTCTTAACCGATCCAAAATTATGTTACCAAGTAGTTTCCCTTTCTCAAGTCAAGTCACATTTATTGTCATTTCGACCATAACTGCTGGTACAGTACACAGTAAAAATGAGACAACGTTTTTCAGGACTGTGGTGGTACATGACACGGTGCAAAAACTAGACTGAACTACGTAAAAAAACAACACAGAGAAAGCTACACTAGACTACAGACCTACACAGGACTGCATAAAGTGCACAAAAACAGTGCAGGCATTACAATAAATAATAAACAGGGCAACAGGGCAAAGTGTCAGTCCAGGCTCTGGGTATTGAGGAGTCTGATAGCTTGGGGGAAGAAACTGTTACATAGTCTGGTCGTGAGAACCCGAATGGTTCAGAGCCTTTTACCAGACGGCAGGAGGGAGAAGAGATTGTATGAGGGGTGCATGGGGTCCTTCATAATGCTGTTTCCTTTGCGGATGCAGTGTGTAGTGTAAAATAAGTTAATTTTATTTTGCTGGAAGTTCTTACAGACTGACAGTTCCTCCTGTACATTTGGAACACACCACAATGCAATCCAAAGCTTATTGTATTATTTCCAATGGCTCCCATAAGAGGGAGCTCCATGCTCACCCACAAATACAGACTTGACCATGCCAGAGAGAGAGTCTATGCTTAAGTATAGTCTAGAGACTTATGTTGAGAAGGATGAAGGCTAAGGAAGGCAGAGACATCTTGCATGCTGAAGTAATTGTTGATGTTATCTGGAGGAGTGTACCAGTGGCAGCAGTGCATTTTTGCTTCTTTTTAGTAAGGATTGGCAAACAATGTTGCCATCTGTTAATATTCTTAAAAATAACTTCAACCATTGAAAGGCCTAGAATCCAATATCTACTTTATAACTTTCATTTAGTGGCCACTTTATTTGGTATAGCTATACACCTGCTCATTAATGCAAATATCTAATCAGCCAATCATGTGGCAGCAGCTCAATGCACAGGAGCATGCAAACGTGATCAATTAGTTCAGTTGTTGTTTGGACCGAAAACGTCAGAATGGTGAAGAAATGGGATCTACGTGACTTTGACTGTGGAATGATTGTTGGTGCCAGATTGATCCCTACACCTCCTCTCTTACCACCATTCAGGGCCTCAAACAGTCCTTCCAGGTGAGGTGAGGCAACACTTCACTTGTGAGTCTGTATTGCATCCGGTGCTCCCGGTGTGGCCTCCTCTACATTGGCGAGACCCGACGCAGATTGGGGGGCCGCTTCGTCGAGCACCTCTGCTCCATCCACCACAACAGACAGGATCTTCTGGTTGCCATCCACTTCAACTCTTGCTTTACATTCCCATTCAGATATGTCTATACATGGCCTCCTCTACTGCCATGATGAGGCCAAACTCAGGTTGGTGGAGCAACACCTCATATACCGTCTGGGTAGTCTCCAGCCCCTTGGCATGAACATCGAATTCTCCAACTTCCGGTAATTCCCTTCCCCTCCCTTCCCCCATCCCAGTTTCACTCTGCCTCTTCTTCCAGCTGCCGATCACCTCTCTCATGATTCTGCCTTCTTCTACTACACAGTGCTTCCCCCTTACATTCCTTCTTCACCTTTCCTGCCTATCCCCTCCCTGCTTCCCTTCCCCCACCCCTTGATCTTTCCTCTGATTGGTTTTACACCTGGCACCTACCAGCCTTCTCCTTGCTACCCTTCCTCCACCTTCTTTATAGGGCCCCTGCCCCCTCCTTCTTCAGTCCTGACGAAGGGTCTCAGCCCGAAACGTTGACTGCTTATTTCCACGGATGCTGCCTGACCTGCTGAGTTCCTCCAGCGTGTTGTACGTGTTGCTCTGGCTATTTCATGTTTGGAATCAAGAGACTGTGAACTGAATTTGAGAAATGGGAGCTTTGAAGGGGCATGATTGGATTATTCAGGTCATCTCTGGGTTACAAACACCCAATTTACTGACAACCTTCCATACAAGAGAACTCCCAAAATATAACTACATTCAAAAACCCAACATAAAAACATATGTTTGCTTGTATGAATGGTAGAACTATTTTCCTCTCTCCCTCTGCATTTAGTAATTACTCTTTCTTATCAGTCTTGTGTCTTTTTATTCATTACAATACTGTGGAATTATGGTCACTAGATCGAGTGATTTTTGTGAATTTTCTTAGTTACGAACAAAGTTATTTTATGGATATCAGCTAATGGAGGTACTGACAGATATATTTAACATCTCTTTGGAACAATCCGTTGTCCCCTTGATTTTCAAGGTGGAAATATCATTCAAGTGCCAAAGAAGGGGACAGTAATCTGCCTAAATGACTATCGTCTGGTGGCATTAACATCAACCATTATGAAATGCTTTGTTTAGCTGGTCATGCAGCACATTAAAGCCTTTCTCCTGGCTACACTGGACCCTTTCCAGTTCGCTTATTGCTCAAATCGATCCACTGATGATGCAATAGCCTCTGCCCTCCACTCTGTCCTGTCTCACCTGGAAAGTGGTGTCTCATATGCCTGACAGCTGTTTATAGACCAGTTTGGTGTTCAACGCCATCATACCCCAGAAACTGGTGGAGAAGCTGACCTCGCTAGGTCTCACCACCTCCCTCTGCAATCAGATACTGGACTTCTTAACAGCAAGGCCACAGTCAATCTGTGTGGGCAGCAACATCTCTCGTCCCATTACGCTGAGCACTGGTGTTCACCAAGACTGTGCTCAGCCCACTGCTGATGCATACCTATGTCGCAGGATCCAGCTCAATCCGTATCATCAAGTTTACGGATGATAGGACAGTGGTTGGCTTTATCAAGAACGATGACGAGATAGAGTATAGAGAGGAAGTGGAGTGGCTGGTGGATTGATATGAGAAGAACAACCTAAGCCTGAATGTGGAGAAGACAAAGGAAATCATTGTGGACTTCAGGAAGGTGCAGATGAACCATCTTTCTCTGCGAATACATGGCTCCTCCATAGAGAAACTTCAGAGCACCAAGTTCCTGGGAGTTCACGGATGACCGCACCTGGTCCATTAATACCACCTCCCTGAACAAGAAGGCATAGCAGTGCCTCCACTTTCTAAGAAGATTAAGGCAAGCAAGCCTCCCCCCCATCATCACTGTGTTTTACAGGAGCACCATTGAGAGCATCCTGACAAGTTGCATCTCCATCTGGTATGGGAGCAGTCAAGCATTGGACCATAAGTCTCTACAAAGGAGTCTGAGAACAGCTGAGAGGGTCGTAGGGGTCTCCCTACCGTTTTCGCGGACATTAATCAGGAGCATTTCATATGCAGGAACCTTAGCATTATTAAGAATTCCACCCATCCATCCAGCATCTTCTTTGACTTTCTACCATCAGGCAGGAGACTACAATGTGTAAAAACAAGAATGGTCAGGATGGGAAACAGTTTCTTCCTCCAGGCCATTGGGCTTCTGAACACCTGACCGCATCATATTCCAAGTGTCACTAGTTAATCTGTTCCATACCTTACAATATTTAATATTAATGCACTTTAGTTTGTTATTTACGTGTGATTCATCTGTAGAGTTTATCTTTACCTTCATAAATTACTGTGTGTTACATGTACTACTATGCTTTACACCCTGGACTGAAGAAATGTCTTGTTTCTATATACATTATATGGTTAATAATGTAATGTACATGTATGTAGATAAATGACAATAAACTTGACTATTAAAATGGAAGCTGTTCTTTACCCAAGAATGCCCTTGATACTTTTGGTGGAATGGAGTCAGGAAAGAATGATTGTCATTCTGCTGGTTGGATGGATTCCTGAAGGTCAACTGAACTTTGCAGTGATGGGGTCATTCTAGTAAGCTGTGCAACAATATGTACTGCTCCTCACGCTATGCCTGGATCTATATCTTCCTCTTCCTTTTCTTCTCTGGCATCTTTTCCATCTCATTTCTGCTGTGTATTGTGCAGGGCAGGATACTATATAGAAGATTACCTTGGCTTCTGAAACCCTGGCTGGTTCAGTAAAACATTCAAAATACTTTCTCAGCATTCATGTTCTTCACTCAGTCAAACCTGGTGGACAAATGGTTTTGGCTTTAACACCCTGTGTCCCATTGCATAGGTTCCACGTTAGTTATGTATCCGATTCTCAGATAGGATTCTCTATGTTCTATATGCAACAGCTTGCATCTGTTTTCATAGAGTCTTCAAAGTCTTAGGGAGTTTGGATTGCCACTGCCTGAAGTATGGCAGCTACTTAGGAACCTTGCAGAGAGCAGGAGAAAGAATCTGTAATTGAATGCTACCCAAGCAATAGCAAAGTGGAAATCTTTCCAACTGATGGAAATCTGGGAATATATTTGGAATCGAGCATTTTGCCTGTTTCATTTGTGGAGAGCTACTTTGAGCTGCAAACCCATTCATTCTGTAATTCTGAAGTTGGGTGTTCAACCAGTGTGCAAAAGACAAGGAGCTATGCCAATACAAAAAGAAGGAAATTTAAAAAAATAAAAAATAAATAACAATAAATATTGAGAACATGAGATGAAGAGTCCTTGAAAGTGAGTCCATTGGTTGTGGGAACATTTCAATGATGGGCAAGTGAATTGAGTGAAGTTATCCCCTTTGGTTCAAGAGCCTGATGGCTGAGGAGTAATAACTTTTCCTGAAACTGGTGGTGTGAGTTCTGAGGTTCCTGTACTTTCTTCCTGATGGCAGCAACTAGAAGAGCGCGTGGCCTGGGTGGTGGGGGTGCCTGATGATGGATGCTGATTTCCTGCGACAACACTCAGTAGATGTGCTCAATGCTGGGGAAGAATTTACCAGTGATGGACTGGGCCACATCCATTACCTTTTGTAGAATTTCTATTTAAGGATATTGGTGTTTCCACACCAGGCTGTGATGCAGCCAGTCAATATACTCCCCATTACATATCTATAGAAGTTTGTCAAAGTTTTAGATAACATGCCAAATATCAGCAAACTTCCAAGGAAGTAAAGGTACTGCTGTGCTTTCTTCATAATTGCTGTTATGTGCCGGGCCCAGTTCAGGTCCTCTGAAATAATAACATCCAGGAATCTAAAGTTGCTGGCCTCCACCTCTGATACTTCGATGCGGACTGGCTGATAGACCTCTGGTTTCCTCTTCCTGAAGTCAATAATCAGCTCCTTGTTCTTGCTGATATTGAGTAAGAGGTTGTTGTTGTGACATCACTGTGGTGAACTAGATATACCTGTCTGACTGCTCCTGTGGCTCCTCCCACAGAACCTGCTGACTGCTCCTGTGGCTCCTCCCACAGACCCCTGTATAAAGGCGACTGTTGGTTTCCTCTTCCTGAAGTCAATAATCAGCTCCTTGTTCTTGCTGATATTGAGTAAGAGGTTGTTGTTGTGACATCACTCAGCCAGATTTTCAATCTCCCTCCTATATGCTGATTTGTTACCACCTTTGATTCGATCTAGAGGAGTAGTGTCATCAGCAAATTTGAATATGGCTTTGGAGCGGTGCTTAGCTACACAGTCACAAGTGTAAAGCGAGTAGAGCAGGGGGCTAAGCGCACAGCCTTGTGTTTAGTACTTGAAGCTAATACTATACAGAGTCTCAATTCCTTATTTGTTCTCCAAATAGGGTGTTGTGACTGTGAATTTCTCTATAAAGAGTCAGCACAGATTTGACGGGATGAATGGCCTCCTGCACTATTGCAATTATTTGATACTATGGCATTGGTATTGACTTATTATTGTTACATGTACTGAAATAATATGAAAAGCTTTTGTTTGCATGCCATAAAATGTTAGAGCTACGGAGGAAGTTCAGGCCGGTAGATAAATAAAGAGCAAGGACCATGAGCAATATAGACTGGGAGATTGAGAGTTCATCTTTTAGAATATGAAAGGTCCATCAAGAGTCTGATAATAGCAGGAAATAAGTGTTCCTCAAGCCTGGTGGTCTGTGCTCTCAAGCCTTGCATCTTTTGCCCAATGGGGAAGGGCAGAAGAGAGAATGACCAGGGTGGGAGTGGTCTTTGACTACATTGGCTGATTTCCAAAGCCAGTATTCTCAATTCCCTGCAATTTCTTGTGATTTTGGGCAGATCAGTTACCAAACCAAGCTGTGATGCACCTGGATGGGAAACTGTCTGTGATGTATCTGTAAAAATTGGTAAGAGTCACTGGAGATATGTCAAATTTCTTTAGTATTCTGAGGAAGTAATAATTTGCATTATGTTGTTAATTTTAATATGCTCAGCACATAACCTAAATTACTTTGCAAGCACTCTTCTGTTAGCGAATCCATATACGGGGTGGAATTGATTGGCTGTGATATTCTAAAGTAAATTAAATAGTCATGCATAACCTAAGATTTCTCTCCCATTTCTTCTGCAGTTCTGCCGAGCTATAATACGTCCCGTTGGTCTGTCAGATGAGATGGTCTCAATGATCGCCTCTCATTATGCAGTGCCAGGGAAGCCTAGCTTCGTCAACTATGTTTCCTTTTGCAATGATGTTCGCAATAGGATCAAGACAATGGAAGCAGACCCTCCAGTTAGACCAACTATTCCTTATGGGTACTGGCCACCTGAGGTAGGTGCTAGAACACGACGCAGGGTTTCAATACTCAGTTGGTTTCAATATTTCATGGGGTTTGTTTTATTTTTAGTTCGTTTCTTTGGGTTTTCTTGTTTATCTTTTGGTTTTGAATCTCTGTGTTTGCTTCTGAATGTTTCATTTGGGTTTCAATGTCTTAAAGTTTCAGTGCTTGGATTTCCGTACATGGTATTTGATGGTCATTTACGTTTCTGCATCTGATTCTTGGATTTCAGTTTTGGTGTTTGCTTCTTGGACTTTAGGTTAGGCTTTTGTTGTAGCCATTCCATGTATTTCCCTTTTCTGTTGTTTCTTATCAAAAAAAATATATATATATTGGTTTCAAGGTGTTTGGCTATTTTCAGGGGGAAGTGAGTGTCTGAGAGCCAGGGAACGAAAGATTGGAATTGGGATCTGAAATCACTGTGGGGTAATTTTCATCATATTCACAATACACTTCCTTTATATTGGTGCTACCAAAGGCGGACAGCTTACTTGTACATTGAAAGAGATTTGACTAAAAACGTTACTTATAACATCTTTCCTGAAGCGAATTGTGGTGAGCTATCACCGCAGACAGAGAGGAGGGAGGCAGAGGCGAGGCTGGTTCGGGGGATGAGTCATGCTGGGGCATTGCGAGGCGCAACGTGTTCGAACCAGGTTTGCAGACAGAGCTCATATCGCTGCTGGAGATGGAGTGGAAGATTTGGAGAGGAGTCGATGCGGAAGAGTTTCGATGCCCGTCCACTTAACCTGTGTGCAAGGTTGGATCACTCCATGTGCCGGGCCGATTTGGTGAGATCGAGAATGGTGCTGGGATCCGGGTCCTAGAGTAAGGCACTAAACGCTGGCACAGATGGTCTAGAAGTCCGAGTGTCGAGAACAGAGGCAAGGGTCAGGCTGATTTCGCCTGCTCGCCTGCGAGTTTTTGCCCCGTTGATGTGATGAACTGGGGATCAAAGTTTGGGCCTACTCCGGCTGCTCCAGTAGCAGATCTGGTGACTCGGTCTGGTTCAGGAGGCTGTTGGCTTGCTTCTATTGTTTGCATGATTTGTGTTTTTTTTCTCTTTCTTTCTCTGCGCAGTGGCTTTTGGTCTTTCTTTTTCTTAAAATTTTAGTTATTTGGGTTTCTTGCTTTGTAGCTGCACGTAAGCAGATAAATCTCAAGGTATACCATTTATACATTCTGTGATAATAAACGTGCTTTGAATCTTTGAGAAAGGCTAGTAATAAGCATTGTTCATAGGTTATCAATTTTTACCTGAAAATTAACTTGGCTGATGCACTGACATAACCTCTTGGTTAACACAGCACATTTAAGGTTGTGGATTCATTCTTGTTAGCCCAGAGATAAAAATCTTTAACCTCATCACCCCACATTCCCTTATTTAACTCCTCAACATTCCCATCACAATAACTTACTACACAAATTAGAAAGAGAAATTTAGGTGATAATTAAACAGCTCTCCCCAGTCCAATATTTTTAAAATCAGCTTATCTGAGTTTTAAATATAAATTTAATAGGAAATCCTTTTATAAAGATAAGTTCTCATGATTTTTTTCCCCCTGGATTGAACCATAATCCTGAAGTTTAAATTTTAAGAATTGTAAAATCCAGGATAATCCTGCAAAGCTGGAAAGCTGAATTGTGTAGATAGAAGCCTGTGCCTCTAGTCAAATGCGTTTCCTCCCTCAGTGCATGACACAACAAGCCCTCACTTTTGGGAAAAATTCACACAACACTGACACATGACCTAAGTGTGGCCACCTCCAGTTTCCTCCTAGTAATCAATACTGCTACCAAAAGCTTGCCTTGAACACTTTGTTGCAACAATGTGATGCCCCCAAATGCAGCTTTCTAGTTGGAATCATTGGTGACTTCTCGAAAGGGATCTAATGTGAAATTTTCTGGCTGCTTTCTGAAAAAAGAACATGTAGCTCTTTTCGTGATATCCAGCGGGGATGCCTAACATGCTACATCCCAAGCCCATCTTGGATGTTCTGACTGTGCCATGATTTAGCTTGTCTCTGTATACAAGGAAAAACTGAAAATGGTGAAGCCCACAAATGAAGTACAATCTGGAGAAGGTGATCAGGACGGCCAGCTACCAATATTCAATTGAAACAGGAAAACCAGTTTTCTACAAATTACTGTTCACCAGTCTGGAAAGGCTTTCAGGCCATTGCTAACTACAAAAGTAAAGCACTCACCTGCCTCGATGACCCTTGCCTCCCAAACCAGTTAAATAAGTTCTACTGCTGATGTAACTTCCAGGTCACACTTCAATGACTCCTCTCGATTACCCTTTCAGCCAAACCAACCTCAGTAGTCCACAGCCTTTGTTATCAAGGAAGAGGAGGTGAAAAAACTGTTCAGGAAGCAAAATAACAAGACTATTGGCCCTAACTCTGTCCCACCTGCCAAACCTAAACACTGTGCTAACCAGCTGTCTACAGTCTTCACAGGCATTTCAAGTAGTCTCTTAAACTATGCACTGTTCCAGCATGTTTCAAGAATTCTATTATTCCTGTTCCCCCCAAAAAATCGAGGATCACTGGACTCAGTAGCTACAGGCCAGTTGCACTCACATCAAACATAATGAAGACTTTTAATGACTGGTCATGTCATTTCTCAAATCCATTACTCAAAAGTTTTCTAGATCCACTGCAGTTCACCTACAGAGCCAACGGATCTGTAGATGATGCAATTAATATCGATATATACCAGTGATATTAAATGTGATTATGATTCTGACATTGATCTTGAGTTTACACTACAGCTGATACATATGTCAGGGTTCTCTTTGTCAATTTCAGTTTAGCCTTCTTTACCGTCATCCCAAAGCTTCTGCAAGTGAAACTCTCCAGACTTCTCATACCAGGTCCAATATGCAGGTGGATCACAAATTTCATCTCTGCTAGGAGAAGTGTGTGAGACGAGGCGAGCACATCTCCACATCTCACTCATTCAGCACTGGTGTGTCACAGAGGTACATTCTCTCCCCTCTTCTATTTTCTCAATACACCAATGACTGTGTCTCCAGTGATCCATCAGTTAAACAGGTAATGTTTGTAGATGACATCACTGTCATTGGACTAATCATCACAGCAAGCAAATCCAAGTACCACCAGGAAGTAAATAAGCTAGTGTCTTGGTGCAATCACAACAACTTGGAGCTGAATGCCCCAAAGCGATGGAAATACCTATTGACATCAGGAGAAATATGTCTCCTCTCCACCCACTCATTATCAGTCACTCATCACTCACCCACTCTACAGTTAAGCACTGTTTCAATATTAAGCCTCCTGAGCACCATTGTTTTGCAGGACATCATGTGGGAGAACCAAATCTCCTTCATTAACAAAAAGGCTCAACAGAGGAGGTACTTCTTGAGACAGTTGCAAAATTTCATCTTCCCCAGAACGTAGTGGTGCAATTCTACACAGCTATCACAGAGAGCCATTACTGTCTGTTTTGCTGCAGCAGCCTCTCACAATATAGAAACACTGCAGCAAACTGTCAGTAAAGATTATTAATCTACCATCACTGCGGGACTCGCATGTATCCAGGACAAAGAAGCAGGCAGGAAAAATAATCTACCATTCACCCCATGAGCCTCTGTATCCAACTCATCATCCTCCACAACTTTTGCCATCTTCAACAGGATCCTACCATCAAACACATCTTTACCCACCCCCCCCCCCCCCCACTCTCTGCTTTCTGCAGGGTCACTCCCTCCATGGTTCCCTTGTTCATTCGTCCCTCTTCACTAATTTCCACCTGGCACAAAAACTTGCAAGTGAGAGGAATCCAACATCTGCCCATTCACCCCCCCTTCCTCACCATCATTCTGGGCCCCCAAACAGACCTTCCAGGTGAGGCAACACTTCACCTGCAAATCTGTTGGGATCACCTACTGCATGCAGTGCTCCTGACGTGGTCTCCTCTACAATCGGTGAGACCTGAAATAAACTGGGTGATCACTTTGTTGTGAACCCCCACTCCATCCACAAAAAGCGGAATTTACGGGTGGCCAACCATTTTGGTTCCT
The DNA here is from genome assembly GCF_048418815.1 of Hemitrygon akajei. Classification (NCBI taxonomy): domain Eukaryota; kingdom Metazoa; phylum Chordata; class Chondrichthyes; order Myliobatiformes; family Dasyatidae; genus Hemitrygon; species Hemitrygon akajei. Next base: position 38,065,001 of record NC_133144.1, on the reverse strand, counting down.
ATTCTCATTCCTGTTACACGTCAGTCCATGGCATCCTCTTCTGCCAAGATAAGGCCACTCTCAGGTTGGAGGAGCAACACTTCATATTCTATCTAGGTAGCCTCCAACCTGATGGCATGATCATTGATTTCTCCTTCTGGTAATTTTTTCCTCTCTCCTTCCCTCTTCTTCTATTCCCCACTATGGCCTCTTACAACTTATCCTCACTTGCCTATCGCCTTCTCCTGGTGCCCCTCCTCCGTCCCTTTCTCCCATGGCCACTCTCCTTTCCTCCAACCCCTTACCTTTTCCATCTATCACCTACTGGCTTGTCTTCCTTCCCCTCATCGCACCTCTTCAGCCTAGCATCTTCCCCCTTGTTATCCAGTCCTGATGAAGGGCCTTGGCCCAAAATGTTAACTGTTTATTAAATTCCATAGAAGCTGTCTGACCTGCTGAGTTCCTCCAGCAATTTGCGTGAGTTGCTCAGGAAAAATAATTGCAGACATTTCCTATCCTGAAAACTGCCTTTTTCAAAATCTCCCTTCTGGAAAGCGCAATAGGGTTATTAAAACAAAAAACTTCACACCATCTTAAAAGTTTCTTCCCTCAGGTAGTTAATTTGATCAACAATTCTTGTGAGACCCCCATGCCGCCTCTACTATCCCCGTCACCACACTGCACTGTAAATGCTTTAAACCACTTTTTATAATGTTGCTATTTATGCACATTTTATTCCATATCTGTACTTTAACCTTGAACTTTATTTCCTTTATTCTTTATAATTGTTGAATGTTGTTTTCTATTGCATGTAGTGGTCTAATCAACACTCCACAGCAAATTCCTAATACATGTAAATGTATATGGGGATGATGAACGTTGGTCCTTGGTTAAACACTTCTGCAAGAATAATATAATGCGAAGGTAGAAAACACAACAGGTTACAGGTGCAATGCCTACCACATCCAAGAAGCTTCAGAAAACATCATAGATCCTCCCTGTGACCACATACAGTAGGTTTGTTTCCTCCCATTCCCCAAAGATGAGCAGGTCTATAGAACGGTTGACCGCTGCAAATTGCCCCTGGAGTAGATGGAAGTTAAATCTGGGTGAATGTCAGCTACCTGATAGACAACATGGTCATGATGAGCTGAAGGATTGCTGTGATTCTGTAACATTTAGCAGATCTTTGTAGGAAATGTTGAGTGATTGCTTTGCTTTATGAGTGATTGTTTCCATCTAACCTATCCTCTGATTGATCTGGGACTGCATCATGAAAATATTGTAAGGTATTTCCTGATGGAGCTTTTACTCTGTAGGCACCCCACACAGCAGCAGTGATTAAATAATGCCAGTAATGGGTACTAAAATAGAACGTTTCCCCTATAGAAAGACCTTCCTTACAGAGTTCCCATGAAAACAAATGAAAAAATAGCTAATTGATACCATTGATCAAAACTATAAGCTGATTGAATTTTTAACATCATTTACAGTTACCCAGATCACCAGAGATTCTAGAGGTGTTCGACAAAATCCGGAATATTGTTTTCATAAAGGGGATTCGAACGCCAGAATTCTTCAAGGATTACGACAGACTGCATAGTGGTCTTATCACAGAAAGTCAGGTGAGTGAGGAACCTTTTGCAAAAAGATCAAGTTATCTAAAATGTAAGAAGCAATGCTGCCTTCAGTATAATTGCCACCAATTTACTTACCCATCTGAACTCCTATTAAAAACTGGAGCAGTTGTGTATCATGTGAGTTTGTCCATGCAGTAGTCTGCAGCATCAGTAAAACCAGTGTGGCAGGTGTCAGCTTTGAACAGGTCTGTGGAACATTCATTCCACAGCTGGAAAGTGTGACCTTCCTCTAAACTTGGTTCATCACCATCACTACGTCCCATGTCGTGTGACATGGGCGCTCACGCTCCATGGGGCAAATTTTTTGACAGAAAGTGGTTTGCCACTGCCGCCTTCTGGTCAGTATCTTTACAATTCAGGTGACCCAGCCAGTATCAATGCTCTTCAGAGATTATCCACCTGGTGTGAATGGTCATGTAACCAGGACTTGTGATATGCACCAGCTGTTGATACAGCCATCTACCACCAGCTTTCATGGCTTCACGTGACCCTGATTGTTGGGCTAAGCAGGTGCTACTCCTTGTCCAAAGGTGACCTGCAGGCAAACAGAGGGAAGGAGCACTTTACATCTCATTTGGTAGAGCCATATCTCCACCCTGCCACCCCAAACTTAGTTGCCTCTGATTAATTGTTGTTTCCCTCATTTTATTTGCTCTTTCTTTTCATTACTTTCATCACTCCATTTGTTTATCCTCTATAAAATCTTTTCTTCAAGGTTCAAAATTCAAGGTTGTTTAATGTCATTTCCTGTTCACAAGTGTAAAGGAGAACAAAATAATTGTTTCTGTGGATCTAATGCAACACACAAAAAAAAACTCAAAACATATCCTACCTACTGCCCCTTACGCTGCTGACTTTTAGGGCAGCAAAAAAGGTTCTCCATCTCAGGCAGTGTTCAGGGCTTCCTTCATTGTGTCAGTAGCTCAGTTCTCATTACTGCCAGTCATGTAAGCCCTGGGTGGAGACTCAGGAATTCCATCATGCACAGATGTAGAAGGATTTTTCTTTGCTGTTTCTGAACAGTTCTGTTTTACCTGTCGGTGTTGTTAGCCCTGAGCTGAACCCCTAAATCTGGCGTACCGGTGGACCACTCTTAATCTGGCCACTGCCTTTTGACCTGTTTGGCAATGGGTGCCCCTACCAAAGCATAAAGCCCTGACTCCAGTCAACATTGCTCTCCGGGCCATTGAGGCATGCAAGCAAAGAATTAAATTGTATCACAGAGGCAAAATTCATGAGGGCAAAGAATGCAGGACTGAAGTTGCTGTATTTAAATATAGTAACATTCAGAATAAGGTGGCCAAACTTGGGCACAATTAGAGATTGGTCGGTTGTGGGCATCACTGAGTTGTGGCTGAAAGAAGGTCAGAATTGGGAGTTTAACATCAAAGGATATACTTTGTATTGAAAGGACAGGCAGGAAGGCATAGGTGGTGGTGTGGCTCTGATGGTAAGAGATGGAACTACATCTTTAGAAAGAGGTGACATAGGGTCAGAGATGTTTGTGGGTGGAGTTAAGACACTGCAAGGGTAAAAAAAACATTATGGGAATCATATATAAGCCTCAAAATAGTAGCCAAGATGTGGGGTTGAGATTGCAAAGGGAGCTGGAAAGGGCATCCAAAGAAGGTAATGTCACAATTGTAATGGGGGACTTCAATATGCAAGGGGATTTGGGAAAATCAGGTTGGTGTCAGATTGCAAGAGAGGGAATTTGTTGAACACCTGTGAGATAGCTTTTTACATCAGGTGCTCAAGCCTACAAGGGGAAAGGCTATCTTAGATTGGGTGTTGTGTAATAACCCTGATTTTATTAGTCAGCTTAACATAAAGGAACCCTTAGGAGGCAGTGATCATAATATGATTGAATTCATACTGCACATTGAGAGGGAGAAGCATAACATGTGTATCAGTATTGCAATTACAGAGGCATGAAAGAGGAGCTTGCCCAGGTGGATTGGAGGGGGATACTGGTGGGGACGACAGCAGAGCAGAGGTGGTTGAAGTTTCTGAGAATAATTCACAAGGCGCAGGATAGATAGGTCTCACAGAAGAAAGAGTTCTCAAATGTCAGGGCTAGGCAACTATGGCTGACAAGGGTAGTTAAGGACTGCATAAAAGCCAAGGAATGGCATATTGCGTAGCAAAAATGAGTGGCAAGTTGGATACTTGGGAAGCTTTTAAAATCCAACAAAAAGCAACTGAAAAAGCTATAAGAGGGGAAAAGATGAAATATGAGGGCAAACTAGCCAATAATATAAAGCAGAATACTATAAGTATTTTTCTGTTATATAAAGAATAAAAGGGAGGAGAGAGTTGATATTGTACCATTGGAAAATTATGCTAATGAGTCTGTAATGGGGGACAAAGAAATGACCAATTAATTTAATAAGTATTTTGCTTCAGACTTTACTGTGGAAGACACTAGCAGCATGCCAGAAGTTCATGAGTGTCAGGGAGCAGGAGTGAGTGCCATTGCTATTACAAAGGAAAAAGTGCTAGGCAAACTTTTCCTTAGGTTGGATAAGTCACCTAGGCCAGATGGACTACATCTCAGAGTCCTGAGGGAGGTTGCTGAAGAGATAACAGATGCATTGGTCGTGATCTTTCAAGAATAACCTGATTCTGGCATGGTCCCAGAGGACTGGAAAATTGCAAATGTTACTCCACTCTTTAAGAAGGAAGGAAGGCAGAAGAAAGGAAATTATAGGCCAGTTAGTCTAAACTCAGTGGCTGGGAAAGTGTTGGAGTCCATTATTAAGGACGAAGTTTCGGGACACTTGGAAACTAATGATAAAATAAGTCAAAGTCAGCTTGACAAATCTGTTAGAAATCTTTGAAGAAGTAACAAGCAGGGTGGACAAAGGAAAGGCAGTGGGTGTCATTTACTTAGATTTTCAGAAGGCATTTGATGAGGTGCCTCTCGTGAGGATGCTTAACAAGATAAAATCCTATGGTATTACAGGAAATATACTGGCATGGATAGAGGAATGGTTGTCAGGTAGGAGGCAGCGAGTGTGAATAAATTGGGCCTTTTCTGGTTGACTGCCGGTGACTAGTGGCGTTCCTCAGCGGTCAGTATTGGGACTGCTACCTTTTACTTTGTCAATGATTTAGATAATGGAATTGATGACTTTGTGGCAAATTTTGCAGATGCCACAAAGATAGGTAGAGGGGTAGGTAGTGCTGAGGAAACAATGCGATTGCAGCAGGACTTGGACAAATTGGAAGAATGGGCAAAAAATTGGCAGATGGAATACAGTGTTAGGAAATGTATGATAATGCATTTTGATAAAAGGAACAATAGTGCAGACTAATATCTAAATTGGGAGAAAATTCAAACATCAGAGGTGCAGAGGGACTTAGGAATCCTTGTGCAAAACTCCCAGAATGTTAATTCACAGGTTGAGTCTGTGGGAAAGAAGGCAAATGCAATGTTGGCATTTATTTTAAGGGGAATAGAATATAAAAACAAGGAGATAACTCTGAAGCTTTAGCAGGCCACACTTGGAGTATTGTTATCAGTTTTGGGCCCCTTATCTAAAAAAGAATGTATTGTCCTTGGAGAGAGTCCAGAGGAGGTTCAAGGGGATGATTCCAAGAATGAAGGGATTAGCATATAAGGAGTGTTTGGCAGCTTTGGACTTGCACTCAATGGAATTTAGAAGAATGCAAAGGGCTCTCATTGAAACCTACCGAATGTTGAAAGGACTAGATAGGGTGGAGGTGGAGAGAATATTTCCTCTGGTAGGGGTATCCAGAACTAGAGGGCACAGGCTCAAAATTGAGGGGTGACTTTTTAGAACAGAAATAAGGAGGAATTTTTTTTTAGCCAAAGCGTGGTGAATCTGTGGAATGCTCTGCCTCAGTCTACAGTGGAGGCCAAGTCCATAGGTTCATTCAAAGTGGAAGTTGATAGATTCCTGATAGGTCAGGGCATCAAGGGATATGGTGAGAGGGCAGGTGTATGGGGTTAAATGGGATCCAGGATCAGCCATGATGAAATGGCGGAGCCTTTGAACTATCTTCTCATAAATCATAATCCAGTCAACATCCTGTTGAATCTCCTCAGCACTCTCTCAGTGCAACCACACCCTTCCTATAGTGCAGCAAGCAAAACTGCACAAAGCACTCCAGGTGCGGATTAAACTGAGTTTTTTTTAGCATTCCAGCTGTTATATTCTCTGCCTCTGCCTTTGAAGACAAGCAAGCCAAGTGTCTTCTTCACCACCATATCAAACTATGTCACCATTTTCAGGGTACTATGGATTGAACTTAAAGGTCTCTCTGTGCATCAAAATTTCTTAGTGCCCTACCATTTACTGGAAGTGTCCCTCCTCTATTTAAGTTCTCAGATTGCAATACCATGCACTTGTCAAAATTAAAATACATATGTCAATGCTCTGCCCAACTTTCCACCTGAACTGCTCCTTCTGTAGCTTTAGATAGCTTTCCTCACTATCCACAATACCACCCAACTTTCACATCATCCAAAGATTATATCTCCAACATTCACACCCAAGACATTTATCTAAATCGCAAAGAATAAGGACCCCAGCATTGATCCCTGTGGTAGACCATTGATCACCAATCAGAAAAATAAACATCCTTTCTCCACTGCCCTCTGCCTCCTATCACCAAGCCGATTTTGGAACTAATTAACCACCTCACTTTGGATCCCACATACCTTAACCTTCTGAACCAACCTACCATGTGGCAGCTTCCTCATTAATTGTTTAATTTATTACTCATTGTCCACAGTTTTTACGAGGCCTGAATTTGGCTTGTGGCAAAGAAGGTGACTTGACAGAGCAGGATATCCAGACACTTCTCAAATGTTTTGGCACACCAGATGGCCAAGTTCGCTATCGTGATTTCTGTGATTTCATGGAACATGGTGAGGAAACGCATCTCGTATCATTGAGTTTGCAATTTAAATCTCTTTAGTTCTTTGTTGTGTGGACAGTCTTCTCCTGCTCTCTCCCTCAATGCCTCTAGTATCTAACCCTGACTGTCCAGCACGCTATCTTGTCCTTCCAGATCCAGCGGACTTGCTTCAGTTGAAGATATTGTGAAGGTGCTTTTTTTTAAAACACAATGGTGGTCAAACAAGACCTTTATAATTTTGTCAGATAAATGTGACTGAATAACTTTTGTGTGTTATGTGTGTACAACTTCAGGCAATATCAATGTTCCATCACAAATATTTATTTCCACAGCATTTAATATTCCTCATTTGGAAAAATATCCTAGAGCGGAGGTGTACAGGCCAGCAAATGGAACTCTGTTCAAGGTGAGCTTTCAGATGTAAAGATCACATTCTCAAGCTACTCGTTATAGGAAGCCCTATACTGGAAGCTGCTGTAATGGAGCGGAGAGGAGGAAGAGTAATCATGTCCTAGAATTCATCCATTGCTGGGAATGAGCCAGTATTAAGGAAACGTACTCTCTTCATGTACTCAGCAATGAGAGAATGCTCAAAGGAAGGCAGAGATGGGGAGATGTTGGCAATCTTGCTGCTGTGTAAGATGGTCAAGTGAGGATAGTGAGTTATGTGATGTTGTGGTTTGCTACAGTGGAGGATGGGATGGATGAGGAGCCCAAGAAGAGTCAGATCATTAATTCAGGCTTCACCCCCTCTTTACTTCCAGTCCTGATGAAGGGTCTTGACCTGAAAGGTCAGCTGTCTATTCCTTACCATAGGTGTTGCCTGACCTGTTGAGTTCCTCCAGCATTTTGTATCTGCCAGGTCGTTAACTAACTTCAAGGCAACTTCTACTTAAATAGTATTTCCGTTTTCAGAGTTTGTGTCTGATGGATGAAAGATCTAAAACAAAAAAATGCAGACTTTGAAAACTAAGCAATTAGTTCCTACTTTTCAAAACATGCAGATCAGATCATATCATGCAAAAGTGCTTGGAATTATACTATCCTCTTTCTATGCATTAAAAAGAACCCTGGTGCAAGATGGGTTGTGCAAGTGACCAGTAATGAGAGTGTGGACATGTTCCAGGTAATCATTGGTACTGGGTGGACGGGAAGAAGGTATTTGGAAAGAAGGTATGAGGGATCAAGAAAGTCACTGAAAAACAAAAAAAAATTAAAATGTATGCAATAAAACAATTTAAATTCATCTACTAAAGTCTCTAATACCTGTCATAAATTACTCATAAAACTAATTTGTCTTATTCGGCCCTATTCTTTCCTTTAAAATTCCTCAAAAATCCATTTATTCTCTTTCTCAAAGCAGAACATCCTCTGTTTATTCAATATTTACTCAAATATCTCAGAGGGATTTCAGAAAACTACATGTCTGTGATACACAGAATTAATGCTCTAGCTGAATTCTAACCACGGAATTATAAAGATTTGACATCAAGAAAATACCTCTCAGAAGTTCACAATTATTTTGTTCTTTTCTGCAGCTTGGGATAAAGTTAACAGATACAGAAGAAAAGCGGGTGGAAGACGTGCTCAGAGAACTTTCTCAGCAAGTAGAGAAGAGACAGTTATTGGTGAACCCATTCTTCAGAGATTACGACAAGGTGAGAGCACAGTTCTTGCTTTCAAAAGGCTTTTGGAAATGTCAAAAGAATAAATTTCTACTAATTACATAACTAATTTATCAGTCTCCACTTTCATTTCAGGACTACTCTCTTGGCTTCAAATAATACAACAAAGATGAACTGATTTCTCATAATTGATTACAGTGAATCCTGATATCCCAATAGCGATTGCTGGCACTTTGGCTTCTGCTACTAATTTCAAATGATAAATACCCAAATAACTTTTCCTTTCTCTGCTTCCATTGACTCACATTTACTCTGTGTTTTCTCCTGATTCACTTGAAATTGATTCTATCAACTATGAACCATTTCTTCTTCGTTCATCCTTAATCACTAAAAGAGTCTGCCTCAGTGGTCTGTCTGGTTCTAGTCCTGCTGAATTGAGTTGAAAACAGCCCCCAATTCACCCATACACACTTGTAGTGCAAGTTAAATCAAAAGCCACATTGATGAGGGTATATATCTAAGACTCAGATTCTGATTCATTTTAAGATTTATTTATCACAGGGACATTGAAATATGTAGTTTGTGTTAACAACTATAACCCTCATGTTCGGCCAGCTTGCGTTTGTCCGGGAGAAGACAGCCTCTGGCCCAGCCAAACTGAGAAATCTCGTTTGTATGGGTGCCGTGTGATGTGTTGCCTGGTTACAAATTTGTACCACAAAATATCAGGCAGTACACCATATGCAGTTAGATGATTGAACTTTATAAATCTTAATCTGACTATAGCTTTAGTAAAGAAAATAAAAAGAAAAAGGGCCCATTTTAATGAAACAGTCTAGTGTGCACATTGGAGCTCACAGTTCTGTCCATTCGCTGACCCTTGGACCCTTGCTCCAAGTCCACTTTGTCCGGCAGTCTACCAGCTCTCTCCACTCATGTCTTCTCTCTTCATCTCTCGCCAACAAAAGACCGCCAAGTCCCTTCTCTCAGACCCACAAGAAAGAACAACACGCCTCTCATTGGATGGCACACATTCCAAAGGCCCCGTTATCTCTAGTTATAATCCAAACATTGATGCTACAGAGAAACCATTACATTAGCAGTGAAACCTTACAGCGTGTTACACAACCAACACACTCAAGGAAGTACTGTGACAGCCTGCAAGTATTGCCACACACTCCACTACCAAAACAACATACCCACAATGTTTAGCAGAATAACACAAGCCACAGCAACACACAACAATAGCAACAAGACAAAAGAACAACAGCAGAACAGGTCCTTTCTTCCCACTTAATCCCCTCAAACACATACACAACCAGGCTTCCAACTCCAAGACAGGCCACTCCAGGCCTCAAGTCCTTGGCCCCAGACTCTCAGGCCTGCAGACATTGGACCTCGACTTCTGGACTTGTAGGGATCTCCAACCCTGGTGACCCAGGCCTCATAACTCCTTTGGGTCTCTGTCTTCGGCCTTATGGCTTCTACGCCCGTCTCGTTGTGCTCTGGACTTCAGCCTTTGATTGGCCTTCGGACTTCACTGAAGCCCAGGGCTCTCTGACCTTCGGGTCTCAGCTTCCAGACTCATGCAGACCTCTGACCCCGTAACCTGGGAGTAGGGGAGCTCAGAGAATGTATGATAGTAGCCAGGTTAGGATCTCAATTGGCATATCTGTTAATGAGATTCAGTTTCTGCTGTTTTTAGCTAATATCCCCTCTTAAACTTGCTCAGTTCAAAATCAGAATAGGTTTATTATCACTGTGTGAGGTTACTAAGCATGTGCTTAACTTCCCCCCAGCAGAATTATCACCCTACCAATGCTATTTCAGGATTTCCACATTAGCTGATGGCTTTTGTAAAGATTTAGTGTTTTTTTTTACTGCCTCTGGTGTTTGCAGAGAATGGTGTGCAATCTGAGCACAAGACTCCTGCTCAAACCAGGCACGAGGTGAATTGATAGGTATTCCCTTTGCAATCCAGAATTCAGAAGAGTATGGAGGGAGAGAGGAAGAGAAAGAGGGGAGAAAAGGTCTCAACAGAGGCCCATATCTTGCCAGAATGCCAAGGGATCAGTTCTTCCCAAAAGAACAGCACATGAGATATCTGATCTGCAGTTTGGAGGTGCTCATTGAGATCTTCCTGCTAGTGCTAAAATTAAGAAAGGCATAGATACAGTAGACAGTTAGAAATTTCTCCCAGGGTGGAAATGTCAAGTGTTAGAGAACGTGCACTTCATGTGATGGGAAGTAATTTTAATTAAGATGCAAAGGGCAAGTTTTTTTACATGGAGAGCTTTAAAATAAAAGGATATCCCTTTAGAACTCAAATAAGGAGGAATTTCTTCTGCCTAGAGATGGTGAGTCTGTGGAAGCCAAGTTTTTTTGGTGCATGTAAAGCAAAGATTGTTAGGTCGCAAACACCAGAAAATCTTCAGGTGCTGGAAATCCAGAGCAACACACACAAAATACTAGAGGCAGCATCTATGGAAAAGAATATACAGGACCCAATGAAGGGTCTCAGCCTGAAACACCGACTGTTTACTCCTTTTCATATATGCTGCCTGGCCTGTTGTGCTCCTCAAGCATTTTGTGTGTGTTGCTTCAGAAATTGAAGGGTTTTGATTGGTAAGGGGTTAAAGGTTATGGGGAGAAGGTGGGAGAATTGAGTTGAGAAGAACAAATCTGCCACCCTTGAATGGCAGAGTAGATCAGATGTGCCAAATGACTTGATTCTGCTCCTACATCTCATTGTCTTATGGTCTCGGTGCCTGAAAAGGCCTACCAGAGGTTGTGGTGGAAGCAGATACAATGGAAGCTCTTGACCATCACATGACTATGCAGGGACTGGAGGGATATGAACTATGTACAGGCAGAAGAGATTTAGGTTAATTCAGCATTGTGGTCAACACAAAAATTGTGGGCCGGAGGGCCTGTCCTGTGCTGTATTGTCCATGTTCTATGAGGGAGGTCTAGTTAATTGGTTTGCTAGTTAAAGAGAACTGAATATATTTCAAGTGTCGCAATGGTGCAGCTTGCAGAGCGGCTGCTTCACAGCACCAGAGATCCTTGTCCAATCGTGACCTTAGGAGCAGTCCTTGAGGAATTGCATGTTCTCCGTGGATTTCCTCCAGGCATCCTGTTTCCTCGCACATCCCAACCACGTGCAGGTTTGTAAGATAACCGGCCACTGTAAGTTACCCCTAGTGCGCATGCTGAGTGGTGGAATCTGGGGGAGTTGTTAAGGGATAAGTAAATAGGGAGAATGAAATAAAATTTGAATTAAAATGGGTTAATGTCAATCAGTGTTTGATAGTCAGAAAGGACTCAGTGGGCTGAAAGGTCTTTTTCTGTGCTGCATCCCTCTGCGAGCAGCAAATGGAGCAATTATGTAGTTTCACAGGTGCCAAGATTTGTGGTGGTTTTCTGTATGTATTTTTTTATTATTATTTATTTACTTATTTAGAGATACAGTGCAGAATAGGCCCTTCCAGTCCTATGAGCCACACTGCCCAGCAACCCCTGGTTTGACCCTAGCCTATTCCAGGACAATTTAAAATGACCAATTATCTTACTAATCAATACATCTTTGGACTGTGGGAGGAAACCCATGCATTCCGTGGGGAGGATGTACAGACTCCTAACAGAGGACGTCGGAATTGAACTCCGAGTTCCAGTGCCCTGAGCTGTAATAGGTTTGTGCTAACCCTTACGCTACCTTGGTGGTGTACAACCTCTCCATCAACAGGAGTCTGGCCTTGTCACTAGTTACATGGTACCTAGCTGAGGATCAGGAAGAAGGCAATGAGTCGGAGGAGGAAGAGGAGTGAGCAGTTTGTCCATAAACAACCCATCCAATACACACAACTCCAGCCTCCCATTCAGCACATTCTCATTTTACCTCCCCTCAACGGCCGACCTTTGCTATGATCCTTAACTATGATGCAAAAATCCAACAGAACATGAATATCCCAAAGTAAAGCACAACACTTTACAGAACAGGTGAACTGGGTTCAATTTCCACTGCTGCCCGTAAGGAGTTTGTATGTTCTCCATGTGAACACGTGGGTTTCCTCCAGGTGCTCCGGTTTCCTCCCACAGTCCAAAGACGTACTGATTAGTAAGGTTAATTGGTCATTGTAAATTGACGAGATTAGGCTGGGATTAAAACATTGGGGGTTGCAGGGCGGTATGGCTTAAAGTGCCAGAAGGGCCTATTCTGTGCTGTATCCCAATAAGTAAATAAATAAATCCCCAAATCAGACATGTAGCTTTGCATCAAAGCATCAACTAATCACTTTATGGTGTCCCTCCCTGTGCTGTCCCCTGCACCAGTGCTTGTTGTAGGGCAGCCTAGTGGCTGGTGGAAGGCTGCTGACTTTTAACGAAGGGGAGTACAGAGGAAATACAACCTTGAACGTCAGAAAGCCTAGCTTCAGACGTTGCCATTTAGATTAGTTGGTGCAATCTCAACCGTCTGGTTAACAGGTGAACACCAGCGTGTTGGTACGGTGGGAGGACGGACGCTGTCATCTTGAGGGAGGACAGCATTTTAACGCTCTACAATCACAGCCACTCTCCTACATCAGCATCTCAGCAACATGCTGGAGACAAGATAGCTGGGTTGCTGCAATCCCTCCCCAATTTATCAGAAGCTACCAATTTAATTCCAATCACTGATGCTCAGCCTACCTGTTGAACACTGGACACAACATAGGTGAATGCCCAAACGGCTAGCATGCATTAGCTCTCTCTGCTCTGAAGTACATGTCCCTACAGATTAATCATGAGCATATTCAATTCAATAGAAAGTGGCATACAGAAGACTCCTGTCCAAGTCACAATTTGAGAGGACCCTGGATTATTTGAGACTCAGTGTGTTGCCGATGGACTTCCGGCTGCTGTGTAAAAAATTTGGGGACCCAACAACTGGACGAGTAAATTATGTTGCATTTAGCCAGGCCATTGATAAAGGTAGGTGATTTAAATGTGAATCATTTGGTTTTATTGCATAATAAGGCTATAACTCTAAAATGTGCTGACCAACATTATTTTCAGATGGATCTTCCTTTAAAGCATTTTAAGATAAAAATCTGAGTGCTAGGTTTGGCTCTGGGAGCAACTCTCAGATGAATATTTCAGAGTAATACAATTCCTCTTATAATATTTGCGAAACATAACAGAGGTTTCCTCTGCTAAAGTTGTTTTGAGAATTCTAGAAAGCCCTTCCAACCGCACTGGTAAACAGGAGTTCATTGCAATTAGAACATAAAACAGTATAGCACAGCAAGGCCATTCAGCCCATATAAACATACTATATAAACAACCTATATAAACAAACTCTGTGACCTATCTAACCCTTCTCTCCTACAACAGCTCATAACGCTTCATTTTTCCTTCACCCATGTGCCTATCTAAGAGACTCTCAAATGCCCCTAATGTATCTGCCTCTACCACCACCCCTGATAATGTATTTCAATCACCTGCTATTTCCTGTGTAAAATATCGCTCTCCTAAACTTTCGTCTTCTCTCTTTAAACTTATGTCCTCTGATATTGGTTAATGCTGCGCTGGGAAAAATTTGAAGGCTGTCAATTCTATCTGTGCCTCTCATTACCCTACACCTCTGTCAAGCCACTTCTCATTCTCCTTCACTCCAAAAAAAAAGCCCGAGCTCACTCAACCTTTCCTCATAAGGCATGTTCTCAAATCCAGGCAGAATCCTGGTAAATCTCTTCCGCACCCTCTCTAAAGCTTCCACATCCTTCCTATAATGTAATAACCAGAATATTCCAAGCGTAGTCTTACCAGGGTTTTATAGAGCTGCAACATTAGCTCGTGGCTCTTGAACTCGTCCTCCAACTGATGAAGGCCAACACACCGTAGGCCTTCTTAACTACCCTATTGGCTTGAGTGCAACTTTGAGGCATCTATGGACTTGGACCCCAAGATCCCCCTGTTCCTCACACTGTTAAGAATCCTGCCATTAACCACCTCGTTTGATCTTCCAAAGTGTATCACTTCACTCTTTCCTGGATTGAACTCCATCTCTTCATCTATGATTTCTCTGCTCAGCCCTGCATCCTGTCTATATCCCTTTATAACCTAGAACCATCTTCCAAACTGTCTACATCATTAACCCTCTTGTCATGTGAAAACCTACTAACCCACTTCCATTTCCTTATGCAAGTAATTTATAAAACTCACAAAGAGTAGTGGTGCCAGAACAGGTCCCTGCAAAACACCACCGGTTACTGAACTCCCAGCAGAATACACTGCATTTACTACCACCCTTTGCCTTTTGCAAGCCAATTCTGAATCCAGGCAACCAAGATTCCATGGATCCCATGCCTTGGTACAGTACAGAATTTTGAGACACCTTGTTCCTCAAATGTCATTTATCGATTCCTTTACCCATTCATTGACACGTATATTTTGTCATTGTTGAGGTGGAATCGAGTCATCTTCAACTCATGGCGACCCTATGGACAGTATAATTGTCCATTGGGCTTTCATGGCAAGATATGGAAGTAGATTGGCAGGTCTTTCTTCCATACAGATACTGCTGCCCAGGTTGGGACCCAGCCAGATTCGAACTCAGGACCATCTTCCTCGAAGTTCAGTGCTGATGCCACTACACCACTGGCCAGCTTGCCACACTGACATACCAATGTACTTATTTATCCATTTATCTATTCATTCATTCACCCATCTATCCATCCATCTATTTGCTTGTTTATCTATCTATTTTACCTATCAATTAATCAATTTATTTATTTCTTTGTTCAGATTTGAAGAAACGTAAATAAAGGATAGACATTAATAGGTCCATATGAAATACAGAATGAACTGCTAATGGAGTAGTACAGAGTGAAACTCATTTCTACTTAGCATAGTTCAGTTACGTCAGCAGTGAAAGTTAATAAGTACACACACAGATTTATGGATTGTTTTGATCTTTATGCAATGCATAAATTCTACCTTTTTTTCCCTGGGAAGAAAAACCCATTTCAGTCCTTAAAGTTTTATGTAAAGCAGTTACTAATATCACACATACTGTATGTTAGGTGTGGCTTTAGTTTTGTGGATTGCTGTTGTAAGTACTCCAGTAATTCGCGCAATGTTGATTGGTACTTCTTTTTAAACTTTGGACCTGACTGCAGCTTTTCTCAGCACAGCCACGGTTCTGTTTCCAGATTTAGTTTTTAGTAAATGGTCATGTTTGTATATTTAGTCTGATGCTGAGAGTGGGAATTTAACATAGAGCGTCTCAAGCCACCTCTCCCACTTAATAATGTCACAATTGATCTGAATCTTGCCTCCATTTGCTGCCACTTCCCTCAGTTACTAAACTCTGTTACTCTCAGACTTCTACATCTTCAGTCCCTTCTAGGGAAATATTTCTACTGAACCTTATATAAAAATATCTCCTAAAACATTCTTCTAAATAGCCTAAGCTTAATTTTAAAATTAGGGCCTCTAACATTCTCAGGAAATAATTTATTCCCAATTGACGTGACACATTAATTATTTCTCCTTGAATCTGTTCATTGGAAGCAAATAAAATCAAAATTGTGCACTCTATCCTTGCTTAACCCTCAAAATCTTAGTACAACCTGATGAATCTGTACAATATTCCTTCCTGTGCCAATATAATTCTTCAATCACTTCCTAAGAGCAATCAAAGATGTCCCCATATGTGATGTAATCCAGGCTCTGTAAGTAAGGTTCCATTTTCTCACTTGTAATTCTAAACCCTTTCAGATATATATTAAAGCCTGGTCACATTTTAATAGCTGTGCACTGGATATCAGAATCCATTCACCTGGACTCAGGTGGTTTTCTCCAACAAGCCTCTAGTTTCTCAACGTTAAGAAAATATTCTAATTGCACTTTCTTGGATCTGGGTGAAATGAACTCGTAAATCTCCATCTGAAGCTAAGTCTGCCATTATTTTTGCTTTTGCTGTAAAAACAACCATTGCTATTTATATAATACTCTGCGCCATTTAACAGTTACAAATCTTGACACTCTCTCCAAGTCATTGATAAGTATGATGAAAAGATGTTGCCCAGGCAAAGACCCCTCAAGATGTTGTGTGGGTGGACTATAATTACTGTTTTAGTTTCTTTGGTTCAAAGGTCTGTTTCATTGCTTTAAATTCTATGTAAATTGGTGTTTATGTCTTCAAGCTCCACTCCATCATGTGTTATTTTTAGCCATAGTTTTGTGGAACACTGGCACGCTGACCAATAATTTGCAATGTTTATTGGCACCCATTTTCAGTCAGTCGTTGCTGCCTGTTACGCAATGGATCTGACCACTGGATTCATATTTTTGTTTCTTTATATTATGACCTAAGTTTGTTACTCCTTTTATCTTCACAAAAGGTATGCATCTTCCTCCTTTACAATAATATAAGCAATCAAGAAAAAGAAAATGTTTATTTGGCAGTAAATACATTGACAGGCTCTATGTGGTTTGTCCAGGATCTGTGGTCACTTGGCACAAATATGCTCCATCTATTCTAACTATTTGAAATAAAAGATAGAGGCATAAACATTTTTAGATTCCCTTCACCTCCATCCATTTCCATACGAAGATACACTTGTATTGTTCAATGCATCATAAGTTCTGTATGAATAAAGACATAGTCCTTTCCATGAGTACATGACACATTTTAGAAAGATCTGTTATACTTAAAGTTTAAATGAGGTTGTGAAAGCAATCTCAACCCATTAATGAAAGTCCTTTACTCTCACATGTACTTACTAAAAACAGTTTGTCTTATTTTCATTTGTTTCTGATGTTTATTTTTCTCAGAAATGGTAATTGCTGTGCATTTAAAAAAATCATTGCTGTTTCCTGAAATGCTCTGATGGCATAATAATTACTGCATCTCCAGCTTGCATTTCAAATTTGAAGTAAATCTAATTTAATAATTCTATCCAGCTGATGGTCGCAACTTCCCCAAGCCCCTTTTCCCAGCTTTGAGAGAGTCCGTGGCAACTCTTCACCATGTTGCACAGGGTTTCTTTGTGTTGCCTGTCTAGATTAATAAAAAATATTCCTGGAGTTTTCTTTCTTTCTGACACCTCAAAGAACTGTGATGTGAGTTTAGCTGTCCTTTCCTCATCACAACCACCCCTGATACCCAACTGCAGCAATCTAACGGGCTCCGGCAACCCTGAAATAGATGCCATAATCCCATCCAACCATGGCCTGTCAATTGCGAAGTTATTACTCTGGATCAATATTATTATTTTGTCTCTAGCATGGTTAAATAAACATCTTCAGTGCAGAATTGTTGGACCCCTGATTGTTATTTTGAGAAGATGTGGTGCTTTTTACCAACACTTTGCACTGACTCGATGCGTCTTTTAGACAGAAAACAAAGCAGCCCCTTGTTCCACTTCCATCAAGTGACCACGTCACATGTTTCAGATCATTTATGCAGTGTTGCCTTAAACTGAAAAAACATCTTGCTTCCTCTGGCTAAGCTTGGACCAATCTGCTTTAGCGCTCAGATATTCTTTGAACACTTAGGCTAATTGTTCAAATTCATAGGTTGATCAGGAACAATCAAATTCTAAGTTCTAGATATATATGGTGTGAGAAGCTGTGCTCATTTTTTTTGGCCACTGTTTCTCTTTGCTTGCCTCATAATGAAAACAATCTTCCTTGTTACTCAGTTCAACCATGTCCAAGAGTCGCTAATTTTTCTAATGTTGACAGAATCCATAGCACACTGACTCAGACCAGTTGAGACTAACGGCTTGCTGTTTCTGCAAGGGAGAGCAGGTAATGGGAAGCATTTGCTGTAAGTGTTCACTGTGTATGTTTCTCAATCAGAATTTACTGGTTTCAAAGTGGATTCCTTTAAGCCTGAAATACCAGCAGATAAACCAATTGACATTTCACCCGAAGAACGGAAAATTGGATTCAAGCCACAACCAAAGATTAAGGTTGACAAGGTGCATTTGGGCGAGTTGTTGGGCCGACTCCGCCACCATGTTTTGGTCAACAGAGTCAGGGTGAGTTAGCAGATTCCTCTTGCGCCCCCCCCCCCCCCCCCATGTTTGCTTGTATCACCTCTCCACTCAGATTTCCCCTTCTTCTTTAGGAGCTTGTCAAGCTGGGAGTGGGAGCCACACCATTCGATCTCTGATATCTGTCCAACAAAAATCAGGGGGGGGGGAGGGTTCTCCCAAAGGATACCCCCTCCCACTTTCTGGGTTACGTATTGTACCCAGACTACAACTGGTAGAAGGTGCTCCCTCATCCAGTCACTGATTCATACAATCTGACTACTGGAAGGTGATTCTATCGACAAACTCCTGCTAGTATCTAAATTGAATTGAATTGACTTTATTACTTACATCCTTCAAATACATGAAGAGTAAAAATCTTTACGTTACGTCTCCATCTAAATGTGCAATGTGCAATTATAGTAATTTATAATAAATATTATGTACAGCAGGATAGTCAATATAACATAGAAATACAGTTGCATCAGCATGAATTAAGTAATCTGATGGCCTGGTGGAAGAAGTTGCTTTGGAGCCTGTTGGTTCTGGCTTTTATGCTGTGGTACCATTTCCTGGACGATAGCAGCTGGAACAATTTGTGGTTGGGGTGACTTGGGTCTCCAATGATCTTTCGGGTCCCTTTTGCACAACTGTCTTTGCAAATGTCCTGAATAGTGGGAAGTTCACACCTTTAGATGTGCTGGGCTGCCTGCATCACTCTCTGCAGAGTCCTGCAATTGAGGGAAGTACAGTTCCCATACCAGACAGTGATGCAGCCAGTCAGGATGCTCTCAATTGTGCCCCTATAGAAAGTTCTTAGAATCTGGGGGTCCATACCAAACTTCTTAAACTAAAGAGGTCAAAGAGGTCCTATTGTGCCTTTTTCACCACACAGCTGGTATGTACAACCACGTGAGATCCTTGGTGATGTTTATGCCAAGGAACTTAAAGCTGTTCATCCTCTCAACCACAGATCCATTGATGTCAATAGGGATTAGCCTATCTCCATTCCTCCTGTAGTCCACAACCAGCTCCTTTGTCTTTGTGACATTAAGGGGGAGGTTGTTTTCTTAACACCACTGTGTCAGGGTGATGACTTCCTCTCTGTTGGCTGCCTTACTATTATTTGAGATTAGGCCAAACAGTTTAGTGTTGTCAGCAAATTTAATTAGCAGTTTGGAGCTGTGGGTGGCAACACAGTCATGGGTACACAGAGAGTAAAGGAAGGGGCATAGTACACAACCTTGAGGAGCACTTGTGTTGAGAGTCAGAGGGGTGGAGGTGAGGGAGCCCACTCTTACCACCCGCTGGCGAGTTGACAGGAAGTCCAGGATCCAGCTACATAAGGCAGGGTGAAGGCCGAGATCTCTGAGCTTCTTGTTGAGCCTGGCACCTGGATTATGTACATTGGACTAAAGACACGGCTATAGCCAGCTACTCTAACTAAAATATATTTCCCTTTCAGACTGTTGACTTCATTGAGGACTTTGACCCCTTGCGCAGTGGAAGAATCCCCACATCAGTCTTTAGAAGGGTTCTTAGTCTGATAGGATTTGACCCAGAACTAACCGATATTCAATTCAGAGCTCTGGTGAAGTGTTATGAAGATACCAGTAGGCCTGGCCACATTATATGGAATAATTTTACCAGTGACATTGACTCAGGTACTGAACTGTTCACATGAACTATAATTTGAGGAACAGGAATTGAAGGATTAAGTAAAACGTTAACTTTCTCTGTGTAACATTTTTTGAATCGATCTCATTTACTGTTCCATTTCTGTACCTTAGACTGAGCACATTCTTATTATGCTCAAGAAATCTTGTCAAACTCTCTGTTAAGCCTTAGCCTTGTTTTAATGCCTGTTATTTCCGTCCCCAGTTTTCACCATTCCTGAACTGGAAAAGAAACCCAATGTGAAGGTTCCACCATTAGAGACCTACCAACTGCCCAAGGTCGGCACTGTGAATGTGGATATCTTAAACCCTCCAAAGAGAGCTCAGTTTGAGGCTGTGATCTGTCGTTTGAAGAAGCGAATCAGCCATAGGCATCTCATTACACACCCAGTGTTTAAAGATTTTGACAAGTATGTTGGGTATTAGTTCCCTTATATGTGAAAACATTGTGTGTAATCTTTAAATGAAAAAGCCACTTCCTGGTCTGACCATAATTGCCAACATGCCAGTGAGTTTTGCAGGGCAGTTTGCTAACAAGGAGCTCTCCCACACCTGGAGCCTACCAAGACTGCACTTAGCCTTAATAACCACTTCGGGTGGCCAATCTGAACACCTAGGAACACTCTGCTTAACATTCAGTTATTATCCATTGCCCTCATTTAAGTGAATTAAATTTGAGTGGAGGGTGCTAATCAACTTTCAGCAAATGGCAAAGTGTTTTACTTTATCTGGAGATTATAGGGAGGATGTGGTAGAAATAGAAATAGTGCAGAAGGGATTCACCAGGATGTTGCCTGGGATGGAGGGCTGCAGTTACAGGAGAGAGCAGATAGGCTGTGTTTATTCTCTGTGGAGTGTAGAAGGCTGAGAGGTGACCATATAGAGGTTTATTAAATTAGCAGAGGCACAGATAGGATAGATAGGAATATTTTCCCTTTTGACAGGGAAAGCTATATCTAGAGAGACAGCACACTACAGGTTTAAGGTGAGAGAAGAGAAATTTAAAGGAGACCTGAGGGATCTGCTTTCCACACAGAGGGTGGTGAAAATCTAGAATATCAGCCAGAGGAGATGGTTGAGTGAGACACAACTATGATCTTTAAAAGTGCTGGGATAGGATAGGTATGGAGGGATATAGGACAATGTGCTCAAGTGGAATTAGCGGCATGGTTAGTATGGTGGGGTGGACAGAAAAGGCCCATTTTTTGTGCTCTACTTTTCTATGGTTCAAACAATTCCAGTCCTATTTCAGGGGATTCTGAAATTTCCTACTTCTTTCTTCTCCACACCAGCCAATATGAAACAATATTAGTTCTCAGATGTTATTTCTTGAAGAGTTAGGTATCCGAACCATCACCATAATCTGCACAAGCACACAGTCATTGTCAGTTCACTGTAAGTGTGCTGATGAGGACGGTCTGCAGTCAGCGAGTAGCCAGAAACTAGTGCACAAACCCTGGTGTGACCGCAGAGCTGAGGAAGTGCTGCATTGTTGGAAGTGCTGCTTTTCCACCAAGTGGAAGCTTTGGAAGTGAATGGCACTTATTGGTATATTAATGCAGCAATGGGTTGCAAGCCAATAACATAGGGTTCAAGAGCCTAAACCCAAAGTGTTGTTCTACATAAAACAGACCTTGCACCATGATAAACCTTTTCTCAGCCACTGCCAAGCATGAATGGATGCAGTGGGAGTGGGAATGCAGAACTGTACAGGGGTCAGGTGATCAGATTAGAGGTGCTCAGGCTGGGAAGACATTGTTCAAAGAGGGAGATCAGGTGAGGATTGCAAGTTGGGAGGCATAGAATGGGCCATAAGGAAAACTTCTTCATGGCCAAGTACATTATTTAAAAGAGATCCCCCTGAATCAGCATCTGAGCACAGGGTCGAACATCCTGATGCCTCAGTAATTCAGAACTCGGCCTCAAAGCACATGATAGTCTACTTCCACATGAGTGAACTGTGTCTTGTGTGGACCAAGCATAACAAATGTCTAAAGTAATGTCAGATATTGCTACGAATGTCTGGCTCCTTCTGTATTAACATGTCACATACACACAGCAGTAAGTCCTTCATTTAGCACTGCAAATGAATTTGAATTGCATAATTCACTATATGAAGATATTTATATTTACAACTAGAAACTGTAGAGAGCTAAAGTAATATAGGGTTCTGTGCACAAAAATCATCAAAGCTAAAGTTCAGGTGACTAAAGAATTGAGTCATTCAGTTATACAGCAAAGAAACAGGCTCTTCAGTCCATCAGATCCCTGCTGACCTTTTTGCCCATCTACAGTAGCCCCATTTGCCTGTATTAGGATCATACCCTTCTATACCTTGCCTATTTAAGTGTCTGCAATATGCCTCTTGGCAGTGTGTTCCAGATATCAGCCACAAAACTCGGCCCTCAGATCCCCTTTAAAATTCCCTCTCTCTCCTTAGACCTATACCTTCTGTTTTTGATAGCCACATTATTAGAAAAAGATCTTAAACTATCTACCTTTTTTATTCTCCTCATAATCTTACATACTTCTATCAATACACAGTTCAGTTTCTTCCTCTCCAGAGAAAGCAAACCCTGCCTATTCACTCTCCCCTTAAGTGAATTCTTTGAATTCAGGCAACACCCTAGTGGATCTTTCCTGCACTCTCCCAAATGCAGAGATATTCTTCTTATCGTGTGGTGAACAGAACTCAGAACTGCAAACAATACACAAGGTATGTTCTTGATCTGTAGAGATCTATAGCAAGGGACAAGGTCTAAAGCAGCACTTAACTGAAAGGTAGAATAGACTTTAGGAGACAAATAGGCCACTGCTGTACCTATGACCCTGACACTGTCAATGCCATATTTCTAGGAATAACAATGGCCACTTGACTCGATCTCAGTTTCATCGATGTCTTGCACAGCTCAACCTGGAGGTGGCTGAAAAAGAAGTACATTTGCTGGAGGACGTGTTCACGGATGAATTGGGAGTTGACTATGTCAGGTTCCTGGACCAGGTTGACCCACAGCCCAAACTTGAGGAAAAGTGAGTATGGGTCTTCATTACCTGATGGTATTACCTTTGTAAACAGAGCAGATGAGGAGGTTTTAAGGCTTGTCTTCATTCTCTGCACCCACTTCATATTCTGCAACCCCTGAAAAAATTGAATTATAATATGATGACAATTCTCTAACATCTCAGTTAATGGGCTTTGCTCTAGTATAAGCCTTGCCTGTGCATTTTGGCAAGTAGTTTGTCCGCAGGGAAATCTTATTTTCCCTTAACTCTTTGCACAAGTTAGTGATATGAAGCAGAACCCAGGCTAACTGTTTTCCTATTATTGTAGAGATCAGCAATGAAACTATTGTTGGCAATATTCTGGTTGCAATTGAATAAGCATGAGCACCTACTAGGTGGATTTCAAAGGAAGTTGGATAAGTATGCTCTTGTTCGCTATGTCAGATATTTTAATGAGGTTAAGAGTACAAGGAGGGAGCTCTTGCATTGGTCACAGTCACAGTGAATCTTGCAGCAAAAATGTCTGAGAGCTTAACGGAAGATCACTGATAACTCTCTGACTGACTTCCTATCAACCACCCACTGTAATCTTCAGCTCATGCAAAACACTGAGGCCCATCCTCTAGCCTACAGGGAAATCTGATTGTTTATATCTTCAATAGCTCACACTATCTTGTCATGACTTGAGCTGGTCAAACGTTGGTCTGTGGAATTGTGATTGTGGATTTCAGGAAGGGGAAGTCAGGAGAACACACCCAGTCCTCACTGAAGAGTCAGTGGTGCAGCTTGAAGTTGCTGCATGTCAACATCTCAGAGGATCTATCCTGGGCCAAACACATCAATACAATCACCAAGAAGGCATGCGAGCAGCTCAACTTCATTTTAATTTGAGGAGATTTGATATGTCACCAAAAACTCTTACAAATTTTAGTGGATGTATGGTGGAGATCATTCTGACTGGTTGCATCCTAGCCTGGTATGGAGCCTGCAAGATTTCAAAAGGCTGCAGAGAGTTGTCAACTCAACCATTTCCATCATGTGACATCTTCTAGAGGTAAATCCTAGAAGGTGATACTCATTATTGAGGATCCTCACCATCCAGGACATGTACTCTCTTGCTACCACCATCTAGGAGGAGGTACAAGAGCCTGAAGAACCCATACTCAATGATTTTGGAACAGCTACTTCCCTCCCATCAGATTTCTGAACAATCCATGAATTCATAAGCACTACCTCACTTTTCCTTTTTATTGCACTTTTTTATTTATCTTTGTAATTTATAGATTTTTATGTCTTTGCACTGTTCTGTTACTACAAAAATAACAAATTTCATCTTATATAAATTAGTGACTATCTGATTAGGATTCTGATTCTCTTAGACTTGACAAAACCAGGGCTTGGGGGTTGAACTCTTGGCTGTACTGAGGCAGACCCTAAACCCTACGTCCCAGATTTTGATCTAGGACGGGGCAGGATCCTGAAACTAGTTAATTTGGTTGTCAGCCATGGTACATCAGGATCTCATTGGAAAGTTTTCATCTTTGATACTTTTTCATCTTTGGTCCTTGTTTGTTGTTCTTACAGATATAATAAACTGATGAATGATATCCACCAGCTAAATGAATCAAAGAGAATCCATGAACAGGCGGCCTCAAAAGACATTAATTGCATCTTAGAAAAAATTAAAACCAAGGTAAACATAACTTGCACAAGTTATCACAGTGTAATGTCCCCATTCATTCCAACCAGATAGATTCCCACTCCTAATATCACATCAAGCCAATGTCCATCTGATGTAAATATGAGCTTTTTCAGCATCACTAGCATCTACAAGAAGCCATAAACAAGATTCTACAGATCCCAGAATTCTAGAGTAACACACATAGGACACTAGAAGAACTCAGCAGGTCAGACAGCATCTGTGGACAGCAATATCCAGTCAATGTTTTGGACCCTTCATCAGGACTAGAAAGGAAGGGGAAGAAGGTGGGGGAGAGGGGAAGGAATAAAAGCTGATAGTAGGTGAAACCAGGTGAGATGGAAAGTAGGAGGGTGGGGGAGGGGGCATGAAGTGAGAAGCTGGGAAATAATATGTGGGGAAGGTAAAGGCCTGAAGAAGGAGGCATCTGATGGGAGAGGAGAGTGGACCATGGGAGAAAGGGAATGGGGAGGGGCACCAGAGTGGGATGATAAGCAGGTGAGGAGAAGAGAAAGGGGTAAGAGGGGACCAGAATGGGAATTGAAAAAGAGATAAATGGATGTGGAGAAATTACTAGAAATTGGAGGAATTTCTCTGATAATTGCTGTAATTTCTCCCCCTTTCCCTTCTCTCCTTTTTGTTTCCCCATTCTGGTTCTCATTATAACCCTTCACCTCAGTTTTCAATTATTTGTAAACTTCTATACCTATGTAGCATATTTTCACATTACTATACCTAGTACAATAGAAGTCTATTACTGATCTAATGATCTACAAATATAACTTCAAATTCTACTGTGATTGGCAGTGAGTTTAAAACTCAAGTATGTAATTGAGTGAATTTAGCTTTATAAAACATTTATTAGGAATAATGACCGTGAAGGTCAATTGACGTTTGAAGGAGAGGAAAGTCTGCTGCCTTCATCCTGTCCAGCAATGATGTGGTTACCTCTCAGCAAACTGAGAGAGAAAAGGAATTGGCTAAAAAGTGGGATAAACTTTCCTCTGAATGAAGGAAAAGAAACAGTGATACCTCATGGGCTCTCAGCAGTTCTCTAGCTCTGAGCCTGTGATAGGTTAATTGAACATGAACAGACAGAGCACACATGAGAAAGGAAGGTATGAGCCTCATATATAAAAATCATAGGTTTATAAAAGCAATAATACCAAAAAGCTCCAAATGTATGGTGTTGATGCAAGTTTTCAAATGAGATCTACCTTTGTTTAGGCTTTTCTGTGTTGCAGCATTCCAGTCATCCCTTGGTTACGGGAGGAGTCTGTTCATAACCCAACAGTTTGCAAGTCAGAATGTATCTGAGTATCCAGGTGGTAGAAGCTGGCAGCAGCCACACAGCAGCTGGTAAATCCATCCCACTGGTTTTCCAAACAGGGCATTTGTAACCTGGCGAGTTCCTGACCTTTTATTCTGGTCAGTGTTGCAGCTCCCCTCCACCCTGTTAATAAAGAGGAACTACAAATCCACATCACCCATCTCCTCCCCCTTGCTTTTGCTTCAGTGATAGCTTTTACCAGTCAGACCAAGTCACAAAATTCAGAATTCAGATTCACTGACCAATGGAAACCAGAGCAATGGCTCTGAATTCTGGGCTGAAACCCAGTGAGCTGTTTGCATCCACAGGAGTTACGTAGGAGGAACAGTTTGTCCAACCCCTGCATCACATAGGAGTCTGTTAATCTTTCCAATGGGCAGTTTTAGCTGCTATACTTGCCAATTAGAGTCATGGAAGGAGTTTTCACAGTGCTGGTCCTCACACTATTGTCGAAAAGAAATGTGCAAATGCAGATATAAAAGCCATTAAGAAGAAGAAAGCAGCAGCAAACAATTCTGCCAACATAGCTGCAAATACTTTTGAGCTAGCAAAATGACTGAGCAGAGGCTGATGGACCTTATGAAACCATTAGTAGTTTAGAGTGTATGCTATGACGTCATCCATTGCTCAGCTACTTTGTGTTGGTTCAGGTGTACAAAAACCGTGTCAAGATTGGTGACCATATGAAGGACTTTGACAAACTGAATAGTGGACGTATTCTAAAGACAAATTTCAGAAGGGCACTTGATGCGGATGGGTTTGAATTGCAACCTTCCGAGATGGCAATACTTGAGAAAGTGTAAGTAGATACTGTATATTTTGGTGGATTTTATGCTTAAAGCAGTAATTTTTGAAATCAAAGCCATTAAGTGAATCATGCGATGTTGTTCAAAGGAGAATAAAGGGACTCTTACTGGTACAATCATTTATTCGATGTAAGTGACCATGGTCTTTCCATGACCATGATTGTTCTTGGTAAATTTTTCCACAGAAGTGGTTTGCCATTGCCTTCTTCTGGGCAGTGACTTTACGCGACGGGTGACCCTAGCCATTATCAATACTCTTCAGAGATCGTTTGCCTGGTGTCAGTAGTCGCATAACCAGGGCTTGTAATATGCACCAGCTACTCATATGACCATTCACCACCTGATTCCATAGCTTCATGTGACCCTGATCGGCAGGGTGGGGGCAGGCTAAGAAGGTGCTACACTTTGCTCAAGGGTGACCTGTAGGCTAGTGGAGGGAAGGAGCGCCTCACACCTCGTTTGGTAGAGATGTATCTCCACCGCACCATCTGAATTGGTATGCTAGCCATAATTTATCCCTCAAAAGTTAACAAATGTCTATAAAGTCATTGCTGCCAAAAGTCCCTTAAAATGTAGTGTTAATAATTTTCAAATATGGTCTGCCTTGAGCTTCACTTGAGTCTATCCTTCACGGAACATTATTAAAACAAATTATCTCATAATTTTCCATAGTGATCTTTGTGGGGCCTTGAAAAGAGATGGATTGGTATATTTCCCATGAAACAACAGTGACAGCACAAAAAAGTTTAATTTATCTGGAAGCACTTTAGGAAATCCTGAAGATGTGAAAGAATCTAGTGGATATATATGCAATATCATGTTCAGTCTTATTTTGCAGGAGATACGGAAGTATTACAAACTATCATATTGCCTGATATTACATATTGTAAGTATTGTTTGTCATGATGTAGCATAGTGGTTCTGTCCGGTAATCTGGAGACCTAGATTAATGATCAGAACTCATTTGCCATAAATTAAAATCACTCCATAATAGCTCAATAATTTAAATTAATTAATAAAATATATTTGGAATTGAAAATTAGTATCCATAACATGATTGGATTGTCCTCAAACTCCATCTACTTCACTGAATCCATAAGACCATAAGATATAGGAGCAGAATTAGGCCATTTGGCCCATTGAGTCTGCTCCACCATTTCATCATGGCTGATCCAAGTTTCCTCTCAGCCCCAATCTCCTGCCTTCTCCCAGTCAAGACTTGGCCTCCACAGCTGCCTATGGCAAAGAATTCCACAGATTCACCACTCTCTGCTGAAAGAAATCCCTCCTCAACTCCGTACTAAAAGGACACCCGTCTATTCTGAGGCTGTGTCGTCTGGTCTTGGACTCTCCCAGCATAGGAAACATCCTCTGCACACCAGCTCTGTCAAGGCCTTTCACCATTCAATAGGATTCAATTAGTTCTCACATCATTTTTTTTTATTCTAGTGGATACAGGCCCAGAGCCATCAAACACTCTTCATATGACAAATCATCAATTGTGGGGTCATTTTAGTGAACTTCCTTTGAAACCTCTCCAGTTTCAGCACATCCTTTCCAAGATAAGGGGGCCAAAACTGCTCACAAATTTCCAAGTGAGGCCTCACCAGTGCTTTATAAAGTCTCAACATTACATCCTTGCTTTTATATTCCAGTCCTCTTGAAATGAATGCTAACGTCACATTTGCCTTCCTCAACACAGATTCAACCTGCAAATTAACCTTTAGGGAATCCTGCACAAGGACTCCCAAGTCCCTTTGCAGCTCAGTTTTTGTATTTTCTCTTCATTTAGAAAATAGTCTACTCTTTCATTTCTTCTACCGAAGTGCACAACCATACACTTCCCAGCACTGTATTCCATCTGCCATTTCTTTGCCCATCCTCCTAATCAGTCTGTCCTTCTGTAGCCTCTCTACTTGCTCAAAATTACCTGACACTCCACCTATTTTCATATCATCTGCAAACTTTACAACAAAGCCATCAATTCCATCATCCAAATCATTGACATATAAGTAAAAGGAATCAGTCCCACTACAGACCCCTATGGAGCACCACTAGTCACGGGCAGCCAACTAGATAGGTATATAGATAGATACTTCTCAGTCCCAAAGGAAATTACAGTGCCATAGTAGCATCACAAGTGCACAGATATAAAAATATTAGAAGAGAAGTAAGAAAGAATAAAAAATAAGTTACCTCAATCAGTCTAACAAGAGGGAGTCATCAAATCTCCAGCTATAGGTTGACTCATTATTGAGCCTAATGGACTGATTGAGGTAGCAGCACAATTGTCTTGACTATTACTAAAAGCGTGCCTCTGTTAAACCAAGGTGGCATGCAGAGAGTGAGAAACATTGTCCAGAATTGCCAGGATTTTCTGTTAGGTTCTTTGTTCTACCACAACCTCCAGTGTGTCCAGTTTGACTCCTGTAACAGAGCCAGTCTTTCTCATCAGTTCATTGAGCCTGTTGGCATCACCCTTGTTGATGCCATTGCCCCAGCACACCACCCCATAGAAGATTTTACTGGCAACAACAGACTGGTAGAATATGTGAAGGAGATGCTGGCACACTCCAAAGGACCTCAGTCTCCTTGGGAAGTAGAGGTGACTCTGGCCCTTTTTGTACACAGCCTCTGTGTTGGTGCTCTACTCAAGTTAACTAGAAAAGACTCCTTTTATTCCCACTCTTTGTCTTTTGTCAGTCAGCCACTGCTTTATCCATGCTAGAATCTTTCGGTTATGCCATAGTAGCTTCTCAAGCAGACTCATGTGTGGCACCTTGTCAAATGCCTTCAGAAAATCCAAGTACTCAACATCAAGCAATTCTCCTCTGTCTATCCTGCTTGTTATTTCTTCAAAGAATTCCAACAGATTTGTCAGGCAAGATTATTTCTTGAGGAATCCATGCTGACTATGGCCTATTTTAGTATTTGCCTCCAAGTTCACTGAGAACTCGTTCTTAATAATTGACTCCAACTTCTTCCCAACCACTGAGGTCAGACTAACTGGCCTATGATTTCCTTTCTTCTGCATCTCTCCCGTCTTGAAGAATGGAATGAAATTTGCAATTTTCCAATCTACCAGAACCATTCCAGAATCTAGAGATTCTTGAAAGATCATTACTAAAGAACCCTTTAGGTAAGGGAATCTGATATCTTTACCAACCTGACTGATGTTTGACTAAATTATGGTGAAGTCTTAACAGCTGTTCTGAAATGGGACAAGGATATTTAGAGTTGGGAAATAAATGGTTCCCTTTCAGGAGATGTTTACATCTCAGTGGTGAATAGAACCAAAAAAATAGTGATCAAACCAAGATTCACTAGATTGACTCTTGGGATGAAGAAGGGTTGAACAGGTTGGGCCTTGACATTTAAGAGAAGAATAAGAGGTGATCTTATTGAAATACAAAAATTTCTGATTAACATCAACTGGGAGGAGGCTGTGAGAGTGTGTTTTTTTGGAAAATCTAGAATTGGATATCATTCTTGCTCCCATTTAAGATAGAGATGAGCAGAAATATCAGAGGATTGTGAATTCTCTAACACAGAACTTCAGGGGCTAAAATATTAAGCACATTCAAAAAAAAAGATTTTTACTCAATAGGTTAGACAGGGTTAAGGGGAACAGGCAGGAGAGTGGAGCTTGAAGCAAAATCAAACCATCCATGATCTTACTGAAAGATAGAGCAGCTTCAAAGGGTCTTATAGCTTAAATCTGTTTCTATTTCATACACACCTTCTTGACGAATATTGGAGAAGAATATACCCATACCCACCTTAAGTTTTCTTCCAGACAGGATCAAGGGACAAAATAACCCGATCTCCATTGCTCAGCAGAAATACTGGATCTAATGAAAGAAAAGCACAAATAAGAACGCAAGGGAATCAAAATGAACACATCAAAAAAAAAATGAAGAAAGCATCTTGACCCCGAGCAGTATTCCCTGAGTTAGAACACAGTCGAGAGCTATTAAATGCTACAATCAAAATTAGAAAACTAAAATACCCATCAATGTGTCATAAATGTATTAAACATTAAAGGGTGGAATTTAATTAACTGAATTAACTCATTTCCTCATAGACATGAAGAAACTCCCTGGACTACCCACAGCCTGGAGCTTGCTCTTAGAGCAGATTCCTAAAGCAACCTCTTTTGCTATATTTTATTCCTTATGGGTGCCCAGCAGCAAACATCAGACAGTAAAATATGGATATGTGAAGGTTGTGGTAATTTGGGCAAATGTTCACAAATCAAATGGTTTTCATGTAATTTCTATACAAAATCTAAGTCATTTTCCCACATTGGAAACTATGACCTTTATATGAGGTGATGTTTGCAATAGTCTGAATGAACTATAGCTGAAATATTATTATATATAACAGGATATTTTAATTGTTATTTAAACAGTTGTAATTATATTTTTACCTTTGTAATTTTCCCCATTAAAAATTATCACAAACATCATTCTGAATTACAATGCAGATTAGGAAGAATTAAAATGAAGGAAACCATTTCAGGTGTTCTTCCAGCATTAAATGGAGATGTATATGCTAAAGAAATTTTGGTTTTAAATTCACACTGTATGCATTTATTTGTTTTCTAGGTATGAATCCTGCAAGCAACCAGACTTTGTTGACTATAAGGTGTTCATCAATGAAATCGAATCTATTTTCACAGTTGATCATCTTGAGAAGTTTCCTCAAGCTGAGGTAACAAACTTGATTCACTTAAGATTTAAATTATAAGTAAAATCAGTTGATCTGCAGCTGGAGACTTTGAAACACACGCATTCTTGTCCAAAGTGTACTATAAATAGCAGAAAAAATGTCACTGCAGAATAACTTATTGAAGTTAGTCACTCCATGTTGAGTTATTTTCAGAAAGCCTCAGAGCTGGACACAGTTTATTTGTGCATGAGATTCTGTCCAGATCTGTTCATTTGTGTGTGGTGTGTGTGTGTGTGTGTGTGTGTGTGTCTGTTTGTGTTTTGAGTGAGAGTTATGTATGACTCTGAACCTGACAGTTTAATTTAGGAAAAACAGCTGCTGGGTATTAACAACACACAGAAAGAAACTATTTCCTCCAAGTGCCACATTAACCCATTTGGTCCCCATATAGTAGACATATTCCCATTGTCCTATCCATCCATTCCAGCAGTGTAAAATTAACTTGTTTTCTCTCTGTCAGATCTGATGAAGGGTT
Source organism: Hemitrygon akajei (assembly GCF_048418815.1). NCBI lineage: Eukaryota > Metazoa > Chordata > Chondrichthyes > Myliobatiformes > Dasyatidae > Hemitrygon > Hemitrygon akajei. Next base: position 38,033,125 of record NC_133144.1, on the reverse strand, counting down.
CTCAACCTTTAGCATTAACTCTATTTCCTCTTCAGAGATGCTGCTTGACCTACTAAGTTTGTTCCCATTTTAATCTGTGACCCTGGAAGTCATTTGTTTACAATTGAATTAATTGCTGATGCATGAAGACGTTCCTAGTTTTTGATGCATGCTGCAAGCATTGCCTGCCAGCTGCCCCCATCAGGAAACCACCAGCATGTTGCCTTTTATTGTTAAAGAGTCATAAATACCCATTTTTACGCCACTAGCCACCAAAGCTTTCTGCATGATCACAAATCCAGAAATTGGTCCTTTGGATCAATGTGAGATGGCTGGCCAGTGAATAAGGCATTGACACTGCTGCAGCACTGCAGTGATAGGAGTGAGGGAAGTGTAGCGCAGTGAGAACAAAGCGCTGTATTACCTGATGCACCAAAATGTCTGCAACAACAAATAGAAATGTGGGAATTTTAACTCCTGGAGAAACCACTGTGGTGTAGGCCTCCGTTAGTCTTGATTGACCATGGATTTGTGCCTTGGAAAGTTTCCAGGGCAGGGTTTTTTTAATGGAAGACTGGCAGTTGCCCAAACTGCAAGTCTCCCCTCTCCACGCCATCAATGTTGTCCAAGGGAAGGGCATTAGGACAGCTTGGCACTGGTGTTATCACAGAGCAATGTGTTGTTAAGTGCCTTGCTCAAGGACACACACGCAGCCTCAGCCAAGGCTCAAACTAGTGACCTTCAGATCACTAGACAAACACCTTTACTACTTGGCCATGCGCCAACACAAACCACTGTGGTATAGATTTACTGGATAGTGTAGTGCTTCACCCATGTTAAACCATAACCCTCAGCAACATGCCACTACCCACTGCATCCAGTAAACAGACTGGACACTTACTTCTAGTTAGCTGGTTGCCTGTGGCCTATTGCACTGAGGCAAGTAATGGACACGAGTTTTCAGGAAGGGTCAGTGTGAGGATAGGGTAGTCTGGAGTAACAAGCTGGACCCTGCCTTCCTGACTACAGGATAGCCTCAAGAAGTAAAAATTGTGACTCCTCGTCTCCAACCAGTTGATAAGCTCGCTAAAGTATGAGGCATATATATTCCTTTGGTTTGTGAATAGAGGCAAAGGCTTAGAAATCTGCTTCAGTTGTCTTAACAATGGAGGAGTGAGCCTCAAAAGTTTGTCTGTGGTCTTTCAGGACCTGATGTGTGTGTGCATAGTTCATTGTGATTCCACCATTCCTGCCCTTCAGCCCATTAGCAAACCACTGGGGCAGGGTTGGGCATATGCCCAAGAAGCCACATGCAAAAATCTTGTTAGCACACAGCATTCAGTGTCATCCTCAATTCTTTAAACCCCATCCATGATAAAAAAAAAGTTATTTTTTACTCCCAAATGAAGCAGCAAATGATTTTTTAAACCCAAGAGCAGTGAGATGTTTTCACAGGAAACATCTCACAACAGCTTGGCACCATCTGGGCAGTTACAAGAACACAAGATGTTGGATGATATGTTTTGAAATCCTGGTGTACACATCATTTGGATAGTACTGTATCAGTTAAAATATAGACAGGATTTGGATAGGATTGCCACAAGGGGACCCAAGTGCAGGACACAGGCACTGAAGTACTAGGGGCAGGACAGGGACAACTAAAGGATAGAACAAGATGGGGAGACCATGGTATGCATGAGGGACATGGCATTCAAGGTGGTCCTGGGGTTCAGAGATAGTTCAGGCAAGGCAGGATCTTGCCTAGGCTAGAGGATGGGTCTATGGGACAAGGAATGTTGGGAGGATAGCCCCCTGGGCAGGCCACTTAACTCCTGGGTAGGGCCCAGCCTCCCAGGCAGGAACACAGGGCACCTGGGCAGGTTGTAGAACACAACCTATCAGAAACAAGGGGTGGGAAAGGGCAGAGTCCCCTACCAGGCAACAGCAGTCCAGCCTGTTTACCCAACAAAGGCAAGGGATAGGAAGGGAGCTTGGTCCAGGGTGACTCCAAGACTGACTCACTGAACTAGTTGATTAATAGTGGATACTCCAACCTGGGGCAAACAGAACAAAACCAGGCAAACAGCACAAGCAGGGCAAACATGATGAACAGATCAAAATAGGACAAACAGGATAGATCAGTGAGCAGAACAACCCCAACTAGACTCACTCCCAGAGCCCCTTATATACACCTGCCAGCCGATAGGCATCAGGTGCTCCTCCTTGAGTCCAAACAAGCCACGATGATCTACAGGTGTGACTAATTGGGCTCAAGGGTGAAAGGAGGAATGGCTACAAGACCCGGAGTCCGGAGTCCGCGGACCGGATCAAGACCCTGAATGCAGGCTCCAGACCAGACCATAACAAGGATAGTACGGTTAAAATACCAAATACTATTTAGAATTGATATTATTTTTCAAATGACTTTATAAAATATTAATATTAATAACTTTTGAACAAGGTTTCTAAAATTCATTTAATTCTCTCTGTCTCTGTTATACTTTTTTAATAGTAAAACTATGAATATGACATACATAACAGGATATAAGTAACATCCTTTTGCCTTTAAAAATGTCCAAAAATATTGTTACTTACTCATTAATCAATGATAATCTCTGCTCAAAATTACCATGGCATGCTAGAGACTTTTTTATATTGTTGCCAATTTGGGCACATGCTGTCAAAAAGGTTTGCCATCCCTGCACTGGTAAATAGTTATAAGGGCTATTGCTAGCTGAATTCAACAAGTGCTAACTGAAGTCACAACTTTGCTTTTAAAATGAAGGTGTCCATGGTTTACAGCCGCTGCTGGAAGACATTGTGCACTGTATTACTGTTCAGTGAAGCAATGACAAGCATGCAGCGGTAGACCATCCTAGTTAAAAGAGTGGAGAGAAAGGGATGCTCTTTCTGCTCAAGTCCTTCAGATCAGTAGCAATAGGAAGGATGGTGTGGGCATCGGCCAGCATAACTAGAATCAGTGCTTGAAATTAGTTAATGATCATGCATGTATGGCCATGGTCAGTGTGGTCATTAAGACATTCCTTCTCCCAACAGCTACAACTCTGTGATATGTGTGGTTGGTGCATACACTTGGTTTTGTTTTAAGTGAGCAATGGAGAGTAACACCACTCTCTACATGCATCAGGAATATATACAGAACCAGGGAAATCAATTTGGTATGTAATGTGAGAGTATTTCTATTTTGCTAATCAGGATAAAAATTGTGCAAATTAGGATCTGTTATACCAACCTAAATGCTGCTATCCCATTGATTGACATGGGGTGTAAAATAGATTCAACTGGGACTCTAGGAATTTCTGGTTGGACGTACAGGCGTCACAATCCTGGACCCTGCACTTCAGGAATTCATGGCCTTAGAAAGAACACAATGATTGTTAACAAGGATGTAACCAGTTAGTTCTGAGCAGAGAGTAGAAAAGTTACCCCTTGGAACAGAGAAGCTTAAAAGGCTACTGAACAGATATTTTCAAGTTTTAAGAAGCCGGAGGAAGGTCACTCTCTCAGGTGATGATAGTTTTCATTTTTAAATAATTGACGAAGGATCTTAGACAGAATTAAAGGAATAATGTTTCTGCTGAAAAGTTTATTGGGTGCTGGAACATATTGCACAAAAAGTTATAGATTATTTAGAAAGGGAATTAACATAAAGAATTTACATGGATTTGGATAACATGTTGGAAGATGGACACTAGATACATGGTACATTTTTTTAAAAGAGCCGCTAGAAGCATAATGATCTGAATGTCTCCTTCTGCCCTTGAGATTTGATGATTCTCTGTTCTCTGTGTTCCTATGCCATGGGAAAAATAAGTGTGTTACAGGGAGTTGCCTTCATTACCTTTTTCAAATACTGTACTTCCTTATTCTTAATTTATCTTCTTACGTCAATAAACATTAATCTGAATTTGATATCCCATTTGCCATTGATGAGAAGTACAGTATATGTGCTTGTACAACCAGAGTTTACAGGAAATATGTATTCATTAATGATCATAAACTTGCCATAATATAGGTGACCCAGTACAAGCCACCTCCAGATTGGACTCTCAACACACTGTCTGCAGAAGAAATCTGTGTTTATGAGGAGGCCTTGAACAGACTGGCAGAAAAGGTAAATATGCCATAAGGAATTTAATGATGAATGCAAACAGATGGAAAATTATAATGGTGGTAGTGATACTTATTCGAAATCCCACACCATCAAGGTTACTGACCTTCGGGGCAAGCCTTTAACCTCCTGTGACCTGAACTGCACAGACCACAGTTTGCTCAGTTCTGATGCCCTCAAGGTGAGAGCCAGGAATTCTCTAGGTTGGACCTGGAAGGTTTTGACATTTCCAGAAAAGGTTGAATATAATAATATCACAGTCTTTCCTTGTCAATCAGGTTTGCTAATTGTGATTAATTTAGTGAGGTTATTTGTATGTAGATATCCTCGAAATTGCACTGTAGGTTCATACTATTTTGCTTTTGTTTGAGGTCACTGCAATTTTTATTTTCCATGCTCTTTACAGGGACTGTTTTCTGAGTAAATTGACTTTGTTTACTGTGCAACAGAGTGTTTAATATGAGTCAAACATTCTGCTGCACCTCCAGCTCATTGGCTGGAACATCATTGATCAAAAAATACGAAGTTAAGAACCACCTTAATTCTGTTACCTTTAATACTTTTTACAAACAATAAAACTATTGACCCCAACATTGAAAGCTTGAATGATCCCCAACCTGTAGCTTTTGGGGAAAGAGTTCCAGAGTTCTCCTTCAGTTTGTTGAAGAATTGCTTCCTGAGATACCATGTCTAATTCCAAGCCTACATCCCTTGTTCTGGATTTAGCTATAGATAGGGGTATAGTTTCTTTTTCTCGAACTTAACAACTCATTTAATGATCTTAAGTACTATAGATAGAACATCCCTTAACATTCTATATTCAAAGGAATGCAAACCTTTTCAATGTATGTTGTCCTCATAAATTACCTACTTATCCAAGTATCACTCTGTCAGATTTGCACTACACCCACATAAAGTGCACCATCTGAAATTAGTTTAGCCTCCTGAGGTTGGACTAGGACAGGCAACTGGCTATGTTCGCTCCTTGGAACGATTCAGGAACAGCTTCTTCTCCTCTGCCATCTGATTTCTGAATGGAAATTGAACCCATGAACACTAACTCACTGCCCTCACCCTAACCACCCTGCCCCTCCGCCACTTCCTGAAGTCAATGACCAGGTGTTCTGTTTTGCTGAGGAATACAGCATTACTGAAAACAGTTGTATTCTCCACTGATAACCTGAACAAGAGGTGGAGCAATGGGCGGTGGAAACATTCCACAGCTCCGTACTACAGAACTTCAGCTATATAACCAGTTCAGCTGAATTTTTATGAAGTTATCTTACAGGGAGTGTCAGGTTCACCAAGTCTTGGGCACCAATGGGAAGGTGAATATTAAAGAACGCTTGCACTGTGGCATGGCAACAAATAGCTATTAACTTGCCAGCATGTTACACATATGATGATTAATCAGAATTCTGGAAATTCTTTATAGTTATAAATAACTTCGGTGTTACTTGGCTATTGGTGGAGCAGGACAGTTTCTTTGTATTGTTCTTTCTACATGTGAGGATGTAACATTTCAGAAATGGTTCGTCATTATGTGGAAAAAAATGCGTGGAAATTTCTCGGTAGCACTTAATTCCTAGAATTCCCTAAGTGGACAAGTCTGTTTTTTAGTAAATTCTAACATCTCCCAGATAATCCTTCCTTTCTGATATCTAGTGCAGCCACACTCCATGATAATAGAACTTCTTCTAGGACCTCTAGATTTATCACTGATAGGATCTCTAGATTTATTTATTTCATGTTTCATCAGGGTTCCAGAGGCAGCCAAACATTAGTTATATCCAGAAAGCAGAGAGTATAGTGGTCCCATTAACAAGTATCATACACCTGACCTGCATTTTGTCTTCCATCAAGGCTAAGGTTAGGAATATCTCGTGAAGATCCTATCTGTGAGGATTGGTTCTCCTTGCGTGTTATTCATTGTCAATAAAACTCTTAAGAGTTTTGCTGTTTTGTTTATTTGTTCTTGGTTTGGATTCAATTCTTATTCTTGGGAATAAGTTTTGAGGAAGCAGACAGGCTGCAGAAGGACTTAGATTGGGAGAATGGACAAAAAAGTGGCAGATGGAATTGTGTTGGGAAGTGTATGGTCTTGCACTTTGGTAGCAGAAATGAAAGGGTAGACTATTTATTAAATGAAGAGAAAATACAAAAAATGGAGGTGCAAAGGAACTTGGGAGTCTTTGTGTGGGATTCCCCAAAGGTTAATTTGCAGGTTAAGTCTGTGTTGAGGAAGGCAAATGTGACATTAGCATTCATTTCAAGAGGACTAGAATATAAAAGCAAGGATGTAATGTTGAGACTTTATAAAGCACTGGTGCGGTCTCAGCTGGAATACTGTAAGCAGTTTTGGGCTCCTTATCTAAGAAAGGATGTGTTGACATTAGAGAGGGTTCAAAGGAGGTTCGCAAAAATGATTCTGGGATTGAAAGGCTTGTCATATGAGGAACGTTTGATGGTTCTGGACCTCTACTCACTGAAATTCAGAAGAATGAGGGGTGACCTTAGTGAAAACTATTGAAAGTTGAAAGGCCTCAATGAAGTGGACGTGGAGAGGATGTTTCCAATGGTGTGGGAGTCTAAGACCAGAGGACAGCCTCAGCATAGAGTGATGTCCTTTTAGAATGGACATGAGGAGGAATTTCTTTAGCCAGAGAGTGGTGAATCTGTGGAATTCATTACTGCTAGTAGTTGTGGAGGCCAAGTCATTGGGTATATTTAAGGCAATGATTGATAGATTCTTGATTAGTCAGAGCATGAAGTGATACAGGGAGAAGGCAGGAGATTGGGGTTGAGAAGGAAAGTGGATCAGCCATGGTGAAATGGCGGAGCAGACTCAATGGGTCGAATGGCCTAATTGTACTCCGATATCTCGTGGTATTATAGTCTTATTCCCAAACTCATTCATTTCTCTTCAGACCTTCAGATACATATTCACAGGCTAATCAGGTAAACAAAGTTTGAAGGAATGTCCAGGAAGTCAATTCACCTTTGTCACTTTTTGATATAATTATGATATAATATGATATATTATATGATTATAATATAATATGATTATCATTATCATATCATATACTGATAATGCCAGTTAATAGGACAATGTTACAGGCAGGCAGGGAGCAACATTCTCTAAGGAGTACAAGATAGAGAATGGGACTCCACAGGGGAGTGTGTGTAGCACACTTTTCTTAATATTATGATTAGTGATATTTTCTTAAATGTTAGTTCAGACCGTTCCATTTTGTTATACGCTGATGATGGTACAATGTGGAAGAAAGTCTAATATAAATTATCTCTTTATTAATGAAGTAGAGGAATGGGTCATGGGTGGGGGTTTAAATTTTCTGCAGCAAAGACTCAAGTTATTTGTTTTTCTAAAAGGAGCATTATTCTCACAATTGATCTAAGGTTGTATGATAGATCTCTTAAACAAGAGTCAGTGATAAAGTTTCTAGATATGTGGATGGACACAAGGCAAACATAGAAGGAGCATGTGAATGAAATTCTGGAGAAGTATGAAAAAGCCCTTCAAGTTTTCAAGTACTTAGTTGGGTGTAATTGGGTTGTGAGTGGGAGGTCACTTACACAAATGTATTTTGCTTTATTCATACCTGTCTGATTATGGATGAGTTGTTTCTGGGTCAGCCCCACCAGTGATCTTGAAGCCTCTAGATACAGTTCAAGTACAAGCATGGAATTATGTTATAATGCTTTCAAATCATCCCCAGTTTCAGCATTACTGGTAGGAATGGGTGATTTGCCTTTATATCTATGCAGGTTACAGTTAGCCATGGTTTCTTGGGTTAATGTAAGAGGACAAAAGTTGGTCATCCAATATTGGCAACATTAGTTGAGTATTAGGGACACATCATTGCAGGTTCTTCAGATTTGGGTGGATAGGAAATGAATGGGCACAGAATTTTAGCCTGTATGACATAGTATGTGGTCCCAGTGTGTCTCTTTCTGCCACTCCATGGTTTTTCCCTTTGCCTGTGGTTAATTTAATTCTTCAAAAAAAAAGATCAAGATGAAGATCAGTTGGACAGGTAGTTTGGCAATATATGCAAGGCAGGTATTGTGGTTTCTTGTATATCTATACAAGGTTTAAAAGATCCAGTGATCTTTCTTTCTATTTAAGTTCCAAAGTTTCAGATGGCTATTAAGAAGAGGTTATCAGACAAAGTATCAGTATTCGTGTCTGAGATGGTTGCTATCGTTTTAGCCTTGGATTGAGTTGAAGAAGTACACTCTCATTGTCTACTTCTTAGTTCTGATTCGTCCTTGGCTTTGACATCTATTAAAACAGGTACTTCAAAATTTAGTCCATACATTCTATTAGAGATTGTACAACACCTATTGAGGCTGTAGGTCTACACGTGTGTCCATTTCTTATGGGTCCCTGCCCATGTTGGGGTTGACGGAAATGAGGTGGTAGACATTCTAGCTAAGCAGTCCTTAAAAATTAAGGATGTAAATATAGTGGTGCCTTTCCATAAAAGGGACGAAAGTCATAATTAAAAAGTATATTTAATCATTGCGGCAACAAAGTTGGGGTAAGGAAAAGAAAGGGCAGCATACTATATAAAATTTGAAGGATGGTGGGAGCTCAAATGGGAGATGGGTATAACAGGAAGGAAGAAGTTATACTTGCATATTTATGTATTGGACATATTAGGCTGAATAATTTGTTGTTCCAAACTAATATACCTGGTACAGGCATTTGTACGGAGTGCACTTGTCTGGAAACGGTGCAGTTCTTCTGTAGGTTCTTCCAATTTGTAAGCATTATATTGGTGTTTGGAAATCCTTTGTAAGTTATAAATCTATGTTAAGGATTATGCCTCAAAATTAAATGTGGTTCACTTACTAGAAGTGGAAGTATCTCCTCCTTGGGGGAGGGGTTGGAGTCGTGGGGATCCACTGCTCGAAATAAACTCACTCAGGAAGAGAATAAAAAACAGTGAAGTAAACTAGTCTTTGAAGTGTGCATTGAATAAGCACAACTTCTCTAAAGTGAGAGCATCTGTAGATACTGACACCAGGTGGAGCTTAGTCTTCACTAAAGCTTTGCACTCATGAATGGTTCATCACATTTAAAAACTCTAAACAGAGGTGTGAATTTTACCGGACTGATCGGAGAGAATGAGAGAAGTTAAGGCAGAATTAGAGATGTTCCAAAAATGGAGGAAGATCTGGTGTCCACAGAGTGAAAATCAAGATGCAAGATCAGGCTCAAGAAGCAATCAAGTAGAGTTAGTTGTGATCGTGTTCATGATATTCAGTAATTAATCAGATACAGTAATTCATTGTACTGAGTGATCAGAATTATTAATATGTGCTAAGTTTGATGTTGCCATTTAGAACACATAATACAATATATTTAATATTTTGCATATATAGAGATAATGAATGTTAAGGTAGTCACATCAGAAAGGAATGTGAGATCAGATACAGTTGGAGAAGTGAGTCACTGGAATTACTGATGCCTGGAGTGGACATCCCAGGTGTTAAGCAGGACTTGTATAGAAAGAATTTTATAGTTGAGTAAAGAAAGAGACTGAGTGTTAATGTTTGATTACATTTTTAAGTTTCTGAAAATAATTATTGATTTGGATGAATCAAAGTATATAAATAACTAATATTATTGTTATAATTGCAATATATATTGCATTAAGGTAATGCAATGCCTTCCAAAAGAAAAGCAATATATTGCATTAATTGATGGTTTGCATGCATTTTTTACTTATTGAAAGAGGAAGGATAGTTAACAAGTGTACATTTAATGTAAATATATCTTTAAGAAGAGAGTGTAGCATGTGATAAGACTTTGGGTGCTTCATTGTACTAGTTGATAGTTAATTGATTTCATTAACTGATGTTCCTGGTAACTTCACCTCTGATATTTGTTCTTGTAAGTTGCATCACTAACAAACCACAGTGATTTTATTGCAAGAGTGACCCAGTTAAGAAACCATTGGGTCAGAACATTTTATTGTATTTATTTCATTCTGTTTTAAATACTGGTGGAGATAGGGAAAGAGGTATTTGACCTAGAGGGTGGTATCAGGAAGGACATCTTGTACTGACTTTCCTCACAATAAATCAGACACAGCTGCAAGTACTTTCACCAGAGACAGCATGTTTTCACCTTTTGCAATAGTGCAGAATTTAAAACAATGTTTCTCGTTGGCAGGTGAGGAAGAAGCAGGTCCAGCTCTTCCCTCTTTTTGAAGACTATGATCGTCAGAACATTGGCAGTGTGACACAGTCGCAGTTCCACCGTGTACTGAATGAGCTGACTCTGGATGATGTACTGAGCTTCAGGGATATCTGTGTCCTAATGCAAAGGTTCCGGGTGAAGGTTGGCACCGGTGACAATGTCAACTACGTTGCATTCTGTGACGCTGTGTACGACGCAGCCAACATGGACAAGAGGATACCCTAGCTCTGAGCTTGGTGGAATACTGTCACACTACCTCTCCTCTTTCTTTTCTATCCCCACACTGTGACTCTCATTCAAAAGAAATGATTCAATATTGAAAACAAAGGAGGAAAATCACAGTTTTTTAAAGTAACTTTGTTAGTTCCCAGCCAACAAAGGACATAAAGATGTTTTGCATTTTGTACTTCTCTGATTACTTACATAAAATTTAGCAATTCAGTTCTAGGTGTGTTGTCAGTATGTGATTTTTCTAATACTGTTCTACTGAACTAAAATTTTATATTCTTTGCAATACATAGAGGTGTTAAACTAAAGCCCAGTGTACACTGATTTGACCACTGCTAATTTGCTTGGAATTTTGACCAATATTCATCCCTCAGCCAACAGTGTGGCAAGAGCAGGCTGTCTCATCATTTTCCATTAACGTTCTTGTTGTTTGTCCTCTGGCTGCCATAGTTATTATAGAAGTAATAACATAATTGTGGGATGACACAGTAGCATAATAGTTTGCACAATGCTTTTGAGTACCAGTGACCAAGGTTCAATTCCCACTGTTGCCTGTAAGGAGTTTGTACGTTCTCCACATGCCACGTGGGTTTCCACCAGGTGTTCTCAATCCAAAGCCGCGCTGTCTGGTAGGTTAATTGGTCATTGTAAATCGTCCGGTGATTAGGCCAGGATTAACTCGGAGGATTGCTGGGTGGTGTGGCTCAAAGGGCCAGAAGGGCCTATTCCCAGTTGTATCTCAATAAATAATTAAATAAATTTGGGAAGGATTTGGGAACATCTTCAGGTGCTTTATTTGTGTTTAAGGGAGGACCTCAAAGGGTTCTTGTAATAATTGGTGGCTAAAGCAGTGATCTCTGCTTTAATCTCACAAACCCACACATAGCAGCTGAATGCCTCGAGAAATATCATGGACTTTATCTGGTCAGGAGAGAAATGAGAGGTGAGCTACACGTTCCAATGGCACTGCATTAAAGCATATGAACAATTTCATCTACCTACACCCATAGATCAAGTGCTGAATCCTACACATCTCCTGCAGCATGTCACAGTAGTTAAAAACTAGAACAGCACTTATTTGAAGGTAGCTCTGAGGGTGGAGGGAATCATAACTATAGAGTAGCTCCTATTTAACCTGAGGGAACACTCTGAGGAAATGTGGCAGATTCAGATTGGGCCCTCTTGGTCAATAGAGTGCAGTATAAATTTGGCCAGCCAGTCAGTTTTTAATCATCCAGTAAGGTTTCTTGTAATTCCATAGTGACATTAAAAAGCTACTCAGGTTTGGTTGCCTGGAGATTATCAGCAGCAACTGCACTGAATGGAAAGCTCTGTCAAAGGCAGTTGCACTGAGTGGAACTCACGGTGGATCTTTGGTGAGGGAAATCCACTTGGATCGCTCTTGCTTCCAATGAGAAGGAGCTGCCTCCTTTCAGATTTCCTGCCATCCCTCCCTGCCCCTTACTGTGAGAGACTACACTACTGGTGCCTGTCTGCCAATGGATGATGGGCTTTGAATTGCTCATCTGCTTGAGTCATGCTTAGTTTAATCGGTTGAGGTAGGATGAAGCAATGAAGAGGTACATTAGGGCCACTTCTTTGACTGTCCCTGCAAAGGTACAAGGAATTATTGTAAGCAGCCAATCAATATTCATCAATAGTAGGTACTTAGAGGAGCAAGCGATCAGCTAGAGGAACCCTGTGGGCCAAGCAACATCTGTGGGAGGAAAGGTAGTGACATTTTGGGTTGAATCCTGGCATCAGGGCTGATGTTTGTTGCTCCTGATTCCAGCCTCTGTGGTCTCTTGCATCTCCCCTGTACATTAGTACCAAGCACACATGATGACAAGATTGGAAATGCAGTTAAATTCAATGATGCATTCTAGTGATGAATCTTGGTTTTAACATGTGATGAGGATGTTAGGAGAATTCAGGGTGACTTGGATAGGCTGGGTGAGTGGGCAGATACTTGGCAGATGGCGTTTAATGTGAATAAGTGTGAGGTTATCCACTTTGGGAGTAAGAACAGGAAGGCAGATTATTATCTGAATGGTATAGAGTTGGGTAAGGGAGTAATACAAAGAGATCTCGGAGTCCTTGTTCATCAGTCACTGAAGGTGAATGAGCAAGTGCAGCAGGCAGTGAAAAAGGCTAATGGAATGTTGGCCTTTATTACAAAGGGAATTGAGTACAAGAGCAAGGAAATCCTCTTGCATTTGTACAGAGCCCTGGTGAGACCACACCTGGAGTATTGTGTACAGTTTTGGTCTCCAAGGTTAAGGAAGGACATCCTGGCTGTAGAGGAAGTGCAGCGTAGATTCACGAGGTTAATTCCTGGGATGTCTGGACTGTCTTACGCAGAGAGGTTAGAGAGACTGGGCTTGTACACGCTGGAATTAAGGAGATTGAGAGGGGATCTGATTGAAACATATAAGATTATTAAGGGATTGGACAAGATAGAGGCAGGAAATATGTTCCAGATGCTGGGAGAGTCCAGTACCAGAGGGCATGGTTTGAGAATAAGGGGTAGGTCATTTAGGACAGAGTTAAGGAAAAACTTCTTCTCCCAGAGAGTTGTGGGGGTCTGGAATGCACTGCCTCGGAAGGTAGTGGAGGCCAATTCTCTGGATGCTTTCAAGAAGGAGCTAGATAGGTATCTTATGGATAGGGGAATCAAGGGATATGGGGACAAGGCAGGAACCGGGTATTGATAGGAATTGATCAGCCATGATCTCAAAATGGCGGTGCAGGCTCAAAGGGCCGAATGGTATACTTCTGCACCTATTGTCTATAACCCGTGATTATCTTGGACGAATAAATATTTGCCAGTTTCCTGGACTGATTGCTGATAATTGTGCAAATAGTGCCCAGCTGACTAATTGGAAATATTTCTTACTGTAATGTTGATGTGCTCTTAGATGAGAAAGGTCCAGTGTGAAGAAAGCTACTTGGCACATCCTGATTGGTTCAGTCCTAATCTTTGAGCATTAGATCTCACCTTGGAATGACTCATACCCAGTGAAGTGAAGGGAACTTCCTGATACAGAGAGTACTGTGCCGTCTTAATGTCTGTGCTGGCCAAGAGATTGTTCCCACGGTCTTCTCCCCTTTGCTGTGCATATATACACATCTATGCAGTGAGTCAAGCAGCTTCTCAAAAATCAATTGAGATGGAAACTTTCTTCAGGATTTATAATGAGATCTCTTACTTGTGAAAAGATATTGCTGTTTCAAGGGCAAGTAAAGAGTGGATGGAGATGTGTGTTTCAAATCAAATAGAAACTAACCTGTGCAGGAAATAGTATGAAAAAACAGCTTATGTATAGGGAGTGATGTTCATAGTAAATGAATGGCATCTCGAGAGATCGGAACACTTCCTGTTTGGCATCCATACTGAAACTAAAAGTCAAGTGATCATTTCATTAAGTCCTTTGGAAAAAGAAGGACAATCTCAGAGACTGGTCTTGGAAACAGTCTGACTGCACCATCTTTAGCTGTTCTCACTTTGAAAATGTCATCCTTGGAGACATAGATGCTCATGGTAATGTCAGGTGAGCAGCAAGGTGACATGATGCCTACCTGGAATGACAATTGAGTGAGTTTCCTCTGAAGTGAGTTGTGCCTTCTTAAAATGTCCTCCAACTCTCAGTAGCCTCCTCAGAGTCCAAGAATAAGACAGAGTTGGCTAAGGGGACTTTGTTTTGAGAGAGGCTGCTGCTTTGTCATGCACTGCACTTCCTCTGCATAAACCTGTCTTTGAACAGCAAGAAGGATTCAGTTGCTCAGTGCTGAGAGGTTACTTCCAAACATTGCAAAGGCTATCTTTGGCTTATTTTGTTAAGGAATGTGTTGTGGGTCAGCAAGATATGCAGGGCCAGTTAACCATGAGGTGAGGGGGAAGCGATCAGCTTGGAGCCCACCAGTGGCATGATCAGCCAGGCTGAGATCAGTAGAAGCATAGTTCCATTGTCCTTCCTGGGTTGATCACTCGCCATGTTAGATTCTACTATGTACATGAACGTAGAATCTCCTTGTTTCATTCATACATAAACTGCACAACCTTGCTGTTGGTTTAAAAAAAACTTGATATCACATAGTTCTGTGTCCAGCTCTCAGCTTTTCATCTCTGCCATCTTAACTGCTAGAACACAGCCCTGAGTTCAAGCCTTGGTATGGTGAGATCTGCTTTGGCAGCAAGCTTTGCCTTGACCAGGATGAATCCAATGTCACTATATCCAGCAGAGTCTATGCCCTTTGGGTATGCACCAGCAACAATAGCTTTAGATGATGACAGAAGATGCAGGACACTTTCTTTTGGGCCATAGGTAGTAGAATTGTTATGTACCTTCTTGGAATTTTCTGGTCTATGAGATCCTGAAGGGAAGAACACTGCTGCCACTGCTCATGTTTCTGTTTAGGGACATCCCATCCACAAGTGTCCAAAGTAAGATCTCTTAACATGAAGCATTCCTGGATACTGACTGGAACAGCAAATTGAAGAGGGTCAAATAGCCTGTTGATAAACACGAGGAAATCTGCAGATGCTGGAAATTCAAGCAACACACACAAAATGCTGGTGGAACACAGCAGGCCAGGCAGCATCTATAAGGAGAAGCACTGTCGACATTTTGGGCCGAGACCCTTCGTCAGGACAATTGACTGTTGATAGTCGATAGCACGTCACAGTGCATAATGGGTTTTTCAGTATCAGTGAACTGGAAAGTAAAGGTGTTGGAAATGAGGTCCCACCCAAGGCCCAGACTGCGCTGTATAGGAGGGACTGCCCACGATCAAGATTCTATAGACCCTTGGCTAGATCTTCAGAAATATTGTATGACCTCAGCGCTGTTGGATGCTATATTATGCAGCCTGAGATTAGACTGTGCCAACATGTCTTACATTGCTTTCAGCACACTGACTACTACTTCTGCACTAGAGAAAGATTTAGGACTGTCATCAACATAGAAATGCTTCTCTATGTACATGTGTGCTTCAGTCCTGAATTCTTCCTCTCTCTCAATACTGTAGCTGTCCTTTTAAGGCCATAGATTGCCACAGCTGGCAAAGAACAGTAACCAAACACATGAACTTTCATTCAGTTCTCCAGAGTCTCAATGTCCAGTTGGTGGTCATGAAACCATAAGAATCTTAGGTATTCTCAACAATCCTCTATCACTAGGGAGCCATGGAACATTTGTTTAATGTCTGCCATCACTGTGGTGGGCTCAGTTCTGAAGTGCACGAGGACCCTGAGCAGACTGCTATGGAGATCTGGACGCCACAAGAGAACATTCTTCAGTGATATGCCTTTGAACCACACACTTGATCAAAGACAATTTGTATTTGTGCAGGTTTCTGGAGATCAAATACAAGTTTTCTTTGTTGGGATCTGGCGGAGGATCTAGCAAAGCATGATTGTTGCTGAAGAGTTTCCTTATAAACTCTACGTAATAACCTTTCCTTTCTGGTTTCCTTCTCAATGTGTAACTGAGGGACATCAGTCGACCAAGGGCCTGCTCTGTGTTGTTTGGTAGGAGTTGTTGTGGAGAGCAAAAAGCAAGGGGAACTACCCAGCTGTTCGTCTCAGCTTTGCTGAACTCTTTGTTCATGATACAAAGGAAAACCTCATCTCTGATAGAAGGTACCAGATTATACTCATCTTCCAAGTGACAGAAGACCAGCTTGCCTAAATCTGGTTGAGCACAGATAAGTATGTCAGGATGCTTGGTTTGCCTACCTATAATCTACTCTTTCATATAGATTCTAATCTCACAGGGTCTGCAAAGACTTGAGCACCTGTTTGTCATGGAGTCAGCTTATTTGCCGGTCGAAAGCTGCTTCCACTGTTACAGCCATTGATCGGGCTACTTAAGTTGTGGCACTCTTTCCCATTGGCTGCCTTGTGTGTCGCGGCACTGATCTCTGGTTCCAGGCCTTGGGGGTATAAGAATAGCACATGTGGGAGGCTTGGTCTCTCTTTACTTTTGTCTCCAGGGGCTCATCTTCATACTGAGATTGCGACCAGTGCTGAAGAACCATTGGGAAGGTGTGCTTCAGGTTTAGAAGCCCTGTGTGCACTCTTAGCTAAGTATCTGTGTGTTGAATATTTAGTTTTGTAGTTTGATTGAATCTTTCACCAAGGCAGATTTCACCCACTATCACCCAACCCAGGCCCGGTCATTGGGCCTAAGGTAAGATTGTGCCAACCTTTGCACGGTTCACATTCCTTATGTGCATGTCTTTGCCAAGTAACAGGAGAACCTCTCCAGGAGAGTCAAATGAATCTTGTCAGCTATGGCCTGAAGACGTGAGTCACTGTGTGCAGCTTCAGGAATTGGGATCTCATCCCTGTTGTTGGGAATATGGATGCACTCAGTGAGGGTTGGCAAGGCAAGCAAACCTCACTTCCTATTGATTCTACGACAAATCCACTGGCTCTTCTGGCAATTCCTGATGATCCAAAACATGTCTTTAGAGTGTATGGGAAACAGAACTTTGAAAACGGAATGTGTCAAAGAATATCCATTTTGCCAAAGACACTTTGCTCTGACCATCTGCAAACGTTTGTAATATCATATATGCCTTTACTTTTTGCTCAGAATATCCTTTCGGGTAGATGTTGACAGGACATATTTTAGAGCAGGATTTGGCTTGGAAGCCTTTCCCACATATCTCTGTGAATGAAGTAGCCACATCTGATGGATGCTCAGCTGACTCCACCCCGTGCTCTGCTGTGGGTGTACTAGAACCAGTTGTACCCCAAGTTCCTAGCCTTGAATGAAATACTGACACATGCTGGTCACTGTTGCGCTCAGTGTAGTATATGATAACTTTACAGTCTTTTGCTTGGTGTGCTGTTGAACCACATTTTAAACACATTGAGTGCTCCTTTAGAAAGCATCTCTGATCTGCAAGCGGTTATTTTCCCCTGAATCCTCTGCACATCCTTAAGGGGTAGATTTCTTATGGACTGGGCATTGTCTATTGGGGTTCATGATGGAGATTTCTACTTCAGTTTTGCTGTCCGTGATAGGAGTTTTGGTTTTCCTTGCTTTTGCTGGAGACCTCTCTTTGAATGGTGCGTTACTGGAAATGAGCATAAAACTAGGGTCATTTCCCATTTCTGTGTAGTGACAGATGAAATCCACGAAGAATAAAGATAGTGGATATGGAGAATGATGCTTCATTTTATATTTGAAACCATTTATCTACTATTCTTGCATATTGTTGTGGTGGTTTATCCACCGTGTGGTTTACTCCTCTTGCTGTATCCAAGAAGCTCAGTCCTTGTAGGCAACCTCCATTTTTTTTGTGTGGCTTGCAGCTCTGACAACACATCTGCAAGCTCCTGTAGTTTCTGTATGGTTCTTCGTGTGAAAGCTTTAGAACATTATTGCGTTTACTGAAGGTAGATTCTTTGATTGCCTCTGGAGACTAATAGCATATGTCCAGCCTCAGCCACAGTATTTGTAAGCCTGCAGGTGGATTAATCTGCACTGCCCTAACCCTTCTTGCATGCTGCAGTGACTTCCTGTCACACAGCTCCAATCTGCTAATGAAATTTGCAGATAGTTACTGCACTGATTGGCCCTATCTCAAATAATAACGAGGCAACTGTGGTGAACTACATATACCTGTCTGGACACGCCCCCCCTCCCCCCACCGGCTGACTGCTCCTGTGGCTCCTCCAACTGACCGTGGCTCCTCCCACGGACCCCGGTATAAAGGCGATTGGAGCCTGAGCCCTGGTCTCAGTCTCCAGGATGTAGTGTGGTGGTCAATTGCTGCTTGTTCTTTCTTCCAACCAATAAAAGCCTATATCTTGCCTCACATCTCCGAGAGTTATTGATGGTGCATCAGCAGCGTACAGAGAAGAAGTCATCACCCTGACACAGTGGTGTCAAGTAAACAGCCTTTCCCTCAATGGCAAAAACAAAGGAGCTGGTTGTGAAGTACAGGAGGGACGGAGACAGGCTGACCCCAATTGACATCAATGGATCTGTGGTTGAGAGGGTGAACAGCTTCAAGTTCCTCAGTATACACATCACTGAGGATCTCACTTGGTCTTTCTACAGGGGCACAATTGAGAGCATCCTGACTGGCTGCATCACTGCCTGGTATGGGAACTGTACTTCCCTCAATCACAAGACTCTGCAGAGAGTGGTGCGGACAGCCCAGCGCATCTGTGGATGTGAACTTCCCACTATTCAGGACATTTACAGCAACAGGTGTGTAAAAAGGGCCTGAAGGATCACTGGGGACCTGAGTCACCCCAACCTCAAACTGTTCCAGTTGCTACCATCCGGGAAATGGTACCGCAGCATTAAAGCCAGGACCAACAGGTTCCAGGATAGCTTCTTCCACCAGGCCACCAGACTGATTAATTCACGCTGACACAATTGTATTTCTAAGCTATATTGCCTGTTCTGTTGCATATTTTACTGTGCATACTATTTATTACAAATTACTATAATTTACACATTGCACATTCAGACAGAGACATTACATAAAGATTTTTACTCCTCATGTATGTAAGGGATGTAAGAAATAAAGTCGATTCAATTTAATTCAGTTCAAGTCATTTGCAGAGTAGTTCTAACTCTTGGCTAGGTTTTTTGACTGAGCCCTTACACAACATTGCAAGACCCCGACTTCCAGGACAGATAACTGATAGACACTTTTAGTCCTACGGTGACTAGGTCTCGATGAGCCAGATGCCAAGCTAACGGAAATACACCTGTGGCTCCTGAATGAGGGCATTGTGGAGACGGGTTTGCCAAATGTGTGTCCTGGGACGGCTGGAAGATCAGTCTGTCTGTGTCTGGGCAGGTTGGATGGGCATCAGTAGCCACTCTTGACTGAGGTCCTTACTGCTGTAGACCTTGACTGTCAATATCTGAACTACATGAAAGGCAGGTTGGCTGTGGGGTGTGGCCAGCTTCTCTTTGAAGAGTTGGAGCACTGTCTTTTTCATAGCCATTATATGTGTAGACATATCCTTTAGTAATCTGCATTGGCTGCATGACTGATTTTGGTTATGGACTCATCACTGTCAATTTCATACACGTTTGCCTCTGCTGACGCAGCCTCACTCAGCTTTCTTGAGTGCACTCAATGTTTCCTCTACATGCGCTCCCAACTTATGCCCAATGCATCCCAGCTCCGTGCTTAGCATACACCGCTCTCAGTCTTACTGCTTCAGCTTTGGTGCAGGCTCGTGCTGCCGCTATGCTAATGGTGGTTTTGTTCGAGCATCACGAAGATGCAATCGGTGAGCCGCATTCTGACCAGACTTCCGGGTCTTGGTGACGGATGTTGCTCAGGTTGAAAGCTGACATTATCGTCTACAGCATTCAGATGCATCTCCAATGCACAGGCAATGCCTCTGAAGATGAGTTATCTTTTCACCCTACCGCCTTTGCAGTGTGTATCTACACAGTAAGGAGTTTGGACATTCGCCCTGTGACTGCGTGGGTTTCCTCCAGGTGCTCTGGTTTCTGCTCACATTCCAAATAGATGTACGGGTTCGGGTTAGGGTTAGTAATTTGTGGGAATGCTTCGCTGATTTGATTTAATGCAAATGATGCAAGTCGCTCTATATTTCGATGTGCATTGGTGTTACGGATTCAGCAACAATAAATATATATGTGAGGCAGGGTTTTTTATAACAAATAAAACATTTATTAAACACTGAGAAACAAACCCCAAAAAGTAAACAAACGACTAACACAACCGGAAATCAGCTGCTGTGCGGCAGCTTAAACAGTTCTTGAAGGAATAAAGCGAAAACAGTTCTTAAAGCGATGTTGCAAAAACAGTTCTTCAAAGTAGTACTGCAAAAGTTCAAAATGCTTACAGTCCATTAAAGGAGAGACTTTTTAGACAATTTAAATTCTCTTTCACGTCGTGTTGCTGCGGTTCCAAGTCAAACTATACTTTTCCTGGAGAATTTACAAAGATGAAAATGAAACGGCTTAAAGGCACTGACCTTTCCTTGAAAAAACTGTACCCAACCCTTCCTGCTATTATTTGCAGGGGTTACCATGGGCACAGCCAAAGAATTCCTTCCAAATGAGGATCAAACAAGGTCGAACCTGTTTCACCGTCGAAATCGACTTTCCTCGATCTTTTAGCTCCCGAACTCCGATCTTCACTCTCCACTGATTTTCAACTGGCAGTATTATAAAGAAACTGCTGGCAATGACCTTTTAAACCTTAGGCATTAGATAAAACTCCACCTTTCAATCAAACTGCATCATAATATTGGACCACGCAGTGGTATGGAGTCAAAATGGCAAATCCAGCCACGAACTGCCCCTCCTCACAGGGAGGGGTCCTCCTTTTATACCCTGTAAAAAAAACTGTCACATGACCTCTACTGGCGGAAAAATGACGTCACTCCACCATCACAAGACCACTACCTTAAGTCCAGTATAGCTTCAACACCACTGTCACGTGACAAGTACAAGATACCCACGGGTAAGTAACAATTGGACAAATGAAGTTAATCTTTAAGATAAAGCTAATCTTTAAGATCTTTATCTTTGGTTGTCAGGGGGTAATGTTGTGCAGTGATGATAGTTTGGTGATGAACCATTATTTTCAAGGTATTTAGTGTAAAGCTTGGGCTCTGAGTGTCCATCAATGCAGTTGTTGTTTGCATGTTGTAACGTGATGCCTGACAAGTTAGGTAGGCACCTGGAGCACTGGAGAAGTACCACCAAATGAAATCTGTCAAAACCCCTGGCAGAGCAGACGGACCAGTGTCAGTGTTTCTCCCATGCTCTCACACTCTACATCAAGCCTCTGGCTGTGCGCCATCAGCTCTGACGGTTAAACCACATCATACACGGGGCTGACACTGGACCCCTATTGCACACACTATGCCAAACTCCAGCACTGAAGAAATGCTCAAGAATGTCCTTAAAGCCTCAGTATGACACCTCAAACACTCGAAAATTTCTACAGATGTACCGTGGAGAGCATTCTGTCTGGCTGTACCACTGTCTGGTAAGGGGGCGGTGGGGGGGGGGGGAACTCCTGCACAGGATTGAAGTAAGCTGCAGGAAGCTGAGAGATTGGTCATCCCCATCATGGGCCCATGGGCCCCACCCACGGGCTTCTGGAGTATCCAAGACATCTTAAAGGAGCGGTGCCTCAAAAAGGCGGTGTCCATCATTAAGGCCCTCGACCACCCAGGAGATGCCCTCTTCTCATTGTTACCATCAGCAGGAAGGTACAGAGGCCTGAAGGCACACACTCAGCGATTTCTGAACAGCTACTTTGCTCTGCCATCTGATTTCTGAATGAACTCTACCTCACTACTTTTCCACTTCTGTTTTTGCACTACTTATTTAATTTAACTATTTAATATACATATATACGCTTACTGAAATTCAGTTTTCTCCCTATGTTATCATGTATTGCATTGTACTGCTGCTGTAAAGTTTCAAATTTCACAGCTGCCGCTGATATTAAACCTGATTCTGATTCTGAGAAAAACATGAAGAAGCAATTTTGCAGATGCTGGAAATCTTGAGAACAACACGTACAAAATGCTGGAGGAACAAAGCAAGTCAGGCAGATCTATGGAGGGGAATAAACAGTCGACGTTTCAGGCTGAGACCCTTCATCGGGACTGAAAAGGGGGTAGAAGACAGAAAAAGAAGGTGGGGGAGGGGAAGGTGTACAGGCTAGCAGGTGATAGGTGAAACCGAGTGAGAGGGAAGGTGGATGGATGAGGCAGGGGGAATAAAGTAAGAAGATGGGAGGAGATAAATGGAAGAGGTAAAGGGCTGAAGATGAAGGAATCTTTTTAAAAAAAAATAGAATCTCCTTAAATGAGTTGTTGGCCCAAGAGTCTTCAAAATTGGCACTACGTATCCCAAAAGCATCAAGCATTTAAAGTCTCTCTGGGAGCATATGGCATTAGGTGTAGACAGTGGTGGGAGCGCACACAGTGACTCATTCAAACAAGCTGCTTGTCCCAAAGATGCTGCACAGACTGCTGTGTGGGTCTGCATCTCCTAAAGGTCCTGTCTAGACTGAGTCTGGTAAAGGCTGCAAAGGGTGCAGAGCGTAACATTAAAAATGCTGTTATTTCTTGATAATTGTCAGCACTCAACCGGCCTGTGCAAACTATGTCCTTCGGTGCACAGGATCTTGTCTCAGTGGCTCTGCCGATGGCAGATGTTAACTGTGTTTCACTTTATACAGAAGTGGCCTGACCGCCTGAATTTCTACATCTGCTTTTATTTTGCTCTAATTATTGCTTTGTTCGTGTATTATCCTGTTGTAGGGCCCGGACCTGAAACGATGACAGTTCCTTTCACCCACAGGTGCCGCTCAACATATTGAATTCCTTCAGCGGATTGTTAGTTGCTCCGGATTTCAGCATCTGCAGTCCGGTTTGGTTTAAATGAGTTCATCTAGAGTGGCATCCATTTTAATGGCGTGCGTTATATTTTACAATTTTAAATATATTTTATAATTAAAATTAAGACAATATGTTATCCAGAACATGCTGAACTTCATACGAACTTCAATTGTCCCTCGATGGTCCAGCTGTTCCCTTTGCCCAGCCGTTCCCCAGAGGTGATCATCCACCAGTCCAGATGCTGCCTTGAGGCCCCCCTTCCTTGCTCAGTTTTTCCGTCTGAAATTCTGGTGAATAGAGAGTACATAATTAAACTATGCCAATTAACAAAGTTCTTACTAGTGAATGCTTATGCCACGTTGCACTGGAAAACTTCTGTCCTGGCTATTGTTCCATTCTCCCCTGCTGTCTGATCATGGATTAAAAAATAGACCACCTACTGAAGGGGAGTTATTGTCCTTCATTGTCCTAGGGTGCACACAGAACCCTAATCTTAATAACTATGCCTGCAGAAAATGCCACTTGTGTGGGGTAGTCTTAAGGGGTCCTTGCTGGGCTCTTATGGCAAACAGCCTGCTAGAACTTGCACATGCAAGACTAGCCAATAGAAAAGTGAACCAACTACACTGGATTGATGGTTCGGGACCACCCAGACTGGTGAAGCAGAGGAAAATAAAATGAAACAGGCTTGGAACATCCAGCTTGCAGTTTCCTAATTTCTAACGTTTTATCATAAATGGGTAGTAGATAGTAGTGGAGAATGCATAATTCTCTCACTGACCTTGCATGACAGAATGGTACTTGGTTATCTGAAAGAAGATTTCATTTCAAACCGGAAGTCTGATGAACTCCATTTATGTCCAGGCAGAATTATTACATCTGTTTCCTTCCACATTAAAAACAAAATCCCTGCTCCAGGATGTAATTCCATAGCCACAAGGATTTGCATTTACCTGCTTCTGATATAACCAGGGCAGAGCTCAGATAACACTTCAGAACAAATATTGAGTCAACCGGATTGTGCTCTGTTCAATTGCTATGGGGGGGTGGGGGTAATTGATCGCTCAGAAATCCTGTCAGTATAATTATGTTACTCCAGTGCTTCAAAGCCACCTCACTGAACACTGAAGAGTGGAAAGAGTGCTTAATATCAGGAGGGACTAGAGTGGAGTTTTGATAGAATGACATGGGGGGGGGGGGGGGAAGCAGAAGGAAGTTTGATAATGAAACTGACTACATCAGGACAGTAAACTTGATAGTGAGAGAGACTACATTCAGAACCGAAAACTTATAAGTGAAAATGGACTAGTGGGAGAAGAGGAAGGTCGATTGTGACGAACAGAATAACAGAGAGCTGACTGAAAAGACTAACATTGGGGAACCAAGGGGGCTAATGGACTTGTTTAAAGTTTCCTTGTCTGTATAATAGATACAAGTCTATTTGTCTTTGAGAAGACTAAACTTAGAAAGGGGCAAAAATATCCTACAAATTATGTTTTATTTTTCAAGTATGTTCTCAAGAATTCCCTGACTTAATACAGCCCTGTTCCCTGGGGAAACATTTCAAATAAGCATGTCACACAAAGTGCTGGAGGAGCTCGGCAAGCTCAGACAGTATCTATGGAAAAGAGTACAGTTGATGTTTTGGGCCGAAATCCTTCGGCAGGATGGGAGAAAAATTGCTGGGGAGTAGATTTAAAAGGTGGGGGGAGGGGAGAGAGAAACGCAAGGTGATAGGTGAAACCTGGAGCAGGAGGGATGAAGTAAAAAGCTGGGAAGTTGCCATGAGAGAAGGCCATGGAAGAAAGAGTGGGATAGGAACCCCAAAGGGAGGCGATGGGCCGGCAAGGAGGTAAGGTGAGAGAGGGAAAGGGGATGGGAAGTGGTGAAGGGGGGTAGGGGGCATTACTGGAGGTTTGAGAAATCAATGTTCAGGCCATCAGGTTGGAGGCTACCCAAATGACATCTGCAGATTTTCTCTTGTTTGTAATTAAATAAGCACGTGTTGATTTCCAATTTGTTTATATGTAAAAACTGTGGCCGTGCGCCAGAGTTCAACAATTATAATCAAATAAAATATATAAATGCAAGTATCTGAAAAATAAAATAATATTTTGTTATCAATTAGGTGATCCATTAGGATAATAATATATAATACATATCTTGGAATTCTTCCTATTTGAAATATACAAGATCCCGAAGGCTTCTGGCAGTGTGGATGCCGAGAGGGAGTTTCCTCTTGTAGAGTATCAAGAACTAGGGATATCTGCTTTAAGACAAGGACTTGGCTGTTTAAGACAGGCATAAAACAAAGTTTCTTCTCACGGGAGGTCATAAGTCATTGGAACTCAGTTTCTGAAAGCCCACTGGAAGCAGAATCTTTGATAACGCAGTTTCTTGGTAAGCAACGTGGTGAACAGTTAACACAAGTGTCTGGGAATATAGAGCTAAGGTTTTCAATCAGTTCAGAATTGACCTTATTAAGTGGCCTGAGCCAGGAAAGGCCTGCATCTTCTCCCTGTAGAGAACGAGTAGACCTGGTGTACTTGTATTTTCAAAAAGCTCTTTTGGTAAAGTCCCACTTGAAAGAGTAGTCTGCAGAATTATTGGAGTTGATATTTTTCCATGGATTGAAAACTATTTTCCACAACAAGACCTGCTAGAATGGTGGGTTAAGCAGCATCTGTGGAGGCAAAGGGGTTGAGGAGGGTGTCAAACCCAAATTGTCAACAATTTGGGTTGAGTGAAGGTTGGGGAGGGTGTTGGAGAAAAGATGGAGAGATAGCCAGTGCATCGAAGTGTAAGGGAGGGTGGGACAGATGATGGATGGAACCAGTTGAGAAGGGGAATCATGAGGTGGAGTCGAATGTTGGAGGGTTGAGAGATGGGCAAGGAGAATAGAAACCCTTGGATGGACAAGAGAAAGTAGAAAGTGGACCAAAAGGGAGTGCTTTAACTGAAATAGGAAAATTCAGTGTTCATTGGGTGGTAGGCTACCAAGTGGATTATGAGGTGATGTTCTAATTTGTGTTTGGCCTTACCTTGGAAGTCGAAAAGACTGAGCATGGGAATGAGAAGGGAAGTTGAAATGACATACACGCAGGAGTTCCAGATCGTCATTACAGACAGACCACAGGTGTTCTACAAAATGGTCACTTAGTGTCCACTTGGCCTCAGCAATGTAGAGAAGGCCACATTACAAGAACCGAATGCAGCAGACCAGTGCATTTGCACCTTTGCCTGATATAAATTAGATTTTTGGATGGTGCTGAGGAAGAAGGTGCAGGGACAAGTGTAGCGAGGGGAAGTTCCAAAGACAGGATGGAGTAGGTGTGGAGAGTTGAGTGGAGTAGGGAATCAAAGAGAGTGTGATTCCTTTGGAAAACAGAGATGGGGGTGGGTGGGTGAAGATACCACTGGAGGTGAGATCCTGTTAGGGCTGGTGGAAATGGTGAAGGGTGATTTGTTGGATGTGGAAACTGTTGGGGTAAAAGGGAGCTCTGTTTCTGTGGTGGAAGTAGAGGCTTCAAGATAATTTAACCACATTGAGTAATTAGGAAAAATGTAGCAGATGTAGTATAACATGAATAAATTTTAAGTTATCTACTTCAGGAGGTAATATAGAATGGTGGAGTAATATTTAACTTATCTTTAAGTGGAAAGTGTTGATATATAAAGAACATTGAGTGTCCTTGCATAAGCACAGACCTGTTCAGCTTTCTCCGCTATAACATCTTTTTGCTTCACAACATGTGATCATGTGATGCATTTCTGGATATCATATCAACCATTGAATTTTATTTTGCCTGTGTTGTTAAGGATTGTTTGCTGCATAACTTAAAGAATGGACGATGTCTGGAGATAGCCACCTTTTATAATTTGAATACTTCCAGCAAAGTGTTCACACTTACAGGTTCCTGGAGGAAGTGCAATTTTCATAAATGCTGGAGGAGCTTGAAGACATCTTGAATGAAGGATAGATTTTAGAAACATAGAAAACCTACAGCACAATACAGGCCCTTCAGGCCATAATGCTGTGTCTAACATGTGCTTACTTTATAAATTGGCTAGGGTTACCCATAGCCCTCTATTTTTCTGAGCTCCATGTACCTATTCAGAAGTCTCTTAAAAGACCCTATTGTATCCGCCTCCACCACCGTCACCGGCAGCCCATTCCACACACTCACCACTCTCTGTGACATTTCTCCTGACATCTCTGTACCTACTTCCAAAACTAAAACTTCTAAAACTGTGCCCTCTCTTGATAGCCATTTTCTTGTCCTGAATCACAATTGGAGCTCTGAGATCTTGATGAAGAGAAAATAAAATCGGGGGAATTATAAAATGTATAGTGGGTGCAGATTGGTGTGTTTTCCATACAACAATAAAGCTTGTAAATCAAGGGCATGTACCCTGAAGAGTCAATGATATCAGAGCAGAAATTCATAAATGGGACACTTATAAATCGAGAGGTGCCAATGTGTAAATATAATGGATGCTTTATCTATAGTGTAACACAAGGAGGCTTTCTGCCCATTGGCTCCTGAGAGTAATCCACCAGTTTCTTCTTATTTCCCTGCACCCCTGCAACTTAGTCACCCCACGTGCTCGTCAACTCCTCTTTATCTCTTTCGTCCATTAACCTACACTAAGGTGCAAGTTAGCTAAGCCAATTAACTCACCATCTTAATGATTCAGCATCTGTTTAACTTCCCTTTGTGCTTTTGCAGGCAGTGAATGCCTGTGTGGTAGATAAGGAGCTTCAGGGTTTTGGGCATTGATTATATGGTTATATATTACCAAGCTAGGATATTGTTTGTCTTGGATGAAACATTATACCTGCAGCCTTTATTTTCCCCGTTGGTTCCCAAGGTTGTCATAGCCAGCGGGGCAGTGTGTGGTTTAGTGTGGATGAGCTCCCACTACCTATTCAATGATCCCAATGCACTGCATCTCAAATTGTCTCTGACAACTGTTTAACACCTGGCCTTCATCTGTGGCTTAGTTACTAAGCCCAGTGGGACCATTTCTACTGATAGGAGAAGGGGCAAAAGTGGTTACTGGCACCTGTTGTTACGTACAGCTATGGCTCATCAGCCGTGGTTGGCAGCTATCTAGGAGAAGGAAATCTCTGATCTCAAAGCTCCACTGCCTTGCTGCTATACCCATCATGAGGAAGGCTTTCTCAGGATGGCATTTCCTCAGGAACCCTGAGGAAATATCTGGAGTTGAATTCCCTAAGTCAGTCCTACGTTGAGTTCTACACTGACTGGCAACTCCTGCGATGCCGCTGGTGCCAAAATGTATCAGTCTCTGCCATTCATCAGCTGCATGGAGAGGGGGAGCCTGCTACACGGGGAACAGTTTGCTCTCCATATTCTCCTGTCCCGGCTTGTGTGTCAACTGTACCTAGACAGCTAGTACTCGCCATCCATGGTCAACACCAACCATCAGAGGGCCTAATATCCTCCCTTTTGGTAGAGCTCCTAGGTTTGGAAAGTATCTTGAGAAGTTACCTTAGTGCATTGAAAATTCAAGTGCACAGGTCAGTCACTGGTGATGCAGGAAGGCAATTTTAATGTTTTAGAAGGGAAGACCATCACACCAGCTCACTATCTGGGTTACTGGAACAGAATTTATCTGGGAAGGTGAAGGATACATTACATTTCAAAATATTACATTGTCAGTGAGGGAAATGTTTTGGGGAATTAGAAGGTAATTAACTCTAATGGCCTGCTTTTGTATCTGCAGTATTTACACAACTGGTCTAAATAAGCCCCAGCATGGGAATTTGATGATGCCAGTACTATTGGACTCTCTCTAGTTGTAGATAATCATTACCTGGCACTTGAGGATTGACATTGTCACTTAAGCTTACTTAAACTGTTGGGTTGCCAATGCTGAGTTTGCTCTGGATGAGTTTAGCTAAACCATGTCAACTGCGCTGTGCCTATGCTTTGTTGGAGTCTTGTCACCATCACTCTGTACTGTGGTGACGCAGGTGAAGTGGGGAACAAGATGGATTGATCTCTTTGTACAACTAGCTGAAGATTATTGTGGATGCTTTATCCTACTATCTAATGCACTGACATATTCGCTGTGCCATCATGCATTATAGGAGTGATTTGGTTTGGTTTAGAGATTTGGTTTTCTATACTGTCCATGACTGGATGTGACAAAATGCCAACTACCTCACCCATTAGATATGACTGACTGCTTTAATAGGGATAATTGATTTAATGGGACACTGTAGGCTGATTTGAGTATAATTTAGCATACTGTACAAGAAATCTAGTGTTGTAGCTTCCCCTGGAAGGTATCTCAATCTACTTTTGACTCCTTTCTATACTACTAATGAACCAGAGTTAGTCCTCTTGCTTAATATTAGTGGTTGGGTGATGAATACATGAGCCATGTGTTTGCAGCTGAGATAGAACATAATCACATTGTTGCTGCTGTCTCAATGCCTCTTTTTTTTGTAATTCAAATTTTTATTATTATATATTCTTATTTTACAAAGCAGCACAGCATATCATAGAGCAGATACAGTACACATATTTATACAGTCATCCCATGACAGGAAAACATATAAAACAAACAAACGGAAAAAAATTTCTAATATAAGTTTAAATTAACATACAACCAAAATTGATCCCATGCGTCTTGCACTTTTCCCTCACTGTTAATTCTTCTCAACGTATGTTCATATGATGAAATCTTGACCATTTCTCAATGCCACTTGAACTCCCAACCTTAAAATGCTCAATCATTTCTGAATGTGTTTCCTTTATCATAAGAGTGATGCTGCAACACCACCAGAGATGTCGTCGTTGTGACAACAGGATGTCAGTCCTTATGACCCTAAGTGCTCCTTCCAGTCCAGCGGCGGGCAACCTATGACGTGCATGCTCAAGACTGTACGCACAAAAAATATTGTTGACACGCAGCATGCAGTGCCGCCCCTCGATTCAATAAAACCCACCCATAATAAAAAGATAATAATGATCTTTACTGCCAAGTGAAACAGCGATTGTTGTTTTACAACCCGAGAACCGTGAGACATTTGCACAGAAAATGCCTCACGCCCCTTGATGCCTGCTAGACTGTTACAAAAATATGTAACGTTGGATGATATGTTGTAAGATTCTGGCTGACCTATGTATGTATCAGTCTTTGGATAGTAAGTGGTCATAATAACAAATCTATTTAGAAATTATCGCAAACACGGGGAAATCTGCAGATGCTGGAAATTCAAGCAACGCACACAAAAAGCTGGTGGAACGCAGCAAGCTAGGCAGCATCTATAGGAAGAAGCACTGTCGACGTTTCAGGCCGAGACCCTTCGTCAGGACTGACTGAAAGAAAAGATAGTAAGAGATTTGAAAGTAGGAGGGGGAGGGGGAAAAGTGAAATTATAGGAGAAAACAGGAGGGAGTGGGGTGAAGCTAGGAGCTGGAAAGGTGATTGACAAAAGGGATACAGAGCTGGAGAAGGGAAAGGGTCGTGGGACGGGAGGCCTAGGGAGAAAGAAAGGAGGAGGGGAGCACCAGAGGGAGATGGAGAACAGGCAAAGAATGATGGGCAGAGAGAGAAAAAAAAGAGGGGGGAAATAAATAAATCAGGCATGGGGTAAGAAGGGGAGGAGGAGCATTAATGGAAGTTAGAGAAATCAATGTTCATGCCATAAGGTTGGAGGCTACCCAGGCGGAATATAAGGTGTTGTTCCTCCAACCTGAGTGTGGCTTCATCTTGACAGTAGAGGAGGCCATGGACAGACATATCAGAATGGGAATGGGATGTGGAATTAAAATATGTGGCCACTGGGAGATCCTGCTTTCTCTGGCGAATGTAGGTGTTCAGCGAAATGGTCTCCCAGTCTGCGTTGGGTCTCACCAATTTAGAAATGGTGTTATTTTTCAATTGTTTAAAAAAGATTAATATTCATAATTTATGAACATGTTTTCTAAAATGCTTAAGTTATTTCAATCTGTCAGTTATACTTCTATTAATAGTAGAACAACAAACACACAGAAATAAGCCAATGGAGAGAGAATGGCATGATCAAATGGCAGAGCAGACTTGATGGGCCGAATGGCTCATGTTGTTATGGACACATCCTTTTTCCTTTAAAATTGTCCATAATTATTGTCACTGATTCATTAATCAATAATACTTTCTGCTTAAAATTATTATGGTACAGGAGAGAATTCTTTTAGGAGATTAGAAGGCCAATTTGGGCACATGCTTTCAAGAGGGTTCACCTCTCTGGCTTAGGCAGTATTGTGAATGGAAGAGTTCTGATTGATCAATAGAAAGGGTGGGGTAGGCAGTCATTACGGGAGAAATTCTTTGTTATTTTTCACCTGACACTTGGGGACTTCACAGAGTCTGATATACACGCTGAGGACTCACAAAGTTCCCAACTCCAATTGCATCAACATCTTGGCCATTTTGGTGGGGGAGGATGTATTTTAAGTGGAGGACGGAGGGTAGTGCTCACAGCATCAAAACAGACACCTGCCATCCAAGCATTATATGAAACAACTAAGGTTCTTACTACTGGAAAAAGGCTGAGAGCAGGCAAACTTGAAATGATATCCACATACATTGCAGAATCCATAGTGATTGCACCACAATTTCAGATCATTAAAACTTCAGGAACTTTACATTCTGACAGGAATGCAATCTTCTTTGTGTCTGTTCCAAAGGTCAGTCCCATTATAGTGCTGCTAACGTCTGGGACTTTTAATGTTTACTCCTTTTGTTTCCTGTCCTTGTTGAGCATATTGTTTGGTTTAGAGAGAAGTCTCAGCCCTGGGTGGAACTTTGTTTGATTAACTGCTACGTAAAAATGAAAAGTTAATAGGAGGTGTGGCTCGCATCAATTAGTCATGCTTGCTTCATTTAATAGTTAAAATGTTGCATCATTCAAAGGCTTTATCCTGTTAAAGGCCTGGTATAGCAGACTAATCCAGTGTCAACAAGTGGTCTAATTCAGTAACTGTGACAGAATTACCCAAAGCAGAGGAGGAGTTGTTCAAAGTTGTTACCTAATAGTGGGTTGGGAATGCACTCGGTAAGGGTGGGATGGTAAGCCACTAGCAATTGGATAAACTAGAGAATACATAATACTCATAATCCAGCAATATTAAACATAACAGATCAAATTCTTGGGAAGGAATTCCTCTTGTTTTCTTGCAGATTGGCAACACCATTTCCTCCATAATCTCCATGGCCCAGGTGCAACACGAGGTTCTGTGCTGAGCCCCCTGCACTGTTCACTTTACACTTATGACTGTGTAGCCAAGTACAGCTCCAATGCCATTTTCAAGTTTACTGGTGACAGCACTGTCACTGGCTGAATCAAAGGTGATGACGAATCAGCACGTAGGAGGGAGGCTGAAAATCTGGCTGAACGCTGCCACAAAAACAACCTCTTCCTCGACGTGCAAGACCAAGGAGCTGATTATTGACCTCAGGAGGAGGAAACCAGAGGTCCATGAGCCAGTCCTCATCGGGGTATCAGAGATGGGGAGGGTCAGCAACTTTAAATAACTCAATATTATCATTTCGGAGGACCTGCCATGGGCCCAGCACATAAGAGAATTATGAAGAAAGCACAATAGCACCACTACTTCCTTAGGGTTTTGCAAAGATTTGGATTGACATCAAAAACTTTGTCAAACTTCTATAGATGTGTAGCGGAGAGTAAATTGACTGGCTGCATCACAGCCTGGTATGGAAACACCAATGTGCTTGAAGAGAAAATTCTACAAAACGTAGTGGATAAGGCCCAGTCCATCATGGGCAAAGCCCTCCCCACCTTTGAGCACCTCCACATGGAGTGCTGTTACAGGAAAGCAGCATCATCATCAGAGACCCCCACCACCCAGGTCATGCTCTCTTCTTGCTGTTGTCATCATGAAGAAAGTGCAGGAGCCTCAGAACTCACACCACCAGGTTCAGGAACAGTTATTACCCCTCAACTATCAGAATCTTGAACCAAAGGGGATTACTTCACTCAACTTCACTCGCCCCTTTACTAAAATGTTTGCATATCCTATGGACTCATTTTCAAGACTTTTCATCTCTAGTTCTTGATATTTTTGTTTATTTATTTTTATTATTATTTCTTTTTTTTATATTTGCACAGTTTGTGGTCTTTTGCACACGGGTTGTATGCCCAGGGCCTTTCATTGATTCTATTATAGTTATTACTCTTCTATGGATTTATTGAGTATGCCTGCAAGAAAATGAATCTCAAGGTTGTACATGGTGACATATATGTACTTTGATAATAAATTTACTTTAAACTTTTGAACTCTTTAATGATTCAAGAATAGCAAACAGATGTTGTTATTATTATGGAAATGTACAACACTCTCTAGAATTCTACAATTCTGTCCATTTCTGGTCATCACACTCCAGGAGGGGTAAGACAGCATGGAGATGGTGCAGAGCTTTGCAAGCATGTTGACTGTAATAGGAGTTTAGTTATGAAGAAGATTAGCCGTACAGTTATTTTCTTCCAAGGTGAGGATGTGAGGAGATTTGTGATGTATAAAATAGAGAGGTCTGGGGTGAATATGAAGGACATTTTTCCCACAGCAGAGTGTCAGCAACTAAGGGTCATAGCGTTAAGGTAACAAATGTCAAAACAATTCAAAAACATTTTAACAACAAATTTCATGTTATTTGGTCAGTGATAACAAATCTGACTCTGATTTTGATTTTGGGAAAGAAGTGATGGGTTCTGGGTGTCTAGAACACACATCTCAAAAGAATGATTTGTCAAAAACCTTGACGCATTTAAAATATATTTGCTCCACAGTGGATACAATGGTCGAGTGTCCTCTCTGTGCTGTAACTGTCTATAATTCCATGGCCTAGAAATGAGTAAATAGTTATTTAGTTTCCAGTTAAATGCAGCAAATGATAAAATACACCGGAAATTCCTTGGTCTGACAAATATACTTCTTAATTGTTCAAGATTGATGCAAACAACTCAAAGATTCATCTTTTATTTTCAAGCAAGACTCATTAACTCTTTAGTTTCAAAACTGAGTTACTGGCACAACTCTTCAGTTTACTTTCACAGCTACCAAATCTCAGTACTATTACTGAGATTTACCAGGCCACAGTTCAATCTTGACGAGGTCTTCACTGAGTCCCTTACTCAGAGTCTTCAGTGGTCAGTCTCTGGAGCGTTTATTTGAGATTTCCTCTTCTTATGCCCATCACCTCTATGAGGGGATAGGCTGCCCTAAAGAGTTCTCTATCCCGGGCCAGTCTTTCAAGTTGTCCCCAGATGTAGCCCATCTTCAAAGATCCTTCCTCTCCCAGGGATGAGGTCTTTGGAACTTCTATTGGTGTTTCTCTATCTCTGGGTTTTTATGGGATGGAGTTGCTAGCCCCATGCCCAACCCTCCTCTTTTCACCACTGGGCTTGGGACTGCCATAGTGGAGTTACTTATTTGGGGTCTGTAACCCATCAAATTGTACTTGTTCACAGAATGTCAGGGTCCAAACATCCCATCTGCTGGTTTTGTTCTCCAGACAGCTCATAGTGTGATGTTTACAACGGGATAGTCCACAGAGCTGAAAAGCTGTCTC
Source organism: Hemitrygon akajei (assembly GCF_048418815.1). NCBI lineage: Eukaryota > Metazoa > Chordata > Chondrichthyes > Myliobatiformes > Dasyatidae > Hemitrygon > Hemitrygon akajei. The sequence goes on along the minus strand of NC_133144.1, from coordinate 37,998,568 downwards.
AGCTGTGTTCTCATTTGATAATGACCAGGTGTCGATTGCATGAACTTACTTCACCGAGCTGTTTAGTTCTGCCATTTCCAAATGCTCTTCTAAAGCAACAAAACATCCTCCCAATGCCTGCTGGGATACTTGACATAGCTCTTGGTATTCACACTCAGTTTTAATGTGGAAATAGTGAGCAATAGCTGATTAAGAAATCACAGCGAGTGCACATATTCACCGCAAAGTCCCACCCATTGCAGAAGTGAACAGCTGTCACAATTCACCCTGAAGGTGATGGTAATTTTTTTTGTGGGTAATGATGTTGTTAGTATACACAGTGTATCTTACTCAATGGCAGCAAATATATCAAAATGTCATGATTTTTGACTTGCATAGTCAATAAGCAGTACCAACACTGGAATAAAGACACTTGTGTGATTTCAAGTGTCCACCAGAATGGCATTTATATATGTTGAAGTAATAGTTATTCCTACAGAACTTTATTGCTGGCAGTTCTTGGAAGACATGGAGGTTTCTGTGAATTTATATATATATATATATATACCCCACTTCAAAGATCTTTTCATTGGTGATCTAATGCTGACACTAATCACAGGGTCTTGAGACCACATTGATCAGGTATACCTTCAGGCTGAAGTCACCCAGGACATATCTGCCAAAGCATGCAAGTACCATTGGTGTTGCCAACTAGAAAATGGCAGTGTGTACAAAATGTGTTGGTTGGCTTTCAACATATCTCAAAGGGAAGAAATCATGATAAAGGCATCCCAATTGTTCTGTAATTCATGATAAACTTCTACAAACTTCTATGTTGGCAAAATTCTATAGATGTGTGGTGGAGAGTATATTGACTGGCTGCATCACAGCCTGGTATGGAAAAACAAATGACCTTGAATGGAAAATCTTTCAAAAAGTAGTGGATACAGCCCAGTCCATCACAGGTAAAGCCCTCTCCACCAATGAGCGCATCTACATGGAGCATTTTCACAAGAAGGCAGCATCCATGCTCAGAGATCTCCACCACCAAGGGCATACTCTATTCTCACTCTGCCATCAGGAAGAAAGTACAGGAGCCTCATGACTCAGACCACCATGTTTAGGAACAGTTATTACCCCTCAACCATCAGGCTCCTGAACCAGAGGGGATAACTTCATTCAACTTCACTTGCTCCATCACTGAACCGTTCCCACAACCTATAAACTCACTTTCAAAGACTTCATCTCATGTTCTTGATATTTACTTAATATTATATTTCTTTTCTTTTTCTTTGTTTTTGTATTTGCACAATTCGTTGTCTTTTGCACACGGGTTAAATGCCTAGTTGGTGCAATCTTTCATTAATTCCTCTTTGGTTGTTGGATTTATTGGGTATGCCTGCATGAATATGAATCTCAGGGTGACATACAGTATATATACATTGATAACAAATTTACTTTGAACTTTGATATGGCGTTAATACAATTAGCATAATCTTAACACAAAATCACCACTTCACAATTAACTTCTGAATGATTTTCTGTCTTTCATTTTCTAGATGAGCTAGATAATTCTTAGACCTAGAATCATACTTCTCAGCTGCCCTTCAGAAAAGCAGGTTTAATTATAAACATTGGTACTGAGAATAGGTGGATGCAAGATGTATTGTTGCAAGCTTGAGCAGTTCTAGAACTAATCAGGCTTGCAACAATGCCATCATAAGAAAGCCTTTGTAAATTGAAGTGTTCAGTACAGGAGCTGAGATGTGATGTTGAAGTTGTATAAGGCATTGGTGAGGCCTAATTTGAAGTATTGTGTGCGGTACTGGCCACATACCTACAGGAAGGATGTCAATAAGATTGAAAGAGTTCAGAGAAAATTTACAAGGATTTTGTCTGGACTTGAGGACCAGAGTTATAGGAAAAGGTTGCTCTATTCCCTAGAGCGTCAAGAATGAGGGGAGATTGGATAGAGGTATACAAAATTACGAGGGTAAATGCAAGCAGGCTTTTCCTGATGAGGTCATGGGTTAAGGGTGAGAGGTGAAATGTTTAAAGGGAGATTGATAGATAGATAGATAGATAGATAGATACTTTATTCATCCCCATGGGGAAATTCAACTTTTTTTTCCAATGTCCCATACACTTGTTGTAGCAAAACTAATTACATACAATACTTAACTCAGTAAAAAAATATGATATGCATCTAAATCACTATCTCAAAAAGCATTAATAATAGCTTTTAAAAAGTTCTTAGGTCCTGGCGGTAGAATTGTAAAGCCTAATGGCACTGGGGAGTATTGACCTCTTCATCCTGTCTGAGGAGCATTGCATCGATAGTAACCTGTCGCTGAAACTGCTTCTCTGTCTCTGGATGGTGCTATGTAGAGGATGTTCAGAGTTATCCATAATTGACCGTAGCCTACTCAGCGCCCTTCGCTCAGCTACCGATGTTAAACCCTCCAGTACTTTGCCCACGACAGAGCCCGCCTTCCTTACCAGCTTATTAAGACGTGAGGCGTCCCTCTTCTTAATGCTTCCTCCCCAACACGCCACCACAAAGAAGAGGGCGCTCTCCACAACTGACCTATAGAACATCTTCAGCATCTCACTACAGACATTGAATGACGCCAACCTTCTTAGGAAGTACAGTCGACTCTGTGCCTTCCTGCACAAGGCATCTGTGTTGGCAGTCCAGTCTAGCTTCTCGTCTAACTGTACTCCCAGATACTTGTAGGTCTTAACCTGCTCCACACATTCTCCATTAATGATCACTGGCTCCATATGAGGCCTAGATCTCCTAAAGTCCACCACCATCTCCTTGGTCTTGGTGATATTGAGACGCAGGTAGTTTGAGTTGCACCATATCACAAAGTCCTGTATCAGTTTCCTATACTCCTCCTCCTGTCCATTCCTGACACACCCCACTATGGCCGTGTCATCAGCGAACTTCTGCACATGGCAGGACTCCGAGTTATATTGGAAGTCTGATGTGTACAGGGTGAACAGGACCGGAGAGAGTACGGTTCCCTGCGGCGCCCCTGTGCTGCTGACCACCGTGTCAGACCTACAGTCTCCCAACTGCACATACTGAGGTCTATCTGTCAAGTAGTCCACTATCCAATCCACCATGTGAGAGTCTACTCCCATCTCCGTTAGTTTGTGCCTTAAGATCTTGGGCTGGATGGTGTTAAAGGCACTAGAGAAGTCAAGGATTAAAACAACAACACACACAAAATGCTGGTAGAACACAGCAGGCCAGGCAGCATCTATAGGGAGAAGCGCTGTTGACGTTTCGGGCCAAGACCCTTCGTCAGGACTAACCGAAAGGAAAGATAGTAAGAGATTTGAAAGTAGTGGGGGGAGGGGGAAATGCAAAAAAATGAGGGGGAATTACTTCACTCAGAGGGTGGTGAGAGTGTGGAACAAGCCACCAGTGGAAGTGGTGAACGTGGGTTCGATTTCAGCATTTAAGGGAAATTTGGATAGGTACATGGATGGAAAGGGTCTGGTGGGGTGCATGTCAATGGAACTAGGTGGAATAATAGTTTAGCACAGACTAGATGGGCTGAAGGGCCTGTTTCTGTCCCATAGTGCTCCACAACTCTATGAAATAGATTTGATGTTTTTCAAGCTTGCTTGATTTTATCCTGTTTGTTATGATCTCAACTTAGTAATGGCCTTCAGGTCAAAATTGCCACAATGTGGTTGGCTCTGATTTGCTACTCTATATAGTTTCAAATTGCTGCTACGAAAGTTTGTTACCACATGAACTGCCACATCTTTTTCTACCGTCAGCAAACAAACTCAGAGCTGGTGTCTGTTTGAACTTGTGTATGGTTGAACTGCATGCCAGCTCTATCTGTCAAAGCTCCCACATGAAATCTGTATCACCAGGAAACAAAATGTACCCATTTACATTTGATTCTCACCAACTTCAAGTACTGTTGTATGCTGCAAGTTGCTCTGATTGCTCAGACCCAACCCAATTCCTTTCCTTGAGCGCATATCCAAAAGATAACTGGTGGGTGGAAGTTGGACTGAAAATTGGCTTGGTCACAAGAGAGATTGTAATGGAGGGGTGTTTCTCTTAGTGGAGGTGCGTGACCTCTGTTGTTTGAGACATCTAGGTGTTCCAATTCATAAGTTTGAAGAAGGAATAAAAATCAGCAAAGTTGTGGATAGTGTGGAAGGTTGTCAAATGCCACAATAGGGATATAGAACATTTGGAAATTTGGGCAGACAAGTGGCAGATGCAATTTAATCCTTACAAATGTGAGGCGTTGCATTTTGGGAGGTCAAGTCTGAGGGAGGATTACAGAATAAAGTGAATGATATACAGACAGAACTTTGGTTCAAGTATGTAGTTCTCTGGAAGTGGTGCCACAAGTGGGGTAGGGTAGTACGAGGGGTGACTGATAAGTTTGTGGCCCAAGATAGATAGAGTCAATTTTAGAAAACCTAGCACATTTATTTTTCAACATAGGTCCCCTCCTATATTTACACACTTAGTCCAGCAGTCGTGGAGCATATCGATCTTGGACCTCCAGAAAATGTCCACAGATAGGTGATTGATAAGTTCGTGGCCTAAGGTAGAAGGAGATGAGTTATACAGCTCTCGTTACATGCACATGTAGGGGAACTCTTTGAATGATTATGCAGAAAGGTTGAAGTTAATAACATCTCCTTCTATCTTAGGCCACGAACTTACCAATCACCCGGTGAGTTATTAATTTCAAACTTTCTGCATAATCACTCAGAGTTGACCTGCATGTGCATGTAACGAGAGCTGTATAACTCATCTCCTTCTACCTTAGGCCACGAACTTATCAATCATCCCGGCTGAGGACACTTTCTGGAGGTCCAAGATCTGTATGCTCCACGACTGCTGGACTAAGTGTGTAAATGTAGGAGGGGACTATGTTGAAAAATGTGCTAGGTTTTCTAAAATTGACTCCTTCTACCTTAGGCCACAAACTCATAAATCACCCCTCGTAAAATGTCAAATTGCATGCTTGCCTTCATCAATTAGGGCATTTGAGTAAAAAAATCTGAAAGTCAAGTTGTAGATGATTTTATTTGGAGTATTGTCTGCAGTTCTGGTCACCGCGCTCCAGGAGAGATGTGGAGGTTTTGGAATGGGTGCAGAAGAGGTTCATCAGGATGTTGTTTTTACTGGAGTATATCAGCTAAACCAATTGGATTGTTTTCCCTTTAGAGTTGAAGGCCAACATAAATATATAAAATTATGAGAGGCATGTAAAAGGGAGAGAGAGAGAGAGAGAGAGAGATTTCTCTTCCCCAAGGAGCAAAAGGCAAATGGCAAAGGATTGAAGTGAAAAAGAGGAAGTTTAAAGGAGATGTGTGAGGTGAGATAATTACACAGGTGCCTCGGGCATATTGTCAGGGGAAGAGATAGAAGTAGAATTGACAGAGAAGTTTACGAGCCAGTTAGATAGCTACATTCATAGGCAGGGAACAGAGGGATACAGACCATATGCTGGAAGATGGGATCAGTTTAGAATGGTATCATACTTGCTGCAGAACTGGCAGGCCAAAGGGCCTGTTCTTGCATAGCACTGTTCAGTGTTCGATATAATATCAATAAGCAATAAACTAGAATCTGTGAAAGGGCAAGATTTTTTGTACAATGCAATAATACTAGATGGACTGAGAATACAAAAGAGTTCTTGACCTTTCAAGAAAATAATAAATAGGGAACAGAAACTTAAAAGAATTGGTTGGAGGATTCCAGAGTAGATGAGGGGAAAAATCAATCTGGGCCTTGGGGTAGGAATACAATAGGAAAGGCCTTTTCTCCACTAACTCAGTAATTGAGGACCAGCAGAATAAGTCAGTTAGAGTTGCAGGTCAAGAGAATGGAGGTGTTAATAAGGCAAATCAGGCTTGGAGTTGGGGGCAAGGGTGGTTAATTGGAAAATGGGACAACAGGGAATGGAATTTTGGAGGATGAATTATTAACGGAAGGGAGCCTCAAGAATCAGGTTCAAAGTTTAAATTGAATTTATTATCAAAGTGTATATATGTTACCAGATGCTACCTTGAGATTCATTTTCTTGCAGGCATTTACAGGAAAAAAGAAATACATTAACATTTTATGCAAAAATATATGTTTGTACATAAACAGACAAAGACTGCCAAAGTACAAAAGAAAACAAATTGTACAAATAAAAAAATGAGAACATGAGTTGTAAAGAGTCCCTGAAAGTGAGTATGTAGGTCGTAGAATTAATTCGGAGTAGGGCGAATGAAGTTATCCACATTGGTTCAGGAGCCTGATGGTTTAGGGGTATAACTATACTGGAACCCGATGGTGTGGGACCTAAGGCTTCTGTACCTCCTGTCCAATGGTAGTAGTGTCAGTTGCGTGATTGTACTGGGACCTGAGGGGGCGCAGGGTGCTGCATAAATGTACAAGCAGGTCCTAAGCCCATTGGCAGTGAGGACTGAATACTACTTCAAGACAATGAATGTGTCGGGCCCAGTGGGAGAGCATGGGTATCTCCTGAAGTGATGCCAACACAGGCCAACTCACAAGTAAAGTCCGGCATGGTGTGAGTACCCACGTCACTGATGGGACAAAACTGCACAAATGAATTTTGTGCGAGTGACATTAAAACCTGTATCCTGCTGTTTTGACACAAGCCTGAATGTGTGCTGCTGTCCATCGTACTAGACATCGTAGTCACAGCGAGCCCAGGTGGAATTTACAGAACTGAGCAAATAAACCGTGAACATGGCACAAAAACCCTGTCTAATCCAAGGTTCATGAAATTGATTGAGTGGTGACTATTGCTTAGTTTATTTATAAATCTTCTTGGTTTATTTCTGAATAGTGGCAAAGAATCTTAATATTAACTCAGAAGGCCTGGTTTAGAACCTCCAGTGAATGAAAGCTCTGATTGTGGAGTACTCCCTCTGTAGAAGCACCAGCCAAGACCTCATGTTCAAATGATATGGCAAATAAACCCTTGAATGTGCGGCTCAGAAAATCCACTGAGTCACAATTGTCTGTGACTTTACAATCACATTGTATGAATGCCACCAGTAGTTGTTCCAAGGAAAGCCAGAGTTCGCTATCTTAGAGCAGCTACACACTTAAAGGTGAGAACGTAGTGGATTAGGAGTAAGCAGTGAACCAAGTATTGTTAATCTTATAAGGAAAGGATGAAGATAACAGATGGCGAGGTGCAGTACAACAAGGCCACAGCACGGAATCGAGCAGCCAGCTAGCTTTGTAGCGTCAGTGCTGAATTTATTTCTTGCAATTTGGAAAGCTGAACATGACACAGAACTACAAATAGTACAGTACATTTTCAATGCTCTGAGTGCATACAATAAAACCCAAGCCATTAAAACAAAAGGAAAAATGAATTCAATTTTATTCTCCCGACTTCCTAATTTGGAAGGCACATCCAGATTTCAGTGCAATCATAAGTGATTTACCTGAGATTTAGGGCATTTGACTTTTCCCAGAAGTGTGGAGTCGAGTGTCAGAGACTGCTGACTGTTGGTGTAAGTTGTTTGGTAGCCTTTATATGAGTTATTATAATTTGGAAGGCGTTGTCTGAAGGGGAGGTGGAAGTAGATTTAATTGAGCTACTGGTGAAGATGGGTGCAGATTATTGCTTAGCTCATGCAAAATGCTGGCACAGGTACAATGGGCTAACAGAGCCTCCTTTGTATCATTGTGTGGTAACAGGGATGGGGAACTCAAACATGACTGCTATTATCATTATCAAAAACACATATGATTAAAAAATACGCCCCACCTTGAGAGAGTCTGCACAGCAGAGCATCTGTATTAGGAGGGGATGAATTGGGCTGGCAACTTCTTTAGCAGCAAGGCAGTGATGCGCTTCAATGGGAAACTTCTGCTCCTTCATAAATTTCCTCCTTCCACAATACAGTTGAACCCCTTTGATGGTTTCTTTAAGTGCTGATTAACTGGAGGCCAGAACAAATCTGAGAGACATTTCACTTCCATTCTAACTCTCTAACGATGGCAGCCTCAGAGGAAGGAGCTGGTCAACTGCAAGTGTACTTGACTGTTTAAAATACCCTGAGAAATTACTTCCTTTAGCAGTCATGGCTACCATCCTCTCACTCAAGGCAACAAAATGAAGCAGTTTTCAGAGAAATTGGGCTCAATTATCTACCTGCCCTGCCACCCTCAACAACTTCACCAACACCTGCACCACCAGCCTGATTGGGCCCCTCCAATAGCAATGGCACCTACTACTGCAGTCTTGAAGACAACCATGAAAGAAGCTTGTTACAAAAGGCCAGAACCTTTGGGGAAACTGGAAAAAAAAGATAGTAGTTACCATCTTTCGATTGACCCAATCCAGTGGTAGAGCAACCTCAAAGTCAAATGGCACTTCTTCTAGGAACCTTCTAAAGAAGATGAATGAAACTGATGTACGAGGGCTAGGAGTTCCCCAACACTTTTCTATATCTTTCTTGGATTGTGGAGTATGGATGGAGGGGGGAGGGGTGCAGTGTTGGGCAAAGGGTACGTAAATAAAGTGCAGCAAAATACTTAAACGAACTATTTTTACTTAATTACTTTACATTTAGTAGCTGAGTATAATTGAGACACATTATAGAGGAATGTTGAGATGACATGTCGCACAGCCTTGCGCTGTGTAAAAGTGGGAGTTTGAAGGAAATCAGTCAATTCCAAAGACAAAAACAAACAAACATTTTGATAGAGACAATCAAGACTGACAATACATAATCTAAATCACAGGGAGAATCTGATGGTTCCAACCGCCCATTATTGCTCAGCCCCTCTGTACGCTCTGCTTCTACTTGGTGAACGTAGCCAGGTCTGTACCTCTGGGTTCTGACAGAATTGCAATTTTCTCATCATCCGGCCTGCCGATCAATACGAGGAGAACCGCAGAGGTAATGTGGTAAAATTCAAAGGTAAACAGCAGGATAAAAACATAGAAGTTTGTGGCCAAGATCCATTCACAAATGGCTCCGATGTGTTGCTTTGAGAGATCTGGATGGACAAAAAATGCCAAATCTGGAGCAGCGTTAAGGATAATACACAGTAAAGACTAATTCACAGTGACTTAGCATAACAGAGCATAGAAACAAGCCCTTCGTTATCCACTTGAATCATACACACTGGTGTGCTTTCTCCCTGCCCCTCCCACAAACGTGTACAAATCTTCCCCCACCCATTTCCATCTCTTTTTGGATGATCAGTCCAGCTCTGTATGCATCTATATCATTAGAAGAATTGGAAAGTTTATCTGAAGGCTGCCGCCAAATCAGATCATGAATCTGATGCACAGACAGTTTGCTTTTAAAATTAGTTCATAATTTTTACATTGAACCAGAGTGTCTGGCCCAACCCCTTACCCAAAGGACATATTATATACGAGAGAAAGAATCAGGATTAACGCAGTAAACACTAATGCCCGCTCTTGTCACTCAAAAAGATCCGGATCGATCATGTGACCTGTTCACTTTCCCATCTGATTCCATATCCTCTGCTCTACCAGCCTCCAGAATTCAGTCAAACTCAGCCTTGAATTCAGTCTACCTGAAGGGATGTGGAGAGATTCAGAGAAGTTCAAAGACCTACATAAAGACAGTTCTCCTCACCCTAGATCAATTCTTATCCTGAATCTTAGCCCTCCAGTTTAGATTCTCCAGTGGAAATCACCCTTGGAATCTACCCCGTTGATCTTCCGAGATTCTTGTTTTTCTTCATGCAATTACCTCCCATTTGTACAGACCATTTGTTCTCAATCTCTCTTTACTGGTCTATCCCCTCATTCCAGTAATTAAGTTAGTGAATCTACACTGCAAGGAAAGTGGAACGTCGTCTTAGATACAGAGACCAAATGAAGTCACCCCATAGCTCTGTGCAGCTTTGGTTTGAGCTCCTTACTTGTGTATTGGGTCTTCATGCAATAATGCCAAGGTACAAGATGTTTACTGTACTTGCTTGTTTACTTTCTCTCTCTCATGAATCGGAATTGACATACGCTGGTGGTTCCTATAGCTCCCCAATCATCTTCCTGACAATATAATAAATATGTTATTTATTCCATCATTATATAACCGTATTATCATTTTTTTTTGTGTGCCATACTCTGCCAGAGCCTCGGTGACCACTTTTTTCAAAGTGGTCGTCTTGAGGGAAAGATTCTGTGAGTGGTCCCCCAAGTCCTTCTCACAGCACAGTGTTCTTTTTTACGAGGCTGAGTTGCAAGCTCAGCACTCAACCTGGCACGGATGGAAAGCGTGTCCGGGAGCAGCCCGACTGGGTTCGAATTCGGGAACCTTCGCTCCGGAGTCCGGCGCTGATGTCACTGCGCCACCAGCCAGCCGTATTATCATTAGCCTTATTATTTAAGAAAAAGATGATCAGATTTTTAAATTTTTCATTACTATGTACATTCATTGATTATTTTGGAATACAGTGGATTCCATTTAATTGGGACAAATCATGACCAGTGCATTTTGGTCCAATTAAGCAACTGCCCCAATTAGTCAAAGTTTCATGAAAATAGATAAAAAGGTATAACAAAGACAAACTGCCATTTAACTTAGAAATGTATGTATTTAAATAAAATACGGAATAAATTAGAACACTACCAATACTTATACAATACTATAAAACTATGTATTACTTCCTAATAGTTATCGACGGAGGAATTCATCTGCCATGTTCTTTTGATTGGCTATGAGTTAACAAAATCGGCGCAGACATCTAAATAGACTGCCTTCGTACAATGCTTTAGGCGACTGCATCCTCCAAGTCTTCATTTTAATTGGAACATTCAAGATGATTATCAATTGCATTGTAATTCCTAACCAGATGAAGAAGTGAAATAATTTCATTTTCACTTCCAGTTGTTTGGGGCATCTCCAAGCCTGAATGCTTGAAACCGCGGTGAACAAAACAGTTCTCAATTATCTTACTGCTCATTTCTCACCAACATTCAGTGACAAAAATTACTGCTTTTTGCACACATGCTATTTAAAAATTGATCTCTCTAAGCATGGTCTAGTGTCTAATGGCCACGCAAGTGCGCACGGCTGATGCTAGTTAGAAACTGTTTAGCAACAGTCTCGTGCCCCAATTAACCAGCCTAGTGTCCTAAATAAACAAAGGAAATCTCTTCTATTTTCTTGATTTGTTTTTTTTCTTTAAGAGTTGTCCCAAATAAACGGCTGGCCCAATTAACAGAACTCACTGTATTCCTTTGAATGTTTTCACAATTCATCCATTGGCAAATCATTAATTTAATTTCTTATCTAACCTATGCAAATCTTGCATAATTAGTTTCACTTAATGGGAAGACTGCCTTTTCTGCCTGGACTGTATGTATCCCTTTCAAACTGGATATATTTCATTTCAATTACCCTTACTATGGGATTAATGATTAATCTTGTCTTTTTACAGAAAATGTCTAAAATGGTCCCATGCCACCTTGCTTCAGAAAATTGCATTCTATATATTTTCTATATATATTCTATACATTGGAATGTACATTCCAAATATATTCTATGAATCCATCCTTTAACTGCTTTTGCCAGTTTAATCAGCCTTCATAAAGATGAAAATCCCCCATATTTATTGTATTATTTTTGGCAACATCTCTTTTTATTTCCTAATTAATTTTATTTCCAATCATGGCGATAAACTAAATCTGTCTATTTTTATTGTATTTTAATTGCCACTTATGTTGACACTATTTCTTGTTCTTTTGTACCACCATCAAACATGACAACAGCTCATCCTATTTTTAAAAAATCAGTTGCAATGCCCAAGCAGCCTTCTATCTCCTATAACTTGCAAGTTTACTATTCAACCTTCTTTCTATCACGAGTGTTGAGCCAAAGCCACGTATCATTCCATGTTACACACACAAAATGCTGGAGGAACTCAGCAGGCCAGGCTGTGGAAATAAGTACAGTCAGAGTTTCAGGCTGAAACCCTTTGGCAAGACTGGAGAAAAAAAGCTGAGGAGTAGAGTTAAAAGGAGGGGGCAGGGGTGGGAGAAGCACAAGGTGATAGGTGAAACCAGGAGGGGGAGGGGTGAAGTAAAGAGATGGTGAAGGTGGGGTGCTATTACCAGAAATTTGAAAAATCAATGCTTGTGCCATCAGGTTGGAGACTAGCCAAACGGAATATAAGGGATTATATTATATACTCCAATCTGAGTGTGGCCTCATCACAGCAGTAGAGGAGGCCATGGATAGACATGTCAGAATGGAAATGGGAAGTGGAGTTAAACTGGATGGCCACTGGGAGATTCCGTTTTTTCTTGCAGACGGAAAATAGGTGCTCAGTAAAGTGCTCTCCCAATCTACGTCAGGTCTCACTGATATTCAGGAGGCCACACCAGGATCACCAGACACAGTATACGACCTCAACAGACTCACAGGTGAAGTGTCGCCTCACTTGGAAGGACTGTTTAGGGCCCTGAATGGTAGTGAGGGAGGAGGTGTAGGGGCAGGTGTAGCATTTGTTCCACTTGCATGGATAAGTGCCAGGAGGGAAATCAGTGAGGAGGGACGAATGGACAAGGGAGTCACGTAGGGCTGATCCCTGCGGAAAGCAGAAAGTGGGGTGGGGGGAGGTGCTTGGTGGTGGGATCCCATTGGAGATGGAGGAAGTTGTGGAGAGTTATGTGCTGAACAGAGAGGTGGGTGGGGTGGTAGGTGAAGACGAGGAATTCTATCCTTGGTAAGGTGGCAGGAGATGGGGTAAGAGCAGATGTGTGTGAAATGGAAAATGCAGTTGAGGGCAGCATTGATGGTGGAACCTTCCTTGTATCGTGTTTCCCTCTGAGCCTCTAATTCATCCATTTTATTATGAACACTTTACATATTTGAATACAATGTCTTTATCTTTAATGCTGTATGACTTGCTAGAGGTGGTAGTATCTCCATGTTGCCCTCTTCCCTTTGTTCAGGAGGGGAGTAAATTTTTATAACAAATAAAGGAACTAAGTATACGTTAGCCAAATTTGCTGATGAGTCAAAAATATACAGGAAAGCAAGTAGTGAGGAGACTGCAAATTGATATGGGCAGTTAAGCAAATGGGCAATATATGTTGGCCAACTGAGTATAATGCATGGAAATAAGAGGTTATCCAGTATAATAAGACCAGGAAAACAGAATTTTGCTTAAATAGAGAGATTTGTACAAAAGAATATAGGTGACTAAGAAGCTAAGAAGCTAATATGCAGCCACAGGTAGGAATTAGAAAAGCAAATGGAGGATAGCCTTTAATGTATGGGGGGAGGGGGTAGTATAACATAAATATAGGGAAGTCTTACTTGAATTGTACAAGGTGAAGGTAAAATCACACTTGCAGGACTGCAAACAGTTTTGTAAACAATTCTTATTTATGTTTGTGTTAGAGGGAATTCAGAGAAAATTTACTAAGAGGAAAGGTTTGTTAATTGGGAAATGGATGAGGAGATTGGGATTCAGAAGAATATCACATGACCTTATTGAAACATTTATATACTGAATTTACATAGAGTAGATGCTGAAAGTGGTTCAGATTGTGCTGGTCTGGGCTGCTTCATTTTCTGAGGAGGTGAAATGGAATTGAACATGGTGAAATCACCAGTCAAACTCTTTGAATGTGTTAACACTACTCTCACGTTCCACAGGAAATACAGTTTCAAACGGTTCCTGCTGTACACATCAAAGCCTCCGTGCCTTTACTACATTTACTGATTCTGGCTCAAGAATCACCTGGTAAATTAGCTTGTCCAGTAGCTGGATGGAGCCCACACTGTGAAACTCTGAGGCTAATGGACTTGGGAGACCCACACACGTACATTCACTTTCCAGCGCGAGACACCAGACGGTGAGCAAATGCCCAGAATCAGTTTATTTGGCTTTCCACCCCTGCACTGTGACACCAACTAATGCAGCAAATGGCATAGACAGACTATTACATGAGCTTGGAGAATTCTTTTCCAAGCAAGAAGCTTTTGTGCATTATGGAAAAGGGCAAGCAGGTAAATATTGACTATTTAAATAAAGCCAGCAAAACCACAATGGGCTGAATGGCCCACTTTTATTTTGTAAGGCCCCATAATTTTGGAAATAAATGTCCTGCTCATTCATCTTCCTCTTTCTTTCAGTTTAACCAAAGCCAGGAACAGGGCTGATAGCCACTCATCATCAAGAAAGGATACAACTGATAGAAAAGATCACTTGTAGGCAGCTCAGCACACCACGTATTGGCACCAGGAAGCACTCTTTTCCTGTTATACATAGCCTGAATGTTAAGGTAGTCTGTAATACGCAATAAATACAACCGCTGACAAAACACAGTGAGGCTCCGAAGTAGTGCAGTACCATGAGGACTGATGGCTGTAAAGAAAGCAAAGCATTATCGCTCTTTGACTTTAACACAATGGGTTAAATTACATTCACATTAATTCACAAACACAGTAAACTGAAGCATCACACACAAAATGCTGGAGGAGCTCAGCAGGCCAGGCCGCTGAAATGAACTGGCTATGGAAATGAACTGATAGTCGACATTTCCGACCGAGACCCTTCTTCAGGACTGAGAAGGAAGGGGGAAGATGCCAGAATAAAAAAGGTGGGGGAGGGGAAGGAGGATAGCCAGAAGGTGATAAGTGAAGCCAGATCAGTGGAAAAGTTAATGGGCTGGAGAGGAAGGAATCTGGTAGGAGAGGAGAGTGGCCCATAGGAGAAAGGGAAGGAGGAGGGGCCCAGGTGGAGCATATAGGCAGGTGAGAAGAGGCCAGAGTGAGAATAGAAGAAGAGGGGAAGGGGAAGGAATTTATTTTTGAATTGAAGTTGAATTAAACTGAAGTTATAACCTTAAGAAATTCCAGCTGGCTTCAATTCTAGCTTCAATCATAATGAGCAAATGAAAGAAAACTGTTTGTCAAATAATAGTCTTTTCTACCAGCTGTATTCCTGCCGTTCCCACTTCTAATCACTCCCAACATTCAACTTGCAGGATTTTCAGTGATGTTGTTTCATTTTTATTATTCAGCATTTTCATTGGAATTTCCGTTTGCCCCAGCTCCCATCATCAGGAAGCTTATTCCTTCCAGTTCCCACATTTTGAGACATTGCATCTCTTTCCTGTCTGCATTTCCCAAACTCATTCTTCCATCAGAGCTAATACCTTTAATTTTTCATCCTCTGTCCATCTCCTTAATATAATTCCTTGTGTTGATTTTCTATTCTGCAGTATGGATGTCATCCTAATATGCTGCCCCATTCTTGAGGTATTTATTAGTCCAACCAGGTTACTTATGACAAATTTTACTATAAAGTTCATTTTATCATTTTAAGGTGATCATAGTATTTACCAAATGGGAAGCAAAGTTAAAATAAAAGAAACATTGAGGATAATTTAAAATAGGAATGGTTATATTTATTTTGACAAAATAAAAATGGCTATACAAAAATATAAAATGGCCATATTGCATTGGCCACCAATGGAATTGAGGGGTGCACATTAAATAGACATTTTAAAAAATTGCCCAATACTCAAATAACTACCGGTGACTTACAAATTAACTTCAGGAAAAGCACCAACTTCAGCTCATTGAGTATTATATTTCTGAATATTTCTGATATTCACAATTTTTTTATATTTACATACTAGTTTAAAATGGCAAATTGTACATCTATCTAATCATTTGTTTATTGTCCAGTGGGTTAGAAACCAGCCTTTTATAAACCAATTTGAAATGGTTTGTGCAGCCTCGGTCCAAATCACTGATGATGGGTGGGGGGGGGAGCACTTTTGATGTTAGTTTGACCATTTTGCTCAGAGATGTCCAAGTCACTTTTGAATCCACATCCCAGTTTTAGATCCACATCTAACTACATATGTTCATTATTTACATTTTATTAATCAGGAAAACACTTAACTGTAGGCAGTCAGCAACTAACATATCAGTCATCAATTACACCCCAAAATAAAGTAAATCTGTCACATCTTATTCACAATGACTTACGTTACAGTTTCCAGCAATGAAGCCTCCCACGGAACCGAAGAAGCCAACAATCATAGCAACCTTACTTAATGCAGCATCATCCACTTTTCGGTCCACTACCTGAGCGTGTCGAAAAATACACACTATGGCGACTGGAAGAATCAGACCAGGGACATGTTATTAAAAGGGTTACTTTGCCTAATTCTAAGTAATTTGTCAGCCATTTGTTCTCTTAGAGACACATTCTCTCCCTTTTTTGGGAACAATTGAAACCATAAAGATTTAGAAACATAGAAACATAGAAAATAGGTGCAGGAGTAGGCCATTCAGCCCTTCGAGCCTGCACTGCCATTCAGTATGATCATGGCTGATCATCCAACTCAGAACCCTGTACCTGCTTTCTCTCCATACCCCCGATCCCTTTAGCCACAAGGGCCATATCTAACTTCCTCTTAAATATAGCCAATGAACCGGCCACAACTGTTTCCTGTGGCAGAGAATTCCACAGATTCACCACTCTCTGTGTGAAGAAGTTTTTCCTCATCTCGGTCCTAAAAGGCTTCCCCTTTATCCTTAAACTGTGACCCCTCGTTCTGGACTTCCCCAACATCGGAAACAATCTTCCTGCATCTAGCCTGTCCAATCCCTTTAGAATTTTATACGTTTCAATAAGATACCCCCTCAAATCTTCTAAATTCCAGTGAGTATAAGCCTAGTCGATATTAATCCCATCCTGTCTAAACTGACCTTTGCTTGTGAAATTTAAATTAATTCTATGAACTTCTGTCTCCATCTCATTCAAGCGTTTATGGTTTATTTCCTTATAGGGGATAGTTGATTCTCCTTCAGATACAATAGGCATTCCTATTTACCTTACCCTGGGCCAGGCAAAATTGCAGTCGGTGGGATGAGTTGTAATATAAAAGGGGGACAAAATTGAAAAGGGAGATGGATACAGGACTGAAGGTGTTATATTTGAATGTACGCAGTATACAGAATAAGGTAGATGATTTTGTATCGCATTTAGATGTCACAGGCATCACTGTGTCGTGGCTGAACAAAGATGATAGTTGTGAGGTTAACATCCAAGGATACAAGGACAGGCAGGTAGGCAGATGGGGTGGGGTGGCTCTGTCGGTAATAAATGAAATCAAATCATTAGAAAGAAGTGAAATAGGATCGGAAGATGTAGAATCCTTGTGGGTAGAGTTCAGAAACTGCAAGGGTAAAAAGACCCTGATGGGAGTTACACACAGTCCTCTGAACAGTAGCCATGATTTGGGCTACAAATTCCAATGGGAGATAGAAAAGGCATGTCAATAGTCATGGGGGATTTCAGTATCAGGTAGATTGGGAAAATCAGGTTGGTGCTGGATCCTGAGAGAGAGTATTTGTAGAATGCCTATGAGATGGCTTTTTAGAGAAGCTCATGGTTGAGCCCCCTAGACAATCAGCCATTCTGGATTGGGTGTTGTGTCATGAAATGGATTTGATTTGGGAGCTTAAGGTAAAGCAATGTTTAGGAGGCAGTGACCATAAAATAATAGAATTCACCCAGCAATTTGAGAGGGCGAAGTTATAGTCAGATGTATCAGCATTACAGTGGAGTAAAGGGAATTACAGATCTATGAACGAAGAGAATCTGGTCAAAGTAAGGGGACACTAGCAGGGATGACAACAGAACATCAATGGCTGGAGTTTGTGCGAGCAATTCGTAAACCGCAGGATAGATACATCCCAAAGAAGAAGTATTCTAAAGGCAGGATAACACCACCATGGCTGACAAGGGAAGTCAAAACCAACATAAGAGCAAAAAAGAGGACATATAATAGAGCAAAAATTCGAGGGAAGTTAGAGGATTGGGAAACTTTTAAAAACCAACAGAACGTAACTAAAAAGTGACAAGGTCCTGCACATAAGGTGCAGATGATATGAAGATGGGTGGGGGGGGGGGTTAAATAGTGTTCGGGAAGCAGGGAGGCTGCAGAAGGACTTAGACCGATTAGGAGAATGGACAAAGAAGCAGGTGGAATAGAGTGTTGGGAAGTGTATGGCCATGCACTTTAGCACAAGAAATAAAGACACAGACTACTTTCTAAACAGGAAGAAAATTCAAAACTCTGAGGTGTAAAGGGACTTGGGAGTCCCCATGCAGGATTTCCTAAAAGTTAATCAGCAGGTTGAGTTAGTGGAGAGGAAACTAAACGTAATAAATGTGAAGTGGTTCATTTTGGTAGGTCAAATATGATGGCAGAATATAGTATTAATGGTAAGACTCCTAGCAGTGTGGAGGATCAGAGGGATCTTAGGGTCTGAGTCCATCGGACGCTCAAAGCAGCATGCAGGTTGACTCCGTGGTTAAGAAGGCACACGGTGTATTGGCCTTCATCATTTATGGAATTGAATTTAGGAGTCAAGAGGTAATGTTGCAGCTATATAGGACCCTGGTCAGACCCCACTTGGAGTACTGTGCTCAGTTCTGGTTGTCTCACTACAGGAACGATGTAGAAGCCATAGAAAGGGTGCAGAGGAGATTTGCAAGGATGTTGCCTGGATTGGGGAGCATGCCTTATGAAAACAGGTTGAGTGAATTCAGCCTTTTTTCCTTGGAGCGACGGAGGATGAGAAGTGACCTGATAGAGGTGTATAAGATGATGAGAGGCATTAATCCTGTGGATAGTCAGAGGCTTTATCCCAGGGCTGAAATGGCTGCCACAAGAGGGCACAGGTTTAAGGTGCTGGGGAGTAGGTACAGAGGAGATGTCAGGAGTAGGTTTTTTTGCGCAGAGAGTGGTGAGTGTGTGGAATTTGCTGCTGGCAACAGTAGTGGAGGTGGATACAATATGGTCATTTAGGAGACTTTTGGATAGGTACATGGAGCTTAGAAAAATCGAGGGCTATGGGTAACCGTAGTAATTTCTAAGGTAGGGACATGTTAGGCACAACTTTATGGGCCGAAGGGCCTGTTTTGTGCTGTAGGTTTTCTATGTTTTGATGTTATGTTAGTATTTATTTTGAGAAGACTAGAATATAAGAGCAAATGTGTAATGCTTAGGCTTTATAATGCACTGGAGCAGCCTCAGTTGTGAGGAGTTTTGGCCCTTTATTTAAGAAAGTATGTGCAGTAACTTGAGTTAAGGGATACTCCTTCTGTTCAAAGCTGACCAAACGTGTTTCGGAGGCTTATACTTTACATTAGAAATGTATCTTCATCTGAAAACCCAATGTCAGGAATTGCAGATCACCTTTTGCACTGAGCCAATCCCAGCTTGTCTTTTAAAGATTAGCTTCATTAACATTAAAGATTAATTTTATTTCTCATGTATATCGAAACATTGAAACATGCAGTGAAATGTATTGTTTGCATTATCAACCAACACGGTCTGAGGACGTGCTGGGGGCATACACAAGTGTCACCACACCTCTGGCACTAACATAGCATGCCCACAACTTATTAGCCCTAACCTGTACATCTTTGGAATGCGGGAGGAAACCGGAGCACCCAGAGGAATAGCATGCGGTCATGGGGAGAACGTACAAAGTCCTTACAGACAGCAGTGGGAAATGAACCCCATTGCTGGTGCTTAAAGCATTACACCAACCACTATGCTACCAAACTACCTATAACATTTAATAAATTTGATTAACAAATGTAACAAAGTGGCACCATTACTCCATCGGTTGACAGATTTATCACCCGCAGGAGTGAGCGAGAAAAACTATTTCATATCGATTGTGATCACTTTTTAACATATTTTGTGCTGCAAGGCAAAATCTACTTAGAAATGGACTGAGACAATCCCGAGGGTCCTTACACTGCTAAAGGGAGCAAACCTTCATATTGCCAACGTGGGTTGAATCAGCTCTAGAAGGTATTGCATTAATCCCTCTTGTACATACTTCAATCAGCAGAAATGGATTATAACGAAGCATGGATTTCTCCAAGTTATTGTTATCTGGGGGGATTTTTCCAGCTTGGTATGAGGTAGAGAGATGATTAAAACCTGGAATTATCTATCATAACTCAATGTGTCAGAGCATAGCCTGCTTGTGCTGTCACTTTTGTTTTACCTTTTCAACTCACTCTGACACATGTCTCAACAGTACCGCCACTATGATCACTCGGTGCTTCCAGCACTCAAATTCATTACTTCATCAAGGCAGGTTCTGACTAAAATAGTGTTCTAGAGAAATCCACTCATTTAAAAATAGAACATTATTTGTGCAATATTGCCGCTGCACGATACTCACATAAAACAGACACTGCGTTGAGCACTGCACTGTAGAGGGAGTTTTCAGGGAGGTTCATGCCACTGGTGCTGAAATCAAAAGCAAATATGAGTTTGGAAACAATACAACCTATTCAGCAGCAAGGAAGGAGAACATGAATCACAGTATGGCTCTGGATACAATCACTGACTCAGAGTCATGTTTAATATCACTGGCACACGTCGGGAAATTTGTTGTTTTGCGGCAGCAGTACATTGCAATGCATAATAAAATTATAAATCACAATACGAAATTTATTTTAAAAATAAATTAAATAAGTAGTGCGAAAAGAGAGGGAAAGACAGTGAGGTAGTGTACATGGGTTCATTGTCCATTCAGTAATCTGATGGCTGAGGGGAAAAAGCTGTCCCTGAAATGTTGAGAGTGTGTTTTCGGGCTCCTGTACTTACTCCCTGATGGTAGCAATGAGAAAAGGTTATGCCCTAAGTGATGGGAGTCCTTTAATGATTGGATGCTGCCATTTTGGGGCATCGCCTTTGAAGGTGTCCTTGACGCTGGGGAGGCTAGTGCCCACTGTGAACCTGGCTGAGTTTACAACTGTCAGCATCTTTTTCCGATCCTGTGCGGTGGCCCCTCCATACCAGACAATGGTGCAGTCAGTTAGAATGCTCTCCACGGTACATCTGTAGAAATTTGCGAGTGTCTTTAGTGACATGCTAAGTCTCCTCAAACTCCTAATTAAGTATAGCTGCTGTCGTGCCTTCTTTGTAATTGCATCAATATGTTTGGCCCAGGATAGAGTCTCAGAGATTTCATGCCCAGGAACTTGAATCTGCTCATCCTTTCCACTGCTGATCCCTCAATGAGGACTGGTGTGTATGTCCCCCTCACCCAACTTCCCTTTCCTGAAATCCACAATCTATTCCTTAATCTTACTGATGTTGAATGCAAAGTTGTTGTTGCAACACCACGCAACCAACTGATGCATCTCACTCCTGTACGCACCTTTGTCACTGTCTGAAATTCAGCCAACAGCAGTGTTGTTGCCAACTTTATAGATGGCGTGTGAGCTGTGGCTAGCCTTACAGTTGTGGGTGTAGACAGAGTTGAGCTGTGGGCTAAGCATCGAGGTGCGCCAGTGTCGATTGTCCGCAAGGAGGAGCTGTTATTTCTGATCTGCACAGACTGTGATCTCCAGGTGAGGAAGTCAACGATCCTGTTGCAGAGGGAGGCACAGAGGCCCAGGTTTTGGAGCTTGTACTGTATATTAGAACTAAGGGTATAATTGTTTTAAACGCTGAGCTGCAATCAATAAGCAGCAGCCTGATGTAGGTACAGTCCACAATCCCTTATCCGAAATCCCTGGGGCCAGTTGCATTTCAGAATTTCAGAATCCCTCCTTATTGGTTCCAGGACACCCCACAGATATCAAAAAACACGTATGGTCAAGTCCCTTATTTAACCTGGCACTGTGTGGTTGGACTTTAGGACCCAGCGAAGCTAAAGACCTACACACATCCTCCCGTATACTTTAAATCATCTCTAGATTACTTATAATACCTAATACAATGTAAATGCTACGCAAATAGTTGTTATACTGCAATGTTTAGGGAATAATGACAAGAAAAATATATTATTTCCAACAAAAACATTAAAATATACAGCTTCAAATGAACCGAATCAAACACGTGGTAAATGACTTATTGAAATAAATGTACAAAGTCACTGTCACTATAAAACTTCAGTAACTTGTCTTTCTGTTTCTTTAAATCATATAGTTCCGACACCATATTCTTCAGTGAAACGCCGCACAGACACACCATGATCAAGCTTCTGCAATAACTCCACTTTCTGCGTTATTGATAATGATAAGATGCTTCCTTTTCCTTTTCTCATTTTTAGCCATAGGGGTATCTGCAGCTCTTTTTGACATTTTCACAGTGAAATTAAACACAAAGTCAACAGTGAACACAAAATATCAGCAAACAGCAAATGCACGTGTAACCAGTACGAGCGCTGAGCCACAACTGACGTCTGGCGGCCTCTGCTAGTGCTGCCACGTCACACCTGAGTGACGTCAGCTGTTGGCAAAAAAAACTTTGGTTTTCGGAGCTTTTTGGATTTCAGAATTTCAGATAAGGCATTGTGGACCTGTATTACTATTGTCCGGGTGATCCAAGGACAAGTAGAGAGCCAGTGAGATTGCATCCACCATAGACCTATTGTGGCGATATGGAATTCGCAATGGGTCCAGGTCTTTGCTCAGGCGGGAGTTAATTCTAGTCATGGCCAACCTCTCAAGCACTTCATCACAGTAGATGTGAGTGCCACTGGGTGATAGTCATTGAGGCAGCTCACCCTGCTCTTATTGCATGATTATCACCCTTTTGAAGCAGGTGGGAACCTCCTGCTGCAGCAGTGAGAGATTCAATATGTCCTTAAACATGACCACCAGATGGTTGGCACAGGTTTTCAATGCTCTACCATCAGGGCTTGATGCCTTGCAAGGGGTCACCCTCTTGAAAGAAGTACTGACGTCGACCTCTGAGAAAGAGATCACAGGGTCACCAGATGTTGCAGGGATTCGCACCGGTGTAGTTTTGTTCTCCTTTCAAAGCGTGCATAAAAGGTGTTGAGCTCACCTGGTAGTGAAGCATCATCACAGCCATTCTTGATATTAGGATTTGCCTTGTAGGAAATAATAGCCTACAAACTCTACTAGAGTTGCCGTGCATCCAATTCCATCGCTAACCTCAATCGGAATTACTTTCTCACTCTTAAAAAGCCTTCTGTAGTTTATATTGTCACAACCACAGACTCTGCTGTGGGGTCTGCACACACCTGGAGGTGGGCTACGGAACATATTCAGCAATCATGCTCGTGAGTTTGCACATTCCAACCACCTAGTGTTTCATTGTGGTGGTATCTACCCTCCTTCCTCTCATTCCAGTCTGGTTGAGACTTGACCCAAAGCAGAGAAATGTCAACAGTCCCTGCTTACCATTGTCCTGGTTCCAGGAAGGTAGACTACTGTTTAATCTGACACCATTAAGGAGCATTATTTATTTAGTATGAAGCTACTACTGTCCAGCCACTGCATCGGTGTTAGCTTTAGTCTGACAGTTCTAGTTAATGGCCCTGTTGGCCTAGCATTTACTGATTTCCTTTATTTCTGTGCAGTTCATATCAATGTCAGTGAACTGTTGATCTCTCTCTCTCTCCGCTCTTGGGCCATAAGCACACATATTTGTCACAAACCCGAACTTCTTCTGTAGTTCTGGATCACCGGTCTTGAATGCCACAGATCTAGCCCCCAGTAGACTACAAATCTCCTGGTTCATTCACAGCTTTTGGTTTGCATATGTCCGGTATGTTCTTGAAGGCACACACTCATCCACATAGGTCTTGATGGAGTTGGTGACAACATGTCATGTTCATTCAGATTAGAAGATGAATCCCTGAATATCATCCAGTCCACTGACTCAAAACAGTCCTGTAAGCACTTCTACACCTCCCTTGTCCATACCTTCTGCAACCTCACCACTGCAGTTGCAGTCTTTAGTCCCTGCCTATATGCGGACAGTAAGAGTACTGCCAGGTGATCGGATTTCCCAAATTGTGGGTGTGAGATGGCATGGTAAGTTTTCTTGATGATGGTACAGGTTCAATACCCCTTATCAGAAATTCTAAAGTCCAAAGACCTCTGAAATCTGAAAACTTGTTGAGCGTTGACAAAACGCCACAAACAGAAAATTCCAGAAGGCACTGGGAAGTTTCCCAGCCAATGCACAGGTCCTTGTGCACCACAGTCAGTTCTGAGAAGTAATAAACAGAAACTAAAATCAAAAATCACTGCACAAAGTGAAAAATGAAGATCTTGAATGTATATTGAGAGAGTGGATTCATCTGCGTCAGAGTGAACATATGCAGCTAAATGGCATGTCAATCATGAAACCAGAAAAGATCTATCATGACAAACTGAAAGTAATTATGAATATGCAGCTGGCTGGATGCAGAAATTTAAGAAAAGGTGCAGCATTACATTTTTGAAAATTTATGGTGATAAACATCAGCTGATCACAAAGCAGCTGAGAAATTAATTGATGAGTTTGCCAAGATCATTGTTGATGAATATATAACACTGTGAACAGCTGCATCAGTACATCTGCGTGATGAACAAGCGTAGGACAAAGATTGCTTGCCAGTAGCACATAAATTCAGAGTCAGAAAAGATGGCGATCCCAAGCTATCTCATTATATATTCCAAAATCCGAAACGCTCCCAGCTCTATGCATTTCGGTTAAGGGGCACTCAACCTGCATAACAGTGGTCAATTGTGTTGGTTCCTCTGGTTCCACAGGAGATATGTTGGTGATAGTTGTTCAGAGACTTCTTCAAGCTGGCCTGGCTGACGTCACCCGCAATGATGGGAGCCTGTTTCGTGCCTCTGCTGATTACGGTGCTCAGCTCCTCCAGTGCCTGCCTGAGGTGGAATGTACACCACTACCAGGATGATAGTGGACAACTCCCTTGGCGGATAAAACGGATGACAATTAACCACCAGATGTTCTAGGTCAGCTGACCAGGACTGAGCCAGAACCGCCACGTCTGTGCACCAAGGTGAGTTAATCATAAAGCGTACTTTACCTCTGCTGCCTTTAAAAGACTGAGCTGTCCTGTCTTTGTGGAGAATAGTGAAGCGCTGTGTCCGAAATGGCTGCGGATAGCCACGATTTTGTGAAGCAGAGTCACAGTAGTCCCTGATGTCCCTCTGGTACTGCAATCTTTGCTGAGGCCATCAGTTTTATTCTCCAGATATTGTACATTTGCCAGCAGGATAGTTGGCAGTGGGGGGGGGGGGGGGGGTCAGAGAAATCTGTGTTTCAATCGTACCTGCAGACTGGTTTGTCTTCTGCATTCCCATTCTCTGAAAGGGGAACTGCACTCACAAGCTGAGTCTGCCGTACAGGATTTGCCGATTTTAGGTATCAATTGTGTTTTTAAATGTTTTCAAGCGATGTTGCTTACTGAAATACCTGTGGCTGTGACTGTGGATTTCAGCTGTAGTAGATCTAAACAGGAATATTTGATGATTCCCATTAGAGCTGCATACAAAGATTCGTCACTTATCGGCGCCATCTTAACTTCTATGTTTTTGTTGAGTTTAGTGTGTCTGTGTCAATGTCCCCAGGGAAGATTGAGCAAAAGTGAGCACATTAATTCTAGAATGATTAACTCTCACTACCTCAAAGTGTATGTCAGGCATGCATACAAATCAATTAGAAGAATCAGTTGCTCTCTCTCTGAGACCTGGGCAAGGGGGATTTGTCAAGATAGAAGTATAAGTTCTCGTTGGCCACATTTCCTTAGCTTCTAGGGTTGTGATGTGTAAGTTGATGATTATAGTATTCTACCTCTGCATTGGAGTGGGTCAGAGGATTTTGAAACATTCACCTAACCCACTAGTGAAGTCACTCAACACTGGACAGCTCATTCTTAACAGCATAATCCAATCCATGAGGCAGCAATCCTTTTCTGTTTTGCCTTTTCAGCAGAAGATTCAAGCATAGCCTTATTCTTTTAGCTCAGGGGTCCCCAAACTTTTTGAATGCCATGGAGCCTCACCATAAACCGAGGGGTCTGTGGAGCCCAGGTTGGGAACCCCTGTTAGCTAGATGTTGGGTCTCAGCCTGGGTGGTAATGTCAAGGAGAGGTCCATCATTGTCAGGACTGGCCATTCTAGGTTGGGGAGGTGCAACTGCATGACTTCTTTTAACGTGAGCCGGCTGTTGCATGCCAGCTACTACATGGATATAGCAGAATTTGCTCTTAGTCCAATGGGCAAGAAGGTCCAAGATGTCTGGAGATCAGGCTGTCCTGGATGGATATTAGCAAACAGACGTAAATGGTATATGGGTGGACAACCGAGAGACACGCACATAGAAATATTGATACGTTCTTGTAGATATACTCCCAAGACAAAATCTCACACACACACACACACACACAAACAGTGTGGGCTCAGGCTCTAGCGATCTGTTTGTCAATCATTCTATTCAAGCATCTCCCTCAACACTCTCACCCTTGACCCCATCCTTCCCTGAATTCCTTTTTCTTCAGTGCTCTTCCAACCCCTTAGCTCCACTTACCCTCTTTCAGTCTCTCTCTCACACACACACACACACACACACACACACAGACATCTTCACTGGGGTATGGATCTCCCTCTCCCGTTCTCTCTTACCCTCTCCCTCTCCCCCCAATCTCTCTCTTTCTCTCTCCCTGATTCCATGATACTCTCTCTTGCAGCCTGCCACATGATAGATAGATAGATAGATACTTTATTCATCCCCATGGGGAAATTCAACATTTTTTTCCAATGTCCCATACACTTGTTGTAGCAAAACTAATTACATACAATACTTAACTCAGTAAAAATATGATATGCATCTAAATCACTCTCTAAAGCATTAATAATAGCTTTTAAAAAGTTCTTAAGTAGTTTACTTAAATACATTAAATACAATCAACCCCGGCACTTTAACATATCTTACTCCTGGCGGTTGAATTGTAAAGCCTAATTTCCTTCCTTCCCTGAACCTCACTTCTTTCTTCCTCTGACCCTCTGCTTGTATGGAGATCATTTTGTTCACCTGGTTCCTGCCCCACTGTTTGCCAATCAGATCTGTGAATCCAATGAAGCAATTTTGCTTCCAGATGCGTGTTCAATTTTTCAAAGCTCTTGGCAAGACACTGTACTGTACTCTAACTTAATTCCTAGTTATTGAAAAGATTCAGACTTACAACCCCAACAGGATAAGATAATTCATCCTCCAGTCATCGTTTGTACTCTTCAACAAGCTTAAATGTCAGATTATTTCATTTTTAGAATCTTTTTATTGGTACATAATCTTCTAAAGCTATAACTTCAACAAATTAATATATATACAATTAATAAAGCTGAAGAAAATAAAAATTGATCGTAATATATAAAAATGAGAAAAAAATTATGTAAAGAAAGAAAAAAAAACCCATCTAACTAAGAAAAAAACCACTGACTACAAAAAAAAGGGGGAAAAGTGATATTCTTCTATTCTGAGGCAGGTCCTAGACTCTCCCACATGGAAACATCCTCTCCATGTCCACTCAATCTAGACCTTTCAATATTCAATAGTTTTCAATGAGGTCCCACCTCATTCTTCTAAGCTCCAGTGAGTAATGAGTACAGGCCCAGAGCCAGCAAATCACCTCACACATTAACCCTTTCATTCCTGGGATCATTCTCATAAACCTCCTCCGGACACTTTCCAATGCCAGCACTTCCTTTTTTAGATGGGGTGGGGGGGGGGGGATGCAATATAAGCACTTTGATAATACATTTACTTTGAACTTTGAAAATTGCTCACAATACTCCAAATGTGGTCTGACTAATGCCTTATAAAGCTTCAGCATTACATCCTTGTTTTTATATGCCAGTCCTTTCCAAATGAGTGTTAACTTTGCATTTGCCTTCCCTACTACCAAATCAACCTGCAAATTAACCTTAAGGAAATCCTTCACTCGGACTCTCAAGCCCCTTTGCACCACCAATTTCTGAATTCACTCCCTGTTTAGGAAATAGTCTATGCCTTTATTCCTATTACCATAGTGCATGACCGTACACGTCCCTACTCTATAATCCTTCTGCCACTCCTTTGCCCATTCTCTAAGTCTTTCTGTAGACTCCATACTTTCTCAACACTACTTGCCCTTCCACCTATGTTTGTATCATCATAACTTGACTGCAAAGCCATCAAGCCCTAACAGCAACCCCTAAGGAACACCACTAGTCCCCTATATTTCCATTCTTTGCCTTCTGCCAGTCAGCCAATCTTCTGTCCACATTAGTAATTTTCCTCTAATACCATTGGCTCTTATCTTGTTAAGCAGCTTCATGTGCAACACCTTGTGAAAGATCTTTTGAAAATCCAAGTATAACAACAACCACAAACTCTCCTTTGTCTATCCTGGCTGTTATTTCCTCAAAAGCTGCTAGTAGTGTGTGAGGTGAGGATGGAAGGTATATTGGACTCAGAGTGCTCAGGGACAGAGAATGGTATTAATATAATCATGCAATTATTTTTAATGTCAGAGATGTAGTGTTATAATCTCCCACTGTGCTGTGTTCTGTAATCAGACAGGGCTATTGCTGCAGCAAGTCTGCCCTTTATAAATAGTTTACAAACTCAATGTTTCCCCATTATCCACAATAGATGTATCAGCTTAAAATGACTGCTTGCAAAATCAGGTGCAGATAACATTTATGAGCATTGAGGTGTCCTTGGATACAGCAAACAGCCGACGACATCTACTTTAAATTAGATCAGGTCATGAATACGCCCGAGGACAAAATCTGCAGAGACTCAGCTACTCTTCACCTGAATGTGGTTGCATCTGATTAATAACATGTGGAGTCTCCCTCACCCTCCTAGCAACACACCAATAAGATAATCAAAGAATCAGGTCTTACTGGCCTAGGCCTCAGCACAGAATCGCCCTTTGCAGACCCACCGGTTTGTACTTGCTGATCCAGTGGCGGACAGGTTACTTTGCTGATTTGAAGGACCCTGGACACTAGCTGCCAGGCCTAATCAGTGAGAGAATCTTCTCTGATACTTTGAGGAAAATCTATCCTCAAATTCCCCTGAAAGATCTGACAACTGGCAAAGCCCTGCCCCTGACTTTACTGACTGAGCAGCTTTAACATCTTTAACATTCAGATAATAAAAATATATTAGACCTGAAATAATGAAAACATTTTATTTCCCAAAAACTATTTAAAATCACATAATTTGATAAAATAATATAAGGCAAAGTAATTTTTCAAGAGTATCTTTGCCTCCTAATCCATAGCCCCGTAATCCCCAAATAAAAATCAATGATATATTGTTCTGGGCTGAACTGGGGCAGAGTCAGAGAGGCAATCTCCCAGCACAGCACTGAGTATTCTCAGCAAGACTGTTCTCTACCACAAGTTATACAGTTTACAAGCCTGCCCAAATTCTTAGTTCCTTGAATTCACGATGATCATTTCTTCAAAATCTGGGCATTGTTAGTGAAGCTACCATTTATCATTCCATCCATTTAAAGAAGTTTTAAAATTCACTGGGAACAGTGAAATGATTGTGTTGCCTTATGAAGAACGGTTGAACAAGCTAGGCTGGTGTTTAGAAGATTGAAATATATAAAACCCTGAAATCTCATGTTGACTTTGGCAATTCCAGACCTAGGGTCACCACTAAAAAATAAAAGACAGAGATTTTTATTTAAAATAAATTCAAAACAGAGGAGAACCATAGATTTCTCCATCAGAGAATCATGAGTGTTTGGGACCCTCTTCTTCAGAGAAAGCTGCTTCTGTGAATATATTTACATCTGAGGTAGATTATCAGAGGTGGGCAGAAATATCCCATGGAGACTGAATGGCTTTAAGAGGCCATATGAATTCATATGTTTGCACATTTATGTGTATGTCAATGTGCATACGTGGAAAACCATTTTCATACAAAAGGCTGTCCAATGGATTCAATTTTACAAAATGTTGATTTGAACTGCACTGTATCTCAGTCTCAATCTGATTGATTTTATTTGATGACAACATACTCTTAGTGTATGGGGTACGGGGATTCACTTCAGGCTTTTGTGAAGTAGCACAGGAACAGATCTGGGTTTATCCAGATGTCAGCCCATCTAGTTCTGTACATTGGTTTGTCTCAATACTCCACTCTCTTCCATAGGCAACTTTTAAACCTCGGGAAGCTCCGCCAGCTCAACTATTTAGTTGTTACCAATCCACTTTCGACATCCCTTGCTTCTCCATTGTAGCGTTAGGGTCTATTCAGTCAAAGCTCACTTGGAAAGGAAGTAAAAACAGAAAATGGTGGAAATATTTAGCAGGCCAGGTAACATCAAGGGATAGAGAAACTGTTAGTGCTCAGACTGATGACATTATATCAGATCTGATGAAAGATCATCAGCTAGAAATGATACTATTGTTTTTTTGTAACAGTTCAATCCCAAGGGACTGCCTAAAAACATCTGATCTGCAGTTTAGAGTACAGAATATACACTACATTAGTTTTCAAGAAAGTCCCACACAAATTTTTAAGATGCTCATGATACATGAGGAAACTATTATTTGATGTGCCTCTCCCTTGCCGAAGGCAGCAGCTCCATCTATTTTACATTAGCGGTGTTAGCAAAACAACGGAACAAAGATTCAACACAGGCTGGGAGGCACTGGTCTCGGAAGCTGTTTTTACCATAATGCACCGTATACTTTGCTGCACTACCAGTGACCTGTTGGTTCATTCATTCTCTTCCAGGAAACCACATGGAGTACTTGTGCCAGTCAGATAGAATTCCCGGTCATTTCCACCACAGGTTTACTCCAGTAAAGTGGAGTATGATAACTTCTCGATTAGTAAAGTCGTCAAAGGTTATGGTGAGATGGCAGGGAAATGAGCTTAAGAGGGAAAATAAATCAGCCATGATCGAATGACAGAGCAGACTTAATGGGCCGAATACCCATATTCCGCTCCTACATCTTATGGTCCATCTCAATACACTCCCAGACCAGTACATCCTATTCTATGTTAATTGCCAATAATTAACCAGCACACAACCAGTAATTTTGCATTGCCCTCACACTGCAAACGCTTTTTGATCACCAGTACAAATCAATATACTCCTGCAATCTCTCGCTCTCAGGCAGTCCCTTCGGGTTAAGGGCGACTTGCTCCCTTTCCAGTTCTGTGGGCTCTCAGGAGGCTGGAGAGGTCAGCTTCTGCCTCAGATGGGTCTGGAGCTACTGGATGGGTGGGTGGACTGAGAGGCGCTGAACTTCTTGCATTCACTCTGTGCTTCACTGCACTGTCAACATTCCTGAAACCGTCAGATTTTATCTTTCTTCTTGGCACAGTATAGGTCAGGGCTGAACTCTGGATTCGGATCTGATAAGGCAGCAGGAAGTGCTGGGGGCGCTCAGGGTACCTTGGACAGAGACCAGGGTCAGTGTCCAGGTCAGTAATTTTTCATTATGGGGCCATCATCAGACTGGGACATTCGTTCACTTTCTCCCCAGGAGGTGCTGTCAAGTGTTTCCAGCACTTGCTTCCGATTTCCAGCATCTGCAATGTAAATGAAGCTTTTCCTCTCGCCACAGATACTACCAGACCAGTTTGGCTTGCCAATACTCTCTATTGTTTCACATTCCCAGCAACTGATCTGCGCTGTTCCTCACAATTCCAGCAATCTCTCGTTGTCTCCTCGCCTGACATCTCTTCGCTGTCCCCTGGGTTACACCTCTTGCAGACAGGCCTGTTTCTGTTAACTAACAATTATCATCCTTGCCCTTCAGTTCTGGTCATCTCATTGTCGTCATTCTGCACTACCAGCTGTTGTTTCTTTATGGTTTGATATTATTATCTCAATTTAAATTCCATACCTGGCACAGGGAGAGTTTGAGCTTAGAGATCAGGATTGTTACAGCCAGCCTCTGGGCAGCAGATTACTTAATGCGTCAGCAACACCACACCCGAGCAAAATGTTTCTTGTTTTGTTCCTTATCCTCTTTACAATAAAACAACATCTATGTGCCTTCCTAATTACTTTCTGTAATTGCACATCAATTTTCTCCATTTCATGGGCAAGGACACCAAACTCTCCCTGTACTGCACATGTTTGCGCAGATTTGGGATGACTTCTGAAACTTCGATGAACTTCTACGGATGTGTGGCGGAGAGTATATTGACTGGCTGCGTCACAGCCTGGTAATGGAAACACCAATACCCTCGAATGGAAAGTCCTACAAAAACTAGTGGCTACAGCCCAGTCCATCACAGGCAAAACCCTCTCAACCACTGAGCTTATCTACATGAAATGTTATCGCAGGAAAGCAGCATCCATTATCAGGGACCGCCATTACTTAGGATATGCTCTCTTCTCACTGCTGCCATCAGGAAGAAGGTACAAGAGCCTCAGAACTCACACCACCTGGTTCAGGGACAGTTATTACCTCTCAACCATCAGCCTCTTGAACCAGAGGGATAACTTCACTCACCCCATCACTAAAATGTTCCCACAACTAATGGACACTTTCAAGGACTTTTCATCTCATGTTCTCAATACTTATTGCTTATTTATTTATTATTATTATTATTATTTCTTCTGTTTGTATTTGCACAAGTTTGTTGCACTCTGGTTGAATATGCCTGTTGGGCTGTCTTTCATTGATTCTGTTATTGTTATTATTCTATAGATTTATTGAGTATGCCTGGAAGAATATGAATTTCAGGATGGTCTATGGTGTCATATAAGTATTTTGATAAAAAAATTTAGTTTGAATTTTGAACTGTAGCCTTTCTCTATTTAAACGTAAACACAACAGATTCTGCCAATGCTGGAAATACAGAGCAACACACACAAACTGCTGGAGGAACTCAGCAGGTCAGGCAGCATCTGTGGAAAGGAATAAACAGTCTATGTTTCGGGCCGAGACATGATGGAGGGTCTCAGCCAGATGTAGTGAATATTTATTCCTCTCCACAGATGCTGCCTGACCTGCTGAGTTCCTCCAACATTTTTAGCTGTGTTATTCCATTTAAACATTCTGCTTTTCTTCCTATCACAGTGGATAACTCACAATTCCCAATATTATACTCCATCTGATAAACTCTAGCTCACTGTTTAACCTCCGTATACCTCTCTTCACAACTTGCTTTCCCTTCACTCTTTGTATTGTTAGCAATGTAGCTAGGATATCTGGGGTCATTAACGTGGTTTATAAATAGTCAAAGCTCCAACACTGCTCTTCGTGACACCTCACTGCTTGCCAACCTGAAATAATTAATTGGGTTATTTCAGGTTGGGTGACAGGGTGGAGATACATCTCTATCAAAAGAGGTGTTAGGCGCTCCTTCCCTCTGCTAGTCTGCAGATCACCCTCGGGCAAGGTGTAGCACCTGCTTAGCCCCCCTTCCCCCACAATCAGGGTTACACAAAGCCATGGGAGCAGATGGTGGATGTTCGTATGAGCAGCTGGTGCACGTCACAAGTCCTGGTTACGCGACCACTGTCGCCAGGGAGACAATCTCTGAAGTGTATTGATCATGGCTGGGTTCGCCCATCTTGTAAAGACACTGCCCAGAAGAAGGCAATTGTAAACCACTTCTGTAGAAAAATTTGCAAGAACAGTCACGGTCAAAGACCATGATCGCCAACGTCATACGGCACAGCACGTAATGATGATGATGATGCTGACCCCAAAATATTTCCATGACTAATGCAGTCCAGTATTTTCTAATACACTTACATCACCTGTACATATCTCCATCACCAGTAAACATGTATTTTTCAGAGCTCTACCATCAGCTGACCATTTCCATCATCAGAATACTTCTACTTCAGCATCTCACAGTCAACCCGACAACATCAGTCCATGAGGAGCTTTAAGTCCTCACAGCATTTACACTACAATGAAGCCCTCCATAGTCAGCATTTGTGAAGGAATTCTTGGTTTCTCCACCATAAGACACAAGAGCTGGTCTGATGAGAGGGAAGAATTAATTAAGTGCAAATACAGCACTCTTAGACTAGGCATTCCATGTTGGTGTTCGGTAAACTACTTAGATAAAGGTAAGAGAAAAGTTTTTAAAAATACACGAACCATATCCATCAATCTCTAGTACTTCCATTTTGTCATGATTGTGCAAGATGATTTCAATCTGTAAACTATAATCACTGAAAGTATAATCTATGCTGGTGAATGTAACTTGACTGAACCTGATTAATTGATAAAGCGGGTTTCAGAAGGCCAGAAACAGGGAACACTGCTGGCTGTGTAAGCTGTATAAGTCTATTCAAATATAGTTGGATAAGGTTTATTGCCTTCAGAATTGAGAGATAAGAATGAGACAGGGATCATAAGTGCAAGGTATCATCGGGTTTGACTGAGAGAACAGATATCTCCTGGCCTGGTTTATATGCAGAGTGATGAGAACAACACTGAGGCAGAATGGAGTGGGTTAAGGTGTCCACTCACAATAATCATGTACAGTCACATCATTAAGTGGTAATCGTCTTTGTCTCAATGTGTATAAGATCTATCTATCATGACCATCTGGGAGACTGCTCATTGGAGAGCCTCTCACGCCTGCTCATAAAGACTTGCTACATCCCTGAGTCTTGACAGCAAGGAAACAAACCCTTCAGCCCATCAAGTCCATGCTGATTGTCAACCACTCACTTACACCAATCTCATTTTATTCTCCCTGCATTTTTGTCAGCAACTTCACCCCCCCCCCCCAGCCCAGATTCTATGCCCCCTTCCTCATACTGATCCGTAGCAATATACCAGACCTCAAGGGAAAAGAGGGTGAGCTTCAGCAGGGTAGCTGTGAACTGTGTTTCGGATGGTGGATGGAAAGAACAAGGAAGTCCATTAACAAACAAAAACCACAGCATGTGTAGATCCTTCGGAACACTCAAGATTTTATGGTCCAATATACAAAAGCCACTTGCTGAAAGATAAAAAGGAGGAGGCTGATCGAGGTCGGAGAAGCAGTCAGTGACTGCTTGAACAAACAATTTAACAAACTCCTCAGCTGTAACTCTGTCATTGACACATTTCCTTAACTCCACCCATAACAAACTACATGGTACAGAATTGCTGCCGACCAAACCAACACAAAGTTGAAAAAGCCACATCCCAGCTGAAAATAGTAAGATTTCAGACACACATAAAGTCCTGCTGAAGTTCTAACACTTGGCAATCACAAATTCATAATTTCCCACAACTGGGATGAGGAGGATTTGTCAGGATGTCTCAGGGATGTCAAGGTCATAGCTACAAGAAAAGAGACAAACCCAATGGTGGTATCCATCAATGAGTATCCCTACGGTCTGCTCTGGGTAAAGTAATAACAATCCTCATGTGTCTCTTCTCAGTGGCTGAATAGCTGTTCTCCATATGAGAGGCAAAATGGATATGATCTTTCTGTATGTCAAAATGTAAATGCAAAGAGGAGCATCAACCACTGTATAATGGCTTCCAAAGCCTTTGATTCTGTCAATCAAGAGTGTCTATGGATCATCCTTCTCAAATTAGGTGGCCAAAGCAATTTCTTTCCATCTTATATCTGCTGCATGGTAGCACATATTTTGTCACTTTAACTACAGGTCGCAGTACACTGCTGTCAAAAAAAGGCTGCTTCATCACTCCAAAATCTTTCACAATGCAAGGCTCTACCTTACCCCAAACAAGGTTTCCTGCTGAGGTATGAGTTTTTCTGTAGCTCCAACCTGTCAACAGACAAGTCTCAAAGACAGTTGCGTGAAAGTGTTGTTGGGTGTGCACAGGATTCTGGAAATCAGAAATGAGAGTGATAGATCCACCAAGTTTATGATGAGAAGGCAGGTGTATAGGGTTGAGTGGAATCTGGGATCAGCCATGATGGAATGGCAGAGCAGACTTGATGGGCTGGATGGTCTAATTCTGCTCCTATGTTTTATGGTCTTTGGTCTACAGTGAGCACTCTTCATGAGTACGTTATTTTGTTTGGCTATATTCATGGGTATTCATGTATGGTTAAATGACAATTAAACTTGAACTTTCAACACTGCTTATATATGGAGGAGGAGGAGTATTTCCCTCTGGCCTAATTTGCTACTGAAACGTCCTAATTCCCGCCTGTTCCAGTCCTGTGGTCTCTTTGAGTCATTGACATAGTCACAGTGCAAGGGAAAAGGCCATTTGACACCTTATGCCCAGACTGACCACTAATTCTGTAATCTTTTCTTCTCACAACTTCATTAAGTCAACCATCCAATTAAATTGGTTTATTATTGTCAGGTGGACCAAGATATGGTGAAAAACGTTTTTTGCAAAACTGTTCATGCAGATCAGTTCATTACAGTTCAATTATCTTAATACCTACCACCTTATTTCTCTCCTACACACGGGACAGTCTTCAGTGTCCAATTATAATTGGAGCACCCAGAGAAACCCCACATGGTCATACTGAGAACATGCAGAGTCCACATAGACAGTCTCCAAGGTCAGGATTGAACCCATGTCTCTGAAGATGTGAGATTAAAATGCTAACCATTGTGCCACTGTGAGGCCATCTTCTTTGCTCACTCAGTCTCTCCTCTCTACCCTACTCCCAGACTTCTCCCACGTTCACACGTTCTTTGTTCTTTCATCTATCCATCTAACTGCTCCTTCACAATGGCATAGCCCATAAATCTTCTGGCTCGTGCCTTGCAGATAATGGTTATGCCCATGTTTCTCCAGACACTGACTATCCACAGGACAATCAGAGCAGGCTTTGAGATTTATTACTGTCACTTTTACTGAGGTAGAGTGAAATACTTGCTTTGCTTGGCATTCATGCAGATCATTCCATTACAACAGTGTATTGAAGTATTACAAGGAAAACAACAACAGAATGAAGAATGAAGTGTTGCAGTTACAGTGCAGGCAGGCAATAAGGTAAGAGGCTGGACTGAGAAAGACTATGAGGTCATGAGTCTATCTATACTCAGGGACTGTTCACTAAATTCATTAAATGCAGATCTATTTTTTTTAGCCAGAGGGTGGTGTATTAATGACATTCATTGCCACAGATGGCTGTGGAGGCCAAGTCATTGCATATTTTCAAAACAGAGGTCGGAAGGTTTTTGATTACTAAAGGTGTCAAATGTTACGGGGAGAGGAGAAAGCGTTTGAGAGGAATAATAAATCAGCCATGATCAGATGTTAGAGCAGACTCAAAATGACCTGTCTTATGGTCTCATGGCTTAAATAAGATACTTACCATATTTTGTTCGCTCTTCCCAATGGTGCACCCTCTGTCCAAAACTTCTTATATTTAAACCCCCCTGATTAATAGAAGCAGTCCTATTCCACCAGCTTTTGTCACATTCCTTCAAAACTTTTTAACATCTCTATCAAATCACCTACAATCACTCTGCAATAATAGTTACTGAGAAAATATTACACCGGAAACCCTGTCAGATGGAATTCATTAGCACCACTGGTAAAATTGTGATTGAGACTGCTTACCTTACGAATGGCATGTTTTGAATTGCACAGCATTTCTCCAAGGAAGGAATGGAACAGGATCGATTGTACACCCTGCAGAAAGGAGATCAAATATAGCCCAAACAGATTAAACCAAAGCACATCTGGTCAAGTTTCATGAGTTTTGGTTCATTATTATATGATTCAAATTTAGTAAATAGTCCCGCCTAACAGCTCCCACTGCTCTCCCCTTCAGCGTTGTTTCACTGCCATGGAGCATTGGGAGAAAGTACACCAATCACTGCTCCAGGCTCGTTCCATCAATCAGCTTGTGGCTCATCTACACTTCAATTCTCTTTTTCTCCTCCAGTCCTTACTCATTGACATATTTCCCAATCAAAATAAGAATGTATCTCAGACATGAGATTTTGAATAATCCCAGAATTTGGGTTTGGGTATTTGATCCTCCACAATATTCCGCGTGGGAATTTAAACTGGAGGTGGCAATGTTTTTTTCTCACAAGGTCGAGTTGCGAGCTTGACATCAACCCGGCGCGGATGGAGAGCGTGCTCGGGAGCGGTCTGTCACTGGATCGAACTCGGGAGCCTCCATTCTCGAGCCCGGCGCTGATCTCACTGCGCCACCAGCGTTTAAGAAGGGGTTCAGATCGCCAAAAGCCTTTGTGAATAAAGGCTCACTTTGATCTCACTTCTGAAGGATTCAGCTCTAATTTTCATTGTGCCCACTTGACCTAAACTCCCTGGCAAACTGATCTATGTCTCATCACAAGAAAGCCTGCAGATGCTGGAAATCCAAAGCAACACACACAAAATGCTGGAGGAACTCAGCAGGTCAG
The DNA here is from genome assembly GCF_048418815.1 of Hemitrygon akajei. Taxonomy (NCBI): domain Eukaryota; kingdom Metazoa; phylum Chordata; class Chondrichthyes; order Myliobatiformes; family Dasyatidae; genus Hemitrygon; species Hemitrygon akajei. Next base: position 37,960,438 of record NC_133144.1, on the reverse strand, counting down.
GTAGCATCTATGGAAATGTTTCAGGCTGAGACCCTCCTCCAGGAGACTACATCTGTATCTACTCCAAATCTGCTATACTCAATAGAATATAAACTAAGCTTCTGTGATGTGCCCATTCATTCTGTGTCCTAATTGCAACCAGTATATTCTCCAATATGAATGATGTACAAAAAATAATTGAAATATTCTAGATAGGACCAAAGACTCTACAACTGAAGCACCACTTTTCTTTCCCACGTCTGCTTTCATAAGCATTCAACAGTGCACAAACCGTTGTACAACTGCTGAAAATGGCTTAATGGAATGCTATCATCTAATACCAGCTTTGTATTTACAAAAAGCCTTTTTAAAGTCCAAATCAGATTTTAAGCACAGATTCACAGATTTTAAGGAACCCCCATCTGAATAGGATGACCATAGCTAGGGAGCATAGCATCATCATTTCAAGACAAATTTACTTTGCCCATATTAGAGTATTAAAAAATGTCAACCCACCTGTTGTATAATGGACATACATGCTCATTTGCCAGGGCAATTCCATACCTGGAAAAAAACACACACACAAACCATTAGAAATGTACTCAGCAGCAATTAACCCTCCCAGCTGCATTGGATATTGTAAATAATGCAACCATGACAACACTCTGATGTGATACTTTTGTAGATACACGTTTATGTGGACCAGTTTCACAGCATTCCACTCCAAGAAACATTGCATCCTTCCTGTGGAAATAAAAATGACTGTTTTCATCAGTCACCAGCTTTATTTCTGCATTAATATCTGACAGCTTGAATGGAACTCCATGTCACATTCTGAACTATAATCTTGTCAAAGGTAATCATAAATCACAATTCCTTTCATTCATCATAGCAGTATTTCCCCATTTTCCTAACCCTAGAAAATGGGGTCATGGAAACATTTCTCTGCCAAACTATTTTATATTTGAGGCCAGACCTGAATATGCTTACTTCACTTAAACATGGTATTGTAAAGATTGGGCTGACGGGCTGGATTCTGCAGCTGGATCTGTAACACAATAATGGAACAAGGTTTCTAACCCTCTTTCTTTCTTTCTTTGGGGTGGTATTCTGCAGATTGAAAACTCTTCATTTCTTCCTCTAAGACACAGTGAAAATCTAAGGTGCCATACTAATCCATGGAAAAACAGTTTCTGTACAGCAATGAAGAAGTCCTTTAACAATAGCTAGAAGGTTGACCCTTGTGTACAGCTGTGAATTTTGCTCACTAATGAGAATTGATAAAAAAAAGCTTTGACTTTGGAGCCTGGCTTTATTCCCTCTTTTCACACTATCCATGGTAATATGAACAAATTTGCTCACAATTATTGAGAGTGTGAGATATGCACAGTGAAGTCCCTCAGACCATCGGCCATTGCACCCACTTCTGGTCTGGCCTCAGAACCAAAATAGATATTAGTGTGTGGCAGAGAAATGTTTCAATGATACTATTTCTAGGGTTAAGGAAATGGGGAAATACATTGACATTGCATGAGATGAATTATGATTATCTTTGATTAGCTTGGAGTTCAGCATCTGAAATGGAGCTTCATTCAACCTGACAGATACTAATGTACAAGGCCTGTAGTCGCTGGAATTTAGAAGAATGTGGGGCTATCTCATTGAAACCTGCTATTCAGTCGGCCCTCCTTATCCACGAGTTCCGCATCCGTGAATTCAACCAACCGCGAATCAAGAAAATCCGGAAGTGCTCTTTCAGCACTCGTTGTTTGAGCATGTACAGACTTTTCTTTCTTGTCATTATTCCCTAAACAATGCAGTGTAACAACTATTTTACGTAGCATTTGCATTGTATTAGGTATTATAAGTAATCTAGAGATGATTTAAAGTATACAGGAGGATGTGCATGAGTTATCGTGGATCGGGATTGAAAAAAATCGAAGTTCTCTTACTAAGTAAGTCGGAACAGGTACATCTGGTATTATTTAGCGTCAGTTAGTCAAACGTTTGTCTTAGTATATAGTATATATTTTACCTTTCTATGCACATAAAACACTTAAAACACGTATGTTTCAGCGCCGGGCTCGGAAGCCAGTGACAGACCGCTTTCGAGTGCACTCTCCATCCATGCCAGGTTAATGTGGAGGATCAAAAACTCAAAACCCCAAAACCCAATAATTAAACCACTGGGTTTCTTATTAATAATTGCAGCTTTCATTGGGGCAGAGCCTTTTTCACTTTATCCTTTAAAATTGTTCCGATCGTTGACCAATGTAACCTAACGCTTTTACAATGACCGATGGCGTTTCACTTTTTTCTGATCGCTTTATTATTTCCACTTTATTTTCAATCGTGATCGTGATTACTTTCATGAACAGAAACACTGCGGATTCAGAGCTCCGCCAACAGGTCCTAATGTCCACCGCACTGAGACATGTTAAATAGGGTCTGGGGTTCCGCTGGGTCCTAAGGTCCACCGCACTGAGACAGGTTGAATAAGGGACTTGAGCATCTGCCTTTTTTGGTATCCGCGAGGGGTCCCAGAACCAATCCCTCACGGATAAGGAGGGCCGACTGTATATTGAAAGGCATGGAATGACTGGATGTGGAGAAGATAATTTCAATAGTGGGAGAGTCTGGAACCAGGGGGCACTGCCTCAGAATGGAAGGGGATCCCTTTAGAACAGAATTTCTTTAGCCAGGTGGTGGTAAATTTGTGAAATTCATTGTCACAGAGATCTGTGGAGCCCAAGTCATTGGATATTTTTAAAGTGGAGCTTGAATGGTTGTTGATTGGTTAGGAAGTCAAAGGTTACAGGGAGAAGGCAGCAGAATGAGTTTGAGAGGGAAAATAAATCAGCCACGATTGAATGGTGGAGAAGACTTGGGTAGGATATCTTATGGTTATGCGTTCTTAACCTATTTCAAGTACCTGGTCTGAAATTTATTTCCTGAAACTTCTCTGGCTCTCTGACACTTCTCCCTCCTCTAAGATACTTCAAACCTACTTTGTTGATCTTGCATGGACATTATTTATCTACAAGAGGCTCAGTGACATTTTTAATTTTATTGCTGTACTGCACTTGGGCCATTTTTCTTCAATCGTTATTTTTCAGAGCAAACAGCAAAAAAAAATGTTTTATCATTCTACCTTCAAAAGGCTACATTCAGAATGGGAATTGGTGGAGGTTTAAGGAAAGTTGTGATTGCAAGTATTTGATGCACTTTGAAAAAAAACACAATGAAGAGAACACCCATTCCAAAAGTAACTGCATACCTAACAGTAGTTAATTAGAGACCAGTTCCTGTATTCAATTTTTACAGAGCACCAACCAGAACCAGGGTATTGACCACAGTGCTGAAACAGCAGGGAATGAAAATGCTCAGGGAAAATGGTGCTATGCTCTGATTTATGTTAACTATCAGTAAGAAAGGGGAAGTTCTGGAGTCAGTGCAGAGAAGCGATGAGAAGCCAATCAATTATGAGATGTGAGCATTGTGGATAGATAGACTGGTGACATCCAAGCTGTGTGTAAGGAGTTTGTTCATACTCCCAATGGCTGCATGGGTTTCCTCCAGATGCTCCAGTTTCCTCCCAGAGTCCAAAGAAGTACCAGTTGGTAGGTTAATTGCTCATTGTAAATTGTCCCATGAGTGGGCCAGGATTAAATCTGGGGATTTCTGGGCAGCATGGCTCGGAGGACCAGAAGGGCCTACTCCGTGCTGTATCTCAATAAATAAAAATAAAAATAAGCTTTTTGATTTCAAAAGAAAACAATTCAGTGAAGAAGGATACAATTTAACTAAATAAAGCATAAACACAATAACTGCAGAATTATTCTAATTAAATTACTTCAGCTGGACAAAACAAGTTATAAATCAATGAAAAATAAATCTAGGGCTGATATCAGGGGATGTTTCATCGTACAATGTTTAAGAGTTGGAATTGATTTGAGGTTAGCTTTGCTTTTATGATGCCCTCTCACTTCTAAACCAGAGGTTGTTGATTAGATTTTCATCCGCAACAAATGCTTTTAATCTCAGCTGACATTCTTGTTGTTCTGAAGGCATAGCTGAGAATCTGTTTTTGAATATTAAACTATGACTGCACCCACCCTCTGAGGTAGATGTGAAAGAACAGATTCTAAACACAAGAGATTTGGCAGATAATGGAAATCCAGAGTAACATACACAAAATTCTGGAGGAACTCAGCAGGTCAGGTAGCATCTATGGAAAGGAATAAAGAGTCAACGTTTCGGGTCAAGACCCTTCATCAGAACTGGAATAGAAGGGGGGGGGGGGAGAAAGCCAGATTAAGAAGGTGGGAGGAGGGAAAGGAGTCCAAACTAGAAGGTGGTTGGTGAAGCCAGGCGAGGGGGAATGTTGGTGGATGGGAGAGAGGGGATTAACTGAGGAAATGATAGGTGGAAAAGGTAACAAACTGAAGACCAAATAATCTAATTGGAGAGGAGAGTGGACCATGGGTGAAAAAGAAAGAAGAGGGGCACCAGAGTAGAGTGATAGGCCTTTATGATAGGCCTGTCACTCATTACTAACTCAGAGGTTGTTGATAAGACTTTCATAGAACATAGAAAACCTACAGCACAATACAGGCGCTTCGGCCCACAAAGCTGTGCCGAACATGTCCCTACCTTAGAAATTACTAGACTTACCCATAGCCCTCTATTTTTCTAAGCTCCATGTACCTATCCAAAAGTCTCTTAAAAGACCCTATCGTATCCGCTTTCATCCTCAACAAATGCTTTTAATCAGATTCATGCTCTCAGATGAAGAGGGAAGCTGATTAGGTTTCTTAGTTAATACATGCCACTCTACTAATACAGTGGCCTATCTGGCTCCATAGCACAATTGTTTGTGAGACATTGTATTATGCAAATTTGTTGATACCTGTCCTGCATCATGACTGTAAAAACAATCCAGAAGTAGTTCATTGACTGTGAAATGCTTTGGAATGTCCTGAGGCCAACAACAGTCCTGCCCTCACCCCTTGCCCAGATTTTACCTTCTTAACATTCCTATTTTAGTCATGCTTCAACAAGTCATCCATGATCTTCTAACATCTAGGTATGCCTATTCTAATGCTCTCATGACAAGCTTCACTCATTGAAATCCTGGCTACCCACATCCACAGGTTACATCAAGTTCCTGTCCTCTAACATATTGAGGCTTAGTTACCTCAATTGGTTCGTGAACAAACAAAAGCTGGAATTTAAAACACTTGCAACATGTTCACATTTCATAAAAGTGATGACTCACCATATCACCCCACCCATATCCTTCTGGTTTCTTCAATCTTTCATGGTATTCACTTCTCCTCAGCTTTCAACATTCCTGTCCACCCTTTATCTCAGGGATTCCTCTCCCACAGCCCTTTGAATATCAATCATTTCTTAACAATATGAGGGTCATATAACACAGAAGCATATCCTTCCTGTTACATCCACACTAACCACCAAGTACCCGTCTTAACTAATTCCACTTACCTGCATTTTCTTACAAACGTTCAACTCAAGTGATTTCCTAGATACTTGGTAAACGTTGTGAGAGTACCTGGCTTTGCCAGGCAGTGCATTCCAGATTATCACCCTCTGGATGCAAAGGTTTTCCTCAGTTCCCACCTAAACTTCTTATTCCTTACCTTAAACCAATGCTCCAGTTCTAGATACTCCTGTTTTGGAAAAATGCTTCCTGCCATCCTCCCTATCTACACCTTTCATAAACCTGCTTCCTGCCATCCTCCCTATCTACACCTTTCATAAACCTGCTTCCTGCCATCCTCCCTATCTATACTTTCATAAACCTGCTTCCTGCCATCCTCCCTATCTATACTTTCATAAACCTGCTTCCTGCCATCCTCCCTATCTACACCTTTCATAAACCTGCTTCCTGCCATCTTCCCTATCTACACCTTTCATAAACCTGCTTCCTGCCATCCTCCCTATCTACACCTTTCATAAACCTGCTTCCTGCCATCCTCCCTATCTACACCTTTCATAAACCTGCTTCCTGCCAACTTCCCTATCTACACCTTTCATAAACCTGCTTCCTGTCATCTTCCCTATCTATACCTTTCATAAACCTGCTTCCTGCCATCTTCCCTATCTACACCTTTCATAAACCTGCTTCCTGCCATCTTCCCTATCTACACCTTTCATAAACCTGCTTCCTGCCATCTTCCCTATCTACACCTTTCATAAACCTGCTTCCTGCCATCTTCCCTATCTACACCTTTCATAAACCTGCTTCCTGCCATCTTCCCTATCTACACCTTTCATAAACCTGCTTCCTGCCATCTTCCCTATCTACACCTTTCATAAACCTGCTTCCTGCCATCTTCCCTATCTACACCTTTCATAAACCTGCTTCCTGCCATCTTCCCTATCTATACTTTCATAAACCTGCTTCCTGCCATCCTCCCTATCTACACCTTTCATAAACCTGCTTCCTGCCATCTTCCCTATCTACACCTTTCATAAACCTGCTTCCTGCCATCTTCCCTATCTACACCTTTCATAAACCTGTATATTCATCAGATGTACCTCTTCACCTCCTTCACTACAAGGAAAACAAACCCAGATGATCCAATCGGGATGTTATTGTTATGACGCAGAAATTCAGGTTGTACTCCTTCAGTTAACCTCACTGCGAGATATCTTTGATGGTTATTTGTTAATTTCAATGTATTTTACATAGAAACATAGAAATCTGCAGCACATTACAGGCCCTTCAGCCCACAATGTTGTGACGACCAGAGTTATTTTTAATTATAGAAATTTACAGCACATTACAGGCCCTTCAGCCCACAATGTTACGATGACCATGTAACCTACCGGTTCTTCTGAAACTGCCACATAGCCCTCTATTTGTCTGGTATAATGTGATTTTTTTTTCAACTGTATATTTTATAGTAGTTAATAAAATGCAGAATATTATTCTTCAAGATAGGAATGCATACACTAATAGTATCATCTAAAACCAACACCTACAATTTTCATTTAGTTCCAAGAAGTGAGTATTATTGTTAGACAAATATCTATCTTTCCACCCGCCCTTGGCCCTGCCCTACCTTATCTTGTTCCTCTTAAGAAGATGGTGGTCAGTTCCTTCTTAAACCATTCAGTGTGGCAACAATATTCTGAAAGTGTTGTTAGATAGTTAGTTCCAGGCTTTGGACCCAGCAATGAAAAAGGAACAACAGCTTACACTCAGTGGCCACTTTATTAGGTAAACATGTACCCCTGCTCGTTAATGCAAATACCTCATCAGCCAATCAAGTGACAGAAACTCAATGCATGAAAAACATGTACACATGGTCAAGAGGCTCAGTTGTTGATCAGACCAAACTTCAGAAAGGGGAAGTGACAGCTGACATGATTGTTGGTGTCAGATGGGGTGCTTTGAATATCTCAGAAACTGCTTTGGACTTTCCCACACAACAGTCTCTAGAGTTTACGGAGAATGGCATGAAAAGCTAAAATCATCCAGTGAGCAGCGGTTTTGTGTGCAAAAGTGCCTTGTTAACGAGAGAGGTCAAAGGAGAATGGCCAGACTAGTTCAAGCTGACAGGAAGGCGACAGTAATTCAAATAACCACAATGGTGTGCAGAGAGCATCTCTGAATGTACAACACACCAAACTTTGAAGTGGACAGGGTGCAGCAGCAGAAGAACATGAACATACATTCAGTGCCATTTCAGTAGGGACAGATGGTGCCTAATAAAGTAGCCACTCAATATACTCATAAAACAGGATGATGTGTGATTGGAGAGAAATGTTCAAGTGGTGGCACTTTCATGCCTCTACTTCCCTGGTCTTCTAGAAAGTAAAGATCACAAATCTGGATGTTCTAAACTAAGAGCTTTGCCAAACAAATGCTGGGTAATTTGTGAAAGGTACACACTGCAATGCTGGTGGAGAGAATAAACACCACGTGTGTTGGGTGCTAATCATATAGACTGCTTTGTCCTGAATATTATTGACCTTCTTGCAATAACAACTTTTAGAAGATAGTTGGGCAGTTATGTGTATAGGAAAGGTTTAGTAGGATATGGGCCAGATGCTGGCAAGTGGGACTAGATTGGATGGTCATCTTGGTTGGCCCGGACTAGTTGATCTGAAGTGCCTGTTTCCAAGCTGCTTGACTCAATGACTCTTGGGTCTGGATGGAGATAAACTCATTCTGACAAGTGGAGAGTCTTCCATTGCACTCTTGACATGTACTTTCTGGATAATGGAAAAGTAGGGGACATCAGGAGCTGAGGCACTTTGCAGAATATTTGAGGTCTATATTTATGCAGTCAAAGGGGTTTCCCTGTTATGTGGATAGTTGGTTGGGCAGGTGGAATAACAAATACCCTGAATGTCATGAGTAAGTTCTTTCATTAGTGATACTGAATGTAAGGTACATGTGTGTGACACAAATATTCCTTTCCTGAATGTCACCTGGGTCCTGCCCCATGAGCCACAGTAAGTTTCGCTTTACGAGTGGCTGCAAATGGAATTAAATATTGCAAAGTCATAGGCTAGAGTCCAACTCCAGACCTCATAGTGCAGAAGAATCATTGATGTAAGGTGGAGTTAGGATACCACCCTGAGTAACTCTTGCAGATATGTGCTGGGTCTAAGGTAAAATACCTCCAACTATCTTTCTCCTTGCAGAGATTTTCTCCTGAATATTGTTGACTTCAGTTTCATCAAGACCTATTGATGTCAGACCTACTTATAATTATTACATATTTGATTTCATCATCACCCACTGAAGACTCGGTACGGCAGATAAATCCTTCAGGACTCATCCAGTCCAATCAGTGCAGGCACCCTCTTATGACTGATCCTGTGCCTTTGCTATTCATTACTTCCACAGTGGGGAAGAGTTCAACATAACAGCTGCCTGATATCAGTAGGGTGTTTGCTTTTTGTTTGGCCTGACATTATAAGACTTCATGGGAGTCCTGAGTCATAGGTGTAGACTCCCAGGGTCCACACTCTCCTCACTGCATGTGACTGTGCCACCACCTCAGATATATCATCTGGTTGAATAGAACTTTGCAAGGGACATTGATCTGAGGCCAAGGACTGGAGGCCCAGGGGTGGCCTGCCCTGGGGTTGGCATCCTGTAGGTGTGAGGGTGGGGGAAAGGCCTTTGCTTTGTTGTCCTTGCCTTGTTCTGTTCTGTTGTTGCTGCTTGTGTTGTGTTAAGCATTGAGGGCATGCTAAGCAGGCACCAGAATGTGTGGCAACACCTACGGGCTGCCCCCTAGCACACCCCTGGGTGTGTTGGTTGTTTAACAAACGGCACATTTCACTGTAATTTTCAATGTATCTGTGATAAATAAATCTGAATCTGAAGCTGATGGAAGATCCTTGAACACCACCTGAAAATTATGACTCTGGGAGTTTGCCTGTGTCAGACATTGTTTGTTCAATCTATAAGAAAATACTTGCAAATTAGCCACAAGTCTTCAATTGCTCATGAAAAATTTGTAGGATCAAATAAACCATAATCCATCTATAGACATTGTGTAAATGTTAATACTAGGATCTTGCTGATAAATAGAAGGATTGGATTACTGTAATCTCTGCCTCAGTGATAATACTGCTGCTGATATCAAGAAGTTGTCAAAATAAAAGCTCACTCCAGGAAACAGAGGGCACAATCTGGTTTGAAATTCCATTGCGGTACTGAGAGAGCACGACATTGATGGAGGTACCAAACTTTCGGATGAACTTATTAAACTGAGCAACACACTTAAAATGCTGGAGGAACTCAGCAGGTCAGGCAGCAACTATGGAAAGGAATAAAGCGCTATTATTTCAGGCTAAGACCCTTCATCAGAATTGTTAAGATCCCATACAGAGCAGCAAAATTTGACTGCGTAAGGAGTAATTAGAGCCAATATTCCAAAGAGTGTTTAAAAAAGGATTTTCTTATAGGGGAAAGAGATTGAGGAATTTAATACAAGTAACTAGAGTCTAGGGCCTGTTCAGTAAAAAGCATGGCCACCAATGGAGAAACAAATAAACTAAGGGATAATAAAGAGGCGAAAATTGAAGGAATGCAGACATCCCATGTTGTTACAGATCCAGAGAACATCATGGACATTGAGAGAGACAAGGTCATTGTGACACATGAAAATGACCTTTGCTCATTGAAGGTCGGAGAGTAGATATGCTCAGAGTTCAAAGTTCATTTATTGTCAAAGTATGTATACCTACTGGCTGTGTGGTGAAAAAAGCACAACAGCGCCATTTTCACCTCAGATGGTTGAAGGAGTTTGGAACGAGTCCCCATATCCTCAGGTCTTTCTACAGGGACACAATTGAGAGCATCCTGACTGGCTGCGTCACTGCCTGGTATGAGAAACGTACCACCCTCAATCGCAGGGCTCTGCAGGGAGTGGTGCGGACAGCCCAGCGCATCTGTAGATGTGAACTTTCCTCAATTCAGGACATTTACCGCAGCAGGTGCATAAAAAGAGCCCGGAGGACCATCAGGGACTCCAGCCACCCCAACCACGAACTGCTTCAGCTGGTTCCATCTAGGAAACAGTACCACAGCATCAAGGCCAGGACCAACAGGCTCCGGGACAGCTTCATTCAGCAGGCCGCCAGATTTACCAATGCACATTGATTTGATTGCATATCTGACTGTACATAAATAAATTAAAGGATAATAAAGAGGCCAGAATTGCAGGAATGCAGATGTCCCACACCTACAAAACAATTATACAATCTTAGAGTTTGGGCAATATCCTCCCACATCTCCTTTCCTTATTGCTTGCACACAGTGACAGAGATGCAACATAAAGATTATTACTCCATCATGTTGTGAGATGGATGTGAGAAATAAAATTCGAATTCTAATTATACGACCTTGTGATTCATCTCCTATCAGGCAGCCACAAAATAAAGGAACCCATAAAAAAGTCTTTTGAACACCCAGTGTGCGGAGAGAAAATCAAATCATGCAAATTAATAACTGCAAGCAAAGAGCGTTCTAAGAGAAGACCACAAAGAGAGTCCCGTGGTTCAGCATAGTTCATCGCAGAACTGAGTAAAAGTTGTAGAGCAGCGATCGAAACTGGCTCTTCCCTCACCTTGGGGCCCGGCACCCTGACCCTTTCAATCTGGCCCGGCGGCTAAATTGACGTCCAAATAATGTGACAGCTGAGTCAGAATCAGTTCAAACTAGGACATGGGTAACAGAGCTCCGGATAAAATTTAAGGACAAAATGTACACCCACGTGCACTGAAACAGTTATCTGGGGCAATAAATACAATTCATTCAACAGCAGAGAACTGAGGGTAAGATAAAGACTAGCAATATAGAAAGGAAGAAATAGTGGTCTTCCTTGTTACAGATTATGAGGTCAAAATCAGCTCCAAAGTTCAGCACTTTATCACACTGCTGACAGCATCAGAGTTACTATTTTGCCTGAAGTACTACAGAGACCATACTTGAAAGTCTGTGCATGGCACTTTAGTTTTTTAAGTAGTAAATTCATAAAACAAAGATTCTGATGACAGTATCTACTAAACTTCTTTATTATAAACACATGAGATTCTGCAGATGCTGGAAATCTTGAGCCACACACAAAATGTTATAGGAAACAACAAAGCAGGCAGCATCTATGGAGGAGAACAAACCACAGATGGTTTGGGCCAAGACCCTTCATCAGGACTGTAAAGGAAGAGGACAGAAGCCGGAATAAAAGCAAGTGAGAGAGGGGAAGGAGTACAAGCTGGCAGGTGATAGGTGAAGCAAGGTGAGGGAGAAGGTGGGTGGGTGGGGAAATAGTCCTCTTGCACGTTATCTTCTCCCAGCTTCTTACTTCATCCCCCTCTTCCCCAACCACTCAATTTTCCCCACTCCTATCACCTACCTAACCCTTCCCCACCTTCTTATTCTGACTTCTGCCCTCTTCCTTTCCATTGCAGTGGAAGGGCCTCGGCCTGAAACATCGACTCTTTATTCCTCTCCCCGGATGCTATTTGACTAGCTGATCCCTCTGGCCCTTCGTGTCTATTGCCCAGACTTCTTTATTGTTATTTTTCAAACACATTTGGATTCAAATTGAGATCAGTCTCCTGGCTCCATGGCCAATTTTTACTTGATAATGCTTATGCGATGATTTGGGATACTGTGCCAAAGGCAATTTTCTTTTGCTGATCAGGGCAGTGTCCCTGGATCCTGAAGCTGGAATCTGAGTGGGACTGTCTGTAGCTCTTTGGATGCTGACCTGTTATGAGTTCCTCATGATTTGTTATCCTGTGATACAAAATGTCTCATTTTTCAGCTTGCCCAGAGCAATCTTTTCAAACAGATGCTTTCTGCTATGTTTAACCAGCTGTAGGGCATTGATATATTACCGTGGTGTAAATATATCCTGCTCTAGCTACTGATGCCGTGACCATGACCTCCCTTATTAAAATATACAGTGAATGAAGCAACACACAAAGCTTCTGTATTCACTTTGATACACAGCAACGTCAGAGTTGTTCAGACCAATGTTTTGTCTAGCTCTCTTTTATGAGGATGTGTTAACTTTAACATGATTTTTCCTAGAGCATATTTAACAGCGAAAGTGAATTATAAAATTAAAGATTGGGAAAATTAATTGCTGCAGTCCATTGATTCTGATCAATAGCTACGCAGCTAACTTCCAACCCCGTACCTGATCCACTGCCTTACAATTCCTGGTTCTTGCTGTCCACTATGAACATTGAACTTATAACAGTACAGCACCACATAGGCCCTTTGTACAATGTTGTATTAAACTAATTAAATTGGCAATTCAATACCTAATTAAACTAATCTCTTCTGCCTATTCATATCCCTCCATTCTCTGCACATTCACATCTCTTCCTTGCCTCCGGTACCACCCTGGCTGTGCATTCCAGGCACCCACCAATCTCTGTGTGCACAACCTGTCCCACACATCTCCCTTGAACTTACGCCCTTCCACCTTAAAAGCTTGCTCTCTTGTGCAAGACATTTCAAACCTAGGAAACACATACCGGCTGTCTACTCTGTCTATGCCTCTCATAATCTTCTTCAGGTCTCTCTTCAGCCCTTACTGCTCCAGAGAAAACAATCCAAGTTTGTCAAGTTTCTCTTGTCTTAGGACACGCCCTTTACTCCAGGCAGCATTCTGGTAAACCTCTTTGTACACTCTCCAAACCTCCACACCCCTCCTATAATGAGGAATCAGAATTCAGTGCAATACTCCAGATGCAGCTGAACTGGAGTTTTATAAAGCTGCAACACACTGTCTCTTGAAGTCAATGTCTCAACTAATAAGGCAAGCATACCATACAACTTCTTTACCCCATATCAACGTGTACAGTGCCTTCAGGGAGTGATGGAGTTGGACCCCAAGGTCACTCTGTTCATCAGCATTGTTTAGGATCTTACCATTAACAGTATACCGTCTCTGTACGTTTGAGCTCTCAAAATGCAACAACTCACATTAAACTCCACCTGCTATTTCTCTGCCCATAACTGGTACTGATCTATATTCTACTGTATCCTTTGGCAGTCTTCTACACAATCTAAAATGCTACCAATCTTTGTATTGTCAGCCTCCCCCCCCCCCCCCCCCACCACCAACATTCACATTTTTATACCTGTCACAAACAGCAGAAGTTTTGTTACAAATCATTGTGGAATATCACTAGTCACAGAATACCAGAGACCTGAAGAAGATTATGAGAGGCATAGACAGAGTAGACAGCCGGTAAGTGTTTCCTATGTTTGAAATGCCTTATTTCTTCTTTCTGATGCTAATTACTTTAAATCTATATAGACATGAACATAGAAAGCCAGAATACGTCCCATTGATTGCTACCCTCTGCTTTCCATGAGCAAGCCAATTCTGAATCCAAATAGCCAAGTCACTGTGAACGCCAGGCACCTTAATTTTATGGTTGAGCCTACCATAGAGACCTTGTCATTAAAATCCATGCAGCCACATCCATAGCTCTACTTTCATCACCTCCTCAAAAAAACTATAGTTAGACATGAATTGCCCTGCAAAAAGCCAAGATGACAATCCAAAATTAGGTCATGTTTTCTAAATCCAATCCCTAAGTACCATCTCCAATAGCTTCCCTACCACTGACATCAGACTCACTGGTCTATAATTTCTAACATCATCTCTATTCCTCCGATAAAAGAAAAGAAACCCTCTAAAGTGAGTGTTTCTGCATGCACCAGCCTTTAAGTGAATTCCAGATGCTTCTGCTGAAACATAATTATTTCTTCTTTCTGATGCTAATTACTTTAAATCTATATCACTGGTATGTAAAAACCCTGCAGAGGCAAGTAGCTCTTTTGTAGTTAACTTATCCAGTGCTCTATACCTCAGGTTAGTGAGTACACAAACTAGTTTTCAGCTGCAGAGAAGACGGGGAGGAATGGGCAGAACAACGGGAATACCTCTGAAGGGGCAAGACCAATTGGATAGACGACGCAATGACAGATGACTAATACTTCTGTTTCTGTGTTACGTTTTGCTTGCAGCAGGGCTACAAGACAAGCCCAGAGCAGGATAGAGCAATTATTGGAAAAAGAGCCAAAATGACCAATGGATGACAGCTAGAAATAAACAGCAAGTTACCAAAATCAAAAAAGCTGCAACCTACACAGACAAAAGATAGGGTATTGGTCGTTCATCTTGCATTGGGTCTCACTGTAACAGTGTACTCCACTGACAGTTCGGTCAGCATGGGAGTGTGATGGAAAATTAAAGCAGCAGGCGACTGGCAGCTCAGGAGCGCTCTTGCAGATGGAAGGAAGTTGTTTTTCAGTACTATCACCAGATCTGTGTTTGATTTCTCCAACATGAACACTGAGTGCAGTACACTAAGTTAGAAGAAGTGCAAGTGAATTGCTACTTCATCTGAAAAGACTGCTTCAGTTCCTGGTTGGTGTGAAAGAAAGAGGGAGAGGAACAGCAACAGGATGGAAGTTGTATGGGAAAGTGCTAGGAGAAGAGAGCAGTCCCTCCGAAATGCTGAGACGATTGGGGGGAGGGGTAGAAATTGGAAGAGGAACCTTGTTGAGCTGATAGGATTGTGAAGGATGATCAGATGAAAGCAGAGTCTCAAGTTGTAGATGGTGAGAACCTGGCTCTCAGGAGAAGCAGAAAGTAGAGCAGAGGTGTGGGAAATTGATGGGATGTGGTCAAGGACTCCGTCGACTATGGTAGAGGGGAAGTTTGATGTCTCACAGGTCAGATAAGTCTCTTGAGAAAACATGACATCAACTGGGGTTTTTGGAGAATGGAATGAAGCCCTTACAGGATGAAGGGAATATAGTCAAGACAGGCTGTAGGCTTGTGATTTTGTTTCTGACTAACCTGTCCCAAAGATAGAGATAAACAAATCCAGAAAGAGATGAGAATGAGATGGAACATTGAGAGCAAGGGTGGAAAATGGCTGCGAATTGATAATTCTTTGAAATACTGTATGAGTGCAGGAACCAGCGCCAAAGCAGTCACTGATGAAAGGAGTTGGGTGGATGATCAGAACTGACACAAGACTGTTCCACACATTCCACAGCTTGGTCTCATTCACGTGCCCATAGCTACACCATTAATTTGGATAAACTGTGCGGAGCTGAAGAAGTTGGTTAATGTGAAGTTTGGTTCAGACAGGTAAATGAGTGTGTTGGTGGATGGGAACTACTTGGACCTCTGTCAAGGAAGAAGTGGAGAGCCTTTAGAACTTACTGATGTGTAATAGAGGTGCAGAGGGATTGGATGTGCATTAAAGGCAAACCTGTTGGATTCAAGAAACCAGAAACAGTGGCAGAGGGCATCTAAAGTCTCACCGATGCACTGCACAGTGGACCAGGGAAGAAAGATAGAATCAAAGTAGAAAGAAATATTAGGGGCAAGAGGAAGCAGAATGATAGATCTGCCCAGATAGCCCTGAAAACACCAGCAAGTCAGCCAAACTTTCTCTACATTTTCTGCCCTTTACTCTGCCTTCCAAGCTCTCTCATTAATTTTCTGCTTTCTGTTTCTATCTTCTGAATCTATTGCTCCCACATCCCTGCCAAACTGGTGTAAATCTTCTCTGGCAATAGTAGCAAAACTGTCCATGAGGAACAGACCCCAAACCTGATATGATGTTCCTTGCAAAACATAGCTCAGTGCTCTAAGAATCTATTGCTCTCAACCATGCAGTTTTTGAAGTCACACATTCACCTCCACTGTCCTATTTCTGTATGTGTTGCTATATGGCACCGAGAATAATCGAGATTATTATATTCACATCCTGGTATTTAATCTCTTTCTTATCTACTTAAAATCCACCTACTGGTCTACAATACTTTCTCTAACTTTGCTGTTGAACAAATAACCAATTGTTAAAGTGGCCTCATAAATTCACTTAAGCAATTTCAGGTATTAGTTTCCCGAATTAATGCCATGTTGCTATACTGGCTATTCTGTCTTTAGCTGTTGACAGCAGAACATATGGAAAATATAAAGTGTTGTGAAATGACTAGTCTGGTATTTCAGAACCCTGGAAAACATGTTAGAGTGAAATCCAAACTAGCTTTATGTTTCCCAGTTTTTCCTTTTTTTTCTAACTTCTTTGATGTGTTTTTCGTCTAAACCTCTAAACCTTCTCCCTTTCCCATTCCCTCTGCTTCTCTTTGCTTCTTTATCACTACAACACTGCTTTCTCTTCTATTTTCCTATTCTCTCCCTCTTTTTCATTTTCTCTTTATGTTTCATAAAGATATAAATATATTGCTTCCTATTATTTTGAATAAGACAAAATTGAATTTCGTGTTCTCAATTTAGAATGCATAACCATCCTATGAAGTAAAATTGACTCTCCTTTGCTTGACAAATTCTTGATTCCAATATCCAGCCCAGTCTCCTCTATTTTGTTCTCCTCCATGTCCAAACACCTCACTGGTACAGACACGGTCACGGACAGTCAAACACTGGCTTGTTCAAATTAATCTTGTCACATTACTCCGCTGCATTCTGTAGACAGATTATGGAGAGGGGCTGGAGAGGGAGATTGGACAATGGTTGACATTTCAATTTTTGATTTGTTGAAGGCTGGCTGAACCCTATGGTAACCAGTAGTTCCATCATAAAACATACTTATGAAATGGACAGAATACACCTCTCAGTCACCTGAGAAGCCATCCAGTTCAGACTCAGTGTTAACACTCTAGCTGCACCAAGCACTATCATTCAGGCAGTGCTTTGCCAACTCTGATATAACTAGGTGTCATACTGTAATTCCCTCCATTAACCGCCCTCTACCACACACACACACACGTGCCCTCCAACACACCCACAATGGCTTTGTGCTTACTGCATCCACCGAAAGCAAACAAACTCTTCAATAATGGAGCGGTTGTCAAATAAACACTTTTTTTTCCACAGCCAATAGTTTGAGAACAGTAAATAGACTCAAAGAAAATTTTTACAAAGCTTTGCTTGAAGGAAAGGTGATGGTCAGCCTTTAGCTTCTGAGAGTTAGCAACTCCAGTTCAGACTGGCATAGTAATATAATCAGATCAGATCAGTTCAGTGTGAATCTATTAACCAGAAAACCATGTCCTCTGGACCACCCTCCACCATCCTTGGTTCCAGAGGCACAGGCTCAGGTGGGCTGAATGGTACATGGTCAATGGGCTTGAGGAAGATAGGCGTAATCCTGAGGGATGGTGGCAGCTGAGGACAGTAAGTGACTGGATTGATGCGATTGGTGATCTTGAAGGGACTGATGAGCTGGTGAAAAGGCGTAACCCAGGAAGGAAATGACTAAGGGTGTGGAACTGGCATTTCTCTAACTTGCAATACAGACGGTTTTTGAGGAGGCGCTGAAGGACTGAACGGATGTGGCTCATGTGGTCATGGGGGTCCTTGGAGAAGATGAGAATGTCATTGAGGTAGACGAACACAGACTGATGTGGCATGTCTCGGAGGATCTCGTGAGCAAATGCTTGGAAAACAGCTAGACTGTTGGAAAGTCCGAAAGCCATCAGCAAGTATTTGTAGTAGCCAGTGGGTGTTATGAACGCCATTTTCCACTCATCCCCCGGTGGATATGGATAGTACATACTCATTGTTCAAGGATACTCCCCTGAACATAGTCGGGAAATTCCTTTCTTTCTTTGCCCTCTACATTACTCGATCCATACTGAAGCCCCTATAAACCACAGTCTTCATTTTACACACATTACTGTAATTTCCTTGCAGATTTCTCTTTTACCCTCCAAGTTCAAGTTGAATTGTCATTCAACCACACATGAATATATCCACGAATACAGCTAAATGAACAGCGTTATTCTGGGGCCGAGGTGCAAAACACAGTACCAACAGACATACACAGCACAAGGCACACATTAGATTTCAGTAAAATATAATCACACATAAAAATATAGTCCAAGACCCTGAGTCCATGAATGTTGCAGTTGATCTCAATACAGCTTGTCTTCTGATGAGAGAACAACTCCAGCTTGGATGCTGTGCCACACCCGATGCCTCTCTCCTGGGCGGCTGTAAACAGGTGACACTGTGGCTTGAGGCCTAGTCCTCACGAGGCTGTACAGCTCCCCAATAAACTGGTGAATTGAACATGCAGCATTCCACACTAACAATGTCCAAAAGGGTCTTGCAATCACAAGAAAAGTGACAAAGACAGTCATTCACTATTAGACTGCATGCCTCCAGCACAATGCACAGCTCCTTCACTTTCTCTACCAACGAGCAACTCACTGATAGGGTAGACCTGCAGTGCGTTAAGTTCTTAATGTCCAGCAGGGTCTTGCAATCATAAAAATACATTTAAAAAGTGCAATAGCACCTTTTGTTGCCCCTCGTAGAAGCCACTGCGATGGAACACACCGCCATATTACCAGTTCAGCGGTGAACAATCACTTTAATAGTAAACTGCAAAATAACAAGCCACAAGGGGCCACAAAACAAGCTGATTCGACGGGTGAATGAGGGCTGTAGATGAGAGCTGGGTTTAAATAGGCTGCAGGTGATGAGTTGGAAATGAGTGGCAGGTGACTCCTGTTATCTGGGTGGAGACTGAGAGGTGACTGCCTGTGCGGGCCTGACAAAGGATTAAAACAGTACGATTGAGGTAAAGATATTCATTATCTTCGTAAGCGTGTTTCCAATAAAATTGCATTACCTCTACCCGAGAGAAAGAGAAGCAGAGAGAATAGCAGCAAATCCCAGTTTGGATAACGTAGCTCCCAGTTGCACAGAGAAACAGTGTGTTAATGGATTCTAAATATGGATGGAATGAAACTGCAAATGGTTCAAAGGTGTTTCTCAGTACAATGAATTTATATAACCTTCTTTAAGGATGTGTCAAGAGTTACACATTTTTTTCAGGCCAACTCATATACATAGGAGAAACTCAAGGCTGATCTCCCCTAGCTGGTTCTGCCTGCTTCAGGGAGTTGTCAAGTTTATCAACATTCCACAGGGCAGGGATCCCTTCACATAGCTGCCTGAGTTGTTCTGCATTTAAAATAAGTATGTCAACAAATTGCAGCCAACCCTTTACTCTTACAATCATAATATGGTGTAGCACAGAAGAGTCATATTCAAAAGGGATACCAACTAAAATCTAATTTGCCTGTTCTTTCCCAATGTTATTTAGTACCCATTGAGTATACTGTGGATTCTGGTTAATTGGGCCTTTGGTTATTCGGGGCAGCTGTTTATTTGGTACAACCCTTAAAGAACAAAAACTAATAGAGAAAATAGCCAAGATTCCCTCTGTTTATTTGGGACAATATGCCACTTAATCGGGACAGGACCTGTTGTTGAACATTTTCTAACTAGTGTCAGTCATGTGCACACCATGTGACAATAAGACACCACACCGTGCTTAGAGCAAACAGTTTTTAAATCGCATAAGTTAGATGTGTTGGTGTTCAAAAAAAGCAGTGATTTTGTCACTGATAATTGGTGACAAGCAGTAAGACATTTTAGAACCATTTTGCTCACTATGGTTTCAAGCATTCAGACTTGGAAATGCCAGAAACAGCCAGAGTTGAAATTATGTCATTACTTCAACGAGTTCGGAACTACGAAGATTTTGAAGGTTTTGACAGTCATCATGAATGTTACCTTTGGTTCCCACTGGACACTCAGCTATTAGTCATAGTTCCAAGTAGCTGTTTGCATGTGACAGCAGCCACACACTGGTACCCCACTTTGACAGGCAGGCTAAACCAGGTGAGGGTAGCTGGCAAGTCTTATACCCTGGTTAGATAGAGACATATCTGTCCTAGCGTGCCAAGTCAGCTCCAGTGGACTAGCGGATGACATCTACAGCGAGATCCAACAGCCACGAAGGCAGTCCTGCGATGCTTCATCAGAAAACAAAGGGCATGGCACAGATGTTATGAAGATCCACTGCAACCAGGGAAGACTCCAGTTGTGACACCTACTTATCCCAATGGACCCGGACCTCCGAGGTCGAGAGAATCGAACTGCCCCAGTGAAGCAGCTTTTCCGGTTTAAAAACTCTGCCGCACAGGTTTCCTGTCACTGTCAAATACAACGGACAATCACCATGTTCTAATTTGTTTTGTATTTCATTTAGATACATAATTTGTTACTCAGTTAAATGGTGGTTTATCTTTTTTATACCCTTTTAACTACTTCAATGAAACTTCGGCTAATTGGGGCAGTGGCTTAACTGGGCCAAAATGTACTAGTCCTGACGTGTCCCAATTAACCAGAACCCACTGTATTTACTGTTGCCTATTTAAAGTTACCTTTGAATCTGATTTCCCCATCCCTCTGGGCTATGCATTCAAAATCAGAACAACCGTTTTACTCTTCAGTTAGACCATGGCTGATTAGTATTTCAACTTCAGCACTTTGTCTTTGCAAGAAGTCAGATGTTGCAACTGTAATTCTGAAATTTCTTGCTTTTTCACATGATAGCAACTCGCTATCTTAAAAATATCTCTTCATCACACCTCTGGTTATTTACCAAAGGCAGTCAAACTATAAAGCCATTGTACTAAAATTTGCACAACCCCAATTTATTTTTACTTCCATACGAACACTATGGGTTCTAGTTAATTGGGCCATCCTTTTTAACTATTTTTACAAAAGTTCGGCTGAATAGGGCAGCCGCTTAATTGGGCCAAAATGTACTTGTCCCAATGTGTCCCAATTAACCAGAATCCACAGTATATGCTCCACATTCTGTTGTTTTCATGACATGGCTGCTGTTACAATCAGTCTATGCCCTGTTCCCAGAACTCCAGTGCAGCACTCCTTTAGACAGAGACTCTGACATGTTGTGCAGCTGTTCCGGTGTAATGAGGAGGCAGATGTGAGGATCCAGTGAGTGAAACGCAAGTTCCAGATTGCAAATGGGCACAATAACTATTTATTTAAAATGAACAGTGAACCACTAAACTGAGCATCTAGCTAAACAAGTGCCCATCTAAACTACCCTAAATTTTACAAAACTACAATACCGAACATCCAGTCACCCTTCAACTTAACGGGAATTCCATTAAATCTCCCCAAATTATGAGACTGAAGAACTGAGCATGTTAAAATAAATATTTAACTAAACAAATGTGGGGCGGTGGGGGGGGGGGGGGGGGGGGCATCCAGGTCTACAATGCTCTTTCTCAATGGTTCTACAGTGCTGGTTGTGATTTCAGCCTGAAGCGGGTGCTGGAGAAAGAGGCCGAGCCTCCCGCAGGTCTTATTCTTATACCCCCGAGGCATCCAGAACTGGAAACCAGTGCCATGGCGTGCAAACCAACCATTGGAAAGGAACGGCTGCATCCTTTAAACGGGCCAATCAAACACCGACACGGCAGAATCAGCTTTCAACCAGCAAATAAGCCAACCTCCTCCACCCTGACATGACATCACATAACCTTAACCACTCTTCTGCTGAACCGTGGTACGAGTAGTTGGCTGCCCGCCACCACTGACCCCGCTGTTACCACACGCATATAGTTCTTTGATTTTATAGCAAAGTCTGCCTCCACTGTTACTGGATTTCTTCCACTCACTCAGTTGCAAATTCCTCACAACGAGCAAATTGTCCCTTCCTGGAGCCGGTGACCCACATTGAGGTTCGGACTTGTAGTTTCCTTCAGTGCCACTCTTCATGTGTAAGCCTGGACATTCATTACTGGCAAGTTATTTGGCTCTCTTGCCCATCACAGTCAATCTCTGCTCTCATCTTATATGAGACCTACATTTATTCGAAGTGTGACAACTAATAACACAATACAAAAGCCGCAACTAGATTGTGCACAGCAATATGATACAGACAAGATGATGCACTCTTTGACATATTGGTTGGGAGATAAATATTAGCCAAGATATCAGAGATGAACCCATTGTGCTTTTATACAATAGTGCCATGGGATATTTTGTGTCTAAAAGGGACTTGTCAAATGTCTTATCTGAAAGATGGGATATTCAAAAGTGTAACATCCCCTTGTTACTGTAGTGGAGTATCAACACAGATCAGGTTTGCAATTCTCCAATTTGGGACTTAAGTCCACAATCTACTTACTCAAAATTCAGTTGGAGAATTCCTGTCCTCATAGATTACACTCAGTGGCCACTTTATTAGGTACACCTGTTCACTTGCTCATTAATGCAAATATCTAATTAGCTAATAATGTGGCAGCATTCAATGCATAAAAGCGCGCAGCCATGGCCAAGAGGTTCAGTTGTTGTTCAGACCAAACATCAAAATGGGGATGAAATGTGATCTAAGTGACTTTGGTTGTGGAATGATTGTTGGTGCCAGATGGGGTGGTTTGAGTATCTCAGAAACTGCTGATCTCCTGGGGTTCTCATGCACAACAGTCTCTAGAGCTTGCAGATTATTTTTTTAATTAATTTTAAAGTCTGTCCCGAGCCTTATGCCAGTGCTTATGCCAGTTTCCTTGGCGTGAAGCGACTGAGAATACGAGACTCCCCCGCAGATAGGATGCCAGTCTATCGCGAGGTTAACCCCCAGCATTTTGCCAGTACCCATTTTCAGCTGGGTGGACTGGAGCAATGTGTGGTTAAGTGCCTTGCTCAAGATGCTACCTCAGCTGGGGCTCGAACTCACAACCTTCAGATCGCCAGTCCACCGCCTTAACCACTTGGCCACATGTCACACAGTTTACAGATAACTGTGCAAAAAACAAAAACAAAAAATAATCCAGCGAGTGGCGATTAAGGGACTCTGTGTGTGAAAACACCATGTTAATGAGAGAGGTCAGACTGGTTCAAGGTTGGCAGTAATTACTCAAATAACCATGCATCACAACAGTGCTGTACAGAACAGCAAACTCTGCATGCACACCACATTGAAGCTGGAAGTGGGTAGGCTACAGCAGCAGAATACTGCACCAGGTTCCTCTCCTGTACTTAATAAAGTGGCCATTGAGAGTATCTCCCAATGCTAACTGGGGTTATTCTAAAGTAACCAAGAGTGGGAATTTAGACTGTGCTTTTCCCTCCCTCATCTTGGACCATTAAATCGAACAGAAACCTCCACTGTAGCCTGAAATGCTATCCTTTCTTCTTCCTTACAGTCAGCTACTGACGGGTCTTGATGTATCCAAGAGCTGAGATAAAGAAATCATAACTTGCACTTAAATCTGAGAAAGTACATCCATCTCGTTCAATTAAATGAATAAATCTTTGGTTCAGTACTCTCAAGAATTAAGGGATTAGTTTGGTGTGACTTTCCTCATAAGTTCAAGTTATTCACTGAACCAAGTCAACTCATTCCTATTTCTGTTTTTCTCTGCAAAATTTCTCAATATTACTGCTTCAAATTAAAACTCTGTGAACATTTTTAGATGTTAAGTTGTAGAAAGAGGAGGCTGTGAGTTAGAGATAGAGTTAATGGTTAATCCAGCCTAGCTTTCAATCAAGATGCTGCCAAGCTGCCGTCTCTGTTGAGATAGTGGCTATTTTCTTAAGTTCATGGGGATGGTTTTGGGGACAGAGAGAGGAGTTACGGGTAATTTTTAGGGACAGGATGCAGATGAGTTAGAGGTCAGATTGGAATTTAGGGACAAGATGCAGGTGAGTTAGAGGTCAGATTATGATTTAGGAACAAAATTTAGGTTAGTTAGAGGTTAGGTTAGGGTTTAGGGACAAGAATGTGGCAGAATTAGAGGTCAGGCCAGAGTCTAGACCTCTGTTATGTGCTCCATGTTCGAAGGCCAGTGATGCGGATGGATGACAGAGGAAATCCGGAGTCTAGATGTCCACTCCGTGCTCAAAGACCAGCAATGTAGACGAGTGATGAAGGATATTCCTGGATGTTGGACTGGCCTAGGTCAGTGAATCCCAGGATTAGATGTCTGTGCAAGCAGGAGGCACAAGGGCTGGTGAGTCAGTGGGCCGAGAGCTCGTGTCCTGTCATCAGCTCATCCAGGGGTTAATACCGAAGATCAATCAGGAGGAAGTCTTCAAGTCAAAGCCCATTAGCCAAACTCTGGAGATTGGACACTGGAGGTTGGAGGCCCAGAGGTCTGGGGTCAGAAGAATGACCATGAGTGTGGATGAATGGGAGAAAGGAAAGGGTTTTATATTGCAGTGTTGTTTCATTGCTTGTTGTGTTGTGTGCTGTTCTGCCAAGCATCACAGACATGCTATGCTGGCGTCGGAATGTGTGGCAACACTTGTGGGCTGCCCACAGCACGTCCTTTGGTGTGTTGGTCAATGCAAATGAAGCATTTCACTGTATGTTTTGATGTACACCAGATAAATAAATCAATCTGAAGTTTAACTGACATACTCGACCACCATAAAGATACAGCAAATGACCGATGAGATGAGTGATCCTGTTAATCTTTCTGCCTCAAAGGAACTTTCTTTCGAGCAATCTGATAAACGAGCTGCTTCACATGCTGGAAGAAAATCAAGCAATGACATTCTCGTGCAACCTCATAAAGAGCCATTTAAACATAATTAGTTGTTATGAAACGCTCAAGAAAGTGCACACTGAAATCACTCAATAGCTTAGTTTACCCTCCATTTGTAACTCTATGTAGAGTTCAGTGAATCCTGGCTGTCAGATGAAATAACATACAGAATCACAAATTCTACATGAATGGTGACATTGCATCCCTCTTCAACACACACAGTTTTAAAAGTGGAAATGCATTGCAAATACAGATCTGGCAGCTATTCCTACTTTGTTTCACAAAGTGCTATGTTCTGGTGTCTTTATGATAGATATTCCCATGGATTCAATGTCACTGACCTCTTGGGTAAGTGAAGTAAATAAACCTTCTTGTCCCGAGTAAGTCTGACAATGCCCCAACCTGTAGACACAGTGATCAAGCACTCTATTCCAGCTTATTGGAATGCATCACACCTCACATCATAATCTTCTTCCCTTCACAAAGGTGTTTTGGCTATAGCTCAAGGTTCATTGGATATATTTAATAAATATAACTCAGACAATGGCAGAGCAACAGATTTACTGTAAATACAAACTTTTGAAATCAAAACAATAAAATATGCATTACCTCACTCAACTGTAAGCATGAAGCAAACACGCTTATCTCTAGCCTGGAAATTTGCCATAACTACGCCTTGAAAAAGTAGAGGATACAGCCCAGTCCCTCACAGGCAAACCCCTCCCAATCACTGACCACATCTATATGAAATGTTGTCACAGGAAAGCAGCATCCATCAATAGGGACTCCCCAACCCCACACCAACCACCCAGGCCATGCTCTCTTCTCACAGCTGCCATCAGGAAGAAGGTACAAGAGCCTCAGGGCTCACACCACCAGCTTCAGAAACAGTTACTACCCCTCGACCATCAGGCTCCCAAACCAAAGGGGATAACTTCACTCAACTCCATTTTCCCCAACCCACAAATGTTCCCACAACCTATGTACTCATTTTCAAGAATCCTCCATCTCATGTTCTCAATATACATTGTCTATTTATTTATTATTTCTTCTTTTGTATTGTTTGCACAGTTTGTTGACTTCTGCACTTCGGTTAAACGCTCTAGTTGGGTGGTCTTTCATTGATTCTGTTTTGGTTATTATCCTATAGATTTATTGAGAATGCCCACAAGAAAATGAATATGGTGACACATATGTATTTTGGCAATAAAATTTAAATTTACTTTGAAATGTATTTACTTTAAGTATTGGTTTCAGGGGTGATTGATGGCTCTGGAAGGAGTTCAGAAGGACGAGGTGGGAAGAAGTCTCAGTGAATTCTAAAATACCTAGATAGAGTGGACATGGATAGAGAATGTTGCTCTTAATAGAAGAGTCTAGGATCTGAGAGCACAGCATAAGAATAAGTAGATGTCCATTGATAACTGAGATGGGGAGGATTCAGACAGAGAGGGATGAATCTGTGGAATTCATTGCCATGTCCCAGGGTGTACTTAAGACAAAGATTGATCGATTCTTGATTGGTAAGAGGCTTAGTGATTACAGGCAGAAGGCAGGAGAATGCTTTTTTAAAAAAATAGCTGCAGTTGAATGGCAGAGCAGATTTGATGGGTTGGATGGCCTAATTCTGATTTTATATATATTATGGTTGGGTAGATGGAGCTTGTCAGCATGCGAAGGCAGTCCATCTAAGAGAGGGAAGACTCTGATTTCAAATCCCCGCTGCTTTGCGGCCATACCCACTCATGGGAAAGGCTTCGGGAGTAAACCCTGAGGACAAATCCGGAGCTGGAGTCCCTAAGGCAGTCTGACGTTGCCTTCAACCTCACTCTGGAAATTCCTGCGACGTCACTGGTGCCAAGTTGTATTGGCCCTTGCCCTTCCCTTGGACAACATCGGTGGCGTGGAGAGGGGAGACTTGCTGCATGGGCAACTGCCGGTCTCCCATACAACCCTGCCCAGGCCTGTGCCCTGGAAACCATTCCAGGTGCAGATCTATGGTCGCGAGACTAATGGATGCCACCACATATATTATGATCTTACAGTCTAAGGTTTTGGAATAATTGTTATGTGATTGCATGTAACATTAAGCAGAGCATAGCTGTGGATTTCTTTCAAACTATCCCAGAACAAAAGATATACAATGGTAAGGTTCGGTCAAATGTAGAAGAAAACTAGGTCAGTCTAGTAGGTAGAGCAAACATCACAGTCATTATAATGGAGGATCAGAAGGCTAGACCACATCGGTGTTAACGCAACAAGCCTGACCAGGATGGCTGATGAACTAGAGCAATTCAAAATTCCAGGGTATAGAACTTTAAGAGACACAAGAGATTCTGTGGATGCTGAATATCTTGATTTACGCACACAAAGTGCTGGAGGAACTTAGCAAGTCAGGTAGCATTTATAAAGGGGAATAAATAGGTAACTTTTTGGGCCTTTTCACGATGAAGGGTCTTGGCCCAAAACAACAATGTTCATTTCCCTCTGGCTGTCTGATCTGCTGAATTCCTCCAGCATTTTGCAATAGAACACTCAGGCCTGATGGTTGGAGATGGCAGGGATGTGCATGGGTGTGGGCAGGAGGCTGAAGGAGGAGACACTGCATTATGGGGTCCTAGGAAACCATCACTGGAGTAATGAGGAAGAATGTTCAAAAGAGGCTTTATGGGTGAAGTCATTAGGCAGGACAAGGCAAACGCAGAATGGAAGCTGCAACTGAGTAAAACTTCACTCAGGTAATGGGATTCTTTTAGAATTGAAACAGAGCTCAGCTATTGCGTTCCCAAAAAGGTGAAGAAGGATGGCAAGTCCAGGGAAGAAGTATTTGATAGCTTAGCAGTCTTAAAGTTGTATAAATCTCCGGGGCATGATGAGATGTATACCAACTAGGCTGGACCCTAATCCTGAAATATAAATGGAATGGATAAATGGACATGGTGCTAGGTGACTTGAGAGCTGTAAGTGTGCTGCCTCTATTCAATAAGCCAGATAATTAAAAGCCAGCGAGTCTAACATCACCGGCAAGACATGTATCGACCAAGGATATTGGTCAATTGATATATTGGTGGGAGAAGCTGTCTGATTAACTTTAAATAGAGTTTTTTGAAATCATAGTGAACTATATTGATTGATGCTATGTTGTTGATGCAGTCTGGTTGCCCTTCAGTTGAAAGTCAGGTTCAAAAGGTAAAGGCTATGGGATCCAAGGCAATTTGGCAAATTGGATCCAAAGTTGGCTCAGAGACAGAGGGTGACAATGGAAATGAAAGATTGCTTTGGTAATTGGAAGCCTATTGGATTCCACAGAGATCAGCAGGAAATACTTGTTATTTGTTTTCTACATTAACAACTGAGATGGGAAGATAATAAGTTTGCAAGTGACCAAAAACGGATGACGTTGATAACAAGGCCCAAGATCTTAAACTCCAGGATGACAGTAATCAGTCGGTAGGTTGGGCAGAGCAATTACAGATTGGATTTAATTCGGTAAGTGTAGGTAATGGGTCTTATACGGGTGGGAAATTTATAAAGAATGGTAGAGTCCTAGGGAGCAATGAGAAACAAAGGGACCTTGTTATTTATACACGTCCAAATGTAGAATGATTGGTGAAGAAGGCATATAGGATGCTCAACTTCCTTAGAGTATTAGAGCAGGAAGGCATGGTACAACTTAATACAACCTTGGTTGGACCACAACTAGAATATTGTGTGCAATCACGATCACCACACTTTAGGAAGGAAGTGATTGCACTGGAGAAAGCGCAAAAGCAATAGGTACTTTCACATTATTTGAGAACCAAGCACTTGAATCACTAAGGCTATAGGCCAAGTGCTGGTAAATGGGATTAATATACTTAGACCCTTTATGGTCAGCTTTAATACTGTAAGAAAAAGGCCTCTTCATTGTGCTGAATGCCTCTATAATTCTATGAAAAGTAGCTTGTTGCGGAACTGCCGTTTCAATCCCCATTTAGCCCCACCAAACAGCAACCAACACCAAAAAGAAAATGACTGATATTGAATAAAGTTGCTAAGGATTCTTCCCTATTCTTCCTCTCTTCAGACCTGTTTCAAGTAGTTTGGGAGTGTTCTGAAATAGGCATTCCGTGTTCAATGAGATCAGAAAATGGCACCAAACACATATCAAGGCATCTGCTTGTTCTGATTAAAAAGCACAGCCAACTTGAAACAACCATGTGTTGAGTATGTGTCTGTTCGATTTAGCAAAAAAAGGGGTCGGTCCCTGAATGATTAATCAGAACAAAACACTTCATTTCATCGTGGTGGGAGGAGGGAGTGGGAATGTCGGCCTCGTTGTTTGAAATTGAAAATAGTGCTTTATAATTTTAAGGGCATTTACCTCTTAAAATGACAGTATTAGGATCAAATCACGGAGCTTCAATAGTCACCAGCTCACTATATGGAGTACCTTTTCTGGGAAGCCCTGAAAAGGTACTCTCTCATCCCTAAGCCCTCAACAAATCATAACCCCGTAACAAATAAGTTTCAACATTAAGTTCACAATTCACCTCCCGTAATATCGATTGTAAAGTCAGTGACGTGAACGAAAGTTGTTAGATTTGGGGACCTCGGAAAACCTGGACTGAGATTTTAGGATGCCACTTTGATTTTGGGAATGGAATCGGAAAGCACAAGCTGAGAGACGATAAAGTAGCCGGAAGCAGCAGACAAAGTTCGTTCAAAATAACTGAGGCGAAGAAAGGAGAAAGAGACAGAACGAGGTGAATTGTTGTGGGGTTCCAGAACAAGGGGACTAGACCAAGATGAGAAAAACATTGATCCTCACACTGTCCACGTTCCCGCGATGGATACAATACTGGTCAACAGAGGCAGGAACAGCCAGCAGCTCATGGTGACTCGCGATGCAAGAGATCAAGCCAGGTCCAACAGCAGCACGATCCACTCGATCACACCATCAGAGGAAACCATCAAGAGGAACAAAATGCAAGAATCCGAGGTGGAAGCCCTCTCGCGGTGCCGGAGCCAGAAGCTTTATCCAGCTCCGGCTCGATGATTCACACGTTGAAGACGAGTTCACACCCGAACAGCAGCCAGCAGGAAGTTTAGAGGAAGTTGCATCTGTTGCTCCAAGCTCCCCCTATCTCTCTCCTCTCTCACTCTCCTTCTGAAAGAGTAACATTTCCGCAGATTTCCGGGTCTGTTTCAGACTACAGGTCAATAGTTCAGTATCGCAGACCACCTGCGATTAAAGTGCGAACCGTAGGAGGCTCTTCAAAACTATTGCATTTAAACCAAATATAATGAATGCTATCCAGATTAGTTGGTAAGAATTTTAATACTACAACTGCGAACTGCCACAAAATATTAAATCTTCTGCCTATTACAGATTATTTTGCACTATTGTAACCCGGCAGAAAATACACTCATCTCATGTTTGCCTTTCCTCTGCCAAAGCCACGCCAACTATCAGGAGGGTCATTTCTACTCAGGCACTGTGATTTCTATGTTTATTTATGTGTGAGTGCAGATAGGACCACCAAGGGAGTCTTCATTCAACATCTATTGCTTACATGTCAGCCAGCAATCGGGGGTCTCGAGTTTCATTAATATAAAAAGAACGCAAGCTGACAAACATGCCCAGCGTCGAAATGTCCGAACATGCTTTACCGTCAATAAAGAACCTTTTGCAGTGCGGGATTGTGTAAAGTAGATGGGAGAAAAATGTTTACTAAAACACCCAGCGATTCAGGAACAGCTTCCTCCCCTCTGTTATCTGATTTCTAAATGGATGTTGAACCCATGAACACTGCCTCACTATTTTTATATTTATTTTCTATTTTTGCAATACTTATTTTAACTTAGCTATTAAATATACAATTTAGTTTTCTTCTATATTTATCACATATTGCATTGAAATGCTGCCACGAAGTTAAATTTCACAATATATATCAGTGATGTTAAACCTATGTTAAACATGATTCTGAGTAAATCCGCTGCTCTTTCTTCAAACAATGCCATAGAATAGTTTACTTTCATCTGTGGAGGAGACAGGACATGGAAAAACTCAGTCTCAACTACTCCAGACTGGAAGACCTCCCCCCCCCCCCCACACAGAAAGATACTGGCAACACACACAAAATGCTGTACCATCTCAGCAGGTCAGGCAGCATTCATGGAAAAGACATTCGGGGAGGGTCTCAGCTCTCAGTTAGCCAATTTTCTATCCATGCACCTTTCATTCCATAAAGTTCATTCTTAATGAACTATTATGCATCACTTTTATATGCCTTTAACAAGTCTTTGCTGGCTTTCTCTAATCAACCCACACATGATCAAATAATGGAATATACCTTTTCTGAACAAGACAATACCATATGGAATTTTCCAGTTCTCGATCACCACTCCTTATCTAGATTATGGTCAATGTGTCTGCAATTTTATCTCTTGGTAATCTAGAATGCATTCCTGTGACTTATATATTCCAAGTACATCAATATATCTAGTAAATCCTATTGATCAACCTTTTGCCCAGTTGTGGAGTCAGTTCAGCATTGAGGTGAGTGTAAGTATCCAGACTGGTTCATGAGCCTGATGTTTGTAGGGTAATAATTGTTCTTGAAAATGGTGGTATGGGACCCAAGGCTCCTGTACCTCCTTCCCGAAGGTAGTAGTAAGAAGACAGCATGGTCTGGATGATGGGGGTCCTTGATGGTAGTTGCTGCTTTCCTGCATATGTGCTCAGTTATGGGGAGGACTTTTCCTGTGATGGACTGGCCTGTATCCCTAATTTCTTGTAAACTTCTTTCCCTCATGCTCTCTGCCCCTACAAGTAGATCTTCTTTCTGTTCCCTGATCAGCCCCACCTCTACTGTTACTACCTGTTTATTGCTTATTTGCCCATAAAACACGGAACCCCTTTTAGGTTTGCTACCAATCTTTCCTCGTATTCTGATTTTGCCCCTCCTATTTCTCTTTTTATACTTAGCTTCTTCACTTTCCACTGTGAGGTTCAGAACAGGTTTAGAGCACTTTTTACCTAAATGCACAAAGTCTGTTAAAGAAAAAGACTGGAGAGCTGTATTTGTGATTTTTCAATGTGATCATGGTGAAGTCAGGTCAGGGTTACTGCAGCAGAAGAGAAAAGGAAGGGGTTTCAACTAAATCAGATATAACTTGAAAGTATATTCAATCTTCAGGGAGGCAGGCTATAAAGACTTAAGACATTGTCCAGAGAATAGTAAATAAGCTCCAATTTTACGCTTGGGATGTTGGAAGATAAGACTGAATGAGGTGCAGTGTGGTGGCATAGCTTGAAGGATCATTGAGTAAACACAGAAAGAGCCCATCCATTCAGTTGAGAGTCCATGCCAGGTATTTCCAAGAGCAAAGAGCCCATCCATTCAGTTGAGAGTCCATGCCAGGTATTTCCAAGAGCAAAGAGCCCATCCATTCAGTTGAGTGTCCATGCCAGGTATTTCCAAGAGCAATCTGGTTTATCCCACTTATCTCTATTATATGATTTAAAACAGTTGATCGTTAGTGTAGTATTACTTGAGAGCTAAATGTCAACCAGGACACCAGTATTGTCAGTCAATTTTGCATTTTACTGTGTTACAGTAGAAGGAATGTTGGTTTAACTTATCTCCAGCAGTGCAACACTCCCTTCAGACCTACCTCAGAAATGTCCTAAATCAGGACTTGAAACTGAAATTTTGCAGGCTCCAACAGTGACCAAGAGGATGGAATGAACTGTGTTCAGATGGGAATATTTG
The DNA here is from genome assembly GCF_048418815.1 of Hemitrygon akajei. NCBI lineage: Eukaryota > Metazoa > Chordata > Chondrichthyes > Myliobatiformes > Dasyatidae > Hemitrygon > Hemitrygon akajei. The sequence continues at coordinate 37,927,759 of NC_133144.1, read as the reverse complement.
AATTAAACTGTTTTGTTCCTTCTCTGGGTAGACAATTTGCATTGTATAGAACTCCACGGATAGAATAGATCAAAAGATGATCCAGCATAACCTTAATGCACCAAACTGTGTAACTTTGACCAGCTGCAGTTAGCTGGTAACACCCATGTAACTCCAGCAACAGAGTAAATAACTTGTTTAATAATCTATCCCACATATTACTGCTGTAACCTTCTGTTTTAACCAGCACATAGAGAAGGTCACAAATGAGCAAACATGATTGAGCCCAGGCACTAATTACATCAATACATAAAGAAATACATTGTCATTTGTCTCTTTATCCATTCTATTTCTTCTCAGCATCCATTTCTCTGTTACTTATACTGGTTCGATTGTGTTTCATGTATTTACTGAGCATGCTCACAAGAAAATTTATCTCAGGTTTGTATATGGTGGCATATATGTACCTTGATAATAAATTTACTTTGAATTCAACCAAACAGCTCCTTCTTATTTGCAATCACGGCCACGTTTGAATTGATAAAGTGACTGTAACACAGAAAATATGTCAAGATGTTCCACAGCAGAGAAAAAGGACATGATATGAAAGGGGCGCATGGAAGAAGTAAACAGATGGATGGGCAGAACTTTCAAGAATATGCTTAAAGGTGACAAGTAAGACCAAGGTTTATGGGAGTGTGTCTCAGAAAATTTAGAACACTGGAGTGAAAGAAATAAGAATAAGGAGGCTACTGGTCTTGGCCAGCACAAGGAAGATGCCAAAGCGAATGCCAAGGTGGGAGATCTTGCAAGATTTGTAGAAAGCAGATGTAATTCTCACTCCCACTGCTTGAGAGTTGAAACAGTTAGTGGATCTCCCACCCAGTACAGAAACACCATAGAAACATGTTCAAGAACACGTCTCAAACACCGCAGGGACATTTTGACCTCTGAGTTCCTTTTCAAGCTGCACACATCATCCCAGATTCTACATTTTAAATCTTTCTTTCATTGATGCCTGGCCAAAACCCTGAAATTCTCCACCCATCAAAACAATAGGTTTGTTATCAAAACACCACACTGACTTCAGCAGGTCATGTAAAAGACTCCCTACAGATTTTAAAGAATTAGTGGGGATGGGAAATAATGGTTAATTTTAATAAAATCAGCACATCCCTTTCATTTTTTAAAATTCTGTAGAAATTAATCAGGCTGTGGCTACAGCACCACCTCGAGTTGTTTAGTGGTATTGCATTTAACTATTTTGCAGAATATTCTGGGGAAAACTCACAGTTTCCATGTGACTTGGCTCCATAATATCCAACATGGGCTGTTGCTACATGTTCAATGCACTGAGATCGGAGAGTTTGCTTTGCTTATAGTTAAATTCCTGACTTGTAATTGAATATAATGTGGAATCCACCTTTGCAACACACAGATTGCTGGAAAACATAGAAACACAGAAAACCTACAGCATAATACAGGCCCTTCAACCCACAAAGTTGTGCCAAACATGTCCCTACCTCAGAAATTACTAGGCTTACCTATAGCCCTCTATTTTACTAATCTCCATATAATGATCTAAAAGCCTCTTAAAAGACCCAGCAGCTCAGACAGCATCTATGGAGGGGAATAAACAGTCGATGTTTCTAGCTGAGACCCTTCATCAGGACTGGAAAGGAAGGGGGCAGAAGCCAGGATAAGAAGGAGGAAGGAGGGTGGGGAGTACAAGCTGACAGATGATAAGTGAAGAAGGTCTCAAAGGATCGTTATGGCATCAAAGGCCAGGGAGTGGGGCTGAGGAGAGAAAGAAAAAAGGATCAGCCATGATTGAATTGTGGAACAGACACAATGGGCCAAATGGCCCAATTCTGCTCCTATGTCTTATGGTCTAAGAAGGAAAATGGGTAGTGGAGGGGGTGATGTGAGAAGCCGGGAGGTTATAGGCAGAAGGGGTAAAGGGCTGAAGAAGAAGGAATCTGGTAGAAGAGGACAGTGGACCATCGAATAGTGGGAAGGAAGTGGGAAACCAGAGGGAGGCGATTAGCAGGTAATAACGGTCAGGGAAGAAGAGAAGGTATGTGAGGGCCGCCAGAATGAGGGAAAATCAAATATTAAAGAAGAGGTGCAGGAGGGGAGACATAGAGAGGAGTGGTTACCAGAAGTTAGAGAAATCGATGTTCATGCCATCTGATGAGTGACCACACAGACGAAATATGAGGCGTTGCTCCTCGAACCTGAGTCTGGCCGCATCATGGCAGTCGAGGAAGGCCATGGACAGACATGTTAGTATGAAAATGGGAAGCTGAATTGAAATGGGTGGTCACTGGGAGGTACTGCCTTTTGCAGTGGGCAGAACAAGGGTGCTTGATAAATCAATCCCCCAATCTGCATCAGGTCTCAACAATATAAAGGAGGCTGCACCAGGAGCACCTGATACATTAAATGACACTGCCAAACTCACAGGTGAAATGCCACCTCGCCTGGAAGGACTGCTAAGGGCCCTGAATCGTGGTGTGGGAGAAGTGTAGGGTTAGGTGTGGCACTTGTCACAGTTGTAGCGATGAGAGAGATCTGTGGGGTAGACCAATGGACAAAGGAGTCAAGTAGAGGGCGATCTCTGTGGAAAGTGGAAGAAAGGAGAAGGGAAAGATGTCTGGAATTCACATTTTTCTGCTTTTTAAATTGGAGTCTAAGAACAGCTGTTGACCTTAAAGTGTTATTTTGGGAATTCTGGCTGGAAGGTGAGATTTGGATTTTAGAGCAGAAACCATGTCACAAAGCAGCAGGTTGAGAGGAGGAAATCTCTGCTGTTGTATCCATCTCGGGCTTGTTCATCTCCTGTTCATGTCCTTACAACCAATGAGACAGCCAAAGAGTTATTCAAGCCTTGGCTGGAGATAGTTGATAAACTCAGTGAAGGAACTTGGGAATTTGGATTCAGCGATGGAAAGTGTAGAAGAATCTTGCTAAGAGTGCTCCACACACTTTTTCACCTCATTTGAAAGCCCGTCTAAATGCCTCTTAAACATTGCTATCATTTCTGCTGCCACCTCTTCCCTTGACAACTTCTTTCAGGTCATCCTTCAGCCACCAACAGACCAGAGAAAACAATCCAATTTGTCCAAACTCTCCTTATAGCTAGAGCTTTTTAATCCAGGCAATAAGCTGTTGAACCTCTTCTGCACCTCCCCAAAGCCCTCACATTCTCCCGGTTCTGTGCTGACCAGAAATGCACAAATACTCCAAAAGTGTGACCTAACCAAAATTTTATACAGCTGCAACATAACTTGCCAAATTTTATACCCGTCAACAACCTCCTGAAGTATTCAGCATATTTGCTCTCAAGAATGCAGGCTTGGTCATCTCTGTGGTGAACTTCAGGCCAGAGAGGGGAAACAATCTGGTGTTGAGCCCCGTTATTCAGTGCCCATTAAAGCGACAAGCCAAATTAAAGTGTCAAGGCACACGAGCAGAAAACGACCTGGTGTTCAGCGCCATCTGCCTGCATTTGACCTACCTCCCTCTCATCTTGCTACTACTACCATCGGACGGGAGATGCAGGAGTCTTGGGTGTCATGCTGCCGGATTTGGAAGATTTGGGAGCAATTGATGTCCTGCAGCCATCAGTCCCTTGGTCTGGTATCATTCACCTAGGCACTGAATGTAGCTGTGGACTCACTTTAGGGGACTCTGCAGCTCATGTTCCAGATAGTATTTGTTTATTTTGTGCACAATTTGTCCTTTTTTGCACATTGGATGTTTGTCTGTCTTTGTTGTGTGTGGCTTTTCATGGATTTTATTGCATTTCTTTATTTTATGGCTGCCTGCAAGAAGATGAATCTCAAGGTTGTATATGGTGTATGTACTTCAATAATAAATTTGAACTTTGAACTTTGCCCCCAATCAACAAAGCCAAGACTATTCACTTGTGTTGCCAATTTCAGAAAACTCTGGACTCAGACCCCATGATCCCTCTGAATGTCACTGCAGCTAAGATTCCTACCATTTACTATATACTTTCCTCTTAAATTAGATCTCCCAAAGTACACTTGTCCAGATTAAACACCTTCTGTCACTTCTGTCAGGTCTGTATTCTGCTGTATCCTTTGACAACCTTCCTCACTATCCATTACTCTACCAATTTTTGAGCTGTCCACAAACTTACTAATCAGTGTACCTACTGTGATATACTATATCACAGACATAGAGGTTCTGAAATTAATCCCTATAGAACACTACTAGTCACAGATCTCCAGTCAGAATAATGTCCTTCTACCAGTACCCTCTATTGTCCTTGGTTAAGCTAATTTTGAATCCAATCTACCAAGTTACATAGATCCCATGTGCCTTACGTTACATACCCCGTGGGTATCTTGTGACTGTCTTATGACCATGATGTAATTGAGTATCTGGTGAGCATGATGTAATGGTCTTGTGATAGTGGGGTGACGTAATTTCCCGCCAGTGTGAGGTCACATGATGTAATTTTCCCGCCAGTGAGAGGTCATGTGATGGCCTGTTTCAACAGGTATAAAAGGGGAAAGCCTTGCTGTGACACAAGTCAGTTCATGGTTTAATTCGTCAGTGACTCCATTATGTTGCCAGATGTGATTTGGTTTCTACCTTTGCAATTCAGTCAGAGAGTGAAGAATTTATTGAAGTACAGGAACCCAAAGGATCGAGAAAAATTGGTGTTGTCAGCGGTAAAACAGGATCAATCTTATTTAATCTTCGTTCAAGGAATTAGTAACCTGCATCCAAGATAGCCCCTGTCTTGTGAAAGCAGAAAGGGCTGGATGCAGCAGTTATTCGCCAAGGAAAGGTCAGTACTTTTAAGCCGTTTTAATTTCCTTCATCGTAAATCCTTCGGGCAAGGCATATTTCAGCTGGGATCAGCTGTAATGTCATGTTGTTGAGGAATTCATTACTTCAAGCAAGTCTCTCCTAATTGACTGTGTAAATCATTTGGACTTTTGCATTTATCATTTTTAAGAACTGTGTTCACATTTATCGCTTTAAGAACTGTTCAAGTTGCCGTATAGCAGTTAACTTCCGGTTAAGTTAGTAGTTCGTCAATTTTTCATTTTTATTGAGTGGTGTTTAATAAATATTTTATTTGTTTATAAAAAAACAGTGTCAATTTTATATTCATTGTTGCCGTATCATAACAATTGGGGGCTCATTGGATATGCACCATTTTTGAGTTTAAATGCTTGTTTAATTATCGATCAGTTTTTTGGAAAAGGGGAATATCCGATTCTTTTGTTTGATTGGTTTGTTGGTAGTATTCAGCAACAATGAATATTGACAACTTTCTGGCATCGCCAGACCCGGAGTTATTAGCGAAGGTGAAGAAGAGTGATGTATCTGAGATTGCTAGCAGGTTGGAACTTAAAGGTATTTCGAAGACTACAACAAAGCCTGTAATTCAGAGAAAAATTGCATCACACTATGTAGAGTTGGGTGATTTTGATGGAGTGGTTTTAGATATGTTTCCAATAAGTAATCTAGAGATGCAGTTACAAATCAAACAAATGAAGTTAGAACAAAGTAAAGCAAACTTGGAGCGATGTAGGTTAGAAGCTGAAAATAAAAAGAGGGAATTTAAACTTGCGATGGCAGAATTAAGGTCCGAGAATCAGTCCTCTGATTCTCGGAAAACATTTTTTGTTAGTCAGGAAATTAATTGGATCCTCCATTTAGTGAAACACAAGTAGAGAAATATTTTCAACATTTTGAAACTGTTGCTCTGATTTCTGAGTGGCCGAAAGAGAAAAGGCCAGTGTTGTTACAGAGTGTAATTAAAGGCAAAGCACAACAAATTTATACAGCTTTAACCACTGAGCAAGCACTTAATTATGATATCATGAAGCAGCATATATTAAAGGCGTATCAGCTGATTCCAGAAGCATATAGAGAAAGATTCAGAAATTTGAAGAAATCCATGGAAAAAACTTATGTGGAATTTGCCTACAATAAAGCTGTGTGTTTTGAGAGATGAGTTTCCTCTAAAGATGTAAATGGGGACTTATAATAAATTGAAAGAACTGAGTTTAATGGAGGAATTTAAAAGGAGCATCCCTATTGAAGTAAGGACATACTTAAATGAGAGGGACACTGCTACATTGCAGGAGTCTGCTAAATTAGCTGATGAGTATGCTTTAATCCACAAGAATAAATTTCCTCAGGGCAGAACTTTTAAAAGGAAAAATAGCACAGAGAGTCAAGGTAAACCAGAAATTAAATCAGAAGTTAGTGAGAAAGGTAAGGATGAAGGAAAACCTGTGAAGGAAAGACAGTTTGGTCCCATTTGTAATTGTAATGTACTGTGTGAGTATTCATAGGTCAGAGTGCATATGATGTCAGGACGTGGCTAAGAAAATGGAGGTCTGTTGAATAAATGTGGTTGTTCAATCTACAGCAGTGTCCGAGTCACATCAATACTACGTGGTGTCAGAAGTGGTTGCAGAAAAAAAGGAGTAAAAGATGTCACAGTTACAGCCACCGTCAAGTTTAAGCCTACGAGGTAATCTTGCTGAGAACTGGAAAGTATGGATCCAGCAGTTTGAGCTGTTTTGCACTGCTAGCAGCGTAGCTGAAAAGATGGAAAAAGTGCAACGTGCTACATTTCTGCATGTGGCAGGGCAGAGGGACTAAAGGTTTGCAACACATTTGTCTTCCAAGATGATGAGCAAGATAAAATTGAAGTGTTGAAGAAAAAGTTTCAAGATTACTGCGAACCGAGAAAAAAACGACCGTACATCCGACACATATTTTTCACAAGGGCTCAAGGATCGACAGAGACCATAGACGCCTATGTAACAGATTTGAAGAACAAGGCAAAAAACTGTGAGTTCGGACAACTGCATGATTCTTTAATACACGACAGGATTGTATGCGGCATACGAGATGATCATATGAGAGGCAGGCTATTGAGAGAGGTGGAGCTTACATTAGAAAAGGTGATTGATGTTTGCCAAGCCAGCGAGATCACATCAAGTCATGTTAAAGTGCTTAATGAAGAAGTTGATGTGCACAAAATAAAAACTGTGAAAACTGATAAGAGTAGGACAAAGCCAGCTCCACAGGATGATCAAAAGGAAGTTAACTGCAACAGATGTGGTTATAAACATGGATACACATGGATAAACATTCCCTGCCTTTGGTAAGAAATGCAAATTATGCAGAAAAAAATCACTTTGCAAAGATGTGCAAATCGCAGGAGCACGCAAGGAAAATGCATGCTGTGGAACAGAGTGAGGGCAACAGTAACATGTTCATTGGCACAGTTGAAGTGGAACAGAAGGTATGCATCAAGAATATTGACAATGCAGAGATGGAGGATGAAGATGATTGGACTCAAGATTTGATAATAAACAGGAGGAATGTGACATTTAAGCTTGACACGGGCAAAGTGCAATGTAATGTCAGCAGAAACATTCAACTCACTGGACATCAGAGGAAGACTGAGAAAATCTACCTGCAAGCTTGTTGCATATTTTGGCCACAAGACAGTGCCATTGGGAAAGAAAGCACTCACATGTGAGTACAAAGAACAAAAACACAAGATAGTGTTTGAGATAGTACAGCAACATGTTCCAGCAATACTGGGCAAAGCAACATGCACAAAGCTAGGCCTTGGTGAAGCGAATCTATGGTGTTGAAAAAGAAAATGACATTCTCAAGGACTTTGCTGACTTGTTTTCTGGATTAGGATGTTTACCAGGGAAATACCATATCCAGATTGATCCAACTATTGCACCAGTCATGCATGCCCCGAGAAAGATTCCAGTAGCTCTCAGGGATCGAGTAGTGGAGGAGCTACACAGAATGGAACAGATGGGAGTCATAACGAGTCAAATAGAACCGACTGACTGGGTGAATAGTATGGTGACAGTGGTCACAGAAAAAAAGATGAGGATTTGCATGGATCCACAAGATCTCAACCAAGCCATCAAAAGAGAGCACTATCGGCGGCTCACAGTTGAAGAGGTTGTCTCCCACATGCCTAATGCGAAACACTTTTCAGTATTAGACACAAATCAAGGTTTCTGGCAGATCAAGCTGGATGATAATTCTCCAAATTATGCACTTTCAACACACCCATAGGGAGATATCATTTCCTGTGTCTACCCTTTAGGATTTCTTCTGCATCAGAGGTATTCCAGAGCACAAGTGATTGAAGGCCTGGACGGGGTGGTCAACATCATTGATGATTTGCTGGCATGGGGTGACACAATTGAAGAACGTGATCAGAGACTGAGGAAGCTCCTGGAGAGAGCACATGAGTACAACCTAAAACTGAACAAAAGTAAATGTAAGATCAGAACTACAGAGATCAAATACATAGGTCACGTATTCAGCACTGATGGGCTAAAATCAGATAATGAAAAGGTCAGGGCTGTGGTACAGCTACCACCACCCAAAGACAAGCAAGAACTATTAAGGTTCATGGGCACGATACAGTATCTTGCCAATTTCATTCCCAATTTATCAGAGGTCAGCGCTCCACTTCAAAAGCTACTAGAGAGCAACACTGAATGGCATTGGGAAGACGAACAACAGAAAAGTTTTGACACTTTGAAGCAGTTGGTTACCAATGTACCAGCACTCAAGTTCTATGATGTCAATAAACCGGTGGCAATGTCTGTGAATGCCAGTTTGGAGGGAATAGAAGCTATTATACCGCAGGATGGGAGGCCTGTGGCATATGGATCATGAGCACTTACGGACTGTCAACGCCAATATGCTCAAATCGAGAAGGAATTACTCACCATAGTTTATGGGTGTGAGTTGAATGTTTCTGCTGACATTACATTGCACTTTGCCCCAGTGTCAAGCTTAAATGTCACATTCCTCCTGTTTATTATCAGATCTTGAGTCCAATCATCTTCATCCTCCATCTCTGCATTGTCAATATTCTTGATGCATACCTCCTGTTCCACTTCAACTGTGCCAATGAACATGTCACTGTTGCCCTCACTCTGTTCCACAGCATGTATTTTCCTTGCGTGCTCCTGCGATTTGCACATCTTTGCAAAGTGATTTTTTTCCTGCATAATTTGCATTTCTTACCAAGGGCAGGACATGTTTATCCATGTGTATCCATGTTTATAACCACATCTGTTGCAGTTAACTTCCTTTTGATCATCCTGTGGAGCTGGCTTTGTCCTACTCTTATCAGTTTTCACAGTTTTTATTTTGTGCACATCAACTTCTTCATTAAGCACTTTAACCTGCCATATATGTATATGGCAAAGAAATCCAGGTTGAGAGTGATCACAAACCCCTTGAGAGCATCTTCAAAAAGCCACTCCACCAAGCTCCTATGAGGCTGCAAAGGATGCTTCTCAGGCTACAGAGGTACACTCTCACAGTTACCTATAAGCCAGGAAAAGATCTGTACATCGCTGATGCTTTGAGCCGTGCTTACCTCAAAGAGCAAAAGGAAGAGATGCTAGGAAGAGAGCTGGAGGTCAACTGGGTTACACCTCAGCTACCCACTTCTAAGGAGAAGTTGAACATGTTCAGGAAAGCGACTGCAGATGATCCTGAAATGCAAAAGTTAAGAGACATTACAATTAATGGATGGCTAACAGAAAGAAAAGATGTTCCAAAGGAAATGCAGAAATACTGGACATTTAAAGAGGAAATCAGCTATGCATCAGGACTAATGTTCAAAGCGGCAAAACTCATTGTACCAAACCAAATGAGACAGGAAATGCTCAACAGAATTCATGAGTCACACCTGGGGATAGTGAAATGTAAAGAAAGAGCAAGGGACATTCTCTATTGGCCAGGCATGTCAACTCAGATAGAGGACATTGTGTCTCAGTGTGTTGTCTGTAATGAAAACAAAAACAGCAATCCAAGAGAGCCTACCCTTCCCCACCCACTACCAGGAAGACCATGGGAGAAGCTTGGCACAGATCTCTTTCAATGGTGCAGAATATCTGCTTTGTGTGGACTACTATTCAAAATATCCGGAGATCACCAAGTTAAGTGACACGTCTAGTGAAGGTGTCATTACCGCAATGAAGTCGACATTCCCAAGACATGGTATTCCAGATATTGTCGTTAGTGACAATGGTCCACAATATGCCAATGGTGAGTTTAGAGGGTTCTCAGAAAGCTGGAAATTTCAACATGTTACTTCCAGTCCTGGGCACGCTCAGTCTAATGGACAAGCAGAGAGAACTGTACAAACTGTGAAGAACATGCTCAAGAAGGCACAAAGCAGCAACGGTGACCCGTACATTGCTCTGCTTGAATACCACAACACACCGATTGAGGGTGTGGGGTTCTCTCCTACACAGCTGTTGATGGGACGTCGTCTGAAGTCCAAACTGCCAACATCCACAACTCTACTGACTCCTGAAAGTAATGCTTAAGTACATGACAAACAAAAGTACAAGCAAATAAAGCAAAAGAGCTACTATGACAGACATACAAGACAGTTGCCAGATCGGCATACAGGTGAAAATGTCAGAATACAGAGAGGAGACACTTGGCAACCAGCTGTGGTTGCGACAGACATCAGCAACCAAGATCCTTCATAGTTTGCACGCCGGATGGAAGAGTCTACAGGAGGAACAGGAAGCATCTGCTGAAGACAGGCGAGAGGGAGTTTCCACGTACAGATGCACAGAACATTTCCACAGATACAGACATGGAAACAAACAACACCAAGAGTGAGGGGTGCGACGAAACCCCACGGTGTAATGAAGGTGAAGGTTCGGCGCAGGCCGACAGAGGTGGAAATGCAGACCGCAAAGACACAGAGGTCACTCGAGAGACTGACACTGATGAAGGACAAGCACAGTTACAATCGTATCGCACATGGTCTGGGAGACAAGTCTAACTTCCAGCTAGATACAGAGACTAGATCTACCTACAGTCTCACACAGTTTGAGGCAAAGTCACACATGTTATTAGTTCCAAGGTGTGAAATAAAAGGTTTATTAGTCTATGTTAGTAAAAGAAAATATACTGCTGTTATTATTGTAAGATACAATGTAGAATACAGTATAAGAAGTTAAAAAAAAATTTAGTTTATGTCATGGTTGTTGCAATGTAAAAAAGTCATACCTAGAGCCATTGTTTTGGTAATTCACAGTGTTGTAAAAAAAATGTTGAGAAGGGGGATGTAATGTACTGTGTGAGTATTCATAGGTCAGAGTGCGAATGACGTCAGGACGTAGTTAAGAAAATGGAGGTCTGTTGAATAAACGTGGTTGTTCAAACTACAGCAGTGTCCGAGTCACATCAATACTACAGTAATTATTGTAAGAAACCTGGTCACGTAATAGCTAACTGTTTCTGATTGAAGAAGAAGAAGAAGAAGAAGAAGAAGAAGAAGGAAGCAGTCCCAGATGCTTGTGTGCAACATACTGAAACACCTGTAAATCCATAGTTTGATAAATACAAATGAAGCTTTGTTAGAGTCTGACCAAGTTAAGAGGGGATATGATCATTTTCTAACTGAAGGATTTGTATCCTTGAAGGAGGGATCCACTCCAGTGCCAATAAAAATCCTTTGGGACACTGGAGCTTCTCAATCACTGATGTTAGACAGTGTGTTAAAGTTTAATGATGAGTCTGACACTGGTGAGGTAAACTATATACGAGGTGTTGGGAGTGCCCTTATGCCTGTACATTTGCACAGAGTAAATTTAAGGTCAGGGTTAGTTACAGGACTTGTTAAAGTAGGACTACAACCTAGATTACCCATGAATGATATTTCTTTATTGTTAGGCAATGACTTGGCAGATGGACAAGTTTTTCCTGAAGTGCATTTGACAATAAAATCAGAGGAACCACGGATGGATTCTAACACAGATTCTTCCTGTGTTGTGACTAGAGCTATGGCTAAAAAGCTTGATGTGCAGAATGAGGTTGTTACCCATGACTGTTCAACTCAGGATTTGAATGTTGAGGGGGTGTCAGAAACTTTCTTACCTTCATTGTTTGAACAAGATTCTTGGAGTAAGTCTGACCCTGAAGATTTGTCTCTGTCTCGGAAGGAGATGATAGCAGAGCAGAGTAGAGACCCTGAGATTATTAAATTAAAGGAACAAGCTCTTCCAGATAGTGAAATTGATAAGGTGCCAGTAGGATACTATTTTGAGAAAGGAGTATTAATGAGGAAGTGGAGATCACCTACAATTCCTGCAAGTGATGAATGGAAGGTTGTTCACCAGGTAGTAGCTCTGGAGCCTTGCTTTTAAAGCTCTGTTGGTATGCAGGTAGTTGGAGTGCAGCCAAATGATCCGACTAACCAAGATGCAGTCCCAGAAAAGAAGGACAGGTATTCCCTATTGTCGTATAGCAGTGCTCTAGTGTGTTGGGACCTCTGGTGCAACAGGTTATGTGCTGGTGATAATTGGGCAGGAATTTCTTCAAACAGGTCTGGTTAAAGTCATTGTTTATAATTTGAAATGCGACAGGATGGGCTGCTTCTTGTCTGCAGACAACATCATGCAGTGTCGCTAGTGCTTGCTTATAATCAGCAGCTGGTGGTATGTAAACTGTGGTCAGGTTCATAGATGAGATCTCCTGAGGCAAATAGAATGGTCTGCATTTAATCATTAGGCATTTGTCAGTGGAACAAGAAGTCAACATAACCCCATGCATCAATGAGATTTGACTAAAAAGCACACAGCGACACCTCTTTCTTACCAGAGTTCCTGGTTTGATCTATTCTGAAAATCACAAAAGCACCTGGTCGTATCACTGCATCCGGAGTGTAACTCCTAACCAAGTTTCAGTGCAACCAACCGTTGAGATCTGCCTCAGATACAGCAGCCTTTAGGGAATGCTGCACAAGGAACTCCAAGTCCCTTTGCACCTCCGATTATTGAATTTTCTCCCCATTTAGAAAATAGTCTACGCTTATATTCTTTATACCAAAGTGCATAACCATACACTGCCCTACACCATATTCCAACTGACACTTCCCTGTCCATTCTTATAACCCAAGTCCTTCCTGCAAACTGCCTGCTTTCCCAACACTACCTGCCTCTCCACTGATCATCATATGTCCACAAATATGATCACAAAACCACCAATTCCTTCATCCAAATCATTGACATGTAACATGAAAAGAAGCGGTCCCAACACCGATCCTTGTGGAATATCACTGGTCACCGGCAGCCAACCAGAAAAGGCACTCTTTAGTCCCACGCTTTGCCTCCTACCAGTCAGCTAATCTTCTATCTCTGCCAGTATCTTTCCTGTAATACCATGAGCTCTTATCTTGTTTAGCAGCTTCCTGTGCAGCACTTCGTCAAATGTTTCTGAAAATCTATGTAAACAACATCTACAGACTCTCCTTTGTCTATACTACCTACTGTTTTCTCAAATAATTCCATCAGATTTGTCAGACAAGATTTCCCCTTAAGGAAACCATGCTGACCCTGGCCTATTCTATCACGTGCCACCAAGTACCCTGAAACCTCATCCTTAATTATCGACTCCAACATCTTTCCAAACACTGAAATCAGGTTAACTGGCCTATGATTTCCTTTCTTTTCCCTCCCACCCTTCTTAAAGGGTGGAGTGCTATTTGCAATTTACCAGACCTCAGGTGCCATTCCAGAATCAAGTGATTCTTGAAGGATCATTACTAATACCTCCACAATCCTTTCAGCTGCATCCATCAGAATATTGGAGTGTAGTCCTTCTAGTCCAGGTGATTTAACTACCTTCAACTTCCCAAGTACTTTCTCCTTAGTAACAGCAATGACACCCATTTCTGCCTCTGACAAAGATCACTTTTCTGGCATTCTACTGTCGTCTTTAGAAGTGAAGACCGACGTAAAATACTTATTAAGTTCTTCCGCCATTTCCTTGTGTCCCATTACTACCTCTCCAGCGTCATTTTCCAATGGTCCAATATCCCTGGCTACCCTTGTGTAAAACACCTTTTAAATTTTCTTTAATGCTACTTTCTGGTGACATTTCATTGCTCCTGTTAGCCCTTCAGATTCCTTGTTCATGTTCTTTCCTGCTTCCTTCATAGTCATCTTTGAGTTCCTTTGTGATGTTACGAATGTGGAGCAACTCTGATGGGCCGAAGGGTGCAAAGTCGCCCCCTCCTTTTTGAGAATCACAGGATCGCTATTATTTCGGGTCTGAGACCCAGGAAATGAGAGAGATACACATCATGTCAATAATGAGAGAGAGACACACAGAATACACAAGGTTTGGAATGTCTCCTAACACAAGCGGAACAGAACCACTGATTACTGCTATTGTCTCTTGGAGAAGGAATTGTGTATTGAGTACTGTACTATTCATTGAAACCCCTCAGGGGACAACCAGAGTGGTCTGGTTGAGGGATTGCATCATCCCAACCTGATTGACATCTGAGACCCCGTGAGTGAGGATAAAAGACGGGTCTGGGGAACACCCCTCAGACACACCAGGAGAAATGTACGAGACCGGTGGGGGGCTTGTGTGTGTGTCCATCCTTGCCTGGGTGGCGAGTCCTCCACAGAACGGTCTAGCTAAAGGATGGATACAGACCAAGATCGTACGAAGGAAAGTTGGCAAGTTATTCTTCTATTTCTCTCTCTCTCGCTCCAACAACTGCAACACAGCGACAAACAAACAACGGCTGCAGCCTGTATGAACTGAAATGAACTTTAGATTTCCATCGGACAATTCATTATCCCCTAGACAACGATAGAGCTTATTTCTTATTGATTATTATTATACCCGCACTTTTAGGTTTAGTATTGACGACATATATTATCTGTATATTTGCATTAATATTATTTTTGTGTATTTTTACTAATAAATACTGTTAAAAATAGTATCATCAGACTCCAACGGACGCCTCTATCTTTGCTGGTAAGATACCCAGTTACGGGGTTCGTAACAACTTGGGGCTTCGTCTCGAGATTTGATACCAAATTGGAGGGCCAGTAAATCGGGCTTTTAAGTCCAAACTTGGATCTGGTTGCGCGGGTAACCAGACGGGAAACCAGCAAAGATGGACATAGATGAATTTATAAAAAACCCGACTCTGGAGGCGCTAGAGGCTGCCACAAAGTCGGACTTGATAAATATTGCGAAAGGACTAAATCTTGCAGAGATGATGTTGTCAATGGAAAAGCGGGAGATGCGAAGGGTCGTAACTCAGCATTATATTGAGAAGAATGTGTTTTCGGCTGAGGTAGTGGAACAGATCCCTGAAAAGGTAGCAGCTACTGGGAAAGTTCAGTTAGAGTTGGAAAAATTAAGGTTGGAGCATGAAATTAAGTTAAAACAGCTGGAAGCAGCTGAAAAGGAAAAGGAAAGAGCTGAAAAGCAGAGGGATGATGAGCTCCAGCTAAAGGAGTTAGAGGTGAAAAGGAGAAGGAAAGAGCTGAAAAGCAGAGGGAGTATGAGGAGAAGGAGAAACAGAGGCAGCATGAGCTGGACATGGAGACGTTAAGGAAAGAGCGAAGAGCTCAAGGGCCAGACCGAGAGGAGAGGTTTAATGTTAGTAGGGAGTTTAGGTTAGTACCTCCGTTCGAGGAGACAGATGTTGATAGTTATTTCTTGCATTTTGAAAAGGTGGCAGTGAGCCAGAAGTGGCCCAGAGATCAGTGGGTGGCGTTGTTACAAAGTGTGTTAAAAGGGAAGGCACAACGAGCATATGCGGCGTTGTCTGTGGAAGAGGAGGAGTATGAGAATTACGAGGAAGTAAAACAGGCCATTCTTCGGGCCTACGGATTGGTACCTGAGGCCTATAGACAAAAGTTCAGAAATTTAAAGAAAGGGTGGAATCAGACGTATGCAGAGTTTGCCTATGAGAAGGATGTACTCTTGGATCGTTGGTGTGCGGCAGAAATGGTGGAAGAAGATTTTCGGTGTTTAAGGGAGTTAATTCTGATTGAGGAATTTAAAGGTTGTGTTTCGGATGATATCCGGATGTATTTGAACGAGAAGCCGAATAAGTCCATATCCGAATTTGCCAGGTTCGCAGATGAATATGCCCTAACCCACAAGACAAAGTTTTCCTCAAATAAGAGTTACCAGAAAGACCATGGGAACGGTAGAGAAAGCCCGCCGGCTGAGGCAGAGATCCAGCCGGGAGCTAGTGGTAAAAATAAAGAGGAAGAAAGGCAAGATGGCAGGAGGGGTCCTGGCTTGACCTGTTTTAATTGTGGAAAGGTGGGTCATATTGCATCTAAGTGCTTTGCTCCGAGGAAGGAGACAGGAAAAGGGAAAGCAGCAGTCCCTACAGGGTGTATTGTGTTGATCAGTAAATCGACGAGAAAGCCCCAGGGTAGATAGAATACGAGAGGGGCATGAGAAATTTATTTCAGAAGGGACCGTGTCTGTGAAAGAGGGAGAAACACCAGTTCCAGTGCGGATCTGGAGAGACACTGGAGCTGAGCAGTCATTGATTCTCAGTAAGGTACTAGATTTTGGTCCTGAGATGGGAGAGGTAGCTTTGAGAGGCATAGGAAAAGGGACAGAAGCTGTGCCTTTGCATAGGATCATTATAAATTGTGAGCTTGTATCTGGACCAGTTGAAATAGGGGTGCGATCAGAATTTCCGAGAACTGACGTAGACGTCCTTCTGGGTAACGATTTATCCGGGGGTGAGGTTTGGTCAGCAATGAAGCTGACGAGCAAGCCTGTAAGTGTTGAGGACCCGCCCCTAGATTCCAAGATCTATCCCGCATGCGTGATCACTCGCAGCATGTCGAGAAAGGCAGCTGAGAAAGAGACCAGTTTAATTCAGGCCAGTATCGATTTGGCTGAGACGTTTTTACCGACCCTGTACCAAGAGGGGTTAGAGGGTGGTAAAACAGAGAATAGGGAGGTGAAAGAGAGTAAAGGAGAGGAGGTAGACCTACCCTTAGCCAGGAGGAAATTTATAGAGGCACGGGGTAAAAATGAGAAACAGATCAGGCTGTTAGAAGGTCCAGGGTTGGACATGGATGATCTGTCTGGCTTGACAGAACTATTTGAAGAAGTTGAAAATTTTAAAGGTGTTCCCGATAATGAAATGAGGGCAGTCCTAGATGAAAAGGATGCCATTACCTTGAAGGAGTCTGCTGGGTTGGCAGATGAGGTTGTCTCAGCCCGCAGGGTTGAGTTTACTCCGGAACGGAGTTGCCCCGAGAGTAACTGGGAGGATCAGGGGAACTTAGAATTTGAAAAGGGGATGGGTATTGAAAGCCTGGAAGAGGCAGATGTCCCATTTGAGTGTGTTCAAGATGTGGATGCACATGGTACTGAACCTAGTAATGAAACTCAGGAAAAGTCTGAGGTATCTGGTTCAGTTAACAAGGAATGCAGTCCTTGTGGGTCAGATGGACTTGGTTCAGTGAAGAAAGGGTTAACCTTGGTAATAGTGGGAAGTGAGAATTCCCAGTTGTTTGTGTTCGAAGGTGTGTTAAAAGTTAGTGAGGAGATAAAAGGTGGTGATGTGGATATTATTATTGAAGGAGAAGGGAAAAGTGTAGTTCCTAAGTTGAATGAAGAAAATTTAAAGTCTGGATTGGTGTCAGAAGCAGTAACCAGGCTGAAGAAACAATGGCTTGTTACCAAGGTGCCTGCAAATCAATTACAGTTTGATTTGGAATGTAAAGGTGCCCCACGCGCTAATGTTATTCAACGGTGTGTTGTAAAAAGGCAGAATTTGAAAAGTTGTTTGGACAAAGAGGGATCACTTGCAGATATTAAACTGAAAACTAATAGAATGAAGGGTCCTGAAGATAAAACTAACGACTTGCTTAAAAATAAAGAATTGTGTGGAAATTCGGAAAATGGGCTAAGTTTGGAAAGCATTGTTGATAAAATAACTCCTATGAAAGGAGCCTGCAAAAGCCTATTCCACACTGGTAAGCGAGCTAACCACGTGGGAGTTAACTGGAAAAGAGGCGAGGGTTGACGGGATGCCACTTTAAATAACAGGATCCGGTTTTAAGGGATTTCGACAAAGCATGTAAATAATAAAGACAACACCATGGAAGATTGACTGTTAAGTTTGAAAGTAAAATAAAGATTAGTATTTGCATAAACTTTTGTAATATACATGTAACCTAAGATCACAACTCTTTAGTTTTGTTTTGCTGAAGAAAATGAATAAAAATAGGGGGTTATTAAATTGGAGTCTGATGCTACAGGAATTTATTAAGGTACAAGATATTAAGATATTAAAGGAAGTGACAATGTAATTGCTAACTGTTTAGGTGCTAACTTGAATGTATGATTGTATTACTCTGTGGTGAAAACTCTTTTGTATTGTGTTAGATTCTGAAATTCTGTAAGACTCTGTATTAGTTAATTTTTACCTGTGGTAAAAATCCTTAGAAGGATGGGGGTGTTATGAATGTGGAGCAACTCTGATGGGTCGAAGGGTGCAAAGTCGCCCCCTCCTTTTTGAGAATCGCAGGATCGCTATTATTTCAGGTCTGAGACCCAGGAAATGAGAGAGATACACATCATGTCAATAATGAGAGAGAGAGACGCAGAATACACAAGGTTTGGAATGTCTCCTAACACAAGCGGAACAGAACCACTGATTACTGCTATTGTCTCTTGGAGAAGGAATTGTGTATTGAGTACTGTACTATTCATTGAAACCCCTCAGGGGACAACCAGAGTGGTCTGGTTGAGGGATTGCATCATCCCAACCTGATTGACATCTGAGACCCCGTGAGTGAGGATAAAAGACGGGTCTGGGAAACACCCCTTAGACACACCAGGAGAAACGTATGAGACCGGTGGGGGGCTTGTGTGTGTGTCCATCCTTGCCTAGGTGGCAAGTCCTCCACAGAATGGTCTAGCTAAAGGACGGATACGGACCAAGATCGTACCAAGGAAAGTCGGCAAGTTATTCTTCTATTTCTCTCTCTCTCTCTCTCTCTCTCTCCAACAACTGCAACACAGTGATAAACAAACAACGGCTGCAGCCTGTATGAACTGAAATGAACTTTAGATTTCCATCGGACAATTCATTATCCCCTAGACAACGATAGAGCTTATTTCTTATTGATTATTATTATACCCGTACTTTTAGGTTTAGTATTGATGACGTATATTATCTGTATATTTGCATTGATACTACTTTGTGTATTTTTACTAATAAATACTGTTGGATTTATTGGATGAATCTGTTGGAGTATCATCAGACTCCAACGGACGCCTCTATCTTTGCTGGTAGGTAACCCAGTTACGGGATTCGTAACAGTGACATCTCCTTCCCTGTACTCTCTTGCTGAACCAAGCCAAGTGTTGATCAAGAATAGAATTAAGGAAGATCCATTGCCCCTAATAAAATGTAAATCATTAGTTTTGGAATCCATGCTCCTCATATTATCACTGATGTGTTGACACTCCTCATATAGCTTCCAGATATTCATGCACTCATCAATCAACACATAAATGTCAGCTGGGGGTTTGGTATTAGTAAAGCTGATTTTAAGACCCCAGTCATAATAATGAATGCTATTAAGAACAGATTAATATATCAAAGTCAGAAGGTAGCTTGAGTGTTAGAACAAAGAACAAATAGAAGATTGAATAGTAGATTGGTGTTGATATCAAACCTATTGAACGTTGAAAGGCTTAAATCAAGTGAATGTGGAGAGGATGTTTCCTGTGATGGGGGGGGTGGTGGTCTAGGATTAGAGGGCACAGGCTCAGAATAGAGGAGTATTCATTTAGGACAGAGATGAGGAAGAAGTTTTTTTTAGCCAGAGGGTGGTGAAACTGGAATTTGGTGTACTTAAGGCAGAGGTTGCTAGGTTCTTGATCAATTTGGACGTGAAAGGTTATGGGAAGAAGGCAAGAGAATGGGGTTGAGAAAGAAACAGATTAGCCATGATGAAATGGTGAAGCAGACTCGATGGGCTGAATGGCCTAATTCTCCTACATCTTATAGTCTTATGGTCATATGCTGGTTTCTATAATCATGGAGAAAACATTTATCTTGTGGGGATGAATAATGCAAACTAATGAAGTCAATTAATCCAAAGAACAGCAGGGATTTCTGGGCAGCATGGCTTGAAGGGCCAGAGGGCTTAATTTCATTTGAAACCTCTTTGCCCATGCCCAAATCCATCTATGTTCTTCTGAATACACCCTGCTCCCTCAACACCACCTGCCCTTCCAACTATCTTCGTATCATCCGCAAACTTGGCCACAAGCCCATTGATTCCATCACCCAAATCAAAATCAAAAAAGGGCCCCCAACACCGAACCCTGTGGCACACTACTAGTCACCAACAGCCAACCAGAAAAGGCCTTATTTATTCCCACTCTTTGCCTTCTGCCAATCTTCTATCCATTCTAGTACCTTTCCCATTATGCCACAGGCTCTTATTTTGCTAAGCAGCCTCATGTTCAGCACTTGTCAAAGGCCTTGTAAAATCCAAGTAAGCAACATCTACTGACTCTCCTTTATTTTCCCCATCTGGTATATCCTCAAAGAATTCCAACAGATTTGGGAGGCAAGATTTTCCCTTTAGAAAACTATGCTAACTTTGGCCT
Organism: Hemitrygon akajei; assembly: GCF_048418815.1. Taxonomy (NCBI): domain Eukaryota; kingdom Metazoa; phylum Chordata; class Chondrichthyes; order Myliobatiformes; family Dasyatidae; genus Hemitrygon; species Hemitrygon akajei. Next base: position 37,907,281 of record NC_133144.1, on the reverse strand, counting down.
ATTTTATCATTTGCCTCCAAGTATCCTAACGCCTCATCCTTAAAAATAGACTCCAACATCTTTCCAACAACTGAAGTCAGGCTAACTGGCCTATAATTTCCTTTCTTCTGCCTCTGTCCCTTCTTAAAGAGTGGAGTGCCATTTCAATTTTCCAGACCTCAGGTGCCATTCCAGAATCTAGTGATTCTTGAAAGATCATCACTACTACCTCCACAATCTCTGCATCTACCTCTTTCAGAACCCTGGGATGTAGTCCATCTGGTCCAGGTGACTTATCTAACTTCAAACTTTTCAGCTTCCCAAGCACTTTCTTCTGAGTAATAGCAGTGACACTCACTTCTGCCCCTGACACTTTCACATTTCTGGCATTCTGCTAGTGTCTTCTACTGTGAGGACTGACACAATAATGTTTACTAAGTTCCTGTGCCATTTCTTTGTTCCCCATTACTACCTCACCAGTGTAATTTTCCAAAATCCACTCCCGTCTCTCTTTTACTCCTATATCTGAAAAAAACATTTTGTATCTTTTTTTATACTATTGGCTGGTTTACCTTTATATTTCAACTTTTCCCTCCTTATGTTTTTTTTAAGTTGCCTTCTATTGGCTTTTAAAAGCTTCCAAATGCTCTACCTTCCCACTACTTTTTGTTATATTTTATGCCCTCTCTCTTGCTCTTATGCTGTCTTTGACTTCTCTTGTCAGTCACAATTTCCTTATCCTCCCTTTAGAATAATTCTTCATCTTTAGGATGTATCTATCCTGCACCTTCCAACATTTTATATTGGAGGCAGAGAGTCATAGAAACAGACCCTTCGGCTCTCCGAGTCTGCACTGAGGACCAACCACCCATTTACAATCATCCTACATTAATTGCATCCTCCTTATACTCTCTCAACTTTTCCCAACCTACACTATTTACCTAAACTCTGAGAGAATTTATAGTGGCCAACCAACCCACACATCTTTGGATTGTGGGAGGAAACCAGAGCACCTGGAGGAAACCTATGTGGTCACTGGGAAAACATGCAAACTCCATACAGACATCACCTGCAGTCAGGTTTGAACTCAGATCGGTAACACTGTGATGCTGTGACTCTATGAGCTGTGGCATTGTGCTACCCCACATACATTTTGCATGGCAAGAACTTAATCAGCAATGCATGGATGCAGATGTAATCAAAGGTTGCAGCAAAAGTCGGAAGAACCTAACACTTGAAGGCAGAATACAGGGTTTATGGCAGGATTCTTAACAGAGTGGAGGAACAGAGGAATCTTAGTGTCCATGGAATATTGTATTCAGTTATGTTTACCTCATTATAGGAAGGATGTGGAAGCTTCAAATATTTGCCAGGATGCTGCCTGGATTAGAGAGCATGTCTTACGAGGATAGGTTGGGTGAGCTATGACTTTTCTCTTTGGAGCAAAGGAGGATGAGAGGCTACTTGGCAGAGGTGTACAAAATAATAAGAGGCATAGATCAAGTGGATAGCCAGTGACTTTTTCACGGGCAGAAATAGCCAATACCAGGGGACATCATTTTAAGATGATTGGAGGAAAGTATTGGGGAGGGCCCATATCAGAGTCACTTACACCAGCTTGACCAACTGCAGCAGCGTCACCTACGTTCTCTGATGAAGATCACCTGGTGAGACAAGGTCTCCAATACCAAGGTCCTCTTTCCAGCCAGAATGCCAGCAGTTTCAACCTTGGTAATAGATAGATAGATAGATAGATAGATAGATAGATAGATAGATAGATAGATAGATAGATACTTTATTCATCCCCATGGGGAAATTCAACTTTTTTTCCAATGTCCCATACACTTGTTGTAGCAAAACTAATAACATACAATACTTAACTCAGTAAAAAAAAAATATGATATGCATCTAAATCACTATCTCAAAAAGCATTAATAATAGCTTTTAAAAAGTTCTTAAGTCCTGGCGGTTGAATTGTAAAGCCTAATGGCATTGGGGAGTATTGACCTCTTCATCCTGTCTGAGGAGCATTGCATCGATAGTAACCTGTCGCTGAAACTGCTTCTCTGTCTCTGGATGGTGCTATGTAGAGGATGTTCAGAGTTTTCCATAATTGACCGTAGCCTACTCAGCGCCCTTCGCTCAGCTACCGATGTTAAGCTACCGATGTCAGCTCAACTGCGCTGGGCAGGACATGTTGTCAGAATGCCTGATGAAAGACTGCCCAAGGACATCTTGTACGGCAAGGAGGCCAGTGACTACGGTACAAGGATGTTCTGCACAGGAGCCTCAAGAAAGCTGACATTGCCCCATCAACATGGGAGGATCTGGCTCAAGATCGCTCACAGTGGAGGGACGCCATCAGAAAAGGTGTGGACACTGCTGAGAACAAGCTCATAGAGGCAACAGAGGAAAGGCACAGGAAGCGCCACAACAGAGGTTCTGCCCCTGCTGCCCCTCCAGGCTTCACTTGCCAAGTATGTGGCAAGCAGTGCCTGTCAAGGATCGGCCTGTACAGCCACTGCAGGACGCACATATCAAACCCCACTAACTGACTGAAAGGAACCATCATCATCCTATGGGATGGATAGCCAGAGAAAGAGTGAGGGTGTGGAACACCCTGCCAGGGTTGGTGGCAGAGGCCGATACATAGGGGGCATTTAAGAAACTCTTAGATAGGCACATGGATGATAGAAAAATGGAGGGCTATCTGGGGGAGGGGTTAGGTTGATCTTAGTGTAGATTGAAAGGTAGGCACAACATCGTAGGCTGAAGGGCCTGTTTTATGCTGTAATGTTCTATGTACTAACTTAAAGCAAATTGAGTGAGAAAAGCACCAGGAAGGAAGTTGTGCAATATATGTTTTAAATTTGAATATTCAAGTAAGTGCCTGAAAAACTTGCAAAGAGATAAAACCCAGCTTCCAGGAAAGGCTGAACAAACTACTAATTTTTTCTTTGGAATTTGATAAGAGTTCTGTAAAATTTGGGATATATTTATAGGGTATATATAAAGAGGATGTTTCCACTTATTAGGCGTTGAATTCTAGAGACTAACAACTATTAAAAATTAGTAATTCCAAAAGAATCCAAGAAGGTGCCGTACTTTGCTTTAAGTGCAATTGGAGAAAGATTCAGTTACAAACAAGTATGTACCCGTCAGGCCAAAGGCCTTGTGCCAAAGGCCTTGTAACTTCAAGGAATCAAGAATAAATAAGATTCTAATCCGCATAGTTCATAGATTTGTAAATAAAAAGCTTGCCTTTTCTTGTTCCTTTTTTGGTTAATTTGCTTAGATCCATTATCATCTATCATTGACCCTCCAGCCTGCAGAAAAAGTCCCTATTTAATCAAGCAAATTCCTGCTGACTGATTAAACAGGGACAGTATCTACAAACTAAAGAGTCAGCAAGGGATGATTCGGAGTTATGCAAATTAATGGAAAAAAGGGGCAAGAAGCAGCAAGATTTTTATAAAAGCTCCTTCAAATTCTGTGCTTAACCAGGTTTTAAATGTAGGAGCTATAATGAAACTGTTACCTCGTTTAGCAAATAGGATGGATTGCCAGGAAGCAGACCATTATTGGATTAGTGCTAAGACATGCCAACGTAGCATTGTAAATGGAAAGATACCACAAGCATGCCAGGAACCTGGCATAAACTCTTACCACCACCCCCTGCTGCAGCATGCCATAATGCTGGGAAACTGGGTGCCAGGACTCCAGCAGAAGCTGAGCACTTTTGAAGTAGATAGATAGAGACCTTATCGATCCCAAAGGAAATTACACTGTCACAGTAGCATTACGAGTGCACAGATATTGAAAGATTAAAAAAGAAGTCAACACAAATAGTTTAACAAGAGGGGATCATCACTTCCCTGGCTATAGGTTGACTCATTATAGAGCCTATTAGCCGAGGGTAACAATGACCTCATATAGTGCTCTTTGGAGCAGTGCAGTTGTCGTTTACCTAAAGTGCTCCTCTGTTCAGCCAAGGTGGCATGCAGAGGGTGAGAAACATGGCCAAAACTGACAGAGAACACAGAGAGATGGAGTGACTTAATCATGACTGACTTCTTCATATACAATTAATGGAATAGATTGAGAGCTGAAGAAGTCTGCTCAGAATGACATCATTAAGTTGGTTTGACACATCACATCTTCTGCTCCAGATTGTGTGAGAGCATTACACACTCTTCTCTCTGAGAATAATCTGTGATGGAAGGATTCACAGGTTGTCCAGTTGTTTTACAGCATATGATTGAGGTTATTTCAGTACCTTCACAACTTCCTCATGCAGTGGAAGGTGACCTGATCGAAGCATGTAAGATCCTGATGAAGCTTTTACAAGGTTGATGTGGAGCTGATGTTAACCTGAGGGAGAATCTAGACCTAGGGTTCGCTATTTAAAATTAATCAGGAACTCACTTAAGACATATGTGAGACATTTCTTTCTGACAAATCAAATCAAGTTTAATTATCATTCAGACCATACATGGATACAGTCGAACAAGACTGCATTCCTCTGGGACCCAGGTGCATAATATAATATTTGAAATAGTGAGAGAGAAACAACACATGCACACACACGTGCGCACACACATACTCACGCGCACGCACACACACGCACACACACATACACACACAGTTGAGTGGAAAAGCAAATTGTGCGGAGGATACAGAGAGTCTGCAGAGAGATATAGATAAGTTAAGTGAGTGGGCAAGGGTCTGGCAGATGGAGTACAATGTTGGTAAATGTGAGGTCATCCACTTTGGGAGGAATAATGGAAGATCAGATATTATTTAAATGGTAAAAGATTGCAGAATGTCGCTGTGCAGGGCTTGGGAGTGCTTGTGCATGAATCACAAAAGGTTGGTTTGTAGGTGCAGCAGGCTATCAAGAATGCAAATGGAATGTTGGCCTTCATTGCTAGAGGGATTGAATTTAAGAGCAGGGAGGTCATGCTGCAACTGTACAGGGTACTGGTGAGGCCGCACCTGGAGTACTGCATGCAGTTCTGGTCTCCTTACTTAAGGAAGGATATACTGGCTTTGGAGGCAGTGCAGAGGAAATTTAAGACAAGGCTGGATAGATTTTTGCATAGTAGGGGAAGTAAGGGTTATGGTGAAAAGGCAGGTAGGTTGAGATGGGTCCATGACCAGATCAGCCATGATCTTAATGAATGGTGAAGCAGGCTTGATGAGCCAGATAGCCTACTCCTGCTCCTATTTCTTGTGTTCTTATGTTCTTAAGTTCACCAGGTTGACTCCAGAGATGTGAGGGTTAGACTATGAGGAGAGATTGAGCCATCTGGCAATGTACTCACTGGAATTCAGGAGGATGAGAGGAGATCTTATAGAAGCGTATAAAACTATGAAAAGGATAGATAAGATAGAGGCAGGAAAGTTTGTTTCCACTGGTAGATGAGACTAGAACTAGGGGTCATAGCCTCAAGATTCTGGGAGGTAAATTTAGGATGGTGATGAGGAGGAACTGCTTTTCTCAAAGAGTGGTGAATCTGTGCAATTCTCTGGCCAATGAAGAAGTGGAGGCTATCTCAATAAATATATTTAAGACAACGTTGGATAGATTTTTGCATAGTAGGGGAATTAAGGGTTATGGGGAAAAGGCAGGTAGGTAGATCAGCCACGATCTTATTGAATGGTGGAGCAGGCTCAATGGGCCAGATAGCCTACTCCTGCTCCTATTTCTTATGTTTTTTATGTTCTTACCTAATCCACCAGATTCCACGATAATTTACCTCATCTTCAGTTTTTAGATTCTGAGGTGACTGATCAGACCAATATGGGACCAACAGATGGGGCAGGCTGTATTTGGTAGAGTAGATGGATAGTTGAAGAGGTGGCATACTTATGTCACTTGGACCTGAGGATTACAGTTCTATATGAAAAGCTGCATCTCCATTTTGAGAGGTCAAGGTTTAGGAATTCCATAAATCAGCTGTTAAAGTAGATTTTGAGAACATTCTGGAACATTCTCAGAACTCTGATAGAGTGCCAGTTTTGGGAGTGTACATTTGGAATGGAAATACCATGGAAAATCCAAAGGAAGCAAATTACTGAAATTAGGACATCCATACTGGGGATGTTGACTTGGGAGAGGATGCTAACTTCAGTTCAGATACCCTCCTGGTGGATTTGATAGACTTTGCAGAGACAGCATATCTCTTCCTTCCTTTGAAGACCTTGCTGTAGTCCAAGCTTCAGGAACATTCACAGAGATCCTTGTATGTAGGCACAGCAAGTAATTAGGAAGCAAGTCTAACACTGTCCGTTTTTTGCTTTATTATTTCCTGTCAGTCACCTTATGTACAACTTAGTGTTACTTTATGGACACACAATCTATGTATAGAAGCTATCTTATGTATTTACAGTATATCTATTGTGTTTTTTATTATTATTATTGCACTCTTCATCTTTTGTGGGGGATTTTTGTACTGCATCAGATCCAGAGTCTCAATTATTTTATTCACCTTTACAGTTGTGTTCAGGAAATCTTGAATCTTTTTCCCTTTTATTCTATGGTCCACTATCATCTCCTCTCAGATTTCTTTTTCAGCCCTATACCTCTTTCACCTATCACTTCCCAGCTTCTCAAGTCATTCCCCCTCCACCACCCACCTAACTTCCCCTTCACCTGGTCTCGCCTATCACCTGCCAGTTTGTACTCCTTCTCCTCCCCCTGCTTCTTATTATGGCTTCTTCCCCATTCCTTTCCAATCCTGAAAAAGGGTCTGCGTTTGAAACATTGGCAGCTTATTCACTTAAATACTACCTGACCTGCTGAGTTGCTCCATCACTTCTTGTGCGTTGCTCAAAATTTGCAGCATCTGCCGAATTCCACTTCTTACAAGGTGTATTCGATAATGTGTGTATCAGTATCATTATAGCTTTGATAATGCATTCACAGTGGCATTGCTTGGATGTTCAGTATTCAATGTCACTCTTATATTGGAGAGGATTCAGAGGATTGCAGATCTGGATCCAAGGATAGTCTGAAAGGACTTGTGGTCAGTTGCCATTGTGAATAGTCGACTTAATAGAGCCAGCTGTGATACCAAACATGATGACTATGTCTCCCTTTTCTATGCTAGCACAGTTCCTCCAGCTTTGTGAGTATACATAACGTACACCAAGACAGCTCTCCCAACCCTTGTCCGTTATCTTGCCAATTATACCTTAAAGAAATTCCTTGATACAACGTGGCAAGATGGATCAGCAAATTTGCAGATAACATCAAGATTGGGGAAGTAGTATATAGTGAGGAAAGCTAACAAAGCTTGCAGCATGATCTCGAACAGCTGGGAAGATGGGCTGAAAAGTGGCAGGTGCAATTACATCCAGGCAAGTGTGAGGTATTGTACTTTAGGAGGACAAACCAGGATTGGATTTACATGTGAACGGTAAGGCAGTGATGTGTGTGGTAGAACAAAAGGACATGGGAGTATGGACCCACAATTCCTTGAAAGTGGCATCACAAGTAGAAGGATTTGTAAAGAGCTTTAGGCACATAGACCTTCATAAATCAGGACATTGAGTACAGGAGTTGGGATTTTATGTTGAAGTCGAACAAGATGCTGGAGAGGCCAAATTTAGAGTATTGCATGCATTTCTGGTCATCTACCTATAGTAAAAATATCAATAAGCTTGAAAGATTGCAAAGAAAATTTACAAGAATGTTGCTGGGGGTTGAGGACCTGAGTTATAGGGAAAGACTGAATAGGTTAGGACTTTATTCCGTGGAACGCAGAAGAATGAGGGAAGATCTTATACAAGTATATGCAGTTTGAAGGATATAGATAGGCTGAATGCAGGGTTTTTGTCCCCCTTCAGTTTGGATGAGACTAGAACTGGAGGTCATAGGTTTAGGTGAAAGGGAATCAAGAGGGAAACTTTCCAGTCAGAGAGTGATGCAAGTGTGGAGCAAGCTGTATGGGTTCAACTGTAAGACAGAGAAGTTTGGATAGCTTACATGGATGGGTAGGTTTGGAGGAATAAGATCTGGAAGCAGGTAGATGGGACTCTAAAGAAGATTGGGTTAGTATTTGCTGGCTGGGCCGAAGGTCCTATTTCCATGCTGTAATATTCTATGACTCTATGACTTCGCACCTTGTTGGTATTGATAGTTTATTTCATATTGGCTTTCAATGTAAATATACATCTAAATACAATATAAAGTTAGATCCACAGCTACTATTGCATTATATGAATAGTGAGGAAATAAGGTAGAAGGGCTTTTGGTATCATGTATCTCAGCCACTTCAGTTCTTCCACCATCTCAGTAAAAATACAATAGCAACAAACAAGAGTAGTGCTCCAAAATTCAGTAAGGTCATGGCTTATGTGATCTTGGTCTCAACTCACATTGCTGATTGATCTCTTCACTTTGAAACTGTACTCTCTGATCAGCTTGTCCTTGGTAAAGATTTCAATCAGGTAAATATCCTTTGGCAATCATTTTGATGTTGCACCAGTTTGTCTTTCTTCATTGAGTTGTTAAATGATTTGACAGTTCATCTCAGTGGGATTCAAACACATCATATCAGCTCTTCCACCATTTTTAGCCCATTTCCCTAACCAGGTTAATGACTTTTTTGTTAATCTTTGGAGAAAATGTCACAAAATCTTTTGAAGTTTTGACACATTCAGGCTGCACATTTCTACAAACAAAATTTCCTTATTATTGGCTAATCTTCACCACCATTGATGATCTGCGAGAAGGTATTAAGTAAACAATAAGCCCTGAATATTGCTACTACCCTGTGATCCAGCAATGATATTGTGTAGCAGGAAATCAAGCTTAACATTTTCTAATAATTATCAAGTCTACCAGACCTAGAGTTTTATCTCAGATAAACAATAACTTAATTTCAAGGTTCTATTTGGTACAAATTCATTTCCACATAAGGTTTGCACAAAGAGAAAGCCATTTTCATGCTCCTAACCTCAAACCTTCACACATCATTTTTAATTGTTTTTCCATTTCTCCCCTTGTGGCTTTGCACAATCAATTTTATCCTTACACTGAGAATTTGATTAACTGATAAATTTCGGGCTTTCCAAGCTAGATCTAGCCTTACAAGTCGAGGCCATGTGCCTTTTCTTGCACTTTGAAACATTTTGCTTCTCTGATTTGGCATACCCGTAATGGCTGATCCCTGCTCTACACCAATCCAGCTTTTCCCATCTCCCACTTCTCACCACAATTCCCTCATGTGACTCTGGTTTAATACGGGAACCTCTTCATTGCTACTGGTGTTTGCCAACATACAATGTTAACATTATGCAGTTGCCAAATTCTTTTAACATTTTTGGAATTTCCATCCAAGTGGCAATGTTACATGAACATTGAAATGCTAACTCCTGTTCATCCAACAATTTACATTGAATTTCTTTGTTAAATCACACAGAAACTTGCCCCATAGCAGTTAATTCAGGAAGCCACTAAAATTGGGGTCAAGATATAATTACTGTCCATTAATCACTAATGGTCTCTGCTGACCTTTACTTTCATATATCTTCCCATAATCTCTGCAAAAACAATAACCTCATGGAATTATTTTTTATTTTTTTATTATGCATAATGTCAGAAGATCTTTTCCAGCTGAACACCCACAAGTATCTGAGCATGTTTGGTTTCTTATCGCTTTGAAGGGCCACATTATGAACAGGTACACTATCACTTTCACCCACAACTTCAAATACATTGTTTGCTCTAAAGCACACCTCCATCAATTCTACATAAGAAATGCAAGGTTCATTGTTTTAGATTCTTGATGGAGTTGTATTAGATTTGAGTTGTCACCTTCCCAATTAAACAGATTAGGAGGTTGATCCCATTGCATTCCGCACGCATTTCTGCTGTATTCAAGTCTGAATTTGAGGTCTGTCATTTCAAGACTGTACTTCAAAAATTTCTGTAACTAACCCTACCACCACTAGTACACAATCAGTAGATGAATTTGATAACTTTATTACTCTGGGTATCTAAGTTTCCAAGTGTCTGGTGGAACAGGGTGAATTGCGTGCGGAGTAATAAGCAGGCACCACAGCAAGTTTCAAAAAGTATATTTGGTTTATTCAAGGTTGTTCTCAGACCGTGTATATAACATGTGTACACAACAGTATATATTGGGACATTATATTCTTATACAATACTACAAAGGATGTAATTGAATGGATGCTTAAAATAACAGGGGAGAGGGACAGCAGAAGATAAGTTTATTAAAGGAATTCCAAATCTTGAAGGCATGATAGCCAGAAACAAGACAAATTAAACTGGGGATCAGAAAAGAATATGGAGTTATGGAAACAAAGAGGCTATAGAGATATAAATGAGTGATATGGATAATGAGGATGTTTTATCATCACGGAGAATACAGAATCAATACCAAATGTAATACCCTTTTTAAAAAGTTATCATTGTAACTAAAATATGGCCGTTTAGCCATCCATTTACATTGGCCAGTGCTAGAAACATTTCAATTGCTGCCAAAAATATATAATTCATTCTATTATAAAAATCAAACCTTTATTAAAAAATTAAAGATAAATGTTTCAAAAATACCAATGGAAATAGACAAGCTTGTCTTCTCAAGATGGCTTCAACTGTAGTGTTTTGATTACGTCGAGAATCTCTTTGCCATTTTACTTCAAACAGGAATGCCACAGAGATATCCTGATCATTTCGATTTTTATGGTGCTTTAAGGCAAAAACTACAGATCAACCTGCCTGTTGATATTTCAAAGTCTAGATCATAGCCACAGCCTCTTGTGTGCAGTTGCCATGTGTGCTGGGAACTCTGCTGTTGTCTGATTTACAGTGGGTCTGTTGATTTTCCTTTGTCAACATTTCCAGAAGGGTGTTTTGAGTAATAGAGCCAAACTCCACTGCGAAGGTCCCATAGAAAACGAGGATAATAATAGTGAAAATCCATTCACAAATAGCTGCTGCATGCTGAAGATCTGAGCTGTGCTGAATGAAGAAGACCCCACCTAATAAGGCTGTTAAGGAACTATACGAGAGGTTAAATTGGATAAGGGTATTGCCTTCATACTGAAGTTCGACATTGTATTCTGGGTATAATTTATACCAGGTTTTTTTTGTAAAGATTTGATCTGCTTAATATTTCAGATGATTGAGCTAGATTCTGTTGAGCTGCATCACGTTGCACTGAGTAAATAGGGTCGTGGACCATGGTCGCCATACTGTATATGTGTACCAGGTGCTGTACAAAGAGCCAAACTTGCTGGCCTCCACATTCTTAAACACAAGAAAATCTGCTGATGCTGGAAATCCAAGCAACACACACAAGATGCTGGAGGAACTCAGCAGGCCAGGCTGCATCTTTGGAAAAGAGTAAACAGTCGAAGTTTCAGGCCGAGACAGTCCTGATGAAGGGTCTTGGCCTGAAACCTTGACTGTTTACTCTTTTCCACAGATGCTGCCTGGCCTGCTGAGTTCCTCCAGCATTTTGTGTGCTTCCTCCACATTCTTAAGATGGCAAAACACCAACAAGACCTCTGGTCGTATGATGCTGAGGTTCCACCTCTAAAATGCTTCTGACAGGTTTCAACATAATGCAAAGTTCATGTCAAAACCGTTGAGGAAGTTGAATTAATAAGTCCTTTAAAGTTGAAGTGACTGATAGAAATACCGTAAAGTTAAATAAAATGCAGTAAACCTCAAATTAAAACAAACTATTTTTAAGACTTACTCTTCCTACTAAGTACTGGCCTGGTGGCCCCACTGAAGTCAATATGATTTAAGATACAGTACCTGGACTGACTTGGCATAGAATCCAAGCGGTGGTCTTCCAGCATAACACTGGGAAACCCAGGAGGGTGCAACCCTTCCACTGAATTTCATGTGAATCAGAAGGTGCGGTGGAAGATGCATGGAAATCTTAGGCTCTCTGAAATGTCAATGCCTGAATATTGACAGCTGCAGTCAGAGTTGCTGACTTCAGCTATCAAGATAATTCTTTATGCTCCAGATTAAATTCCAATTATTACTTTGGATTGCAATCTTGGTAGCTCTCAATGGAAACCAGAAATATTTCAGCATTAGTCCTAATTTCCACAGTCTGTAGAGAAAATGATAACTTACTGTGCTCTCTGAAGCACACAAACATTAATCAGGTTGTATTGAGACAAGTCCAGAATGCTACTGGTAATTCCATGAGCTCACAAACTAGTTGTGCAAAAGAGGATGTTGTCAATTCTGCATCATTCCTAGAGTTTCATATGCTCTATAGTAAAATTGACTCTAATTTTCTAAGGTCTAATCCTCAATTTTTAATGACTCATAAACAAAATAGGCAAAAATAAAAGAGAAGAACAGCTTAGTTTAAGGCTCCGTAATTTTCTGCAGTTTACTTGTGTTAGCACCTAGGAAAATTCAGAAGGATATGATCAGCATGTATAGATCTTAATGCAAAAAGAAGTTTAAAAGATATGCCACCAAGTTGCAGTAGGGAGTAAAAAGAGTAGGGTTGTAACAATGGAGGATTTTAACTTTCCCAATTTTGATTGTCATTGTGTAAAGAGCCTAGATGGGGTGGAACTCAGAAAACGTATTTGAAAGAGAGAGTCCCACTGGGGAAGGACTATATTCGATCTTATGTGAGGGAATGAGGAAGGGCAAGCGGTGGAAGTACCTGTCGAGGAACCCTCTGGAGTCAGCAACCATGGTTCAGAAAGTTTTGAAAGTTAGGTTCTTGAGTTATGGTCTTAAATGGTGGGATAAGCTGATTTCAACAGTATAAGGTGAAAGTAGATTCGGAGAAACTGTTAAGTGGAAAAACAACATCTGATCAATGGAAGGCTAGATCTGAAGCAGGAAAAGAGGATGAAGAAATTGTAAAGGAAGAAGGATGAGTAGGATGTCAGTGGAAAAGAGCTGTTGAAAATGGCTGTTATTGACACTTAAAAGGAAGAACTAAAGAGCAGCAAAACATAAAGATGTTGTATTGAAAGTCAGGAGTGAGGCAATGTTGCTGAAAGGTAAGAGAACAGATGATATTGGGTTGCAGTAAACTCAAATCAGAGGATTGTTGGAGTACAGATTGATTTGAGAGTAGCTGAGAAGAAAGTGTCAATGATCTGCAGAATTTATACTGCTGATTCTTCATGCTGCTTTAAAGAGATGTTCAAAGAAAAGGATACTAAGGGTAAGGTTGATGAAAGCCAGAACGGTAAGAAGGGCTCGGCAGTGACCTATCCGATAGTCCAGCGGATTCTTTGCAATCTTGTAGGTGAGGATGGTTTGGAAAAAGATGAACAACATACTATTGGGAAATCCCATCCCAGCACCAATGTAGTGTAGCACTTTAGCATTGCCAACCTGCAGGCACAAGAAAATACAGCTGTTAAATACAATTTTCTTTCAGTTATTTTTTTAATCAGAATGTCACCTCTGATGAAAGCAACATGTGCTTACCTTCCTACCAACTGACACTGACACATCCTTTTATAAAGTCATATAGCCTAAGTTACTACTTCAAGATTATTTTGTGGACCTATTGGCGTCGGGGCCGGTGCACTTCACCAGTGGTGGTGTGGCACCGGTTCCAGGCTGGACCGGTGCCCCCAGTGTTCGCTCAGCAGAACAGAAGCTCTATTGTGGTTGAATGAACATTTCGATAGGCTGGAGGGGTCTGGGTTTGGACTATGTTTGTGTGGTTTGATTTTACTGATATTCTATACTGGCTTGTTGTCTTGTATGTGCGAGGACTGGGCTTCAACCCAGGGTGTTGCGGGGGTGGTGTGTGGCATCGGGGCCAGTGTACTCTACTGGGGTCAGCGTGGCGCAGTGCCCAGTCTAGAGTCAGTGCTACCCCCCAAGTGTTCGATCGGTAGGAGAAAGGCTCCATTGTGGTTTACAGTGGATTGATGGTGCAAGTTTTGGTCTCTTTTTTGCATGAATGGGATGCCATTTGTACATGCTATCTTGTGTGTGCTTTGTGCTGTGTGTGACTGTTGGTACTGTATCTTGCACATTGATCCCAGCGTAATGCGGTTTCATTTGGCTGCATTCATGAGTACTCATTTATGGTTGAGTGACAATTAAGCTTAAATTGAATTGAATAAAAGAGCTAAATAATTTGAATGTATGAAGGTGTAGTGTGATGAAGTACCACAGAAGTATGTTAGCAGCAATAGGATAAACTGGATCAGTATCATATAATTCATTTCACTTTCAATCACAACAAAAATTCCAAGCAACACACAAAGCACTGAAGGAACTTAGTGTGTCAAGCAACTTCTATAGATTGAAATGGACAGATGATGTTTCAAGTTCAGACCCTTCATCTGGACCAAGGTGACTTAGATAGAGACCAAAAGGAGCTTGCATTTATCAAGAACTCCAAGTTGCCATGATCAGAGTAAAAGGGTTTTTCCGTAGGGTCTTTAAGGAGGATCTTGGCATGGAGTTTCCAATTGAACATCAGTATACGCCAATAGCATATTTTTGTATTTATTTTGTGATTCCCTCAGCTTGCAATGGTAATTACCCATTTTTCTCCCATCTTTTGTTAATTATCTTGGATGGAATTTACAAATACCTTTTTCTATTTTTAAACCAAAGCATGATTAAAGAAAATTCAATGAATAAATTAAGATAGCCGAGCAAAAGCTGAGGCAAAGTTTTGGGTATTAAGAAGTACTTTAGAGAAGAAGGTGGAAGAAAGGTTGAGAAGTTTGGAGCTAAGAAGGTGAGAGGTAGGAAAAGGAAATTGCTCACCGAATGTTCTAGACTACAAAAGATATTGGTCTCAATGATGGATCATTAAAACTGAAGAAAAGATGTGAAATGGCAAAATGTTAGAGCTCTTGGAAGGTTACAGTGCAAGGGGATATTACAGAGACAGATGGTTAAGAATTCTAATATGTACGGTTTTAAGTTAAATTTAAAAAGCAAGTATTAAAGTATTATTGGCATGGCCTGAATTTATAATCAACTCTAATTGTGCTTGAGACAGTTTTACAAATGGTAAAAGTTCATTCATTAGAGGGGAGCTACAGAAAGAATAGGACAGGAGTGAACCACAGAATTAACTTTTCTCATAGGCTGGAAGAAAGAAGCATCTATGAAATTGCTCCATGTTATTGAGAATGGAGACAGAGGTTAAGGTTCACAGAATCATTTAAATTTACAGAATGTGAGGTGATAACTTGGCCCGTTATGTCCACACTTGTTAAAATTGGACCAAATGAATCCCGTTCCCAGTTCTTGGTTCATAGACTTGGAAGTTATGGCTGAGAGTTTCTGCCTCCACTACCCTTTCAGGCAGTGAATTTCACACCTTCATTACTGGTTGACAACACTCCTCTAACACATCACAGTAAACTTTCAATCACCCAAAATCAGATAATTTGGAAATCCCAAGGGTTTGACATCTTGTTCACCCAGTACTTTCCCATCACTGAGACTTTGATCACACACACCCTTCCACTCATTGGTGCCTGTGTTTCTGTGCATGACTATTGCTCTCAAAGCCTCAGCTCCCATTTTTCATGTTCCTCTCTCACTCACTGGGGTCCCACTACTTGTGTTTCTTTCTTATTTACTGCATCTCCTGTTCCTGCACTCCTTTCCCATCACTAGAGCCCTAGTTCCCAATCAGCATTACCACTCACAGCAATGCCCACTCCTGCATGCCAGGGACCCAGCTCCCACATGTCCCTGCCCCTCACAGCGATCTCAGTCACTGTGCTCCTTGTAAACTTACCTGGTTCACTGGATACTGTGTAACATCTGAAAAAATTTTAATTAAAAATATGCATGGGTTGTTATAAAAATAATTTCCAATAGCTCAGAAAGTCTGTCAGTCAAGTGCTATCAAAGGCCTGACTTGCATTGAATTACCTGTGTTTTATGGTCCTCAAGTCTATGCCCTCCCCTCATGGCTCCCTCTGCCAAGAGGGTCAGATCACTCTCAGTCTCACATTCTTTTATACCATTTTAATAAAATCTTGCCTTTAAGATAATTTTAAATGATTTTCAGACTGAGACCTGTAAGGAGCAATTAGGACAGGTCACCATGTTTTCATGAAGCATCTTTAACAGAGTGACAAGAGGTAGACAGGCTCAGGGAGAGTATTACAGTCTTTACGGCCTAGTCAGCTATATCGAGAAATGATTAAACCTCGAAGTCAGGCAGCATCTGTGGAAGTAGAAACAGATTTGATGTTTTAGGGCAAACAGCCAACAGAGTCTACGTTGATTCTATTTCTCTTTCCACGGATACAGTCTGAAAAGCTGAGTATTTCCAGCATTTCTATTTTTATTTCAGATTTCCTGAGCCATAGAGTCAAACAGCACAGAAACTGTCTCTTTGGCCCAGCATGACCAGGCCAACCACCATCTATACCAATCATATTACCAAAATGTGATCCATAACTTATACATGACAATTCAAGTGCTCATTCGTGAGGGTCCCTGCTCCACCAGTCACCCAGGCAGAGTAGTCCAGATTCCAGCTATTGCCTACATGAAAATAATACATTTAAGTCCATCTAAACCTCTTCCCTCACACTCTGAAATTATACCCTCTGTAATGGAGAAAATATCTACTTTCTGCCCTATCTATACCTTTCATAATTACCCCCATTCTCATTTATTACAAGGAAAGTAACCCCTATACAGTCTTTAACTGAAACATGTCTACATTAACTCCACCGCTCACATCCGCATATTTTGTCACTTCATAAACTTCGATCAGTTAGACAGGATCCTTTGCCAACAAAATCATGCTGATGATCATTGGTATATTCCCATTTTTCATATTGTAGATTCGTATCACCCTTCAGAAGGTTTTCTAATAAATTCTCAACACTAATATTAGACACACTGGCCTCTAACTTCCTGGTTTATCCCTACTGCCTTTCCAATCAAATGGATCACATTTTCTATCATCTGGCACCTTAGTTGTGGGCAGTGAGAATTGAACAATCTCCATCAAGGACCTAGTGATCTTCCCTCTTGCTAACAGCCTGGAGTACATCTCATCTAGCTCAATAATGCCCACTGAGGTATCTAATAACTCCTTTTTAATCTTAATGCGCACAACAATTTCATTGTTCCAAATGAAATATCCAACTACAATGATATTCTCCTTAGTTAACACACATATGGCCTTCATCAGCTAATGCATTGAGCGCAAGAGTTTGGGCATCATGGTACAGTTATGCAAACTGTTGGTGTATTTTGTGCAGTTCTGATCACCGCACCACCAAAAGGTGTGATTGAGATAGGAAGAAGATTCACAAAGGTGTTGCATGGATTAAGAGGCTTGAGTTATAAGGCTAAGTGTGTTGTTGTAGGAGTGAAGGAGGGTTGACACGATAGGCATTAATTTCCCATGGTAGGGGTGTCTAAAGCTAGACGGCATAGGTTTAAGGCGAGAGGGAGGAGGCCTAAAGGGGCTCTGAGGGGAACATATTTCACACAAAGAGTAGATGGCTTCTAGAATGAGCTGCCTGAGGAGATGGTGGAGGAAAGGACAGTAACGGCATTTAAGAGGCCGGTGAACAGGTACCTGAATGAGCAGGACACAGAGGGATGCA
The DNA here is from genome assembly GCF_048418815.1 of Hemitrygon akajei. NCBI lineage: Eukaryota > Metazoa > Chordata > Chondrichthyes > Myliobatiformes > Dasyatidae > Hemitrygon > Hemitrygon akajei. The sequence goes on along the minus strand of NC_133144.1, from coordinate 37,889,713 downwards.
GAACCAATGCAGCCAAGTGTTATTAACATAAATAGGCATGATGGTCAACACAGACATTGTGGGCTGAAGGCCTGTTTCTATGAATCTTTGTATTAATTTAAAACCTCATCTATGTTCTCAAGCTCTATGCACAGTTTGTCTCTCTGCTCACTAATGTTACCTTCTTGTTCTTAATAAAAATGACTTGAGAATTTCCTTAATCTTGTCTGCCTTAGATATTTTGTGACCTCTTTACCTTTCTAATTACTTTTTTAAGTACTGTCCTACACATTATATTTCGGTGCTCCATTCTACCATACACTTCCTTTCCTAATCAAACTTTCTGCTTACCTGGACTTGATCTCTTTGAACTTAAGAAGTTGCCCCTGAGTTCTCACAATTTCACTTTTAAATGAATCTATTCTGTCTGATGTCAATTTACCTGTAAATATTTGCTCCTAGTTTATTTTCATGATAAACTTCAACTGCTTATTCCTCACATAGATGCTGCCTGACCTGAGTTTCTCCAGCATTTTGTGTATGTCACTCAAGATTTCTAGTATCTCCACAGCTTTTTGTGCCTGGCAAACCCTTGCCAGATCCTGTCTTATCATGTTGATATCAGCCTTTCCCCAATTCAGAACTTTACCTTCAAACCACCCTTATCCCTTTCTATAACTTATTTGAAACTTAACAGAGTCCCAGTCAACATTCCCAAATTGCTGACCCACAGACACTGCAACCTGCATAAGCCCCAGCTATGCTTGTGTCTTTGTTGGCTGTGTAGAACAGTCCATGTTCAAAGCTTTCCCTGCTAATGCACCCCAACTCTTCCTCCACTACATTGAAGACTGCATTGGTCTTGCTTCATACACCCATGCTGAGCTCATCAATTTCATCAACTTTGCCTCCAACTTCCACCCTAATGTTAAATTCACTTGGTCCATCTCTGACACCTCCCTCCCCTTTCTTGATCTCTCTGTCTTCGTATCTGGAGACAAAATGCCAACTGACATCTTTTATAAACATACTGATTCCCACAGGTATCTCGACTCTACCTCTTCGCATCCTATCTCCTTCAAAAATTCTATTCCTTCATATACTATAAAACAGAGTCTGGTACAATGGTCACCTCTATCTATGTCTTTGGTAGGTCATATTAATGTTGTTAAAATGTATGTTCTCCCCAAATTTTTATACTTATTTCAATCTATCCCAATTTTTATTCCTAAATCTTTTTTTGATTCCTTAGACTCTATTATTTTGTCATATCTGTGGAAGAATAAGCGCTCTAGAATTAATAAAATCCATCTCCAAAAATCTAAAAAAGAGGGTGGCATGGCTTTACCTAACTTTTGTTTATATTATTGGGCAGCTAATATACACTGTGCTGCCTTTTGGTCTTTCTTCCACGGTCAACCCGAGTGCCCTAATTGGGTGGCAATGGAGTTGAGCTCCACAAAAGAATTATCTATCTCTGCACTTCTTGGCTCTGCACTCCCTAGTAGTCTGTCCAGATCAATAGCTAATCCTCTTGTTAGACACACTTTGCGTATATGGGCTCAGTTTAGGAAATGCTATGGTTTCCATGGGTTTTCCGTTTCCAGCCCTGTTGCACATAATCACCTTTTTTTACCTACTACGTACGATTCAGCATTCCATGTTTGGTATAGGAAGGGCATTAGACATTTTGAAGATCTTTTCATTGATAATCGCTTTGCTTCTTTTCAGCAGCTCTCTGTTAAGTTCAATCTGCCCAACGCTCATTTTTTTAGTTATCTCCAAATCAGACACTTTATTGCTCCTTTAATTCCTAACTTTCCTGAAATGCCTGCGAAAAATGCTATGGACCTATTTCTTTCCATTAATCCACTAGGTAAAGGTTTAATATCAACTATTCAAGATAAATTAGCAGCCTTACGACAGGCCCCTGTGGATAAAATTAAAATGGCCTGGGAGCAGGATTTAAATACCTCCTTATCCGATGAGAGCTGGGACTCAATTCTCAAATCGGTTAACTCAACCTCTCTTTGTGCTCGCCATTGCCTTTTACAGTTTAAGATTGTTCATAGAGCCCATATGTCTAAATCTAAAATATCTCGATTCTACCCTAACATTAGTCCACTCTGTGATAAATGCAAGAGGGGCGTGGCCTCTCTCATCCATATGTACTGGTTCTGTCCTAGCTTGGAGAAATTTTGGAAAGATGTCTTCACTACGTTATCGTGTATTCTGAATCAGCACCTAGAACCAAACCCCTTAATTGCTTTGTTCGGTTTTTGGGGTGAGACAGATTTACGTCTGGGTCCGACCAAATGCCGAATATTATCCTTTGCCTCTCTCCTGGCTAGACGCTTGATCCTCCTTAGATGGAGAGATGTTGCCCCGCCTATTCATGCGCAATGGCTTAACGACATTATGGCCTGCTTGGACCTCGAAAAAATTCATTATTCAGTTCTTAATTCAGATCTAAAGTTCCATAAGGTCTGGGGACCTTTTATCGAGTACTTTCATAACCTTCCTCTTGACTAGGGTTTTTTTTTCTTTTTGGTCCCTTGCTTTCAGCTCCCTTTTTTTCTGGTAGTAGGCATTATTATCCTCTGTTGCTAAGTGTATTCACAGTCTGGGAGTTTGATTGTCCTGATTTATACTCTCTATATTGTGTTGTGGTTGGTCTGGAGTTGTTGTTGTTTTTCCTTGTGTTGTGGGGCTTGGGGAGGATACTAAGTTTACTTGTCTTCAATTTAGGTGTTTTTTTGTCAAATTCTCTTCCTTTGTAGCATATTGTCATTGTATGCTTAATTTTGCACTGTATTAATGTTCCTCATTGGGATTTGGGGTTTTAATTTGTAAAATGTATAGAAAAACTAATTTAAAAAATAATTTAAAAATGTTTTTTTTTAAAAATCTATTCCCTTTTCTCAGTTCTGTCACCTCCACCGCATCTGTTCCAGGATGCAGCTTTGCATTCCAGGACATCAGAAATGTCCTCCTTCTTTAAAGAAGAGAGTTTCCCTCCCTCTGCTATTGATGCTGTCCATACCTGCATCTCCTCCCGATGGCATGAATATCGATTTCTCCTTTCAGTGAAAAAATTTCCCTCCTCCCTCCTCTATTCCCGACTCTGACCCTTTACCTCTTCTCACCTTCCTAATACTTCTCCCAGGTCCCCTCCTCAAGAATGAACATCGACTGCTTATTCATTTCCATAGATCTGCCTTACCGGCTGAGTTCCTCCAGCATTTTATGTGTTGTTTGGAATTCCAGTATCTGCAGACTTTCTCATGTTTATGATTAACCACTTGCCTGGATATATTCCTTCAGGTTAGATCCAACAGAAGCAAGTCTTGACTTGCTCAGAAGTTCTCCTGCTACACTTCTAAACATACCACATGCTCTAATCCTTTCACACTAAGCCAGCCTCTGACTCCATGTGTCCTGTATCTCCTTGACTATAAGGATGTCTGTGGTATAAACCCAGCAGACTAATTACATTTTTATTTTTAATCTTTACACATTGGGCCTTATTGGTAGAAGCTTCTCAAACATCCTTCTTTGTTACTGCAACCAAGAGTCTTCATAATCAACAACGCGAAGCCTCCAGTCTTGGACCTTAAGACCAAAAGACGCAGGAGCAGACTTAGGCCATTTGGTCTGATGAGTCTGCTCCACCATTCCATCATGGCTGATCCTTTTTCCCTCTCAGCCCCAATCTCCTCACTTCTCATTATTAATGCTGCCATAATCTCTTCAGCCATAGTGTATACCATCTGTTCCAGGTAACTTATCTACCTTCAGACCTCTCAGTTTCCTAAGACCCTTTTCCCTAGTATTAACAACTTCACACATCTCTGCCCCTTGATACACTTGAACTTCCAGCACACTGCTAGTGTCTTCCACAGTGAAGAGTGAAGCAAAGTACTTATTCAGTTTGTCTGCCTTTTTGTTATCCCCCATTACTACCTCTCCAGCATTGTTTTCCAGTGATTCAATACTTACTCTTATCTCTCTTTTACACTTTATATATCTGAAGAAACTTTTGGTATCTTCTTTAATATTATTGACGAGCTTACCTTCATATTTGATCTTTTCCTTCTTCATGACTTCTTTAATTGCCATCTGTTGGTTTTTAAAAGCTTCCCTATCTTCTAACTTCCTACTAATTTTTGCTCTATTATATGCCCTCACTTTGACTTTTATGTTGTCTTTGACTTCTCTTGTCAGCCACGGTTGTGTCATCCTGCCTTTCGAATACTTCTTCCTCTTTGGGATGTATATATCCTGCAGCTTCGGAATTGGTGTCATAAATTCCAGCCATTGCTGCTTTGCCATCATCCCTGCTAGAGTTTTTTTCCAATCAGTTCTGGTCAACTCCTCTCTCATGCCTCTGTAATTCCCTTTACGCCACTGTAATACTGATATATCTGACTTTAGCTTCTCCTTCTCAAAGTGCAGGGTTAATTTGATCATATTATGATCTCTATCTCCTATTTACCATGAGCTGCTCTGGAAAAACATCTCGCAGGCATTATATAAATTCCCTCTCTTGAGATTTTCTCAATCTACCTGCATATTGAAATCCCCCATGACTATTGTAACATTGCCCTTTTGGTAAGCATTTTCTATCTTCCATTATAATTTGTAGACCACATCTATACTACCGTTTAGGGGTCTGTATATAACTCCCATCAGGGTCTTTTGACCCCTGCAGTTCCTCAGCTCTAGCCACAATGATTCAACACCTTCTGATTCTATGTTACCTCTTTCTAATGATCTGATTTCATTTTTTACCAACGGGGCCATGCCACCCTCCTCTGCCGATCTGCCTGTCCTTTTGATAAAATGTGCATCCTTGGATGTCAAGCTCCCACCTATAATCTTCTTTCAGTCATGATTCAATGACGCACACAACATTATACATGCTGGCAATCTGTAACTGTGCTGCAAGTTCATCTACCTTATTCTGTAAACTGTGTGCATTCAAATGCAACACCCTCAGTTCTATATTCACCCTCTTTGATTTTGTCCACCCTTTATGTTGCAACTCATCCCATTGACTACAATTTTGCCCTATCAACAGCTTCTCCTTGCTACTAATCTCACTACTTTACACTATATTTAGTTTTCTCTATGATCTACTCAACCTTGGAACATTGAATTGCCAGACCAAATCTGAGGGGATATAACATTTTTTTAAAAAGAAAAATGATGAAGCCAGTGAGATTTTTTAAAGTTTCTCTGCTGGGATGACAGGAATTTAGAATTGGAGGCTGGAGGCTGATAAAGGTTGGGGCAGGGGGTGGAGGTCATTGCATAGTAATCTTTTAACAGCAGAACACAGAGTGAAATAGCAACCTTGTGAAAATTCAAAGTTCTACAACAGTCTCATCAAGGTCACTGATTACTACTGTACTATCAACAGGAAGTGCATCTAGTTTATAGATAAAAAGTGAAACAAGTAATATTTATAATCTACAAAATGAATACAAACTCCCTACACAGCTCAAAAACAGACTAAAGTGTACAAAGCACATCAGGCCTAGAACCAGCTACCAATTGTTTTCACACAAACAGCAAGAAATTTGACAGCAGTATAGAAACGTGGATTGGTGCTGTTGAGATTGAACAGGTATTCTTTGGGTATGTGTTAAAATGGATCCTTTCCATGTACGTGATGTTTCCAAGCGTCAGCACATACATGAGTCAAAGGATTCTGGGGTGAAGTATTAATTCAGAACAAGTCCCCAGGCTAGAATTGTCAGGAATCTGAAAGCTAAAATTTCATTTTATAATGATATAATTTAATGATACTCTAATTATTATCCTCAGGAGCCCAGCATGAGGGAAGAATTACCTTCTAATACTGTGCCACAACAGCATGTTCAATCCTGTGCTCCAACAGGACCATCAGTTACTGAATTATGGCAGCTGTATGGTATTCAGTGAGATTGTGTGAAATGCTTGCAATCAAAATATCTTTATCAAAGGCTACCTTTCTGAAACAGGTTTAAAATATTTCAATTTGTGATGTATAAATATCTTCATGCTTAATGCACTTTACAAGGAAGAGTAAATTTCACAGTTGTTTAGCCATTATCAAATAAAAACTCCATTTTATCTTTAGGATTAATGCTTTGATCTTATGTAAACCGTCAGAGCAACACCCTGTTCTCAAATATCGAGCCAACAGATATGAATACTCTATGTTTGAACTGTAATTCCTTTGTCTGCCAATATAATTTTATTTTGCAATTTCAACAGAAAAGCAGCTATTAATTTTTATTCCCCAGCTAATACACTTAAGAATGTTCTGTTTCAGGAAAGTACTTGAGCTGCTTAGAGCGGCAAACAGCCGTCCTAAACTAAACTTGTGCAGATGGTGCAAGTGTGAAATAAAAATAGCAAATGGTGGAAATGCAGTAAGTCAGACAGTAGTTGTGGAGAGAGAAACATTTAAAGTCACTGATCTTTTGTCAGAATCAGAACTGTAATATAAAGCTAAAACCATGCGGGTAGCATGGTAGGATAGCGGTTTGTTTTTAGTGGCAGGGATTCAATTCCTACTAGTCTCTGTAAGGAGTTTGTACTTTATCCCTGGGTTTCCTCCGGGAGCTCTGGGTTCCTCCCACAATTCAGTAAGTCATGGGCATGATACCCTGGCACTGAAAGTGTAGTGACTCCCCTTTCTTGTTTGCTCTGTCTCCATCTCTGGAGAAAAAACTGTCTACTGACATATTTTTATAAACCAGACTGCCCCAGCACAATCCGCGCTGATTGATTTGATACCAATGGCACACTTCACTGTACGTTTCAAAGAGCATGTAACAAATAAAGCTAATTTTGATCTCCAGAAACCTGCTACCAGCCATGAGTCAGCTAAATGGACAAGTATAAACTTATCTTTCCAGGTCACTCAACAACATAATACAGCAGGAAAGCATTGAGCAATATAATGTGATCACAAGAATGATTCTTTGATTTTAAACCACTGGAAAGAACACTGACAACCGGCTAAACAACTTAATCAGAATTTGCTGTTTGTCATATTAAAACATTTCAAAAACTCAAATATTTAAAACATTTATAGATATTTTAGCCAAAATTAATTTTGTAAATGTAAATTAACAACTTTCTCTTTCCATCAGATGGATTGTCAATGGAAACACCAACAAGAAAAAAGCCAACAGGTTAACACACACAAAATGCTGGAGGAACTCAGCAGGTGGGCAGCATCTATAGAAAAGAATAAGCAGTCGATGTTCTGTGCCAACACCCTTCTTCAGGACTGGAAAGGAAGGGGGGAAAGATGCCAGAATAAAAAGATGGAGGGAGGGGAAGGAGGCTAGCTAGAAGAGGATATGTGAAGCCAGGAGGGTGAGAAAGGTAAAGAGCTGGTGAAGAAGGAATCTGATAGGAAAGGATTACCAGAAGGAGAAATTTATGTGTATGCCATCAGGTTGGAGGCTACCAAATCGGATTATGAGGTGTTGCTCCTCCACACTAAGGGTGGCTTCATCTTGGCACAAGAGAAGGCCGTGGACCGACATGTCAAAACAGGAATGGAGATTGGAATTAAGATGGCTGGCCACCAGGAAATTCTGCTTTTGGAGGATGGAGTGGAGGTTCTCAGCAAAGCGGGCCCCTATTTATGTCGGGTCTGACCAACGTAGAGGAGGCCTCTCTGGGATACAATAGACGACCCCAAAAAATCTGCCGATGAAGTGTTGCCTAACCTGGAAGGACTGTTTGTGGCCCTGAATGGAGGTCAGGGAGGAAGTGAATGGGCAGGTGTATCATTTCTGTTGTTTGCAGGGATATAAGCCAGGAAGGAGATTAGTGCAGAGGGACGAGTGGACACGGGAATCATGGAGAGAGTGATCCCTGTGGATCAGTGGGGAATGCAGGGAAGTAAAGATGCGTTTAGAGGTGGGATCCCTTTGAAGGAGTTGCAGAGAATGATGTGTTGGATCCGAAGGCTCATGGTATGGTAGGTGAGGACAAGAGGAACTCTCTCCCTGTTAAGCTGGCTGGAAGATAGTGTGACCGTGGATGAATTGGAAATGGTGAAGATGCGGGTGAGGTGGACGAAGGAAAATCCTGTTCTTTGAAGAAGGAGGACATCTCTAATGTCCTGGAAAGGAAAATCTCATCCTGGGAACAGATGTGGTGGAAACAAAGGAACGGAGAAAATGGTATAGCATTTTTTCAGGAGACAGGGTGGGAAGAGATATAGTCAAGCTAACCATGGGAATCGGTAGGTTTATAAAAATATGTCAGTAGACAGTTTTTCTCCAGAGATGGAGACAGAGCAATCAAGAAAGGGGAGGCAGGTGTCAGAAATGGACCAAATAAATTTAAGGGCAGGGTGGAAGTTGAAGGCAAAGTTGATTAAATTAACGAACTTAGCATGGGTGCAGTCATTAATGTAGTGCAGGAAGGGTTTGGGAGTGCAATTCTTCTGCATTCTTCGGGAATTCAGCATTCCTGATATTTATAGTGGTTAATGCCAGCAGCCCAGTGCAAAATATTTCCAGCTAATATTTTGTAAGTGCATTAGCAGGGAAAGAGGGAGAGAATGAAAGAACAAGGGAGAAGGTCTGCAAATAAGTAAAGGCCATGGGACGTTACATAACACAAAGGATAATGGTGGAAGGTGTGAGGTTGTGGCCATGGAACAAGAAAAGATATACAGACACGATGTAAAGGATTAATAATGATCTCATCTCTTTCCAAAGATGCTGCCTGAACTGTCAAGGGTTCGAGCAATTTATTGTTACTTTGAACCTAATAGAAGCATTAATTGGAACAAGAGAATCATCACCATCTCTGGCAACACAATAATCAGCCAGGGTGTTGACCAAGCTTAGTGCTGTAAGTAACCGTGATTGATTTCATGCACAACTATCCTTCGTTTCTCGCATTTTCCAAGAGAAATTTACCCCTTTTCAATGAAAGAACTTACAGTGTTTTCCTTCCCTTGAATTATTTACTGAATACATTAACTTTTCCTGCTGAACTGTTCACTGCGAGATTGTTTACTCTGATGATACATCCCAGTCTAAATCAAACTCACTGGCAGATGCAGTGTTGCAAAGGCAAAAACTCTGCCAATAATACTGGGAAGATTTCATCACAAATTCCAAAAGTCATTGCTTTGTACAGCATTTGAAGTTCTCTCAGAGAGAACAAAGTCTATGGTAAGGGGTATACCAAGAGAGTTGATATGACGAAAATTCTAGGAGTGTTGGCTGAATGGCGTGGTGAATCATAGCTCATCTGTCCTGAGGGTTTGTAAATAGAAGAAGATGAAATAGGATGGGAGGGAAAGAAATGTCAGAACTATGTGGTACATTTGCTGCATATTTGAATAGCCAATCAACTGCTCTGTCATCTGCAATCCCTCCAAGTTCAAGTGAAATTATTATTCAACCATACACAAAGCTGACCTCTTTCTCAATATCGCAGAGGAATTTGGATACATTGAACAAATCATTGCAAAAGCAGTATGTAGTGCAGGATGAAGTTAATTTTTTTGTGGCTAGTTGTTGCTGAAGTATACAGTTCCAGCATTGTTCACCAACCTTACCCAGACTGGATCACTTAATGTTGGAACTATTCACTGACTTCAATTTGACAAGGCTACAGCTTGGACTAGATTCATTGAAAAAAAAACTTCTTTTTCAGAGGCAATGTTTACACTCAGTTGTTTAACTAAAGTTGCATTTAAACAGACCATTACGGAGCTTATGGATGCCAACGTGACCACAAGCGGAAATATCCAGTGTGCATTAGTTCATCCAAATCAAGCAACCACAATCAAGTTTTTTAATTTGCAGTAATTAGGAAATGCAGTGTTTAGTGAAATAGGAGATAGCGTAGTTCCAATTGCCATAAAGAGCTTGGAAGTACATAAGTCTGATGGAAAATTCCCGATTTCTCTCAATCAGAGCTATGCTTACCAGCTGCCCTTTCAATATGACTAAGCACTTTTCAAACACATGCTTGCCTAGTTGGCTTGTGAAAAGATTTCCTGTTTGTTCAAATCACTGAGAACTATGAGGAATATATGCTGGGCTACAGAATTGCCATGTCTTGTAGAATTGCTAAAATCACGGAGAGATCACTGGTCCCCAAAACTGTCCTTGGATCAAAGGGTATGGGGGCGGGAACATTTTTAAAAACTCACATTTATTTATGAGACACAAAAGATACTGCAGATGCAGATCTTAAGCAACACACACAAAATGCTGGAGGAGCAGTTAGGCAGCATCTATGAAGGGAAATGACCATTCAATGTTTTGGGCTGAGACCCTTCATTAGTCCTGATGCTGCCTGACCTGCCAAATTCCTCCAGCATTTTATATGTGTTTCTCACATTTATTTAACTTATTTCAATATCCTTCAATACTTTTCAGCTGGCTGAGTTATTTCAGTAATCCATTCTTTGCAATTGACCCCACAACTTTCTGACTCAGAGAAACAACTGAAACATACTGTATCTGACGTTGTCACTGCTGGGAAAATACAGTGATTCTGAAATCAACTGCTTGTAAACTTTGTACTAAACACATGGAAAAATGACTTATTTAAATTTGGTTGTCACTACATTGATTTCAAAAAAGGAATTTATATTTATATAGGACCTATTGATCTCTGTAACGCCACATCAGGTCCCTGTCTTGCTGTGTTTACTTTCACAGCATAAAGGAATGCTTGTCGTGGATAATTAATACCATCTGGTGTCATTAAAGAAACAGATAAATTTCTAGACTGCTTTATGAATCAAGACATTGTTGCACAGCTAATCAATTCATGCCAAAGTACAGTCACTGCTATTAAGTAAGAAAACACAGCAGTCGATTACAGCAATTACCCAAAAAGTAAAGGAATTAAATGACTGGTACATTCATTTCTTGATGATTTTAGTCAAAAATGAATATTATTAAGCTAGCTGCCCTATTTTAATAATCAATGGCAGTTGATTTCAGAATAAATGATTTCTGTGCTTCTATGAAAATAAGCAAACTTTCAGTTATTTCTAACAATAATAGAAGAAATAGATAAAATGGCCCTTTTAGACCTGGTCTGCCATTCAATATTGTGGCTTGCTTCATTTCTACCTTCCCATGCCCCTTGGAAGCTGAGAATTTATTCTGTAAATCCTGAGAATGATTGAGCAACTGCAGCTCCCAGAGCAGAGAATTTCAAAGACACACAATTGAATGAAATGCTTAGGCAATTATGTCCTATTTTAGACTATCTAGTTATGGCAGGTAGGGTGATGTGGTGGAGATATGTCTAGACCAAAGGAGGTGTAAGACATTCCTTCCCTACACTAGCCCGCAGGTCATCTTTGAGCAAGGTGTAGCACCTGTTTAACCACCCAATTAGGGTCATGTGAAGCCATGGGAGCTGGTGGTGAATGGTCATGTGAGCAGCTGGTGAATATCACAAGTCCTGGTTATGTGACCACTGATGCCAGGCAGAAAACCTCTGAAGAGTATTGATAATGGCTGGGGTCACCCATCTTGTAAAGACTCTGCTTAGAAGAAGGCATTAGCAACTATTTCTGTAGAAAAATTTGCCAAGAACAATCATGGTCATAAACCATGATCACCCAGGTCATACAACACAGCACACAATAATGATGTGTCGGGGATATAGTCTCATAGTAGCAACCCTAAGGATTTCTAAGGATTTTCATGCATTTCTAAAATCAATCCCTCATTCTCTTAAGCTCCAGAATATATGTCCCATCCCATTCATTTTCTCCTCATGTTAAAGAGCACCACACATGAAATGCTGGAGGAACTCAGCAGGTCAGTTCAACCCCTCATCTGTCACCTTCTACTTGTACTCCTTTGTCTCCGTCACCTTCTACTTGTACTCCTATGTCTCCCCCACCTTCTTATTCTGTCTTTATCCCCACCCCCTTCCTTTCAAGTCCTCGTGAAGGGTCTCGGAATATAATGTTGGTTCCTTACTCCTCTCCATAGATGCTGCCCGACTTGCTGAGTTTCTCCAGCATTTTGTGTATGCTACTCTAGATTTTCAGCATCTGTAGAATCTCATGTTGTTTATGTCCTCAGTTAAAGTTTTGCCAGGACCTGACTGAATAACCCATGGTTTTTAATAAGGTTATCCTAGCATATCTGAGATTGCAGTACCAAGTTATATTCTAGAGACATGATCATAATCAAGTCTAAGGCAGCAATACACATAGCCTTGTTTAAGACAGGCCTCTAGGATGCTTCTTATCCCTGCCAACAGACCATACACCTCCTCCCTCACCTCAGTTCAGAGCTCCAAACAGTCCTTCCAGGTGAGGCAACACTTCACCTGCAAATTGTGTCTGGTATTCCTGATGTGGCCTCCTCTACATTGTTGAGACCCGCTGTAAATTGGGGGAGCATTTCATCGAGAACGTCCGCACCATCCATCACAAGTGTGACTTCCCAGTGGCCAACCATTTTAAATCCCATTCCCATTCCAACGAGTCAATCTATGACCTCCTCTTGTGCCAAGGTGAAGCCACCCTCAGCGTGGAGGAGCAACACCTTAGGAGCAACGTCTGGGTAGCCTCCAACCTGTTGGCATGAATATTGATTTCTTCTTCCAGTGAATAATTCCCAACACTGCTTCCTCTATTCCCCACTCTGACCTTTTACTTCTTCTCACCTGCCTATAACTTCCTCCTTGGTCCCCTCCTCCTTCCCTTCCTCCAATTGTCCACCCTCCTCTCTTATCAAATTCTTTCTTCATCAGCCCTTGACTTCACCTATTATCTTCCAGCTCTTTCCCCTCCCTCCACATTTTTATTTGGTATCCTTCCCCTTCCTTTCCAGTCCTGACGAAGGGTCTCGGCCCAAAACATCGACAGTTCATTCTTCTCCATAGATGCTGCCTGACCTGCTGAGTTCCTCCAGCATTTTGTGTGTGTTGCTCTAGAATGAGACATTAAGCCAAGGCCTTGCCTGCACTCTTGGGTTGCAAGAGATTCCATACACAATTCAAAGAAGAGGAGAGAGGTCCTCTTGGTGTCCTGGTCGATTGTGACACCCAGAGCAACATCAAAAACAGAAGATTTAATCAATTATTTCATTGTTGTTTTGGGATCTACTGTAAATACCTTGTTGCTACATTTCAAGGATGACCATCAGATGTAAAGCCTGAGATGGAGAAAAGTAGTTTTCAAAACATTACATTTTTGTATCTGACACCAAAACCTGCTGAGTCAGGTGAGATATGGCCGACATGGTCAATTTTGAGGAAGAAATTACAATATTATGATTCCACTGTCAACAATTTAAAGTCTATAGATATAAAAACTCATCTGAAAAAGTAATTCAATCCAATCTCACCATGAGAATGCTTATGTGATAAGGTAAAATTGTATTTGAGCAGAATCATTTGCTCTGTCATCTGCAATCCCTCCAAGTTCAAGTGAAATTATTATTCAACCATACATGAATACAGCCAAATGAAACAGCACTCCTTCAGGGCCAAGGTGCAAAACACATTACCAACAGCACAGAGCACACTGTACATAGCGCATAGCATAAATAGTTATGATTTCAGAAAAATGGCACAAATATGGTTACAATTTCAGAAAAAAAATACAGTCATAAAGAAAAAAATAACATAGCCCAAGTCCCTGAGTGGCACTACTATAGATTGATGGTAAATTGTCCAGATTCAGCTTGTTCTTCCACTGAGTGAACACTGGAGGGCAGCATTGATAGGAGGGACCAGCCCCCAAACCAGTGCAGATTCCAGCGTCCCCACAAAGCCCTTGATTTCTGCCACACCGCCTTGGTATCTCCCCCATCCCCCACCACCACCCCCCCCCCCCCCCCCCCGGATGGCTGCAACGGCCAGCACTGTGTCACGAGGGCCTCATCCTTGTCACAACCGAGGCAACACAGCTCTCCTGCCATCGGTCTCGCTAACAAACCAGTGAATCAGACTTGCAGTGTTCTAAGTTGCCATTGTCCAACAGGGTCTTGCAATCACAATAAAAATGTCCGAGACAATCACTCGTACTGCTCACTGTCCAACAGTACACAACAAGTCCAGGCAACAACACAGCAATGGTACGCAATAAGTCCAACTCCATCAATTATCAAGCAACTCAGTTATCGAGTGCTCCTGTAGTACTTGATGTTCTCAGTATCCAGCAGTGACTTGCGATCATAAAAACGATATACAAGACGAACAAATACACTGTTGACTGGACCCAGAGAGGCCACTGTGTCTGAGCACAACACCATCCTACCAGCCCCACCCCCTATTCCAAGTCTTGAGTTTTCCATGCAATGAGCTGTTTTAATGATATCAGGTGCCATTAAAGGCATCGTAAATGCACATTAATATAAGATGTACAAATCCTAAATTAAGATTTATACAATCTTAATTTAATATAGTTTACAATAAAATTAAGGACAGGTTTGTAACGTCTCTCCTTGGTGGTCATTTATTCACCAGACCATTCTTTTAACTTTCCTTCTCTAACATTTAAATCTCATTTTACACTTATAGCTAAAATTGATGTTTTAACATATGCTTTATCTTTGTGTATTTTGTATTCAAGATTGAAATTAGACTTTCTGCAGAGCTCCATTATATCCTGATTTGAGCTGGGACTTGAAACCTCAAAGATTCACTTTTCATAGCATTAAAATGCTCTCTGAAGGCCAGCATTACTGCTAATTGCTTATTACTCCAGTGTGTTTTGACAGGTAATATCACATGGATGAGTGGGTCAAACTTGTGAGGTAAGTCTTTCCTGGAGATGAGTTCTAAGTTTGTATCTCACATTGTCTTGTATCTGCACCAACTAGTGCAAAATGCTGTAGGACTACACTTATTGTTGACGAACCAGCATGGCATACTAATATCATTCAAGTGCATGGAATTGAACTAAGAAATGCTATTTTTCCCCAATGTGTTCCAGATTTAAGAAAAAGCTGGAATGTATACTTGCACAGATTTGATAACACTAGGATATCATAAAGTGTTTACTAGAAGAGGAGAAAAAAATGGGTAAATCAGTGTTAGGTGAGCATCCTAAAAGAGGTTTAACATTCCACTGGGATTTTTGTTAGAACTGAAAATGTGAGCTGCATGTCTGGGAAGTCCTAGGCTTTGTTCCCTGAGATGTCAGATAGTCAAGTGCGTATTAGAGGTCCAAATACCCTCAATAGGTGCCCTGCAGTTAAAGACACTCTTCTTGTGAAGAAGTATTTTCTGAAATTATCAATTTGAAGCTACGTCTCCTAAGTTTACTCTATCAGTGTATCTTAACATACATTTTCTGTATAGTCTATAGAAAATAATTTATAGAGCCCATGGAAAGAAATATTAACTTTTTCTATAGAGGTGTTAGTTTATAATTCCTATACTCACCATTCAGAAGCCACTACTCAAGGGCTAAACATTTAGAAATGTAACAAATTTATTGGCTCTAAATGGGCTTGAAACTCATTATGGTGAGAGATATATCCACAGAGTCACCTCAGCATTCCTTAATGAAATTCTTCATCCCCCTGAAATTCACGTTCAGCTATCAGCTCTTCAGTTACCCATCTCTTCTCCAAGGACCTATCACATCCATCTGTTGCCAACAACAAATTCAAATTTGTTGTAAAGAAGGCCTGGCATTCTGTATATGACAGACTTCTGCTTCCTCACAGGCCTGGTGCTAATCAATTCCTGGGCCCAAACTTTTCTCCTCTTTTATCATTAGTAAATTCTCTGACATTGGAGATGCACCTCACTGCTATTTGCTGTACTGCCCCCATTACCTGACCAAAACTGTGTGCAATATTGAAAGTACAAACTAAACAGAGTACAGCACAATTTCATGGTTACCATTGCACTTTGTCTACTAAGAGTTTGGTTCTATTTTATTCAATACCTTTGTCAATAAATTTAAGACTCATATCCACTCAGCTACAGTTTAGCTATTATGCTCTCCCTCCATTCAATACATGTGGTGTCTAAATTTCTTTCATGTGGTTGTTGAGCTACTGTTGACATTGGTTGGTCTACTTGACTTCATAAGTATTTTTATTACCTTAGGATACCCCAAGTAGGAGAGCTATCTGTAGCATTTTCTGGACTGAATTAGCAGATTGTCACTATAAAACACCAAGGCAGCTCCAGCTATTAGGTTGAAAACTTACAACCAAAAGAGGGAAGAAATATTTCCTAACCTCAAACCTATACAGCCATTTCCTTATTTTAAGATTATTCCCCCAATTCTAGACTCTCCACTAAGGAAAAGAAGCTTTCAGCGTCTGTATGGTCAAGTTCTCTCAGAATCTCAAATGTTTCAATGCACTCACCTCTTATTTCTTTACATTCTAGAGAGTATAGACTACTTTCACATCAGAAAATCTTTTGGAAATCAATGAAACTTCATTGCACCACCTCTAAAGCAAATAAAATGAGTTTAATATGTGACAGCTCCTCCAAGAGGACCTGGAGGCTTCTGTGCCCCAATGACCCAGAGAGCTATGCTGGCTGGAGTCATGGCTCTTGGCAGGATCACCCATCCCAAAAAGGTAAAAGGGTAGAGGCTAGGAGTGGTCCACCAGTCCACCAGGTTTAGGGGTTCGGCCCAGGGCTAACAATCCTGACTGGTCTAACAAAATTGTTATGGAAACAGAAATGAGGAATCCTTCCCAGACATAGATGGAGGACCTTCTTTGCTGCCTGAACACCAGGACGTAACATGCAGTAAGTAAGCAGTGTGCCAGATGCTCAGTGATGACTGTGGAATTGTTTGGGCAAAGAGACTCTGTAAACCTTTGAGATTGAGCACTGATCTCTAAAGCATCCCACTAGTCACTACCTGTCAATGTGAAAGTGACCACCTACACCGGCCACTGTCTGTTATCAATTCTATTATACTACTGTCAAACCCACGAACATTTATCTTGTAAAGCAGGTTTTAGTTAGGCACCTTGGCAAATAACTTCCAGAAATTCAAATACTCAACAACACAGACTTCCTGCTCTTTCAGTTGTTTATCACCTTAATTCAACTTTCCACTCCCACTCCAGTCTTTATGCCTCTGGCTTCCTGTCCTGATATGAGGCCCAGATCAAGCTTAAGGAACAACCACTCCTCTGGGAACACGAACTCTTTTCCAGTTTTAGATAATTCACCCTTTCTTTCTGTTTATATAAGAACCAGTCAGTTATGACTGTCATAATTTTAGCTCAGTTTTTCTATTTTCTTTTTGCTGGGCATATCGTACAATCCTGCTATTAAAGGCTTTTGGTGTCACCCTACCTGAGATAGTCTCTTTGCTCTGTCCATTCCCTTTTCTGCCACTGAAAACCAATTTGCTTTCCTTCACTCTGACGGACGGTCCCAGAATTGAAATGCAATTGTTTCATAATTGCTCTTCCACAGATGCTGCCTGGCCTGCTGAGTATTTTCAGCTGTATCTGTTTTTATTGACTCAAAGTAAAAGGGAAATTTGGCCTTATTCCAAATTAAAACTTCCTGTTTTGCTCTGTTTTTGTCCTTTCCCACCACAACATTGGAATTATTAATGCAACCACAAGTTGCATTCTCACTACTCTTCTTAGACTTGAGGATAACGTGCCAATTCTGCAAGTTCTGAGGCCAATGCAGGACCACCTTACTCTGCCCCAATGTTGCAGGAGGCATTTTATCGGACCCGGAGGTGGATAGCTTATGAGGTGTAACATGCCACCTGCCATTTACACTTAGCTCCCTTGTGCTCTGTGATGTACGAATATGAAGCCCTTTGTGCCATTGTTCTTAAAGACATCCTTACACCTTTTACCTTCAATCTCCTATTCTATAATCTCTTGCCATGACAAAACTCAAAATAGAGATCAGGAATTTAGTGCCGCCTGTAGCTGACTGAGTCCAAATAGGGCATTCAGTGCTAGAGATGTTAGCCTGGAAGAAGATGCTGGCATTGATTCTTTCAACTGTCCAGGGGATTTGGAGGAGGTTGAGGAGACATCTCTCCATTGCCTTGCAGAGGCTATGAGTTATCCAAGTCTCAGTTGAAGAGAAGAGGGCAGGGATCATTGCTCCCATTCAGCAGTAAGGTTTGAGGTAGTGATCTTCAAACAGCCTTTTCCTCTGTTGGACAAAGGCTGCGCTGGCCACTGCAGGCCGAGGTGAATTTCATCTGACTTTGCTGAGAGATGGTAACTGGGATGTGGGAAGGATTGGGAATCTCTTGATTTCTTGAATTGTTTATTCCAGAGGTTTGTAAAAGGTAAGTCACAGGAGATGTTTAAAGAAGGTAGATACTTATTTGAAAAATAGGGGGATTGAGATCTCTGGGTCCCTAGCACAGAAGAGGAGCTGAGCCTGGGGTAGATCAGCCATGACCACATTAACGGCAGGACAGGACAGGTTGACTGCTCCTCCTCCAATCTGTTGAAGGATATGGTTGTATAGTAGAAAGAATATGTTAGTGTTCACGAATGTTGAGCACATTGCCTGGCCTCTCTAATACTTTAGTGAACAAATCAGCAATGACTCAGAGTGTGTCCAAGTGTCATTGTGTACTACAGCTCAAGTACTGCAGTGGGAGTGACCTCAGTTTCAGAGAGGATCCAACATGCATTGAACAGTTTCCTATTTATCCTGCAGGTAATTTGCACAGCAGGAGGAAACATGCTGGAGGTGACATGCATCAGTGCAGGGAAAAAGATTATCTTCCAGTTTCTCTTACAGCTCCTCCCACTTCCTCCAGTCCTAATGAGTAGACATGGGAACTTGCATGGGCCCCAGCTATCCCTGCCTTTTCATTGGCTATGTGGAACAGTCCATGTTCCAAGCCTTCACTGGTAACGCTCCCCAAATCTTTCTGTGCTCCGTTGATGACTGCATTGGTGCTATTCAGGCATTCAAGGTGAGCTTGTCAATTTCTTCAACTTTGCTTCCAATGTCCACCTTGTCCTTAAATTCACTTAGTCCATTTCTGATACCTCTCTTCCTTGTCTCGATCTTTCTGTTTCTATCTCTGCTCCCTCAGCTCCATTCAGAGCTACCAACAGTCCTTCCAGGTGAGGCAACACTTCACCTGCAAGACTGTCATGGTCATCTACTGTATCCTCTACATCGCCGAGACATAGTGTAGACTGGAGCACTGCTTTGCTGAACACCTTCACTCTGTACCAACCATTTTAATTCCAATCCCCATAAACAATCCGACTTGTCGGTCAATGGCCTCCCTTACTGCCACAATGAGGCCACTCTCAAGCTGAGGGAGCAACACCTCATATTCTGTCTGGGTAGCCTCCAGTTGACAACATGAATGATTTCTCTAACTGTTGGTAATTTTTCCCCCTCCCTCTCCTCTCTTTTTCCAATCCCCTTTCTGGCTCCCCTCTTAACTCTTCTCTTCTCCTCACCTACCTTTCACCTTCCTCTGGTGCCCATCCTCCTTACCTTTCTTAAATGGACCCCTTTCCTCTCCTAGCAGCTTCCTTGTCGGCCCTTTACCTTTCAACCTTCTCGCTTTATTCCTCTCTCCACCTGCCCCCCATGTACCTTAAACCTCACATGGCTTCACCTATCATCTACCAGGTTGTACTCTTTCTCCTCCATCTGCCTTCTTATTCTGGCATCTTCCCCCTTCCTTTCCAGTCCTGATGAAGGGTCTTGGCCTGAAGTATCGACTCTTTCTTCCTTTCCCTAGATGCTGCCTGACCTGTTGAGTTCCTCCAGCATTATTACTTTGGGTTTCCAGCATCTGCAGAATCTCTTGTCTTTGCCAAAGATTGAAAGACTTGTTGGGGCATTGATGCAGATTTACTGGTGCACTGAAATTGGATCAGCCAAGGGTAGGTCAGTTAAGTTCGTGAACAAATATAAGATGGCAGCAAATGCTTTGGCCAGCTGAATTTGAGGAAGGTTCGCACAATTTCTTGCAGTTGGAGTAAAAATATCTTATACAGAGATTCGTGCTGCTGAATTTCTCTTGGAATTGCTTGGCAATGAAGATCATATCCACTGTTCTGAAAATCAACAGCATCCTGTGAGCAGCCCTGAGGCCAGTGGAGGAGATGGTTGGGATGATCTCGACAATGACTTTCTGTGTGGCAAAGAGTCCTATGAGGTACCACAGTCCTTTCATAAATATGATCATGTCTATGATATCTAGAGTATTCCCTTGCATACTATCCCCTTCTCACGTGCAAATGATCAGGCTGTGAATTTATGACTTCAGCAGCGATATGCATAATCGCCTTCCAAATCTTTGTTGTGTTTCATTTGGCACATAGCCCTTTGGATGTCTTAGTCAGAGCAACACCAAATACCAAATAAATCAAAGGGTACTTATGTCAATGAAAGAGGCATGATTAAGCTCATCTTCAAAGAGTTTCATTCAGCAGGCACTGAGTGCTCCTTTGACCTTAATAAATTCATAAGACCATAAGACATAGGAGCAGGATTAGGTTTAGGGTTAGGGTGAGTCTGCATCGTCATTTGATCATGGCTGAATTATTATCCCTCTCCTCCCATTCTCCTGCCTTCTCTCAACAACCTTTGACAACCTCAATAATTATGAACCTATCATTCTTTGCCTTAATGATTTAAAGATAAAGATTAGCTTTATTGTCACATCAAAACATACAGTTTGTTTGCATCAACAATCCGAAGATATGCTGGGGGCAGTCCACAAGAGTCACCATGCTTCTGCTGTCAACATAGCTTGCCCATAACTTTCTAATTCTAATCCATATGCCTTTGGAATTTTGGGAAGAAACTGGAGCACCTGGAGGAAACCCATGCAGTCATGGAGGAAACGTGCAAACTCCTTACAGGCAACAACAGGAATGGAACCCAGGTCATTGGTGCTGTAAGGAACTATTCCGATGCTATCCTACCATGCCACTCCAATATACCCAGATATACCCATCTATTTGTCCTCCACAGCCATCTGTGGCAATTCCCCAGATTCCATAAGATTATAAGACACAAGAACAGAATTCACCATCCTCTGGCTAAAGAAGTTGCTCAACTCTGTCCTAAAGGGATGTCCTTCTATTCTGAAGCTGTGCTCTCTGATCCTAGACACTCTTGCTATTTGAAACACCCTCTCCATTCTTCTGAACCCCAGTGACTATAGGCCCAAAACAGTCAAATGCTCCTCACAGATTAATCCTTTTCATTCTTGGGGTCATTCTCATAAACATCCTCTGATCCGTCTCCAATGCCAACACATCCTTTCTTAGATATGCGACCCAGAAATGCTCACAATAATCCAAACCTGGTCTGACTAATGCCTTATAAATTCTGAGCATTATGTCCTTGCTTTTATACTTCTGTCCTCTTGAAATGAATGCCAACATACTTGACTGTCAGTGGGATAGTGCCTTGACAGAAATGAAAATCCTGTGTATATCATGGCAGTCAGCAATTTGTTGGCCCTCTGGTGCTCTTTCTGCCTCCCTCTATCCTTTAGGTCACTGGCTTTCTGCTCAGTCTTCAGATACCTGTTTCTTTTCTCTTGAGGTTGGGTGGAGCCTGTAATCCCAGAACACCTTGAGTCTTTGATGAATGAGTTCCTGAATACCCCTAGTTATTGCCACTGCATCCTCTTGGAAGCCAAGCCAATAGTCTCTTCAAGGACTAATTAAAGTGAATTACACATGAGTTCATATGTTGTAGATGACTGAGGCTCCTGTTGGCTGAGATTGGACTGGTTTTATGAGGATCTAAGAGGAGTCCTTGAGTTACCTACCATGACATTAATTTCCTTGCTGCAAGATTTCTGTTGAGGTTGATGTTTTCAAGGCCAAGTTGGTGGAAATGATAGAGTGATACAGGCATTGGTCTTTCCAATGGTCCTGAGTACCTGCCATGGTGTTTGTAATACAGTATCTTTGCCATATGCCATTCAAATGATGATATTTGAAACAGTTTCCAGTAAAATGGTGGCACGCTTGGTTGCAATGGTCTGACAAATGTACAAATATTTTTCTTGTGATCGCAAGATCATGATGGATATTGGTAATACAAAATACTGTAATTTCAATTCATTGGTTTATTGGCGAGACTGACAGCATCAGAGCTAAATGTCCTTGGCTGTTGCCCAGACCAGCCCTTAAGCTGCAGCATGTTATAGCCTTCAAGGGAAGGAGGCACCAAAGGAGGTGTGGGAGAGAACTGAGGTGTGGTGGACGTGCTGAAGCCCTTGCTGAGGTTTGAGGTTGGCTCTCCTGTTGGTGCTGCTCTCCAGTGTTCACTTATTGGAGGACATTAGATTGCTTTAATCTGTGGCTGACCCAGCACGACACGAGATGAAGAACTGCTATATGCTTGTTCTTGCAGAAACGTGGCTCCTGGACAACAACCCATGCATCATCAATCTACAGGCCATGCCACTCAGGAACATGTTAATATTAATTTTGTGACTGTATGTGCTATCGTAATCATATGTACTGTGTAATGTATGTACTGCAACTGTATGCACCTTGGCCCCAGAGGAACGCTATTTCATTTAACTGTATACATGTGTATGGTTGAAAGACAATTAAATTTGAACTTGAATTTGAACTTAATAGTATCTAAAATGGTGCCAGTCCCTTAACTGGAGGTGTTGCCATAAGGTTTAACGTTTGCCTTTCTGACAGAGTATTGGTTACGACAAGAACATGCTCTGAGCATTTTATGAGGTGGTGGGCACATTTAGAGTTAGGTTTCTGTAGGGTATTTAATATTTCAGTAAAATTTGAGTAATATTGTAAATATACTTTTTAATTAAATATTCTTCATTGTTTACATAATTCATTATGAGTTATATGTAAAAGTACGTGAATGGCATACGTCATTACGCCACCACGTCACGTGTGAGTGCCTCACTAAAAGTAAAACAAAGTAGACACGTTTCCCTGGACTCCCTTGTTTTCCTTTTGATTAGTTTTTGGAGTTACAAAAAATAACAGCTTCCTTTTTCCTGCCCTGACAACTATACTATACTAAAAAAAGACTAATGCTACGGAGTATTTCGATAGCTGAGATATCCTGAAATCTTGTAAAGTGACTCTCTACTGGTCTTGGTTTACTTCTTGTTGTAGAATTATTTTGAAATGCAATTCATGTTGCAGTGTAGAGGTGGAGTTAGCTGTTTCAATGAAGTTCTTAACTAATAGAGAAAAACAATTTCATCAAAAGGACTAACAGGTAGGCAAAAGTCTCTTCTCCACCTAAAGTTTCTTGATGTTTTTACCTGGAAGTTTCCCACAACGATGAGGCCTGCAGCACAGCTCCAACACGTGACCAGCGCTGCAGTATTCAGTACGGACTTCTGGTGTCTCTCCTTCACATGTGCATAGCGTAGTAAACCGAGCAACATCACTGAAACACAAGGACAGTGTGACACACTGGCTGATTAATCTGCAATATTTTAAATAAGGCAGGATTAAAGAGGAAACCTCTTGCCATACACCATGGAATTACTGCAGTCTACTCATCCACTCAGACAACACTCAGGGTTTACTAACTTTGCAGCAGTTCACAAAAAGATCGTTTACCCAAAAAAACATTTTCAAACACTCACAGGTACTCCTTTAATCTCTTGGGCAATATTGGATAAGTTCGGTTATAACTTATTTCCTTTTTAAACACTACACCCTGAGAACTTATTCAAATACTGTATATTTTATATTCATGGATCCATTCTCAAAGGCCAAGTTTCATTCATTGCCTGCATCTATTTGTTGGGGAAATGATGTGACAGACTTTCTACATCTGATCTCAAAAGTACTGACTCACATAAGTGGCCACAGCAACATAAGATTAAAAAATAAATAAAATGGGTCTTAAATTACTTTTTAAAATACGAGGGTGATTGATAAATTCATGGCCTAAGGTAGAAGGAGTCAATTTTAGAAAACCTAGCACATTTATTTTTCGATATAGTCCCCTCCTACATTTACACACTTAGTCCAGCGGTCATGGAGCATACGGATCTTGGCCCTCCAGAAAGTGTCCACAGATGGGTGATTGATAAGTTTGTGGCTTAAGGTAGAAGGCGATGAGTTATACAGCTCTCGTTACAGGCACGTACAGTTCAACTCTGAGTGATTATGCAGAAAATTTGTTAATAACTCATCGCCTTCTACCTTAGGCCATGAACTTATCAATCACCCCTCGTAATGTGATGTTCAGAAGCCATATACAAAAACTTGGTTAACAAACTTAGCATTTCTTATGATCTCAGTTCGGCAAACTACACTGACGTCAAGTAAAAGTATTTTCAAGTTCAGTAGGTGTTAAGATATGAGGAAACAATGAACATGAGGATGATTGTTCTTTGAGAATTGTTCTTAACGCTGAATTGCCATCGTCTGCAAAAGATTGTGCACCGGCAGTTATGCAGAATAACAGTTACTTTTGATTTGCTTTTATTTTAAAAATGTGCTCTCTACTGCGATGTAGAGACTGTGGCAGCCAATTTGTACTCTGATAAATAGAATTGAATAAAAAGACTAGATAATTTGTTTAGGTGTTGATGAATGATATACAGTATCTATGGATTATTCCAGCTTTGTGAAAAATGTATACATTTCTAAAATATCTCTTCACACAGCAGGTAAAGCTTTGAATTCCCATTTCATCCATAAGGTGGCATTTCTGACAGTATAGTACTACTGCATTAATTTCAAATCCCTCAAGTCGGATTTTAACCCAGCCTTCAGACCGTGATGTCACAGTGCCAGTAACTGAGCCACAGCTGGAATCTTGGTAAATGATGGGTTACATTGTAACAAGGAGAGGTTGATAATTTGGTGTTACATCCAGTCTAATGATTGCTACAGAAAGGTGGAAAAGATTACGAGAAACAGATTTCTCAGCAGCATTGACTGGAGTTAAGAAACACAGAGCAGGAATGGTTCCACAGTCCTATTTATCAACTGGTTGGCAGTGGTGACCCAAAAGTCCACAGAATCATTCTCTTAATATATGTGGCTTGTGCTGTAAAATACCTAAATGTTCTTTTTTTATCTTGTCTGCATAATTCTGAACCCACGATCAATCCCGCAGTTTCTGTGAACTGCTTCTTATTGGGATAATGGGCATAGACTTCCTTTATAATATAGAAATAATACTCTTGAATTCTCAAAACTAGCTGAAAAATACACACTAAACTACTAATTTAGCATTCACTGAAGACTGTAAACCCCTTGCAAGTTAGAAGTCTAGCTTAGAGAAGTTAATGATATCACAGTGGGAATAACATTTGGCTGAGTAGGAAAATTCATTTACATAAAGAATGTTTGTTAAACTAGAGCAGGGGTTGCCAACCTTTTTTATGCCATGGACCAATACCATTAAGCAAGGGGTCCATGGATTCCTGAACTAGACCATGACAAGTATAAAAAGGGAAGAAGCTGCAAATATTACATGAAACAACATCCATAGATTTCCACAGAAAAAGCACCAGAAACACGGCCAAAATTTCCTCTAAATTTTCCAGAACATTTATGGGTTGGTAAGCAACATTTGTTTCAATGTTGTGTTTTTTTTCCATTGGACAGTCAGCAGTTCTACAACATGCTGAGTGTCATCAGAATGGAGAAAGCACATTCCACGTGACAGGCCTCCATAAGCAACCATTCCCTCTTCCACCTGTGATCTGTGATGGAAGCACTTATTAATCTTCGCTGAATTTGAGACCCAAACTAGCAAACTTTCCCACAAAAAGAACAAAGGCAGCAGGTATGTTGGAACAGGTTTCTCTACAAATGGCACATCGTTCTGAATTGGACAGATATTGTGGTTCCTTTGTGGTTGCTGGGTCTAAATCCTGGAATTCTCCACACAACACCCTTGTGAGAGTATATTCACCAGACAGAATCATTCAAGAAGGTAATTTTCCTTGACAGTAACACTCACATTCCAATTAATAATACTTTTTTTAAAAATGGAGCTGTAGAACTAAATATACTGTTTTTGCACTGCAAATTTTGTGTGTTATTCTTGGGTCTCCTCCCCACTTCTAACCGTTGAACTCCAGTCCAATTGCATACAATTATATTCCAATAATTACAAAGCACCCATCCAACCAACCCTGCCTCCAGAGTTCCCTTTATCTGTTGATGAAATTCCAAATCCACTCCCTGTGTGGGCAAGTCTCTTAGCCACAATTTACCTCCTGGCAATGATTGTCGGCTAATTGCATTTCTCCACTGACTCTGAAATGGGGGAGCTGGCAGATTAAATCTGAATGGGTAACTTTGGTTTTGTAACAATGCTACTACTTTTTAGTTAAAAAAAGGGAAACAGTACAATAATGAGGAAGGATATTAGCTAGAGGAATATGGATTTGAAATCTATATGGGTGGAGATAAGGAGCACTAATAGGCAGACTAGGAGAGGTAATGGGGATTTTATAAAGACCCCCAAACGATAGTGGTTATGTCTGGAATGGTATTGCACATGAGATTTGAGACATATGCAAAATGGATACAACTCTAATTATAAGTGACTTGAATCAACATGAAAACAGGGCAAACCAGATCAGCAATTCTGATTCAGAGCATTCTACAGTGCAAGTGCTTTTTGGAACAGTATGTTGAGAAATTCTAGTCTGGATACTGTGCAATAATGAAGGATTAATAAGCCATGGGTGACCCATTAGACAATGCAGCAGGTTCATGCAGGTAACGTAGGAATTCCCTGTAGCTATCCCCCTCGCAAACAGATATACCACTCTGAATGCCATTGAGGGGGATTGGTCTCCCAGAGGAAATCAGCAGGAGCCAAGTTCGTGGCACCACTGCAGGGGAGGGAGAGACTAGGAGAGCCATTGTAACCTGGAATCATGGCCGTGTGGGATATGGCAGGAAATAGGAGCATCTGGGAGAAAATATGCATACCGCACTGGGGTTCACGGACGGAGTGGGTCGCTGGAGCCGTGCGACAGCTGCATGTACTGTAACACCCCTTTAGGCATCACAACCAGTGAGACGATACTTCAATCTCACTGGCACTGGGAGCATCCTCAAAAGCCAATGGAAGACAACGTCCATTTTCAAGGACCATCACCATCCAGGACATGCACTCTTCTCATCGCTATCATCAGGGAGGAAGTGTAGGAGCCTGAAGATGCAAACTCAATGTTTCAGGAACAGCTTCTTCCACTTTGCCATGAGATTTCCAAATGGTCCATGAACCCATGAACAATGAACTCTACCTCACTATTTTGCTCTCCTGTTGTACTATTGTTTATATATATATTTATTGTGACTTACAGTAATGTTTTATGCTTTGTATGTACTGCTGCAAAAGCACAAAATTCACAGCAAATGTCAGTGGTTATATATCTGATTTTAATCAATAAGCTAATGAGCATCATTTTCACATGGAAAATAAGTTGAGCAAATTGTAGTCACTCACCCTCCTTCCACTGTATTTTAGTGCAGGACTTACCCATAAAAGAACCAGTGTTGCAGATCAAACTGAAGAGGCAGCTCTCGGGAGGGAGGGTGCCACATTTACTGTAGGGGGAGAGGAAGGAGGGAGAAAGGGAGAAAAGGCTTGAACATTGTGCATATAAAAGCAGCCACATGAACTTTTAACTGAATTGCTCAAGGCAAAAAGCACGAGGAATTTTGTGCGTTCTCAGAAAGATGCCAGAATTACAGCCTGACTAGAAGTGCGGCTTATTTTTCAATTACAAGTCCTTGGCACTACAGTTGGAATCATCTAGTATTACTGAATGTCTCAGCTTCCAATCAGCAGCTTTTTATCTGGCAGTAACAACTGTAATGCATACCGCAGTGAGCCACTCAGTAAAGCCTCATCGATCACCAAATTCTTGATGGCCTCCAGTCATCTTGCCATTCACAGTGTGGTGAACTACATATACCTGTCTGGACACCCCCCCCCCCCCCGCTGACTGCTCCTGTGGCTCCTACCACAGACCCCAGTATAAAGGCGATTGGAGCCTGAGCCCTGCCCTCAGCCTCCAGGATGTAGTGTGGTGGTCAATTGCTGCTTGTTCTTTCTTCCAGCCAATAAAAGCCTATTTCTCGCCTCACGTCTCGGAGAGTTATTGACGGTGCATCACACAGATTGTGGCATTGGTCTCATCAGCTGGAGTGGAGTCATATTTCCAACCTCATGGGCACTGTTACTGATAGTTTTAAAGGCACATCCCAAAAAATATGTTTACCCATTGGACAGGCAATGCAAATACCTCAATTTCCTATATTATTAAGAAATGTGGGAACAAAATTTCCAAACTATTAAGTTCTGCCGCAGTAAATTTTGTGAATGTAGTTAGATATTTAAAATCTATATCATGACACATCACACAGGACCCAGCCTTCAGTATCAAGCATTATTACTTACTTTTATCACATCCTGGTGTCTCATATGTAAATGAAAGTCTTTTTTAATAAGATTTAATTACCCAACTGCTTCATCAAAATTTTTAATAACAGCACCTGTCATTAATAACTTGTTATATGAAATGGATCCCGTATCCTGGGGCTGCCATAAATCTTTACCATTGGAGAGCATTGGAAGGGTTATTAGTGGAGCTTGCGTTGGCGGTGTGAGCTAATGCCCACACTCTGATGTGCTTCAGTAAACAAGTCAGTGATGGTTTAGAGCTCAGCCTCTCTGCTCCAGTGGCACAATTGTAATCCACTTCAAGCAAAGGGTTAAATGTGAATTGTCCATTGATTCACGGGGTGAACTCAGTTTATCTCCAGCAACCCCAATTTCTTCATTAATGCAAGGTATAACTGCAACAATTACAGTCTTCCACTCTTGATTCCCATTGACTTTGTTCTGAACTTTGAGGTCACAGTTGGTATAACACAGCCATGACGTCATTGGCTGTCACTCTCGACCCACTTTTGAATTCGGGTCCTTGGTCTATGATTAAACTAAGGAGGTGGTGAAGAGCAATTGAGCCTTGTCAAATCCACATTGTATGCCAGCCAGCAAGTTAGAAGCAAGATCATACCAGTTTATTACACTATCAAAAACACCTTTATTATTTTGTTGATGACTGAGAATGCAATGATTAGCTGGAATGCATTTTATCCCACATACTGTGGACAGAACAAGATAAATGCCCATGTTGTAACTGCACTGGAGACTCGGCCAGTTCTACTGTAGACTGAAAGTCTATATAAAAACAGTTGTAGACAGTTTTATGCTCCCATAAAATCATTCAGTCTTCCCCAACCAGAAGCCCTGGATGAACCACGAGATCCACAAGCTGTTGACAGCCAATCAGAGGCATTCAGGTCTGGTGACCACGTAAAATACAAGAGGTCCAGGTACGATCTCCAGAAATTCATCTCAAGTACGATGTGGCAATTCCAGACCAATCTTGAATCACTAAAGGATGCTCGACAGCTGTGGCAGAGCTTGAATACTATCACCTCCTACAAAGTGAAAGCAAGCAACATGGGTGACAACAGTGTTTTGCTCCCAGATGAGCTCAATGTCTTCTATGCTCACTTTGACCATCGTAAAATGGAGGAACCTTCAGGAACTCCCACAACCCCCTGATAATCCTGTGATTTCAGTCTCTGAGGCAGATGTGAGAGGATTCTTCAGGGTGAGGGGGGGGGGAACCATGGAAAGCATCCAGCCCAAACGGGGAACCTGGCCGAGTACTAAAGACCTATGCTGATCGACTGGCTTGAGAGTTCACTGAAAGCTTTACCCTCTCTCATCTCCAGTCTGAGACAGCCACCTGCTTCAAAGGCTTTAATGATATCGGTGCTTAAGAAGAACGTGGTAACCTGTCTCAATGACTATCATTCAGTAACACTTATATCCACAGTGATGAAGTGTTTTGATAGGTTGATGATGAAACGTATTAATTCCTGCCTGAGAAATGACTTGGATCCACTCCAATTTTCCCTCCGTCACAACAGGTCAACAGCAGATGCCATTTAATTGGCTCTTCACTCATTTCTGCAACATCTGGAAGATGCTCTTCATTGACTACAGCTTGGCATTCAATACCATCACCCCCTCAAAGCTAATCAATAAGCTTCAAGACCTTGGCTTCAATACCTCCTTGTGCAACTTTATCTTTGATTTCCTCACTTGCAGACCCCAGTCAGTTCAGATTGGCAAAACCAATCTGCATCAGCACACGGCTACACACTTTATACTCATAACTGTGAGGATAAGCACAGCTCCAACCCATATTTAAGTCTGCTGATGACACTACTGTCGTCGTCTGAATCAAAGGTGATGACAAGTCAGCACGCAGGAGGAAATTGAAGAACTGTCTGAGTGATGCCACAACAACAACCTCTCGCTCAATGTCAGCACGACGAAGGACCTGTTTATTGACTTCAGGAAGAGGAAACTGGAGGTCCCTTGAGCCAGGCGAATCTGAGATGGAGAGAGTCAGCAACTTTGAATCCTTCAGTGTCATCATTTCAGAGGATCTGCCATGTGCTCAGCACATATGTGCAATTACGTTTGTAGATTAGATTAGATACAACCTTATTGTCATTGTGCCGAGTACAGATTCAAAGCCAATGAAATGCAGTTAGCATCCAACCAGAAGTGCAAAAGAATAGTGTTATTTACAAAATAATTGTGAATAAAAAGTGAGTGCTACAGCACACAATTATAAAAGTACTGAGACAGTACAATATGGGTGCAATACTGCTTAGTGCTGTGATGTGAGGTTCAGCAGGGTCACAGCCTTAGGGAAGAAGCTCTTCCTGAGCCTGCTGGTGCAGGAGCAGAGGCTCCTGAAGCGCCTACTGGATGGGAGGAGAGTAAAAAGTCCATGGTTAGGATGAGATGCATCCTTGATAATGCTTTTCACCCTGCCCATGAAGCGATTATGATAGATGTTCTCAATGGTGGGCAATTGGGAACTGATAATCCACTGGGCAGTTTTCACCACCTGCTGGAGTGCTTTGTGGTCTGATATGAGACAATTGCCATACCACACTGAGATGCAGTTGGTGAGTATGGTACAGCGGTAAAAGTCCATCAGTATCCTGGGACAGAGGTGAGCTTTCTTGATGCTTCACAGGAAATAAGTGCGCTGTTGTGCCTTTTTGATCAGGATGGAGTAGTTCAGGGACTGGGTGAGATCATCAGAAACTATGAAGAAAGCACAGCAGTGCCTCTGCTTTCTTAGAAGTTTGAGTAGATTTGGTAGGTCATCTAAAAGTCAGACGAACTTCTATGGATGTGTGGTGGAGAGTATATTGACTGGTTGCATCATGACCTGATATAGAAACACAAATGCCTCTGAATGGAAAAGCCTACAAAAAGTAGTGGATACAGCCCAGTCCCATCACGGATAAAGCCCTCCTCATCACTGGGCACATCTGCACAGAGTGCTGTCACAGGAAAGCAGCATGCATCACCAAGGACCCTCACTATCCAGGCTAGACTCTCACTGCTGCATCCGGAAGAAGGTACAGGACCCACACCACCAGGTTCAAGAACAGCTATTACCCCTCAGCCATCAGGCCCTTGAACCAGAGGGGATAACTTCACTCAGCTTCACCTTCAAAGACTCTTCATCTCATGTTCTCCATATTTATTGCTTACTTATTTATCATTATTATTATGATTATTACTTTTTTTGTACTTGTACAATTTGCTGTCATTTGCACATTGGTTGTTTGTCTGTTCTGTTGGGTGTGGTCTTTCACTGATTCTATTGTGTGTTTTGTATTTACCATGAATGTCTGCAAGAAGATGAATCTCAGGGTCGTATATGGTGACATATATGTACTTCGTTGATAAATTTACTTTGAACTTTGAAGTCTCAAATATTAGAGATAGGATTTTGATTGCCTCCAAATTTTTGTTCAATCAATGTATGGACTGAAGAAATACAATGTATAAACTATAGGCATACAAACTGAATTAAATTGACTGAAGGCTGGCTTTTGTAATGGAGGAGATCTCATGTGGTAGCTGAGATAGATTATCCATTTGGAACGTAGTTGAACATGATCTTCAGTTGTTGAAGTTGAGCTCATTCAGGTAAATGGAGAGTCCTCTATTACACTCCTAACTTACACCTTGCACTGTTGGAAAGGGGTGGCAGGATGTGAGTTATTCGCTGAAGTTGAGGATGGACTTGATTTTGGGTCTACCTAGTCCTAATAGATGATTAGTTGACCACTGCTGTTTGTCATTAGATATGGTAGGGCAGCAGATCTTTGAACTACTTTGCTTGTTGTGAGATTACCTGGCTTTGTTACTTGCTGCTTTTGCTATTTAGCATGATCTATCCTGGGACCAGTACTTTGATGCAATCATGAAAAAGGCATAACAGTGACTATATTTCATTAGGAGATTGAGGAGATTTGTTGTCCCACCAAAGATACTTGTCGATTTCTCCAGATGTACAGTGGAGAGTATTCTGACTAGAATGGAGTCCCCAATACACAAGATTGAAAGAGGCTGCAGAGAGCTGTAGACTCAGTCAACTCCATCACGAGACAGCCCTCCAATTTCAAAGATTAAGGACATCTTCAAAAGGAGGTACCTCAAGAAGGCAGCATTCGTCAGTAAAGACACTTACGATCTGGGATATGCTCCTCCTCATTATGACTGTCAGTGAGGAGGTACAGGAGCACTGAAGACCCAGACTCAACGTTCACTAACAGCTTCTTGTCCTCTGTCATCATCAGATTTCCGAACACTACCTCACTATTCCTCTTTTTATGTTTTGCACCATATTGGCTCAAAACAACAAATTTCACAACATATGCCAGTGATAATAAACTTGATTGTGAATTGACTGTTGTGCTGCATCTTCATTGGGTTGGTAGTTCATTTTCGGTATGCTGGGTACTGCTCCTTATAGAACCAGGTTCAACCCCTGAACTGATTAGAATCTGGAGTAAAGTATGTTCCCAACTCTGAGGTTGCAAATTGCAATGAATTATATTTCTGTTGCTACGGGTGATTCACAGAACACAGTTTTGAGCTGCCAGACCTGCCCTATCTCTTCCCCCATTCAGCACAACGTCAGTGCCACACAGCATGATGAATGTTCTTGTCGTGAAGATGGGACTTTGTCTCCAGAAGGATGGCGTTTCCTACTAATGATATCATGAGCAGGTTGATGAGATGGGGTCAAGTCAATTTATTTCTCATGTTGCTCACCACCTGCTGAAATTGTCCTTCAGAGCCCAGACTGATCAGTCAGTACTGGTACTAACAATCCATTCCTCATGTCCACCACACAGAGGACAGTCAATGCCTTTGGTACTTGTTCCAAACAAGTAGGTGTTAATCGGATAGTTTCTTTGTCGGTGTTTAACCTAGAAAGGAATGTATCAAAGCAACATTTCTTTTTCTGAGAGAATAGCTACAAAGAAGAAATTTACTAGAATTTGGCAAAAGAGAAGCAGAATGGGAATACTTGCATCATTCAATCAAATCGCCAGCACTGGCAAAATGGATTGTCTCCTCCTACTCTGTATGAACTGATGTTTTTATTAATATTAACTTCAGAGAGCAGCGTTAGGTGCTACCTTACCTGACCAATGGGATGTCATCTAATGTACAGCAGATTTTAGGTTCATCTTGGTCAAATTTCTCATCACATGAGTCATTGTAGGTCCTATAGGGTGAATCAAAATATATTAATAAGAAAATCATTTCTATTTCACCACCGCACAGAAAGAAAATACTTCTTTTTCACCTTCTCAGGCATCCATTGCTTGTCATCTACCCACCACCCCCACCTCCACCTTGATCCATCTATCATCTACCCTGTCTCATTCCACCACCTCACTTCTACACACTGAGCTAATCTCTTTCAGTGTATAAACATATGTGAGAGGAAGGGTGATATGCAGGTGGGTAGGTGATAGGTGGAACAAGGTGAGGAAGGGGGAGGGAATGACAGACATTGGAGTCAGTTGGGGTTGATAGGATAGAGGTTAGTGCAATGGTTTACAGCTACAGCTGCAAGATTGGGTTCAATTCCTGCCATTGGCCGTAAGTTCTCCTTGTGACTGCATGGCTTTCCTCCCATGCTCCAGTTTCCTCCCACATTCCAAAGATGTACGAGTTAGGGTTGATAAGTTATGGGCATGCTATGTCGGTACCAGAACTGTGGTGACACTTGTGGGCTCCTGATGCAAATAACGCATTTCGCTGTATATTTTGACGTTTCAATGCACAAGTTACAAATAAAGGTATAAATCTAATAAAGATAATCTCTTTAGATTGGCTGAATAGCCAAAATCTTAAAGTGAGATGGGGAAGATTTAAAGGGGACCTGAGGGGCAACTTTTTCAAACAGAGGGTGGTGAGTATATGGAATGAGTTGTAGAGGTGGGTAAAATTATGAAATATACCAGACACCTGGAAAATTTCATAGATAGGAAAGACTTAGAGGGATATAGGCCAATACAGGCAAATAGGACTCGATCAATTAGGCAACTTGGTCGGCACAGGGTTGAGCCTAAAGGACCTGCTTCTGTGGTATATAACTCTATGACTCTAAAACTAATACTCTGCTCTCATAAAAGCAAAATTTTAAGATTCTAGATCAAATATTGACACAAAAGTTAAACCAGGAAGCATTTTAACATCAGTTATATTTTCATTGATCTTCATTCCAGATGTATTCCTTTAAGAGCTATTATCAGCCATGACGGAATGCCAGAGCAGACTCAATGGGCCGAATAGCTGAATTCTGCTCCTACATCATGGTCTTATGGTTTAAGAGAAATAAAGTGGCATTCAAAAAGATGAACATTTTACATTATCTTAAGTAGTTCAGAATGCATGCATACTAGAACCATAGAACATTACAGCACAGAAACAGGCCTTTTGGCCCTTCTTGGCTGTGCCAAACCATTTTTCTGCCTAGTCCCACTGAACTGCAACCAGCCCATATCCCTCCATACATCTCTCATCCATGTACCTGTCCAAGTTTTTCTTAAATGTTATAAGTGAGCCCACATTTGCCACTTCATCTGGCAGCTCATTCCACACTCCCACCACTCTCTGTGTGAAGAAGCCCCCCCTAATGTTCCCTTTAAACTTTTCCCCCTTCACCCTTAACCCATGTCCTCTGGTTTTTTTCTCCCCTAGCCTCAGTGAAAAAAAGCCTGCTTGCATTCATTCTACCTATGCCCATCATTATTTTATATACCTCTATCAAGTCTCCTCTCATTCTTCTACACTCCAGGGAATAAAGTCCTAACCTATTCAACCTTTCTCTGTAACTCAGTTTCTCAAGTCCTGGCAACACCTTGTAAACCTTCTCTGCACTCTTTTAACCTTATTAATATCCTTTCTGTAATTCAGTGACCAAAACTGCACACAATACTAATTTTAGGAAATCTTGGCTTTTTTCCTAATTTGAATAATAACGATCACAAATATGTCAATATTAATTAAATTCTAATTGATACCCAATCTCATATAGATCACTTCTCCATAGAGAACACCTGAATCATGGTCTTAAAGGACAGGCTGAACACTGAGGCCCTCCATTGGTCGGAGGTTGTGTCCTAGCTGATACACAGTCCAGGACAGTACAATATGGAGAGCAAATATTGCCCAAGAAGCTGATGAATCCAAAGGAATGGCAGAGACCAATACACTTTGGCACAGGTGGCATCTATTGCCAGTCAGTGTTGAACTTAACATAGAACTGTATGAAGAACTGCAGCTCCGGATTTTTCCTCGGGGTTTACCCCAGAAGCCTTCCCCATGAATGGATATAGTCACAAGAGAGCCGAGGTTTGAGTTCAGAGTTTTCCTTCTCCACAGCTAACCACAGCTGACGATCCCTATCTGCCTGAAGCCACTGATTTTAAGGCACCAGTAACCCACCTTTGCCCCTTCTTCTGTCAGTAGAAACGGTTCCACCAGGCTTAGTAGCTAAGCCACACATGAAGGCCAGGAGTTGGACTTGCAGTTCTTTTCCCCTAAGTACCTCATTTGTTCCTACCTTCACATACCTGCTCTGCACCTCCTTCTTTTTCTTAACCAGGGCCTCAAGATCTCTTGAAAACCAAGCTCCCTAAACCTGATATCCTGGCCTTTTATTCTGAAAGGAACATACAAACTGTACTCTCAAAATTTCACTTTTGAAGGCTTCCCACTTACCAAGTACAACTTTGCCGGAAAACAGCCTGTCCCAATCCACACTTGCCAGATCCTTTCTGATACCATCAAAGTTGGTCTTTCTCCAATTTAAAATCCCAGCCCAAGGACCAGATCTATCCTTTTCCATAATTACCTTGAAACTAAAGACGTCATGGTCACTACATGCAAAGTGTGATCTGACAGTCTGGTTCCCATCCGCCTGCAACTCTAGTTTAACCCTCCTCTAACCCCCCCCCTTGCCCACCCCCATGCAGCATCAGCAAACCTTCCCACTAGGATATTAGTCCTCGTCCAGTTCAGGTGCAAACTGTCCCTTCTGTATGGTCCCACCTTCTCTGAAAAAGAGCCCAATGATTCAAAAATCTGAAGACTTTCCTCCTGCACCATCTCCTTAGCCACATAAACTGTAGAATCTTCCTACTTCTGGCCTCACTAGCACATAGCAGGGGTAGCAATCCTGAGATCGCAACCCTAGAGGTCCTGTCCTTTAACTTCGCACCTAACTCCCTGAGCTCACTTTACAGGGCCTCATCACCCCTCCTGCCCAAGTCATTGGTACGACTGGCTAGTCACCCTCCCACTTAAAAATGCTATGGACTTGATTCAAGAAGTCTCTGACCCTGGCACCCAGGAGGCAACCTACAATCTGGGAATCTCCTTCTCATCCATGGACCTTCCTTTCAGTTCCCCTAACCAACGAATCCCCTGTCACTACAGCTTGCCTTTTCTTCCCTCCTCCCTTCCCCTCTGAGCCACAGAGCCAGACTCAGCGCGAGAGACCTGACTGCTGTGGCTTTCCTCTGCTAGGTCATCCCCCACCCCAACCGTATTAAAGCAGTGTCCAAAGTATATCTACTGTTGAGGGGATTGGCTACAGAGCACCCTGCACTGACTGCCTATCCCCTCTTGACGGAAACCCAGTTACCTGCGTCCTGCACCTTGAATGGAATTATCTCCCTGTATGTCCTGTCCATCAACCCCTCAACTCCCGAATGATCCAGATTCATCCAGTTCCAGCTCCAACTTCTTACTGTTAGAAGCTGCGGCTGAATGCACTTCTTGTAGATATAGTCATCAGGGACACTGGAGATCCCCATGCCTTCCCACACCCCACAAGAGGACTATTCCACTATCCTGCCTGGCATCCCCACAGCTCTAAATGTGCAAAAGAAGACAGAAAGAATAAATGATGAAAAATATTCTACCTACGGCCGACACCTCTCTTTTCCAAAGCCTCAACTCCCACTCTTAACACTTGCCCACTCACACAATGGCTGTTCCACGTAAGCCTAACTTCTTTTTATAAGACCTTGTCAAGTGCCTAATTGTGCACAATTCAAAGTCTCCTTGGGAACTATGGCATACACAATGTGCCAACTGCCCCTGTTCACTTCTTTTAAACTCTCTCTGATTCTACACAATCCAATGCCTCCTCAGAAATTACGGCGCAAAATGTGCCAACTGACCCAGCTTATTTCTGTTAAACTCGATCTCCCTCTATGTAATCCAGTGTCACCTAAGGAACTGCAGCACACAAAATAAGCTAACTGTTCCAGCTTGCTTCTTTTAAGCTCTTTCTCCATCCAGTCTAATGTCTCCATGGGGACTTTGGTGCGCAAACTATGCTGAATGCCCCCGCTCACTTATCGCTTAGTGATTTTTGGGAAGACTATGGCATGAACCTGCCCTGCACCAGAACTCTGAATTCCTCTGTACTGAACTATGTCATAGCACAAGAGTGTGAAGAGAATAGAGGAAAATAATCATAATAACACAAAAGAAAGAAGCAGGAGTTTGGCCCTTTGTGCTTGCTGCTCCAGTCAATGAGACTATGGCTAATCTTCTACCTTTGTGTTAAGCCCATAACCTTTGATTCCTTCAAGAAAATTCCATTGGCTCTCTCAAGAAAGTGCAGCATCCCTACTGACTACTGGAACTCTTTGGCATGTCCACTCAAAGAGTAG
Organism: Hemitrygon akajei; assembly: GCF_048418815.1. NCBI lineage: Eukaryota > Metazoa > Chordata > Chondrichthyes > Myliobatiformes > Dasyatidae > Hemitrygon > Hemitrygon akajei. Next base: position 37,851,665 of record NC_133144.1, on the reverse strand, counting down.
AAACATTAAGTTTGGTGCAGAGAACCTTGAATCCAGGCATTGGGAGCACATGGAAACCCAGAATAGAGACCGAGAGGAGCCCACTAGCTCACAAATTACTCACCGCCCACCACTTCAAGCACTTCCTGCCTCACTGAAGCCTCTGGATCCCACGCTCAGTCAGCACAGAGTTCTCAGAACTAGAGTGGAAACATTCCATTCTTGATTTCAGGGAATGCTTATAAAGAGGATCTTAATCAGAAACATATTGTATGATTTAATTTCATTGTGTACAGACTAAATACACATTGTCTGGAATTTACATCACTCATGAATAGAAAAGGCTTGCCAAAAGGGCAGTGTTATGATAATTGTGGGGGATTTTAATATGTGAGTGGATTGGGAAAGTCAGGTCGGCACTGGATCTCAAGAGAGAGAGTTTGTAGAATGTCTGCGAGATGGCTTTTTAGAACAGCTTGATGCTAAACCCACTAGGGGATCGGCTATACTGGATTGGGTATTGTGTAATGAACCAGAGGTGATTAGAGAGATGGAGGTGAAGGAACCATTAGGAGACAGTGATCATAACATGATCGAGTTCACTGTGAAATTTGAGAAAGAGAAGCCGAAATCCGATGTGTCGGTATTTCAGTGGAGTAAAGGAAATTACAATGGCATGAGAGAGGAACTGGCCAAAGTTGACTGGAAAAGGGACACTAGCGGGAAGGACAGCAGAGCAGCAGTGGCTGGAGTTTATGCGAGAAGTGAGGAAGGTGCAAAACAGATATGTTCCAAAAAAGAAGAAATTTTCGAATGGAAAAAGGATGCAACCATGGCTGACAAGAGAAGTCAAAGCCAAAGTAAAAGCAAAGGAGAGGGCATACAAGGAAGCAAAAATTAGTGGGAAGACAGAGGATTGGGAAGTTTTTAAAAGCTTACAAAAGGAAACTAAGAAGGTCATTAAGAGGGAAAAGATGAACTATGAAAGGAAGCTAGCAAATAATATCAAAGATGAGAGTAGATATAGGACCGATAGAAAATGATGCTGGAGAAATTGTAATGGGAGATAAGGAGATGGTGGAGGAACTGAACGAGTATTTTGCATCAGTCTTCACTGAGGAAGACATCAGCAATATACCGGACACTCAAGGGTGTCAGGGAAGAGAAATATGCTCAGTCACAATTATGACAGAGAAAGTACTCAGGAAGCTGAATAGTCTAAGGGTAGATAAATCTCCTGGACAAGATGGAATGCACCCTCATGTTCTGAAGGAAGTAGCTGTGGAGATTGCGGAGCCATTAGCAATGATCTTTCAAAAGTCGATAGATTCTGGCCTGGTTCTAGAGGACTGGAAGATTGCAAATGTCACTCCACTATTTAAGAAAGGGGCAAGGAAGCAAAAAGGAAATTATAGACCTGTTAGCTTGACATCGGTGGTTGGGAAGTTGTTGGAGTCGATTGTCAAGGATGAGGTTACGGAGTACCTGGAGGCATATGACAAGACAGGCAGAACTCAGCATGGTTTCCTTAAAGGAAAATCCTGCCTGACAAACCTAGTGCAAACACGAGGAGATCTGCAGATGCTGGAAATTCAAACAACACACACAAAATGCTGGTGGAACACAGCAGGCCAGACAGCATCTAGAAGGAGAAGCACTGTCGACGTTTTGGGCCAAGACCCTTCATCAGGACCAATTTTTCGATGAAATTACAAATAGGCTAGACAAGGGAGATGCATTGGATGTTGTGTATTTGGATTTTCAGAAGGCCTTTGACAAGGTGCCACAAATGAGGCTGCTAAATAAGAGCCCATGGAATTACGGGAAAGTTACATACGTGGATAGGGCGTTGGCTGATTGGCAAGAAACAGAGAGTGAGAATAAAGGGATCCCATTCTGGTTGGCTGCCGGTTACCAGTGGTCCGTGTTGGGGCCACTTCTTTTTACGTTGTATATCAACGATTTGGATTATGGAATAGATGGCATTGTGGCTAAGTTTGCTGATGATACAAAGATAGGTGGAGGAGCCGGTAGTGCTGAGGAAACAGAGAGTCTGCAGAGAGACTTGGATAGATTGGGGGAATGGACAAAGAAGTGGCAAATGAATTACAATGTCGGAAAGTGTACCGTCATGCACTTTGGTAGAAGAAATAAACGGGCAGACTATTATTTAAATGGGAAGAGAATTCAAAGTTCTGAGATGCAACGGGACTTGGGAGTCCTCATGCAGGATACCCTTAAGGTTAACCTCCAGGTTGAGTTGGTGGTGAAGAAGGCAAATGCAATGTTGGCATTCATTTCTAGAGGAATAGAGTATAGGAGCAGGGATGTGATGTTGAGGCTCAATAAGGCACTGGTAAGACCTCACTTGGAATACTGTGTGCAGTTTTGGGCTCCTTATTTAAGAAAGGATGTGCTGACATTGGAGAGGGTTCAGAGAAGATTCACTAGAATGATTCCAGGAATGAGAGGGTTAATATATGAGGAATGTTTGACCGCTCTTGGACTGTACTCCTTGGAGCTTAGAAGAATGAGGGGGGACCTCATAGAAACATTTCGAATGTTGAAAGGCATGGACAGAGTGGATGTGGCAAAGTTGTTTCCCATGGTGGGGGAGTCTAGCACAAGAGGTCATGACTTAAGGATTGAAGGGCGCCCATTCAGAACAGAGATGCAAAGAAATTTTTTTAGCCAGAGGGTGGTGAATCTGTGGAATTTGTTGCCACGGGGGGCAGTGGAGGCCAAGTCATTGGGTGTATTTAAGGCAGAGATTGATAGGTATCTGAGTAGCCAGGGCATAAAAGGTTATGGTGAGAAGGCGGGGGATTGGATCAGCTCATGATAAAATGGCAGAGCAGACTTGATGGGCCGAATGGCCAACTTCTGCTCCTTTGTCTTATGGTCTTACGTGTGGGCACACAGACCTCATGAAAGTAGCACCAAATGTAAATGCTTTACTTAATATTCACTTACATACTGTGTAAAAAGATTGAGTTTCCAGGGTACCCTCATAAAGTATAATTTAAACTGAAGCCCAAGTAACAGGGGCCCCAGCACATCCAAGGTCGTTGACACAGATAACACATTTTGCCATGTGTTTTAATGTTTTGATGTATATGTACAAATAAAGTTCATCTTTATAAATTGGGAGCAAGAAGGTGCAGATATTCTCCTGGGGCTCTGCAAGAAAACCTTGGGACTCCCTAACTCCAAGTATTTCCCAAACCTGATGTCAGAATCACATTTAGACACCATATCCGCCAATCCCACCCTGCGCCGTCACTTTACAAATTGCTAGCCGTCATGCAGAGCCCGATTCCCAGCAGTTATCCAGTCAGTGCTCTCTGCCAGATTCAAGGATGACACAGAACCTCACAGGAAAACAGAATTTGAAAGTGAAAATATATTCAGCCTTTCACATGGGAGCTTATTTCTTGCCCTTGTCTCTTCTATACAAATTGATCCAACCCCAAGATAAAATTTAGAAATAATCCAGTGGAAATGTACTTTAGATATGGTAATAATAGGTTAGTTGAAGATGAGTTTACAGTGTTCCATTCCATCATGGCTGATATATTACCAGTCTCAACCCTATTCTCCTGCCTTCTTCCCGTTACCTTTGATGCCTTGACTAATCAAGAATGCTTCAACTTCTACATTAAATATACCCAATGACTTGACCGCCACGGCAGCCTATGGCAAAGGATTCAACTGATTCACTACCCTCTTCATCTCTGTTCTAAATTGACACCTCTCTATTCAGAAGCTGTGCCCTCTGGTCCTAGACTCCCCCGCTGTAAGAAGCATTCTCTCCACATCCACTCTATCTAAACCTTTCAATATTTGTTAAGTTCAATGGTATCCTCCCTCATTCCTGTAAACTCCAGTGAATATAGGTCCAGAGCCATCAAACACTCCTCATATGTTAACCATTTCATTCCCAAAATCATTCTTGTGAACTTCTTCTGAACCCTCTCCAATGCTGGCATATTTTTTATTAGAAAAGAAGCCCGAAGCTGCTCACAATACTCCAAATGTGGTCTGACCAATGCCTTATAAAGCCTTGGTATTACATCCTACTCTTGGAATGCATGCTAACATTCCTTACCACGGACTCAACCTGCAAGTTAACCTTTAAGGAATCCTGCACAAGGACTCCTAAGTCCCCTTGCACGTCTGATTCTTGAGACCAGTGAACTAGAACTATGCAAGAAGTCCAGGTACAACCTGCAGAAAGCTATTTTAAGAGTGAAAAATCAGTTCCAAATGACATTAGAGATGGAATCGGATGTACGTCAACTCTGGCAGGGTTTGCATCCTACAAAGCCACAAGTGGCTGTGATGCTTCACTCCCAGATGACAGAGAAGCTCAATGTCTTTTACGCACACTTTGAAAGGGAGAATAAAACTAAACCTGTGCAAATTCCTGCAACATCTGGTGGCCCTGTGATCTTGTCTCAAAGGCCGACATCTTTTAAGAAGGTGAACTCTCTCAAAGCGTCGGGCACTGATGATGTACCGTACTTGGTAAGGTATTGCTCGCAGAAACTGCAGCTCCTCTTTTGTGAGTCTGTAATTCCCTTTACTCCACAGTTACACTGATACATCTAACTTTTGCTTCTCCCACTCAAATTGCAGGGTGAATTCTATCATATAATGATCATTGATCTCTGTCTCCTAAGGGTTCCTTTACCTTAAGCTCCTTACTCAAACCTAATTTACTACACAACACCCAATCCAGAATTGCCTTTCCTCTTATGGGGTCAAGCACAAGTTACTCTAAAAAGTGACTTCATAGGCATTTTACAAGTTCCTTCTTATGGAATCCAGCACCAACCTGATTTTCTCAATCTACCTGCATATTGAAATCCCCATGACTATCATAACATTGTCCTTTCTGCATTCCTTTTCTATCTCCTGCTGTAATTTGTACCCACATCTTGGCTACTATTCAGCGGCCTGGATACAATTCCTATCGAAGGTCTTTTTTACCCTTGCAGTTTCTTAACTCTATCCACTAGGATTCTACATCTTCTGATACTATGTCACCTCTTTCAAAGGATTTGATTTCATTTTTTACCAACAGAGCCATCCCACCTCCTCTGCTTACCTGCCTGTGCTTTCAATACAATGTGTATCCTTGGATGTTAAGCTCTCAACTATGACCTTACTTCAGCCACGTCTCAGTGATGCCCACAATGTCATACCTGCCAATCTCTAACTGAGCTACAAGATCATCTACTTTATTCTGTATTCTACGTGCATTCAAATATAATATCTTCAGTCCTGTATTCATAACCTTTTCGATTTTGCTGCATTTTACACTTCAACTCATCCCACTGCCTACAATTTTGCCCTATCATCATGACTCCTTCATTGTCTCACTACACATTGCATCGACTTCAAAACCAACATCCCCTATCCTTAGTCCCATACCCCTGCTAAATGAGTTTAAACCCTCCCAAATAGCTCCAGCAAACCTCCCCGCAAAGATACTGGTCTGCCTCGGATTCAGGTGTAACCTGTCCTTTTCATACAAATTATACCTTCTCCAGAAGAGATCCCAATAATCCAGAAATCCAAAACGTTGCCCCCTGCACCAATTCCTCAAACACTCATTCATCTGCCAAATCACTCTACTGTTACCGTCACTGACAAGTGGCACGGATATCAATCCACAGATTACTACCCTGGAGGTCCTGCTTTTCACTGTTCTGCTTAACTCCCTGTATGCTCTCTTCAGGGCTTCTTCCTTTTTCCTACCTATGTCATTGTACCAACATGTACCATGATTTCTGGCTACCCACTCTCCATTTTTAGAATGCTGTGAACTCATTCTGAAACATTCCTGACCCTGGCCCCTGGGAGGCAACGTACCATCTGTGTGTCTCTTTCATCTCCACAGAATTTGCTGTCTGCTTCTCTAACTATGGAATCCCCTATTTCTACTGCACTCCTCCCCCACCCCACCTCCTCTTCTGAGCCACAGAGCCAGACTCAGTGCCAGAGACCTGACCGCTGTACCTTTCCTCTGCTAGGTCATCCCCCACCCCCCAACCCCCAATGGTATCCAACCCCCAACCTGTCGTTGTGTAGGAAGTCCACACAGGCTGCCTATCCCCTTTCCCCCTCCTCACGATCATCCAGTTACCTGTGTCCTGCACCTTGGGTGTAACTATGTCCCTGTCAATCAACCCCTCAGCCTCTCGAATGGTTCAGAGTTCACCCAGCTCAAGGATAACCGAAGCAAGACCTCCTACATTTGTAAAGTATTCCCCTACCACAAACAACAATATTCTGTTAGGTTTCTTGGTCACTTGCTTCACCTGCATGACCATGAACATACAGATCCCTCTGTATCTTAGAACTCTGCAAAACATCACCAGTTAGATTATTTTATTGCCAAAAATATCATATTTTCTCACATTTGCCAAGATTTTGCTCATTCACTTCACCTGTCATTATCCTCATTGTAGAAAAAACATAAAATACCGGGATATTCAGCAGTTCGGGCAAGTTCTACAGAGTAAGGAACAGAGGGCTAGTTAGTGCACTGCTTCTTTGGGCAAGTAATGACTCAAAAATTATAAAAGTTAAACATTTTTCATTTACAATATTGTCAGCGCTGGGTACTGAATATTTTAGTCTCAGACAGCACTGTACAAGGCTTGCTAATCTGGATACAATTGTTAGGGTCACAACCCAACCTTATTGTTTAAAGTACCTAATTTAAATGACACTGATAAGCCATGGGCATCAACAGTTTAGGGCAATGATGCTTTGGATTTTGGGCTGCTGGGTCACTAGAAGTGACCTGCAGGAAGGCCTTGAAAGGGAATAGTCATTGGGTAGATGAAGGAGAATTACTGAGGTTTGACAGAGATATCAGGTGAAGGAAAATTTGGAGAAAAGGAAGAGATAATTTAGAAAATGGAAAGATTTCCTGGGGAAAATTGCCAATAGGAAAAAATAAGAGTGAATTTGTGCAGAAGAACATAAATGTGAATGAGTATAGTGATCAGAGGAGGGTGTACGATCAAGAGAGGGAATCAGGAGTAGAAGGATCTAATATGTATTGGAAAGGTCAATCCAGAGAAGAGATAAGTGAACAAGAAAGAGAGGATCAGGATTGAGTATTTTCCAACATTTTTGTTCTGATTTAACATTTCCAACACCTTCTGTTCACTTTGATTTTTTTTGATAATTGGAACTCTATAAATGACATCCAAACTTTTGCGAAGTCTTTATGCTATTGCTGTTTGCTGGATTGAGAACGCTGACATGGTACTTCTTAGAAAATAAATGCATAACATTCATTTAACATTAACTATTCTGGTGGGTACTCTGAGTAAATTTTTGAAGTGGTCATGCCGCATGGCGAAGTGACTGTTGTCTTTGAAACTTCAATAACAAACAAGCCCACATACAGCTGAACAATCCTTTACAATAGAGGTAACATGTCTAGGGTTGCAACTTAAACTTGTTCGAGCAACTTTCTGTCCTATAAAGGTGCTCACTGATCTGATCATATTTTTCCCGTGAAGGCAAAACTAGATTGTGAGCATTGAGTGCGATACTCCGGGTTGAAAGCAGTGCACTAACTAACCCTCCCCCACCATCTCTGCTACTGAAAGCTAACTGGGAACTAGAACATTAACTGTTCCTCTTTTCTCCGACGCCCCCTAACCTGCTGAGTATTTCCAATTATCATCCGTTTTTATTAACAAAAATTGAGTGGGATCTGTTGGACAATCTAATTTGAGCACAAAAAAAATCACATCAATATTTCCTGTGGATAAGGAAATGCAATATATAAGCCAGATTAATCCTTCCGTTTCATACAGATCCTAGCTGAATCCTGCCAATTCACTGGATAAATGCTCTAGAACATAAATCAGTACAGCACAGGAACAGACCTTTTGGCTCATGACGTCTGTACCAACCATGATGCCAATTTACACTCATCCCATCTGTGTGCACATAGTCTATATTTCTCTGTTCCCCGCCTGTTAACGTGTCTGTAAAATGCCACTATCGTGTCTGCTTCTTCCACCTCCCTTGGCAACATGTTCCAGGCACCTATCACTCTGTGTAAAACACGTGTCTCACAAATCTCCTTTAAACTCCCCCCCCACCTTAAATCGATGTCCTTTAGTATTTGATGTAACCACTGTCTCCAAAGCCTTCACATCCTTCCAGTAATACAGTAACCAGAACTACACACAATACTCTGGACAAAGCCCTCCAGTTTATTCAATGGCAATCCAGTCTAATTCTTCTAATATGCGAGGTCCAGTTTCCAGTTAAATCTTTTCAGTTTCGCATCATACATTGACTGTCAAAGAAATTTATTTGCTTTGAAACCAAACCAGTAAAACATTATTTCTCATAGACTTGTGCTAGTTTTAAATGATGTCAAAGCATAATGACTACAGTAGCCCAGGTGTTTTTTATTCTCAAAATGCTGAAAATAGATCTGTCCTAATGAAAATATCCAATGCAATTTAACATAGTTGTTTACAGTAGGCCTATAGCTGTGGTCTTTGGCCTTTAATCCTTATTGTGAACCATGCCACGTGCATATGTCACTGCTGCAACTTATTAAAATGAGATTGTATTAAAAGTGGTACAGAGAAGAAAGCACAGAGCAAATTCCAGATTCAAAGAACAAGGCAGAGGGATCATTTTTGATGAGGGGAATGTGCTGCAGTTGTGGGTGGGAAGGGGACAAAGGATTATAATTGGTGGAGTGAGTGTGCATTAAGAAGACTATCCTAGCCAAGGGTGGCAAACTTCTGGCACATGTGCCCAAGATGGCACATGCTAAAATTTTATTGACACACAGCATGCAGTGCCACCCCTCAATCCTTTAAACTTATCCATAATAAAAAAGATACATAACGGTTATCTTTACTGCCAAATTAAGCAACAAATTCTCTTTTACAACCCAAACCAGTGAAACACTTTCATAGGAAATTCCTCATGCCAGCTTGGCACCAGCTAGACCATTGTGAGAACACGTGATTTCAATTGTCTTTTTAAAAGATTATTAACAATTTTAGAAAAGTTTTCTAAAATAATTCACTTATTTAAATCTGTTTATGTTATACTTTTTTTTTTCAAGTCAAGTCAAGTCACTTTTTATTGTCATTCCAACCGTAACTACTGATACAGTACACAGTTAAAACGAGACAATATTTTTCAGGACCCATGATGCTACATGAAACAATACAAAAACTACACTGAACTACGTAAAAAAAAACACAAGAACTACACTAGACTACAGACCTACCCAGGACTGCATGAAGTGCACAAAACAGTGCAGGCATTACAATAAATAATAAACAAGTCAATAGGCTCAGAATTACCATGGCAAGCAAAAGAGCTTTTTAGTATCTTATCACCAGTTTGGGCACACACTCTCAAAGAGTTCACCACCCCTGGTCTAGAATAACAATTAGAAATACTTGGTAGGAGATAACAATAAATTTCACCTCCAGAACTAACATACCCTGAGATATGGAACAATGCTTAAAGATGTGTAAAATCTAACAAGGTATGTGAGGGTGAAATTGTTACATTCTGCCTTTTTAATTGGCAGCTGTCTCCTTAACCTACACTATTCCTCCCTTCCCCAAACTAGTCAATCAGTGAACAGCCAGCCATTAACAGTTCTCACTACACCTTACCTGTCCGCTCATGGACAGCAGTATACAGTATATCTATATCACATCTATCTATCTATCTATCAATACATACATATACCCCAGACATGAGAGGGACCCTCTCTTAGTCTATAATAGTGATGGCTTTGCAGGAAGGATTCTCCTCCTGATGGGCTATGGGACAGCCATGCTCTAGATTTAGTATCAGAATTACCTTTGAAAGTATCTTACAGATTACCTCCACCATTATTGGCTGGGCACTAAAGAATCCTGAATACATTATAGTCATATTATTGCCTTTATCTTTAGCATCGCTGACTTAGCAGGGAGATACTCTTCATCTATGTCAATGGGATCCCTGAGGAGAGAGAGAAGCAAATGGAGCCGTAGGATTACTCAGAGGATAACGAGTCTCTGGCTGATAGGGTGAGAAAAGGGCAATCAGCTTCATTGTGTCACAAAAAAGGGAGAAAATCATTAAATATGTCCCACAAGGGGAGACCCCTGGCTGTCATGAAGTAGCAGGTGAAGGGTATCTATTATTTCGGCTCACAGACAGGTGAGTCCACTGATGCACCATCAATAACTCACGCCGAGACTTAGGAAGTGAGATATCGGCTTTTATTGACTGAAGAACAACACTACATCCTGGGGAAAATGAGGGAGAGCAGCAGGCCACAGTCGCCTTTATACAGGGGTCTGTGGGAGGAGCCACAGGGGCAGTCAGCAGGGTCTTGGGAGGAGCCACAGGAGCAGTCAGACAGGTATATCTAGTTCACCACATCCACACTATAAAAATGCCCCAAATGAGAATGCAAGCGGTGATGCACAGCAAAATATTCAGTGCATTGCCTAGTTTGTCGACTGAATGTGCAAGATGACACAGAACAGGGAGGAGACTAAGACCCTTGTCTTGCTGCAAGTTCAAAGGACCCAACGGCCTTGGTTCTACCCAGGGTATGACGCACGCTTCTGTGTTAGCCACTGTTGACACTTCAGCATCACAGCAGTTATTGCTTTCATGAAGGCACCAATGGTATGAAATAAAAGAAAGGGAAAATGCTGGAAACAGTTATTAAGTCAACAGATTTAATGTTGCAAGTCAAAGATAGATTCCCCTTTGACATAGCACTGAGAAACTCCTATGTGGATGTGCTGGGACAGGAATAATTGACCTCTGATAGTCAAGGTGTGCATCCAAGCATCACAGTATTTTCCCCATGATGCCAATTGCCTTCAGATAAAATACAGGGATCATTAGGCAGTCATGTTCTGATGCTCTTGATGGTTTTGCTCTTCTTACTGTTAAAAAATGGAGGTTTGTGAGGTATCGCCAAATACCACAGGAGTGTAACTGGATTGCACTTTATTGATGATACAAACAGCAGCCACTGAGCACAAATAATATGGAGAATGAAGTCATAATTATCATTGCATTCATTGATTTAGCAATCCAGAAATCAGGAAATAATTTAAACAATGTGAACCAGAGGGTAATGATTCAGGATTAGACCTGAAAGGAATGCTGGCAGAGTACTATGCTCCTGGGCCAGATCTAGAAAGGTATGGACTGAATTGAATGACTTGGCTGACTTAAATTGCTATTCAACGTTCTTGCTGCAAGTCGAGCAGAAGGAAATTTAGAATGACGGGCTAACATGAAGGTGTGGGTGGGTGGAAGTCAGGGAAGGAAGAAGATAATATGGGCAGGATCTGGAGGAGAAGGCAAATAGAAACGTGGGGCTTTAGGAAAGAACAGATTAATAGAAAATCAGATTTATAACCATTGAATTTAAAACAATGTAAGTGAATGGTCAAGAGATTGAAAACAAAATGGAAAACCAGAAACATGAATTGCAATAGAAGGACACAATCTCTGGCTGTGCACTTGCATAGTCACGGCCTGGAAGGTGTGTAACTCTTGTTTGATTGTTACATACACAGTGGACAGAATGATCTGCTTCTGTATCACAATTTTTCAAAAATATGAATTTAAATTTTTTAACCAGATGTGCAAAAGAAAACCTTATTTCTGCCCATGTATGGGTTTTTAGAGTGACTTGGGAAAATAATGCATGATAAATATAGACAGCTGGGATTTTGCAGGTATCCTTGCCAACAATTTGGAGAGCCATAGGCTAAAGTATTACTTGGACCAAAACCAACCCATGCTGAAAATTCCCCTGAAAATAATAAAAAAACAAGTCCATTCAACCCAGCATGCCCGTGCAGCTTTTTGGAATAGTAATTCAATTAATTCCACTCCTCTAAACTTTCTACAGTCCTTCAGACGTCTTATGTTTGTGTATGTTAACTATGTTTTCTGGAAGTTACATTTGAATCTGCCTCAATGCCTCTTTAAGCAGTGCATTGCAGTTTCTCCTTATCGCTATTATTATTATTTTACCAGTTCTAAAACTGCATCCTCTTGCTCACAACTCTGCCAATGAAAGTATTTTGTGAAAATCCCTTTTATTTCTGAACTCTTCTACTATTAAATCATCCATTACCTTTTTCTGCTTTAAGAAGGAGAATCCTATTTCCAAGTTAATTTGGAGAAGGAAGTCTGAGGATCAGAACGGGAGTGCGGCAGGAGCCATTTTGATGTTTTCTTCTTCTCATTGGGGTTAAGACAGGTGGGACTGCACAGGCATGTGACGTCGGGCAGTGAAGCGCGCAAGATTTAAAAGGAACACAGCCTTATACAGCGGGCAGCGGAGTGAGCCGGGAACAAAGTGAAGGCTTAAGGGCTTTGGCTCAATGGGCTTAGGTGGCAACGGGTGAGGCAAGGTACGTTTAGGTTTCAGTTTTTTCTATTATTTGAGGAAAGGGGGAAGTATGAGTGTGAGGGCAGCTTGTTGTTCTCCGTGTCGGATGTGGGAGGTCCTGGAGCCTCCTAGCCTCCCGGACGTCCACATCTGCGCCAGGTGCGCTGAGCTGCAGCTCCTAAGGGACCGTGTTAGGGAACTGGAGCTGCAGCTCGATGACCTTCGTCTGGTCAAGGAGAGTGAGGAGTTGATAGAGAGGAGTTACAGGCAGGTGGTCACACCGGGGCCGCGGGAGACAGACAAGTGGGTCACGGTTAGGAGAAGGAAGGGGAAGAGTCAAGTACTAGAGAGTACCCCAGTGGCTGTACCTCTTGACAATTAGTACTCATGTTTGAGTACTGTTGGGGGGGGGGGGGGAACAGCCTACCTGGGGGAAGCAACAGTGGCCGCACCTCCGGCACCGAGTCTAGCCCTGTAGCTCAGAAGGGTAGGGAAAGGAAGAAGAAGGCAGTAGTAATGGGGGACTCGATAGTTAGGGGGTCAGATAGGCGATTCTGTGGACGCAGTCAGGAGACCCAAATGGTAGTTTGGTCCATTTGGTGCAAGGATCCAGGATGTTTCTGATTGTGTCCAAGATATCCTGAAGTGGGAGGGTGAGGAGCCAGAGGTCATGGTACATATAGGTACCAAAGACATAGGTAGAAAAAGGGAAGAGGTCCTGAAAGGAGAATATAGGGAGTTAGGAAGGGAGTTGAGAAGAAGGACCGCAGAAGTAGTAATCTCGGGATTACTGCCTGTGCCACACGACAGTGAGAGTAGGAATGGAATGAGGTGGAGGATAAATGCATGGCTGAGGGATTGGAGCAGGGGGCAGAGATTCAAATTTCTGGATCATTGGGACCTCTTTTGGGGAGGTGTGCAAAATGGACGGGTTGCACTTGAATCCTAGGAAGACCAATATCCTGGCAGGGAGATTTGCTAACGCTACTGGGGAGACTTTAAACTAGAATTGTTGGGGGTTGGGAATCAAGTTGAAGAGACGATGAGAGAGGAGGTTAGTTCAAAAATAGAGAAAGCTAGTAGACAGTGTGTGAGGGAGGATAGACAGGTGATAGAGAAGGGGAGCGCTCAGACCGAAGATGTAGGGGAGAAGGAAGTAAAAGATAATAAAGTTGTTGCACCATTATGAATAAACAGAGAGTAAGAGGTGGAGAATGTCTTAAACGCATCTATTTTAATGCTAGGAGCATTGTAAAAAAGGTGGATGAGCTTAGAGCATGGATTGATACCTGGAAATACGATGTTATAGCTATTAGTGAAACACGGTTGCAGGAGGGGCGTAATTGGCAACTAAATATTCCTGGATTTCATTGCTTCAGGTGTGATAGAGTCAGAAGGAAAAGAGGGGGAGGTGTTGCATTGCTTGTCAGAGAAAATATTACAGCGATGCTTTGGCAGGATAGATTAGAGAACTTGTCTAGGGAGGCTATTTGGGTGGAATTGAGGAATGGGAAAGGTGTAGTAACACTTATAGGGGTGTATTATAGACCACCTAATGGGGAGCGAGAATTGGAGGAGCAAATTTATAAGGAGATAGCAGATATTTGTAGTAAGCACAAGATTATAATTTTCCACACATAGACTGGGAAGCCCATTCTGTAAAAGGGCTGGATGGTTTGGAGTTTGTAAAATGTGTGCAAGATAGTTTTTTGCAGCAACACATAGAGGTATGAACTAGAGAATCCTTTAGGGAATGAGATAGGTCAGGTGATGGAGGTATGTGTTGGGGAGCACTTTGGGTCCAGTGATCACAATGCCATTAGTTTCAATATAATTATGGAGAAGGATAGGACTGGACCCAGGGTTGAGATTTTTGATTGGAGAAAGGCTAACTTTGAGGAGATGCAAAAGGATTTAGAAGGAGTGGATTGGGACAATTTGTTTTATGGGAAGGATGTAATAGAGAAATGGAAGTCATTTAAAGGTGAAATTTTGAGGGTACAGAATCTGTTAGGTTGAAACGAAAGGTTAAAAGTTTGAGCGAGCCATAGTTTTCAAGGGATATTGGAAACTTGGTTCAGAAAAAGAGAGAGATCTACAATAAATATAGGCAGCATTGAGTAAATGAGGTGCTCGAGGAATATAAAGAATGTAAAAAGAATCTTGAAAGAAATTAGAAAAGCTAAAAGAAGATAAGAGGTTGCTTTGGCAAGTAAGGTGAAAATAAATCCAAAGGGTTTCTACAGTTATATTAATAGCAAAAGGATAGTGAGGGATAAAATTGGTCCTTTACAGAATTAGAGTGGACAGCTATGAGCCAAGAGTGATGGGGGAGATTTTGAACAATTTCATTTCTTCGGTATTCACTAAGGAGAAGGATATTGAATTGTGTAAGGTAAGGAAAACAAGTAGGGTAGTAGTTATGGAAACTATGATGATTAAAGAAGAGGAAGTACTGGCGCTTTTAAGGAATATAAAAGTGGATAAGTCTCCAGATCCTGACAGGATATTCCCTAGGACCTTGAGGGAAATTAGTATAGAAATAGCACGGGCTCTGACAGAAATATTTCAAATGTCATTAGAAACGGGGATGGTGCCAGAGGATTGGTGTATTGCTCATGTGGTTCCATCGTTTAAAAAGGGCTCTAAGAGTAAACCTAGCAATTATCGGCCTGTAAGTTTGACGTCAGTAGTGGGTAAATTAATGGAAAGTATTCTTAGAGATGGTATATATAATTATCTGGATAGACAGGGTCTGATTAGGAACAGTCAACATAGATTTGTGCATGGAGGGTCATGTTTGACAAATCTTATTGAATTTTTTGAAGAGGTTACTAGGAAAGTTGGTGAGGGTAAAGCAGTGGATGTTGTCTATATAGACTTCAGGAAGGCCTTTGACAAGGTTCCACATGGAAGGTTAGTTAGGAAGGTTCAATTGTTAGGTATTAATATTGAAGTAGAAAAATGGATTCAACAGTGGCTGGGTGGGAGATGCCAGAGAGTAATGGTGGATAACTGTTTGTCAGGTTGGAGGCTAGTTACTAGTGGTGTGCTTCAGGGATCTGTACTGGGTCCAATGTTATTTGTCATATACATTAATGATCTGGATGATGGGGTGGTAAATTGGATTAGTAAGTATACAGATGATACTAACATAAGTGGTGTTGTGGATAATGAAGTAGGTTTTCAAAGCTTATAGAGAGCTTTAGGCCAGTTAGAAGAGTGGGCTGAAAGATGGCAAATGGAGTTTAATGCTGATAAGTGTGAGGTGCTACATTTTGGTAGGACTAATCAAAATAGGACATACATGGTAAATGGTAGGGCATTGAGGAATGCAGTAGAACAGAGTGATCTAGGAATAATGGTGCATAGTTCCCTGAAGGTGGAATCTCATGTGGATAGGGTGGTGAAGAAAGCTTTTGGTATGCTGGCCTTTATAAATCAGAGCATTGAGTATAGGAGTTGGGATGTAATGTTAAAATTGTACAAGGCATTGGTGAGGCCAAATTTGGAGTATTGTGTACAGTTCTGGTCATCGAATTATAGGAAAGATGTCAACAAAATAGAGAGAGTACAGAGGAGATTTACTAGAATGTTACCTGAGTTTCAGCACCTAAGTTACAGAGGAAGGTTGAACAAGTTAGGTCTTTATTCTTTGGAGTGTAGAAGGTTGAGGGGGGACTTGAGAGAGGTATTTAAAATTATGAGGGGTTAGATAGAGTTGACGTGGATAGGCTTTTTCCATCGAGAGTAGGGGAGATTCAAACAAGAGGACATGAGTTGAAGATTAAGGGGCAAAAGTTTAAGGGTAACACGAGGGGGAACTTCTTTACTCAGAGAGTGGTAGCTGTGTGGAACGAGCTTCCAGTAGAAGTGGTAGAGGCAGGTTCAGTATTGTCATTTAAAGTAAAATTGGATAGGTATATGGACAGCAAAAGGAATGGAGGGTTATGGGCTGAGTGCAGGTCGGTGGGACTAAGTGAGAGTAAGCGTTCTGCACGGACTAGAAGGGCCGAGATGGCCTGTTTCCGTGCTGTAATTGTTATATAGTTATATGGTTAAGGAATTGCTTTCCTACACTTCTTTGCTTCCCTATACATTATTTCTTCTTTAGAGTAATTAAATCAAAGAGACACAAAGTCACAGAAAAGTACAGCACAGAAACAGGCCCTTTGGCCTATCAAGTTCATGCTGAACCATTTAAACTTCCCACTCCCATCAACCCGCACTGAGACCATAGGCCTCCATACCCCTACCATCCATGCACCCATCCAAAATTCTCTTGAACACTGAAATCAAGCTCACATGCACCACTTGTGCTGGCAGCTCGTTCCACACTCTCACGATGCTCTAAGTGAAAAAGTTTCCCCTCATGCTCCCCTTAGACTTTACACCTTTCACTCTTAACCCATGACCTCTAGTTGTAGTCCCACCCAACCTCAGCAGGAAAAACCTGCTTGTCTTACCCTATCTATACCTCTCATAATTTTGTAATAATAGGCATCCGTCAGTCTCGTGAGACCATGAATTTGTGCCTTGAAAGGTTTCCATGGCGCAGGCCTGGGCAGGGTTGTATGGGAGACTGGCAGTTGCCCAAGCTGCAAGCCTTCACCTCTCCACGCTACCAATGTTGTCCAAGAGAAGGGCACTAGGACCCAAGCAGCTTGGCACCAGTGTCGTCGCAGAGCAATGTGTTGTTAAGTGCCTTGCTCAAGGACACAACGCACTGCTTCAGCTGAGGCTCGAACCAGTGACCTTCAGATCACTAGACCGATGCCTTATCCACTAGGCCACATAATTTTGTATACCTCTATCAAATCTCCCCTCAATCTTCTACATTCCAAGCAATAAAGTCCTAACCTATTCAAACTTTCCATATAACTCAGGTCCTCCACTTAGCCACCTTTAAAAATGTTTGATGCAAATACGAGGAAATCTGCAGATGCTGGAAATTCAAGCAACACGCACAAAATGCTGGTGGAACACAGCAGGCCAGGTAGCATCTATAGGGAGAAGCGCTGTCGACCTTTCGGGCCGAGACCCTTCCCTATAGATGCTGCCTGGCCTGCTGCGTTCCACCAGCATTAAAATGTTTGATGGTTGTGTATCACAATGTGTAGCTTGATGACAAATATTGTTTGATATCACTACTTGGTATACTATGAACATAGGTTGTTGCCATTGTTCCAAAAACTTAGAAATCTATTTTAGTGAGCATTTGATAAATTTCAGAAACATTTTAAGGACCATCCCATGATGAACTACTTATACTTCTATTCTTAAACCCAATAAAGGACAATGAATGGCACAAGTCCAAATCTGCTAGTGTGATATTTTAACACAATAGTGACAACTAAGTAGACGTTGAAAATCAGATTTGTTGGAATATTCAGATTAGATAGACCTTTGGAAAACTCTAAGATATTGTACCCCTATCTTTCCACTGCAAAGTAAGAAATGCCAGATTACCGTACCAGTTGTCCACAGGGCAAACGTGATGATTCCGCACTGCCACGGCATACCTGTGCAAAAGAGAAATCAGAGATCAACTGATCAATTCATCAAAGCAGTGCTAAAAGTAGTTCAGAAATACCTGCTGAGGGCTGTTGGTAATGGGAATTAGAACATTTCACTTTGCTCGTACACAGACAGGAGAAAGCCGCTCACCCCATCAAACCTATTCCATGATCCAGACACTAACTTCACCTGCAATCTAACTTCACCTCCCTATCTTGCCATATCCTAATAAAAAAAATCTACCAATCTCCATTTAATTCTGTTTTCTTTATCTCAAGGCTCAACCATTTATTTTATTGGAGAGAGATGTAGAACTGAAAGTGTAGGGCAGTGAGAGGATGGAAGTAAGGAACAATTTCAGATATTCACATCCTTTACGTAAGGAGCTGCTTCCCTAAATAGTCTACATCTGACTCTTATTCTGGTCTTCACCACCAAGTCAAAGTTGAATCCTTCCATTGTTTGATATGAACACTCACGTGGCTAGCTGTGTTTTAATCAAAACAGTAATGGAAGTTTGTCTGCAAACTTATGGCAGTGATTCAGTTAGGTAACAAAAACACATTATTTAGATTGTATAAGTTCAGTTTATAGCTAAATCATATTTTTCTGTACAAAACATTCTGCTCTAGAAAGTGTATCCTATCTTATCAATATCACAATATCAACTCAGCTCAATGTCAGAACATGCCTCAATGTCAGAATGCTGTAAGTTCAAATATAATGGCTGATGCTTTAGTGCAGTGGGGGAAAGGGGATGCATTATTACGTGGGAATGATGGCAAATTGATTGCCATTTTTTTTTGGCTGACTTCACAACTTTACTTTTAAAAATAAAAGAAAGATAGACCTGCATTATGAAGCCACTGAATGTGCCAAAGTATTCCACTGCCTGTGAGTAGAATTGAAATTGAAATTGCTGTAATAATGTATTTAGTACATTGGGAGTGAGACATGCTAAAGTTCTACTTCAGGCTGAAGCTGATCATTCATGAGTTAAGAAGTCTGTCACCATCCGATATTTCTTCAAATGGAAACTTTTTTTTTAAAACAAGCTGGAATGAAGTCAAAAAAACTCAAAAGGAAAAGCTTTCATAAGCTGGGAATCTGAAATGGAAGCAAAAACTACTGGAAGTATCGACAAGCCAAACTATATCTGTGGAGGGTTGAGCATTCCACAGATACTGTCTGACCTGCAGTTTTATCAGTTTCTGTTTCTATTGCGGGAAAAATAAAGATAGATTTAGATGAAAGTATTGGCACATTTTATTTAAGTTCCGTTACCATAAACAACGAAAGCGAAACAAACTTTTCACTCTTAGTTCCTTTGGAGCCTTGTTTACAGATAGATTGCCAATGATTCAGCCACTATGTTAAATTTTCACAGTTTAACCATATCCACATCACATTAAGAATAAAATCTAAAAATGAAGAAAGAGCATTACACCAGGGCAAAGTCTATAATTTTTTCCCCTACCATCTTTCAAAGACATGCAGGTTGGTAAGTTAATTGGCTTCTGTAAATTGCCCTTAATGTAATTGGATGTGTGGACACACAGGGTGATGTTGATGGGCTTGTGAGAGAGAATAGGTTGCAGGGAAATGCATGGACATGGGATTGATAAATTTGGTCTGAAAGCTGACAAAGACTCAATATGCTGAACAAGCTCTGTCAATATTTGAAATGTAAAATTTAAAAAGAATGTAAGGTAAACACGTTTACATTGGGCAATCCCAACAGAAATATGCATCAAGACATTCTTCATGGATGGTATCTTGATCTCCTGTCCATTCTTCCCAATCTCATTCAGTTGGAGGACATGTTCTCCTCAATATTTACTGGAAGAGGGGTGGAGGGTAGATTCAATGCAGCCACAAAATGAGCAGATTCAGTAACTCCACGATCAGGTAGAACGAGCAAGATGTTTGTTAAGGCCAATCCTAGTTAGGAAAGACAGCAAGTTTGCCTCTGGGAACAAGAAGAAGCATTGCTTGTTCTCTGTCTTTGCCCACAAACACAGCTGTAAATAGCTTACCTTCCTCAGTTTCATTCATCTGGCAGATTTGCTGATTCCGGGGAAGCATGGCCCTAACCATTTATGATTTTTCTTGCAACATCTCACCAGCAAATTTAAATTACTGATCCACCTACACTGATCATCCACGATTTAAGACGAAGATGCAGCACACATTCAAGGGCAGATTGTTGCCGGATTCGCAAACAATGGAGCATCCCGCTGCACTATTTAATCCGAAGGTTGGCAATTTTTCTCCGAGCTACTTCTAATTACTGCACAAATATTATCCAAGTTTCTCCACCTCAGAATTTTCAATTCATCAGTGGAAAAGCCAGGTTTCTAAACTAATTTCTAAACTGATTGAAAGAAAGCACTGGCAACTTCAGCATGATTGCCAGGAGAGCTGTGTGCAGAGGACTTCACACAGTGGACTTTCCATGAGGGAAACTGTAATTAGAAGTGTTATAAGAGCCAATCACCAGCAACAGCTAAAGAGAAGAAAGCTGCTTCTGAGCTTGTAATACCTCTCATGAGTGTTGAACAAAGATGAACAAATAGGCAAAATGAGTTTCACTCTCTCCATGAAGCTCCATCCCTCAAGCAATTCAGCAGGTAAATAAGGCAAGTACTCTCTAAGAAAATGTTATTTCGCTGAGCATATCTGGCATTGACCATGATAACTTTCTTCTCATGTCCACCAAGAGCTGTCAATTAAGAGAATGATTTATGTAGAACTCATTGAAAGGTTAGCCCAGGAACCACATGAACACAATCTATCACTTTCTATACCTTTGGAAAGTCTCCAGTCTTTGCAAATGTGTTTAGCCTCTTTGCTGAATTGCCTCTGCTGAAGGAAAAGTAAAGCAAAACAAAGATTTCTTTTAGTCTGGCAGGCAGGGTAGGACCTAAAGTTGTAGATGAGAAACATGAAACAAATATAGTGGTTCAAGCAAGTGAGTTCAGTAGAAAGGACAAGCAGGGACAGGGCAGGGAGCTTGGCTGGACTAAAGTGTATTGACTGTAATACAAAAAGAGAGATGAGCTCAGAGCATGGGTTGGCAAATTGGCGCAATACTTCAAAATAGTCATGAAAAACAAGAAGTCTGGTCCTCAGATCCTAAATTGATGGAAAGGCTCATTTCAATTGCAGTAGACAGGAACTCTCAAATGCTGATTGGGGGAGTTAAGGGAATTTCTGGCAAGTGGGAAAGATTTAAAAAGTGGGATTAGTACCATATGTGCCTGTTGGAGTGAAGGGCAAGGCTGTCAAGATTAGTGAATCTCGCTTCAAGAGAGATATTGAGGTTTGTTCAGGAAAAAGGAGGAATAGGTCCCTTGAGAAGTCCAGGTGATAAAGGAAATTAATAGCACAAAAAGGGGCCATGATATATTTCTTGGTGGATAGATTAAGTAGAATCCTATAAGATTCTATAAATATATTAGGAGTAAAAAGTTAGCAAAGAAATGTGTTTATAATTCTGAGGGCCTAACCTGGTGTGCTCTTGGAGTGTTGTTAAAAAGAGAGATTTGGAAGTTCAAGTTTATAGTAGTTGAAAGTTTTAACACAGGTAAGGAGAGTGGTGAAGAAGGCATAAGCTATTCTTACTTTCATTAGCCAAAGAATTGAGTGTAAGAGTTAGGCTACCTCATCACAGTTGTACATGTTAGACTGCACCATGAGTATCATGAGCAAGATATGATAAAACTAATAAGGGTGCAGGAAAGATTCACACAGACGTTGCCTATATTGTTGGTCCTGAATTATAAAGATTGATTAGATAGTCCGGTCTTTTTCCCTGGAACAACGGAGGTCGAGAGATTATTTGTTAGAGGTAAATACAATTATGAGAAATATTGATAAAGTTGGTTGATAGCCAAGAGGTCATAGGTTTAGGGTGAGAGGGAAGAGGCTTAAAGGGGATCTGAGGAGTAAATTTTTCTCAGAAAGAATAGTTGATCTCTAGAATGGGCTGCCAGATGAGTAATAACATGTAAGAGGTTTCCAGACAGGTAATTAAAAGGGCAAGGTATAGAAGGGTATGGAATTAATGCAGACAAAAGGGATTTGTATAAATAGGCATGACGGTTGGCACAGATGTGATGGACTGAATGGTCTGTTTCGATGCTGATAAATCTATGACTCTAATTTTCAGGATCTAGGCATCACTAGCAAAGCCAACACTTACTGCATATCTCTAATTGCCCTAGGGATAGTGATGGTCAGCTGACTTCTTGAAACTCCATGGAGTTGAACTTGGAGTTCCAGGAATTATATCCAGCAATAACAATGTATTTCCTTATCAGACGGAAACCTGTAGATAGTGACCTATCTCCACTAACCTGCTGTCCTTATCTTGATGTGAGCAGTGAGGCACTGTTAGAATAGTCTGGCTATGAAACTGGTGCATTTTGTAAACTGTACATGCTGCAGCACTGTGAATGAATGCTTAAATTGTTTTTTTGGGGTGCAAGTTAAGCAGGTTGTGTTACCCTGAATAGTGCAGATTTCTTGAAAGTTATTGGCATTGCAATGATCCGGGCAAGTGGTAATTACTCCATTGTGTTGCTGATTTGGTCCTTGTAAACGTTAGAAATGTCTTGGGGTGTCAGGAACTATATCACTCACTGCAGGATTCTCAGCCACTGAACAGCTTTTGTCACCACATTGCCACATTATTTATACAGCTGCGGTTCTGGTTAATAGAGATATTTGAACACTGTTAGCAAGTTGGGTTTCCAAGCTGTAGACTCAATGAGAAAAGGGAACATATTCCACCCACCCCCACTATTGGGCACATCTGCAAGAAGCACTTTCACAGGAAAGCAGCATGCATCATTGAAGACCCCCACTCCGCAGGCCATGCTCTCTTCTTGCTGCTACCATCAGGAAGGAGGTAGAAGAGCCTCAAGACTTGCACCACCAGGTTCAGAAACAGTTATTACCTCTGAACTATCAGGCTCTTGAACCAAAGGGGATAACTTCACTCAACTTCACTTACCCCCATCACCAAATTGTTCCCACAATCTATGGACTGGCTTTCAAGGACTCATCTCATGTTCTCAATATTTAATGTTTATTTATTCATTCATTCTTTCTTTCATTTATTTCTCTTCCTTTTTTGCATTTGTACAGCTTATTGTTATTTTTTCTCATTGTTTGTTGTCCCTCCTGGTGGTTGTGGTCTATCATTGATTCCATGGTGCTTCTTGTATTTAATGTGATTACCTGTAAGAAAATGAATCTCAGGGTTGTATATGATGACATACATGTACTTTGATAACAAATCTATTTTCATCTTTGAAATTTAAATGAACTGTGATTTGGAGGGTAACCTGTATGTGGTAATGTCACCATCTGCCTCCTCCTCTTGATTATGGGAGTCAAAGGTTTGAGAGGTCAGTGTATCATAAGTAATTATCTGCAGTATATTTTGTAGATAGTGCATGGTGAAGCCATGGTGCACTCATGTTGGAGGGATGAACATTATTCAGGAACAGTTATTACCCTTCAACCATCAGGCTCCTGAACTAGTGTGGATAACTTCACTCACCTCAACTCAAAACTGAAACCACAACCCATGGACTCTACACCTCATGCTTTCAGTATTATTTTTATTTATTATTATGATTGATGTTATTTTGTACTTGCACAGATTGCCTTCTTTTGCACACTGGTTGTTAGTTAGTCTTTGTGTTTAATTTTTCAATGATGTTATGCCATTTCTTTCTTCTACTGTGATTGCCTGCAAGAAAATGAATCTCAGGGTAATATATGTCAAGAGTAGGTGGCTACTCACTTGTTAGAGATCAATGTTACTTGCCACTTATCAGCAATGACAGATGGTCAACTTCTGAGGAGATCCAATTGAAATTGGACTATTATCAAAAAACATTCCTATTTGTGATCTTCCATTGGAAGGAATTCCATTGATGATGAAAAAAAGACATTTTGGCTGAGGACAATAAGCTGACAAAATCCTGTGCTATGTCCTGGTCTCATGTTACCCCAAGTGATATGATCAGAAGATGCTGGAACTATGGCAAATCAACCTAAATATAATATTTCATCCAAGCTTGGAATCCATCAACAAGTTCTGACATGAAAACATTTAATCAACAAACCCTCAGTTAAACATTATAGGTACAATCTGTCACAAGTGCCTGAATTTACAGTAATGTCTCAAAAAAATTTAAAATCTGACAAAAGTTATTAACAATGCAAACAACAATTAAAGGACTTGGAAATCTGCTAATTCTAGTTAAGAAAACTGCTTTCTGTGTGTTTCTTTGGGCATGCCTCAAAACCAACTTGGAGGAAGGAATCAAATATAGTTCAGCTCAGCTCTAAAATGAGTGCAAATGATAAGTCTGACTGATACCAATTAAGTGATTAGTTTAAATGAATACTGAACAACTAAGCAAAAGGTAAGCTATGCACTTGAACCCATCCAGACTTCATTTATCAGCTTTCAGCAGAAAAGTGAAAGAATTTTCCATGAAGTCATTTAGAATCATTGAGTGCAATTCCAATTATAGGGTGCGATCTCTCATCCACACTGGGTACAAAACACATTCTGTCATGAGCAGATGAAACTCCAACCATTTTAAACAATTGAATGTGTGCAATTAAGCATCACATCAGAAGTTCATGAAGGCAAATTTAAAGTAGGTCACGGTCTAGGTGACATGTAGATGGCGTTAACGGATAATTGACGGCATTAAGGGTTCCTTCAGTTTGTCATAGCTGTGGGTCACAATAGTGGGGATCATCCCCAACTACCTATTAAATGCTCCCAATGGTGTGCCTCTCAAATAGCCTTTTACAACCAGGTTCAGCTCCTGGTCTTCACATGTCTCTTAGCTACTAAACCTGGCAGAACCACTTCTACTGACAGGAGAAGGGGCAAAGGTGAGCTACTGGCCCCTTAAAACCAGTCACTTCAGGCAGATAAGGCTCGTCAGTCATGGCTGGCAGCTCATCTAGAAGAAGGAAGACTCTGGTCTCAAACCTCCTCTGCCTTGTGGCCATACCTACTCATGGGGAAGGCTTCGGGAGTAGACCCTGAGGAAAACCCCATAGCTGGAGTGCCTAAGGCAGTCCAACAATGAGTTCAACATGGCCGGCAACTCCTGTGATGCCACTGGTGCAAAACTGTATCAGTCTTTGCTGTTCCTCAACTGCATGGAGAGGGGGAGCTGCTGCATGGGCAACAGCTTGCTCTCCATCTCGTACTGCCCTGGCTTGCAACTTGGCTTGTGTATCAACTGTACATAGACAGATAGGACGCAACAACTGTGGTCAACACCGACCAACCGAGGCCTCATTAAGAGTTGGTGACTGTATAGGACTGTATGGTCCATACTGAGTACACGTAGCAGTAGAGGTGATATCACAAGTGGCTGTTAGTAGAAATCATAGTAATAATTGATAACAGTACTGTCGTGAACAGTGGCAGCACGGACAGCAGTTTTGGATCAATAAAATTGGATTGCATCAGCCATGATGAAGTGGTGGAGCAGACTTGATGGGCCAAAAGGCCTAATTCTGCTCCTATATCTTATGGTCTTAAGTAGGTGTCTCTAGAGGCCATGTATGAATCAAATTGCATTAATGTACTGTAGCTAAAATACATACGTACCAGTATAACCTACATCATGATTAAATGACAATATAGTTTGTATCAAGAAATGTAGGCACAGAAAGGAGGTTGCTTGACCTGATATATTCATCCACTGTGATAAAGTGCTTTGAAAGGTTAATCATGCCTGTCTGATCCTGTCTGAGGAGTGTCTTAGATCTGCTCCAATTTGCCTACTGTCACAACAGGTCAACAACAGATGTCATTTCGCTGGCTCTTCACTCAGCCATGGAACAGCTGGATAGTGAAGATGCATACATCAGGTTACTCTTCAATGATTACAGCTCTGCATTCAATACTATCATGCATGAAAACTCAATAAAACGCTCCAAGACCTAGACCTCAATACCTCCTTGTGCAACTGGATCCTCAAAATTTGTTAAACCCCTTAGTACAGTCCTTTCCTACCTACATCCATGACACCTCACATGCTCTGGATCTTTTCAATGATTTCAAGTTCCATGGCCCTCATCATCTTATTTTTACTATGGATGTCCAGTCCCTCTACACCTCCATACCCCACCAGGAAGGCCTCAAAGCTCTCTGTTTTTTTCTGGACACCAGACCTAACCAGTTCCCCTCCACCACCACTCTCCTCCACCTAGTGGAACTTGTCTTTACTCTAAGTAATTTCTCCTTTGGCTCCTCCCACTTCCTTCAAACAAAAGGGGTAGCCTTGGGCACTTGCAAGGAACAGTCTATATTCCAAGCCTACACTGGTGACCATCCCGCACTTTTCCTATGCTACGTCGATGACTGCATTGGTGCTGCTTCCTGCACCCATGCTGAATTCGTCAACTTCATCCACTTGCCTCCAACTTCCACCCTGCTCTCAAATTTACCAGGTCCATTTTCAACACCTCCCTTCCCTTTCTTGATCTTACTGTCTTTATCTCTGGAGACAGCTTATCTACTGATGTCTATTATAAACCCGTGGACTCTCACCACTACCTGGACTATATCTCTTCCCAGCCTGTTACTTGTAAAAATGCCATCCCCTTCTCTCAGTTCCTTCGACTCCACCGCATCTGCTCTCAGAATGAGGCTTTTCATTCTAGAACGAAGGAGATGTTCTCCTTTTAACAAAGAAAAGAGCTTCCCTTCCTCCATCATCAATGCTGCCCCCAACCGCATCCTACCAGCCTCCGCGTCAAGCACATAATTCTCTGAAACTTCCACCATCTCCCACCACCAAGCACATCTTCCACTCTAACCCGCTTTATTCTTTCCGTAGAGATTGCTCCCTACACAACTCCCTTTTCCATTTGTCCCTCCTGGCACTTATCCTTGGAAGCGGAACAAATGCTACACCTGCCCCTATACCACCTCCCTCACTACCATTCAGGACCCCAAACAGTCCTCCCAGGTGAGGCGACACTTCACTTGTGAGTCCATTGGGGTCATCTACTGTGTCTGGTGTCCTGGTGTGGCCTCCTATATGTCGATGAGAAACAATGTAGATTGGGAGACCATTTCACTGGGCACCTACGCTCCCTCTGCCAGAAAAAGCGGGATCTCCCAGAGGCCACTCATTTTAATTCCACTTCCCGTTCCCATTCCGATATGTCCAGCCATGGCCTCCTCCACTGTCATGATGAGGCCACACTTAGGTTGGAAGAACAACACCTTATATTCCATTTGGTTAGCCTCCAACCTGATGGCATGAATATCAATTTCTCAAACTTCCAGTATGACCCCCACCCCTCCCCCCTTCACCTTTTCCCTCTCTCACCTTATCCCTTTGCCCACCCTTTGCCTCCCTCTGGTACACCTCCCCCTTTCTTTCTTCCTGGCCTTTTATCTCTCTCACCAATCAACTTCCCAGCTCTGTACTTCATCCCTCCCCTTTCAGGTTTCACCCATCACCTTGTGTTTCTCTCTCCCCTTCTTTTCTTCTCCAATCCTGCTGAAGGGTTTTGGCCCAAAGCGTTAATTGTACTCTTCTCCATAGATGCTGCCTGGCTTGCTGAGTTCCTCCAGCATTTTGTGTGTGTTCCTCAACATCTTCACTTGCAGACGCCAGTCAGTATGGATTGGCAACAACATCTCCTCCACAATCACCATCAGCACAGAATGGTTGATACAACAACAACCTTTCACTCAATGTCAGCAAAGTCAAAGAGCTGATTATTGACTACAGGAGGAAGAAACCAGAGGTCCATAAGCCAGACCTCAACAGAGGACCAGAGGTGGAGAGGGTCAGCAACTTTAAATTCCTTGGTGTTATTATTTCAGACTATTTGTCCTGGGACCACCAAGTAAGTGCCATTACAAAGAAGGCATGGTGTACCTCTACTTTCTTCAAGGTTTGCACAGATTCATCATGCCATCTAAAACTATGACAAACTTCTACAGATGCAGAGTGGAGAATATCCTGACTAGATTCATCATGGCCTGTTATGGAAACACCAATGCACAAGAATGGGAGGAAAAAACTATAAAAAGTAGTGGAGATAGTCCAGTCCATCAGAGGAAAATCCCTCTCCACCAATGAGCACAAGAAAGAAGCATCCATCATCAAGGACCCCCACCATCCAGGCCACAGTATCTTCCCATTGCTGCCATCAGAAACAATGTACAGGAGCCTTAGGACCCACACCACCATGTTCATAAGCAGTTAATACCCTACAACCATCAGGCTCCTGAACCATTGTGGATAACTTCACTCAGCTCAACACTGAACTGATTCCACAACTGACTCTGCAACTCATGTTCTCAATATTAGATGATACTTCTTATTATTACTTGTTTTGATTTGTATTTGCAGAGTTTGTCTTCCTTTCCACGTTGGTTGTTTGTCCCTCTTTGTTTGAGTACAGCTTTTCTTTGATTCCATTGTGTTTCTTTGTATCCACTGTGAACGTCCGCAGATGAATGTACACACTGACAGTAATTGACAGAAGTGATAATTGACAGTGGGTTGTAATCCATATCACATTGAATACAGGGCAAATTGCAACAGTTTGTGACACCACAGTTCATTATGAGAATACAGTAACTAACAGTATCTTGTGTTATCAAGAGGAGGTAACAGTGTGCATTGAAAAACTGACACAGTGCAGATCATAGCAAGATTAGGTGGTAATATAGATTGTGAAAAAGTGCAAACGTTCTCATGATGCACCTGGCAGTTCTGACCATATCAAGAAAGGGTGACAATACAGATCAAATCAAGAGTGGATGAAAGACTCACCACGGCTACGCAGCCACAGAGAATTTGAGATAGTATAGACTGTATTGAGATTAAGGTGACTGTACATACAATGATCAATAGTACAGATCATATCAAATGGAGATGAAAGGGCAAGTCTACAAACTAAATTACTGTAGATAACATTGCAGACTGTACTGAGGCCCATGTTGCAATTTAGAATAAATCCAGTGTACTTGACAATACATTTTATTGTCAAAACTTAGCATTTCAAAATGTTCTGTCTATTGATGACTGTAAAGGCAATATTTCCTGTATGTGAGGGCACAGACCATAAAGATAATTGCTTACAGAATCTTTGGAATTCAAGATTGGATGATTGGACAGAAAACATTGACTGTAAGCATACAGCAAAGACCAGACAGTGTTTATAAAACATCTTTTACAAAGTAAAAATGACTCATAAAACTTTACTGGAGCAATTTCAAATGAAATTACAAAATTACACTACAAACAAGACTGTGACCTTTAAGATCACATCAGACTATGATCATGCTAAACTGGATAGACTCAGAAGAGATCTGACAGCTCAAAACTGTGCATCCATGAAGAAATATCACCTGCAGCAAAAATGTACACCATTGCAATTTATAGTCTCAATATCTAGTGTAATCCTCACTCTACCATTAAAGTCAGGGGATTACCAATGGTTCACACAGGAATGAAGAAGGACTACTAGGAGCAGCAGTGCAGTCATAACATATCACACACCAGAGTTTTAAAAAATGAGGATGGGGTCACTTTGAAACATTGAAAGGTCTAGATAGAGTGGATGTGGAGGATGTTTCCTACAGCGGCTGAATCTAGGATCAGAGAGCACAGCCTCAGAATAGAAGGACCACCCTTTAGAACAGAGGACAGGGGAAATTTCCTTAGCTGAAGGGTGGTTAATCTGTGTAATTCATTGTCACAGACAGCTGTGGAGGCCAAATAATTGGGTATATTTAAAAGAGAGGTTGAGAGGTTCTTGATCAGCAAAGTTGTTAAAGGTTATGGAGAGAAGGCAGAGAATAGGGTTGAGAATGAAAATAAGCAGGCCATAATAGACCATGGAGCAGACTTGATGAGGCAAATAATCTAATTCTGCTCCTATGTCTTATGGTCTCATGGTTTTTCTAGCATCTTTATACTACACTCTGTTAAATGCTGCCTGGTCTGCTGATGCTTCTTTCATTTAGTTTTTATGGTAGGTCTCTTCCAAGCAATGATTAAATTATACATAAAGATGATTTAAAATCACTGCATTCACTAAAATGTCTAATTCGGTTCCTATGCCTCATGATCTTATGGTTGAGCATACCTGAATGGTAGAGGACAATTAAACTACCAATTTAACATCCTGAATCTCAACAATGATGGGGTTCAGCATGTCAATGCTAAAGACAAGGAGCGAAGCATTTGTGACCCTGAATGAATTCTTCTCGCGCTTCCAGCTAAGTACGCAGCTTTTGGGATCACCTAGTGAAGGAAGCCATTGAAATAAAACAAGAAGGAAAGAATTTTAACAAAGACGAAGGTCTTGATCGATGTAAGAACTGGAATTTGATTGTAAGTGAGGTGAGACAGCAGAAACCTGATTGGATGAGGACTAACCAATCACGAGGGATGGACGATGGGGGCATAAATACCACCAGACCCAGGCATCATCCCTGATGAAGATGCCAAAGTTTGTCATGAAAATGTCAGTTAAAATCGATATTTGTACCCGGCTGGAAGCCCAAGAAGAGTTCATTTGTCATATACACTGGGAAAGCCCTAGATCCTATTTCATTTGTGACCATGGTCAGCCACAAGTGCCATCCAAATATTTATCTCAGCCAGGTCCCATCACCAGAAAAGCTAGTCTTCAATCAATTCAATTCACCCCACATGACGTGTAGAAACAGCAGGGATCTAGGCCCAAACAAATCAACTGTTTCATCAATGACATTCCTTCTCACAAATTCTGACAGCACAGAGGGAGGCTCTTCACCTCACCATACCCACAGTGACCATTAGATACCCAGTTGCACTCATCTCATTTATCTGCAGCCTTCAGGATTCTGGCAATTCAAATGAATTTCCAGATACTTTTTAAACTTTGTGAGAATGCTTACTTCCACCACCTACTTAGACACTGCAGTTTCCAGCTACTCTAGAAAATAATTCCTCAAGGAATCTCTAAGCCTCCTTCCCCTTATTCTAAACCTATAGTCAATAGTTTTTAACATTTCTATTAGAGGAAAAAGTGTTTTTTGTTATCTATCCTGCCTGAGTTGCTCATAAGATTTCAATCAGCTAAACCCTCGGGTCTATTCAGCTCTATCCAGTCTCCCTTTATCTCTGAATTCACCAGGATGAGCCCAGGGAATATCCTGGGTGAATTCCATCTACAGCCTCTCCATTGTAATCCTGTCTCTTCTGTAGTGTTGAGACTGGAACTGCATGCAGTTATCCAGCTGTGTCCTAGTCAATACTTTATAAAACCAGAGTATATCTTTCCAGCTTTACTGTATATTCCATGCCCCAGATGATGAAGGTGAGTATCCTGTCTCCTTTCCAAATTGCCCTACTTAACTGCCACTTTTAGGGAATCTTGGACTTGTACAGAAACTGGCCCCTCAATCTTCCATGTTTTACATGTTGGACAAACCTTCCTGAAGTTCATGTAAATCACATCAACCACACAGCCCTCGTTGATATCTTTATTTTGTTTGTTCATTATGTGCCATATCATATGATGAAGGCAATCATGGTCCTTGACCATGATCGTTCTTAGCAAATTTTTTCTACAGAAGTGGTTTGCCATTGCCTTCTTTTGGGCAGTGTCTTTACGAAACAGGTGACCCCAACCATGATCAATACTTTTCAGAGAATGTCTGCCTGGCGTCAGTGGTTGTGCAACCAGGACTTGTGAAATACACCAGATCCTCATACGACCATCTGCTCCCGTGGCTTCAAGGGACATGAATTGGGGGGCTAAGCAGGTGCTACACCTTGCCCAAAGGTGACCTGCAGGCTAACAGAAGGAAGGAGCAACGTACACCCCCTGTGGTAGAGACATATCTCCACCACATCACCCGCATCTTTATTTATCTCTTCAAAAATCTCAATTACATTAGTCAGAGAGGATCACCCCCAATAAATCTGTGCTGACTATCCCTGATAAATCCCAGTTCTGAGAGTGTAGGTTAATCCTGCCCCTTAGAATTTTTCCTATTAAGTTCTCTATCACTCACATGAGAATATTTGTCCTATAATTATCTGCTTTGTCCCTGATGGACAAAAGTACTACATTAGCTGTCTTCTGGTCATCCATCCCCTCACCTGTAGCCAGTGAAGATTTAAATATCTTCTGTTGGGACCCAACAATCTCCTCCCTTGCCTGAAGAGTAAGTGGCAGTACAAATAGGCAGGTGAGAGCACTGACACTGCTGAGAGTAAAGGCCACGACAGTTCATGCTGAGGGTGATAGACAGTCCCAGTATTTACAAGAGTAGATGGTAGGTCACAGCATCAAGAGAAGATAGCAATATAATCCATACTGACAGCAGGTGACAGGAGGCTGTGCTAAGTGTAGTTAACAATATCATAAAGAGATGGCCACACAGATGTGAGCATACAGATGTGACAGTAAATAGCAGGTGTAGTTCACACTGTGACATCATAGTGACAGTACTAACAGTATTGGGAGTGACTAATAGTGTAAGCCTGACTGATGAATGTCTTATACTGAGCGTCAGTTCCAATGACGAGAATAAAGAGCCAAACTGAAAGCAGATGACCATGTCAACCTTATCGGGTGTAGACAGCAGTAAAGACAACTTCGAATGGACAGTACTGAACCTTTCAAAAAAGGATATAGTATAAACCAAGTGGAGTATAAGTGACATTACTGATAATAGATTGTAATCTTGCCCGCGGTGAGAACGAGAGTATCTAGCGACAATGTTGACCACCCTGAGAACAGACAACAGTAGTCTATGAGTGCGATTGACTCAGGAATGGATGGCAATGTAGATGACACTTCAGAGAGATAGTGAGACTAAGGAGCCGATTACAGTAAGCAGTGACAGCATTGAAGGTAACGACAGTACTGAGAGTGAATACTAAAATGGACCATACTGAGCGTAGATAAAGGTACCAGCATCAGGAGTCCATGAGAGTACGGACCTCAGGGAGAGTGGAATGGGAGTGCAGACCTGCAGGGAGTCAGTGACAGTACCAATATAAACAGTGTTGAGAGTGGGTTGCAGACAAAGGACAAGAATAGTTTGCAGTGACAAAGCTGACAGTATGAAGAGTCGGGAACAGTACGGATTGAATCTAGAAGTGGTTGATAGTGCAAACCACGTAGCTGTTGGGCTGAGGGGTTAGGACCCCAGCGGCATCATGATTTGCTGGCGGTATAGACAGTGGCGAGAGCAGGGAACAGAACTGCCAGGATTGAATACACCGACAGTAACGGGAACGGATGGCAGCTGGATAATGTCAACCGCACTCGGTACCGAGAGTGCTGGAATGATCAAGAATTAGCGATGCATACAGTGCTGGGTGTGGATAGCATTGCAGGCAGTTGACAGTTCAAGCCAGGCAGATTGTAGGTGACAAGTAGGGACGGTGGACGGAATGGATGAGCGCGGAGAGAATATCCAGAACAGAGAGTGGTGTGTGATTGCAGCGACAGGAGGCTATGGTGCGATCTAAACTGAGTCTGCGATGGCACAAACTTTATAAACAAGAAGCCATCAAAAGTTTCGGAGAAGAGGCAAAAGAGGTATCTGTGCAGCCGCGGTAGAAGCCTTGGGTTGGTGCTGTGCAGAGAGAAGACACGCGTACAACTTGACGCAGAAATCCAGTTGTGGCTACGAGGAAATGCTAATAGAAGCCGGTTATGTTCGTGCCGGATACTCACACGACCCACAATGCTGTGATGGTGGAGACGGACAGGCTAACGGGAAGGATGACCCAGGCTGTCATTCCAGGAGGCAGATGGTATGTAGTTTTCTATACATGTGAACGAGCTCCGCCAGTCACTGTAACAGAACCCCGAGCAAGGATCAGTGAGTAATCACCCGTGCAGACAAATCCAGGAGCAGTAAGATCGACCTAAACTCTCCACAGTCCCACATAACTGCTTGTTTATTTTCCTTCAGCTGAAACATTCCACGCAAATGCCTGGTTTCTGGAGCCGGAATGTTTCAACTCCGTTTAACTGCCGGAGGGGCTCGAGGTCCGAAGTTCATCCCGGGGATGATATAGCCCCTTTCCCTCCCCGCCAATCTTCAGCCCATTCCACGCCTCCACTTACTGATCCCTCTCTTTCCCCGAGACCGCGAGATCCCTCGCTGCTCAGCACCAGACCGCCCAGGACTCCAGCAACTCCGCGCCGCCGCGCCGCACAAACCACAACCCAATGGGCGGGGAGATCTAGAGGGCGCCCCTGAGAGAAGCAGCCCGATCGGATGTGGGAAAAAAGAGGGAGAAATGTTTTTATGGGAGAGACACATGGAGATAGAGAGACAGAATCTAACAAAGTGGGAGAACAGTGAAAGGGAGATACTAATAAAGTGAGAAACTGGCGTATTGTCTTGCGCATTTTAGAAAATCCAGACATCCCACCCTGCAAAAACTCATTTCAGGGAGGTAGCACCACCCCCGCAATCCCATATCCCCCCCACCCCCGATCGACCTCCAAGGGTGTATGTATACAGGACATTTGATTATAAAGAACACAATTTATTTGATCACGTATTGAAACTATTTACACACACACACACACACACACACACACACACACACACACACACACACACACACACACACACACACACACACACACACACACACACACACACACACACACACACACACGAGTCATGGTCCGGTCCGTGATGTCCGCGTTCCGGTTCACGGTCCGGTCCGTGGACTCCAGACTCCGGGTCTTCCTGCTGTCCCTTGTTTCATTTGGGCTTAATCATAGGCACCTGATTCTCGTCTTAGGGCCAGGAATACTGTATAAGTGGCCCTGGATTCGAGTGTAGGTGTTGGTTTGCCTTGTCAGTATCCTGTCCTTGCTATTACCTTATGGTGGGATCTGCCCCTTCCCGTCCTTGCCGCCGTTTGGGTAAGTCAGGCCATCTTTGCCATTACCCTGAGTCTGGACTGTTCCCTTCCCTTTCCCTTCTTTCAGCAACCCATGCCTGAAGCCTTGCCTGTGTCGTTGCCTGCATTGCCGTCAAGTTTAGCCGCTGGAGTGAGACCAGAGCCTTGCCGCGCCAACAGAAGGAACTATCTATTGTTGAGCTTGGAACTGTCTCTTTGTGTCCCCATGTTTAGTCTCTTTGTGTCTCTTCATGAGTCCTGGCCCTACATCCTGTCCCCAAAGGGGTCCCAGTTCTGTTCAGTGTTCCTGTGCTCAAGTCCAAAGCTCAGTAGGCAGGCCGTTTGCTGCTACTCAAATGGACTGTTGTTGTTTGTCATTCTGTGTCCAAGTCCAGTCCATGTCCAAGGCTCCGAGGAGGTTCCAGTGCATGTCCAAGGCCAAGTCCTAGCCCAGGCCCTGTATCCTAGTCTTGTCCAGTGTTCTTTCTCTCCCACTTCCCTCGCTTTCTGACACACCAGGTCCCACTTTCCCTAGTACTTCAGTGTCTGTGTCTTGCATTTGGGTCTGTTCCCAACACCCACCTTATGATATATATAGAGTATTTTGTTGGCAGTCTCAATGCTAATAGCTAAATGCTAAGGCAAATAGCTTTTCTATTTCTTTTGCAAACTTTTGCAAAAAGACTTTAACTGAGATGTGGAGAGACAGAGTCCAGCTCTACTTCAGGGCAATGACACAGGGAAGAGTGGGGAACAGCATCGCACTTCCACTCTTGGGACCTACCCCTAACGAACCGTTCATTTCCAAACCTACTCCCTCCCCGAGATATAAAAAACACTCCTGACCCCCACCGTCCTGGGAGTATTTTGGTGACAGAAGTAGAACATTTTACAAACTTTCACTTCGAGATAGAGAAATCCAGCAACAACTTGGCAGGTGTGTGTAACTGGAATGCAGAATTTCAGGTGGGCAACTCTAACATGATTACTCAGTGAGTTTTAGCATTGGCTCAGTGGTGGCATTCATCTTTTAAGTTGGAAGCTTTTGAGTTCAAACCCCACTCCAAAGGCTTGATCAAGATTGACACTTCCCTGTCAATGATGCCCTGTGAGTAAGGAGATCACAGTTTAAGTAGCCAGTCAGAAGCTGATCATGTGGCTGACGACCAGTGCACAATGGAATAAAGAGTAGAGGGTTTGGAAACTGGCTAATAGTTGGAGGAGGAAGAAATGCAGTCAGTCAAAATGCACTTGGAGAAGTCAATGTTCTAGTAAAAACCAAGAGAGGACACTCGGTCCAAAATGGATGTTTGAAGGATAATGATATGGAATTATATATGCCCGTGCAAACAGCACTGGGTGTGATTAAAGGCTATGCTTATCCACTGAAGGCTGTGGTATTTTATCATCAATGTCTTCCTTCACTTCTTACACATTGGAAGTGGTGTACATTTTCCAGTGGTTATATCATCAACCTCTGTTGTTGGAGAGTGGGGTGGTGCAGTGGGGAGCAGGTGAGTAAAGGTCCTTTGGTTTGCATGTGTTCAGAATAAGACCCATCCCTTTGAATGCTCGATCAAGTGAAATGGTTATGGCTTGGAGTTTGTTTTCAACTGTACATAAGTTCAAGGTGGTAGGGTGGAGATACAGTACATCTCTACCAAAGGAGGTGTAAAGACACTCCTTTCCTCCACAAGCCTGCAGGTCACCCTTGGGCAAGGTGCAGCTCATGTGAGCAGCTGGTGAACATCACAAGTCCTGGTTATGCAACCACTGATGCCAGGCAGACAATCTCTGAAGAGTATTGACAATGACTGGGGTCACCCGTCTTGTAAGACACTGCCCAGAAGAAGGCAATGGCAAACCGCTTCTGTAGAAAAATTTGCCAAGAACTATCATGCTCATGGAAAGAGCATGATTGTCTACGTCATACAACACAGCACATAATGAATGACAGCAAGTTCATGCCATTTACATACTGCTACTCAACACCTCAAGTTCGGGGGACTTATGTTACGAATTATTTTCACTGTAAGTTGAGCGGTACCCCTTGATCCCTGCAGATTATTCTTCACCCCCACCCTTCACTCCCGAGTGTTGTTGGAGGTGAAGTACAACACTGTGCTGAGAAATACTGAGAAAACTATCAGGGCCACTGACACAGGTCTTTACTGAGAATGATCACATTGTAGGCTTGTTAGTTAGGGATTGTGACTGCATGTGATCATGTAGCAAACATAAAATAATGTAACATTTCTGTGGGCTGTTGAGTTTAATGCACAATCCAATTTTGTGAGCTTTAACGAGGTTGAGAAAGGCTAGTAATCATTGGTGCTTCTTGACTCTCCCTTGAAGCTGTCTACCCAGTGAAGATCGAGTCAATATGCCCCTAGATGAATCAAGCCCATGCTGCATGTTGGGAAGTACCTCTTCAGTCACTGAGATGAGGCCGTGTAGCAGAACCCTGGTAATCATTTTCTCAGAAGGGAGACCTGTTTTTATTTCAGATATCCAGTATAGGCAGATGTTTACTTTTTGACGTAAATACAAATCTTCTATTTAGTCTAGTCATTAAAAGAGACTTTATTTTCCTCTATGTTACTTCCATTTATTTGAATTGCTTTCTTGACAATGCTTCACTGAGAGTTTCTACCTACCATAAGAACTTCTTAATGTAAAGTGTTACGAACCCCGTAACTGGGTTACTTATCAGCAAAGATAGAGATGTCCGTTGGAGTCTGATGATACTATTTTAACAGTATTTATTAGCAAAAATATACAAAAATAATATCAATGCAAATATACAGATAATATACGTCGTCAATACTAAACCTAAAAGTGCGGGTATAATAATAATCAATAAGAAATAAGCTCTATCATTGTCTAGGGGATAATGAATTGTCCGATGGAAATATAAAGTTCGCTGCAGTTCACACCAGCTGCCGTCGTTTGGTTGTCACTGTGTTGCAATTGTTGGAGAGAGAGAGAGGGAAAGAGAATGGGAACATTTACCGCTACGGGTTTTGCCAACCTTCCTTTATGATTTCGATCTGTCAGGTGTCTCGTTGTCGTGGCCGTTCAATTGTGACCTCTCCTTTAGCTAAACCGTTCTTCCGTGATGAGCCCACCACCCAGGCAAGGGAGGACACACACGAGCTCCCACCGGCTTTCGCTATAAAATGCTGTCACGGGATTTCTAGCGTTTCTCCTGGTGCGTCTCAAGGGGTGTTCCCCAGACCCCTCTTTTATCCTCACTCTCAGGGTCTCAGATGTCAGTCAGGTTGGGATGATGCAATCCCTCAACCAGACCACTCTGGTTGTCCCCTGAGGGGTTTCAATGAATAGTACAGTTACTCAATACACAATTCCTTCTCCAAGCGACAATAGCAGTAGTCAGTGGTTCTGTTCCACTTATGTCAGGAGACATTCCAAACCTTGTGTATTCTGCGTCTCTCTCTCTCTCTCTCTCATGATGTGTATCTCTCTCATTTCCTGGGTCTCAGACCCGAAATAATAGCGATTTTGCGATTCTCAAAAAGGAGGGGGCGACTTTGTACCCTTTGGCCCCTCAGAGTTGCTCAACCTTCGTAACAAAAGCTTCACACTATTTTTTGGTCAGCTTATACTTGTACAAAGTACATTTATTATCAAATTATGTATACTATACACAACCTTGAGATTTATCTTCTTAGAGACAGCCACAAAGCAAAGAAGTTCATTAGACCCCATTAAAAAAGAGAACAGCTAATGTGCAAACAATAGACATGAGAAAATAACATTCAGAACTGAAGTTCAGGCAAGTGAGTCCACGGCCACTAAGTCAGTCAAAGCCGATCCAACAGCCCATTAGTTGCAGGCCACAACCTCAGTTCAGCACAGAGATGAGTGAACCTCATAAGCAATGAGCTGAACACTAGCCTGTCCCTCTCCTCCAGCCCCGACACACTAACCTTTTCAAGCTGGCCCAGTGCTTAAATTGGCCAGGCAGGGGGGGTCAACTCTCAACCTTGCACCTGAGTGCTGCTGCTTTGATACGCTTTCGGGCCTGGGATTCACCACCTCAACTCAGCCCATACCCGACCTTTCCAATCTGGCCCAGCACTTAAATCTGACAAACATTGGCTTGTTCCTCACTCTCAGGCCCAGGGCCCGCTGCCTTGACTCTTCAGTTTGGCTGCTTTAAATCACAGGCAGGTCCACTCCAGCAATGGCCAAACGTTGGCTCTTTTCCCACTCTCTGGCCCGGGCCGCGCTGCCTCGAATCAGCCTGTACACACTACGCTACAACCGTCCTGCAGCTTTCAGACTTCAGTTCACATCGTAAAAATGCCTGATAGTTCACGTGGTTCAAAAGCTCATCTCCAAAAGGGAAGTTACAGATAATTAATTGCAGTGATCATTTTTGAAAAGAAAGTGTTATTAATATAGTAGTTTTGTTGGCTGCCAGTAAGTCGTCACTGTGCTTCACCAGCAGAGCCTTAAACTGGAGTAATCCCTTGTCCCAGTCTCATTACTACTCCCAGAAATCCATCCTCATTATGGTGAATATCAACACTTCCTCTATTTATTTCAACCAGCTGCGCGCACCAACCTTTGATCTGAGCAGGAAACTTTTTCATGGCCTGAAAACTGCACAGCACTTAAATATTTTTGATTTATAATACGTTCAGCCAGCCGGCAGTATATCGACTGCCATTCTGTGCTTGTTGTTACAATTTGTAACAGTGTTGTACAGTAACTTGAAACATGGACAATGTAAGTACACTGAAGCTCTAAAATGTTTCAACGTAAATGTAGTGGTATGTTAATTATTCAGAAAAATTATGGATTATCTTCATTAACACATAATTAATTACAGGGTATTTCATAATGATATTAACACAGATTGCAAATTTATATTTGCATAATGTCAAAGTTATATTATTATATAAAAGAAAATTCCAGCTGTACAGTAACAAAGGCCATGTGCGCGGGAGCATTTCAGTTACTGTGTGGCTGCAGATCAGAGGGAGTAGTGATGTATATATAACATCACCAGCAAAGTACCTCATTTTCTGGACTAAAAGTCACCAAACATTCTGTATATCACCTAATTCAACCAAAGTGAGCCTATATATATATTCCTGTATTCCTGAATGGTATAGGAAACTGAAAGGATCCAATTTCTTGGATGTATTTGGGAAATGTGATTCCCACTTGAAAAAATACACTAGCATTTATTGGGTAATGCAGATCAGAGGAATAACCAAGTGAGAATAGTATGTTGATAAACACTGGGAATTGCTCTACAGTGAGGCCTTCACTATCTGTGAATCAGATTAACCAGATTATACTAAAGAGCCTTAAACTGAAATATTCTTAAATGACGGGGAGGAGGGAGTTCAGTGAGCCTCTATTTATTAACTAAGCTAAAGCCAAGCTCCCACTCCCTATTAAATGCTCCCAATGGTGTGTGCCTCAAATAGCCTCTGACAACCAAGTCCAGCTCCTGGCCTGTACATGTGGCTAAGCCACTAAGCCCGGCAGAACCGTTTCTACTGACAGAAGAAAGGACAAAGGCTTCGGGAGTAAACCCAGAGGGAAAAAATCCAGAGCTG
The DNA here is from genome assembly GCF_048418815.1 of Hemitrygon akajei. Classification (NCBI taxonomy): domain Eukaryota; kingdom Metazoa; phylum Chordata; class Chondrichthyes; order Myliobatiformes; family Dasyatidae; genus Hemitrygon; species Hemitrygon akajei. The sequence continues at coordinate 37,811,187 of NC_133144.1, read as the reverse complement.
GATTCCCTAGGTAGTCCTACATTGAGTCAATGCTAACTGGCAACTCCTGAGATGCTGCTGGGACCGAACTCTATCGGTCTCTGCCATTCCTTTGGGTTCATCAGGTGCGTGGAGAGGGGGAGCTTGCTACCTGGGCAACAGCTTGCTCTCTGCATCATACTGCCCAGGCTTGTGTATCTAGATGGCAAGGACAGAACATCTATGGTCAACTCTGACCGACGGAGGCCCTCACTCACTCACTCATAGCCATAGCTAAGGGCTGGGTTTCTCCCTGGAGGCATTTATCAGAATGAGATGTTCTGGGCCATTCAAAATCAAATGTATATCTATTAGTTTCCTGAGCTGCCTGCAAAACGTCACCATATTTCACCTGCACCATCTGATTTGGAAACACCAGTGACCAAAAATGGAAAAGCCTATGAAAGGTGGTGGATACAGCCCAGTCTATAACAGGAAACACCCTCCCCACCAATGAGCACATCTACAAGGAGCACTGCCACAAGAAAGACACATCCATCACCAAGGATCCTCACATCCAGGCCATGTGCTCTTCTTGGTCCTGCCAACGGGAAGGAGATACAGGAGCCCTAGGTCCCATACCACCACGCTCAGGAACAGTTATTACCCTTCAACCATCAGGCACCTGAACCAGCGTGGATAACTTGACTCACCTCAACTCATAACTCATTCTACAACCCATGGTCTCACTTTCAATGACACCACAACTCATGTGCTCGGTATTATTTATTTATTTATTCGTTGTACTTGCATAGTTTGTCTTCTCTTGCACATTGGTTGTTCGTCAGTCTTTCGGTTTAATTTTTCATTGGTGTTATGGTATTTCTTTCTTCTACTGTGGATGTCTGCAAGAAAATGAATCTCAAAGTAGTATACGGTGGCATATACATAACTTGATAATAAATTTACTTTGAACTTTGAATTCATAGACACAGCAATATCTTACAATTCAATTGCAGCCATAAGTTTAGGTGTTGGTTGAGGAATAAGTGTTAGCCAGGATCTCTGCTTCTCCTCATAGTGCACACAAAGAGTTATTTTTAAATTACCTGAGAGGGAAAGCAGAACCTCATTTAAACCTAAAAGTCACCTCCAATGAATGATGCAGCATAAGAACGTAAGATATAGCAGCAAGAGTCGGCCATCTAGCCTGTCAAGCCTGCTCCGCCATTCAATATCTGCCTGTGGAGTCAGTTCCAGCTACCTGGCTTCTACCCATAACCCTTAATTCCTTTGCTAAGATAAGATCTACCTAACAGTGTCTTAAATAGACAGCCTCTACTGCTTCCCAGGGCAGAGAATTCCACAGATTCACTACTCTCTGAGAAAAACAATTTCTCCTCATCTTCATCCTAAATCTATTCCCTCAAATCTTGAGACCATGTCCCCTAGTTCTAGGCCTGCATATCAGTGGCAACAACTTTCCTGCCTCTGTCTTATCTATCCCTATCATTATTTCATACATTTTTATAAGATCCCCTCACCACCTTCTGAATCCCAGTGAGTATAGCCCAGGTGACTCAATCTCTCCTCATAGGCTAACCCCCTCATCTTTAGAATCAGCCTAGTGAACCTCTTCCTCAATACATACCGCCTCCAAAGCCAGTTTATTTTTTTTCTCAAATATCTAAACCATAAGTCTGTGTGAACTGTACTGGAATGTCATTTGAGGTCTTTTGAAATCCCTGGTGAGTATTTTGAGCTCAAATGACTCAGAGATGTATCTGCCACAAAAGACAGCAACTGATAACTAATGGGAAAATAGGAAGTTAATTGTATTAGTGTGTTTAGACTGTTCTACTGCTTGTGTTGGAGTCTACATCACCCCACAGCATCCTTGCCACTATCCCACTCTCTTTTACTCCAGCACCCCTGCTTCCCAGCTACCCTCCCTAACAAGCAGTTTACCTGCTAGGAACGTAATCACGAATGGAATATCATGAGAATGGATTTCTGCGACATCAGGTTGATAATATGGGAGGTGGTGGGTAAGTGAGGTCTACTCTGAACTCTCAGGTTGTCCACCTAGTTTCTAAAACTCCAGGACTAAAGATTTAAAGAAATCACCACAAATAATACATTAAAAGTTAACAGCACTAATTATCAGCAGTTTCTCCAACAACGTACAGGCCCATTGCTTTTCAGGCAAATCAAATTAGGCTGGATAAATCCCCAAGGCCTGACAATGTCTTCCCTCGGACCCTGTGAGAGGTAAATGCAGAAATTGCTGGGGTGCCAGCAAAGACATTTAAATGAACCTTAATGACAGGTGAGGTTCCGAAGGATTGGAGGATGGCTAATGTTGCTCTGCTGTTTAAGAAAGGTTCTAGAATAAACCAGGGAATTATAGGCTGATGAGCCTGACGTTAGTAGTGGGAAAGTTATTGGAAGGTATTCTAAAGAACTAGACATATGAGTATTTGGATAGACAGGGGCTGATTAGGGATAGACAGCATGGCTTTGTACATGGTAGGTCATGTCTAACCAATCTTATAGTGTTTTTCGAGGAAGTTACCAGGAAAGTTGATGAAGGCAAGACATGGAATGTTGTCTACATGAACTTCAGCAAGGCGTTTGACAAGGTCCCCCATGGGAGGTTGATCAAAAAGGTTCAGTCGCTTGGCATTCAAGATGGAGTAGCAAATTGGATTAGACATTGGATTTGTGGGAAAAGCCAGAGAGTGGTAGTAAATGGCTGCTTCTCTGATTAGTGGAGTGATGCAGGGATCAGTGCTGGGCCCATTGTTGTCTCTATCAATGATCTGGATGTTAATGTGGTTAGCTGGATCAGCAGGTCTGTGAATGACACCAAGATTGGGGGTGTAGTGGGCAGCGAGGAAGACTATCAGAGATTCTAGGGGATCTAGATGAGCTGGAAAAACAGGCTGAAAACTGCCAGATAGAATGTAATGCAGACAAGTGTGAGGTGTCGCACTTCAGGAGAACCAACCAGAGAACGTCTTACACAGTGAACGGTAGGGCACTGAGGAGTGTGGTAGAACAAACGGATCTGGGATTGCAGGTCCATAATTCATTGAAAGTGGCGGTACTGGTAGATAGGGTCAGAAAGAAAGCTTTTGGTACATTGGCCTTCATAGATCAAAGTATTGAGTACTGGAGTTGGGATGTTATGTTGAAATTGTATAAGATGTTTGCAGGGCATAATTTGGAGTATTGTGTGCAGTTTTGGTCACCTACCTACAGGAAAGATGTAAATAAGTTTGAAGATGTTCTCACTGACATCTTCAACATCTCCCTGAGCAGCGCCACCATTCCAACGTGCTTCACGGCCGCCACCATCATCCCCATGCCAAAGAAGTTTCAGTGTCCTGCCTAAGTGACTACCGTCCCGTTGCACTTACATCCATCATCATGAAGTGTTTCGAGAGGCTCGTCATGAGGCATATCAAGACCCTGCTGCCCCCCTCACTGGACCCCCTGCAGTTTGTGTACTGTCCCAACCGCTCAACAGATGACGCCATTGCCATCACCCTCCACCTGGCCCTAACCCACCTGGACAAAAAAGACACGTACGTTCGGATGCTGTTCATAGACTTCAGTTCAGCATTCAACACAATCATCCCTCAGAAACTAATTGGAAAGCTGAGCCTACTGGGCCTAAACACTCCCTCTGCAACTGGATCCTAGACTTCCTGACTGGGAGACCCAGTCAGTCCGGATTGGGAGCAGCATCTCCAACACCATCACACTGAGCACGGGGGCTCCCCAGGGCTGTGTGCTCAGTCCACTGCTGTTCACTCTGCTGACCCTTGACTGTGCTGCAACACAGAGCTCGAACCATATCATCAAGTTCGCCGATGACGTGACCGTGGTGGGTCTCATCAGCAAGAACAATGAGTCAGCTTACAGAGAGGAGGTGCAGCGGCTAATGGACTGGTCTTAATGTGAACAAAACAAAAGAGATGGTTGTTGACTTCAGGAGGGCACAGAGCGAACACTCCCCGCTGAACATCGACGGCTCCTCAGTAGAGATCGTAAAGAGCACCAAATTTCTTGGTGTTCACCTGATGGAGAATCTCACCTGGTCCCGCAACACCTGCTCCATAGCAAAGAAAGCCCAGCAGCGTCTCTACTTTCTGTGAAGGCTGAGGAAAGCCCATCTTCCACCCCCCCATCCTCATCACATTCTACAAGGGTTGTATTGAGAACATCCTGAGCAGCTGTATCACTGCTTGGTTCGGAAATTGCACCGTCTCAGATCGCAAGACCCTGCAGCGGATAGTGAGGTCAGCTGAGAAGATTGTCGGGGTCTCTCTTCCCGCCATCACGGACATTTACACTACACGCTGCATCTGCAAAGGAAACAGCATTATGAAGGACCCCATGCACCCCTCATACAATCTCTTCTCTCTCCTGCCGTCTGGGAAAAGGTTCCAAAGCATTCGGGCTCTCATGGCCAGACTATGTAACAGTTTCTTCCCCCAAGCTATCAGACTCCTCAATACCCGAAGCCTGGACTGACACCTTGTCCTATTGTCCTGTTTATTATTTATTGTAATGCCTGCACTGTTTTTGTGCACTTTATGTAGTCCTGTGTAGGTCTGTAGTCTGGTGTAGCTTTCTCTGTGTTGTTTTTTAATGTAGTTCAGTCTAGTTTTTTGTACTGTGTCATGTAACACCATGGGCCTGAAAAACATTGTCTCATTTTTACTGTGTACTGTACCAGCAGTTATGGTCGAAATGACAATAAAAGTGACTTGACTTGACTTGAAAGAGTACAGAGAAAATTCATAAGGATATTATCGGGACTGGAGGACCTGAATTACAAGGGAAGATTGAATAGGTTAGGGTTTTATTCCCTGGAACATAGAAGATTGGGGGAGATTCGATAGAGGTATACAATATTATGAGGGGTACATATACGGTAAATGCAAGCAGGCTGAGGTTGGGTGGGATTACAACTGGAGGTCATGGGTTAAAGGTGAAAAGTGAAAAGTTTAGGGGAAACATGAGAGGAAACTTCTTCACTCAGAAGCCATGAGAGTGTGGAATGAGATGCAAGTTCGATTTCAGCATTTAGGAGAAGCTTGGATAGGTGCAATGATGGCAGGGGTATTGAGGGCTATGGTCCTAGTGCCAGTCAATGGGAGTAGGCAGTTCAAATGATTTGGCACAGATTAGATGGGCTGAAGGGCCTGTTTCTGTGCTGTACTCCTCTATGACTCTTTGACTCCAAATTAACAATAAAGATCCAAACTAGAGTCCAGCAATCTTGAGCTCAGCTTCCGAACAGGAAACTGGCACTAGAGTGCTCTGTACTGGGAATGCAAATCTGTCATTTTGGGTTTTGGAACTAGTCCACAACACCGAATTAACTACAGGCCCAGCCTTGAAGATGCTTTGGCAGTGTGTCTGAATCAGCAATGGGGATGGTCAAAGGATTCCAACTTAATGTGAACATCACCTTGACAGACCCATCTTCATGCAAGCCAGGGTATTAAAGTTCGGGTATTACAGGCTCCAACAATCCATGTGATGAGTAGCAATCTCCTCCCCTGTTTCATTTGCCCAAAAGAATCGTGCTGATATCAGGTCAGGATTCAGACCTGGATCTGCTCTTTTTGGAATTGGGTTCAGTTCCTACATTTCCTGACCCAAGTGGGAATACAAGCATAATCTAAAGGTCCTGTCCTGCCTGTCGTTCACATGCACATATTACATTCCCTCAATGGTTCATTTGTGTCCTAGTTGACTTAATGTGGAGAATCGCAGATTGAAAGTTAAGTGCTGGCCCTCAGTGCCATGAATGCTGGAGTAGGCATGATGAGGATGAGATAACTGACGTGCTGAACAATGTCAATCATACAACATACAACAGGGTACCATGAAACCAAGTCATTTAGCTCCTCTCATATCATAAACATCATGAGATTCCAAGAACCTTGGGAATTATTGGAAGGTTTAAGCAGAGTGCGAATAAATCCTGCTACTACAAGAAGTAACTGAGAGAACTAGATGGGAAGTAGATCAGAATATGAAGAGAAATGGAACAAAGGGATATTTTGAAGGGGCTATAGGAAGTAATTGAAATATTTAAGAAACTGCTGATGCTGAAAGTCCAAATAGAAACAGAAAATGTGCCAGACTGGGAAATCTTACATTATAAAATATAACATATACAGCAAGATCCCACAAGATACAATTTGATCACAATATAAAGAAATTACATCTAATTTAGTGTTGTTAAAGGAGAAGTGTTTGCCAGGACACTGCGTGACCTCTCTATCCTTAATTACAATGTATGGTGAGATTTTTGCAATCACTCAAGAGGGAACACAAAACTCATTATGGCAATTCCAGCATTAAGGAGGGGGTTGCATTTCCTGGAAACCATCCATATTGCAATGTGATAAATGGATATTGCCATGTTACAAATGGAGATGTAGTCCTTCGATGTTTTATTTTCTCTAACATTAAGCTGTATTGCCAGTGATGACAAAGTAACCCACCAGTGTTGTTCAACAACTGAAGCCAGCTTTAGATTTGGGGGATGATCAATGCCAGTGGATTAAGAAAAAGTTTAGGTTGTGAGAATATCAGGGGGAAAGGATGGGATTTGAGGATGGAAGTTCATGGGAAAAAGTAATGGGTTAAAGTCCTGTGACTTACTGGAAGCAGAATAAAGGCCAAGAGATTACTTTAAGGAGCCAATGTATGACTGATAATGGTATCTGTGGCTCTATTAAATTCAGCATTCCAAAGAAAATACTTCACAGATGAAAGAACAAGGCAGCATTGCACTCTCTGACGCCTGTTCACTTGTCCTTGTACTGGAGAGGAACTCAGTTGTCACTGCCATCCCAAGCAGTGTGGTGACATATAACCCATATCCTATTGCCTTAAAGTAAAAATTGAAAATTGTCTGCGCCTTTTGAATGTTGTGTTTATTTTTACACATAAATACTGCAAGAGCAAATTTTATTTGGTATCTCATATCTTCGAACAACGATTTCCAAACTGTTCAAGGGCAAACTTCTGTTGCCCATGCTGCCTTCAACACCAGTAAAACTGAAACTGTGTCTCTTCTCATGCAATGGTTCTTAGATCTAGTGTACAATTACCGGTATGTTTTCTTTACCCAGGTGGAATATTAAAACAAGTTAGTTTGCAAATCACTTCGAAAAGAAAAACTTGATATTCTTAACATACTACATTATAAAGGAATGTCCAGTTGTAATTAGGCTAGTTTGTTATCCAAAAACAACAGCCGTTTCTCCATATGACATGGCCATATGAAAATTTCACTCAGAATATCTCCAGATTAGTTCATGTTACGTGGAAGTTAAGATTTTTTTCTCTAAGAAGCACAATGCCATTGTTTTGTACCCAGAAAATAAAGATGGTGTTAAGACTTCTCATATGTTATGCTGACATTTTGATTCTGCTCCAATTATCAACAAAATACAAAATGAAAATCTGAAAAATAGCCAATACTGGAAATCTGAAAAAAACAACAGAAAATTTTGAAAATGCCCAGCAGGTCAGGCAGCATCTGTAGAAAGCCCAATGGAATGAATGGTTCAAATCAGAGACTCTTCATCAGAGCCAAAACAAACTGCTGGAGGAACTCGGTGGGTCAGGCAGCATCTGTGGAGTCAGAGGTCGGTCAATGTTTTGGGACAAGAGTATGAGGACGTGAGGACTGAGAGTGTGGAAGGGTGAAAGCCAGTATAAAGAATTGAGAGGGAGGGGGAGAGATATGGGCTGACTGACGATTGCTGGAACTGGGTGAGGAGGGGGTTTCTGGGCAAGTGGAGGTGAGGGAGGGAGGAGGCAGAGGTTGGAAGCTAATAAGTGGAGACATAGGAGGCTGCAGATGCTGTAATCTAAAAGGCAAGGAGGGTGACATAGAGAGATTATGGGTGGATGGAACGAGTGGAGGAGGGGATAGTTTATCTTCCCAGTGATTTTGGAGGGTTTTGTGGAGACAGCAAGCAACACACTGGTTCTTGACTGATTTAAGCACAAGGAAAGATTGGAAAGGTAGGACATAAGTTGAACGGAGGTGCTGGGCCTGGGCCCGAGAGAGTATTGAAGCAGCAGGGCTTGGGTCCAGGAGCGAGGAATGAGCCAGACTGAAAATGTCAGGGTGTCAGGGCCGGAGCTGAGGGCCAGGCTGGTGTTCGACTCTCACCTCGGTGAGATTTACTCACCTCTGTGCCGAACAAGCGGGCTCCTGGATTGGTTGCAGTAATAACTGGCTTTATGGCTGCGAACTCACCTCTGCGAACTTTAGTCCTGCATGTTATTTGCTTACTTTTTATTGTTTACACAATTAGTTTTGTTTTTCCCATTGACAATCTCCTTTTTAGTGGAACACGCACAACATGCCGGAGGAACTCAGCAGATTGGGCAGCATCCGAGGAAACGAACAATCAACGTTTCGGGCCGAGACCCTTCGTCTTGACCCCAACATCTGCAGAGTGTTTTGTGTTTACTCCTTGAGTTTATCAAGTTCTATTGAGTTTCTTCATTTTGTGGCTGCCCGGAAGGAGACAAATCTCCAGGCTGTCTATAGTGTACGTACTTTGAACTGTGAAATTTGAAGTTTTGAATTGTACTTTTTCGGTGCCTGCTGCAAGTATTCTGGGTTTCAGAAGTACACAGGAGGGCAGTATTCACTACTGCCCAGTAAACCATATAGTTTTGCCAGAGATTTTTTCCTCAACTGACCAAAGGCTGTGCTGCCACTGAATTTCATCTCTGATGTCTACCTTCACCAGCAGGTGGCTCCTGAATGTGGGAGGTGGTCTACCTTTTTCAGGATCTCATGGTGCGCCCCCGTTATTGGAGGGTAGCTGAGCCAGATTTTATTGTATGGCCACCCTCTCAAAGTCTCCAGGTACATACAGATGCAAACATCATCTGCATGGCAGCTCAGCTTTTGAGATTTGGAGAATATGCTGATTTATTTTTTGTTGCTGTCTCAATTAGTTATTTTAAAACATAAAACACACAAAACAAGGGTCTGGGAATAAAGGCCAAACAAGAACATACAGTTTACTGAGGGGAAGGTGTAGACCATAGTGAGACAGAAGGAAATAAAGGATTAGTCAACAAAGCATGGGAGAATAGAACAGCAAGGGATGCTAGAATGAGGTCACTTGGTTCCATGTTGCATGTTCTTTGTAATCTGCAGAATATTAAAGATAGTGAAAGAAAGTTGAGAACAAGACGAAGTTCATATGGAGAAGAGGAAGGCAAGTTGAGAATGATTTAAAGAGGTCAAATAATTCACTGTTCACAGGGGATTCAAAGGCACAGTGTAAAGCTTAAATAAAAAGAATCAGATCAGGGTTATTATCACTCACATACATTGTGAAATTTGTTATTTTGATGCAACAGTACAGTGCAAAACAGAAGTATACGAGCGGTAGTGTTCACAGGTTCATTGTCCGTTCTGACGGAGGGGAACCAGCTGTTCCTAAAACATTGATGTGTGTGTCTTCAACCTCCTGCTCCTCTTCTTTGATGACAGCAAAGAGCAACGATAGGAGCATGTCCTTGGTGGCAGGGGGTCCTTAATGATGGATGCTGCCTTTTTGATGCAGCTCCCTTTGAAGATGTCCTCAGTGGTGGGGAGGCTAGTACCCATGATGGAGCTGGCTGAGTTTACAAAACTCTGTAGCTTTTTTCTGATCCTGTGCAGTAACTCAGCCATACTAGACAGTGATGTAACCAGTTAGACTGCTCTCCACAAGCACCAGTGGAAATTTGCTTGAACTTTTCATGACAGACCTGATCTCCTCATAATCCTATTGAAATATTCCGCTGTAATTGCACCGACATGTTGAGCCCAGGATAAACCTTCAGATATGTTGACTCCCAGGAATGTGAAACTGCTCACCCTTTTCCACTGCTGACCCTCCCCCCCCACTCCCCCCTCCTTCAATGTGCACTGGCGTGTATTTTCTCGACTTCCCCTTCCTGAAGTCCACAATCAGTTCCTTGGATTTGAAGACACACACTCAGCGATTCAGGAACAGCCTCTTCCCCTCTGCCATCCAATTCCTAAATGGACATTGAACCCGTGAACACTACCTCACTTTTTTAATGTATATTATTTCTGCTTTTTGCACAATTTGTAATCTATTCAATGTATGTATACTGTAATTCATTTATTTATTATTATTGTTTTCTTCTTTATATTATGTATTGCATTGAACTGCTGCTGCTAAGTTAACAAATTTCACAACATATGCCGGTGATAATAACCCTGATTCTGATTCTGACACTGAGTGCAAGGTTATTGTTATGAAACTACTCAACCAGCAGATCTATCATACCCCAGGTATGCCTCCTGTTTCCTGGGTCCTGTACAATAAAGTACAGGGAGAATTGGTGAGAATAAAATTCTGAGAAAGAAAAAGGGATAATGGCAGAGCTAGCTAATTGATCAGAAAAGTGTACAAGACATCCAGAATATATAATAGTTAAGGAAATGTACATAGAGTGATAGAGTAATGCAATATGGTAACTGGTCCATTGATCACAGCTTCCTCCCTGTTGGTCCCAGTTGCCCACTCATGAGAGAGTCTGACAAATTACATTTCTATAGCATCGTAACATGGTAAGCATCTCAAATTATTCTCAATTTTACAGTCAGGCATAATATGAATGCAAGCAAAAGAAAGAAATACATCAGACTGAAAGCTTAGTCAAGAAATGTCTTAACATAAACAGTGTTATTGAAACAGAAGAAGGATGTTTTAGGGAGAGAATTACAGAGGTTAGGGTTTGGCAGGAAAATAGTAAAACAGGGATGGACCACAGTAGGCAGTGATGGGAGAACGCTGAGTTCTTTGAAAATTGTTGCTCAGTAGGGGCCAAGGCTGCAGACAGATGTGTCAATCAGGCCAAGAACTTTAAAATCAAAATGAAAGAGATAGAAGTGAATGGAAAATGAGGAAGTAAGAATCTGGAAAGTTGCTAAATTGGTTTATTATTGTCACATGTACCAAGATACAGTGAAAGACTTCATTTTGCAAGCTATTCACACAAATCACTTCATCATATCCATACAGTGAGGTAGATTAAGGAAAAAGCAATAACAGAACATTTGAAAATGAATAAAGTCTGCAAATTATTAAGATAAACTAGAAAGGAGAAAAGATTAGTTACATCTCCAGTGAGAAATTCAAAAAGAAAATAGTTACTAGCATGACAGAAGAAATGGCACAGAAATAAAAGAGCTTTAAACATGAACACTCTGTTGATCTTTTCAATTGCTCATTGAAGAAAAACACTTCATTAAGTTAGCAACCATCTGCCCAGCATATTGTCAACACTTATGTTGAGCTTATTTGGAAAAAAGTTTTCAATACCTCAAGATCCCGGTCCATTCTGTCAGCTAATGGTGCACAGCTCCCTCTGAGCCTGGCAAAACTTCTTTCCACAGGAAAGGAAGCCAGATGTTTGCTGCAAGCTCAGAGCCCTGCAAATCCATCTGATATGAGATGGCAGTAATGAAGGCTGCAGAAATGACTTTGGGAACTAAAATCTGAAGTGCTCAGCTCAAGAAATACCTTCTCTAAACTCTTCATGCATCTTTCACTCTTTTTTTAAGACACCCCTTAAAACTTTGACTACTTTGGTCAGCTCTCAAATAGCACAAAAACAGGCCCTTCAGCCCATCTGGTCCATGCTGACCAAAACTCAACCAAGGTAGTCCCATTTGCCTGTGTTTAACCTAAATCCTTCTAAACTTTTCTTATCCATGTACCTGCCCAAGTACCTACTAAATGTTGCAAGTGTACCTGTCTCAACCACTTTCTCTAGCTGCTAATTAGAGTGCCTATAAAAAGTATTCATCCCCACTTGGAAGTTTTCATGTTTTATTATTCTACAAAATTAAATCACAGTGGATTTAATTTGGCTTTTTTTGACACTGATCAACAAAGAAAGACTCTTTCATGCCAAAGTGAAAACAGATCTCTACTAAGTGATCTAAATTAATTACAAATATAAAACACAAAATAATTGATTGCATAAGAATTTGCCCCCTTCAAGTCAGTATTTAGAAGATGCACTTTTGGCAGCAATTACAGCCTTGAGTCTGTGTGGATAAGTTTCTACCAGCTTTGCACATCTGGACACTGCAATATTTCCCCATTCTTCTTTACAAAATTGCTCAAGCACTGTCAGATGGCATGGGGATCATGAGTGAACAGCCCTTTTCAAGTCCAGCCACAAATTCACAATTGGATTGAGGTCTGGGCTCTGACTTGGCTAGTCCAGAACATTAACTTTATTGTTTTTAAGCCCTTTCTGTACAGCTTTAGCTTTATGCTTGGGGTCATTGTCTTGCTGGAAAATAAATCTTCTCCCAAGTCACAGTTCTCTTGAAGACTGCATCAGTGTTTTCTTCCAGGATCTCCCTGTATTTTGCTGCATTCATTTTAGCCTCTACCTTCACAAGCCTTCCATCGTCACAACATGATGCAGCCACCACCATGCTTCACAGTAGTGATGATGTGTTTTTGATGATATGCATAAGCCAAGCGTGGCACTTAGTCTGATGGCCAAAAAACTCATGTTTAGTTTAATCAGATCATAGAATCTCTTTCAACTGACTTCAGAGTCTCCCACGTGCCTTCTGGAAGAGTCTAGCTGAGATTTCATGTGAGATTTTTCAACAGCATCTTTCTCTTTGCATTTTCCCATAAAGCTGTGACTGATTAAGCACCCGGGCAACTGTTGTTGTATGTGCAATCTCTTCCATCTCAGCCATTAAAGCTTGTAACTCCTCAAGAATTAATGTAGGTCTTTGGGGGAGCCTCCCTCACTAGTCCCCTCCTTGCACGATTCACTCAGTTTTTGAGGACACCCTGCTCTAGGCAGATTTACAACTCTGCCATATTCTTTCCATTCCTTGATGATTGACTTAACTGTAGCCCAAGGGATATTCAGTGACTTGGAAATTTTCTGGTATTCATCTCCTGACTTATGCTTTTCAATAAGCTTTTAGTAGAGTTGCTTGGAGTGTTCTTTTGTCTTCATGGTGTAGTTTTTGCCAGGATACTGACTCACCAGCAGTTGGATCTTCCAGATACAGGTGTATTTTTACTATAATCAAATGAAGCACCTTGACTGCACACAGGTCTCCAAAAACAGATCTCCATTTAACTAATTATGTGACTTCTAAAACCAATTGTCTACAATAGTGATGATTCATGTCATACTAAAGAGGTTGAAATCTTATGCAATTAATTATTTTATGTTTTATATTTGTAATTAACTTAGATCACTTTGTAGCGATCTGTTTTCAATTTGACACTAAAGAGTCTATTTCTGTTGATCAGTGTCAAAACAAACAAATTAAATCTACTGAGATTCAATGCTGTACAACAATGAAACATGAAAACTTCTGGGGGGGGAGTGAATACATTTTATAGGCACTGTACATATACTGGACACTCTCTAGGAGAAAAATTTGCCTCTCGGGTGTCTACTAAGTTTTCTCCACTTACCTTAAATCTATGCCCTCTGCTTCTTGATTCCCCATATCCCAAAATTCCCAAAATCTGTGCCCATTCCCCATATCAATGCTCCTCGTAATTTTATATACCTCCATGAGATCACCCCTTATTCTTCTCAACTCCAATGAAAAACCTCTCTCCATAACTCAGTCCCTCAAGTCCCAGCAAAACCCTCATACATCTCCTCTGCAATCTTTCCAACTTAATGGCATTTTTTTCTGCAGCAGGGTGACCAAACACAATATTCCAAACGCAGCCTCAGTAACTCACAACTGCAAAATAATGTCTCAACTTCTAAACTCAGTGCCCTGACTGACAAAGAACACCTCGCAGTCTAACTGTGACACCGCTTTCCAGGAACCATGCCCCTGGTTCATCTGTTCTAATATTTGTTCATATACTTAATGTCACATCTCTTTTTCTCGTCACTTTGAAGGCACTGGGATATTTCCCCACATTAAATCTATTGAGTAGAATGGTGAAGAGAAATAAAACATGATTGGCGTCTTCCATCACGTCTCAAAATGGCTTAATAAACCTGTCCTCAAAACACAATCCTTCTGAAATAATTTCATGGAAGTTTGCATTTTATCTTTTTTGAAGACAATATACCGTTCCCAAGCTGAAGCGCCCAAAACTGAATTCCCTACTCCAAATGGTATTTGCCAGCATTTGGTCTAACCTGCACCATTTGGGATTCGATCACAATGGACAGCCCTCGATGCCCCCATCAAAATGAGAATATATTTTAAAAGTTAAATTAAATAAGTAATGCAAAAAGGGGGGGGAAAAGTAATGAAGTAGTGTTCGTGGGTTCAATGTCCACTCAATAATCTGATAGCAGAGGGGAAGAAGCAATTCCTGAAATGTTGAGTGTGTGACTTTGGGCTCCTGTGCCTCCTCCCTGACAGTAACAATGAGAAGAGGGCATATCCTGGGTGATAGGGGTCCGTAATGATGGATGCCACATTTTTGAGGAATTGCTCCTTGAAGATGTCCCGGATGGTGGGGAGGCTAGTGCCCATGGTGGAGCTGGCTGAGTTTACAACTCTCTGCAGCTTCTTTCAATCCTATGCTGTGACCTCTCCCCACCCCTGCCCACATGCCAGACGATGATGCAGCCAGATAGAATGATTCCCCACGTACATCTGTAGAAATAGATTCATACAATAAATAAGTACGCTTACAAAAAAAACAACATTTTCTTTAACTTTTTTCCACGTATTTACAATGTTTAAGATTTGTGTATATAAGGAGTCATCTATTATGTCTGGTGCTCCCAGTGTGGCCTCCTCTACATTGGTGAGACCCATCAGGAACTGGGGACTGCTTGTTGAGCACCTCCACTCCACCCACCACAAGCAGAACTTCCCGATGGCCAACCATTTTAATTCCGATTTCCATTCCTATTCTGACATGTTGGTTCATGGCCTCCTCTCGTGCCACGATGAGGACACCCTCAGGGTGGAGGAGCAACACCTTATATTCCATCTAGGTAGCCTCCAATCTAATGGTATGAATATCAATTTCTCCCTCTGGTTTAAAAAAAATCCCCCCTCCACTCCATTCTTCCTTTCCCAAAGCTGACATTTAACCTCTTCTCTCCTACCTATCACTCTCCCCCACCATCCCCTCCTCCTCCTCCCTTTCTCCTATGGTCCACTCTCCTCTCCTATCAGATTCCTTCTTCTCCAGCCAGCCTTCTCCAACCTTTCCCACTCAGTTGACTTCACCTATCACCTTCCAGCTATCCTCTTGCCCCTCCCTCCACTTTTTTCTCTGGCATCGTCCCCCTTCCTTCTCACTCCTGAAGAAGGGTCTCAGCCTGAAATGTTGACTGTTTATTCATTTCCATAGATACTTGATGCACCATCAATAACTCTCCGAGATGTGAAGCGAGATATAGGCTTTTATTGGTTGGAAGAAAGAACAAGCAGCAATTGACCACCACACTACATCCTGGAGACTGAGGGCCGGGCTCAGGCCTCAATTGCCTTTATACCGGGGTCTGTGGGAGGAGCCACAGGAGCAGTCAGCGGGGGGGGCGTGTCCAGACAGGTATATGTAGTTCACCACATTCACCCCCCCCCCCTTTGTTTTAAAAGAGGGTCCCCATGGGGCGAAGTTTCTTACAAGTATATTTACAGGTTAAGTCTATCAGGTGGTCGAATCTGTCGCTGCGATCTACGTAGCACCAGCTGTGATTGCACAGGTGCCAGTGGTGATTGCACCGGAGATGGTGGTTGTGCTGGTTCCGGCCTAACTGGAGGTGTCAGCCCACTAGGCGTCAGTGATCCCTCATGCGTGTGCGAGGCACTTGGTATATGCGCGTACGAGACGCCCGGTATAGGAGTGTCGTGAGGAGTCTGTGTAGGGCTCGGTGTGCGCGGTGTCACCTCGGGTACAGGGTTCATAGTTACCGTGGAGTGTTCGGGGTAGTGGTCTGCTGCTCCTGTGGGCGTCAGGTCGCAGACGGAGACCGTGTCCTCCCGCCCATCAGGTAAGACCACGTAGGCATACTGGGGGTTCGCATGTAGAAGGTGAACCCTCTCGAGCAGCGGGGAGTATTTATTACTCCTCACATGTTTCCGGAGCAGCACTGGCCCTGGGGACGTCAGCCAAGCCGGTAAGGTGGTCCCAGTGGCAGACTTCCTGGGAAAAGAGAATAGGCGCTCGTGAGGGGTGGCATTGGTGGACGTACATAACAGGGAGCGGATAGAGTGGAGTGCCTCGGGGAGGACCTCCTGCTATCGAGAGACCGGCAACCCTTTTGACTTAAGGGCTAAAAGTGTGGCCTTCCACACTGTGGCATTCTCCCTCTCCACCTGTCCATTTCCCCAGGGATTATAGCTCGTGGTCCTACTAGTAGCAATGCCCCTAACCAGCAGGTACTAGCACAGCTCATCACTCATAAAGGAGGACCCTTTATCACTGTGGGTATAGCAGGGATATCCGAACAGAGAGAAGAGCTGGCGCAGGGCTTTTATGACGGACGTGGCAGTGGTGTCGGGGCAGGGGATGGCAAAGGGGAACTGCGAGTACTCATCGATAATGTTGAGAAAGTAGACATTGCGGTCGGTGGAGGGAAGGGGGCCCTTAAAGTCAACACTCATTCGCTCAAAGGGGCGGGTGGCCTTGATAAGCTGCGCCTTTTCATGTTTTAAACTTCCAGCCAATAAAATTGATGCACCATCAATAACTCTCTGAGACATGAGGTGAGATAAAGGCTTTTATTGGCTGGAAGAAAGAACAAGCAGCAATTGACCGCCACACTACATCCTGGAGACTGAGACCAGGGCTCAGGCTCCAATCGCCTTTATACCGGGGTCCGTGGGAGGAGCCACAGGAGCAGTCAGCAGGGGGGGGGCGTGTCGAGACAGGTATATGTAGTTCACCACAATACTGCCTAACCTGCTGAGTTCCTCCAGCATTCCCTATCTCTATCATTCCCAGATGTCCTTATCTCCTAACTGTTCTACATTTTGCTTCCTGTAAGGAGATATTTTGATTTGTCTTTCAGACAAAATTCTGCCAATTAATTTACTCTGTTCTTATTCCTTTGTAACAGCCTGACTGTATCCACAAGAGGATTTAGAGACATAGGTTTGAATCCTTCCAACAGCATCTGATATATTTAAATTCAAGTCGGTAAAAAAAACATCGACCAGCGCAGACAGTGAACAGCAGGGTTTTTACGTTGGCAGCACTGGCAGAGTCCACAAGAGGGAGCTCTCGGCAAACAATTGGCAGGAAAAGCGTCGAGCGCCTGCCTGCCCGTACGTAGCATTACATCTGGTACGGCTGCCCTGCGCTCCCGGCCCGGAGTGGAGAGCTGTCTGTACTGTAACGGAAGAACAGAAAATGCTGGAAACACGCCACAGGCCAGTCTGCAGCTGCAAGATAAAAGCAGGTTTAATCTTTCATGTCAAAACAATTCGTGAATTCAGATGAAAAATCATTCATTGTCTAAAACATATATGTCAAACTCAATGGAATTATCTTTGGCCCGCGAGATAATATCTAATTACTATTAAAGCTGGCCCCAGTAATCGAAGCGCCTATGGCGTATGATATGGCTAATGCTGAGTTTATTCAGGTACCAGGTTTTCAGGGTTTTTAGTGTTTATTCGGCAGTCTTGCTCGGCAGTCTTCTTCATAAGAAACGGAATTTGTAAAGTGAAACACTTTGTAGTTATAGCAGAGACTGAGACACATGAGAGCAGGCTGAAAAAACGGAGGCAACGAAAGCTGCGTTCGCACGCGTCCAACTGATCCGGCCGGCATGAAGCTGCATTTTGCTCAATCCGGCCCGTGACCTAAAATGAGTTTGACACCCCTGGTCTAAAACATCGATTCAAGACCCCCTGCTCTACTCGATTTATACTTATGACTGTGAGGCTAAGCACAGCTCCAAAGCCATATTTAAGTTTAAATCATTCCTACAGTTCTGATCGAAAAGCTCCAAAGCCTGGGCCTTTGTACCTCCCTCTACAACCTGAAGACCACAGTCTGTGCCGATCGGAAGTAACATCTCCACCTCGTTGACAATCAACACTGGCCTGTGTGCTCAGCCACTGCTCCACTCTCTCTACACCCATGACTGTGTGGCTAGGCACAGCTCAAACGGCATCTATAAACTTGACGACAACACAACTACTGACGCCAGAATTTCAGATGAGGCAGAGAAGGCGTGCAGACAGACAGGTCAGCTGGTTGAGCCCTGTCTCTGAGCAACCTTGCACCCAACATTAGTAAAACCAAAGAACTGATTGTGGAGTTCAAAAAGTTAAGATGAGAGAACACACACTTATCAAGGGATCAGAGGTGGAAAGGGTGAGCAATTTCAAGTTCCTGGGTGTCAACATCTCTGAGGATCTATCCTGGGCCCAACATTTTGGTGCAGTTACAAGGAAGGCTATATGCCAGTAGAAGTTTGAGGAGATGTTGTATGTCATCAAAGACTATCTCAAATTTCTACAGATGTTCCATGGAGAGCAATGAAACTGCATCACCATGTGGTAAGGGGGAGATCACAGCACAGGATCAAAATAAGTTACAGAGAGCGGTGAACTCAGCCAGCTCCATCATGGGCACTAGTCTCCCCAGCAACTAGGACATCTTCAAGGAGCAATGCTTCAAAAAGGTGGCATTCCTCATTAAGGAACCCCCCCCCCCCCCACCATCACCCAGGACATGTCCTCTTCTCGTTGCTACCATCAGGGAGGAGGTACAGGAGCCTGAAGGCACACCAACAATTCAGGAACAGCTTCTTCCTCTCTGCCATCAGATTTCTGCATGGACAATGAACCCATGAACACTACCTCACTTTTTTTCTGTTTTTGCATTACATATATGCATATATATGTAAACGTTTATGTGTGTATACTATATATGTGTGTGTGTATAATTTGCAGTTTTCTTTATTGCCATGTATTGCAACATATTACTGCCGCATAACAACAAATTTCACAACATATAAGACTCTAAGACCATAAGCTATAGGAACAGAATTGGGCCATTTGGCCCATTGAGTCTGTTCCTGCACTTCATCATGGCTGGTCTTAGGCTCTTCCACCATAGGAAACATCGTCTCCATATCCACTCTTTCAAGGCCTTTCACCTTTCATTAGGTTTCAACGAGGTCACCTCTTATTCTTCTGAATTCCAGTGAATACAGGCTCAGAGTCATCAAGCGCTCTTCATATGAGAATCCTGGAATCATTTTCGTGAACCTTCTTTGAACTGTCTCCAGTTTCAGCATATCCTTTCAAAGATAAGGGGCCTAAAACTGCTCAGAATACTCCAAATAAGGCCTCACTAGTGCTTCTCATCACAGCTGCAAGAATTAATTGCAAAACTGGAAAAAACCCAGATGTCCTACTGTGAAGGAATGGACTGAGGAAAAGATAAAGATTTCATCATAAGAACACATGTTGGGAAGAATTAACAGTGAGGGAGAAGTGCAAGACGCATGGGCTCAATTTTGGTTGTATGTTAATTTAAGCTTAAATTAGAACTTCTTTCTGTTTCTTAGTTCTATTTGTTTTCCTGTCATGGGATGGCTGTGTAAATATGCTGTACTGTATCTGCTCTATGATATGCTGTGCTGCTTTGTAAAATAAGAATAAATAATGATAAAAATTTGAATTACAAAAAAACATTACATACTTGCTTTTATATTCTAGTCCTCTTGAAATGAATGCTAACTTTGCATTTGTCCTCCTCACCACAGACTCAACCTGCAAATTAACCTTTAGGGAATCCTGCACAATGACTCCCAGGTCCCTTTGCACCTCAGTTTTTTTTTGCATTTTCTCTCCATTTTGAAAATAGTCAACCCTTTCATTTCTTCTACCAAAGTGCATAACCATACATGTCCTGACACTGTATTCCATCTGACATTCCTTTGTCCATTTTCTTAATCTGTCTGAGTCCTTCTGTAGTCTCTCTAATTGATCAAAACTACTTGCCCTTCCAACTATCTTCATATCATCTGCAAACTTTGCAACA
The DNA here is from genome assembly GCF_048418815.1 of Hemitrygon akajei. NCBI lineage: Eukaryota > Metazoa > Chordata > Chondrichthyes > Myliobatiformes > Dasyatidae > Hemitrygon > Hemitrygon akajei. Next base: position 37,791,160 of record NC_133144.1, on the reverse strand, counting down.
AAGCCATCAATTCCATCATCCAAATCACTGACATATAATGTAAAAAGTCCCAACACAGACAGCTGTAGAACACCACTAGTCTCCAAAAGCCAACCAGAAAATGGTCCCTTTATTCCTACTCTTTACCTTCTGCCAATCAGCCACTATTTATCCATGATAGAATCTTTCCTGTAATACCATGGGCTTGTAGCTTGTTAAGCAGCCTCATGTGTGGCACCTTGTCAAAAGCCTTCCAAAAATCCAAGTACACAACATCAAACAATTCTCTTTTGCCTATCCTGCTAGTATTTCTTCAAAGAATTCCAACAGATTCATCAGGCAAGATTTTCTCTTGAGGAAACCATGCCGACTATGACCTATTTTGTCATCTGTCTCCAAGTGTCCTGAGACCTCATCCTTAACAATTGACTCCAACATCTTTCCAACCACTGAGGTCAAACTAACCAGCCTGTATTTTCCTTTCTTCTGCCTCTCTCCCTTCTTGAAGAGTGGAGGGACATTTACAATTTTCCAGTCTTCCAAAACCGTTCCAGAATCTAGTGATTTTTGAAAGATCATTACTAATGTCTACGCAATCTCTATGGCCACCGCCTTCAGAACCCTGGGGTGCACACTCATCTGGTCCAGGTGACTTATCTATCTTCAGACCTTTCAGTTTCCCAAGAACCTTCCTTCTAGTTATGGTAATTTCACACACTTCATAACCCCTGACACCTGGAACATCCACCACAGTGCTAGTGTCTTCCACAGAGAAGGCTGATGCAAAATACTTAATCAGTTCATCCACCATTTCATTGTCCCCCATGACTACCCCTCCAGCATCATTTTCTAGTGGTCTGATATCCACTAATGCCTCTCTTTTATATTTTATGTATCTGAAGAAACCTTTGGTATCCTCTTTAATATTATTGGCTAGCTTACTTTTGTATTCCATCTATACCTTCTTAATTACTTCTTTAGTTATCTTCGATTGTTTTTTAAAAGCTTCCCAATCCTTCAACTTCCCACAAATATTAGCTCTATTATATGCCCTCTCTTTGGCTTTTATGTTGGCTTTGACTCCTCTTGTTAACCACAGTTGTGTCATCTTCTCTATGGAATATTTCTTCCTCTTTGGGATGTATATGTCCTGTGCCTTTTAAATTGCTTCCAAAAATTCCAGCCATTGCTGTTATGCCAACATCCTTGCCAGTGTTCATTTCCCAATCAATTCTGGCCAACTCCTCTCTCGTGCCTCTGTAATTTCCTTTACTCCACTGTAATCCTGATACATCTGACTCTAGCTTCTCCTTTTCAAATTTCAGGGTGAATTTCTTCATATTATGATCACTTTCCTCCAAGGGTTCTTTTACCTTAAGCTCTCCAATCTATTCTGGTTCATTGCACAACACCCAATCCAGAACAGCTGATCCCTAGTGGCCTCCACCCACGAGCTGCTCTAGGAAGCTACCTTGTAGGCACTCTAGAAATTCCCCCTCCTGGAATACAGCACCAACCTGATTTTCCCAATCTACCTGCATATTGAAGTCTCCCGGGACTTGTAATATTGCCCTTTTGGCATGCATTTTCTATTTCCCATTGTAATTTGTAGGCCACATCACTACTTACTACTGTTTGTATACAAATCCCATCAGCATCTTTGCAGTTCCTTAGCTCTATCACAATGATTCAACACAATCCGACTCCATGCCATCTCTTTCTAATGATTTGATTTCTTTTTTTTACCAACAGAGCAATGCCGCCCCCTCTGCCTTCCTGCCTGTCCTTTTGATACAATGTGTGTCCTTGGACATTAAGCTCTCAGCTATAATCTTCTTTCAGCCATGACTCAGTGATGGCTGCAACATCATAGCTGCCAATCTGCAACTGTGCTACAAGTTCATTTACCTTATTCCGTATACTGCCCGCTTTCCAATACAGCACCTTCAGTCCTGTACTCACCCTCTTCGATTGTCTTTTGTTTTTACTTTGCAACTCATCCTGTTGACTGCAATTTTGCCCTATCAACAGCCTCTCCTCACTACACGTTGTTTCTGTTTGTAAACCAGTTACCTCATCTTCAGCAGTATTATCCACCTTTCCTATGATACTTCTTGCATTGAAATATATGCAGCTTGGGACACGAGTCACACCATGTGCAGTTTGATTCCTAACTTTGTCTGAGGTCTTATCGACATCTGCCTCCACAAGCTCTCCACTAACTGTTCTGGCACTCTGGTTCCAATCCCCCTGCAATTCTAGTTTAAACCCCACTGTGCAGCACTAACAAACCTTCCTCCTACGATATTAGCCCCCTCCAGTTCAGGTACAAACTGTCCCTTCTGTACTGGTCTCACCTTTCCTGGAAGAGAGCCCAATAATCCAAAATCTTACGCCCTCCTTAGCCACATATTAAACTGTATAATCTTCCTAATTCTGGCCTCACCAGCATGTGGCACAGGTTACAATCCTGAGATCACACCCCTGAAGGTCCTGCCCTTAAACTCAACACCTAACTCCTGAACTCCCTATGCAGAACCTCGTCACTCATCCTACCTATGTCATTGGTTCCTACATGGACCACGACTTCTGGCTGCTCACCCTCCTACTTAAGAATACTGATATCCCGGACACAATCCAAGATGCCCCGGACCCTGCCACCTGGGAGGCAACACACCCTCCGGGAATCTCATCCTCACCCACAGAACCTTCTGTCCGTTCCCCTAATGAGTCCCCTATCACCACAGCATGCCCTTCCCTTCTGAGTCACAGAGGCAAACTCAGTGCCAGAGACCCGACCACTGTGACCCTCCTCTGTTAGGTCACCCCTTCCCCCTTACTGTATCCAAAGTGATACAGCTGTTGCTGAGGGGGATGGCCACAGGGGTACACTTAACCCCTTTCCCCTTCCAGTCACCCAGTTTTCTGTGTCCTGAACCTTGGTTGTAACTACTTCTGTATATGTCCTATCTATCACCCCCTCAGCCTCTCTTCTATCCCAGCTGAGCAGATATAAGGAAGGGAAAGGGAAAAAATCTTAACCTTGAGTTTTTCTTTTCTCTTGCTTTCTCTGACTGATGCCTCTTTGCTGAAGCCTGGAAGAGCTAAAGCTTCACGATCTCCACTCTGACTCTGTCCACTCAGACGACAGCCACTGCACCGATGACCGCTGTGCTTGCCCCTAACTTCCTTTAACTTACTCTTGCTAAGCAATCCTAAATGCCAATTGGTCACTGGTCAAAGCTCCTTTTCGTCGCAGCGACCCACTGCTTCCCTTTTGTACTCAGGCGGTGGACCTGATTGAAGTCCCCTCCTCTCGAAACTTCCGATGGCCAGATTGGCTGCTGCTCAAAGCTCTTTTCCAGTGATATTAAACCTGATTCTGATTTTGATATAGGAAAGAGATGAAAAATCTGGGTGAGCGGTGCCACAACCACCTCTCACTCAATGTCCGCAAGACTAAGCAGCTGATACTGAGTTCAGGAGGAGGAAACCAGAGGACCTCATCGGGAGATCAAAGGTGGAGAAGGTCAGAAACTTTATGTTGCTTGGTGTTATCAGTCCAGAGGACCTGTCCTGCACCTGGTACATAACTCATTATGAAGCAAGCATGGCAGCGCCTCTACTTCATCAGAAATTTGTGAAAATTCAGCATGACATCTAAAACTCTGGCAAACTTCTGTAGATGTGTGGTGGTTGCATCACAGCCTGGTATGGAAGCACCAATGTTCTTTAACAGAAAATCCTGCAAAAAGTAGCGGATACAGCCCAGACGATCATGGATAGAACCCTCCCTAGCATTGAGCATATCTACACAAAGTGCTGTCACAGGAAAGCAACTTCCATCATCAAGGACCCCACTACTATGCTTTCTAACCCCAAAACATAAATCTAATTGCAAGAAAAAGACGAGAGCCCGGGAAATAACTCATGTATGTTCATTTTACTTTTAGTGAGGCGCTCATGTAAGATGCAGTGGCTTCATGACATATGCAATTCACTTATTTTTACCCGTAACCCATCAAACATTTTTATATGAACAAGAATGCTTAATCAAACAATATATTCACAATATTACTCAAATACTACTGAAATATTAAATACATAACATCTTTCCGGAAAGGAGGAGGGGTCACTCGCTTGGCAGATGAGACTTGAGGCTGTGAAACAATCGCAGGTTCTGGGCCCTCCTCCGTGCGGGTTGTAGGAGTTGACTCTGGGTCTGCACAAAGTGGTTTGGACAGCTCTAGACACTTTTCTTCTGGATGAATTGGCATCCCGAACAGTGCATGTCAAGCTTCACTGGACAATGTGGATCATAATGTGTGAGTGCTGTGTTTGACATCACCATTTCCTTTCCCTTTTGGACGGCCACCTCACACTGCTTTGTCCATTGCAGTCTCTTCCCAATCTGCAGAAATTAGTTCAAGGGTTGGAGCACATTAGTCAGGTTTGGCAGGAACTTGTTGTAGTAATTGACAAATCCTAAAATGGGCAGCAACTGTAGTCCTTGGGATATCCACCACTGCTTGAATTTTCTCCATATTTGTGTAATCCGCGTGCATCAATAGTGTGACCACAGTAAGTGATGTTTGGCTTAAAGGATTCGCACTTATGTTCCTTGTCATCCTTACCAGTAATAATGATGTTATCCAGGTAACGCTGTGTGCCTGGGCAACCTTGCAGCTCTCTGCCAGAGTGCAGGTGCAGATGCTTCTCCAAAAATAAGACTATTATAGCAACAAAGGCCTTTGTGAGTGTGTATGGTGAGAAACATTTTGGACTCTTCTTCATCATCTCTGTCTGTAGGTAGGCCTCAGCTAAGTTCACCTTGCTGAAGTGTTTCCCTCCAGAAAGCTTTGCCACATATTCTCTATCAGGGCAGAAGGTATTGATCTACTTACAGTACGGGGTTGATGATGACCTTACAATCACCACAGATCCCGACAGACCCATTCATCTTGGCTACTAGGACCGCTGCCATTGTCCATGGGCTCCACTCAACGCTGGAAAGAATTCCTTCAGCCTCCATGCGATCTAGCTCACTGGCTACTTTATCATGGATGGTATAAGGAACAGGACAGATTTTGTAATCCTTGGGTGCAGTGTTTTCATTTAACATAATTTACCCTTGATATGGTTGAGTTTTCCAATGCCATCCCTGAATGATGCTCTGGTATCATCCAGTACCTTTCTTAATTCACTTTCAGGTGGCTCTTTTGCAGGGCATGTAGTATGCAAATGATGGATGGATCTACATCAAATTGTACTTGTCTCAGCCAATCACAGCCCCACAATGCTGCCCGCACCCCCCCCCCCCAGCCCAATATGGCTTCTTGTTTGTTGTATTTCACTGTTGTGAATGTCATTCCCACTGGAGTTATCTTCACTCCAGTATAAATTCTTAGTTGGATATCTGTGGCTTCAGTTCAGTATCTTTGAAATACCACACAAATTCACTTTGTGAAATGACTGAAGCAGCCAAGCCAATGTCCAATTCCATTTTTAATTAATTTGTTGTTCACTTCTGGTATAAGCCATATTGCTTGCTTGTTGTTAGTTTTCACAGATGAATCCCAAGGCTACTCAGACCAGTGTCACTCTCATCATTATCAGATGTTTCATCAACAGCATGCAGTTTTGTACTTTTTTGGAAGCTACAACTTGACTTTCTATCATTTTCTCTACCCTGTGCAGTCCATTTAATTTTGTCTGCCTGACACGCTCTTTGTACATATCCTACTTTGTTGCATTTGCTGCAAGTTTCGCCTTTAAATCTGCATTTGCCTGGTGTATGTGAGCCCCCGCCACAACGGTAATGCAATCTGTTTGGCCAGGCTGGCCTCGGTCTAGACGCTGCAAATTTGGTCATGCTCATTTTCATTCCTGACTGCAACTCAAATGCGTTTCAAAGGTTTCAAATGCACATTTAATGTCAGAGGAATGTATACAATGTACACCCTGAAATGCTTTTTCTTTGCAACCATCTATGAAAACAGAGGAGTGCCCCAAAGAATGAATGACAGTTAAGTCCCCCCCCAGCACCCCTCCCTCCCATGCGTAAGAGGCAGCAAGCAACAATCCCCCCTCCCGCCACCAGCAAAAAAAAAGCATCAGCACCCACCACCGAGCACTCAAGTGTGAGCAAAGCAACAGCAATGACACAGACTTGCAGTTACCCCAAAGACTACTCGTTCACCTGGTATTCGACGTACCGCAGGTTCTCTCTGGGATCCATTTCACAGCGAGAGGGGAGACATAACAAACAACTCGCTGATTTACGATGTTAAAAGTCCGTTGCGTCGCTTTTTCTGAGGTCTGTGCCCAAAGATCTCAGGTCTCTGGGCACACAGCCAACGCTCTTCCGACTCCCACGACACCAGCCTGTTGGGACACCGACCTTCGATCCACCTCTCTCCAGAGCCTCAAGATCCTAGGCCTCCAAAGGCGAACCAAGCTCTTAGACCACGCCCTTGGCGTGTCGGATAACGCCGGTTGTGAAACCCCGAGAGCCGGTCCCATTCCCGCAAAGAACCAAAGTCAGAATGTAACTCCAGGTCAGGGTCTTCAAAAGAACCCTGAAAGAGAAAAATAGAGATATTAAAGATGGAAATAGAGCTATTTCTGAAGATGCAAGCAAAGGAGTTGCTGTTTAGCGCCATTTTAACTAAGCTCTGCCCGCCAGACCGCTACTTTTTCTATTGATACAGATATTTCAACTGCTCTTTTAAATGTAAGGTGCTTCTGTTAGGCGCTATTTTCAAATGCTCCCTTGTTAAAAGATCATTAAGTCCATTACCAAACTGACAACTCACAACAATTCAATTTAGCTACAGACATTGAAATAGACTCATCTTCCTTTTTGATTCCATTTGTGAAAACTAAAGTGCTCTGCAGTCAACTTTGGTTTAGGTTCTAAATGTTCACAAATCAGCAAGCTTATTTTGGTTAGAGCAGATAAATTTCTAAGCCAACTGTCTGCCTTTAAATCCCATGCACTCAGCAAAACTGGCACTTGTTTCTCATTGGCTTTACTGTACAATCCACTCAGTATACATATTCCAGTTCTCTTTTATGTAATCAAACATGTCAATCTTTCCAAGGTAGCCACCTATTTCTACTCTTTTTTATGATTATTATCACCCAGTACTCACTATTTATGAACCCATAAATTAGTCCATTTTCACCTTTTTTTTTTTAGCTTGACAATGTCTCTCCCCCTTCCAAAGAGACGAGCACTGCACTGATTTTTTATTTAACTCTAATATCTTGCTGCACTTCAACAGCTAGGTAGGTGCCTTAGGTACATTTTAAAAGTACTTTGTCACCCCTGTTATGTCTTGTACCTCCAAAACATAAATCTAATTTCAAGACAAAGATGGGAGCCCACAAGATAACTTCTGTTTTTTCTTTAAACGAGGCACACATGTATGACGTGGTAGGGTCATGATATATGCAATTCACTTATTTTTACATATACTGTACTGTAATCCATAATTAATTAAATGAACAAGAATGCTTAGTCAAACAATAGATTTATAATATTACTCAAATACTACTGAAATATTGATACACAACACCCACTGCCCAGCCCATTCTCTTTTCTTGCTGCTGCCATCAGGAAGAAGGCACAAGAGCCTCAGGACTCACACCACCAGGATCAGGAACAGTTATTACCCCTCAACATCAGGCTCTCGAACCAGAGGGGATAACTTTACTCAGCTTCAGTCACCGAACTATGGCCACAACCTATGGACTCACTTTCAAGGACTCCTCATCTCATGTTCTCGATATTTATTGGTTATTTATTTATTATTATCTTTTTTATTTTGTATTTGCGCCATTTGTTGTCTTTTGCACATTAGTTTTCCGTCCATCTTTGTTGTGTGCAGTTTTTCATCGATTCTATTGTGATTCTTGGATTTACTGTGCATGACTGTAAGAAAACAAATCTCAGCGTTGTATCTGGTGATGTTTGTGTACCTTGGTAATAAATTTACTTTGAGCTTTGAACTTGGAAAAATTATGTACATCAGTGAAACGCATCATTTGCATTAGCAACCACACAGATGGGGGTGTGCCATAAGTTAGATATGGCCCCTGTGGCTAAAGGGATCGGGGGTATGGAGAGAAAGCAGGTACAGGGTTCTGAGTTGGATGATCAGCCATGATCATACTGAATGGCAGTGCAGGCTCGAAGGGCTGAATGGCCTACTCCTGCACCTATTTTCTATGTTTCTATGTGCCGGAAACAAATGTCGCCACATGTTCACAGGCTCACGGGCAGTTCCAGAGGAAGGCTGGGTAACTGCAGTGGGTGCCAGACATTTACATCCATGTTCTGCAGTTCTGTTCAGACCAGTTGAAGAGACAGTTGGGCACGGAGTCAAACAGGAGGCAGGAAATATTAGAGATGGGAAGTGAGCACAAAACAACCTCAGCCATTTAGACAGGAGACCACCAGAAGAGGAAGGCAGGTATTGCAGGAGTCCCCAGTAATTATTCCCAACTCTAAGAAGAATGCGACACTGGATTCTGTGGAAGGGATGGCTTTTCAGGAGAAGGATGCATTAGCACCCAGGACACTGACACCACTGGCTCCATTATGCATGGGGAGGGTCAAAGTGTAGGCAAGCAGTGGTGATAGAGACTCTATAGTCAGGGGCAGAAGCTGCCATTTCTGTGGCTGATAGTGGGAGCTCCAGGATGATGTGTTGCCTCCCTGGTGCCAGACTGAATGACATTTCTGAGCATGGAGAGTCAGTTGTGGTCTGTATTTGTACCAATGACATAGAAAGGAAGAGTAATCAGATTCGGCAAAGTAAATATAAGGAATTAGGCATAAAGTCATAAAGCAGAACCTCTGGAGTTGTAATCTCAGGATTACTCCTTGAGCTGCATGATAGTGAAGGTATGAACAGGAGGACAACCGTGTGGCTAAAGAAATGGGGCAGGTGGAAGGGCTTTGGCCACTTAGGAAATTGGGTTCTTTTCTCAGGCAGAAGAGATCTGGACAAGAGGGATGAATTTTTGCATGGGATTGTGATATTGCACATTTATGGTCAAGGACGGAAGCTCAAACGTCTGGAGTACCGATGCTTCTGGCGTGACCAAGCTGGAGGTAAGAGAAGAGGGGGATTTGCACTATAGACCAGGGAAAACATCACAGCAGTACTTAGAGAGGATATCCCAGGAGGCATGTCCCATGAGTGTAATGATGAACTCAGGCTAGCGGCAGTCAAGTATAAAACACCAACAAGGGTTTATTCACTGAAGAATCAACAAAGTTACACAGGTCACTCAGAACAAACCTCACTAAGGAAAGGCTAGTTCAAAACTGAGTGACAAGTGCTCAGCCCATGTAACTAAAATAGTTCAAGGTCACATGAGCAACCTGTAGTTGCCAATAAACAGCACAAAAAAATCCAGGAAGCAAACAAGGCACAATTAGGTAAATTAACAACAAAGTAGAGTGCAAGGTCTGGGATTTCGCGGGGGTCTCCTGGTGATCTAAAGGGTTCATGATGGAACAACCCCCCACCACCCTCTATGGCCTGGCTCCTGACAGTCCAGGGCAAGCAGAATGGTGGATGTGAAATCAATTCTGGGTTTGAATGTCTCGAGAAGGAATGCAGCACCTCTCCTCTAGATCATATACTTCCAAGTCCACAAAATATTGCACTTTGCCATGTACCATGCAGGAATCCAACAGTCACCGAACTATATACACCGGTTGTCCATCAATAATATGAGGAAGTGGAGGAAGCAGCGTGGCTCTCTTTTGCTAAGTACCTCCAGCAAGTCTGAATATTCTGAAGGCACTCAGAACAACTCAGTTGACTTGGAGTCCTGTTCCGATGAGTCAGAAGGCAACTCGGGACTTATGACCGAAAGCTCAGCATAATCCACAATGGGTATCTTGGAAACAGGCTGGCACCTCGGAAACAACTTGGGAGATCATTTAGGTAGGCAGCTCGGGAAGTCTGGCAGCAACTCAGGAGATCCTGTAGACAACTCAGAAGATCCTGTAGACAACTCAGGAGATCCTGTAGACAACTTGGGAGATCTAGGAAGTAACTCAAAGTCCTGAGGACAACTCAAAAGGTAAAAAATTGGCCAGAGATGAGACTGACCAACCCTGGATGGCACCAGTAGACCAACTAATCAGAGCATTGTGGAAAGCCAGCCAAGGATGACCAAGAATTAGTGAAATCTTAAGGGAGAAGATAAGATAAAATTGAACAGATTCCACGTGCCAGCCAACAGTAAGTTTAAGAGTACAGATTTGCCCTGGGACAAATGGTCTCCCATCCAGAGTCATGGAAAAGAGTGGCTGGTCTAAATGGTAAAAGGGCACTTTAAGTCATCTGGCCACCCCAAGATCTAGGAAATTCCACACAGCACTGTGGTCAATGAAGGCTCCAAAGACATGCTGATGTTCCCCCAATACAAACTGGAAAGTAACACCACTCCAGAATTTGTTGAACTGGGATAGAGACTAGGAACCGTCACAGTTCTTCCCCTCACTGGATGGCCCTGGGAGTTTCCAGCCAACACAGGATCTGAAACTCGAAAATGGCCAGCCTTACCACAGTAAATACAGCACTTCTCTTCTTTGTGCTGGAACATCTTACTTTTGCCACAGATTCACAAGGATGTTCCTGGGACTGGAGGGCTTGAGCAATGAAGAGAGACTGCATAGGTCAGGGCTTGTTACCCTTCAGTCCGGGAGGTTTAGGGGTGATCTTCATCATCATCATTATGTGCCTTGTGTATGACATGAGCAATTGTGGTCTTCCATCTGTCTTTAATCTGCTTATTCTTTACTCTAGCCATTACTATGAATGCTCTTGGCAAATTTTTCTACAGAAGTAGTTTGCTATTGCATCTTCTGGGCAAAGTCTTAACAAGACGGGCGATTATCTTAAGAGATTGTCTGCCTGGTGTCAGTGGTCGCATAACCAGGACTTGTGATATGCACCAGGTGCTCATACAACCATCCACCACCTGCCCCCATGCCTTCATGTTACCCTGTTCGGAGGGCTAAGCAGGTGCTACACTTTGCCCAAGGGTGACCTGCAGGCTAGCAGATGGATGGAGCATCTTACACCTTCTTTGGTAGAGACGTATCACTCCAGGAGTGATATTATAGATGTAAAATCACCAGGAGGGCGATGGATAAGGTGAATGGTCACAGTCCTTTCCCCACAGTAGAGGAGACTAAAAGTTGAAAGCATGTGTTTATAGCTCAGGGAGGCACCTTGGCGAGTACGGCTTGCTGGACTGAACAACCTGTTTCTGTGTTGTATGACTCTACCATTCTATTCTCACAGTCTTGTTTTATCTCTGCCTGCAATGTCACTTGCACTGGCATAAACACCGCATTACTCGGCCTCATAAACTAGAATATTAAGATCATTAACTAAAAGTACAAGGGCACACGTTCTGCCCAACCAAACATCCAGGCATTTATCTTAATGTTCCTCTAAATCTCCACATTCTGGTCAGATCTCCTTTTAGACCTGAAGAATTGACACTGCCTGGCAGAGGATCGTCTTCAAGCTGAACAATTTGAATGTACGTAGTGATGCGCAAAAAACTCTGGAGGAAATGTGCCCCAGTCACATCCTACCATACAGATGCTACCTGACCGGTTCGATATTTCTGGCTTTAGCTTTCATTTCAGATTTCCTGCAGCTGCAGTGTTCTCTAACTCGATATTCCACGCCATTCCTCAGTCATCATCTAACCACACCTGTTCCAAATAATTCACAATATGTCACCATGGTCTTCTGATCAGCACTATCACCAAATCACCAAGTCTACAGCGACTGTAGATTTGGTGATTGTGCTGAATGGAAGAGCATTCACATTCACACACATTCCCTTTATTCTCCCTGTCCACCCCACTTCCATGCAACTTAAGATGTAACTCTTTTTGAGGTTTTATTAAAAGCTAAGGAAATGTCAGTGACTTGAAACATTAACTCTGTTTTTTCCCCAATGATGCCACCTGACTTGCAGAATAATTACAGTTCTTTCTACTTCCATTTCAAATTCCCAGCACTGCACTTTCTTGACCATTTTAACATGTGTTTTGAAGAGCGAGGAACAGAGAGGAATAACAGACCAGCAGAGTGAATAGACAAAGACACAAGAACAGAAATATTCACTGCTAAAAATATCTGAAAAATAAAATCGAAGACCTCAGAGCAAAATTGCTATACAGGAGAGACATCAAAGACTGTTGAGCTTTTTGCTTCATGGAATCTTGTTATCCCCCCACCATTCCGGATGCAGCAGTTCAGCTCGTTGGCTTCACAGTTCACTGCCAAGGTCAGACTGCTGAGTCTTTCAAAGGCAGAGGAGGTGGAGTATGCTTTATGATTAACTCCTCGTGGTGCACAAATGTGGTGGTTCTGTCCCAGTCCTGTTCACCTGGCCTGGAACATCTAGTAATCAAGAGTCGTCCATTTTATCTGCTACAGGAGTTTTCAGCCATCATCTTGGTAGTGGTGTACATCCCATCTTAGGCCTATGTCAGGCAGTCTGAAGACAAACTGAGCGATGAAATCAACAGGCATGAAACAGCGAACACTTACACCTTCTCCAGTATTTATGGGGATATTAACCAGGCCAGCTTGAAAAAGTCCCTATATAATTATCACCAATATATCACTTGTGAAACCAGAGGATCCAACATACTGGACTACTGTTATACCAGCATAAAGAACAAATATTGTGCCATCACACACCCATATTTTGAAAAGTCTGATCTCCTGGCTGTACTTCTACTCTCTCAGTATAAGCAGAGGATACAGTGGAGAGGACCAAGAAGGTATGGACAAGGGAAGCGGAGGAGTGCTTATAGTGATCCTTCACTCCCAGGAGAGCTCAACACCTTTTATGAACAATTTGAAAGGGAGAATAAGAACTATGAAGATGCCTGCAGCATTGAAAATCCTGTGATCTCCGTCTTGAAGGCCGATGTCAGAATGTCTTTCAAGAGGGAGAACCCTCTTCAAGGCAACAGGTCCCGATGATGTACCTGGTAGTGCTCTGAAAACCTATGCCAACTAACTGGTGGGTGTGTTGTAAGACATATTCAATCTCTCATTGCTACAGTCGGAAGTTCCCTCCTGCTTCAAAAGGGCAACAATCATACCAGTGCCCAAGAAGAGCAGGGTGAGCTGCTCAACATCAGTAAGACCAAAGAATTGATTGTGGACTTTAGGAAGGGGAAGACGAGGGAAAACACACCAGTCAGAAGTGGAAAAGGTGAGTGGTTTCAACTTCCTGGGTCTCAATATCTCTGAGGGTCTGTCCTGGGCCCAACATATCGATGCAGTTACAAAGAAGGAATGACAGTGGCTATAATTCATTAGGAGTTTGAGGAGATTTGGTATGTGTATCCAGAGATACCGGCCACGTGATAGACACACTACCACCTGGCTGGTCAGAGGACACACCACATGCCAATCAACATTTGGTCCCTTCCAACTAATCAATGCACACCTAAATTATTGGTCACCTTAATTGGATTATCTCACCCAGCCCCATGCTATAAAAGGTGAGACTTGTGCCTGGCTCGGTCTCTCTTACAGACTAATGCACCATCAATAACTCACGCTGAGACGTAGGAAGGAGGTATTGGCTTTTATTGACTGGAAGAATGAACAACACTACATCCTGGGGAATGAGGCTGGGCAACAGGTCACAGTCGCCTTTATACAGGGGTCTGTGGGAGGAGCCACAGGAGCAGTCAGCAGGGGTCTGTGGGAGGAGCCACAGGAGCAGCCCAGACAGGTATATCTAGTTCACCACACAGACCACCTCCATTGGAGGTAAGTGCATTGATTTATGTTTGGGAAGGTCTTTCGTTAGTCCAGGTAAGGGAGCCGCAGCTATCCAAGGTCAAGGGAGATAGCTGTCGTAGTGCTTTTCCCTTGTTCTTCGTTTGTGTAACCGTACCCTGTCCCCACACCGCTTCCTGTGTATTGTAGTTGCTTGTGTTGACCCGACTTCCCCTTGTAAATAAATTCCTTATTATTAAAACTGTGTGTGTCCAGGCCTCTACTGTTGAGACTCAAAGAACCAGTTATTTTCTATCACAACAGTATGTCACTGAAGACACTCACAAACCTCTACAGATGAACCGTGGACATCATTCTAACTGACTACATGACCATCTGGTATGGGGTGAGAGGGCGTTGTAACCCCAGGCAGCTCGATCATGGGCCCTAGCCTCCCCTATATCCAGGACATCTTCAAGGAGCAATGTCTCAAAAAGGCAGATTCCATGCTTAAGGACCCCCATCACCCAGGACACGGCCGCCTCCCATTGTCACCTTCAGGGAGGAGGCACAGGAGCCTGAAGGCACATAATCAATGGTTCAGAAACAGGTTCTTCCACTCTGCCACTTTTTCTTTTTTTGCACTAATTAATTAACTATAATATATATATTTATATTTGTGTGTGTGTATACTTACTGTAATTTATAGTTTTTACTATTATGTATTGAAATACAACAACAAAATTCATAACGTATGGCAGTGACATTAAACCTGATTCTGATTCGGATGCAGCAAAACTTTCTGAGGTGCTTCCTGGAAGCCCCTTGATTCTACCACCCACCTATACACCGAGGCCAGTTTATAATGGCAAATTAACCCCAAACATACCAGTCTTTGGGACTTGGGAAGAAACCAGAGCACCCAGGAGAAGCCTGTGTGATCGCAGAGAGAATATGGAAAGTCCAGAAAAAGTATAGGAGATCAGGACTAAACTCATGTCTCTAGAGTTTCTGCATTGGGTACAGTTCTTCATTTTTCTTTGCTATTAATCATTCATCACTCCTTCTACAAACCCTCCTCAACTGGACATGCTGCCTTGGGATTTGTGCATGAGAGAAATTGAACGAGTTTTGCACAAAGCTGGCACAAGACACTCGTACAGTGCTGCATTAGTTGGTTTGTTATATCTTCTAAACCATATTCTAACAATAAAAGTAACCATTAACCAGGTAGTAACCTTGTTCAATATTCCACTTTAATTAGAACCCAAAATCTTCCCTATTTCTTCACTGCTACAACAATATCTTTAACAACATATAGGGCCTTCCTATATTTATTTATTTATTGGGGTGCAGCACACATTGGGCCCAGCAACCTACAAACCCCATTTCCAGAAAAGTTGGGATATTTTCCAAAATGCAATAAAAGCAAAAATCTGTGATTTGTTAATTCACATGAACCTTTCTTTAACTGATGAAAGTACAAAGAAAGATTTTCAATAGTTTTACTGACCAATTTAATTGTATTTTGTAAATATAGACAAATTTAGAATTTGATGGCTGCAACACACTCAACAAAAGTTGGGACAGAGGCATGTTTACCATTGTGTTACATCACCTTTCCTTTTAATAACACTTTTTAATCGTTTTGGAACTGAGTATACTAATTGTAGTAGATTTGCAATTGAAAATTTTGTCCATTCTTGCTTGATATAAGACTTCAGCTGCTCAACAGTCCGTGGTCTCCGTTGTCTGATTCTCCTCTTCAGGATGCGCCATACATTTTCAATAGGAGATAGATTTGGACTGGCAGCAGGCCAGTCAAGCACACGCACTCTGTGTCTACAAAGCTACACTGTTGTAGCCCGTGCAGAATGTGGTCTGGCATTGTCCTGCTGAAATAAGCATGGACGTCCTGGGAAGAGACGTCGCCTTGATGGCAAAAAATGCGTCTCTAAAATCCTAATATATGCCTCAGAGTCAATGGTGCCTTCACATACATGCAACTCACCCATGCCGTGGGCACTGATGCACCCCCATACCACCACAGATGCTGGCTTTTGCACCTTTCACTGATAACGATCAGGATGGTTGTTTTCATCTTTGGCACGGAGAACTTGACGCCCGTTTTTTCCGAAAAGTAACTGAAATGTGGACTCATCTGACCACAGCACACGATTCCACAGTCTTTCGGTCCATCTGAGATGAGCTCGGGCCCAGAGAACTCGCCGCCGTTTCTGCATAGAGTTGATGTATGGCTTCCTCCTTGCGTAATACAGTTTGAAGTTGCATTTCTGGATGCAGCGACAGGCTGTGTTAAGTGACAATGGTTTTCTGGAAGTACTCCCGAGCCCAGGTGGCTATAATTGTCACAGTAACATGACGGTTTCTTAGGCAGTGCCGCCTGAGGGCTCGAAGATCATGCACATTCAACAGTGGTTTCCGACCTTGCCCTTTACGCACTGAGATGTCTCTGAATTCTCTGAATCTTTTCACAATATTATGTACTGTAGATGTTGAAAGACCTAAATTCTCTGCAATATTGCATTGGGAAATGTTCCTTTTGAACTGATTAACAATTCTCTCACGAATTTTGGCACAAAGGGGTGAGCCACAATCCATCCTTGCTTGCAAAGACTGAGACGCTTTGGATGGACGCTACTTTTATACCCAGTCATGATAACTCACCTGCTACCAATTAGCCTGCTTAATGTGGAGTCTTCCAAACCGGTGTTACTTGAATATTCTGTGCACTTTTCAATCTTATTTTAACTCTGTCCCAACTTTTGTTGAGTGTGTTGCAGCCATCAAATTCTAAATTTGTGTATATTTACAAAATACAATCAAGTTGGTCAGTAAAACTATTGAAAATCTTTTCTTTGTACTTTTGTCAGTTAAATAAAGGTTCACGTGAATTAACATATCACAGATTTTTGTTTTTATTGCATTTTGGAAAATATCCCAACTTTTCTGGAAATGGGGTTTGTACATATTTAACCCTTGCCTAACCAGAGGATAATTTACAATCACCAACTAACCTATTAACTGGTACGTCTTTGAACTGTGGGGGGAAACCAGAATATCCAAGGAAACCCACGCAGTCACAGGGGAACGTACAAACTCCTTACAGGCACAGGAGTTGAACCCAGGTCACTGGTACTGTAAAGCGTTAGTGCTATCCATAATGCTACCATGTGTATTGTCTCCTGCTCTCTGACTGTACCAATGTAAATTCACACTTAATGCAATGATGTATGTCCATAATTCAGGCTGCTACTTTATGATCAGACCGGGAAAATGCTGCACTATTGGACATACTGCTATTCAGGTGATACATGATATTACGTCCCCACCTGCATTCTCAGACAGATGCAATTATTCTTCTGACTCCATTACTACTAATGTTTCACTCAATATTTTTCCCTCAATGTAATTTACACCAAAACATAGTAAAGGAACCTGAACATTGATGTTGTATCTCATGACTAGAAGTATTTGCACACTGTGGCAATTTCAGTCTGAGTTTCACATTCTCATCTATTCTTCGAAGTATCAATTCCTTAATTATTTTTCTCACCTCAAATGGATTAACTCTTAATTATTCCTCATAATAAAAGATTAGAAGGAAATCTACTTGAAGCAGGTTAGCCAATTAAAACATTTGAGACATTGGAGGAAATCTTCTTCAGGTATGTGAGTTCAAAACAAGGTCGTATATAGAACAGTATATACACATTGCAGGCCCTTCAGCCTACGATGTTGTGCCAACCCTTTAACTACTCCAAGATCAAGTTCATGCCTAATTATCATTCAACCATACATGAATATAGTCAAATGAAACAGCGTTCCTCTGGGGCCAAGGTGCAAAACACATTACCCATCACACGCAGCACATATCACAAATAGCACATACAATTACGATTTCAGTAAAACATGCAGTCACAAAGAAAAGAAATAATATAGCCTAAGTCCCTGAGTGGCATGACTGTAGAGTTATAGTAAATTGTCCAGATCCAGCTTGTTCTTCCACCAACCGAACACTGGAGGGCAGCAGTGAGCAAATACGGGAGGGCAGCACCAACGGGAGTCACCAGCATTCAAGCCAGTCGGATTCCATCACGCCCCACAGAGGCTCTCCCACACTTCCTCAGTGTCTCCTCTCCTGGGCGACTGCAACAAGCAATCCCATGGCGTGGGCCCAGCCTTCGCCACAACCAAAGCAACGCAGCTCCCCCACCATTGGTCTCACCAATGAACCAGTGAAGCAGACTTGCAGTATTCTACGTCACCGATGTCCAGCAGGGTCTTGCAATCCCAATAAAACCGTCCAAGACAATCAATCACTTGCATCACACACCTTCTCAGGACAATGGTAGACAATAAGTCCAGGCAGCAACACAACAACGGTATTCAATAAGTCCAGCTGTATCACTATCAAGCAACTCACTGATGGGATAGTCCTACAGTACTTGATGTTATTCGTATCCAGCAGTGACTTGCGATCATAAAAAAGACGTACAGGACAAACAAATACAGATTTGTTTGGACCCAAAGTAGCCACTGTGTCCACGCGCGTTACCATCTTTCCGGAAGATTAATTTAACCCTTCCCTCCCACACAGCTGTAACACCTGTGTAGTGCTCGTCTTGTGTGACTGGTTGCCACACTCTTTATGAGAAAAATCAAATTACATAGTACTATACTAGGTGCTAGTGGGCCATCAGAAGCTCTAGGTATTGAAAGGAGGCAGTGAATAGAAAACACACACTTCTAGAAGTCTGTTTATAAAATAATAGCAACATATACAAATATTTACATGAGTAAGAACAATTAAAAATTCTGTTTAGGTTCCAAATCTCAGATATCAAATGAAAACCAAATTCCTTTTTAGTTAGAATCAGTGAGATTCATTCGAATAACTTTTATTACTCCAATTTCTCTAACTAATTAGATCTAGTGTTATTCCCTACATAAAGGTTTACAGTGTAACATTTGCCTTTTTATTCATCCCTAGTTAGTTAGGAAACTAGTTGAATCTATAATAAGTATTGCGGTTAACTTCAGTTTCAGTTTCGGGTCAGTATGTCTACAGACTCAGATTCAATCCCAAACATATACCTATACAGTTCAACTCCTTTCACAACAAATCTCCAACATCACAACTTTTAAACAAAGTAACTCTTTCGGTAACTTATCAAACTCTTTGCAATAATGATCAGTTATTCCAGAAAGTCAAATTCAGTTTCTTCGAATGAGAAATAAACTTGCACGTTGAACCGTATTAAATCCTCTATGTCATTAAACATTTCGTTCCTGCGCTGGCTCTTCCATCTTGGGAGGATCGCCGTCTTGTTTCTTGGTTTGTTGGATGAAACAGTGGATCATCCACAGAAAGTCGATTCACAATACTTACACAAAAAAAAAGTTGGCCAAATCTCTTGGTATGATTTAGCGGAACTAATTCCCAGTTACACGGTAGAGATCTTGGACATGCTCTCTGCTGATGCTTGTTAGAGCCATAGCTTCAATAAATCTTTCATCAATTTCATCTCCCTCTGGGGGTTTCACCCTGAGGATTTACAGTAAGTAGGGTAGAAATGCTAACTACTAATTCCACTTTTAACAGTTTTTATCTTTAGTTGGTTTCCATAATTTGCTGCGTTTCTGTCATTCTTGCATAGCTATTTTTTTCAAGTTCTCTTTTTTTTATTTGGTAAACCTTATTTTCATCCCTGTGCAGATGGAACTTTCTAAAATTACATCTTTCGGGTTTAATTAGGAGACTGAGGTCTTTTAACATCTGCCAGATGATGCTGAGGATGTTCTACGAGTCTGTGGTGGCCAGTGCTATCATGTTTGCTGTTGTGTGCTGGGGCAGCAGGCTGAGGGTAGCAGACACCAACAGAATCAACAAACTCATTCATAAGGCCAGTGATGTTGTGGGGGTGGAACTGGACTCTCTGACGGTGGTGTCTGAAAAGAGGATGCTGTCCAAGTTGCATGCCATCTTGGACAATGTCTCCCATCCACTCCATAATGTACTGGTTAGGCACAGGAGTACGTTCAGCCAGAGACTCATTCCACCGAGATGCAACACTGAGCATCATAGGAAGTCATTCTTGCCCGTGGCCATCAAACTTTACAACTCCTCCCTTGGAGTGTCAGACACCCTGAGCCAATAGGCTGGTCCTGGACTTATTTCCACTTGGAATAATTTACTTATTATTATTTAATTATTTATGGTTTTATATTGCTATATTTCTACACTATTCTTGGTTGGTGCTACTGTAACGAAACCCAATTTCCCTCGGGATCAATAAAGTATGTCTGTCTGTCTATTAACCTGGCTTTCACAGCCCTCCATTTTTCTTTCATCCATGCACCTATCTAAAGAGTCTCTTAAAAGTCCCTAATGTACCTACCTCTACCTCCACCCATGCACCTACCACACTCTGTGAGAAACCTACCTATGACATTCCCCCATACTTTCCTCCAAACACCTTAAAGTTCTGCCCCCCTGTATTAGCCATTTCCATTCTGGGAAAACATCTCTAGCTGTCCACTCCATCTATGCCTCTCAATTGTACTCCTCTATCAAATCACACTCACCCTTTGCTCCAAAGAGAAAAGCCCTAGCTTGCTCAACATATCCTCATAAAAACATGCTCTCTAATCCAGGCAGCATCCTGATAAATCCCCTTTGCACCCTCTCTAGAGTTTACACATTCTTCCAATAATGAGGCGATCAGAACTGAACACAATGCTCCGAGTGTTAAGACTATTTCATAATATATTTCAGATTATCAGGGGATTAGATGGTAATGTAAGGAGAATAAATAGGATTAGTGTAAATGCGTGCTTGATGGTTGATGTGGATCTGTTTCCATCAGTATGATTCCAAGTTTACTGTGTACTGTATAGTTAAAATTAGAGATGAACTATTCAGAGTTGATGTTCATTTGCGCTTTTTCCACAGAACAGAGTGGGAATCTGGAAACCACCTCCACAAAACAGCTCCTAAAGCAAGCAAGGTGAGTGGAAGGGTCAATTAAAAATTCTAGAATTTATCTTGCTACATTTATCTAGTTAAAATTACATCAGAATAATAAACAAGATGGGTTTATAAAATTTAATTATCGAATGCATTTATGTAGTTGAATGGTGGCAAAAAGCCCTATTCTTACTGATTTGTTACTACTTTCCTGGTTTCTGCACAAGTTTGTAAAACTGCAGGGGTTAATAAAGAACGAGGGGAGGTGGATGACTCAAAGTGGAAATATATGATCACACAGTCACAGGCAGAATGCTGACACACTTGTTGAAATATTTATTTTGCTGACAATGTGCAATATGTACGTATTTGGTTTGGTGGCAGAATTGAAGAAGGTAGCGATCTTAGATAGAAGGAAGCATAGGAGGAATGAAAAACTAGACTTGTTCTAAACTCAGAATTTCTGGAAGCCTTTACAGCAAATGAACTACTTTTGAAATGTGGCCAATATTGTCTGGCAAATGAAGGTACCTGCCAATCGCCCAGGAAAAACATTTCTATATTAAAAAAATAGTGACGAATGTTACTTTGATTTGGCAGTCATTCACAGGGAGACAATAGGCCGGGATATTGTGGAAAATATCTCAGTGTTCAGAATATCTTATGGGATTATTTAGGTTTTCTAAATAGCAGATGGTGTTTTGGTTGAACACCTTTTTCAGGTACCTCTCAGAGGATTTTGCAAACACTATGCATTTAATGGGGTAGAATTGTTCATGACCGGAGTGTTCCACAACTTGCGGAAACATGAACCATGCAGGCAAAACCTGGAATCCAGTTCAAACCCACAATCTACTGGTATTACAGGAAATTATCAATTCGCTAGGTATCGCCAAATTAATCTCCTACTGTAATTTCTTTTCATAGATTCGTAGAGAGTTCACAAAATCATTCAGCCCTTCATGTTGGGTGTGTAAGATGGAGCTTCCCAGTCTAATTCTACCTTCTAGCACTAGACCAGTAGTGCCACAGGTCACCACCTGCCACCCTCCTCCTAACCCAACAAAGACAATTCCAAGGACTAGTCAAGAAGAAGTTGTCTCAGCTACCCTTGCAGGTAGTGCAGGGATTCCCAGCCTTTCTTATGCCATGGACCAATACCATTAAGCAAGGGGTCCGTGGCCACCAGGTTGGAACCCCTGAGGTCGTGAGTTTCAAACCATCCTTTGACTGAAAAGCTTTTTTCATCTAATCTCCCCCTTTAAACTTTCTACCAGCACTTACGTCCCTTACCCTCTAGTTTATGATCGCTCTGCTAAGGCAACTGTATCCTCATATTTACCCCATCTAGGCCACCAGTATCTTTAAAAAGTTTCCCCTTTTTCTTCTCCAAATCTTTTACAGATGCTCAATCCTTGCAACATCTTTGTAAAGCTCTTCTGCATCCTGTCCAGTGCACTCACAGCTTTCCTGTGATGTAGTGGCCAGAAGAGTACAAGTTACTCTAGATGTGAATTAATCAGAACTGTATGGAATTTCTGCAAGACTTTGAGCTCTTTTTCTACAGCCTCAGGTTAAAAACAAGGCTAGAACCACATATACCATTTTAATTAGCTTACTGACCTGTCTTGCAGCCTTTGAAGGTCTGGTAATATACCCCAGAATCTTTTGTTCCTTCACACCTCTCGATATCCTCCCATTTGTTGTACTGGTGCTTTGCTGCTTCTCCCAGTCACAACATTCAGTTACATTTACCATTTTTCATCTCAGATGACCGAGTCATCTATATCTTCCTGAAGTCTAAAACTGCCCTCCTCATTGCAAACCAAATGGCCAGATTTATAATCTTGCCATTCACATGTTTTTCCAATTTGCCAATCCTGGATCCTATGGGTTTTTACTTTTTCAACTGGCCTCTACCATTTGTGGATGTATTTATAGGTAAGACACAGTTTTCAAATCAGATGGGCTTCACATTATATTGCAAAACAACAGGTGAAATTGGATAACATCCTTGGAGCAGTTGTCATTCTCCACAAATAAGAGAGACAGCTTTGTAGGTTTGAACCACACTAAATCTCACAATTATCCTTCAACCTTCAGTAACCCCAATAGTATTGACCCCCCTCACCCACCAGTAAAATTCCCCACCCGTCCCCTTGTCTGGACTTGGCTTCTGCTTTATCCACTAACATACCTTTGTATCTTGTCCCCATGCCTCCCTCTTCCAACCACTAATCTTCTCCTTAATACAGCAAATATTTAAAGTCTGACACTGATCCTCAAAGAGCTCCCGCCGCTCCTCTAATAAAGTCCATGACCTCCATTCCTCCCTTGCTGCTTAACTGACCACCAACAAGTTCCCAACACTCAAGTCTTTGGGCACTATTAACATTTCCAACAGAAGACCACAACCCAAATAGTCATTGGTTTATCATGCATTAACCATATTATACACCCATTAGAGCACTGTAGTATTTCAAGTTTACAGGTGTTTCGTTCTTGAGAAATACGTTTATTAAAGGCTGTGGCTGAAATGGCCGTCAACAACAACTTATGATATCAAATCCTGTTGGCTACGATGAATGGACACAAAGTGGCCACATGATGACTCTGTGCTTTCGTCAGTTCGCTATTTGGTAGAAGTCTGAAAAAGGAGGTGTTAATGAGGAAGACCAGTACTGATATATTACTGCATTAGTCGTTGTTCAGTGATCATCCTTTGTCCAATGGCAAAAGGAGTCTTTGTATAAAGTGTCCTGAGTCCTGTGGCCTCTGTGGCTTGCTGTACAGCGTTGGGCTTCTAGGTTTCTCCAGCACCTGTGTTTACTAATTGTTGTCTTAACTAGCGTTGTTAAACTCCGGTGCTTTCTGTTTAATCTTGTCAAGTTAATTGTGACTGTGATCCCATTAAGCTTACCTTAAATACCTGCTGGGTATTTACTGTTATTATATCAAATAATGGATATTCAGTGCGAAACCTGATCACGGAGTCCTAGTGTGGAGAATGGTTTGTCTTGCAGTGTCGTTCGATTATGCCATCAATGCTCTGCTGGTATTCCGATATATAACCTTTTGTTTCCATCGCTACATGGGAGTCTGCCATTCCTCCCCTCCTGGGATATGTCGTTGCCAGTGCTCACCCTGATAGAGTCTGCCATTCCTTCACACCTGGGATACGTCGTTGACAGCGCACACTGTGACACAAAGTCTCCGACCAAAGAAAGGAAGGATGAATAATCTCAAACTGTTTTTGTTTCTGCAAATTGGATGAGCACTAAATAGATGGAAAATCTAATAGCACATTTTTACAATCACCTGCACCTATGATTGAATGTAACTGATCAAAAAATCTGTTCAGATTTCCTGATGAAGGTTATTAGAGTAACCGTTATGTGTATCAGGATCCTATTAATGGATAGAATTAGATTTTCTCTCCTGCACTACACTCACATTCAAGGAATAGTAATGACCACAGTCATGCCCTCTTTTGCAAGAGATTTCACTGCATAGATGTGGAATCAGAATCTGAAGCAGATTTACTACCAACTTATATGACCTTAAATTTGTTGTTTTGCTGCAAAGAGATAAAATTGCCATAAATTACAAAAATAAATAAATTGTGCAGACAAAAAGGAATTGAGTTAGCAATCATGGGTTCATAGACTGTTCAGAAAGTTTAACTGAATGGAAAGTGGCTGTGTTTGAATCGCTGAGTGTGGGTCTTCAAGCTCCTGTACCTCCTCCCGACGGTGGTAATGAGAAGAGGGCATGCCCTGGATAGTGAAGGTCCTCAGTGATGGATGCCGTCTTCTTGAGGCATCACCACTTGAAGACATCCTTGATGGTGTGGAAGGCTGTGCCCATGATGGAGCTGACCAAGTCTTCAGCTTTCTGCAGCCTTTCGTGATTCTGAGCATTGGAGCCTCCATTCCAGGCTTTGGTGCAAGCAGGCAGTATGCTCTCCACAGTACATCGAAAGAAGTTTGTCTTTGGTGATATGCCAAATCTTCTGAAACTTTTAACTAAGCAGAGCCACCGATATGGCTTCTTTGTGATTGGAATGTATTAGAGGGGATACATGGTGTGCGATGGTGAGTCTTGAATATTATTTCACTGACAAAACCACTTATTCTTTAAAACAAATCAATTGAAGTATTGTCTAAAAGTATAATTAGGCTGAGATGATATTACTACATGCAGAGAAATTACATTAACTTTGAATATCATTTTGGCTATTTCATTCCTTTTTGCTACAAGCAGGTCTGATTTTTTATTGTTTACAGAAGGTACGTGAAAGATTTATTAGAATGACTCAAGAACTGAGATTAAATCTATCGGAAAAGTTGAACAGGCTTGAGTTCCTTTCTCTCTATAAAATGGCTGATCTGATAATGATTATTAAAATTAAGGGAAAATTGAATAAAGAGATAAGTTTACAAATGCAGAAGAAACCACAGGTGGAAGCTTGAATATGCAGTAAATCCATTAGAAAATTAGGAAGAATTTTCCAGAGAATGATTAAAATGTGGGCCTTTCTTTGTAAATGTAAAAAGCATTTAAAAAGAAACCGGATAAATATATGACGGAGAAAGATTTGAAGGGTAAATTCTTGAA
Organism: Hemitrygon akajei; assembly: GCF_048418815.1. NCBI lineage: Eukaryota > Metazoa > Chordata > Chondrichthyes > Myliobatiformes > Dasyatidae > Hemitrygon > Hemitrygon akajei. The sequence goes on along the minus strand of NC_133144.1, from coordinate 37,765,780 downwards.
GTTAGATTAGATAGAAATAAAGAACTGTTGTATAGATCGTAAATACTGAGAGATCTGTTGGACTGAATGGTCTCTTTTTGTGCATCAAATACCAAGTAATTCCATTTAATGTAAAAAATTGTAATGGAACAAATTCAGTACAAAGCCTGCATTGTGTGACCTGAAGCACAAAAATCTCAAATGATACTTGGACTGAAGCAGGTGGCTCATCCTTATTTTTTTCCAAATTTCTCTGGCTAGACATTTAAATATTTATAATTCTTCAGCTGTTTTTAAAAATAATATATTCCTATAAAACACATTTAACAAGTTTTTATCAACTGGACTTAACATACTTTTTTAATAGTCAATGATGTCATTCAAATGAAGGAAGCCTCTCTGGGTGTACCAGCTGTGACGGATGTAAAATAGAGGAATCAGATACAAAGTGGAACTAGCCCATTGTCCCAGAAAGTTATGGAGTTAAGTTTTTTTTTAAAAAGTGCTAGAAATGTAAAAGTAAAACCGTAAAATGCTGGAAATACTCAGCAGGTCAGCTGGCATCTGTGGGAACACAAACAGAGTTAACCCTCGCCATGAAACTTTAACTTTGTTTCACCTGCCGCAGATGCAGCCTGACCTGCTGAGTGCTTTCTGCATTTTCTGGTTATAAAGTTATTGGAAACCCTGGACTCAGCAATGAGAAGTCAATTGCAACTGCATCTGACTGCTAACACACTCCGTACTTTCACAGCTCAATGTACAAACGTGCAAGTCCAGTTTGTCTGTACAAGCCTGGAAGCACCACTGACTAGTCATTGGAGAGAACCAGCAGAATGGTTCTGTAAAATTAAATAATATTTCAGTAGCGCATTCTTCTCTGGGAAGAATTCTGTACCAACATACACATGTTCAGCTATTTTTGGACATTTTTACTCCATTATTATTTTCTTTTCCCAGCTGTCTGATTCAGGAATCTAAATAAGAGTTTATTTTTGTGAATTGACATAACAAATTTCCACCCCCCACCACCAAGGACAGCATATTAGGGATACAAAGTATTTTGTTAATTGGGCTTGTGGCCTCAAGTTTCAAAAAAGACCTTGAACAATTGTTTTCATTTGGAAACAAAGCAGCATTCCACGTCACTGTGTTAAAGGTCTGATTTAAAAAAATTGCTGACCTTCTGTTTAAGATGAAGACTTGCAATGGCAGCTTCAAGTCCAGGCTTTCTAGACTTTTCTGTAATATTAAGAAGAATTATTTACACTATAATATGTTACCATTGTGGAGAAATTTGTGTTTTTTTCCTGATTTGAAAATATTCCCCTGATACTTGACTGCCAGAGTGGAGCCCATTCTGGATCAGTTCGCATTGCTGCAGAAGTTCAGCTGAGCACTAATGAGCATGGGTAACACTCTGTCACTGACACAACTCCCGCATCCAGGTCACTGAAGAAAAGGTCACTCCCTGGTCTCTCTGCAAATGACCAAGTCTCTCCAGCACGGAACTAAATTGGTACCAATTAGGCAGGATCCTTCAACACACACAAAATACGAGAGGAATTCAGCAGGCCAGACAGCATCTACGGAAAAGAGTAAACCGTCAGCGTTTTGGGCCCAGTCCCTTCATCAGGACTGGGGGAACAAAGATGAGGAGCTAGATCAAGAAGGTGTGGGGGGAGGGGGGAGGGGGGGAGGAAGAAGTACAAGGTGGTAGGTGAAACCAGGACAGGGGGAGGGATAAAGTAAAGGGCTGGGAAGCTGATAGGTGACAGAGATGGAAGGACTGGAGACTGCACAATAATTGTAGGAGAGGGGAAGAGGCCATGGAAGAAAGGAAAGGGGGAGGAGCACTAGAGGGAGGTGAAGAGAGAGGGGGAAACAGGAATGGGACTGGTGAAAATGGTGGTCCCTTCCCTAACTGTTCCATCCCATCCCAGCATCACCAGACTCCAGTATTACTGCCTGTACCTGAACACTAGGCTATAACCTAAACAGCTGGATGTAACAATCAACCTGATTCAATACATCTATTTGCCTCTGTCACCATGACAAAATTCTAATCCTACTTAAAGTTCTCAAAATTAGGATAAAGTGATAAGCAAATTTACCCCTATCTGGATCTGGAGTAGAATTTTATTATGGTAAAAGAATTAATACATTTCAATCAAATTTTACTTTGATTCATGGTGACTCAGCTATATGCATAAGGAGCCAAATGTCTGATGTTGTCTCATGTGTAACAAGCCAGCCACATAAAGCAGGTGAAGTAATTCAGTGAGAGGATAACTCGTTAATCATGTGGCACCGTACACGCTTCTCGATAAACATGGTGTTTGCTTCCATTCACTTCTAGCCACAGAAGGAACGGGACAGTTTATACAGATTACAATATGGTAGCAAACCGAAATAAAGGAAATCAAGAAGACAGATTGAAATACAAAACTCCTACCATAACAGCCACTGAATACAGGAATGATACTGACATCTGTAGCACATTGGAGCATATCATCTAATTACGACTTTGGCTGAAAGCTGGCATTTGAGCAGGTGGAGGGGCGTACACCTGTAAGGAGATGAGTTATGGAAACAGTGAGTCAGCCTCTAGAGCAAGTTCAACCCTCTCTATCAGGACAAGAGCATCAGGCTCACGGAATCATCATCTGCAGGCTCCCCTCCAAGTTCCACAGTTGGTCCTCAATCATTACTGGATCTAAATCCTAGAGCTTCCAACCCAATAAAAGTACCAAGAGTGAGAACAGGTTCAGTTGGGATTTGCACCCCATTCGGAGGACCTTGGGGAATTTCCAGGGCAATGTGTCAGCAGGAGCTTGTGATGATTGTCCAGCTTGGCACTCTGATCAAGTTAGACAGCCAAGGATGTTCGCTAACTTCTACACTTTCTCCAGAGTGCGCAACACTTTAATCACAAGGATGCAGGATCATCAGACCAGCTGGGGAGGTTTTCCTAACATACTACTTTGATAGGACAAAACAAGATGCTGCCATAAGATCAATTAAAATAAAATCAATAAAGCAAATAAAAGGTTGTTTGGCATTACTACAGTCAATAAGATTACAGTTAGCATGACCTAGGTAGGACAAGCTGTATCTTACTAGCTTGATTGATCTTTATGAGGAGGAGAAGATAAAAGAGGATGGCTAAAAAAAAATTTCACGCTTATATGGAGTTACATAATGGTATTTAAAATAACATATTGAGAAATTGTTGCTTGAAGTAACAATATTCTTGATAATGTACCAGGTGGTGCATCAACATTAAGTGACTTATTGTCCTTGTTATTTCAAGACCAAAGTGCTGGCGGGTTGAACGTCCTTACCCAGCAAAGGCTGAGAAATTGGATCTGTCCCAAAGCCAATGAAATAAAATTCACTCTAAATTGACAAAGCAGCGCTGAGCCCTCTGCTCACGCACAAATGCAAGGCTAAACATCCCAGCAATCACACTGTCAAGTTCACAGATGACACAACAGCGGTGGTGCTCATCACCAACGACCATGAGAAGGGAGGTGCAAGAGTTCGAGACCTAGTTCCAAGCAATACCCTCTTCCCTAATGTCAACACGATAAAGGCTCTACAAGTGGTTAAAACTGCCCAACACATCACCAGCACCAGTCTACCTGCCATCAAGGACACATGTGCCAGAAAATTGCCAGCAATATCGTGAAGGACCCCACCCACCTTGCTTATGCACTGCATGTCCCTCTCCCGTCAAGAAAGAGGCTGCATTGAATCCACGTAGGACCACTAGATTGAAAGACAATCACTTCCCCCAGGCTCTCTGGCTGATCAACAACTCCACGTGTTAACCCGCCCTACCACCACTGCATACACATCACTTAGCGTCACTTTATATATGTACATACAACCAGTCTGTGTACATAACAGTTACTTGCACATTTATTTCACTGGACTGCTTTAACATCGATATTTATTGGGGGATTTTTTTTATTGTGTTCTTTATGTTTCTTCTGCTACATCAGTACGGAGTAACAATTATTTCATTCTCCCTTACACTGTGTACAGAAGAATGATGATAACCTTGAGTCTTGAATTTTAATGGCCTTTGTGTGATCTCATATTCTGTGCTCTGGTTAATGGAGACTAGCGTCATATCTCTTCACCACCTGCTTTGCTTATTGCTGCCATTTTTGGAGGTCTAGGGACTTCACATCAAGTTTCCTCTGTTCCTCAGTGCTCTCTGGGCTCTCCCATTCATTGCCTCAGTAGACCTCCTAAGTGCATCGTGTCACACTATTCAGCAAACAGTAAGGGTCCCAGCACTGAGCCCTGTGGTAGATCACTTGTCACAAGCTTCCAATTACAAAAGCATCTCTCCACCATCACCTCCTTTATCCTATTAGCAAGCCAACTTACTTTGACCTCAAGGACTCTAACCCTTTGGACCAACCTTCCATGTGAGAGCTTGTCAAAGGCCTTACTGAAATCTGTGTAGTCTACGTGAACTGCACTGACCTCAATATATTTTGGGTTTTTTTCCTGCAAAATATCAATCAGATTAGACGGATGGGATCTCCCAATAATGAACCTCACTAATCTTCCCTGATCATGCCCTGTGTGGAAGAAGGATCTGCAAAAAGGGTTAATGAACTAAGTAGCTAACTTGCAATTTTCTATTTGAACTTTGTAACAGTCTTTCATAACCAGGATGCCAAAAACAGGAACATGCACATGCACATGATTTATTCTCTTGTCTGTTCTGTGATTAAAAATATCTTGTGCTACGGATATAATTCCTTGCTCCTGATTACATATATCTGCTTGTGTAACTTGCATGCCAATAGTCAGCATATTCACCTGTTTAGAAGTATGAGTATATGCTGAAGTTGTCCTGTAACTGAGAGCCTTACACATTTCTGCAAGCTCTCCATGATGTCATGCTGGATCAAGGTATCACCACTTGGAGTCTGGTCTCTAATGTCATTTATCTTCCACACCTGCCTTTACAAGTGTAGATTGAGTCTTTCCTCAGATGTTTTTCAATAACTTCCCCACCACTGTTGTGACATTCACTGGCCTCCATTAACTTGCCTCAACCATGCTGCCCTTCTTGATTAAAGGTCTTGAATAAAGGAGGCTTTGGCGAGGAGAGGCAGAGGCTAACGGTAGATTTTGGGTATCTTACTTTCTTTCTCTCTTTCTTGTTGCACAGTTAGTGCAGGATAGTGGAATACTCTTCTTGTGGGATGTGGGAAGGCAGGAAGACCTCCAGTGTCCCTGACAACCGCACTTGCAAGAAGTGCATCCAACCGCAGCTGCATACAGACTGAGTTAAGGAAATGGAGCTGGAGCTGGATGAACTCAGGATCGTTCACAAGAATGAGGGGTTGATAGCCAGGACATACAGGGAGGTAGTTGTGGCTGTTCCACTCAGCAATAGGTAGACTGCTTTGGATACCATTAAGGGAATGACCTAGCAGAGGAAAGCCATAGCAGTTACGTCTGGATGAGTCTGGCTCCATGGTCCAGATGGGAAAGCGGGAGAAGAGGAGAGCTGTAGTGATGGGGGATTCAATAGGTAGGGGAACAGACAAGAGGTTCTGTGGACAAGAATGAGATTCTGGGATGGTATATTGTGTCCTGAATGTCAGGGTCAGGGGCATCTCAGATCGAGTCCACAGCATTAAGTGAGAGGAGGAGCAGCCAGAGATTGTAGGTCCACGTCAGTACCAACAACATGGTTAGGAAGGGTGATGACGTCCTCCAAAGTGAGTTCAGAGAGTTGGGTGTAAATTAATATACAGGACCTCCAGGACTGTGCTCACGGGATTGCTAACTGTACAGTCTTGGATCATTGGGCCCTCTTCCAGGGAAGATAGGACCTGTAATGACAGGACAGTCTGCACCTAAAATGGAGGGAGACCAATATCCTTGTGGGATGGTTTGCTGGTGCTGCACGGGATGTTTAAACTAGAATTGCAGAGGGATGTGAACCAGAAGGCCAAAGCCAATAGTGAAATGGTTGTGGGGAAAGAAGCTGTTAAGCCTACTAAGAGATGGCGTTTTAGAGCACCTTGTGGTTGAGCCCACTAGGGGATCACCTATTCTGGACTGGATGTTGTGCAATGAAACAGGATTGATCAGAGAGCTTAATGTAGAAGAATCTGTGTGGATAGGTCTCTATCAGCTTTGCACATCTGGACACTACAATTTTTCCCTATTCTTCTTTACAAAACTGTTCGAGCTTGTGTCAGATTGCATGGGGATCGTGAGTGAACAGCCCTTTTCAAGCCCACAAATTCTCAATTGGATTGAGGTCTGGACTCTGACTCGGCCACTCCAGGACATTAACTTTGTTGTCTTAAGCCATTCCTGTGTAGCTTTGTCTTGCTGGAAAACAAATCTTCTCCCAAGTCGCAGTTCTCCTGCAGACTGCATCAGGTTTTCCCTGTATTTTGCTGCATTCATTTTACCTTCTACCTTCACAAGTTTTCCAGGGCCTGCTGCAGTGAAGCGGGCCAAACATAAAGTTTAGTCTGATGGCCAAAAAATTGTCAGGATGCTGGAGCAGGGACCCAATTGCAAACCCAGTACTGTGCACACAGTAATGTTAATTGAATAAGAAATCCCAAGGTGCAAAGAAAGTCGGTGGCAAAGTTCAGGCAGAGATCAAAACATCCAGAGAAATCCAAAAACCTGAATCGGGAAACAGGCAGAGCCGATATTCACCTTCACAGGCCTTCCAGGGCCTTCAGGGCCTTCAGGGCCTGCTGTGGTAAAACATCCCCACAGCATGATGCAGCCACCACCTTGCTTCACAGTAGGGATGGAGTGTTTCTGATGATGTGCGGTGCTTGGCTTACGCCAAACATAGTGTCTAGTCTGATGGCCAAAAGGCTCAATTTTGGTTTCAACAGACCATAGAACCTTCTTCCAGCTGACTTCAGGATCTCCCACATGCCTTCCGGCAAACTCTAGCCGAGGTTTCATGTGAGTTATTTTCAATGGTGTCTTTCTCTTTGCCACTCTCCCATAAAGCTGCAACTGGTGAAGCACCCGGGCAACAGTTGTAGGCGCAGTCTCTCCCATCTCAGCCACTGAAGCTTGGAACTCCTCTGGAGTTGTCATCGGTCTCTCGGTGACCTCCCTCACTAGTCCCCTTCTTGCACAGTCACTCAGTTTTTGAAAATGTTCTTCTCTAGGCAGCTTTATAGCTGAACCATATTCTTTTCATTTCTTGATGATTGACTTTACTGTATTTAGTGACTTGGAAATTTTCTTGTATCCATTTCCTGACCTGTGCCTTTCAATAACCTTTTTGCAGAGTTGCTTGGAGTGTTCTTTTGTCTTCAGTGTAGTTTTTGCCAGGATACTGTCTCACCAGCTATTGTACCTTCCAGATACAGGTGTATTTTTACTACAATCAATTGAAACATCTTGACTGCACACAGGAACTCCATTTAACTAATCATGTGATTTCTAAAACTAAATGACTGCACCATTGAAGATTTGGTCTGTCATATTTTATAGGCACTGTACATGTGACAAATAAGCTAATATTCATTTTTAGACTTTGGTCTATTTTTGCCAGTCCCATTTATGATATTGAAATCAGGCTCCCCCCCAGTACAGGTCAATCATGTGGATCCAACAAACATCTTCGTTAATAAAACATAGGTCTCCATGAAGATGTTCAATTAATCTTGACAGCTGATGGGAAAACAGAATATATTTTGGAATCATCCAATCCAAAACTGGATCTTGAGCAGACACTCTCCTATGAAACAGAAGTATTAACCTTAACCAGATCCAATCCTGAATCCAGATCCAACCAGAAAGGAAAATAAATTAAAGCCATAGAAAGAGATACTAACTGATACACACTGTAAAGTGAATATGGCATAGCCCTTTAGTGGTCCATGAGAAACCCTTCTGTTTGTGATTTCTCTGTGGTATCTAAGGTCTACTCTTTGTTGCATTTTTTTTCTTTGAGTGCTGCAAGTCTGGGTTCAGGGGAGGGAGGATCAGGTGATAGATGCCCAGGGGGGACCTTGCATCAGTTGTGGCATTCTATCCAAGCTCATTTGGACTTTGTTGAGGCAGAAGGGTAGTTTGACTGGCCAGGGTTCAATTCCTTATGGTGGAAGAGGGCTGGCATAATTAGAAATGCAGCTTTGATGGGGGGGGGGGGGGGGAATTGCAAAATCACAGTGCTTAGGGAGTGAATTCAGGTCTTAGAATCATGGGGGATTGTGGATAAATAATTTTTGAGGATATTGATAACGGGTTTGTTGATCAGGGGCTCAGAGCCTGTGTAATTTGGGGTTGGGAATGGAATGATCAGTTTTGAAGGATGTGAATGGGATACGCCCATAATAAGAAGAATATGTGAGCAGACTTAACTGCCTGGACTAGCATTAATAAATCTTGGTTCTCCTAGGAGAGAACTTCAGAAGGTTCTGCCAGGACAGCCTTAATTTATTTATCAAAAGGAACACAGCACATGCAACGATGTGCAACTGATCCAGAAATCACGAATGATACACAATGATGACTCATGCTTGAAACTGAGTGGTTGAATGTCCAGAAAGTCAGAAAAAGCTCATTTTCAATCACAACGCACTGATCCAGCACCATGCAATCAAATGTCTATGGTGTTTTATTCACCTTCTTTGAACCTTCTGCTATTAGTTATCAAAATATTGGAGAGAGGAGAAAGTTTGCTTGACTGGACAGGACCTGCTGAAACTAAAATATCATTTCATGTCAATAAAATACAGCACATGTTCAACAATAGGCAATGGGAAATTGACTTTTCCACCAAAGAAGAACAATAATAACCAATTCTGGTTCAGAAAATTATACAGGAGATCACAGGATGATGAAATTACCCATCCAGTTCTCCTTTCCGATCATTCTAGAGGAACTTGGATCTTGGGAACATGGTGTCTCAGATTGGACTGGACTGCAAGGAAAGTAACATCGATCCTACTCACCTGAAACTAAAAGGACCAGGGCCAATGCCCCCTAACAGAGCTATGGATGTATTTGTCTATTCTGGAGAAGATATTTTTGTGTGGCATATTGCAATGTTTTAGGCAATTATGGTTAGTCCTTGAGAGTTTAGCTCCACATCTTTTCAAGCAATTTTTGGAAAGTGATTGAACTGAAATTGATTTATGGGTAGAAAAATAAATTTTCTTTACTTTCCATTTTCTTAAGGGAATCAGTTCCAAATTCACAGAGACCATTCAACTACCCCAAGATGCTATTGTTCATTTATTAAATCACTTAGTGACTCTGCTTTTTGCTAATTATCTTGAAATAAACCTTCTCACTTTAATGTCAGAATGACAATGAAAAAAAAGTGCAAGCCTTGCTAAATTTGCACATTCCTGTATGGAATATGGTGGCCAGCAGGTAAAGCAAAGGAAGACAGCAATTGCTGTTAGAAGTTAATCATTGCAGCAGAATATCACTCATGGAGTTTCTCAGAAAATTGTCCTTTTCCCAAGAATGTCCAATTTCAGTGAACACTTTCCTCTGCCATGACCTTTTAAAGTTCTTTGTATCCATTCACAGTACCTCTGGAGAAAAAGCCATCAAAGCAGGCAGTGTTCAGGCTTACTGTGACATTCTTTACACTGAAATGCTGGAGCAATCACATTTTCCAGCAAGAAGATGCCGCGCCAGCTGTAGTTAGGGCTATTATCTCCAAACATTCCCCACTATATCCTGAGAGTCACTGTTAAACATAAGCTTAATTGGGTTAGGCATATAAATAATAATCATAAAAGCTAGAAATATAAAAGTGAGTACCTCACTTTGAAAATTCCTCTAACCATCTACGCCACTCCAAGATGTGCTAGAAAACGTCCCATTTGTCTAAAGCAGAGCTTACTGCCTAATGGATTGACATTGATATATATTGCTCCCTCTTGATTCAATATCTGCCCTATTATTACCAGAGCAACATTGCAGTGTGTCAAAGATCAGTCAGAAATACATGAGCAAATATCTGTTGGGCTTTCACACCATCTCATCCCTGCCAAGATCAGTAATGCCACAAGAACATTATTATCAAGTCACATACATACCAAGTAATTTCTTCGATACAACTGGGTCAAAAGACCATAAGACCGTAAGACATAGGAACAGAATCAGGCCATTCATCCCATTGAGACTTCTCTGTCATTCCATCATGGCTGATTTATTATCCCTGTCAAACCTCACTCTTCTGCCTTCTCCCCGTAACCTTTGACACCCTTATTAATCAAAAACCGATCTCCGCTTTAAATATACCCAATGATTGGCCTTCGCAGCTGTCTGTAGCAATGAATTCCACAAATTCACCACCCTCTGGCCAAAGAAATTCTTCCTCATTGCTGTTCTAAAGGGACACCCTTCTATTCTGAGGCTCTGCCCTCTGGTCTTACACTACCCGCGCTAAGAAGCATCCTCTCCAAATCCACTCCGTCTAGGGCTTTCAGTATTAGATACTGTAGGTTTCAAAGAGATTCCCACCCCCCATTCTTCTAAACTCCATTCGGAGTTTATGCTGTGTATGTTTCAGATAGTACCATAGCTAACCTCACTAAAGATTTAGGACCATTTGCAGTTATAAAAATGGCATTATGTAGTTGACAGTTTCTGCTACAGCCTGAATGTGCCAAATGGGAGTGGACCCTCATAATGTGCCAGAAAAAGGGCCCTGTTATTTAGTGACTTAAAATGTATATATATATGTTGTTTAGTAACTTTAATAACTTAAAATGTATAATCAACTCCATCAAGGAAGACTGATTATCATATGACATTGCCATCCATATTCCAGAAATGGAGATAATTACATGTGATCAAGAAGAAAGCTCAAGGGTAATTAAATATAGAAATAAATACCTGCATTGTCAGTGATGCATCCCTAAGAACGAATATTTTTAAAAATAACCTATACTGGGTCAATCAACATAGCACGATCCGGAAATAGGAAGCCTCAAAAAGTTGTATCTTGCTATCACTAGCATAATAATGTCAATTGTCACCATTAATTGAATAGTTAAATACTGAAGCTCTAAGTTGCTCCATATATTTCTATCAGAGTTCAAATTGAGGAGATTAATGATTCTAGAGAAAGCAGCCTGGTTCCAATCCAAGTGCACTTAATTAAGATTGGACTTTAAATTATTCAATAGCATCTAAGAAGGCTTTCAATATAGTTGCTAAACAAATCTCAGTGTTCTTCAGGTTCAAAGATCTGTAGCAGTGCCGTACATAATAACTTACATTATCTTTCATAGAGCATTTCAGGTCTTGCTGCATTATGTAGCATCTCCATATAATGGCCCAAGAAGAAATGCTTTTCTTCAGCTATATCTCATCATTCCACATTACTTCCAGTGATAAATTGTCCTTCTTGTTTGAAGAACTCTTCCTGCACTTTCAATCAAGTGGCTTATATTCCGGGATGGGAAAGAGGATAAATAGAGGATCTGTAGATGGGCTATTCTTGTTAGGGGATGGAGGAAGTGTCGTTGATTGTTTATACAGACATCACAATAGTAGACATTTCTATCAAAGACTACATTGAACATTTTCATTTATCTATCAACACATTACAACAGTTTTCTTCCTGTTTAAGGCTGCCAGTAATTTAGCAGGGAAAGGTAGTTAAACTCAAATGCCATCCAGGCCAGGACCAGAAGAAAACTAGTTAGTAATTGATCACAGATCAACAAGAACCTGGGTTTGAGACATCACCAGATCTCCAGATATTACAGAAGATGCGAGTTTTCCCTGGAGACGATGGCAATGAGATCAGGTGGTTTCAGTAACATGACAAACCCCCAAAGGCAGATTCATGATTGGATAGCAAGCTGAATATCTAACTGCTTTCTTTGGAATATTACAGCTCAATCACTTGCTGTGCTGTTCCTCATTAAACTGTCTAACACTGGGTGGTGTCTGTTTCAATCCTTTTCCATTTCTCCTCCAGGAATAGAAAAAGAGGAAGAGTCTATTTTATTTCTTGGTAACTACTAACTCACCAAGTAAAATGCCTTGAAAGATCAGATTGAAGTCCTACAATTACCAAACATTTTCCAGGGGTGTCAAACTCATTTTAGGTCACGGGTCGGATTGAGCAAAATGCAGCTTCATGCGGGCCGGATCAGTCGGACGCGTGCGAACGCAGCTTTCGTTGCCTCCGTTTTTTCAGCCTGCTCTCATGTGTCTCAGTCTCTGCTATAACTACAAAGTGTTTCACTTTACAAATTCCGTTTCTTATGAAGAAGACTGCCGAGCAAGACTGCCGAATAAACACTAAAAACCCTGAAAACCTGGTACCTGAATAAACTCAGCATTAGCCATATCATACGCCATAGGCGCTTCGCTTACTGGGGCCAGCTTTAATAGTAATTAGATATTATCTCGCGGGCCAAAGATAATTCCACCGCGGGCCGGATTTGGCCCGTGGGCCTTGAGTTTGACATACGTATATGTTTTAGACACAACGTTTAGACCGTTTTAGACACATCAAAAAAATGTTACAATAGGTATGTTGCCAACCTTACTGTTGTCAAAGGACAGTGAATCAGATTTAACTGAACAACATCACAGAAGATCTATGGGTTAATTCGCAGCTAGGATTTCATAGTACCAATAGTAAATAAATCTCATTTATCCTAACAATAGAGATGAGAAGGTGCAGTAAATCACTGATGGAAATGGAGTGCTGACTGTGTTAATGTGTTACTACACAATAGTATTGTATTCAGTGAGTGTAGGTTTAAATGCATCTATCAGCATTTACCTATCAGAAAACTGCAGAGCCTGGCTTATTTTAGCCAACGATCCATTGTTCTCTTGCACATATTTTACTGTCCTTTGGGTACATACTGTACAATAAGATAAAAACATTATAATAAGATGATTGGAAGGATCTCAGCGGTTGGAGCCGCTGTGTTCTTTAACCTACCAGTGCTGCATTTATCTCGTGTCCAAGTGCAACCATTATTAACTGAAATGTTTTGATAAGAAATTGTTTACCCCTCCACAGCTTTTTGTAAAAAGATTACAAAATGAGAAGGTCTGGCAGACTTAACTCCAGGCAAAGAGATCAGGGGGGTTATAATATAGCAAAAAAAACTCATTCTGTGACAGTGGGGATATCACAGCCATGGATTATACATTCTCAGGAACAGCAATTGGCTATTTAGCTCATTCCACTATAACACTTAGAACGTGTCACTACATCCACACCAGACACTGCTCTCCACAACCTCTGAGCACCCTTCATCTCCCATGCACTGTCACTTAACAGTTACTTCTACATTGTGTTTTATAGGCTTGCTTTTATATTTATAGTTGTTGTGTTTTTTATGCTGCATCAGATCCGGAGTAACAATCATTTCATTCCCCTTTATATTCATGTACGAATGACAATAAAATATTACTGGAATTCCATCTTTTAGCCTTGGTTCTGCACAGATCTGAGCAGTATCTCCTTTTGTGGTTTACTGTCAAATGCTGCCTGATAATGCCCCCGGAGGTTGGTGTATTTTATTATATTAAAGGTGATATTTCATTTAATACTGTTATCGATAACATTCATCAACATCGCATTTCAAATTGAAGATCTGCTGCTGGATATGGCCGTAACTAGTCATTCCCAAACAAAGACTGCAGCAGTGCATTTGTGTGCTGTTTGGCCTCCAGTGGAACACCTGCAGCTTTCAGCCCTCAGGCTGGGAAAGGCACCAGTTGAACTCGGGGCCCCTGAACTGGTGCTAGTACAATCAGATTTATTATTATTGACATCAGTCGAGAAGTTCATTGTTTTGTGACAGCAATAGAGTGCGGGCATAACAAATTATAAGTTACAATTTTTAAGTATTGAAGAAGTGCAAAGGAGGAATAGCAAAGAGGTCTTCATGAGTTCATGGACTGTCGATGGCAGAGGGGAAGAAATAATTCCTGAAATGGTGAAGGTGGGTCTTGAGGCTCTGTACCTCCTCCCTGATGACACGATATTTGTTATTTGGTGGCTGAACTACAGTGCAATGATATAAAATTGCTATAAATTATAAAGATATATAAATAGTGTAAACTAAAGGAATAATCAGGTGGTGTCCATGGGTTCATGGACCGTTCAGATATCCCATGGTGGAGGGAAAGAAGCTGTTCCTGAATCACTGAATGTTAGTTGTCAGGCTCCTGTACTCCTCCCCAGATGCAGTAACAAGAAGATGGCATGTTCTAAATATAACCATATAACAATTACAGCACGGAAACAGGCCATCTTGGCCCTTCTAGTCTGGCCGAACGCTTAATTGCTTTGTGGCCAAGTTTGTGGATGAAGCGAAATTAGATGGAGGGGCAGGTCAAGTTGAGGAAGCAGGGAGTCTGCAGAAGGACCTACACAGATGAGGAAAATAGGCAAGGAAGGGGCAGGTGGAATATAATGTTGGGAAGTGCATTGTAGAAGAAATAAAGGTGTAAACTATTTTCTAAACAGGGAGAAAAGTCAGAAATCAGGGATGCAAATGGACTTCGGAGTCCTCATGCAGAGTTTCCTAAAGATTAACTTGTAGCTTGAGTCAATGGTGAGGAAGGTAAATGCATTCATTTTGAGAGGACTAAAATATAAAAGCAGGGATGTAATTCTGAGGCATTGATCAGATCATAATTGGAGTATTGTGCACAGCTTTGGCCCCCTTATATAAAAATCAATGTTTTGGCATTGGAGAGAGTCCAGAGGAGGTTCACAAGAATAATTACGGGAATTGAAAAACCTATTAAATATTAAAAAGCCTAGATAGAGAGGATGTTTCCTGTAGTGAGGGAGTCTAGGACCAGAGGACACAGCCTCAGTATAGATAGATAGATAGATAGATAGATACTTTATTCATCCCCATGGGGAAATTCAACTTTTTTCCAATGTCCCATACACTTGTTGTAGCAAAACTAATTACATACAATACTTAACTCAGTAAAAAAATATGATATGCATCTAAATCACTATCTCAAAAAGCATTAATAATAGCTTTTAAAAAGTTCTTAAGTCCTGGCGGTTGAATTGTAAAGCCTAATGGCATTGGGGAGTATTGACCTCTTCATCCTGTCTGAGGAGCATTGCATCGATAGTAACCTGTCGCTGAAACTGCTTCTCTGTCTCTGGATGGTGCTATGTAGAGGATGTTCAGAGTTTTCCATAATTGACCGTAGCCTACTCAGCGCCCTTCGCTCAGCTACCGATGTTAAACTCTCCAGTACTTTGCCCACGACAGAGCCCGCCTTCCTTACCAGCTTATTAAGACGTGAGGCGTCCCTCTTCTTAATGCTTCCTCCCCAACACGCCACTACAAAGAAGAGGGCGCTCTCCACAACTGACCTATAGAACATCTTCAGCATCTCACTACAGACATTGAATGACGCCAACCTTCTAAGGAAGTACAGTCGCCTCTGTGCCTTCCTGCACAAGGCATCTGTGTTGGCAGTCCAGTCTAGCTTCTCGTCTAACTGTACTCCCAGATACTTGTAGGTCTTAACCTGCTCCACACATTCTCCATTAATGATCACTGGCTCCATATGAGGCCTAGATCTCCTAAAGTCCACCACCATCTCCTTGGTCTTGGTGATATTGAGACGCAGGTAGTTTGAGTTGCACCATATCACAAAGTCCTGTATCAGTTTCCTATACTCCTCCTCCTGTCCATTCCTGACACACCCCACTATGGCCGTGTCATCAGCGAACTTCTGCACATGGCAGGACTCCGAGTTATATTGGAAGTCTGATGTGTACAGGGTGAACAGGATCGGAGAGAGTACGGTTCCCTGTGGCGCTCCTGTGCTTCTGACCACCGTGTCAGACCTACAGTCTCCCAACCGCACATACTGAGGTCTATCTGTCAAGTAGTCCACTATCCAATCCACCATGTGAGAGTCTACTCCCATCTCCGTTAGTTTGTGCCTTAAGATCTTGGGCTGGATGGTGTTAAAGGCACTAGAGAAGTCAAGGTATATGGGGACATCCCTTTCCTACACAGATGAGGAGGGACTTCTTCAGCCAGAGAGTGGTGAATCAGTTGAATTCATTGCCACAGATGGCTATGGAGGCCAAGTCATTGGATGTATTTAAAGCAGAGATTGATAGGTTTTTGATTAGTCAGGGCATTGAAGGTTACAGGGAAAAGGCAGGAGAATGGGGTTGAGAGGGTTAGTAAGTCAGGCATGCTTGAGAGGTCGAGCTGACTTGATTTACCAAATGGCCTGATTCTGCTCCTCCATTGTTCTATGGTCTTATGCACACTTGCAGGCTGACCCTCACACACCTAAGGGTGTGTCGGTTGCTGGCACAAACACATCCATTGTATGTTTCAATGTACAAGTGATAAGTAAACTTGAACCTTGAGTTAATACAAATTTCCGTTGCACACCAGTTTCTTATTCAAACCTAGTTATAGACCAGTTTATATTAAACAGCGATTTCATTAAGAAAAATATTCTCATTGAAAAGTGGAAGAAGTTTGTTTGAAAGCCATATGATTGCTTACTAACAGTGACTTCTGCAGAATTTTACCCTGAGTCTGTAAAAATAAATAACAAACCTTCATACGCTGTATGGTACAGGAATGCAGAGAAGCAAGGAATAAGAAAAATCCTTTGGAATGAGAGAAAGTACACTCGGTCATCAGTGCTTGTGGTGCTATTTTGAAGGTCGTTTGATGGTCGTTTTCCTGTTCTTACCCTAGTGACTGTTCATTTTATTTTTTATGGATTAAGGTACCTAGGCCTATAAGTTCTTCAGGTTAGAACAGCACATTAAGCACATGGTTCATGACAGCCCAACAAATGATTTCAAAGTGGGTGCACAAGTGTAAAAATATGTTGCAAATGAGGCTCAAGGCATAAGGAAAGCAGGCAAGTTATCAGTACTGTTTACAGATCATTCAGATACTAGTGAAGGTCAGGGGCTTGTGGAAGGAAATGGCTGAGAGAGGGTCAGAGCATCAGTCAGAAAAGTACTGTGATCCAGATGTCTAAATGATCGAACTTTCCACCCTAATTATCTCTTCTCATCTTTATCATTTTGTGTTTAGTCCATTCCAACTTAGATTCTCAAAGTCATTTCTTGATATTTGCCTCATCAAAGCTGCCACTCAAACAAAATATATATAGATTTGACTTGATTAATTGAATATCTAGCAAATTGATAATCTGCCTGATAACATATTTGATTAGGTCTATCCATACAGAACTATCCCTCATTCACCTGTGCTGTTCCTAATCCATTACCCATCCAACTCCATCATTTGATATCAACACCCATTGCTTTTCTGAGCCAACAACCAATTACTCAGGCTCTATCTACTTTATCCATTCCTCTCAGTATCCAAGATACCTTCAGTTATGCTCAGCTATCCAATACAAGTGCCAAAGAACTTGGCAAAGCTCAATGTTCTGTAGATGATAAATGTTGGTATTCATCCTGTTGTAACATTAACAAAGTCACCAGTGAGACACTGAAGCTAGTGGATGTAGAGGTGTTTTATTCAACAAAAATGAGGAGCAGGCATCATATTGAGACACTCTTGGAGGAAGAGGCCTCCCAACCCAATATTACATGTCATTTTATATGCTAAAGATCAAAGGTAACAGCAGAACAATTCTATAGTTACAATGCATCTATAATGCTTCCTTTGAATTACATATAGTTTTCACACACCCCCTTCTTTGTAGCCACACTCCCGACACCCAAAATGAAAGTTAATCAGCATTGTCTGATTTGCAATCAACTCCAGAGCACATCTCCAGGAAAACTATTGTTCAGGGCTGCATTGTAAATTTAAATTTAATCTACAATCCACGATCATGTCTGATTAGTTGCTGATGAAGTTAATATTTGCTATATAACTCCAGAGTACACCCCAACAATCCAACATAACAATCACTCTGGGATTATGAAGTTACATATAGCATAATTATGGATTAACTAAATTGAGAATTAGTCTTCAGGAAATAAAACCTCTGCATAATATAGCTTCCAGCTGTGGCTAGAGAAATCAGTAATTTGCTGTGGGACATTCTCTGTCCAATTGAAACTACAGAGGGAAAGACAATTGATGAATGTTCCTTCTATTAGCATATTATTAAAGGTGTATCCTTGCCACTTCATCCACAGCTCAGGAAAGACCTGTTTTGTCACTTTAGAGATCAGTAAATTTGACTGGCGCTTCCTATTGTGAGTCAACCTTATGATCCTAATGTTAATGTTGTCCATGTCAGGGCTGGACAGTATGAAGTAAGTTCCTGTGTATTTATCTCCTTTTGTATCATTCCTGGGGAATTTAAAGTACACTTTAGTTCAACATGCTGCACACACAAAATGCTGGAGGAACTCAGCAGGTCAGGCAACATCTGTGGAAAGGAATAAACAGTTGACATTTTGGGCCAACACTCTTCTTCAGGACTGGAAAGGAAGAGGGAAGTTGCCAAATAAAAAGGTGTGGGGAGGGGGAAGGAGGACAGCTGGAAAGTGACAGATGAAGCCAAGTGGGTAGGCTTCACCCATCACCTTCTAGTTATCCTCCTTTTAGATAATGAAAAGAGCTGGAGAAGAAGGAAACTAATAGGAGAGGACCTATAGGAGAAAGGGGAGGAGGAGAGGCACCAGGGAGAGGTAATAGGCAGGTGAGAAGAGGTTAGAGGTCAGAGTGGGGAATAATAGAAGAGTGGAAGGGGTGATTTTTTTTTTAGCAGGAGAACTGAGCACTGGTTTCATTAGCCATGAAGTATCAGTTGGAAGTTAAATTGCCCAGAAGACCTGTAGGTTGGGTGGGAGTACTTAATTGCAAGCAATCCTGTACTCCCTGACTATATTGTACTGGCCAGCCTCTGGCACTCCCAACTTCCAGCATGCTCTCAGGCCACTCTGATCCATTTCCTTCTCTCTGACCGCCAACACAATCTAGCAATCCCAGTCCTTCTAATAAGTAGCCTAGGCTGGTCATTGTCCCTTCTCTCTTCTCACATCGAACAGACGATAAAATGGCTGAAAGCACATACCATCAAGCTCAAGGACAGTTTCTATCTATCTGTTATCAGACTCTAGAATGGACCTTGTGTACGATAAGATGGACTCTTGCCCTCACAATTTACCTTGTTATGATCTTACATTTTATTGTTTACCTGCACTGCATTTTTGTGAACTTTTACTCTTTATTCTGCATTGTTATTGATTTACCTTTACAGTGCCCAATTCACTGTGTAATGACTTGATCACAAGAGTTCACAAGACAAGCTTTTCACTGTATCTTGGTACATGTGACAATAATAAACCAATACCAATACAGAAGACAAAATGATATTTTGGCTTCATTGTAGAGGGTATGGAGTCTTGTTGTGATCATAGGTGAGCACCACCTGGAATACTGTGTATGATTTTGGTCCTCTTACTATAAAAAAAATCTATAGTAACATTGGAGGCAGTATGAAGTAGGTTACCCAGGCTAATTCCTGGGAGAGAAGGTTGCCTTACCAGGAGAGGCAAAATAGCTTAGATAGGTATTTCTTGGATTTAAAGATGAATGGTAATATTATTCAAACATTTATGATTCAAAACGTCTTGATGTTAAGATGTTTTCATCAGTCAAAGAGTCTCAAACAAGGGGACATAAGGAGATGATCATTTAAAACTGAGACATGTAGAAGTTTCACTTCATTGAGGATGAGGGATCTCAGGAATTCTCTGCCTGGTGGGAAGTAGAAGCTAAATCAATTAAAGTGGAGGCAGAAAAATACTTCATGGATTAAGGAATAGAGATGTATGGAGAAATGTCACAGGAGTTGAGGCCAGCATAGATCAGCCATAATCATATTAAGTGGCAGGACAGGCTTGAAGGCCTTCTCTGGCTTTTTATTTTGGTGTTCCTGTATGTCTTCCTCCAGTGCATTGATGGGAAACAACGGTTTCTCAAACCATTCCTTAAAACTGAGTTCCAGCTACGATCTCCACCTGCAGTCTACAATGTATGATGCTGTTTTCACCCCATCCCTAATACACAATTCTGACTTACCGGTAATTCCAGATCCTGTTGCAGATTGCTTCCTCTTCTCAATTGCAAGCCCCACCCCCAAATATAGGTAGCTTCTGGCAAACCTTGTGAGTCAGGCATTGTGTGTCAGTACCTCCAGTTGAACTCCGTCTTTTTGTGTGTTTCCCCCTAGCTGTCAGTCTGTGGTTTTGTATTGCCATGTGCTCCTGTCCCCACTCCTGCTCTACTCCGGCCCCTGTATTACTGAGTACTCTGTCTCTCATCTGTTTCTCATTATTACCTGTTTTGCTGCCACCTGTGTCTCATTGTGCTCCACCTATCATCCACCTCTGTTTATTGCTCAGTGTAGTTCAGTCCTGTGTTTTCACTTGTTTGTTGTTAGATTGTGCCGATGAATTTTCCTGAACCTTTCCAGCATTTGTATCTGTACTCTGTCCATCTGATTATCGACTCTGCCTGTTTTCCAATTCTAGTTTTTGGATTTCTCTGGATGTTTTGAACTCTACCTGAACTTTGACGCAGACTTTGTTTGCACCTCGGGATTTGTTACTCAATTAATATCACTGTGTGTACAGTACTGGGTCTGCGATTGGATCCCTGCTCCAGCGCCCTGACATTGTTAGAGGAAGATCAACGGCACATTTTTGAATGTGAAAATTATGCAAAACCTAGACTTTTGAGGAAGTAAATTTTGATAGAGTGGAATAAAAACCAAAACTGTAGCTGCCTCAAATGTACCTCTTCGGCACATGTTTCTTCATAAATGGTTTCTAATTAAAATGCTATGCAAATTGAAGTATTTTATATAATAAACTTTGCAATTGCATTTTGATAAATTTGCTGAACGATTTCTGAGCAGACACTAAATGTGCAATACAGTATTTGCATAAAAACCACAACTTATTATCATAATATTGTACATTTAAGTAGATGAACTGTTAATTACTTTGCATAACATGATGATATATGATATTTCAATGAATAGGAACTATGACAGCTCATGTTTAATTCTGGAACAGCTCCAGTTAGAGTAATGAGCACACATTTATTATGCAGATTGTTAATTCATATTAAATTGGGTTTTCACCCAGAGGGTGGTCAGTACATGGAAGGGGCAGCCAGAATAACAACATTTAAAAGATGTTTGGACAGGTAAAAAGAAAGGAAAGGTGTAGTGAACTACATATACCTGTCTGGACATGCCCCCCCGCTGACTGCTCCTGTGGATCCTCCCACAGACCCCGGTATAAAGGCGATTGGGGCACAGCTCCTTCCTCCAGGATGTTGTGTGGTGGTCGCTTGCTGCTTGTGCTTTCTTCCAGCCAATAAAAGCCTACCTTAACTCACGTCTCCGAGAGTTATTGATGGTGCATCAAAAGGTTTGAGGGATATGCGCTAAGCCTGGAAAATGGGTCTAGCTTAGATGGGAATATTGGTCAATGTGGACCAGTTGGGCCAAAGGGCCCAGTTCCATGCTGTATGACTCCATGACTCTACAAAATATAAAGATTGTGCCAAGTGTCTGGAAATTATTTGTGGTCTGTTATGATACCTTGGTAATTTTACCAGGTTCAAAATTCCATCAGATTTTACTGATGATACTGAAAAGCCTGGAACCATTGACACACAAGAGGTGGACATGTTTGAGTGCCCTCTTGAGGGAAAGGGATTATTATGTCAATAGCCTGGGACAATGAATAGGCCAAAGAAGTATCTGTCTCAGTCTTGTGGGCATCAGTGTTGCGGATAATTGTGATGGAGGTGCTGCTGCCTGTCCTTGCAGATTGCAGTCTTTTGGTCAGGAAGTCAAGGATCCAGTTGCAAAGAGAGGTGTTGAGTCTCAGGTCTAGGAATTTGAAGATGGGTTTGCTTGCAATTATGTTACTGAAGGCGGAGCTGCAGTCAATAAATAGGAGTCTGATGTAAGTGTCTGTGTTATCCAGATGCTCTATTCATGAGCGTAGGGCCAGGAAGAAGGACCCGTTTGAGTGGTTAGTGAACTGTAGTGGATCGAAGCTACCTGGGAGGCTGGAGTTCATGCGTGACATGACCAGCCTCTCGAAGCACTTCATGGTGATGGATTCTGAGCCACTGGGTGGTACTCATCAAGGCACACTGCTTTATTTTTCTTACATCTTTTCGAATTACAACTATTTGAATTCAGTGACTGTAATGTGTTTCCTAAATGACTTAAGAAACCATCTCATTTCAGTTATTTTCTAGAGATTGTTTCTTGGAGCCTACAAGGGGCACACATTGTGGTTTGCTGAGAGCAGCTAATCAAGGATCAAAATCAGGACTTCCTGTCTCATGGATACAACAATCATTCTATGTCTCCAGTCAGTCTCCATTGAAACAGTCCTGCGTGTTTCAAAAACGGCACCAAAGGGACATTATCGATAAGTGAGTATAGGGATTAGTGACGCCTAAAATTCAAGGGTTAAATTGCTTCCTATTAGTATTACTGTGTTTACAAGTCATGTACCAAAAGGCTGCCATGGAATATGCACAGATTATAACCTTACCAACACACACAATTGCTGGAGAAGCTCAGAAAGTCAGGCAGCATCTACGGAGGGAATAAACAGTTGAAGTTCCAGACCAATAGCTTTCATAAGGATTGTTTATTTCCCTCAATAGATGCTGCATGATTTGCTTGAGTTCCCCCTGAATTTTGTCAGTTGCTCGAGATTTCCACCTTCAGGAGAATTCTAGTGTACATAATCTTACTCCCACCTCCTGTGGAGGAAACAGTGCTTACCATCATAACTGCTCTCATCTTCATCATTCAAAGATATTTCCAAACCAGTTCGGCAATCTCCAATAAATGAAACTGCTGATCTATGTCAAAATAACAGAATTTTACATCCTTACCTCTAATGTTTTCACTTCTTGACCAGTTTAGCCAGATCTCTGGCTATAAACTTAATTTACATAAGAGTGAACTTTTCCCAATTAATAAAGAAGCACAAGAACTAACATTTCGTGATCTCCCTTTTAAAGTAGTCCATAATCAATTTACTTATCTTGGAATTACAGTCACAAGGAAGTTTAAAGATCTCTTTCGTGAAAACTTTGCCAATCTTTCATATACTATAAAACAGAGTCTGGTACAATGGTCACCTCTATCTATGTCTTTGGTAGGTCGTATTAACGTTGTTAAAATGTATGTTCTCCCCAAATTTTTATACTTATTTCAATCTATCCCAATTTTTATTCCTAAATCTTTTTTTGATTCCTTAGACTCTATTATTTTCTCATATCTGTGGAAGAATAAGCGCTCTAGAATTAATAAAATCCATCTCCAAAAATCTAAAAAAGAGGGTGGCAAGGCTTTACCTAACTTTCGTTTATATTATTGGGCAGCTAATATACGTTGTGCTACCTTTTGATCTTTCTTCCACGGCCAACCCAAGTGCCCTAACTGGGTGGCAATGGAGTTGAGCTCCACTAAAGAATTATCTATCTCTGCACTTCTTGGCTCTGCACTCCCTAGTAGTGTGCCCAGATCAATAGCTAATCCTCTTGTTAGACACACTTTGCGTATATGGGCTCAGTTCAGGAAATGCTATGGTTTCCAGGGGTTTTCCGTTTCCAGCCCTGTCGCACATAATCACCTTTTTCTACCTACTACCTACGATTCAGCATTCCATGTTTGGTATAGGAAGGGCATTAGACATTTTGAAGATCTTTTCATTGATAATCGCTTCGCTTCGCTTCTTTTCAGCAGCTCTCCGTTAAGTTCAATCTGCCCAACGCTCATTTTTTCAGATATCTCCAAATCAGACACTTTACTGCTCCTTTAATTCCTAACTTTCCTGAAATGCCTACGAAAAATGCTATGGACCTATTTCTTTCCATTAATCCACTAGGTAAAGGTTTAATATCAATTATCCGAGATAAACTAGCAGCCTTACGACGGGCCCCTGTGGATAAAATTAAAATGGCCTGGGAGCAGGATTTAAATATCTCCTTATCCGATGAGAGCTGGGACTCAGTTCTCAAATCGGTTAACTCAACCTCTCTTTGTGCTCGCCATTGCCTTTTACAGTTTAAGATTGTTCACAGAGCCCATATGTCTAAATCTAAACTATCTCGATTCTACCCTAGCATTAGTCCGCTCTGTGATAAATGCAAGAGGGGCGTGGCCTCTCTCATCCATATGTACTGGTTCTGTCCTAGCTTGGAGAAATTCTGGAAAGATGTCTTCACTACGTTATCGTGTATTCTGAATCAGCACCTAGAACCAAACCCCTTAATTGCTCTGTTCGGTTTTTGGGGCGAGACAGATTTATGTCTGGGTCCGACCAAATGCCGAATATTATCCTTTACCTCTCTCCTGGCTAGACGCTTGATCCTCCTTAGATGGAGAGATGTTGCCCCGCCCACTCATGCACAATGGCTTAACGACATTATGGCCTGCTTGGACCTCGAAAAAATTCATTATTCAGTTCTTAAGTCGGATCTAAAGTTCCATAAGGTCTGGGGACCTTTTATCGAGTACTTTCATAACCTTCCTCTTGACTAGGGTTTTTTTTTTCTTTTCGGTCCCTTGCTTTCAGCTCCCTTTTTTTTCTGGTAGTAGGCATTATTATCCTCTGTTGCTAAGTGTATTCACAGTCTGGGAGTTTGACTGTCCTGATTTATACTCTCTATATTGTGTTGTGGTTGGTCTGGAGTTGTTGCTGTTTTTTCTTGTGTTGTGGGGCTTGGGGAGGACACTAAGCTTACTTGTCTTTAATTTAGGTGCTTTTTTGTTAAATTCTCTTCCTTTGTAGCATATTGTCATTGTATGCTTACTTTTGCACTGTATTAATGTTCCTCATTGGGATTTGGGGTTTTTAATTTGTAAAATGTTTTGAAAAACTAATAAAAAAATAATAAAAAATAAAAAATAAAAAAAATAACAGAATTTGTGATTTCCACACCACTGCTTTTCCTTGCTGTTATCTACTGCCTACCAGTTGACATTGATAAAATAAAGGTGTATTCCTACATTGATCATTGTAGGAAAGGGCCCGAAGGATCACTGGGGACACGAGTTACCCCAAACACAAACTGTTCCAGCTGCTACCATCTGGGAAACTGTACCGCAGCATAAAAAACAGGACCAAGAGGCTCCAGGACAACTTCTTCCACCAGGCCATCAGACTGCTTAACTCATGCTGATACAACTGTATTTCTATGTTATATTGACTATCCTGTTGTACATACTATTTATTATAAATTACTATAAATTGCACATTTAGACAGAGACGTAACATAAAGATTTTTACTCCTCGTGTATATGAAGGATGTCAGTAATAAAGTCAATTCAATTCAATGTCGTTGTGGCATACTCAGCCAGATATTCAATCCCCCCCCCATATACTAATTCATCAGCATCTTTGATTCGGCCAACAGCGATGGTGTCATCAGCAAATTTAAATATGGCATTGGAGCTGTACTTCGCTTCACAGTCATAAGTATAAAGCAAATAGAACAGGGGCTAAGCACGCAACCTGTGCTGAAGATGATCGTGGATGAGATGCTGTTGCCAATACTAACTGCTACCTAGAAGAGTTCCTCTCGCCAAGATTCACTTTGTCCAATTACTTTATCACTTCCTGTCAGAGTCGTGTTATGTTCAGATACTCCTACACTGAGCGACTCTTTAGGGCTCTATAATCGATCAATGTATATAAGACAATCTTATAGTATTTGTACATTGTGTTTTGTATTTATACTATTGTTTTTAGGCTTATTGTGTTTTTTATGCTGCATCATATCTGAAGTAACAATCACTTTGTTCTCCTTTATGCTTGTGTACTGAAGAATGACAATAAACAATCTTGAATCTGGAAGCTTGAATGAGCTTTTAGTTTCATACCTTCCTCTTCTTCCTTAGTTATCCAAGGATGGCTCTCCTCACCTTTACTGTCCTTGCTTTTGTTAAGCACTGTAAAAAATCTCTTTGAATGCCTTCCACTGTTCCTCAACTATCTACCATATACCCTGTGTTCCCAGTCTACACTAGCCAAATCCTCCCTCATCCCATTATAATCTCCCTTGTTTAGGCATTACACACTGATTTTAGATCAAATTATCGCACCTTCCATTTGTATGAGTAATTCACTCATACCGTGATCCTGAACTACAAGACTCTTTTCATTTTACCTGTCTCATTGTACAAGACTAGGTCTATGATAACATTTTTCCTATCGCAGGTGCATTCTATGAGCTCCTCCTCAAAACTGCCTTAACCTACTTGATGCGCCCAATCTATGTGCAAATTAAAGACCCCTTTGACTACTGCTGTTCCATTCTTACATGCAGCAGATGTTTTTTTGGTTTATTGAATATGCCACTATAATGTTATCATTTGATAGCCTATAGACTACTCCCAGCAGTGATCTTTTTTCCCATTTACTATTCCTAATCTCCACCCAGGTGGATTCAACATTCTGCTCCTTAGATCTTATATTGTCTCACTATCGCCATGATTTCATCCTTAAGAGCACTACCCCACTTCCCTTAACTTCCTGCCTATCCTTCCGTAGTACCCGATATTTAATTCCCAATCATCTCCACCCTGTAACCTTGTTTCTGTAATAGCCACTAAATCATATTCCTTTGTATTGATTCATGCCACAAGTTCACTGACCTAGTTTTGAATACTACAGGCATTCAGATAAAGTGCCCTTACACTCATTGCCTTGCAGAATCTAATAACCATTGTGCCTTTGCATCTGACTTTTCTGTACTCCACTGTTACTTTTGTAAGTTTTGCTTTGGTCCCTGAATTGCTTCCTTCTGTCTTTCTGCATGGATTCCCATATCCTTATCATGTTAGTTTAAACCTTTCCCAAAAGCACTGACAAACCATCCCCTAGGACATTGATTCTGATCCTGCCCAGGTATAGACTGTAGGGTTTGTAGAGGTCTCACCTCCCCCTCAAAGGGTTCTAATGCCCCAGGAATCTGAAACCCACCCTTCTTCATCACTGCTCATGTCACATATTCTTCCTAACTATTCTGCTGTTCCTATACTAACTAGCATGAGGCACAGGAACAATCGTGAAATAATGACCTCTGAGGACTTTATTTTTTAATTTATCTCCTAGCTTCTTAAATTTGGCTAGTAGGACCTCATCCTGCTTTTCACCTATAGTGTCTATAAAAAGTATCCATCCCTTGTAATTTTTCATGTTTTATTATTTAACAGCACTGCATCACAGTGGATTTAATTTGGCTTATTTGACACTGATCAACAGAAAAAGACTCTTTTGTGTCAAAGTGAAAGCAGATCTCTACAAAAGAGATCTAAAATAATTACAAATAGAAAACACAAAATAATTGATTGTATAAATATTCCCCCCCACAATATGACACACCAACTCATCACTGGTGCAGCCAATTGGTTTTAGAAGTCACATAATTAGTTGAATGGGGATCACTTGTGTGCAGTCCAGGTGTTTCAATTGATTGTAATAAAAATACACCCATATCTGGAAGGGCCAGCTGGTGGTGATTCAGTATCATGCAAAAACTACACAATGAAAACAAAAGAACACTTCAAGCAACTCTGTGAAAAGGTTATTGAAAAGCACAAGTCAAGAGATGGCTACAAGAAAATTTCCAAGTCACTGAATATCCCTTGGAGTACAGTTAAGTCAATCATCAAGAAATGGAAAGAATATGGCACTGCTGTAAATCTGCCTAGAGCAGGCCATCCTCAAAAACTGAGTGACCATGCAAGAAGGGGACTAGTGAGGGAGGCCACCAAGAGACCTATAACAACTGTGGAGGAGTTATGAGCTTCAGTGGCTGAGATGAGAGAGACTGCACATAGCACAACAATGGTTGACCAGATGATTCATCAGTCACAGCTTTATGGGAGAAAGGCCAAGATAAAGCCACTGTTGGAAAAAAACACATGAAATCTTGGTTAGAGTCTGCCAGAAGGCATTGGGAGACTCTGAAGTCAGCTGGAAGAAAGTTCTATGGTCTGATGTAATCAAAATTGAACATTTTGCCCATCAGACTAAACTCTATGTTTGGTATAAGCCAAACTACACATCATCAAAAACACACCATCCCTATCATGAACTATGGTGGTAGTGGCCTCAGTCTGTGGGGATGTTTCACTGCAGCAGGCCCTGGAAGGCTTGTGAAGGTACAGGGTAAAATGAATGCAGCAAAATACAGGGAATTCCTGGAGGAAAACCTGATGCAGTCCACAAGAAAACTGTGACTTGGGAGAAGATCTGTTTTCCAGCAAGCAATGACCCCAAGCATAAAGCCAAAGCTACACAAGAATGGCTTAAAAACAACAAAGTCAATATCCTGGAGGGGCCAAGTCAGAGTCCAGGCCTTAATCTAATTAAGAATTTGTGGCTGGACTTGAAAAGATCTGTTCATTCACTATCCCCATGCAATCTGACAAAGCTTGAGCAGTCTTGTGAAGAAGAATGGGGGAAAATACAGTGTATAGATGTGGAAAGTTGATAGAGACCTATCCACACAGACTCATGGGTGTAATTACTGTCAAAGGTGCATCTACTAAATACTGATTTGATGGGGGGGGGGGATACTTGTGCAATCGATTATTATATGTGTAATTAATTTTTTATTT
The DNA here is from genome assembly GCF_048418815.1 of Hemitrygon akajei. NCBI lineage: Eukaryota > Metazoa > Chordata > Chondrichthyes > Myliobatiformes > Dasyatidae > Hemitrygon > Hemitrygon akajei. Next base: position 37,737,151 of record NC_133144.1, on the reverse strand, counting down.
GTAATTTATTTAGGTCATTTTGTAGAGATCTGCTTTTCTCTTTGACATGAAAGACACTTTTTCTGTTGATCAGTGTCAAAAAAACCAAATTAAATCCACTGTGATTCAATATTGTAAAACAATAAAACATAAAAACTTCCAGTGGGGGTGAATTCTTTTTGTAAGCACTGTATATTGTTGGTGCCTATATAAACCTTGACAACTGGCCATTCATCCTCCCCTTCCAAAATGCCCTGCAGTTCCTCCAAGGCATCCCTGAGCCTTGCACCTGGGAGGAAACACACCGACTGGGAGTCCCATTTGTGACTACAAAAGCAACTGTTCATTCCACTCACTCTATAACTCTACTACTCCTTTTTTCCTGCCCTCCTGTGCAGCAGAGACAACCATGTTGGCTACTGCTGTTTTCTCCAAATGAGCTGTCACCCCAACAGTATCTAAAGCGGTGTATCTGTTTTGGAGGGAGATGACCGCAGGGAACTTCTGTAATATCTTCCTCCTACAGCACTGTCTGTTGGTCAGTCACACCCTTGGCCCCTTAAAATGGGGTGTGACCAACTTTCTTGCCAATTAAAGCATCAAGGGAGTTTGAAACATCTAGGCGAATGTAGAGCTGAGCGAGTGTTCAGTGCCAACTGTCTGCCTCTTGCTCGCTGCTGCTGGATAAGGTGCCTGTGTGTGATGGATCTAGGAAGGTCTCTCTCCCTCGAGGATGTCACTGAAGTTCTGGGATTTAAACATTGGACTGTAGTTCAAACTAACTGCAGGCAGTTCAAATTGGTTTCTTTCAGTTCTATGTTTCTTTTTGCATTCTGTGTTTTTGCTTATTCCTGTTGCCATTTGGTGTGATTTGTAAGCTTTTTGTGCTAGGGAGGGTTTGGGGTTTTGGGGCTTGGTGTTCTTGGTGCCATTTGGCATGATTTTTTTTTGTATGGGGGTGATATTCCTGTTGCCATTTGCGAGATCTGTTTTTTTTGTGTGCGGAATTGAAGTTTCTCTTTGAATGGACTCTGTGGCTTCCTTTGTTTCATTGCTATCTAGAGAGACAAATCTCAGAGTTGTATACTGCATACAACCTTCAATAATAAATGAACCTTTGAAAATTTGAGTCGGTCACACTGCAGCCCTGGAATATGTTTATAACAGCATTCACTTGTAGACAACATACACTGGAAAAACAATAAATATTTTTGTTTTGTTCCTCACATTTGGATCTAGTTTCATTGAAATGTAAATTAATAGTAAGGATATGTGAATGTTTATAAGTCCGAGTGACTTTGAAGAGAGATCAAAATAATACTGTGTTTTGTAATCTAACTTGATCTTTTCCAAAATATGTACATTCAATAATCGAATCTTGTGACCGCAGTGTACTTCACACCAGCTATTCTTCTAAATTATTTCAAATGAAATTTTTGATTCAGCCAGGAGCAAACAACCTCTGAGGTGTTCTGAAAGATAGGTGTTTTGGGCATTCAATTCTAGGAGTGCACCCAATGGGCCAAATGGCCTAATTCTGCTCTTATATTTTATTGTTTTATGGAATGGGGATTAGCAATCCTGTAAGAGAATTAACAGAGACAATAGAAGGGTGTCCCATGCTCTGAGCATTTTGATCGATTGAATCCCTTGTAGGAACTGTTGGTTTGTCTGCTTTCGTCCAAAGGCAAACTACACACTGCAGTGACTAAAAGCCGTCAGGACCTTGTTGTACAAATCCAAAGATCTCAAAGCTTCCAGCACAGGTAGGAGATATGGTTAGGGAGGTTTGTGGGACATTGGTCTTCATTAGTAGGGGCATTAAAGACTGAAGTAGAGCAGTTATGCTCCAACTTTATAAAACATTGGTCTTACCTCAGCCGGAATGTTTCAAAGGTACACTTAATAACAGAGAATGCTGCATACAGTCCTGGTCACAGCACTATAGGAAAGATGTGATCGTGTTAGAGAGGAAGCAGAGATTAAATGCTCTATCCCAGGATGTTGCCTGGGATGGAGTGATTCAGTTTTAAGGAGAGACAAGAGAGGGTGGGTCTGTTCTGCCTGGAGTGGAAGAGGTTAAAAGGGGACATGATTGAAGTATATAGAATTACGAGGGTATGGTTAGACTGCAGGAAAGTTTTCACCATATCATAAAGCGACAGAGCCAAACAGCACAGAAATAGGCCTGTTGACCCAACACATCTGTGCAAACTATGTTACCTAATACTCAGCTCAATGTTCTGGAATACTAATGACAGAGGAATGGATAGGAGCGGAGCAGTTTTTGCCTTTTTGATAATGGAGGACATCTGAGCTTAGAGAGGATGTTTTTGAGGGATCATCTAATGAGTAGAACTGGGTAGAACTTAGCACTAAGAAGTGGATAGATTCCCCCCTCCCTCCACAAGTTAGTGGGAACATAAGGAACAGATGTGTAGACAGATTGTAAGTAGTTGTAACTACAGTAGGGTAATGCTAGTGGGAGATTTCAAGTTTCTTGGTATCGACTGGGACCAGTCGGCTAAGGTGAAGTGGAATTCGTGTGGTGTGCCCAGGACAGTTTCCTCATGCAATATATAAAGGAACCTTCTCAGAAAAGACCAATACTGGACCTCCTCTTGGGGAAAGAAGCAGGTCAAGTAACCGAAGTGGCAATCAATGACCACAATTCTATTGTTTTTAAATACCGGTAGTTATGGAAAAAGATAGAACAGGTCAGCTAGTTAAAGTCCTGAACTGGAACTGAAACTTTGAGGGCATTAGACAGGATCTATCTGGAGTCAACAGGGTGACTCTATTTAAAGGCAAAGGATCAAATGGCAAATGGGAGGCTTTTAAAATGGTTGCATCAAGAGCCCAGGGGCAGTATGGTCTTGTTAGAGAGAAGGATAGACGTACCAAGTTTAAAGAATTCTGGCTGATGAGAGATACTGAGGCTCTGGTAAGGAAATAGAAGGAAGCATGAGATGGATTTGTCAGGCAGGATTAAAGATAATCCCAAGAAGTTATACAGTTATATTAACAGTAAAAGGGTGAATAGAAAGAAACTAGGTCCTCTTAAAGATCATCAATGCCACTTATGTGAGGAGCTGCCAGAGATGTCTAAGATTTTTAGTGTATTTTTCTTTTCTGTGTGTACCAAAGAGAATATCATCATCATTTTGTGTCATATCATACAACGTGGATGATCATAGTCTTTCATTGTGATTGTTCTTGGCAAATGTTTCCAAGAAATGGTTTATCTTTGTGATGCACCATCAATAACTCTTGGAGATGTGAGGCGAGATATAGGCTTTTATTGGCTGGAAGAAAGAACAAGCAGCAAGTGACCACCACACAATATCCTGGAGACTGAGGCTGGGGCTGTGCCTCCAATCGCCTTTATACCGGGGTCCATGGGAGGAGCCACAGTCTGTGGGAGGAGCCATAGGAGTAGTCAGCAGGGGGGGCGTGTCCAGACAGGTATATGTAGTTCAAAACACTTTGCCTTCTTCTGAGTAGCATCTTTACAAGACAGGTGACCTCAGCCATTATCAATACTCTTCAGTGATTGTCTGCCTGGTGTCAGAGGTCACATAACCAGGACTTGTGATATGCACCAGCAGCTCGTACAACCATCCACCACCTGCTCCCATGGTTTCACGTGACCCTGATCGAGGGGCTAAGCAGGTGCTACACCTTGCCCAAGAGTGACCTGCAGGCTAGTGGAGGGAAGGAGTGACTTGCACCTCCTTCGGTGGAGACATATCTCCACGCCACCGCCCAGTAGGAGAATACCATGGAAGCCAAAGAAATGCAGTTAATAAGTAAAGAAGTCTTGGATCATATGCACGTTATGTGGAAGGAGGTAATTGCAGCCTTGAAGTGCGTTAAGATGGGTAAGTCCCCTGGGCTTCATCAAATACACCCCCATATCTTATGGGAGGCCAGGAAACAGGTTGTGGAGGTGCCTGTAAAGATATTTGCTTCATCATCAGCCACTGGTGAAGCTTCAGAAGACTGGAAGGTGGCTAATGTTCCATTGTTCAAGAAGGCATGCCAGGGCACTACAGGCTGGTGAACCTGGCTTGTAGAGAAGTTACTGGAAGTAATTGTAAGGGACAAGATCTACCATTACTTGGAGAGTCATGGCCTGATCAGGAATAATCAGCAAGGTTTTGTGCATGTGAGGTCTTACCTTTCAAATCTTTTGGAGCTTTTCAAAGAGGTAACTAAGGGGGATAGATGAAGTTAGGGCAGTGGATATGCTCAATTATGGAGTTTAGTAAGGTCTTTGACAAGGCCCCACTTGGTAATGTTACTCTATGATTCTAATATGCCTCTTGTCCCATTTGCCTGTTTTTGGCCAAAATGTTTTCATACTTTACCTGTCCATGTAACTATACCGACTTAATAGTTCAGGCAGCTCACTCTGTAGGCTTGCCACTGTGTGAAGAAGATGCCCCTTGTATCTATTTTAAATCTTTCACCTCTCTCTTCAAACTCAAGCCCTCTACTTTTGGTCTCCCCTAACTTAGAAAAGACTTCAGCTATTCACCCTTCCAGAGATAGAAAATATCACCTCCAATCTTGTCTATCTCTGGGTCAGAGGCAAGAGATTTAGAAGGGATCTGAGGGGGATCCTCTATCCATGTGTTCATCTAGATGGTGTTTAAATATTGTTGGTGTGTCTGCTTCAGCCATTATTTCTGCCAGCTCTTTCCAAATATCACCACCCTTTGCATGAAGAAACTGCCCTTGACATCCCTTTTAAATCTCTCACCTCTGATCTTAAATTTCTGCTCTCTTGCTTTGGGACCTCCTCTCTGAGGAAAAAGGCAGCACGCTTTCACCCTGCCAATGCCCTACATGATGTTATATACCTTTAAAAGGTCACCCCTCAATCTCTTACTTTTGATGGAATAAAGTTCTCATCTATGCAACCTCTCCTTGTAATTCAGACCCCCAAGTCCAGGCAAAATCCTGGTACATCTTCTGAGTGCACTGTCCAGTTCAGTAACATCTTTCCTGTAACAGGAAGACCAAAACTTTAAACAATACTCCAAGTGCAACCTCACCGCCATCTCGTATAACTGCAACATAACTTCATGAATCCTATATTCAATGGTCTAACTGATGAAGACCTGCATGTCAAATGCCCCCTGTTCATCATCCTATCTACATGGGACATTGCTTTCACAAAATATGCATTTTCACTCCAAGATCCCACTCTCTCTAACACTCCCAGAGCCCTACCAGTCATTATCTAAGCCCAGCCCTGGTTTGATCTCCCAAAATACAATACCTCCCATTTATCTGGATTGAATGCCATTTGATAACCTTCAGCCCACATACCTGGCTGATCAGGATCCCCCGTAAATTTTCACAACCATCAACATTATCTACAACACTACCTACTTTAGAATCATCCACAAACTCATTAACCATGTCTTGTACATTCACATCAACATTGTTTTTTTTTTTTTTTTTTTTCTAAATTTTATTTAATTAAATTTTTAAATGATTACAAGTGAAAGAAAAAAGGATATGTGACCCTTCCCCCCTCCCCTTAATCCCTCCCCCCTAACTACCCTATATATAAAAAAAAATTAAGAAAGAAAGAAAAAAAAGAAAGAAAGAGTGCCTGGTTGTTGGAAGGTCTCCACATGCTCCATGGAGTTCTTAATAACTTTAGTATATGTATTTATTTCTTTCCCCAAGTAGCCATTAATTTTCTCTTCAGAGCACCTATATATTTAATCCTGTCTTTTGTAAATAAGGGCCCCAGATTTTCAAAAATGTTTCATATTTATCTCTTAAGTTATAAGTAATTTTTTCTAATGGAATACAGCCATAGATTTCTTTTTTCCAACAATCTATACTTAAATATGTATCTGATTTCCAAGTAATTGCAATAGCCTTTTTGGCTACAGCCAGCGCAATTTTTATAAATTCTTTCTGATATTTATTAAGTTTGAGTTTTGGTTTTGTCCCTTCAATATCACCTAGTAAAAGGAGGATCTTGATAAATGGATGGCATTACCAATAACATTAGTAGGTAGAGTAAATACTATAAAAATGAATATATTCCCTAGACTACAATATTTATTTCAATCATTACCAATACAATTACCCCAGAAGTTTTTTCAAGAGATAAATAAATATGTGAGGAAGTTTCTTTGGAAAGGTAAGATGTCAAGAATATCGTTGGAAAAATTGACATGGAAATTTGATCTAGGAGGGTTACAACTTCCAAATTTTAAGAACTATTATAAAGCAAATCAACTTAGATTTATTGCATCTTTTTTTGAGAAAGATAAACCGGCATGGATTAGAATAGAGCTGGACAAAATAGGAGAAAACGTACCAGAAGATTTTATATATAAATGGGAATCTAAAGACTGTGTCTTGACAGTATGACAAATACAATAAATGTTCGGTTAAGATTAGTGCAATATAATTTTTTACATCAATTATATATTACACCACAAAAAATAAATAAATTAAATCCAAGTTTATCTGATCAGTGTTTCCGATGTAACCAAGAAACTGGTACATTTTTACATTCTACATGGTCTTGCTCTAAAATTCAACCTTTTTGGACAAATTTAAGACTTTTATTGGAACAAATTACGGGAATAAAACTTCCTCATAATCCAATATTACTTTTACTAGGTGATATTGAAGGGACATCAACATTGTTGAGATAAATTACAAACAACAGAGGTCCCAGCACTGACCCTGTGACACAAAAATAGAGACAGGCCATCAGTCTGAAAAACAACCTTGACCATCAGCCTCTGCTTCACACCATTGAGCCAATTATTAATCCATCACTATCTCTTCCTGGATCCCATTTGACTACCCTTCTAGACTAGCCTGCCATAGAGGCCTTGACAAAGTCCAGATACACAACATCTACTATCCTGTCCCCATCTACCCTCTTGGTTACCTCCTCAAAATAGATTTGTCAGACATCACTTCCCACACATAAAGCTGAACTGACTGTCCTGAATCAGATCCTGCCTCTCCAAATGTTTGTAGGTCCTGTCCTTCAGAATCCCCATCAGCAATTTACCCACTACAAATGTCAGACTCACTGGCCTGTAGTTTCCTGACTTGTTCATGCTTCCCTTTTGAAACAATGCGATATCAGTCACTCTTCAGTTTTCTGGAACCACAACTGCCGTCAAAGATAAAGCAAAAAAATCTCAGCAAGGGCCTCCACAGTAACTTCTCTCGCTTCCCGAAAGCTCTGTGAATGCACTGGATCAGTCCCTAGGGATTTATCCACCTTAATGCACTTTAAGCCTCCAGTAACTCCTCCCCGCTAATTCATATGTGGTCCAAGAGAACACCTTAGCTTTCACTGTGTTCTCCACATTAAATGACTGAAAAGAAATATCATCAAAAATCTTGCCCATTTCCTTTTGTTCCACACACAGACAACAATTCTGATCTTTAAGGGACCTATTCCTTCCCAAGCCACACTTTTACTCCTAGAATCTCCAGGGATTTTGCCTCACCTTGTCCGCCAGAAGCTTCTCATAACTTCCTTTTGCCTTCTTAACTTCTCTCTTAAGCGCACTCCTACACTACTTCTAGTTACTAAAAGATTCACTCGCTTCCAGTTGCTTATGTGCAGTGTATGCCTCCCTCAATTTCTTAACCAGACCCTCACTATCTCTTGTTAACCAGGTCTCCTGAATCTTGCCAGGCTTGCTCTTCACCCCAACAGGAACAAGCAGGCCCTGACCACTTGACATCACACTTTTTAAGGCTTCCCACTTGGCAGTGACTCCTTCTCCTGCAAAAAACTGTCACTCAAATAACCACGGCAAAATCCCGCCTAAGCGCTCCAAAATTTGCCCTGCAATCGTTGTCTAGCTGGTTTTAAACAGAAGAGAAAGGGGGTTTTTTAATTGAATTTTTGGTTTCAAAAGTTTGCAATCAGCCAAGTGCTAATCAATCTCCCCATCCCCCACCCACTACCACCTCCTGTTCTTTTTAGTGACAGAAACAGTGAGGTAATAAGGATTCACCCACATGGTGGGCCAGTGACAGTAATCTGCCCAGGGCTATAAACAGGGCTATATCTGCGGTGAAAAAGTTCATCCAGGAAGAACGAATATGTTTACATCAGGCATCTGTTCCATATCTCATTTGCTAATAAAGCAAATTGAGTTGAGTACTGGCTCAGGCGATGTAATACTGAATCGAATAGCCTATTTCTCTTCGCTGCTCAAAAGAAATTTTCACTTTGCGTTTCTGAAGGCAAGCAGCAGGAAGTATGCTTTGCATAGAACCTCTCATGTCTTCAGGACACTCCAAAGCCAAGCCTGTTTAATGTAAGAAATGCAACAAACAGTTTTGTGCAGAGCCAAATACTAAAAACAGCAGCATTAATAAAAATATAAACTACTGGATTTAATTTTAACTACCTCACCTCTCAAGAATGGGGTGTCACCCTTTAACTTGTTAATTTCTATCCACTGAAATGCTGTTGCCAATGCTTTAATTTCTCACTGCATTAATGTATGTAATTGAGAATTCTATTACTGCAATGAACAGAGCCACATTTTAACTGTTCTAAATGCATAGTGCCTATTTTGTATGCAGTTTAAAGCAAAAGGTCAAATTTATTTACATAACATATAAATGCTGATAAAAAGAAAGCAGTAATTCATCAGCTGAAATACATGGCTGGTTGGGCCACAGGGTCTGCATCTGTGCTCTATTGCTCTAAACTCTATTTCACCATAAACGATTTACAAACAGCAATTCAAAATCTCGTGATCATTTTTCATCGGCTTCTAGCTATGTTTCTGATGAAACATTACATGATCAGAGAAACTCCAGAACTCAGAACTGATCCCAGCAGAGGGCACTTGTGCCAACAAAGCAAGTTCATTTCATCACAAAATGCATCTGAGATATTAAATAATCGAGAAAGAAATAATTTACAACATAAATGAAAAATGAACGAACAATGCAGTTAATTATTTCTGCAATTTCCAGAAAAAAGTTCCTTCATCCATCTATTGGAATCTCCTCTTTGAGATTGAATCCTGTCCACTAGCAAGCATATTTCTTTTGTTGAAACCATTCACAACAGGAATCTGCTGTCAAAACTGTGAGTCAGGAAATGATGTCAGTGCTTCATCAGGAATCCACATATCCATTACACAGGACGTTAAAGTAAGCAAAACCTCCCCACTGATCGGACAGATGCTCTGTACGTAATATTTAGAAGAATCTCAGGCTTTAGGACTGAAGGAAGAGGTAAGATGCCCCTAACTCTGCAAGGGAGCAACTCGAGTTTTTATTGTCACCTTCCAGTGGGATCCAGGCTTATATTCCATACAGAGACCCCTGAAACTTACCAGGACCTAGTCTCATCGTGCCCATCTTTTTCCATAGCTGTATGGGATTGAAAAGCATGGCAATGGCTGGCAGAGATCATCTGGACTAGGGGCAGAGGGAGGAAACACCAGGCCCGACAGCAGGCGTTACTCATCACTCTGGTAACAAATGTTTGAGCAGGATTGTGACTAGGATTTTACCTCTTGAATGGTTATTTCTAGACCTCAAACCACTGAGCTATTTGTTACAGACTCAGTCTGGTGGGGAACACAGGATGGTACTAGGTTAAGACATTGAGCCAAAATTACAATGAAATCACAGCCGCTCAGCCTAAGACCTCACTCCCTTCAGCAAATGAAAATTATAGCACTCAGAAAAACAGCAATTCTTTTCTATTCTTTGAACTGTGGTGATCAAAAAACATCCACTTTATACTGATATACCTCCAGATATCTTATCAATGCACCATAAAAAATCCTATCCAGATGCATCATGGGTTGGTATGGCTACTGCTCTACACAAGGCTGCAAGAAACCGCAGAGACAGCACTCAGCACATCACAAAAACCAGGTTCCCTCTGTCTATACTTCCCACTGCCTTAGTACTGCAGCCAACAGAATTAAGGAAAACCCCACCCAGCCCAGATGTTTTTTCTTTTCCCCCGTCCAATCAGGCAGAAAGCGTACCACTAGGCTTAAGGGCCGCTTCTATCCTGCTGTTAAAAGACTATTGAAAAGTATAATAAGATGGACTCTTGATTCACAGTCTACTTTGCTTAAGAACTTGTGCCTTGCTGTCTAGCTGCGCTGCACTTTCTCTGAACTGTCATACTTTATTCTGCACTCTTGTTATAGTTTTACCTCGTACTATCACAAATATCTATCTTGATTATATGCAAGACAAGGTTTTCAACATACCACAAACAAGAGAAAATCTGCAGATGCTGGAAATCCAAGCAACACACATAAAATGCTGAAGGAACTCTGCAGGCCACCTTCCATAGGCATCTATGGAAAAGAGTACAGTCGATGTTTCGGGCAACATAGCGCAGTACCTGTGAAAATAATACACCGATTTACAAATTTAAATTTACCAATTTTGTATGATCCACCATTGCAATTCTTAATATATCTTGCAGAATTTTTTTTCCAAGGTGACCTACAAAGATATCAGCTTAGATTTAGACTTCTGGCTAGCGTCAGGCAGGGAGGAGTCCACAGCAAACTAATCGGTCCACAGCATTTTATCCTTAGGAATTGTTTATATTGTGACTAGCGATATTCCAGCCATAACAGATGAAAACCCTTCACTGATCAACAGGTGCGAGCTGCTTTTATGGGGCTGCTGAAGCAAAGGAAGTGGCCCATTCAGGAACAAAAAGGAACAGTAGTCTTTGGACTACTGTCCAAAGGAACAGATAAATGCAATGTACGCTAGAATGGAGAAGGCAGCACGAGTCAGGGTTTTGTGAAATTGTTGTGCCTCTTGACCTGCAAGAAAATCAAAAAACAAAATACTTCCAGGCTTCTTTTGGCCTCCTAAACTGTTTGTCACCTGGTTTCACCTGATGGAGATGCTCAGGTAATACCCAAATGAGACCTTAAGTTAAATTGGCAATTGGACCCTAATGAAGTTATGACAGCTTTGTTATTGTGTCTATAACATGATACTGAGGTCTTTGTGAGCAGCTGTATTGGACAGAGTTCAGTTTAACAGTGAAGTCACTATCTTACTATTTTTGTGGCCAAGGTTTAAACTGGAGAGAAAATAATACGGGTTGCTGGACAAGAAACTTATACCCGATGTATTTCTAGAAAGTTCTCATTCTCATTCCATATAATTCTTTTACTCTTCAATGTAGCAAAGTGAATTCTTTCCTACCCATCTTCTGTCTATTTCCCATATCTCAAGATTATAATTTCATACATTACCTTTTGCAAAAGTTCTACATGTTTTAATCTGATATTATCTATCAATATCTCGACTTAATCACACAATCTACCTAGTCATGGCCTTGCACTTTATTACCTGCCTGCATTGCACTTTCTCTGTAACTGTAGAATGTTATTTTATTTTACTGCTTTCATTAGTATTAAATCGATGTTATGCTGCGATGTGATGTTTCTTAATGGCACGCAAAACAAACTTTTCACTATACCTCCATAACTGTGATAATAATAACTCTAATAACCAATTCTGTATTTTGTCTTCAGCCTCAGTCTATTAGGCCTTGATGGCAGCCTGAACTGCCTAATGCTTTATGGTCCGCAGGAGTCATGAGGGCCCGAGTTCCTGGGATAGGAGGCCCACGCGAATCCAGAAGTCAAGGCCTGAGGGTCAAATCCGTGACGGCGTTCTGGGGTGAAGTCCAAAGTTGGAAGCCATGAATCTGAGAACCCAGGTGCAAGGACCTGTCCTGAGGTTGGGGGGGCCTGTCAGGTGCTTGAGTTGGTGGGTGGGAGGCTGGGAGGGATGGGAAAGGGGCTTGTTTTGCTGTTTGTATGCTGTTTTGTTCTTGCTGCTAGTGTTGTTTTTTGTAACATTGTGGGCATAGTATGTCAGTGCTGCAATGTGTGGCAACACCTCTGGCCTGTCCCCAACACATCCTTGTTAACACACATGATGCACTTTACTATATTTTTCAAAGCGTTTGTGGTAAATAAAGCTGAGATTTCTATACAAAAAGATACTTATAATACAATCACAAAAGAAGTAACAAAAGCTGCTGATCTGTCACCTCTAAGGTATTCTCCATATAACTGCTTCTCTCTCCTGTTCTTTAGCTCTTTCATTTTCAGTTACCTCAACTATTGTAAAACTCAAGTCAGATGTTAAATCCAGGTAAATTAAGGGGGTTTGCTTCTAGCCTAGAAAGATTCCTGTTTCATCATTCGTCTGCACTGATTTCAAAAGCAAAAGGCCATTGCTACTGAAAATCGAAAATAAAAATTTATCTCTGCTGCTTCTCACCCTGTGGTTGTTGCCGGAGCAGTACTGTTCTCTGGTCACAGACAACAGTACAGGACACGCAACTTGGCCAGAGTGAAAGGGTGTCTATTGGAAGGTGGGTGAGCTGGGATAAGGTGGAAAAGATTTTCCTGAAGGAGCCTGCACTCAATAGAGATGTCCAACAAATGTATGTGGAGCTTATAGTAACCTCAAATTTGCCAAGCAGCCTGCTGATCTTATCAATTGAACAGAAATACATGGATTCACAACACAAAAACAGGTTTTTCAATCCATTAACCCTAGTAACCAATCAAATTCCACCTAGCATTTCTCTGCCCATCTTACCAACTGATCAATATCATTCTGAAGTCAAAGACAATCTTCCTCACTGTTGACAATACAACATTGTCAATCTTTGTCTTATGCTCAGAATGATTAAACACATCTCCATCTTTCACTACTGTACAAACAAACAGCAAGAGTCCGACCACCGTGTCCCAGCTTCCAATTGTAAATATCATAAGACATAGGAGCACAATTAGGCCATCCAGCCCATCGAGTCTTCTCCTCAACTCAATCATGGCTGATTTAATTTCCCTTTCAACCCTATTCAAAGTTTGAAATTTCAAAATAAAATTTATTATCAGAGTACATACATATCACTACTGAAATTCTTTGTCTGCAGGCATACTTAGCAAGCCTACAGAACAGTAACTGTAAACTGTAAACAAACTGTGCAAATGCAGATATAAATAAATAGCAATAAATAACGAGCATCAAATAACAATATAACAGAGCCCTTAAATGAGTGTAGCTATCCCCTTTTGTTCAAGAGCCCGATAGTTGAGGGGTACTAACTGTTCTTGCACCTGGTGGTGCGAGTTCTGTGGCACCTGTACCACGTACCTGATGGTAGCACAGGGAGAAAACCATGGACTGGGTAGTGAGGAATTTTGATGACAGCAATGTTTTATGCAAATGTGCTCAAGTGGTTGGGAGGGTTTTACCTGTGATGTACTGGGCCGAATCCACTACCTTTTGTAGGATTTTCCGTTCAAAGACATTGATATTCCTGTCCCAGGCTGCAATGCAGCCAGTCAGCACACTTTCCATCACACATCTATAGAAGTTTGCCAAGGTTTTCAATGACATGCCGAACCTCCACAGACTCCTGAGGAAGTAGAGGCACTGCCATGCTTTCTTTGCAGGTACATTTATATGATGGGTCCAGGACAGGTCCTCTGAGATAGTGACACCCAGGAATTTAAAGTTACTGACCCTCTCCACCTCTGATCCTCTTATGATTACTGGCTGGTAGACCTCTGGTTTCCCTCTCCTGAAGTCTACAATCAGTTCCTTGGTCTTTTTGACAGTGAGTGAGAGGTTGTTGTTTTCAATCAAGTCTTCAGTCTCCCTCTTTGTTGATTCATCACCCCCTTTGATGGAGCCCACAACAGTGGTGTCGTCAGCAAACTTTGGAGTTGTGCTGAGCCACACAGTCAAAGGTGGAAAGAAAGTACAGCAGGGGGGCTGAGTACACAGCCCTGTGGTGCTCCTGTGCTGATGGAGATTGTGGAGGAGATGTTTTTGCTAATCTGAACTGACTGGTGTCTGCAGGTGAGGAAATCTAGTTGCACAAGGGGGTATTGAGGTCCATGTCTTGGAGTCTACTGATTAGTTTCGAGGGGATGATGGTGTTGAATGTCGAGCTGTAATCAATAAAGAGCATCTGATCTATGCAACTTTGCTGTACAGATGTTCCAGGGTTGTGTGAAGAACCAATGAGATGGCATCTGCTGTAGACCTGTTGCTTTGGTAGGTGAATTTGGATCCAAGTCACCATTCAGGCAGGCTCCTCAAAACATTTCATCACTGTGGATGTAAGCGCTGCTGGCTATGTGGATCTAGCACAGAGGAGGAGTTGAGGCCAAGGGTATATCACCTATGATCAAATTGAATGGCTTGTGGGAACCTACTCCTGTTCTCCTGCCTTCTCCCCATAATCTTTGATACTCTTACTAATCAGGGACCTATCAATCTCCACTTCAAATATACCCAATGACTTGGCCTCCACAGCCATCTGTGGCAATGAATTCTACAGATTCATCACTCTCTGGCTAAAGAAATTCCTCCTTATGCCTGTTCTAATGGGATATACTTCTGTTGATGTGCCCTCTGGCCCTAGATTCTCCCACATTTGAAAACATCTTCTCCATATCCAGTCCTTCCAGGTCTTTCAGTATTTGGTGGGTTTCAATGATTCCCATTCTTGAAAGATGGCGTACACAAGATACACATCATTTCATCACAATAGTACCCTCTTATTCTTCAAAACTCCAGTGAGCACAGGCCCAGAGCCATCAAATGCTCCTCGTACATTAACCCTTTCATTTCCAGGATCCTCCTTCTAAACCTCCTTTGGACACTCTCTATCCTTCTCCACAAGAGGCCCAATTCTCTCACCCCAAAGGATTAGATCTTTGGAGGTATTTAAAGAGGAAGTAAATATATATTTTTAAAGATCAGAGAATTGAGTTGATCTGACACAGAGGAGGAGTTGATCCTGGGGCAGATCAGCTATGGTCATCCCGAATGGCTGAGGGAACCCACTCCTGTTCTGGTTTTTTATGTCCTCTCCATAGTAAACACAGGTGAAAAGTTTTCATTTAACTCTCAGGCTCCAGCCTCATCCAACTTGCTACTTTGGCTCCCTACTGGATCTTACTCCTTCCCTGGTTAGCCTATTGCCCTTACTATACCTATAAAATGCTTTGGGGTTCTCCTCAATCTTGTTCACAAGTGCCTTTTTATGCCCTCTCTTCACTCTCAATAGTCTCAGGGGTGTCAAACTCATTTTAGGTCACGGGCCGGATTGAGCAAAATGCAGCTTCATGCAGGCCGGATCAGTCGGACGCGTGCGAACGCAGCTTTCGTTGCCTCCGTTTTTTCAGCCTGCTCTCATGTATCTCAGTCTCTGCTATAACTACAAAGTGTTTCACTTTACAAATTCCGTTTCTTATGAAGAAGACTGTCGAGTAAGACTGCCGAATAAACACTAAAAACCCTGAAAACCTGGTATCTGAATAAACTCAGCATTAGCCATATCATACACCATAGGCGCTTCGATTACTGGGGCCAGCTTTAATAGTAATTAGATATTATCTCGCGGGCCAAAGATAATTCCACCGCGGGCTGGATTTGGCCCGCGGGCCTTGAGTTTGACATATATGGTCTACATCAAATATATATGATTCATTCCACCTCACTTCATCTAATCACATTGGTCCTGCTAATTATATTATTGAACCTGGAATCAGAATGTATTCAAAGAATTTTAGAATGTATTTTTCCACTTGAATTGTTGTGGATTCTTTCAATTGCCTTTATTTTTAGATCACTTTTGTTTAATTGGAACACAGCATTTACTAGTAGACAATGCACACGGACATGAAACACTCACTAAATGCTGGACGAACTCAGCAGGCCAGGCAGCATTTATGTAAGAGTACACAGCCGGCATGTAATGAAGTGTCTCTGCCTGAAACGTCCACTGTTTACTATCTTCCATAGATGTTGCCTGGCCTGCTGAGTTCTTCTATCATTTTGAGTTTGTTGCTCGGATTTCCAACATCTGCAGACTTCCTCGAGCACATGAACATGGATTGGTTTCAAACTGCAACATTCACTGCCACCCCCTCTGAGATTAGGTTAATAGAAATTTCCAAGTATTCACTACTCATGAGATATATTAGTTCTAGAGAACGATAAGGAGTGAGGTATACTGTAACTGAAAAGACGGTACCAATCCTGCTGTTCTACGTTATTCTTTTTAAAAATCGCGAGACGTGGGACTGTATCAAATTTCACCTCTCGTTTTTACTTGCTCAACACTGCCGGAGGACCCGCCCAGGCGATCACGTGACCAGGAACG
Source organism: Hemitrygon akajei (assembly GCF_048418815.1). Classification (NCBI taxonomy): domain Eukaryota; kingdom Metazoa; phylum Chordata; class Chondrichthyes; order Myliobatiformes; family Dasyatidae; genus Hemitrygon; species Hemitrygon akajei. The sequence continues at coordinate 37,720,947 of NC_133144.1, read as the reverse complement.
CGGGGGTTACTATCGGATAAAGTGAATTCAGGCTGTGAGCCAAATGAGAACATGTAGGAATCAGCGAGCACAATATGCCTTTGATTATAAATATCAAAGTGAATCGCATCTTTCGCTCCTGCCCCCTCGCGTTACCACATAATGGTAACCACATGTAGCTAATGTAGTGCCAGTTAAAGGTTTGGGGGAATCTAAAAACTCACATGGTAACTCTACCATTTGCTTAAAATTACAGCGCATGTGTGCTTGTTTGGGGGGAAAACCCTTTCGCATTATTTAGCATGTTTCATGAACTCAACTGTATAAAAATATTGCCTTCCGCTCAGTTTAACCTTTGGCACCATGCTGAGTTACAGAAAATGCAGTTTAGATTTCCCCCACTAGCCGAATCTCCTATGTACATTTAATTGACATGGAATGAATTCCGCTGAGACTTGATATCTCTTCAAGCTAGTAATTTCATAAAAGCGCCAATAAACATTTTTTTCTTTCGGGATTATAACGTGAGTGAATTATAAATGTACAACATTAGTATAACAATTTTTTAAAACTAAAATCTGGGTTCAAAAATTGTGATTTAATTTTACCACATATGCTCGTAGGGAGCAAAATAAAAGGACAAGATTTTTTAAGTAACTAAAATGGCATACATTTCAAGTTACCGATGAGAAATGGTGGACGCTAGGACCTGCAGGAAATCCTGGCACAATGACCCACATTTTCCTTGGGTTACTGCAGGACGTTGACTCGCCCGCTCAGGTGATGCTTCAATGCCTCCAACTAGAAAGGCACGTTGCCTTACAACAACTAAAAATTAAAGAATGCTGCAACATCAATACGTGAAATTCCAAATCTATTTTTAAAGTTTTTAAATAAATTTAGATCATTAATTCTCTGCATTAATTGAAAATTTATAAGCTACTCCGCCCTCATTTAATGCATAATGCAAAAATTGCATTGCGTTGCGCGTATATTAGATATGCAATTGCTTCTATACGAGAGTGTTGCAAGCATAACATGCCACCAATATAGAACCAATCAGGACTGGGGTGTGGTGGTACCAAACCAAGCTGGACCAATGAATGCGATGCGATTCCGTCTTCCGAAAAGTATCAGCCGGCTGCTTTATTGATCATCTTCATCCCCAACAACACCCACTTGTCTATCAGTATCTGGAAGGCAGCACAGCGCCACGGACGGGGATCTGAAGTTCCTTCATCTGCAATTTGCCGCGGCGACATGACTACCACCGCCCGCAGTCAGAACCAAGCACCGGCTGCTGACTCCGACTCTGAGCTCCCGACCCCGCTGGACTTCCTGCACGACCGTCCGCTGGTCGACGATGCCTTCGACACCACGTATGTGGAAAAGGAAACTAAGCCACCCATGAAGCTGGTGTGGCGGAATATCATCCTGATGGGGGCCCTCCATCTCTCGGCACTCTACGCCGTCACCCTGGTGCCTTCTGCCAAGCCTCTGACCTGGCTCTGGTGTAAGGATAGCCTTTTATTTTATAAATAACCCTTATAGTATTCGATATAGTTTCATTTTTTTTGCAGCCATGTGTTCGAAAATGAACATTTGTAACGCTCAAGTAAAACAACATGCGTCATAGTGATTTAACCGTTGCGGTTCGATTGAAACGCTGTTTAAAATGAACGTGCTGCCTGAACGGTTGGATTGGCTTCTATTCTTCGATGTAATCCAGGTGCCGAGCTCTCAATGGCGCACGGTTTCAGTATGAGTGTTCACTGCGTATTAGTATTTCGCACTATCCTTTGTTCTCTCTCTCTCTCTCTCTCTCTCTCTCTCCACCGTCAGTGGTGGAAAGAGGGTTGCAGTTGTTTTATCGAGGTTTTCACTGGCTGCTTCAACTGCGTCTTTTTCTTTCTCTGCAGCCGCCTTCTGCTTCTTGCTGAGCGCCCTCGGGGTGACGGCGGGCGCCCACCGACTCTGGAGTCACCGATCCTACACTGCCACCACGCCGCTCAGAGTGTTTCTGGCCATCGCCAATTCAATGGCTTTCCAGGTAACGGGGAGAGGGGGGGGGGGGTCCAATTATAGTTTCTCGCTCAATGATTAGAACAATATAAAATTTGTCTCGGCCAAAACAAGCGTGGGGGGGGTGGGGGGGAAGGTAAATGCTAGAAGCATTTAGTAGTTAGCTGAACATAGAAAGCTTGCCTTTCTACAGATGACTCTTGACCTGCTTATTTCCAGGGTTTTTAAATTTCAGATCAATATGGCATTTTAAACCAACGGGGTCATGTTTCACTTGTTTTCCTTCCCGGCTCCATCCATTGGAGAATTTTAAACTCAGTGAAATAGCCTCCATCTTTGGAGCAACAGAATCATAGCGACAGAAGACTTTATTCATTAAAGGGGTGTTCTATGAATTATTAATTCTTGATGCTGAGCAGAGTCATTGATCAACTGAAGTAAATTAACGAAGGGAAGGTAGTGGGTCGGGAGAGAGTAGCACGAGGCTGCTTGTAACCTTGTTTCATTGCTGCCATTTACTGTCCATAGTGTGGAGCTTGTACATTCTCCCTGTAACTGTATGGGTTTCCCCCCACACAATGATGTGCTGGTTGGTAAGTTAATTGGTCACAGTAAATTGCTTGTGGTCTATGTGAATGTGAGAGTAAAAAGGTTACACGGAAGCTAGAGTGGGATTGCTCAGAGAGCTGGGGTATACTTGAGGGGCTGAATGGCTGCCATCAATGTTTGTGTAAAAAAAAAAAAAAAAAATTAGGAGCCAAAATTCTGGACCATTGATCCAGAGATGAGAGTTTAAACACCGCATAGTAGTTGTTGAGAAATTGAAATTACTGTAATTTAGAATTTTAAGTTGATTCTATAATAGTAACCATGAAACTCATATAAATTGTGGTTTTAAAAATGCATCTGGTTCACCAATGTCCATTGAGGAAGAAAATCCTTTACCTAGAATGACCTTTTGAGTTTTCAGACCTATTAATGTTAATTCTTGGGGATGTACAGTAATGAGAGTACTTGACTGTCTTGCTAGTGACATCCATGTCAATGAATGAATTTTAAAAGTCATAAAACAGCAGTTTTATCTTCACTGATACATCAGAATATCATTCCGCTTTCAATTAGTCCTGACGAAGGGTCTCGGCCCGAAACGTTGACTGTACTTCTTCCTATAGATGCTGCCTGGCCGCTGCGTTCCACCAGCATTTTGTGTGTGTGTGTGTGTGTTGCTTGAATTTCCAGCATCTGCAGACTTCCTCATGTTCGGAATATCATTTTACAGGTTAGAAAAAAGAACAAAGAAAAAGTAACAAAGTTAGAAATCTCCCAATGCCACTTTTGGAAATTCCCTGTTAAAAGGAAGGCTCAAGATTCCTGGGAGTTTGGGACATTCTGTACTGTCCATGGGATTGTAGCTCAGTAAGATCAGATCAATGCTGTCATGGCTACAGTTGATAGTGTCCTTGGAGAGGGTTTAAAATAGTTGGACAGGAATGGGAACATCAGTTTTAAATGGGAAGAGTGGGATGAGGAGGCCGTTGATTTACTGAGGAAAAATTGAAAAGCAAAAGTTAGAAAATACAGAAATGAAGTCTAGTTGCACTAAAATGCGTGGTGATTTTTAAAGCTTTTTTTAAAGTAAGGGACAAGTCCAGAAGCTTTACGTCTTGGTTAGATGAAGTGGAGGTATAGCAACATTAGCTAAGGAAACAATCACTGATATTAGAAGGGCCATGGTGAAGATATTTGGACTGAAGAGCAGAAGAAAACTCACATTTGAAAGCAAACTACAAACTTCCCAACAGTCTGAGTCAAGGGCAGTAATAGTGGAAAATTAGTTATCCTCAAACTGGGATACAGTCAGTGGAGGGAAAAGCAGTGTGAGCACAGCAGTAAGAGAAGGATTTTATAGCTAGAATGTTAAAGTCCACCAAGAAGGTGGTCACTTCTTGATTTGTTTTTGGGAAATGAAGCTGGGCAAAGGGAAGGAGTATCAATGAGGGCATTCTGTTAGTTTAACATGGTTTTGAAAGAAAGCAAGATTAAATGGGAGCAAAATTACCAGGTGAAGCCCAGTCAGGCTGAAATGAATTGGGGAAAGGCTTGCTTGAAATTAATTGGAATTTAAGAGGTTGTTTGAGAGATTTGGAGTAGACATGTTCTCACAAGGGCAACCAAAACTTGTCTTCTAGATAATTACATGCATGAGGGTAGAATAATCAAATGGAGAAGTATTGGGGTCTCCCTACCTTCTGTCCAGACCTCTTTCAGAGACGATGCCTCCAGAAGACACGGTACATCATTAAAGACACGGTGACTGGTTGGCAGATAGAAAGCAAAGGGTAGCAGTGAATGGGTGTTTCTCGGAATGGCAGGTGGTGACTAGTGGGGTGCCACGGCTCTGTATTGGGACCACAGCTGTTTACCATTTACGTTAACGATTTGGATGAAGGCATAGAAAATAACATCAGCAAATTTGCTGATGATGCTAAGCTGGGTGGCAGTGTGACATGTGATGAAGATGTTAGGAGAATTCAGGGTGACTTGGATAGGCTGGGTGAGTGGGCAGATACTTGGCAGATGGCGTTTAATGTGAATAAGTGTGAGGTTATCCACTTTGGGAGTAAGAACAGGAAGGCAGATTATTATCTGAACGGTATAGAGTTGGGTAAGGGAGTAATACAAAGAGATCTCAGAGTCCTTGTTCATCAGTCACTGAAGGTGAATGAGCAAGTGCAGCAGGCAGTGAAGAAGGCTAATGGAATGTTGGCCTTTATTACAAAGGGAATTGAGTACAAGAGCAAGGAAATCCTCTTGCATTTGTACAGAGCCCTGGTGAGACCACACCTGGAGTATTGTGTACAGTTTTGGTCTCCAGGGTTAAGGAAGGACATCCTGGCTGTAGAGGAAGTGCAGCGTAGATTCACGAGGTTAATTCCTGGGATGTCTGGACTGTCTTACGCAGAGAGGTTAGAGAGACTGGAATTAAGGAGATTGAGAGGGGATCTGATTGAAACATATAAGATTATTAAGGGATTGGACAAGATAGAGGCAGGAAATATGCTCCAGATGCTGGGAGAGTCCAGTACCAGAGGGCATGGTTTGAGAATAAGGGGTAGGTCATTTAGGACAGAGTTAAGGAAAAACTTCTCCCAGAGAGTCGTGGGGGTCTGGAATGCACTGCCTCGGAAGGTAGTGGAGGCCAATTCTCTGGATGCTTTCAAGAAGGAGCTAGATAGGTATCTTATAGATAGGGGAATCAAGGGATATGGGGACAAGGCAGGAACCGGGTATTGATAAGGAATTGATCAGCCATGATCTCAAAATGGCGGTGCAGGCTCGAAGGGCCGAATGGTCTACTTCTGCACTTATTGTCTATAAAGACCCCTCACACCCTCTCCATGAACTGTTTGTTCTTCTGCCGTCAGGTAAACATTACAGGAGCATCAAAAATAAAACCACAAGGCTACTAAACAGCTTCCTCCCACAGGCAGTCAGACTGCTAAATAGTTGCTCTACCTGACTCTGCTTTGGACACTTAACTTGTTTTTAACTGACTGTGGCTGTTGTGTTTTACTATTTATTGTTATGTTTATTATTTAGTGTTGCATTTGTTATGTTATGATTGCACTGCTCCTGGGAAACACTGTCTCATTCTGCCCTGCAGAGCTGATGTACGGTTAGAATGACAATAAGTTTTTGAATCTTTAACCATCCCATAAGCATATTGAATAGCCTGTTGAACACTCAACTCCTCCACTCATGATCAGGCCATTTATTCTGCATCTTCACTACTTGTAGCTCTTCCTGAATGCCATGAACTTTCACTTTTATTGTCTAGTCAATCACAGGGCCTTGCAAAAAAAATCACAATATACAGAATTCACTACTTACTATCGGCTAAAAAAATAAGTCAATCAGACACAACTTTTCCCAAAATACTAATTTTGGAAATCTGAAATGAATTCTGTAAATACAATGCAGATCAGGGATCATATGGGGAGAGAAAGGGAGGAAATAAAACTAGGATAAGCTGGAACATCCTGCATGGCCACTGTCCTGTTCTGACACAAAGTGTAAAAGTTTTCTAATTGTGAAATTCATCAAGTTGGTCCTCTGGAGTTGTTTATCATTTGTGGTGAAAACTCTTTGACCTGAAACGATAACAGTGTGCGTGCTACAAACATGAGAAAATCTGTAGATGCTGGAAATCTGAGGCAAAACATCCAAAATGCTGGAGGAACTCAGCAGGCTGAGCAGCATCTATGGAAGTGAATAATCAGTCGATATTTCAGGCCGAGACCCTTCATCAGGACTGCTATGTGTACGTGGTATTGGTTAGCTGGTGTGAGAAGGAATGCTGTAAACTAATAGACTTCAGGTAGGAATGTCCTGGCAGCATTGGATGGTAAGATGCATCGTGGAGGAAGGGGTAAAGGAAAGACATATGAATTGCCTGTGTTGCATTTACTAACTTAATTTTCCTTTTCATGTAGAACCATATTTATGAATGGGCAAGAGACCATCGGGTTCATCATAAGTTCTCTGAGACAGATGCTGACCCTCACAACGCCTCCCGTGGTTTTTTCTTTTCCCACGTTGGTTGGCTGATGGTTCGGAAGCATCCAGATGTGATTGAGAAGGGGAAGAAGCTGAGCCTTAGTGATTTGAAGGCAGACCCTGTTGTCATGTTTCAGAAAAAGTTAGTAGTACTTCTAGTGTCTGCAAGTTTTGCACGTGATAATGTTAAACATAAGATACTCCGTGACGCAATTTTCGTCCAATCCAATGATGAAGTGCTGATCCATTCTGTTACTCTTTCCAGCTTCATAGAAACCTGATGCATATTTGCCTGTGGTTCAGCATGGTTTGGGTGCAATGGGAGAACACAAGTATCTATGCATAACTAAGGGTAGAGTGTAGAATATGGGAACATTGGGACTTTAAGTTTAGAGCTATGACCATACTGAAGCAGAATGGCAGGAACTTTCCTTTGCAACAGGGTTCCCAACTTTTTTTAATGGCATGGACCCATACCATTAACCAAGGGTTCTGTGGGCTCCAGGTTGGGGACCCCCTGCTCTTCAACTTGTAATGTGAAATACTGAAGGTTGATACCAGATCTGACATAGTACTTAAATCCTAGTTTTAAGGCAGCATTAATTAAGTACACAGTATGCACAGCTATTTAATATAGTCAAGTCTGGTGATGGGTATTGGATATGGATTACACGGTCCTCACTGCATCTTTGAGCTTTCTGAATTTGTGGAGTATTGTGTTTGACCCTGAAGAGCAGATTTGTTAGTTTTTAATGTGATCTGTCTCCTTTTTACAAGTTGAAAATGGGTTTCAATGAAAATAGCAAATGTCATCTTGAAAAAAAGTTTGGATGCTCACTATGCCAAGTTGTCCAGACATAGCTCACTCTAATAGTTGCATTAAGTTAGATTTTGAGCTGCATTATTGTGTGAGAAGAATTGACTAGAAACCCAATGCAGCAACCAGTCTTCGGCAGAAAGTTTTCTATTGCCCCAATAACTGTCAAACTTTGGAATTTAGCATATGTGGTGCACACTGAACTCTTGGAATGAAAGCCAGAAAAAAGTTGCCCATTGTTATCTTTACAGCAACTAATGAGAGCAAGAGTGCACCAGGGCTTCTTGGAACCAGAGGCTGTCTCTGCTATCTCTGCACCACCTGATTTATTTAGCTACTTTGGAATGCAGTGAGATATGTTCTTAGTCCCAACTGAAAAACGGAATTAGATTGCCTTGGCAAGCTGGTTTTTCCAGCTTGGCTCTGCCTACAAGAATGCTGAGGCTGTTTAAGTGTAATATTTCCAGCTGCAATTTACTGTAAACGTATTTCAGTTTGTCTTAATGGGATGAATACTTAATAATTGCCTCAATTAGTATTTGATCAAAAATGATTGTGGCAGCTACACTAGGGCCAGGTAGTTTTGCCTGAAAACATTTCAGGGTATCTCTAAGCTTTATGGTAGTTTGGCAGCTAATTTATACAAGGCAAGGTAGATAAAACCATTGGTTAACATTTATTTTCCAACCAATCACTGGAGGGGAATCCCATGTTTCTTGAGATAACTTCCTGGGATCTTAGTATGCGACTGCTGATAGGGTTTCCAATTGTAACACCTTTTTTCTCTTCCCCCCCCCCCCCCCCCAAAGTGTCAGGTAGTTGATAATGCAGCACTCCATGTAACTGTTGACCCAGGTATGGTTATTGGATCTCTTGAGTGGGACTCGAAAGCTTTCTGACTTCATTTGTTAACTGAACCTCAGTATATTGAGTTAACCACAATCTGGGACAGGAATTAGTGGAACAACATTAGTGAGGTTTTTTCTCTTTAAACAATCCAGCAGCTCCACTGCTTTTGACAGTGCATGAGGTATCTTATAGTTTACTACTAAAAACTGAGTTATTAGTTTGGTATTGTGGTTGCCATCACTTCGCCCAGTTTTCAGCTGAGGATTTACTGTGCTGCAGTGGGTAGATTAAATGAAGGCGTAGAGCAACTTGCAAGTATTGCAAGAGTATCAGGTTTGGATCAAGAAATGTCTTTATGTAGAGAGACTGAATTGCATGTTTTCAATTTGAGTGTTTTTTTTTTTGCTATAGATGCTCATTTGCCTATACAATAACCATTTGACAACCAGTTATAGCCATTTGCATCCAGCCAATCACAATGTCAGTATTTAATCATGAATTCCGGGAATTTTTCTTGTAACAAGTGCCACCCTCTTTCAGGTACTATAAACGCTCTGTGGTGCTACTGTGCTTTGCCCTCCCAACGTTTGTTCCCTGGTACTTCTGGAATGAAACACTTTGGAATTCCTACTTCCTGGCTGCCATTCTGCGGTACACGTTAGTGTTGAATGCCACCTGGCTGGTGAACAGCGCAGCTCACATGTTTGGCAATCGACCTTATGACCGAACGATTAATCCCCGGGAGAACAGATTTGTCGCATTTGGGGCAATAGGTAAGAAACCTGCCTGATTTTGCATAAATATCTGGTCCTCCAATGGACACTATCTGCACTTCCAATTTTATCCAATTTTCTTTCAGATCTTTACAACTTCAGTTGCTGCTGATATTCATGTAGCCATTTCTGCTTGGATCTCAGTTTTTCCTGTCCATGACAATGCTTATTTGGCGACTTTATCCTTAAGCTAATCTAGTCAACTGTTGTACAAATATAATCAGACATAACTTTTGACTTTGCTATCAAAGGATCTATTAAGAAGGTATGACCAAAAGTTTGGTCAGATTTCTTGAAGGTGAATCTTACAAGAGAGATCGGAGTGTGGAGCATGGGCATCCAAAGCCACAAATGGTAAATGGAGACAAGCCAGGATGCACAGACTGCCAGAACTGGATGTGGAGGGGCTTGAGGGCTGTAGAGTTGCAGAGGATCCAGAAACTGTATGCATCAGGTCTTGGAGAAATGGTTTTAAATCCAAAACTTCCTGAGAGAAGAACCATGGTGAGAACAAGTGATGAATGAACGGTTGCATTTTGGATGACATCCATTTTAGGAGGTGCCTGGTGGGTAGCTGTCTTGCAGTGTGAGTCAGTTCCATAATAATCCTAGACTACCTTTATTTATTGAGTTACAATGCTAAATAGCCCCTTCCAATCCTTCAAGCCACACTGCATCAACCACCTATTTAATCCTAGCTTTATCAGGGGATGATTTACAATGTCCAGTTAACCTGCCAACCAGTACGTCTTTGGACTGTGGGAGGAAACCCATGTGGTCATGGGAAGAACGTACAAAACCCTTATTGGCAGTGCTGGGAATTGAACCCAGGACTCTAGTACTGTAAAGCATTGTGCTAACCATGCTGGCCCTTGTGTATTATCTCCTGCTAGATGACTTCTGTAGTCAATTTGGTCATTGCGCGGTTAAAAAGTGATTTCTTAAACTTGAGGGTAGAACGTATTGTCTTTTTTTGCTCACAATGTAAAGAGATTAAGAACTTGTCATTGGGTTAATGGGAGAAATGTGAACATGCCAGTAGCTCTGGCTGAGGGAAAGAGTAGACTGTTACAGTGTATCCTGCCTGAAGGCTGTTTCAATATAAAGATACAACCGAGCACTGAGAAACTAACTTGTTGTTCATGTTCTTTCCACTGTTTTTATTCCCTATTGTATTTTCAGCCCACTTAAATCTCTGAGGGAAGAACTGAATAAATATTCCCTCAGCCTCCAAAACAATCCAGCAAATTTCTGAAAAATTAGCATCTGAAATTTTGACTCTGGTCTGTAGATCAGTTTAAGTGGCCAGTGTTTCTCCTATAAGAACTGTACCTATGGTCTGACAATACAAATCTTGTTTTGGGTTAACTTGACATTCTTAAGAAGTTTTGATTAGAGTTTTGTAATTGGAAAGCTCTGATCAGTCCAGCCCTTCCAACCAACACTCAAAATAAACCACAATTTAAAACAGCCAAAACTAATTTTTCCCTCGTGGTGTAATATGACTTCAAGGCCCTTAATGAAAGAAATTGGATCAGATTTAATTCTGCCGCCCACCCATTAATAGCTTAATAGAGATACTAAAGCTTCAAGCCTTGGAATGCCTGTAGCTTGACAGAAATGGGCTTTGAAGACTCTTAAAGCAAAGAGACGAGTATAGAAGAGAATTCTAGAGTATGAGGACTTGTAAAGCCACAGCCTATCATTGTAAAAATTCAATAAGGGTTGTAATGCTGGATTTGCTTATCATAAGAAAATAAGTGCTGTGCTTTTGAAAGGAAATGATGGTCAATGGGCCTTGAGTAGGAAAACATTATTCACATCTCGTGGACCAGTCAAAATATTTGAGCTAGATTATTAACCATCAGCCATTTGCCTGTTTGAAGGTCTGATTCTGAATTGAAAGCATCTCAAAGGTCAGGGTAGCCATGTAGACTAAGGCTTTGAGTTATTGCTGACAAAATCAACAAGATTTCATAGTGTGCCTTTAAGCTTCTGGGAGTAGGTTATCAGGCTGTGTGTGTTTCAAATAGTAAACATTTTTCCCTGAACAATTCACGTCATCTCGGCTGATGGGTTATAGGCAGTGCTGAGAGAAATAATCATTCTAGGATATCAGTAGGCAGTTGGCAATGTCTGTTAAAGTCAGAGTTGGATCATGGTCAGAGATTTTGTGCTATTGAAAAATGAAGGAAACAAGTTAGCCACAGTATCATTGCTCAGTGCTTATATTGCATGGGGATGAGGGCAGACTTGTACAAGGTAATGAAATTCAAGCTGCTGAAAATGGTTGAACTAGGGAGCAGCTGTGCAGAGAAATATATTCATGCCAGTTTGCCTGGTTGGATCTGGGGAGGTTGGATCCCAGTTCTGATGTGCTGAGTGTTTCCAGCATCCACCATTTTGCTTTTGTTAAAAGCAACATTCATCAGTTTGTTTCAAAACTACTTAACTGTTGTATTAGTGTCATCGACATAAACACAGAAACTGGCTCTTCGGTCTGCTGCATCCATGCTGGCCTCTTGGCACATTTAACAGATTTGTCTGCATTAGGACTGTATCCTTTCTTGACTTCCCTGTGAGCCTCCTAAATGTAGTAATTGTATTTTATTCTACCACCTAAGGCAGCATGTTCTAGATATAATTTATGCTGTGTGTGTATATGAAAGAATTTGCCCCCATATCCCACTTTAAAACTCCTCACCTTGAACCTATCCTTTTTGATAATCCTACCATGAAAAAGGGTTTTGCCTACTAATGCTTCTCATCATTTTATATACCTTGATTATCTTCACTCCAGGGTAGTCTAGCCATCCTGACTAAATCCCCCAATCTCTGCAATGTCCTTGTGAATCTCCTGTGTGTGTTTAATGTACTTCTATTAATGTAAACCCATCAAGACCATTGATATGTCTTTCTTGGCACAGAACTACCTAATGGTGACTCTAGTCAAAATAGGTTTTCTGGAATATCTTGAAGGAGAGGGGAAGAGGAGTTTGGTTGATGGTGGGGCAAGGAGCTAATTTTGGAGTCAAGATGAGATGCTGCATAGTTTGATTTGCAAGACTGAACTGAAGGAGTAATCAGAACCTCAAAGTCCCAATGGAGTAGTGTTTTAAATGGAATTTTAGTTTTGAAGTGGTACCACAGAGATATTTAGCAAATGAACAAGCAAGGCCAGAGTACAGGCTTTTGGACAAATTCTGCTTTATGCAAAAGTGGGTGTTAAAGTTATTCCATCTGGAGCAACCAAAATGATGGATCTTCCAGACTCCACCTACTGTTTCAGTCATTGAGTCTATCCGCAAATTGCAGTTGTACAGATTTGCATTCCAGAACAAAGCAGCTTGGTATGCTGTTCAGATGCCATGTTCTGGTTGTACCACAGACACTGGCCAAGAAAGCACATTAGTACCTCTACTTCCTCAAAAGCAAAGGTAATTTGGCAAGTCTCCAGTGACCCAATTTTCATATGCCGTAGAAAGCTCTGCAACTGGATCATTGAATGACTTGCTGAGAAAATATCTCCACACTGACAGTCAACACTGGTACACCGCAAGGATGCGTGCTTAATCCACTGCTCTACTGTCTACACCCATGACTTTGTGATTAAGCACAGCCCAAACATCTCTAAATTTGCTGATGATGCAACTATCGGCAGAATTTCAGATGGTGCTGACGAGATGTACAGGAACAAGATTGATCAGCTGGTTGAGTGGTGTTGTAACAGCAACCTTGCATTCAATGTCGGTAAGACCAAGGAATTGATAGTGGACTTCAGGAAGGGAAAGTTGAGGGAACATGCACTCGTCTTCATCAAGGGATCAATCAGCAGTGGAAAGGGTGAGCAGTTTTAGTATCAACATCTCTGAAGGTCTATCCTGGGCCCAATGTATTGATGCAGTTACAAAGAAGACACAACAGTGACTGTGTTATTAGGAATTTTGAGGAGACTTGGCATATCGCCAAAGGCACTTGAAAATTTCTGCAGATGTACAGTGGACAGCATTCTAACTGGATGCATCACTGTCTAGTATGGAGGAGCTACTGCACAGGATCAGGAAAAGGCTGCAGAAAGTTGTAAACTGGGCAGTCTCCATCATGGGCACTAGCCTCCCTGACATCAAGGACAACTTCAAAAGGCTTTATCTATCATTAAGAACCCCCATCACCCAGGACCTGACCTCTTCTCGGAGAAGGTACAGAAGCCTGAAGAGAGGTGCTCAACATTACAGGAACAGCTTATTTCTCTCCTTCATCAGATTTCTGAATGGACAATGAACCCATGAAAATTATTTTCCCTCTCTTTGCACTACTTATTTAATTTGTATATTGTAATTTATAGTTTTTAGTGTGTATTAGAATATACAGCTGTAATAAAACAACAATTTCATGACATGTACCTGTTGTAATGAACCTAATTCTGATTTGTCCAAACTTACTGCACCCTGGCAAGCAACCGCTCTGCTCAAGACCACAACAAATTGCAGAGTTTTAAACACAACCCAGTCTATCGCAGAGACCTCCACTGAATCTGTCTGCACTATCTGCTTGCTGCCTCAGGAAAGCAGCCAGTGTAATCAAACACCTTTTTCACCTCAGTCATTTTTTTGCTCTCCTCCTTCCCCCCCCCCCCACCCCCCACCCCCCACATAGGATAAGATAAAAGCTTGAAGCATGTATCACCAGGCATAAGTTCAGCTTCTATCTCACTGTTACAAAACTCATGAACAAGCATCTTGTACAATAAAGGTCTCTCAACATGCCATGGCCATTGAACATTGCACCACTTTCATAACTGCAGCAGTATATTCTGCATTAATTTTTCATTTTGTGCTATCTTGATGTAAAAGGAGTGATGTCTCAGTGGCACGTAGAACTGAAGTTTTTTTTCCATACCCTATTTTGGTACTTGTTATAATAATAAACTAATTGACAATTAATTGTATTTCTGGATACTGCTAGTAAATTGGTTTTGACAAGTTTCTTATCCTGCTTTACAGGAGAAGGTTTCCACAACTACCACCACACGTTTCCGTATGACTACTCGACCAGTGAGTATGGCTGGAGAGGGAACATCACCACCTGCTTCATCGACGCTGTGTGTTGGCTCGGGCTGGCCAGTAATTGTAAGAAGGCCCCACGGGAGGTGATTACGGCCCGCAAGCGGAGAACTGGTGATGGCAGCATCAGAAGTGGCTGAGCATGCTTGAGTGACCAGACTGTCACGTACTCTGTTGCTCCCCCAATGCCAAAGACTCCACCAGTCACGAAGGCAGTTTTGTCAGCAGTTATTAATTTTAAGGTGGAATCCTTTTTAAGAAGTTTCTTCTATCCACATACCAGTAAACTGATGAAAGACTTAAGAATAGAAGGCAGCTTTAAATATAACAATTGTGCTTCATTGTTGATAGTAGACATGGTTCATGCTGAATTTTGGAATTGGCACCTTGCTGAAAGGTAATCTTTGGGGCATCAGGTATACAGCTTGTTGTAACCAGAACTGTTTAGTACCAATGTGTTAGCATTGTAAGCTTCCAACCCCCTTCTACACATACCCCTGCTTCAAAGATTCCTTACACAGGTAACAGATTTTGCATTTAAAGGATTCCATCTTAACTCCCTCCTCAGACAGGTGCTAGGGATACAAATTTAAAACAAAAACCTGGATCAGAGGGAAGTACTTTTGCAAATATTTGGCACCGAATGCCAGCGTTAATGATACAGAAAATGATTTGGATTGAGATTGAGGTGCCTCAAATTCTGGCTACTCCAGTCATTTCAAAAGTTGATGACATGCCGTTCATTGCTGTCTGTTCAACATTTCAAGTATGTCACATTCAGTAACCATGCAGTATATCACTTTTACCCATTGCCTTTTATAATTTTTGATTTTCTTTAAGTTTGTAGTTACAAACTCTGTACCCTAGATCATTAGTTTAATTTTTTAATGTATTTTGTCAGCATTTGAGTGGAGTATTGGCCTTAAGATCACACAATCGGTTCAATCCACAACCTTCATCTCCCTTCATGCTGACCAGTAATATTGTTTTTGACCCAAGAAAGACAAATGTTTAGTTACTAACTTTTTTGTGCATCAAACATTCAACACTACTGCATTTTCCCCATTCCCCTCTCCACATCATTTTCTCATGAACATAAATAACAGTTCTAATAAACTGAAAGCCAGAGTTTAGCTTCCTTTACAGGGGAACGGGGAGAATTGAGCATTAGCACACATTGTGCTCTGTACACTTGGATAATGATTGATATGATAGACAGTTCACACCAAATTTTACTGAGGGTGAGGATCTACCTGCACCAAACACAATCTTTGTTTCAAATAATTCAGTGTATCGATGTACAGGATTGCCTGTGGACTATTTTCTCTCTGGAGATGGAACTTAGATGGTCAAGAATGTATTGTATATGAAGTTTCCTTTTGAAAGATGCTTTATTCTGAGTTTTTTTCCCCAAGTCTTTGAATTTCCTTTTTGGTGTAAGGTGTGATGCCATTGTTGTATTTTGTGAGACTGAATGTTGTGCTTCAATAATCATGCTGAAATACTAATATAAAACACTGCAGGAAAAAAAAACTCGCTGTTGAAACTGTCCCAGGTCTCCAGGGTTGATTCAAGTTTCCTAAAAACCAGCTTGCTGCACAGCATTGTTCCAGAACCTCTGACGCAGCAGTTCTTGCATCCTCCCACAGTACAATGCGAGCTGCAGTGAATGCAGAGTAGGTTGGGCTTTGATCCAGAAATGGCCGAGCAACCGTCTCGGGTGCCTCATAAATGGGTAAAGGCTGATGTCAGTTTGCTCTCTGAGCAGCAGTAATGACACAGGAGATTTTTATCCCTCCTCCAGCTCTTGCCTCTGGAATTGCTCCTTTCAAATAACCCTCCAGTGCAGAGTTAAGGAATGATTATTTTCCCCTGGATGTGGTCTGAGCATGAGTTGTTTCCAAATAGTTGGATTGAAGGGTTAAAGTAAATTCTGGTAAAGTATCAAATAGATGCTTGTAACAAAAATTTCACAGGTAATTCATTTACTTTTCCACTTATTGCTAGTTATTGCAGGCTGACCTCGCCTAGGTTTTACACAGGATATTCCCTTAATTTGATGGAAGCCAAACCTATCACTTAACAATCAAAATATTCCTTTCACCTACAACCTTAATGATTCATCTTGGGAGGAATGAAGGGAGAAGGTTTAACACCAAGTTGCAGAGATGTACTGCTCCACTGTATTTAAATGAAATGCTTACATCCCACAATAATACTGGCAATGGGTCTGCAGATGCCCAAATCTATGAAACCATGGGACACAATCCCAACTTGCCTTTGCTTGATGTATCCACTTTAACAAGAGCTTGAAGAACAACTACTAATCATGCCAATCAGCAAATCTGAGCAGAACACTCTGTAAAGTCAATACCCCAAAAGTGTGGCAATCTCTTGTTCACCAACACTGTAGTCTGGAACCTGCTGTGAGTCATGTTATTGTGTTGATCTTTATGCACTTGTATCAGTGCCACTTGTTCCTGTTTTAACAGAGGCAATATTTAAAATAAACAATTTAACTTCCTTTCTCTTGCATTTTTTTTTTTTTTGTCATTTTCACTAATTGGTAGAGTTTGTTAGTAGAACTGTGCTCTGCCAGTGCCTTGTGTGGAAGCGCTGAGATTAAATTATTCTCACACTTCAGTGTAGGGTAATGTAATGGGTGACAGATGACACATTGTTCGTAATAGAAACTTCTACATAATTCACAAGCATTCACGTCATTGAGTTGTGTTCACTTTAAGAGACTGTATATGACAATGATGTCGGTGTAAGGCAAGTGCTTTTGGTTTGTAATGGCAGAAAGCTGCAGCTTTTGTTAAGCACATAAGACTCGTTTTATTCACTAAATCCTACAGTAGCATTCAGAATGATGTTTGAAAATAACCCTTTAAAGCTTTAGCATAACAAACTTTCATTGTTTCTTGCAGGTAAGTTGCTATGTTCCACACTCCTGCAGGTTTTCATTTATACTATGAATCTTTTGGGGTTTTTTATATTTAGATGAATATTCTTACCAACCTGATAGAATGCAGCAAGTCTGCTAGGAATTTCTGCAGTATGTGCACATGATCTATTGCAGTTTTAGAAATAACAAATACTCAGCTCTGTTTAATGAACTATGAGTAATTATGCTGCACCTCATGTTGGTAACCTTGCATAGCTGGTGAGTCTTTGTCCTCACAAAATACACAGTACAACTTTGTCTCAAATTGCTTTAGAAAGGAATGATGCCCTTGATAACGAAGGAGGACAGAAACTGGGAGCTTCCCTACCATTTTAATGCGCACCTATTTGTTCTGAACGTACACTATTTGCGCCTTGGATGTCTCCCTCTCACCTGCTGCTGCTCTTCTATGTTGTAGTGAAACACAGCTCAAGTCAGTAAAATGAGCTTTGGCCCAGTTACTCTGGTCTACTATATCTTTATCCTTTCCATAATCCAAAATGAATTATGATCACCATCCATAACCTCTCCCACCATCAACTTTTCCACACAAGTAAATCTAGAATTCTCTACCTGGTGAATTCTCTGCTAGTGAGTTGCGGAGACTAGATTAGTGTATTCTTTTTAACTTAAAAGTGGATGCAGTTTTGAAAGACCTGGAAATTGGAGGCTATGGGGAACTGGTACAGAGGAAGAACAAAACTTGGAACGGGTCAGCCATGGTCGTATTGAACCATGGCCAAGTGGCCTACTCCTGTTCTTGTGGATACGTTTCCTAGTCCTTAAGTCAAGTGCTCCTTCACCTCACCACCCCCCCCCCCCCAAAGCAGGTGACTGGGCTATCACATGCTTTTAGGGTGCATGTTGATGTATTCTTAAGTCATTTCTAAAGCTTTCTATTCCCCATACTTCTGGTGCTCTCTTCCCAATTACTCTTAGAATAATTGAAAAATTCAACTAGTCCTACCTACCATGTTGTCTTTATCTCAAAAATCTGCTTAAATAATTACTTGCTCATTAATTTTGTTGTGACTGGATGGTCTAGACCACGCTCCTATCAATATAATTGTTGCTTGTTTGAGCTATCGGATATGACCTCCTTTGTAATTTCTGTTTCTTGGTGTCTTCTCAGCTCTAATTGCTTCCTTCACCAATATTTCCTCACCCCTCTTGCGATACTTCACATTCTCATCTGAAAACCCTGTAACCTTTGTTCCTGCTCATATTGCCATAATGACCAGAGTCTGTATAGTTCCTGTTGGTCTGTGGTCTCCGTTCATCACCTTAGCTGCCTAATTATCATTAAGAGCAAACAGATCCAAGCCTATTTAAAAGTCCTCACCAGCACTAGCAAACCACCTTTGCCGGGAAGTAGATCCCAGCCCTGTTGAACATCCCCATGACTCAGTGATTTAGAGCTCAATTTATTTGGCCATTATTATGTAAGTTATTGGTTTTTTTGAGTCCATTAGATTAGAAGTTACTACCTTTTAGGTCCTATGCATTTGCCTATTGCCTAGATTACTTAAATGTACCAGCAAGTTCTTACCAATATGATCTTGGACAGCAAGAAAGCAAGCCCTTTAGTCCAACCATGGTGCGTACGATGATTTCAAGCTCTTCCAAACATTTGCCTACATTTGGCCCAGATCCTTCTAAATCATTTTTATCCATGTACCTGTCCAACCCCTTGGAATATCCCTGAGCTTAGCACCTGTAACACATACTTGTGTCCATAGAAGCAGCTATCTGCCCTGCTAACTACTGAATCCCCAATCACTGCAGAGCTCCTGTACTCCTTATCCCTATTCTGTACAGCTGAGTTGACTCCGGTTCTACTCCCATCGTCTCTGGTACTCAGGAGTCAATACTTTCTTTGGATACCAGCCCTCAGTTCCCTCGCTGCCTGCAATGTGGTTCTTTACGACTGTCATCCCCACTCCCAGAGCTCACCAACCAGCCGTTTTTGATATCCCCAGGAAGCTGCCTGAAAGACATGCACCTTCGGGGTAAGGCCCTGCAGCCTTGTGAACCGACTCCAAGCTGGTGTCACCGACAGAGGCATCACAGGAGGACAAAGTCGCAACAGCGCATGCAGCTGTCGAAGGCCTCTACTTGGGCGATCACTCTCCCTCTCTTTCGATGGTGGGGAAGAGTTTGCTGCCGATTTGCAAGTCAGAGAAACTCAGAATTAAAGTGGCACAGCAGACTATAAAACTGAAACAGCGACTGCTTGTTTTGTTGGTCTCCTCTCACTCTGGAAAGGATGACACCTCTCTGTCCCTTGTTAGGGAGAGAGCCTGCAACATATCAAATTGCCGGGTGAAGAATAGTTTGTGTTGGACTGCAGATCATGGCCTCTCTTTGGGGGCTTTGCTATTGCTTGCTTGGTGGGTGGTGGGTGCTGATGCTTCTTGCTGAAATAAGTTGGGGGAAGGACTTAGGTTCTGCTGCTGCTTGTGTGTGAGAGGCGGCTTTGGGGTTCTGGTGTTTCCTGTCATTCATTCTTAGGGGTTCTCATCTGTTTTCTTGGATGTCTGCAAAGAGTAAGAATTTCAGGTTGTATACTGTATACATTCTCTGAAATTAAATGGAACCACTGAAAATGCTTAAACAGCTGGGCAACCACATCCTAGAATGTGCAAAGCGTATAATGCTTAGTCTTGTGAAAGCGCCGTACTGATGCAAGCTATTGCTAAATAACTGTAAGTTCACCTTGCTTAATTAGACTGTGCAACAGTTCTCTCAGTTTGGACACGGATCTCTAATTTTCTGTATGAAGGACCTTGGAGAGCTGGCTTGGATGTGTCCTTGTTTAACCTGGTACCCAGGTCTGCCTAATAGAATTCTGACTATTTCACATAAGTGTTTTGCTGGGCCATTTCATAGCTTGCTTTGGTCAGGAGTTATTTCTGCATCAGATAAGAAAAACAAGTTTCCTTTTCTAAAGGAAGTTGGTCAACCAGAATCATTTTATTTTATCAATCCAGCGGTTTCATGGTTACCATTAGTGATATTTTTATTACTTATTAATTAATTAACTGAATTTTCCACTTCCCAGCTGCCACAATAGAATTTGAATTAAAGTAAAATCATTCATTTCTACTCGGGTAACATTACCATTTTGCTGCTGTATTCTGGGACTTCGGAGAAACCAAACATTGGGGTGCATTTTACTTAAAGGATTGCATGTTTGAGATCCAAATATTAAATTGACAAGGTGGAGTTAATTCAAATCACCCAGAAAGTTTTGTCAATGAAGGGTCTCAACCCAAACGTCAACTGTCCATTTCCCTCCACAGATGCTACCTGACCCTCTCAGTTCCTCCAGCAATTTGTTCTATTTTGCTCCAGACTACAACATTAGCAGTCTTCTATGTCTTTGTCACTTTTATTCTGCTCTAACATATTTATCTCACTACTTACTGGTGACTATTAAGATTGAAACACTGAGAAATAACTAAAGTCATTTGAGCCAAGGCTAGGAATCAATCAACTTAATTCTTTCCCCTCGTTCCCTCTCTCAAAAAGACTTAATGAAATTTGTAGATGAATAAATATTTGCCTATAAGCTGTCAGCAACACACCTACATACTGGTGACTCACTTAGACATTTACTCTTTTTGCTCAATTAGTTGCCGATTCTGGGTACATCACATACAAGAATATACAGGGCCAATCAAATGTTAAATCAGTCACCATGAATTAAAAATGGACCAGAGAAGTCACTGCAAATAAGCAATTTATTAAATCGAGGCCGACACTGCTGAACACATCTAATACTGAATTAATGCTTTTGCTGAAATTGGGCTAACAGAAGTGTTCGCTGATGTGAGTGCTTCAGCACAACATGGTACATGGACTGAAACCTCTATCATTAATTGCACTGATAAACTTGAATGATTACGAGAATCTGTTAAGATTGCCCAGTACAAACTAGATTTAGGCCATCTTAATTTAATTTCAGAATCAGGTTTAATATCATTGGCGTATGTCATAAAACATGTGGTTTTGCAGCAGCAGTACAATGCAATGTATTTTTAAAAAACTAAATTACAATATATATAAAATACAAAATTAAATTAAATAAGTGCAAAAAGAAATAGTGAGGTAGTGTACATGGGTTTGTCTGATAGCAGTGGGGAAGAAGCTGTTCCTAAATGTTCAGTATGCTTCTTCAGGCTCCTATACCACCTCCTCGATGGCAGCAGTGAGAAGAGGGTGTGTCCTGGGTCTGGGGGTTCTTAATAATGGATGCTGCCTTTTTGAGGTATTGCCTTTTGAAGATGTCCTTGATGCTGGGGAGGCTAGAGCTCATGATGGAGCTGATTGAGTTTGCAACTTACAGCAGCATTTAAGATCCTGTGCAGTGGCCCCTCCATACCAGAGAGTGATGCAACCAGTTAGGATGCTCTCCATTGTACATCTGTAGAAATCTACGCATCTTTGATGACGTACCAAGTCTCCTCAAACTCCTAATGAAATATAGTCACTGTTGTAACTTATTTGTAATTGCATTAATATTTTGAACCCAGGATAGATCTTCAGAGACCTTGACACCCAGAAACTTGAAACTGCTCACCCTTTCCACACAAATCCCTCGGTGAGGAATGGTTTGTGTTTCCACGACTTCCCCCTCCTGAAGTCCACAATAATTTCTTTGGTAATATGGACATTGAAAGGATGTTAATGCGACACCACTCAACAAGCTGATTTATCTTACTCCTGTACGGCTCCTTGTCATCATTTGAAATTTTGCCACAATAGTTTTGTCATTGGAAAATTTATACATGGCATTTGAGCTGTGCCTAGTCACACAGTCGTGGGTGTAGAGCAGTGTTTCCCAACTTGGGGTCCACGGACCCCTTGCTTAATAGTATTGGTCCATGGCATAAAAAAGTTCGAAACACCTGGTGTAGAAAGAGTAGAGCAATGGGCTGAGTACACATCCTTGAGACGTGCCAGTGTGTCAGCAATGAGTTGTTGATCCGCACAGACTATAGTCTCCTGATAAGTAAATCGAGGATCCAGTTGAAGGAGGTACAGAGGCCCAGCTTTTGGAGCTTATTGATTAGAACTGAGAGTATGATGGTGTGAAAACGGCAACAATAGGTTGTTGTTGTTGTCCAGGTAATCCAAAGCCGAGTGGAGAGCCAGTAAGATTGCATCTGCTGCAGACTTTATCATGGCGATAGGCAGATTGCAGTAGGTCCAGGTCCTTGCTTAGGCAAGAATTGATTCTAGGGCATGACCAGCCTTTGAAAGCACTTCATTAGAGTAGATGTGAGTGCAACTAGGTGACAGTCATTGAGGCAGCTCATTCTGCTCTTAGGCACTGGAATGAATGTCACCCTTTAGAAGCAGGTGAGAACCTCTGACTGCAGCTGTGAGAGATTGAAAATGTCTTTGAACATTCCTGCCAGTTGGTTGGCACCGGTTTTCAGAATCCTACCAGGTTTACCATCAGGGGTGTGATTTCAATGTACTCTTGTTATTTTGGATAACAATAATAATAATAAAATAATTTGAAAAGAAAAGGGTGTGATTTACACAGGTGATATTTTATCCTCCTTTTCAAAGCATGTATACAAGATATTGAGCTATCTGGGAGTGAAGCATCACAGCCATTCATGATGTTAGGTTTTGCCTTGAAGGACATATTTGTCTGCAGACCCTGCCAGAGCAGACGTGCACCTGATTCTGTCTCTAACTTAAATCAGAATTGATTTTTCACTCTTAAAATAGCCCCCCATAGGTCATACTCGGACTCACTGTATATTTCTGTAAGGTCACAGACCTAGACCTCAGCAGGCTATGCATCTCCTGGTTCATCCAGGGCTTTTGGTTTCGGTATGTCCAGTATGTTCTCAAAAGCATGGTTTTTGATTAAATCAGTGGCAACTGAAACATATTCATTCAGATTCGAAGATGAATTCCTGAATATTGTACTGCCCGCCGACTCAAAGCAGTCATGTAAGTGCTCCTCCACCTCCCCTGACCATATCATTTTGGTCTTCACTACTGATGCTATGGTCTTCAGTCTCTGCCTATACACTAGGAATAGTAATAGAGGACCTTCCAAAGTGCACGCATGGGATGCCATGGTAAGCCTTCTTGATGGTGGTATGATAGTGGCCCAATGTGTTGGTTCCTCTGGCTCCACAGGACATATATTGGGTATTGTCAGAGACTTCTTCAAATTGACCTCATTGAAATCCCCCGCAATGATAGTGAAGGCACCAGATGCACTGTTTTATAATAGCTGATTACAGAGCTCATCTCCTCCAGTACCTGCCTGATGTTGTCCTGAGGTGGAATGTACACCATTACAGATAAAATAGATGACATTTGACCGCTAGGTGTTCCAGGTTGGGTGAGCAGGACTGAGACAGAACCATCACGTCTACATACATGATGAGTTAATCATGCTGTGCTCCCCCTATCTACCTTTAAAAGATCGAACTGACCTGGTTTACAGTGAATGATGAAGCCATCAGGCTGCAAAGCTGTATCCGAAAAAGCAGGGGATAGCCATGTTTCTGTGGAAAAAAATACACAGCAATCCCTGATGTTCCTCTGGTACTGCAATCTCTCTCTGAGGTCTTCAGTTTTATTTTCCTGAGACTGTACACTTTCTGGCAGGACAGTTAGGGGTAGAGGTCTAAGGCCGCTGTGTTTCAATCATACCTGTAGCCCATGCGTCTTCCCAGCTTCTGTTTTGTTAAAGGAGAACCGAACTAAATCTGCCACCTAGGGTCGATCAATTTTCAGGATTAATCGATTTTTTAAAGCCAATGATGTTGCTTACTCAAGTACCCATGGCTGTGACTGTGCATTTCAGCTGTAGTGGTCCTAAATGGGAATATTTGACGATTCCCATCAGAGCTGAATGCTAAGAGTCCCCACTTACCAGAGTTAATTACAGCTCGCAAATAAAGGAAAATGTATAATTTTTCACCAGAAGTATCACCAGAGGAAAAGGAAAAACCTTTTTACATTTAGCCCATTAAACTTCTTCCTTCATTCAATCAGGATGTAGCTAAATGGTAGTCCAAATCAATTTTCTTCCCTTTGTTCCATATATCTTGCACAGTAAAATCTATCCATATCATGTGGAACCTCACATAGCGCTTCCTGATGTCACTTATTGACTGGCCAGCCCTAACTTTAAGTTTGTGCTTACTTTTACTGGGAGCACCCAATGGACAAAATCAATTCTATGCATCTACCTTCGTTATCTCACACTTCGCAGTGAGTAGGGTTCTCATTGAAACCTATCGAATATTGAAAGGCCTAGATAGACTGGACACAGAGTGTATGTTTCCTACAGTGTGGGAGTCTAGGAAGAGAGGACACGGCATCAGAATACAAAATCACCCCTTTATAACAGAGATGAGGAGTAATTTCTTCAGCCAGACAGTGGTGAGTCAGTGGAATTCATAGGCACACGTGGAGCTCAAGTTATTGGTATATTTGATAGGTTCTGTTAGTAAGGATGTCAAAGGTTATGAGGAGAAGGCAGAAAAAATGGGGTTGATCAAATGGCAAAGCAGAATCGGTGTGCCAAAATCTTATGGTCTTATTGTCCCTCAAATCTTTAACTGCAAGTGAAAACAAATCCCATGTCATCCAACTCCAAACAAGAAGGCTATTTTTCTGAACATGTTGGCTGTAATTGTTAAACTCAGAATTAAACTAATTTCCTGTTAACAGCACTAGGGGAAGAAAGTCAAATTTATTACATTCAAGTTTTTTTTTCAAGCAACACCTACACTGTATAATATTGGTGCCTCTCATAAACAGAAACATTAATAATCATTCTCATAAAATACTCCTTCTTCCCATTGTTACTGTCATGAAGGAGATACAGATGCCTGAAGGCACACACTCAGTAATTCAGGAACAGCTTTTCCCCACTGCCATCCAAATCCTAAATGTACATTAACCCATGAACACTACCTTACTTATTTAAAATATATTTTATTTCTGTTTTTGCACTATTTTAATCTATTCAATACACACATATATATACTTACTGTAATTGATTTACTTTTTTTCTCTTTCTATAATTTCATCCATTGTACTGCTGTTGCTAAGTTAACAAATTTCACAACACATGCCAGTGATAATAAACCTGATTCTTATTTTGATTTTGATTAAGTCATTCTTTGGCATTCTCTTTCCCTGAAGAAGAGTTCAAGCCTTGTTGAGATAATTGTCACCTCCTAATTCTGTTCTGAATTTTTACAGTGCTTCTTTAACATTATATGCAAAGACCAGAAATATGTACAGTTTGAGCATATTGTAACTTAAGTTACTTGTAATTTAATGAAAAATTGAAGGCAAATGATTGCACAGCTTACTTGTACATTGTAACAGGTATGAAAACCATTATTGTTGAGGTTTTGAAAGCTGATTTATCTGGAGTTCCCTCTACTTCACCACTCCCCATTTTTGCTTCCCTCTCACACCTTCTTGTCTTACCCGCCAATCACCCCCCTCCTCCCCCTTCCATTTCTTCCATGACATTCTGCCCTCTCCTATCAAATTCCCCCTTCTCCAGCCCTTTGTCTCTTTCACCAATCAACTTCCCAGCTCTTTACTTCACCCCTCCCGCTTCTCCCGGCTTCACCTATCACCTGCTACTTCTTCCTCCCCATCCCTCCACCTTCTTATTAAAAGGCACCATCCCCTGCCTTTTGAGTCCCGATAAAGGATCTCAGCCCAAAACGTCAACTGTTTACTCTTTTCAAAAAAAATGCTGCCTGTCCTGCTGAGTTCCTCCAGCGTGTTGTGCGTAAGCGTTGCTTTCAATTTTCTAGTGTTTTTGTTATGTGGAATTTCCACTTGTTTGAGTCAGTACACCATTCACATGAAGTTCTGCAACGTAGCACAATAGCATAACATCAACAGATTTCATCACCTCATGACTAAATTCCTTGTGTTTAAAATGCCTGAATCACACAGCAGCTCCCAGCTCAAGTTAATTACTACCGTACATTTGGGGATCTTTGAATAACTTTGCAAATTAAGTCTGGAATCCTAATAGTCAGTCTTATATGCTCCAAACTGATTACCACACACCAATTAAAGCAGGGAAGTAAGACTATTCAATTATTCAGAGATATTCAGAATGTACTTATGCTTAGATGGTGTAGATTTTCCTGAAATAAATTGTGAGAGGTCTGCATTGGATTGCCAGCAATCCACTCTCGACGTGTCAGAAAACTCTCAGCTCTTACACAATGTGTGTGAAATTGAACACAGAACATAGAACATAGAATAGTACAGCACATTACAGGCACTCCGGCCCATAATGTTGTGCCGACCCTCAAACCCTGCCTCCCATATAACCCCCCCCCCCCCCCACCTTAAATTCTTCCATATTCCTGTCTAGTAGTCTCTTAAACTTCACTAGTGTATCTACCTCCACCACTGGCTCAGGCAGTGCATTCCACGCACCAACCACTCTCTGAGTAAAAAACCTTTCTCAAATATTCCCCTTGAACTTCCCTCCCCTTACCTTAAAGCCATGTCCTCTTGTACTGAGCAGTGGTGCCCTGGGGAAGAGGTGCTGGCTATCCACTCTATCTATTCCTCTTAACATCTTGTACACCTCTATCATGTCTCCTCTCATCCTCCTTCTCTCCAAAGAGTAAAACCCTAGCTCCCTTAATCTCTGATCATAATCCATACTCTCTAAATCAGGCAGCATCCTGGTAAATCTCCTCTGTACGCTTTCCAATGCTTCCACATTCTTCCTATAGTGAGGCGACCAAAACTGGACACAGTACTCCAAGTGTGGCCTAACCAGAGTTTTATAGAGCTGCATCATTATATCGCAACTCTTAAACTCTATCCCTCGACTTATGAAAGCTAACACCCCATAAGCTTTCTTAACTACCCTATTGAAATTGAAAAACTTAAACTTCCTGTTCACTGTTTGTGGTAGGTCTGCAGGCTGTGATCCACCATCTGGAGTCTAGCAAGAGAACACCAATATTGACAGGATGTTTCCCCATTGAATCTGACAGGTCAAATATGGTCCAGGTCAAACTGGCACTTGAATAGAGAAGAAAGGCTTTAAAGAAGTAACTATTTTACATATTTTAGCATTGACTACAGCATATTGCTTTTAATTCTTTTGAATTTGTTTACATTTTTCTGTTTTGTTTGCTTCTGTTAACTTTACTAACACTAGCACACACTCTCCTGGATATCCTTTACAACTTGCTTCTAGCAACAAATAACCCCATTGATTGCATCTAGCCAATTCCAAATATCAGAATTAGAGTGGTTCAAAGGCTGTGGGGGATGTGGGGAGGAGAATTGAATAGAGGCTGGGTGGCTGAAGTGGATAAGGATAATGGACTACTAGGCTATATTTTAATTGTTTTTGAATATTTCTGAATGCCATTTGATCCATACTTTTTGCTAGGCATAATGATCTGGCTTAACTAATACTCTTCAGCCTTTCTGTGTGTTGGCCATACCTGGTAACTCCATTAATGTCCAAGTCTCCCACTAACCGGACTGGAACTTCTTTTTATGTTGAGTCTGCGGTCAGCACCCAAGTTCCCTCTCTTAGTAATGCTGCTAAATGCAGAAAAAATTATTATTTTAAAAAGTCTAAAATCACAATCCAAAACCAATGATTTCATTAGTTCGAGGAGATTTTCTATTTCGTTTCATTAATTAGTGTACTTTTGGTCACCATTTATTCTTGGATTGTTGATCGAAGTAAAAGCTCTATGTAAAATTCCAGAGATGCGCAAATTCTATTACCACATCTATTGTCCAAATCTCAGGTTAAAAAGCAAATTATTATAGACTGAAGGCACGCAACAAGAAGGGCACTTCACGCCAATTTTACGTGCCTGAAAGATGGATCCAATTAGTCCCCTTCCACATTTTCCTTAACCTTGGCCCTATAGATATGTTTTTCAAAAGCTATTCCCAGATTCCTTTCAAAAGTTTGCATTGAATCTGTTCCATCTATGTCTTCATTTACTGTGATGAGGAAGAGGGACAGATCTGGGAGTAAGAGGTAACAGTTTTCCACAGCAAATATTGAAGCAACATACAAAGTTCCTTTACATGGTGACTGGGACAGTTGATTATTACCTCGCCTTATTCTCATACCACACTGTCTATCATTCTCACTCACCCCAGCCACCCAGCCTCCATCCCATTCTCCTCCCCACCCCCCACCCCACCCCCACAACCTTTGAACCACTTCCATTCTGATATTTGGAATTAGCTGGATGCAATCAATGGGTTTACTTGAACAGGTTGTTAGAAGCAAGGATGTAAAGGACATCCAGGAGAGTGAATGCCTGTGTTACTGAGCTTACAATCCTGTTGCTCTGCTAATGAATCCCAAGGTTAAAGCACCAATCAATTAGAGTATGGTTGCTATGTTACTGAGTCAAGAGGTGATACAATGGTGTCTCTTGTGTAGAGTTGTTGTGTATTTGCCTCGATTGGTGTGACTGCAGCTGAGCTCACTAAGTGAGTAAAACCTCTAAATTCTCCACTCAGTGAATACTATTGAATATGTATTGAACCCCTGTCTCTAGTTATAAAGGAAATGACCCTGTTTACAGTTCAGCATCGTGCTCTTGCATCTCATGCTCATAGCCAACTTTGGACTTCAACACTTACTCCCAACTGCTTGTGAAAGGGACAGACCAAACTTCACCCAACACTAAAAACACTTGCACATTTTCCAATCGGGGCCATGTGAGCAGAGACAGAACTCCCAAGACCCTACTAATTAAGGTATTTGGATATGAAATCTGTGATCTTCAAGGCATATGATCATGTCTTCTCATTGTCATCAGATTTCTGAACAGTTCATGAACCGATAAACACTACCTCATTATTCGATTTTTGCACTATTTACTTATTTATCTTTATTATAACATAGTATTTTTATGTCTTGCACTGTAAACTTCTGGTTTAAGATGGTGCTACCAAACACGTGTGACAGCTCACTCTTTGTTCAAAAGGCAAGAAATTTGACTAAAATCATTCCTAATAACACCTTTTCAGAAATAAATTGTAGTAAATTATCACTGCAAACAATGAAGTGGTGAGCAAAGACGAAGCAAATTCAAGGGATGATCTGTGCTGGTACGTTGTATATTTCGATGTAGATTGGAGTAAGCCGTTCCGAGAGGAGAAGTGGCGGAGCAGACTCGATGGGCTGAATGGCCGACTTCTGCTCCTTTGTCTTATGGTCTTATGGTCTAAATCAAGGCAGAGCAGTTCCAATGCCAGTACAACTTGCCTGGACGTGAGGTTGTATCATTCTGGAGGCCAAGCCGATTTTAAGAAACCAAGATCGGCTTCAGGCTGGGCTGAGAAATCTGGGCCCAGAGCAAGTTGCTAGGCAGTGTGTTCTAGGCCTGGAGCCTTCCACTGCAGCAGTGCCCAGGCCCTGGTGTGAGGTATGTTACGCTCTTTGGACAATTTAAACACCGGTCCAAATATACTGGAAAGACAGGGTGTCGGGACCAGAAGTGAGTGGAGTTTGTGCTCACTCTCCCTCGATGTTACTCCTCTCTCCATGGTGTAGAGGCTACAAAGACTGCCCCTGGCTACTGTGCTCCATGCCTGCTAATATGATGGACAGATTAGGCTTTGAGCCTAATGTGGGCTGCTCCGGGGTCTGGATCTAAGGACTCATTTTGATTCAGAATGTTGTTCACTTCTGTTTGCATGATTAGTGTTTCTGTTTCCCTTTCTCTGTGCCTCGGGTGTTGGTCTTTCTTTTATTTTAGTTTAATTGGGTTATTTCGGGTTTCTTGCTTTGTTGCTGCCTGTAAGCAAACAAATCTCAAGGTCATGTAACTGATACATTATTTGATAATAAATGTACTTCGACTTTGATTAATGATGCCAACAAGCATCAAATTCCACAACATATGTTAATAATAAGCCTGACTTTCACTGTGATTCTGAACTGTCACAGGAAACAATCAGCTGCATCATTAAGGCCCACAAAAAACAACCTCTGCATTCCATCCAAACTGAATTTAGGTGGCCATACACCTCCCTCACCTCCATTCAGGGCCCCAAACAGTCCTCCTAGGTGAGGCAACACTTCACCTCCAAATCTGTTGGGGTATTTTGCTGTATCTGGTGTTCCCGATGCAGCCTCCTCCACATTGGTGAGACCCGATGTAGATTGGGAGGCTACTTAGTTGAACACTTTCACTCCATCCGCAAAAAACAGGAATTCCCAGTGGCTAACCATTTTGATTCCAATCCCCATTCCCGTTCTGACATGTCAGTTCATGGCTTCCTCTACAGCCAAGATGAGGCCACTCTCAGGGTGGAGAAGCAACACCTCATATTCTGTCCAGGTAGCCTCCAACCTGATGGCATGAATATCGATTTCTCCAACTTCTGGTCATTTTCCCCCGCCCTCTTCCCTCTTATTCAAATCCCCACTCTGGCCACCCTCTTCCTTCTTCGCTTCTCAACTGCTGATTTCCTTCCCCTGGTTTCCCTCCTCCTTCTCCCGTTCAGCACTCTCCTCTCCTATTAGATTCCTTCTTCTCCAGCTCTTTGCATTTTCCACCTACCACCTCCCAGCTTCTTACTTCATCCCCCTCGCCCAACCACCTGGCTTCACCTACTTATTCTGGCTTTTCCCTCCTTCTTTTCCAGTCCTGATGAAGGTTCTCAACCCAAATGTCAACTGTTTATTCATTTCTATTGATGATGCCTCAGCTGCCGAGTTCCTCCAGTATTTTGTGTGTGTTGCTCTGGATTTCCAGCATCTTTTGTGTGTATGTTCTGCATTCTGTTATTGGTTTTACCTTTTATTACTTCAATGTAGTGATGTCATGAGATAATCCAACTGCATGGTACGCAAAAGAAAGTTTTTCACTGTATTCTGGTACATATGACAATAATAAACCAATTTACCAGTTCTATACTTCACCTTCCCCATTAGACAGAGATGTTAGATTTGCTTGCTGGTGCATTAGCTGGCTGTAGGAATACAATCTCTTGTGCATGTTAGTAATCTGATAATTCTGACTCACTGGCAACAGTGCCAAGCGTGGAACAATTCCAGTTTGATAAGAGTTGCCAATTGCACAAAAAGTAGGAGGGCTGACCTTGTGTCCTGATCAATACTTATCTCGCAATTCAGCATTTCTGACATGACCTGATCCTCATTGCATTCTGTCTACAGGATCTCACACTGTGCTCAGAATGGCTTCCCCCTTTTCTGAGGTTACTGCAGTGGCTGGTGTTCAGTTACATAATTGACTGTGAACAGGTGTGCAGTTGTGAAAGGCACCGTATAAATTTATTACTGCTTTACTGTGTTATTTCTAAACCATGGAAACAGCAGCCTTGATGGTTGGGAGCAGTTCTCCGTATTTTCTTTGCTTCCCTTGAGGCATTTTGAGACACACGGAGCCTAATCTTGACAGACACAGCTTATTTGAAAATCCACCCCGCGTTCCACTCCTTACTCCTGTCTTGACATGTCTCAGGCACCCACAATCATTACTGTGTCAGTCTATGACTTACAGTAACCTTTAGAGGAAGATCGTCAGCAGCAGGCTCTTTGAAGCAAAGGTTACAATGTGCTGAATGGATTCTACGTCCTTTGCAGAAAGAGCTGCTATCACACAGAATCCAGCTTGCACCCACATAAGGATATACTGGGGCAAGTGCCCAAAGCCTTCGTCAAAGAAATTGGTTTTAAGGGGCACATTCAGAGGAGTAAACTTGAGATTCTGCAGATGCTGGAAATCCAGAGATGTTGGCAGACAGTTTGTCTCCAGAGATGGAGATAAAGATTGAGGAAGCAGAGAAAGGTGTCAGAGATGGACCAAATGAATTTAAGGGCGGGGGGAAGTTAGAGGCAAAATTGATGATATTGATGAGTTCAGCATGGGTGCATGAACTAACACTAATGCAGCTGTCAACGTGGCGCAGGAAGAGCTGGGGAACATTATATTTCTCCAGCATTTTGTGTACGTTAGAGGTTACTTTTCAGATGGAATAGACGAGCATTCCAGCCAGCTGAGGTGGTCACAATGGGGGATGAAGAAAGTGCAGGAATATAAAAGTGAAAATTGAGGAAAGGAGGGAGCTTAAAGGTGTTGTGAGCTGGACAAGGATTTAGGGACAGACTGGGCAAATCCTTGGGGACATGTGAAACAGGGACAAGGGACAGTTTCAGTGTACACATGTCACTGCACAATTGCATTTGGAAATGAAGCATGAAGTTAGAAATAATGGCAACTAGAGAAGAGCAACATACACAAAGTCCTGATGAAGGGTCTCGGTCCAAAGCACCAACTGTTTATTGCCCCCCCCCCCATAGAAGCTGCCTGACTTCCTAACTCCCTCCAACACTTTGAGTGTGTTGCTCAGATTCCCAGCATCTGCAGAATCCCTTGTATCTCATGGCTGAACTTACAGTGGAAGAAGCCATGTTAGTTCCAAATGCTGATCTCAATGAAGCCAATGTGAAATGAAACCCATATAAGCCCAACAGCTGGAGTATAAGCTTTTTTTTGAGTAATTCCATGCAAGCCTCATGGTTGGGGTTAATGCAGGTTATTCATTACAGATTAGCGGTGTGACTTACTCTGTTTTTGTGTCTTAATAACCAGTGCTCATGCCACTCCCTCTCAGAGAGAAGCCGTGTAATGAATTACCTGCCGCTGATTGGTTTCCTCCAAAGGTTACTTAAGTTCATTGCACTGACACAGTAAAAGTTGGAGAAGTAATGCTGCTAACTGAGGCATGAGTGGGGGAGGGAGAACGGACAGGTTTAATGAACAAACTGGATGATTCAAATTTAACTGATATTCCACAAAGAAGAATACATAACTGCTGTAATTTGTAGTGTGCTAGTCCCCTGTCTGAATTGTGAATTGGTAATCTAGATCTAATCAAAATTGTAAATAGGTTGTTACTGCCACATGAACCAAGGTTCAATTAAAATCTTTGTTTTGCATACCATCCATACAGTGCAGTTCAGGTAGTAAAAGGGGAATGAATAACAAAGTGCAAAATATAGTGCAACAATGACAGAGAAAGTGCCAGTGCAAACGTACAAAAATGTGAGAAGGTAGACTATAAGATCCAAAGATAGTGTTAGAGTGTAACAATTAGATAGGAGCTGTCCTTCAGTCTGGTGGTACATGCTTTCAGGGCTTTGTACCTTCAGCAGGGTGGGACTAAAAAGCAGAGAGAAGACCTAAGAAGGTGGAGATTTTGTTTATGTTTGCTGCTTGTACCAAGACGGTGACAAGGGTGTACAGAGTCCAAGAAGAGGCTGCTTTTTGTGATCTGCTGAGCTGTGTCCATAACTCTCCACAGTTTCTTCTGGTCTTGGGTGGAGCAGTTGCCATACCAAGTCATTAAGAATCTGGATAGGCTGTTTCTTATGATGCATTGCTAAGAACTGGTGAGTGTCAACAACATTTTGTCAAATTTCTTTAGCCTCCTGAAGCACTCATTCAATTTCTTTCTCATGGCATTGAGGTGATTGAACTACTACAGGCTATTGGTAATATTTCTACCCTGGAAATTGAAGCTCTCAACTATCTTAACCTCAGTACAATTGATGTAAATAGGAGTGTGTGCACTGCCCCCACTTCCTGAAGCCGATGACCAGACGCTGAGGAAAGGGTTGTTGACATGACACTATGCCACCAGGCTATCTCCATCCAGCACTCCAAATCATCATTATTTGAGATTCAGCCCACTATGCAGTGCTGTCATCTGCAGACTTGCAGGTGGAGTTAGAGCAGAATAGCGCACGGTCTTGCGCGAACAGACATTAAGTAGGGAGCGGAGTTTGCACCCTTACAGAGTGCCAGTGTTGAGGAAAATTGTGGCAGAGGTGTCGCTGCCCATTCGTCCTCCTTGCTATCTGTCCATTTTTAAAAGCAGGTATTGATTCCCAGGTCTAGGAGTGTGGAGATGAGTTTCCTTGGAGTTACGGTGTTGAAGGCGGAGTGTATAGTCAGGGAGATATCGTTCATCATTGATCTGTTTTGGAGTAGGGGAAATGCAGTGGACTGAGTTTGCCTGGGAGTGTGACATTGATGTATGCCCCAACCAGCTGCTCAAAGCATTTCTTCCTGGTGGATATCAGAGCTACTTGGTGGTAGTCATTACCAGCGTCCTTAGCATTCACAGCACAAAAAGAGAAAGCCAGCTCAACCCAGCAGCTTCGTGCTGGCATTTATACTTTAAACATGCCTTCCCAGCTATCTTCACCTGAACACTAACATCATTCCATTCTCCATCACTTGTATGTATAACCTTACGTGTAATACATCTTCACTGTTCATGCTTCGCTTGAGCTTCTGATTACATTTACCACTCTCCTAAATTTATGTTTCCTAGCCCTGGCCTCTGGCCAAGTTGTTTATATAATCCTCCTCAATCACTGATCTGAGAGGTCTGATGGTGTGAACCAGGATGGTTCGGTAGTGTGGAATTGTGCTCCTGCTGCGTTTTAAGCAGCAGAGGTGTCCTGGATCTGGAGATTAGTAATGGGCAACACAGCCAGTACAGCTAGCTGCTGCTTCACAGCTCCCGTGAGCCAGTTTTAGTGCTAAGCAACACACACAAAATGTTGGAGGAACTCAGCGGGACAGGCAGCATCCATAGAAATGAATGAACAGCCGACATATCGAGCCAAGACCCTTCTTCGGGACCGGAAAGGATGGGGAAGACACTGGAATAAAAAGGTGAGGGGGGGAGGGAGGGAAGGAGGATAACTATAAGGTGATAGGTGAAGCCAGGTGGCTATGAAAGGTAAAGAGCTGGCGAGGAAGGAATCTGATAGTAGAGGAGAGAGGACCCAGGAGAAGCAAAAGGAGGAGGTGATAGACAGGTGAGCTGAGAAGAGGGAGGAAGCCAGAGTGGGAAATATAAGGGGGAGAAATTTTTTTTTACCAAAAGGAAAAATTGATATTCAGGTTGGAGGCTAACCTAATGTACAAACCTCATTTCCAGAAAAGTTGGAGTATTTTCCAAAATGCAGTAAAAACAAAAATCCGTGATATGTTAATTCACGTGAACCTTAATTTAACTGACAAAAGTACAAAGAAAAGATTTTCAATAGTTTTACTGACCAACTTAATTGTATTTTGTAAATATAGACAAATTTAGAATTTGATGGCTGCAACACACTCAACAAAAGCTGGGACAGAGTTAAAATAAGATTGAAAAGTGCACAGAATATTCAAGTAACACCGGTTTGGAAGACTCCACATTAAGCAGGCTAATTGGTAGCAGGTGAGGTATCATGACTGGGTATAAAAGTAGTGTCCATCAAAGGCTCAGTCTTTGCAAGCAAGGATGGATCATGGCTCACCCCTTTGTGCCAAAATTCATGAGAGAATTGTTAATCAGTTCAAAAGGAACATTTCCCAACGCAATATTGCAGAGAATTTAGGTCTTCCAACATCTACAATACATAATATTGTGAAAAGATTCAGAGAATTCAGAGACATCTCAGTGCGTAAAGGGCAAGGTCGAAAACCACTGTTGAATGAGCAAGATCTTCGAGCCCTCAGGCGGCACTGCCTAAGAAACCGTCATGCTACTGTGACAATTATAGCCACCTAGGATCAGGAGTACTTCCAGAAAACCATTGTCACTTAACACAGTCTGTCGCTGCGTCCAGAAATGCAACTTGAAACTGTATTACGCAAGGAGGAAGCCATACATCAACTTTATGCAGAAATGCTGGCGAGTTCTCTGGGCCCGAGCTCATCTCAGATGGACCGAAAGACTGTGGAACCGTGTGCTGTGGTCAGATGAGTCCACATTTCAGCTAGTTTTCGGAAAAAACGGGGGTCGAGTTCTCCGTGCCAAAGATGAAAACGACCATCCTGATTGTTATCAGCGAAAGGTGCAAAAGCCAGCATCTGTGATGGTATGGGGGTGCATCAGTGCCCACGGCATGGGTGAGTTGCATGTATGTGAAGGTACCATTGACTCTGAGGCATATATTAGGATTTTAGAGAGACATACGTTGCCATCAAGGCGATGTCTCTTCCCGGGACGTCCATGCTTATTTCAGCAGGACAATGCCAGACCACATTCTGCACGGGCTACAGCAGCGTGGCTTTGTAGACACAGAGTGCGTGTGCTTGACTGGCCTGTTGCCAGTCCAGATCTATCTCCTATTGAAAGTGTATGGCACATCATGAAGAGGAGAATCAGACAACGGAGACCACGGAATGTTGAGCAGCTGAAGTCTTATATCAAACAAGAATGGACAAAATTTCCAATTGCAAATCTACTACAATTAGTATCCTCAGTTCCAAAACGATTAAAAAGTGTTATTAAAAGGAAAGGTGATGTAACACAATGGTAAACATGCCTCTGTCCCAACTTTTGTTGAGTGTGTTGCAGCCATCAAATTCTAAATTTGTGTATATTTACAAAATACAATTAAGTTGGTCAGTAAAACTATTGAAAATGTTTTCTTTGTACTTTTGTCAGTTAAGGAAAGGCTCACGTGAATTAACATATCACAGATTTTTGCTTTTATTACATTTTGGAAAATATCCCAACTTTTCTGGAAATGGGGTTTGTAATATAAGATGTTACTCTTCCACCCTGAGGGTGGCCTCATCGTGGCACAAGAGGAGGCCATGGAGTGGCATGTCGGAACAGGAATGGGAATGGGAATTAAAATGTTAATCCTGACCTCTGGTGCAGGGTTTGCATGTTCTCGATGTGACTACGTGGGTTTTCCTCAGGTGCTCCAAATACCCTCCCTCATCCCAAAGATGTGTGTGTGGGTTGGTTGGTCACTGTAAATTGACTGTGGTGAGTGGTTGAATCTGGAGGGAGCTGATGGGAATCTGGAGAGAGCTAAAAGGCAGGACTGTAGGATTAATATAGATAGGAGCATGTCTGTCATTGCATACTAACTGGACTGAAGGGCTGGTTTCTGCAGTTTACGATCTATGACTTAACATAACAGAGCAATGATTGAATTTACTGGATAAAGGCCCTGATGTTTCATTTCTCTTTGCTTTCATCTTCACTTATACTATGTTTTGTAATCTCCCTCCTCTGCCTAAGTGTACAGCTCCACAGGGCGTTTGCTCAGATGGCCATTCATGATTTACATAAGATGGAGAGTAAATTTTTCTACCAAGGGTTCTGTACATTTTCTACCCAGACACAATGGGAGATCTGCTTGCTGCTTCACTTCCCCTCTCACGTATTGAGAAGTGTGTTAGTGACCCGCCCCACCCCCACCACTGCTTCTGAAGGAAGCATTTGCAAATTGCATTCTCACTTCATGGAGGTTAAACAATTGACTTCTCATCCCAGCATCACCTTCTTTCCCTTCCCAATCTCCATGACGTTTGCTATTCTTTCACCCTCCAGGATCTCAGTGTCCTGGCATCCACTCTCTGTTTCCTATCCCCCCCCCCCCCCCCCCCCACTACCAACAGCTGGATCATCAGCTGCCTTGATCACGAGGGCCCGCACCCTGCAATTTTCCTCTTCTCCACTGCTGTCAATTCCTGTCTGATTCTGTAACTGGGAAGTGGCCTGAGACTTTCTCGACACAGCATAAGTGTACGTTCATACTGACACTCAACTATCAAGGCTGATGCAGAATGATCTTAAACACATCCCATCAGCAATTAGCCAAAAAAGTTGAACTTTATACTGATGTCATCAGAGAAGGATTGTGGATTTGCATAACCAGTATCACAGGGAGGATCTGAATAAAGTGGACATTGACTTCCACAACACCAGCATCTGCAGATTTTCTCTGCTTTATGAATTCATAGAGCATTGAAACAGGCCCTGCCTTCCACCCCATCCAAGCTGACCGACCCATCTACACTGATCCCTCCTGTCTTCCCCTATCATTTTGGATTTCCCCCTCCCCCTCCTACTTTCAAATCTCTTACTAACTTTTCTTTCAGTTAGTCCTGACGGAGGGTCTCGGCCTGAAATGTCGACTGTACTTCTTCCTATAGATGCTGGCTGGCCTGCTGTGATCCACCAGCATTTTGTGTGTGTTGGTTGAATTTCCAGCATCTGCAACCCATAGGCTTGTGTGTCTGTGATTAAAGTGCTCATCCAGACACCTACATGAGCACGTGGCTCCACAACCCACAGATTTTGACCACCTTCTGGTGGAAGATTCTTCTTCAAATACCTTTTAAACCCTTACACTAAAACCGCACACTCTAGTTTTAGACACCTAAGCTTTTGCTCTCTGGTTTTAGAACTGTCTATGCGTGGGTCACTGTTAACTGAATTATGTTTCTAGCAGAGAAAAGCCACCTCAAGGCTGGGATTTGTACAAAGCACAATGTGGTGGGTTATTGAGGGGTGGATGTTTCATGTGCAAGTTTGTTCGCAGCCAACTTTATTGGCTCTCCGGCTCTGCCGTAAACCCTGGCACCATTCGCCTTCCACCTCCATCCAGGCCTAGTTCTGATGTCCAGTCAAGGAGGGAGGGAGAGAGGGAGAGAGGGAGAGGGAGGGAGAGAGGGAGAGAGAGAGGGAGAGGGAGAGGGGGGGGAGGAGGACGGAGGGAGAGGGAGAGGGGGGAGGAGGAGGGAGGGAGAGGGAGGGAGGGAGAGGGAGGGGGGGAGGAGGAGGGAGGGAGAGGGAGAGAGAGTGTGTGTGTGTGTCCTACTCCAAACACAAACCTACACACGGGACACACATCAGCAGGCATTACTTTCCGGAGAGCTAAATGCAACCTTCCCTCTTTATGAGCTCTCTCTGAAATTTTAAATGATTTATTTTCCTTCCCCATCCTGTGGTGGGTTTTTTAAAAAAAAAATAAAGTGCGTGCCAATCATGACAGCATCCCTCAACCCACCGAGCGTTACCTGCGCGGGTGGGAGGTTACTACAAGTCGAGCTGGTGCCCCTGCGAACCCAAGCCTCTGCTGACCGAGCCTGGGATTCCGCGGTTGCATCAGCCGGCGGCCGGGTTACTGCCGGTCAGCGACACCTTCGAACCGGCTGCTCGAAGCGCCACAGCTCCTGATGGCGGCGCGGCCAATCAGAAGGAGGCAGCTCCCTTGTCTGATGCGGTTCAGCCAATCGGGGCGGACTGGCGCAGCCGGACAAGAAGTCATTGATTCCCCCCCACCACCCCCACCCCCACCCACCCCCGACTGGAGATGGTCAGGTGTTGCTGGGGTGACGGCTGGTCCGGTGTGGTTGTGGGATGATCTCTAGTTAATAATCACAGCTTCTGAATTTGCGGAAGTTCCCCGTCTCAGAGGATCAGCTGGACACGAAATCATTTCAATGTCTGCTGATCTTAAATCATCGCTTGCTGTTTTATTCCCGGGAGGCACGATTCACACGTACTCAACGTCCGCACTTCTTTTCAGCGCTCTGGTGAGGGGAAAGATGATGCGATCTGAGCAGAAATCAGAGTCCGGTACAGCTGTGCTCGCGTATGGGCGACTTCTGTTCCTGCTGACAGATTCCCAGAGCCCCCAGTGTACCTCCCTAAACGAAATGCTTCCCCTGACCAATGCATTCCTCCAAACCCCCGGGTCCATCGACACCTTCTCGATCACAAACCTCTCCCCAGCATATTTCGACACACGTCCCTGAAATAGCCCCAGAGTCCCAAAGCAACAAAATGTCTTCGATGAAATGCATCAGTGAAAAGTCCCAGGCGGCAAATGCCCCTGCAGTTTGGTCACTTGTGCATAGAAAGGGAATTCAGCTTGGCAACTTCTTAGATTTTGCTCCCAGCAGGCTATTTC
Source organism: Hemitrygon akajei (assembly GCF_048418815.1). Classification (NCBI taxonomy): domain Eukaryota; kingdom Metazoa; phylum Chordata; class Chondrichthyes; order Myliobatiformes; family Dasyatidae; genus Hemitrygon; species Hemitrygon akajei. The sequence continues at coordinate 37,681,166 of NC_133144.1, read as the reverse complement.
AGGGAGAGGGTGTAATGTTTGCTGGAAGACTTCCAATACAGGGACTGGAGTGGGTGCTGTCTGGGGAGGGTAATTTTTGCGCTGTTAGTAATGCTGGAAGTAAAATCATTGTAACATAAATAAAAAGATGCTCAAAATAACAGCATGGGGATGGAAACGCTATGACAGCCTAGGGCATCAGAGTTCGGATTTCAGTGCTGGCGTGCTCTGTAAGCAAATTTGTATGTTCTTCCCACGTTCTTCGGTTTCCTTGCACAGTACGAAGACATGTCGGTTAGTAGGTTAATCGGTCCCGTGATTCGGCTAGGGTTAAAACCGGGGGCTGCTGGGTGGCATGGCCTGTTCCACACTGTATCTCGAAGTAGAATACAATAAAATTAAACGTCACCCTGCTCCAAGGTCTGGCCAACGTGACCATTCACAGGCTGCTGAGGTTCCATTCATGACCAAGTGTGTCTTATATTGGTTTATTATTGTCACATGTACCAAAATACAGTGAAAACCTTGTCTTGCACACTGTTTTTACAAATCAGATCACTACACAGTGCTCTGAGGTAGAATAAGGTAAATAAATAAGGATGCAGATTAAAGTGTAAAACTGCACACACAAAATGCTGGAGGAACTCAGCCGGTCAGGCAGCATCTATGGGGATGAATAAAGAGTGGATGTTTCAGGCCTGGAAAGGGAGAGGTTAAAAATCCTGAATAAGAAGGTGGGGGAGGAGAAGGAATACAAGCCAGAAGGTGATAGACGAAGCCAGGAGGGTGGGAGAGGAAGTAAGAAATAGGGAGGTGATAGGTGGGAAAGGTAAAGGGCTGGATAAGAAGAAATATTGGTACCAATGACATAGGCGGAAAAGGGAGGAAGTCCTGGAAGCAGACTACAGGGAGTTAGGAAGGAAGGACCGCAGAGGTAGTAAATCTCAGGATTACTGCCTGTGCCACATGACAGTGAGAATAGGAATAGAGTGAGGTGGAGGATAAGTGCTTGGCTGAGGGATTGGAGCAGGGGGCAAGGATTCAGAGTTCTGGCCCATTGGGATCTCTTTTGGGGCAATTGGGACCTGTACAAAAGGGAGAGGTTGCACTTGAATCCCAGGAGGACCAATATCCTGGCGGGGAAGTTTGGTAAGGCTGTTGGGGAGAGTTTAAATTAGGATTGCTGGGAGGTGGGAACCAAACTGAAGAGACGGAGGAAGAGGCAGTTGGCTCACAAATAGAGAAAGCTTGGAGACAGTGCGAGAGGGAGGATAGGCAGGTGATAAAGTAGGGACACGCTGAGACCGATAGTTTGAGATGTGTCTATTTTAATTCAAGGAGTGTTATGAACAAAGCGGATGAGCTTAGAGTGTGGATCAGTACTTGGATCTATGATGTTGTGGCTGTTACAGAAACTTGGATGACCCAGGGGCAGGAATGGTTACTTTGAGTGCCAGGCCTTAGATGTTTCAGAAAGGACAGGGAGGGAGGCAAATGAGGTGAGGGCGTAGCACTGTTGATCAGAGATAGTGTCACAGCTGCATAAAAGGAGGAAGTCATGGAGGGGTTGTCTACGGAGTCTCAATGGGTAGAAGTTAGGAACAGGAAGGGGTCAATAACTGTACTGGGTGTTTTTTATAGACCACCCAATAGTAACAGAGACATCGAGGAGCAAATAAGGAGACAGATTCTGGAAAGGTGCAATAATAACAGGGTTGTTGTGGTGGGAGATTTTAATTTCCCAAATATTGATTGGCATGTCCCTAGAGCGAGGGGTTTAGGTGGAGTTTGTTAAGTGTGTTCAGGAAGGTTTCTTAACACAATCTGAAGATAAGCCTACAAAAGGAGAGGCTGTACTTGATCTGGTATTGGGAAATGAACCTGGTCAGGTGTCAGGTCTCTCAGTGGGTGTGCATTTTGGAGATAGTGATCACAATTCTATCTCCTTTACCATAGCATTGGAGAAGGATAGGAACAGACAAGTTAGGAAAGCATTTAATTGGAGTAGGGGGAAATATGCAGCTATCAGGCAGGAACTTGGAAGCATAAATTGGGAACATGTTTCAGGGAAATGTATGGAAGAAATGTGGCAAATGTTCAGGGGATATTTGCATGGGGTTCTGCATTGGTACATTCCAATGAGACAGGGAAAGGATGGTAGGTAGGTACAGGAACCGCGGGATACAAAGACTGTTGTAAATCTAGTCAAGAAGAAGAGCTTACAAAAGGTTCAAAAAACTAGGTAATGATAGAGATCTAGAAGATTATAAGGCTAGCAGGAAGGAGCTTAAGAAAGAAATTAGGAGAGTCAGAAGGGTCCACAAGAAGGCCTTGACAGACAGGATTAAGGAAAAGCCCAAGGCATTCTACAAGTATGCGAAGAGCAAGGGGATAAGACATGAGAGAATAGGACCAATTAAGTGTGCCAGTGGAAAAGTGTGTATGGAACCGGAGGAGATAGCTGAGGTACTTAATGAATACTTTGCTTCAGTATTCACTACAGAAAAGGATCTTGGTGATTATAGGGATGACTTACAGTGGACTGAAAACCTTGAGCATGTAGATATTAAGAAAGAGGATGTGCTGGAGCTTTTGGAAAGCATCAAGTTGGATGTCACCGAGAGCAGACAAGATGTACCCCAGGCTACTCTGCAAGGCGAGGGAGGAGACTGCTGAGCCTCTGGCGATGATCTTTGCATCATCAATGGGGATGGGAGAGATTCCAGAGGATTGGAGGGTTGCAGATGTTGTTCCGTTATTCAAGAAAGGGAGCAGAGATAGCCCAGGAAATTATTGACCAGTGAGTCTTACTTCAGTAGTTGGTAAGTTGATGGAGAAGATCCTGAGAAACAGGATTTATGAACATTTGGAGAAGCATAATATGATTAGGAATAGTCAGCTTGGCTTTGTCAAAGGCAGGTCGTACCTTACGAGCTTGATTGAATTTTTTGAGGATATGGCTGAACACGTTGATGAGGGTAGAGCCATAGATGTAGTGTATATGGATTTCAGCAAGGCATTTGCTAAGATACCCCATGCAAGGCTTATTGAGAAAGTAAGGAGGCACGGCATCCAAGGGTCCAAGATTGCTTTGTGGGTTCAGAACTGGTTTGCCCACAGAAGGCAAAGAGTGGTTGTAGACGGGTCATATTCTGCATGGAGGCCGGTGACCAGTGGTGTACCTCAGGGATCTGTTCTGGGACTCCTACTCCGTAATTTTTATAAATGACCTGGATGAAGAAGTGGAGGGATGAGTTAGTAAAGTTGCTGATGACACAAAGGTTAGAGATGTTGTGGATAGTGTGGAGGGCTGTCAGAGGTTACAGTGGGACACTGATAGGATGCAAAACTGGGCTGAGAAGTGGCAGATGGAGTTCAACCCAGATAAGTGTGAAGTGGTTCATTTTGGTAGGTCAAATATGATATTAGAATATAGTATTAATGGTAAGACTCTTGGCAGTGTGAAGGATCAGAGGGATCTTGGGGTCCGAGTCCATAGGACACTCAAAGCAGCTGCGCAGGTTTGGATACAGGGTGTTCCAAGACAGATAGTGTCATATATCTATGATAGACTCCCAGAAATATATGCCCACATCAGGAATGAAAGCTTTGGATAGGGACATATCTAAACTGGGACAAGACTTAGACTGGGATGCGATTTGGGATAATGCTGCCAGTGCTTCGAAAAACCCAAATTATTGGTATATACACCTGAAATTTTGTCATAGAGCTTATCTAACGCCAAGAATTAGACCTCAAATGGGACTGGTTCCTGACCCCTATTGCTCATTTTGCCCCCACAGAACCGTTGGCTCTTTTATACATGTTGTATGGGAACATCCAGGGGTTTTTGGTTTGTGGGGGAAGGTTAACAGTACTCTTACAGAACTAATGGGGATACAATTACAATGGACCCTGCTGTACATCTTCTAAATGATGACTCCTTTCCCCTGACAGAAAAAAAACACGCAAAATCTGGCTGGCAGGCCTGACTGCAGCTAAGAAGATTGTAGTCAGCGTTGGAAACTTCCTCATGATATTTCAAGTACTCACTGGCTTCAGAGCTTTTTGGACATTTCCTACCTGGAATTATCATCAGCAAGAGTAAATGATGCACGACCAAACACAATCTTAATATGGACAAATTTGATATCTAACTTAAAAGATCTTCTGTTAAAATGGAACACTCTGTCTGTGTATGCGCTACTATTCAGTTGGTTGGTGGAGGGGAGAGGGGTGGAGGGGGGAGGGGTGGAGAGGGGATTGGGGATGAGAGTTGGAGGTGGGTTAAACAGTCAAATATAATCAGCAACTGGTTGTATTGAATGAAATTTGTTGATGTTGCAATAAAAATTAGTGATTAAAGAAAAGCTGCTACGCAGGTTGACTCTGTGGTTAAGAAGGCACACGGTGCAATGGCCTTCATCAATCGTGGAATTGAATTTAGGAGCCGAGGGGTAATGTTACAGCTGTTAGGACTCTGGTCAGATCCCACTCAGAGTGCTGTGCTCAGTTCTGGTCGCCTCACTATAGGAAGGATGTGGAAACCATAGAAAGGGTGCAGAGGAGATTTACTAGAAGGTTGGCGTCATTCAATGTCTGCAGTGAGATGCTGAAGATGTTCTATAGGTCAGTTGTTGAGAGCGCCCTCTTCTTTGTGGTGGCGTGTTGGGGAGGAAGCATTAAGAAGAAGGACGCCTCACGTCTTAATAAGCTGATAAGGAAGGCGGGCTCTGTCGTGGGCAAAGTACTGGAGAGTTTAACATCGGTAGCTGAGCGAAGGGCGCTGAGTAGGCTACGGTCAATTATGGAAAACCCTGAACATCCTCTACATAGCACCATCCAGAGACAGAGAAGCAGTTTCAGCGACAGGTTACTGTTGATGCAATGCTCCTCAGACAGGATGAAGAGGTCAATACTCCCCAATGCCATTAGGCTTTACAATTCAACTGCCAGGACTTAAGAACTTTTTTTAAAGCTATTATTAATGCTTTTTGAGTTAGTGATTTAGATGCATATCATATTATTACTGAGTTAAGTATTGTATGTAATGAGTTTTTGCTACAACAAGTGTATGGGACATTGGAAAAAATGTTGAATTTCCCCATGGGGATGAATAAAGTATCTATCTATCTATCTATCTATCTATCTAGAATGTTGCCTGGATTGGGGAGCATGCCTTATGAGAATAGGTTGAGTGAACTCAGCCATTTTTCCTTGGAGCAACGGAGGATGAGGGGTGACCTGATAGAGGTGTATAAGATGATGAGAGGCATTGATCATGTGGATAGTCAGAGGCTTTTTCCCGGGGCTGAAACGGCTAGCATGAGAGGGTACCGTTTTAAGGTGCTTGGAAGTAGGTACAGAGGAGATATCAAGAGTAAGTTTTTTTACACAGAGAGTGGTGAGTATGTGAAATGGGCTGCCGGCGACGGTAGTGGAGGTGGATATGATAGGGTCTTTCGAGAGACTCCTGGACAGGTACATGGAGCTCAGAAAAATAGAGAGCTATGGGAAACCCTAGGTAATTTCTAAGGTGAAGACATGTTCGGCACAACTTTGTGGGTCAAGCTTTGTGCTGTAGGTTTTCTATGTTTCTATGCCTCATAGGAGAAGAAAGTAGACCATAGGGGAAAGGGGACAGGGGTAGGGACACTAGGTGGCAGTAATAGGCATGTAAGGGACAGATTAGAGGGGAGCCAGAGGGAAAGGGGAGGAGGAAAAATTACCAAAAGTGCCTGCTAGAGACTTTCAATGGCCAACAGGCAATGCAGGGGCTGGAATGCACCAGGCCCAATGAGGAGAAATTCTTGTTTTAAGTTGAATTGGTAGTTTAATAAGGTTAGTGTAAAACAAACAAAAGCAGGTCTGTTGATTAAATTCCAGAGAAAAAGGCCCCTATTGTCCCAGAAACCAGAAGCTCCAGATATCAGGAAGTGCCAGGCCAAGTTTCAGTAAGTGGTTTCAGATAGGGAATAGTTTCAGTAAAACAGTAAGTGGACCCTGTCAGGCTATTTACTGTCTAGCTGAAGTTTAAGGTCAATATCAAAGTTCCAGGAGAGGCACATTAATGTCAGCCAATTAATATTTACAAGTCCTCCCCAGGTTATAGACACTGCTTATGAACACTCGTTCATACAAACAAGCCCCAAACATGAAAAATTCAAAAGTCCAGTGTATCGACTATACATTGTTTGTTCCCATGAGGAACTAGTTTCCCCTCTCTACTTTTAATAATTGTTCTTTCTTATCAGTTTTATATGCCTACTGTGCCATCCATTACAGTACTGTAGATTGTATGCTACTATTGCGAGTAATTTTTGTGTATTTTCCAATTTACAGGTAAAACCAACTTACAGACATCAGTAAAATTGAAATCCCTTTGTTAACTGCCGATGGTCTGTATTTTATATATTATCAATATCCAGACGTTCAGGTTAACAGAACCGATTTTACTTGTGTTCTGCCCAGTGTACACAAGGTGGCTGTGTTTCATGTGCACCAGGTGGCACCATAAACCACACATCACACAGCTCCTGCTTTTCCTGGGCACGTGAGCATAGCGGTTAGTGCAAAGCTATCCATTGCCAGCTGTAAGGTCAGGGTTCGATTCCCACTGCTGTCTGTCTGTAAGGACTCTATACGTACACCTTGTGACCGTGTGGGTATCCTCTGGATGCTTCCTCCCACATTCCAAAGACATATGGTTAGGGTTTGTAAGTTATGAGCGCGCTATGTTGGTGCTGTTAGCATGGCGACCCTTGCAGGTTACCCAGCACAACCCTCACTGATTTAATTTGATGCTAAAGATGCATTTCACTGTATGTTTTGATGTACATGTGAAAAGTGAAGTTAATTTCTCTTTACATAAAACAACATGTCTGTTGCTCACACATACTGTACAAGCTTGCCTTTCTGGCTCTTAATTCCAGCCTCTTCAAATTCTGTCTTTCAATAGGTTTCCTTATCCTTTGAGATCTTCTAACAGGAACTGGTTTAGCAACTCCTGTGCCTCAGGTGAAGTAATGCCTTGGCCCTGCCAACCTTCCCTCTCCTCTCAGGGTTGGGTTGTGATTCTATCTCTCCTTTGGAACTGGATGCAGTGTAAATCGTGTTGAGTTCAGCCTCCACTTCCAGACTACCTAGAACTGAAAAACCTGGTCTACACGAGGCCATGCAGGAGGACCCTGATACCCACACCTTGAGGTTCAACAAAATCTTCTTCTCCACTATCATCAGGTTCATGAACTGCCCTCGAAAAAAGCCTACCCCAGACTCTCTCTCTCTCAATCCTGCACTAGCATCACAGGTTGCCCTTTATTTTTGCACAAAATGCAAGTTATGTATAACTTAAGTGAAAATTATAAAGACCATAAAATATATGAGAATTAGACCATTTGGCCTATTGAGTCTGCTCCACCATTCAAACATGCCTGATTTATTAACCCTCTCGACCCCATTCTTCAGCCTTCTCCCTGTAACCTTTAATGACCTTACTAGCCAAGAACCTATCAATCTCTACCTGAGGCAACGAATTCTACAGATTCATCACCCTCTGACTAAAGAAGTTCCTGCCCATCTCCGTTCTCAATGGACGTCTCTCTATTCTGAGTCTATGTCATCTGATCCTAGACTCCCCCACCATAGGAAACATTCTCTCTACATCAACTCCGTCAAGGCCTTTCAACATTTAACAGATTTCAATGACATTTCCCCCCTTACTCTTCCGAATTCCAGTGAGTTCAGGCCAGAGCAATCACATGTTCTTTATATGATTAATATGTTTGTAAGGTCCGTAATGTACTATACTGCTGCTGAAAAAAGTTAACTCTCATGGTGTTAATACTCGGAGTATGTGTGCCCAAGACAGCAACGGACTAGAACCATTGCTCTGCAAGGCGCCACAAGTACAAACAATTTTGACGAATTTCAAAGGGTGCTCAGACTGCATCAGTGACAACCCAAGGGCCTCGTCAACATCACAAAATTCTAACCACCTTTCTGCCCTCTCCTTTCATGAGCCAGCACTTCATTAGATGTTATTTGTAGTGTGCAGCAGCAATTTCAGAGACAAAACAAAAAGTACAAAGTAAACTTATTATCAAAGCACATATAGGTTATCATGTACTACCCCGAGATTCATTTATTTATGGGCGTACATGGTAAATAAAAGCAACACAACAGAATCAATGAAAAACTGCACACAACAAAGATGGACAAACAACCAATGTGTAAAAGACACAAACTAACACAAACACATAAATCAAAAAATAATAATAATAATAATACGGAGAACATGAGATGAAGGGTCCTCGAAAGGGAGTACATAGGTTGTCGAACCAGTTCAATGTTGGGGAGTGAAGTTGAGTGAAGTTATCCCCTCTGGATCAAGAGCCTAATGGTTGATGATAATAACTGTTCCTGAACTTGGTGGCGTGGGTCCCGAGGCTCCCATTCCTCTGTACTGATGCCAGCAGCAAGAAGAGTATGTGGTCTAGATGGTGGGGGTTCTTGATGCTCTCCTGCAATGGCGCTCCTTGTAGACATGCTCAATAGTGGGGAAAGCTTCACCCATGATAGACTGGGCCGTATCCAATACCCTTCGTAGTAATTCGTCTTTTCAGCCTCCATTCCTCCACACAGCTTTGTATGTGTGTGTGTCAACAAGATGATCCATTTCCCACACTGCAGGCTGTCAACAAGCCCCGACCTCTGATTCACTTTTCTCCATCCACCTGACTTGCTCTTCCTTCTTCAGACTGTGCTGATTCTGTTTGCCTCACGCTTCACTGCTCTGCAGTCTCAAAGTCTGTAAGTTGGCACCATCACCTTGCTATTTCTTCTCCTGCAGAAATTATTAAGTGCATTCATCAGTTCTGTAAATTTCTCTCTGTGTTCAAATTTCATACAAATGGAGATTCCTTGCTCTGCAGACAACATCTCTCCATTCCTAACCTGATCCTCATTTCTCTGTGCTTTAACCAGATGAAAAGGAGGTAAAGGAAGAGGTAGTGTTGGGTCTTTTAAAGAGCATTAGGGTAAATAAGTCCACAGGGCCTGATGGACGTCATTGAGAGAAGCAAGAGATGAGATTGCTAGGGCCTTGACCAATATCTTTGTGTCCTCTCCGTATAAGGCAAGGTGCTGAAGGACTGGTGAGTAGTTAATGTTCTATTATTCAAGAAGGGAACCAGAGAAACTATGGACGAGTGAGTCTCATGTCAGTAGTAGAGAAGTTACTGGAGAGAATGCTTAGGGATAGATTTATGATTTGTGATCATTTGGAAAACTATGGCCTAATTAAAGAGAGCTAAAATGGCTTTGTGTGGGTTAAGTTGTGTCTTACTAACTTGGTAATGTTTTTTGATGAGGTCACAAGGGTGATTGATGAAGATAGATCTGTGGATGTTATCTACATGGATTTTAGTAAGGTGACTCAGCCAGAAGATTAAGATGCATGGAATCTATGGTGAATCAGGCATTTGGATTCAGAACTGGTTTGTCTGTAGAAGTCAATGGTAGTGGTCACAGGGACTTATTCTAGCTGTACCATCTTCTTTATTTAGAGATACAGCACAGAAATGGGCTCTTCCAGTCCAACAGTCCCTTGCCATCCAAATGCACCCACTTTATTGGGTACAGGGGTGGAACCCGGTCTTCTGCTGTTGGAGAATTCAGTGTTCATGCCAAGGGGCTGGAGACTACCCAGAATTCTCCAACTTCTAGTAATTCCCTCCCTCTCCCTTCCCCCATCCCAGTTTCACTCTGCCTCCTCCTCCAGCTGCCTATCACCTCTCTCATGATTCTGCCTTCTTCTACTACCCATAGTGCTTCCCCCTTAGATTCCTTCTTTTCCTCTCCTGTCTATCCCCTCCCTGCTTCCCCTCACCCACCCCTTGATCTTTCCTCTGATTGGTTTTTCACCTGTCACCTACCAGCTTCTCCTTCCCACCCTCCCCCTACTTCTTTATAGGGCCCCTGCCCCCTCCTCCTTCAGTCCTGACGAAGGGTCTCGGCCCAAAACATTGACTGTTCGTTTCCACGGATGCTGCCCGACCTGCTGAGTTCCTCCAGTGTGTTGTACGTGTTGCTTTGACTCCGGCATCTGCAGTGCACTTTGTGCAGAGATATGATGTTGGAAATGGAAGCAACATTTTCAGTGCTTTCGTGGCTATCTCAGGATATTCAGCCTTGGCTTCGATCCAGAATGCCGGCAGAGATGTTATGTTAAACATACTTTTCAGCCCACCGTCATTTGCAAGCTCGAGGAGTTGATCTTCTTCCCACACTGACATGGATGATTCACCGGGGACATTCACAAATGGGTCACAGACCCATTCCTTTGCACGTCTTGGGTCATTTGCGGTTGGGAAGTAACACTCGAATTCTGTCGACAGCGAAGACAGGTGATTGTGCACCAGCTGTGAGAAGGATGGTGCAGCCTCAGCCTCTCCCAAAATCACAGCTAATGTTGGGAACATGTCAAATATGCCTCTGTCCACTCGCTGTACCCACAGTTCCAGTTTGGCTTTGAAAGCAGGCACTTTATCTGCCAACTTGAAGACAGTTGTCATTCTCCCCTGAAGTGACAAATTGAGTTCATTGAGCAGGTTGAAGATGTCACACAGATAAGCGAGTTTTGGTATCCACTCCTTGTCACTGAAGTGTGTTGCCAGTGGTGACTTTTTTCCTGAAATAAATCTCTGTAGCGGCTCTCTTAACTCAAAAGCCCTGGCCAGGGCTCTCCCCCTTGACAGCCACCTGACTTCAGTGTGTAAGAGAAGGCGTTTGTGCTCTGCATCCATTTCCTCGCAAAGCTGCTCAAACAGACATGAGATAAGGGCTTTTGCTTTGATGTGATTGATAACTTCAACAACATCACTCAATACGCTGTTAAGATCAGGTGACATTTTTCAACTAGCCAGCATTTCCCTGTGTATGACACAGTGTGTAGACTGGCATTCAGGAGCAATCTCTTTGACTCGGGTAGTGAAACCAGACAGCCGTCCAGTCATAGCTGCAGCCCCGTCTGTGCATATTCCAACACAGAATGACCAGTCCAGTTTCCCTGACATGTAGTCATTCAAAGACTTGAATAGTTCTGCCCCAGTTGTGTTAGTTGGCAGTGGCAGTGCACACAACATATCCTCGTGCACATCGTCTTGAAATATATATTGCACATAAACCAGCAGTATTGCCTTGTTGTTGACGTTGGTAAACTCGTCGAACTGGATAGCATACCATGGTGGCTCCTTAAGCCATTCCAACAGCTGTGCTTCGATGTCCTCCGCTATGTCATCGATTCTCCTTCAAACTGTGGTAGATGAAAGAGAAACCTGTGCTATCTTGTTAGCTGCAGCTTCTCCCAACAGTTCACGACACAGGTTCTTGGCAGCAGGCAGAATCAATTCTTCACCGACAGTGAAAGGCTTCTTAGCCTTAGCAATACGGCTAGCCACTAAGTACGACGCTCTCAGAGAAGCAGCATTTGTGGAGGTGGTGGCTCTCAGCACTTGCTTTTGTCCCGCTTGCTCACGTTTTTCTCTGCTCAAAAAACTCAATAGGTTTGTCTTTAAGTGCAGGGTGCTTGGACTCGAGGTGCCGAAGCAGTTTTGAGGGCTTCACTGCCTCATTAGACAGCTTGTCTCCACATATCTCACACAGGGGGCTTGGAGCGTGCGAGTCACTGGTCGCATTAAAGCCATATTTTATGTACGACTTGCCGTATTTTCCGTTCAAGGAAGATTTCTTTTTTTTATGCAGGTTTTTATGCTGTCTCTGCGTTATTATCATCGTTAGGCCTTTTATGTCCCCTATCACCTCTTCCAAAGGATCTCTCAAGCGATGTTTGTTTTTTACTCATCCAGTAGTTGTAGGTTAATGACCGGCTGATGACCTCATGTGCGTTGAAGTTCAACAGAGGGCATGACAGGGAATGAGGAAAGGTGCAGCTGACTCATATCGTTTCATATTGCCAAATCATATTGTTTCCTCACGGCCCGGTAGCACATGCTTTACGGCCCAGTGGTTGGGCATAAAGGACATATATACAGAAAATTGCCAGTAAAGGGCCAGTAACATTATGAAGGATCCCACAAGCCCTGCTCTTAGACTGTTTGTCCTATTCCCATTGGACAGGAGGTTACGTAGCATCCACACCAGGACCACCAGACTCAAAAACAGATACTTTCCCTAAGCAGTAAGGCTGATCAACTCCTCCACCCACTAACTCCACCACTACTTTACTTCCTGTCAGTCACCTTATGTACAACCTACTGTCATTTTATGGATGTACAATCAGTCTATGTATATAAGCTATTATTTATTTATGTTTATTGTACATTTTCTTTATTATTATTATTGTGTTCTTTATCTTTTGTGTTTTTTTGTGTGCTGTATCGGATCCAAAGTAACAGTTATTTTGTTCTCCTTTCACTTGTGTACAGGAAATGATACTAAACGATCTTAAATTCTGTTATCAAAATCATTGACATATAACATGAAAAGGAAAGTCCCAACACCAACCAAGAGTCACAGCAGTCAACCAGAACACCCAACTTCTCAAAAATGCCCTACTTATGTGTTACTTATGTCTTACTGGTGTCTGCTGCCCATGTGATCCCACACTGCCGACTGCGGAGAACCAGCCACCCGTGAACCTCAGTGATGCTAAAGCTCCACCATAAACACAAAATCAGCAATACATTTATTCCTTGCACTCAAAACCAAACTGTGGGGAACAGCGCCCCCTGGTGGAGGGATCCGTAAATTCTGAATCTCTGAACTCAGCCTAACTTCGGTTGGAGGGAAGTTGCTGGAGGGATTTCTGAGGGACAAGATCTACCATCACTTGCATAGTCAAGGCCTGATCAGCATAGTTTTGTGTTGGGAGATCATATCTGACTAATCTTTTTTTTGTTTCTTGAAGAGGTAAAATTCTGAAGTTTTACTCTGGGGATAGCTGATTTACTGGGGTCTGTATGGCAGGCTGATCTGGAAGGTTAAGTCACATGGGATTCAAGGAGAGCTAGCAAGGTGGATTAAGAATTAGCTTGATGATGGCAAATCACACTATTGAGGGTAAGAATAGGAAAATGTGGCAGTTGACTCACACCACCAGGTTCAGGATTCCCCCTCACCCATCAGGCTCTTGAACCAGAGGGGATAACTTCACTCAGTCCATCACTGAACTCTTCCCACAACCTATGGACTGAAGTTCATAGACTCTCATCTGATGTTCTCGATAATTATTGCTTATTCATTTACTGAGGCCCTCCGTTGGTCGAGGTTGACCATGGGTGTTGCGTCCTAGCTTGTCTACATGATTTGCAAGCCAGGGCAGTACTATACGGAGAGCAAGCTGTTGTCCATGCAGCAGGCACCCCCTCTCCACACAACTGATGAATGCAAAGGAACAGCAGAGACCAGTACAGATGAACACCAGTGGTGTCACAGGAGTTTCCAGTCAGCGTTAAACTCAACGTAAAACTGCCTTAGGGACTGCAGCTCTGGATTTTTCCTCAGGATTTACTCCTGAAGCTTTCCCCATGAGTAGGTATAACCAACCGCAAGGCAACAGAGGTTTGAGATCAGAGTTTTCCTGCAATAAGATAATTTATTTATCATTATTCTTTTTTTCTTTTGTATTTGCTTGTTGTCTTTTGCACATTGGTTGTTTGTCCCTCTTGTTAGGTCTGGTTTTTCATTGATTCTATTGTGTTTCTTGTAAATACTCTGATTGCCCACAAGAAAATGAATCTTAAAGTTCAAATTTCAAAGTAAATTTTATAGGGTGTATATGATGACGTATATGTACTTTGGTAATAAATTAACTTTGAACTTTGAGGAACTGGTGCAACAGGCAGGGTTTCAGATCTGTGGATCATTGGGATCTCTTCTAGGGAAGGTCTGACCTGTAAAAAGGGCGAGTTATACCTGAACTTGAGGGAGAGCAATATCATTATGGAGAGGTTTGTTAGAGCTGTTAGGGGCAGGGTGGTTTAAACTAGTTGGACAGGAAGATGGGAAACAGAGCAATGGGCCAGAGTTAGATAGGTCATGTAGACAGGGCAGTTGGTGCAAAGCTAAGTGCAGAGAAAGGCTGTGAGGAAGGAGAGGCATTAGACAGGACATAATTGCAGTCAGTTGGATGGGTTGAAATGTGTCTACTTTAATGTGAGAAGTATAAGGAACTTAGAGCATGGAACAGTAAATGGGACTGAGACATTGTGACCATGATAGAGAATGGCTGATGGATGTTCTGGGGTTTAGATGTTTCAGAAGAGGTAGGAAGGGAGGTAAAAGAGGTGGGGGAGTGGAATTGCTGATCAGGGACAGTAATATAGCTGCAGAAAGCGAGGATGTCTGGAGGATTGTCTACTGACTCAGTGTATGTGGAAGTCGGAAACAGGCAGAGAACACTTCCTCTATCAGGAATATCCTATATACCCCCACAATAGGAAGAGACACTGAGAAGTAGATCAGGAAGCAGATTTTGGAAAGGTGCAAGTATAACAGGGTTGTTGTCATAGGTGATTTCAACTTCCTTATTATTGGTTGGCATTAATTCCATCATCCAAATCATTGACCTATAACGTGAAGAAAAACGGTCCCAACACTGACCCCTGTGAAATCCTACCAGACAGGCCAACTAGACAAGAGGCCATACTGGGTCTGGTACTAGGCGTTGAACCTCGTCAGGTGACAGATCTCTCAGTGGGTGAGCATTTCGGACACAGACACCACAACTACCTGACCTTTACCACAGCCTTGGACAGTGATAGGTGCAGACGGTACAGGAAAGTATTTAATTGGGGTAGGGAGAATTATGATGTTATTAGGCAGGAACTTGGGAACATAAGTTGGAAACAGACAAACCCAGAGAAATGCACAACGGAATTGTGGAGGTTGTATATGGAGCACAAATGGGGTTCTGGGAATTGAGACAGGGAAAGGATGGTAGGGTAAAAGAACTATGGTTGATAAGAGAAGAGGAATATCTAGTCGAGAGAAAGAAGAAAGTATATTTAAAGTTTAAGAAGCAAAGATCAGACAGTGTTCTTTAGAGTTATAAGGTAGCTTGTAAAGAGCTTAGGAGAGTTAGAAGGGATATGAGAAGTCCTTGGACAGTGGAATTAAGGAAAACCCCAAGGCTTTCTACATGTACAGTAGAACAGGAGGATGACTAGAGTGAAGGCAGGACTGATCAGAGGTTAGAGAGGAAACAAGAGGAGGTAGGAGAGGTCAATAATGAATACGTTGCTTCAGTATTCACCAGTGAGAGGAAGCTTGATGATGTGAGCTCAGTACAAAACAGGCTAAAATGCTACAACATGGCAATATTACAAAAGAGAGTGTGCTGGAAATTTTGAAAAATATTAGGGCAGATACCCCAGGTTACTACAGAAAGCAAGGGAAGAGATTGCTGTACTTTTGGTAATGATCTTTGTGCCTTCACTGGCCACAAGAGTAGTATCAAAAGATTGGAGGATGGCAAATGTTACTGCTTGGTTCAGGAAAGGTATAAGGGATAATTCTGGGAGTTAAAAACCAGTGAGTCTTATTTCAGTGGTGGGCAAATTGTTGGAGAGGATTCTTAGAGACAGAATTTATGAGCATTTGGAGAAGGATTATCTGATTAGTAGTCAATAGGGGTTGGTGAGAGGCAGGTTGTGCCTCACGAGCCTGACTGAATTGTTTGAGGAAGTGACAATGCAAGATAACAAGAGATTCTGAAGATGCTGAAAATCCTATGCAACACACACACACACACACAAAGTGCTAGAGGAACTCTGCAGGTCAGGCAGCATCCACAGAGAGGAATAAACAGTGGATGTTTCATGCTGAGACTCTCTATCTGCAGTGGATGTGGTGTATATGAATATTAACAGCCCATTTGACAAGATTCCCCATTGTCGGCTCATTCAGAAAGTCAGGAAGCACGGGATCCGGGGAAACTTGGCTGTACGGATACGGAATTGGTTTGCCAGCGGGTGGTAGTAGATGGAGCTTTCCAGCTGGAAGTTGGTGACCAGTGTGTTTCACAGGGATCTGTTCTGAGACTCCTGCTTTTTCTGAGTTTTATAAATGACTTCGATGAGGAAGTGGAAGGGTGCGCTAGTAAGTTTGCAGATGACAAGCTTGTTGGTTTGTCATCTGCAATAAGTTGTTTTTTGTTGTGGATAGTGTAGAACGTTGCTGTAGGTTACAATGGGACATTGATAGGATTGAAAAGTGGCAGAGTTCGATTCAGAAAACTATGAAGTGTTTCACTTTGGAAGGTCAAACATGAAGGCCTAGAACAAGGTTAATGGTAGTTTCTCAGCAGTGTGGAGAGAAGAAGGAACTTGGTTCACATCCATCGATCCCTCAAAGTTGCCATGCAAATTGGTAAGAAGGATTGTCGAGAAGGCATGTGGAATGTTTGCCTTTATTAGTCAAGTGATTGAGTTCAAGAGCCATAAGGTAATGGTGTAGATCCATAAAACTCTGGTTTGACCATACTTGGAGTATTGTGTTCACCTCATCATAGAAAGGATGTGAACTCTTTACAGAATGTGCAGAGGTGTGTTAGGATGCTGCCTCAATTAGAAAGCATGTCTTATAGGTTGAGCAACATAAGGCTTTTCTGTTTGGATGGAAGGAGGATGAGAGGTGACTTGACAGAGGTGTACAAGATGATAAGAGGCATAGATAGAGTGGATAGCCAGAGACACGTGTGTGTGTGTGTGTGTGTGTGTGTGTGTGTGTGTGTGTGTGTGTGTGTGTGTGTGTGTGTGTGTGTGTGTGTGTGTGTGTGTGTGTGTGTGTGTGTGTGTGTGTGTGCGTGCGTGTGTGTGTGTGTGTGTGTGTAACTCTCACGGCTAAGAGTTTTGCACAGTACTGCACATGGCACAAGTTTCTAATGATACCAAATTAAAGGGTCTTGTCAAGGTTCAATGAATTGCAAAGGAACTGCATGATGGCAAACGGATTTCAAACTTGGATAAGTGTGAGGTGATACATTTTGGACATTCAACGCAGGGTAAGACATACACAGTGAATGGCAGGGTGATCTGAGGATTTCAGAAACTGCTGATCTCCTGGGATTTTTACGCACAACAGATTCCAGAGTTTACAAAGAATGGTGCCAAAAACAAAAAAAAACATCCAGCCAGTGGATTTAACAAGATGTTTTTGCTCACAGAACAGCCACTTGCTGGATGATTTTTTGTTTTTGTCGACAGTGCTTCTCCTTATACATGCTGCCTGGCCTGCTGTGTTCCACCAGCATTTTGTGTGTGTTGTTGTTTGAATTTCCAGCATCTGCAGATTTCCTCGTGTTTGCTCTTGGAGTATTGGTACAGTTTTGACACCCTGTTGTAGGAAAGACATTGTCAAGCTGGAGAGAGTGCAGAAGAGATTTATGAGGATGCTGCCTAGATTAGGGAGACTGAGTTATGGAGAGACACTGAATTTTTAATCCTTGGAGCATAGGGGACTGAAGGATAATTTCACAAAAGTTTATAAGATCATGACAGGAATGGATGTCATAGTCTTTTCCCAGGGTGGGGCAGTCCAAAACAAGAGGACACAGATACAATGTAAAAGCGGAGAGCTTCAAAACAGACTTAGAGGTAACTTCTTTATGAGTACCTGAGTGAGCTGACGGAAAAAGTGGTCAAGGCGAGTACAATTGCAACATTTAAGAGGCATTTGGATAAGTACATGGAGGGGAGGGGTTTTAGAGTGTTACGAACCATACTTGGACAACTGGACTAGCAGTGAGGATGAAGCACTCGGAATAGACCCGTTGTAGTGCTGTATCACTCCGTGACTTAGTGAATCTAAGATACTTGATTTCCACTGGCAAGGAATGGCTGAGGTCATCCTAACTCAGGATACTGCTGTCAATGGGACCGTTCCTCCTCATTATCCTTTCCTGAGTTTGATTTCAGGTGCTGACCTGTTCATGGAGCACATGAGGGAGGTTGAGAAGGATGTAAAAGCAGAGGAGGAGCAAAAGGCACATCAGGGAGATCACTGGGACCTTGAAACAGGTTATTAGTTCTTAACCATTGCTAGCATATTCAGCAAGTAAGAACTTACATTCATTAGCATATCTCATGGCTCCAGGATATCCTAATGTTTGACACCGTATTAAGATGCATCTTAGTGCGATCTTTGCTATAACCCGTGGTAATAAACAGTCCCACATCAGCAGGGGTATAACAAGGATATAACAAGGGTATAACAGGGGTATAACAAGGATATAACAGGGGTATAACAAGAACAAGCAGCCTGTTCTTCGTGACTAGGATTGAAGGCCAGGGTACTGCAAGATCTTTTTTTATATATTTATTCAAGAGATGTGAGCTTCACATGCTGAGCCAGCACTTAGTTTTCCATCCTTGATAGCCCTTAAGAAGGTGGTGGTGAGCTGTCTTCTTGAGCTGCTGATACTCTTGAAATTTGGGCCAAATCTGCTAGGGAGGGAGTTCCAGGATTTTGATCCAATGATGGTGGAGGAACAGTGACAAATTTGCAAGTCAGGATGATGTGTGGTTTTGTGGGCAACTTCCAGGTCATGGTGTTCTCCCTGTCCTTCTGGCTGGTAGAGATCATGGGATTAGAAGGTGCTGGCTAAGTGCATTCTGTAGATGGTACACAATGCTGCTTCTGTGTGCCAGTGGTGGAGACAGCCAATGTTTATGGGTAGGATGCCTATCAAGTAGACTGTTATCTCTATTAGGGATTATTAAGGAATTAAAGAATTTTGGAATACAGCAGATGTTAAATCAAATGAGAACCAATTTTCAGTTCTTAATGTAAATTGTAAGCAGTGATCAATTTGAAGAAACAAAGACAGTTTTGCAAACAGTACTGTCTACAGTTCATAGACAGCTGGCAACAGCAGGGGGCTGAAGACTAAGCGATATCATTTGCTAAGTGGTGACTATGAGGTGTTCTCATAGTGCATCAGTCAATCGTTAGACAATAGAGTTATATTAACTGGCTTGCATCAAACCGGGCTTATGTCATTTTTACCATTGTAACCAAGTTCAAGGATGGTGCTAGACCAGACTAAAATGTTGTCACTTAGCTTATCAAACATGCTCTAGCAGTAATTGGGATATTTGTGTGCCCCTCACAAATACTAACCTTGGGCATCTAGCATCAAAAGCTTTTAGACAATTAGATGAACTAGTTTGTCCCAACAAGTTGTTTGGATCTTCAGGTGTGTCTTATTAGTTACAAGGTAAATATGTACTCCACTGTAAACATGTACTTGTCAGGACGCTGAAGCAGGGACCCAATTGCAGACCAAGTACTGTGCGCACTGTGATATTTACTGAGTTGTAAATCCAGAGTCGGCATCAAAGTTCAGGCAGAGATCAAAACTTACAGAGAAATCCAAAAGCCAGAATCGGGGAAACAAGCAGAGGTGATATTCGGATGGACAGAGTTCAGATACAATTGCTGGAAAGGTTCAAGAAAACTCACTGGACAATCTGGCAACAAATAGGTGGAAACACAGGAGTAAAATACACTGAGCAATAAACAGAGAGGCAGATGATCTGTGGAGCACAGTGAAACAGAAGTGGCAGCAAAACAGGTAATAATGAGAAGCAGATGAGAGACGGAGTACTCAGTAATACAAGGGCCAGAGTAGAGCAGGAGCGGGGACAGGAGCACATGGCAATACAAAACCACAGACTGACAGCTAGGGACAAACACACAAAAAGACGGAGTTCAACTGGAGGGACTGACAGTACTTCAAAGGAACTATTTGTCAGACAGAAAATATGGATGTAAATAATGTCATTGTAGCTTCTGAAATTGTGTTGAATCACCTACCATTGTCCTCAAGAGCACAAGATCTTGTTCTGTTTTGAGTTTGAGAGACCCTACTGAGAGAGTCTCCAAGAGAGTGCCCCTTTGTTGTGATGAATAAAGACTTTCATATCCACTATCTTCTCCAGTTTCTTCAGTGATTTGCTCCCAGTCACAACAACATTCTGTGTAGTGATCAGCTCCTGGACCGTAGTGGAAGCTGTACTCATCCGGACAAGTGGAGAGCGTTCCGTCATCCCTCTGACTTCAGCCTCAAAGATGGTGGGATTTTTGGAAGCGAGCTTCTCACCACAGGATCCCTCTGACCTGCTCCTTGGAATGACCTCATGCAAGCTTTCTGAGGGAAGAGCAGGCAAAAATCGAAAGGAGCTGCTGGTACGACAGACCCTTTCCATCATTGCTGTTGTAAGTTATTCACAGCGTGCTTAGTTCCCCCTCCCCCCACTCTCACCACATGCCACATTGCCTCTGGAACAGGTTCCTGTAATGACAGTAGAGGTAAAGCAAAGCAGGTCTACAAGGATGTTGCTGGATCTTGAGGACCTGAGTTATAGGGAAAGGTTAACTTGGTTAGAACTTCATTCCCTAGAGCGTAGGATAATGGAGGAAGATTTGATCGAGGTATACAAAATTATGAGAGGTATAGATAGGCTAAACGCAAGCAGGCTTTTGCCACTGAGGATGGGTAAGACTAGAACTATAGGTCATTGGTTAAGAGTGAAAGCTGGAACATTTAAGGGGAAGATGAGGGGGAATATCTTCACTCAGAGGGTGGTGAGAGTGTGGAACAAGCTGCCAGTGAGAGGTGGTGCCTGCAGGTTTGATTTCAACATTTCAGCATGGATCAGCATGTGGAATTATGAAATTCGTGAGACCTGGTTGCAGGAGGGGCAGGTCTTGCAGCTCAGTGAATATTGATTAAATAATGGGAATATTGGTTCCCATTATTTTAGTCATGATAGAGCGGGAGAGATTAAAGGGGAAGGGGGGGGGGGCATAACCAGTCAGGGAAAATGTCATGGCAGTGCTCAGACAAGACAGCTCGTCTACTGAGGTGATATGAATGGAACTGAGGAATAAGAAGGGGTTCACCACGTTAATGGGATTACCCAATAGTCAGTGGAATTTAGAGAAAATTTGTAAAGAGATCATAGACTATTGCAATAAACATAAAGTTGTGATAGTAAGTGTTTTTAACTTTCCACATATTGATTTGGGTTCTCATTCTGTAAGAGGGCTGGATGGGATAGAGTTTACCAAATGTGTTCAGGAAATTTCTTTAATCAATACATAGAGATCCCAACTAGACAGGGTGTGATACTAAATCTTCTATTAGAGAACGAGACAGGGCAGGTGACAGAAGTTTGTGTAAGGGAACCCTTTGCATCTATTGCTCTTAATGCCATTCATTACAATATAGTTATGGAGAAGGATAGATCAGGTCCTTGGGTTAAGGTTCTAAATTGGAGAAAGACCATCTTTGATGGTATCAGAAAGATCTGATGGCTATGCATTGGGACAGATTGTTTACTGGCAAAGGTGTGCTTGGTAAGTGGGACACCTTCAAAAATGAAATTTTGAGAGTACGGAGTTTGTATGTTCCTGTCAGAATGAAAGACAAGGATAACAGGTTTTGGGAACAGGTTTTGGTTTTCAAAAGCTATTGAGGCCCTGGTTAAGAAGAAGACGGAGATACATAACAGGTACAGGCAAGTAGGAACAAATGAGATATTTGAGGAGTATGAGAGATGCAAGAGAACACTAGAAATTCAAGCAGTCTATTAAAATATTAAGCAGTCTAAAAGACAGCATGAGGTTACTCTAGCAAACAAAGTGAAGGAGAATCTCAGATACTATTAAGAGCAAAAGAATTGCAAGGGACAAAAATGGTTCTCTTGAAGATCAGAGTTCTCTTCTATGCATGCAGCCGGAAGAGATGGAAATCTTAAATGGATTTTTTTGCATCTGTATTTACTCAGGTGAGGTGATGGGGTGAAGATACATCTTTACGAAAGGAAGGAAGACATTCCTTCCCTCCGCTAGGCTCAAGGTCACCCTTGGACAAGGTGTAGCACCTGCTTAGCCCTCTGATCAGGGTCACTTGAAGCCATGAGACCAAGTAATGGATGGCCGTATGAGTAGCTGGTGCATATCACATGTCCTGGCTATACAAGCACTGAAGAATATTGATAATGGCTGGAGTCGCATGTCCTGTCAATACACTGCCCAGAAGAAGGCAATGGCAAACTACTTCTGTAGAAAAATTTGCCAAGAACAATCACGGTCATGGAAAGACCATGATCGCCCACGTCATACAACATGGCACATAACAAATGCACAATTTTCTCAGGAGATGCTTACAGAGTCTATAGAAGTGAGGCAAAACAGCACTAAGGTCACGGACTGTATATGAATTACAGAAGAAGGGTTTTTTTGCTGTCTTGAGACAAATTAGGCTGGACAAATCCCTAGGACTTGACAAGGTGTTCCCTCGGATCTTGTGGGAGGCTAGTGTAGAAATTGCAGGAACCCTAGCAGAGATATTTAAAATGTCCTTAGTAATGGGTGAGGTGCTGGAGGATTGGAGGATAGTTAATGTTGCTCTGTTGTTTAAGAAAGGCTCTAAATTTAAATTGGGAAATTATCGGCCATTGAGCCTGACATTAGTTGTGGGTAAGTTACTGGAAGATATTCTAAGGGACCAGTATATAAGTGGATAGACAGGGGCCAATTAGGGATAGCCAACATGGCTTTATGCATGGTAACTAATCTTATAGACTTTTTCAAAGAAGTTACCAGGTAGGTTGAAGAAGGCGAGGTAGTGGATGTTGTCTACAAGTTCCATGTACTTGGGTTTATGGACTGTTCAGAAATTAGATGGCGGAGGGGAAGAAGCTGTTTCTGAATCGCTGAACATAGGTCTTCTGGCTCCTGTACCTTCTCCCAGATGGAGTTCCAAAACTTGGCTGCTCTGATGGTGGCAAAGAAAACCAAGGTCAGAGGGGGGGGGCCATGTTTTTTTTGTAATTCAGATTTTTATTATTATTTATTCTTATTTTACAAAGCAGCACAGCATATCATAGAGCAGATACAGTAAGTACAGAATACTTACACAGCCATTGAGGAGCCATGTTGATGAAGTTATAAGACTGGAGTGGTTCGAGGGACAAAGAAGGGTAAGATAATGGGGGGAGTGGGATTTAAATCAAAGGAATTTCACACTTCGAGATTGGAAAGCAGAAAGGCAATGTACATCAGTGGGGACTACAGTGATGAGCGAGCAGAACTAGAGTGGGACAGAATGGAGACAGCAAATCAGAAGGGATGTGGAGGGGAGATGGGTGGAATGAGCAGTGGGTTAGGCAGCAAATGGATGAATGAAGGCTTTATTGTAGCAGGCTAGTGCTGGGGCAAGAACAGGCAAAATTACGGAGGTAGATATGGGTGGTTGTCCCAACAGTGACATAATTACTGTAAATTGGAAGCCAGCTTTTGTATGAATGAGACACTGGGATTGCAGACAGCTCATCAAACTACTCATTCAGGACTAGTTGTCAGTAAACCAGTTTAGCAGCACTAATACTGTGACAAGGTTGAGGGAGGAAGAACACAGAAGTACATTACAGCACACTACAGGCCATTCGACTCACAATGTTGTGTCAACCTTTTAGCCTACTCTAAGATCAATCTAACCCTTCCCTCCTACATGGCCTTCCACTTTTCAATCATCCATATGCCTCTCTAAGAGTTTCTTAAATGTCCCTAATGTATCTGCATCTACCACCACCATTCCATGCACCCACCAGTATATATAAAAAATGTACACTGACATTTCCCCTATACGTTCTTCCATTCACCTTTAAAATATGCCCCCCGTGTATTAGCCATTTTCACCCTGAGAAAAAGGCTCTGGCTATAAAAGTACCTTGGTGATATTTGTGAGAAAGCTGACTATGTTTACAGATGACAAAGAGCATCCGTGGAGATTAGGAGAAAGGAAGGGCCAAAAATTTAGTGGGGGCATCTACAGGGGCAGAAAGCACTCCGAATATAAATGGAAACAAACTGAGTCAAACAAAGGAGAGACATTGAAGGAAGAAGCATCACCTCGTATTCCAGTTGGGTAGCCTCCAACCTAATGGCATGAACATCGATTTTCTAACTTCTGATAATTTCCCCTTCTCCCCAATACCTCTTCATCCATTCCCCACATGCTCCCCTCTTTTCTCTTCTCCTCCCTACCTATCAATTTTTCCTGGTACCCCTCTTCCTTCCCTTTCTCCCATGGTCCACTCTCTTCTCCATCAGAATCCATCTTCTTTAGCTCTTTAGATTTTCCACCAATCACCTTCTAGCTTCTACTCCTTCACCTCCCACACCTTCTTATTCTGTCTTCTTCCCCCTTCCTTCCCAGTCTTGATGAAGGGTCTCAGCCCAAAGCATGACTGTTTATTCCTTCCCGTAGACGCTGCCTGACCTGCTGAGTTCCTCCAGAATTTTGTATGTGTTATGCCCTCTCACCCTTTCTTCTCCCCAACCCTCATGATCTGCCCATCACTTCAATCCAGTTCCTCACTCCTTCCGTTAACTTCTCTGTCCTCTCCCATCTGATTCCTTATTGCTTGTCTCTTTTCCACTTCCACCTCTCCCCTCCTAGCTTCTCATATCATCCCCCCCCCCCTCCCTCACCCACCCATCTCACACCTCACCTGGTCTCACTTACCACCTGCCTGCTTATACTTCTTGCCCTACCCACCTTCTTATTCTGGCTTCTGCCCCCTTCATTCCAGTCCTGATAAAGTGTCTTATTCTGAAATGTTGTGTATTCCCCTCCATAGATGCTGCCTGAACTTCTAAGTTCCTCCAGCATTTTTCAAGTCTAGGGAAACAGGCGTATATGGACTGGAAAAGAGATGTTGTCAACAAAAGGATGTTTGAAATGAGGCATTATCTTAGAGGCAGAGGTGTCTGTTTCAGATGTGAGTGTCAGAATCCTGAGTGCTCACATTAAGAGGGTGGTAGATACGCCAGAGAACATAGAACAGTACAGCACAGTTACACGGGACAGCCCACAGTAACACGGGACAGCCCACAGACTCTGTGCCATCAGGATACCAATC
This sequence comes from Hemitrygon akajei, assembly GCF_048418815.1. Classification (NCBI taxonomy): domain Eukaryota; kingdom Metazoa; phylum Chordata; class Chondrichthyes; order Myliobatiformes; family Dasyatidae; genus Hemitrygon; species Hemitrygon akajei. The sequence continues at coordinate 37,656,234 of NC_133144.1, read as the reverse complement.
CAAACTAATGCACTCATCAAGAAGGGAGTGAAGCAATAGAAAGGAAATGGTGGACCAGTGAGTCTGAAGATGTTGGAGTCAATTGCTGAGGATGTGGTTTTGGGTTACTTGGAGACACATAGTAAAATAGGCCGAAGGCAGTAATGGTGTCCTCATGGGAACATCTTGCAGAGAGGCCACAGCATGGACTTAGATCAGGAGAACGGGTGATGAAGTGGCAGATGGAGGACAGTGTTGGGAAGTGTATGATCATGCACTGGTAAAGAAATAAAAACACAGATTATTTTCTAAATAGAGAGAAAATTCAAAAATGTGTGGCCAAAAGGGTCTTGGGGGTCCTTGTGCAGGATTCCCAGAAGGTTAATTTGCAGGTTGAGTCGGTGGTGAGGAAGACAAATGCAACGTTAGCATTTATTTCAAGAGGACTAAAACATAACAGCAAGGATGTAATGTTGAGGCTTCATAAGGCACAACTGAGGCCTCACTTGGGATATTGTGATCAGTTTTGGACCATTATATACGAAGTATGTGCTGATATTGGAGAAGATTCAAGGGAGGCTCACAAAAATGATTTCAGGATAGAAAGGCTTATCGTATGAGGAGTGTTTGATGGCTCTGGGCCTGTGCTCACTGGAATTCAAAAGAGTGAGGGGGAATCTCATTGAAACCAATCAAATGTTGAAAGGCCTTGATAGAGTAGATTTGGAGAGGACATTTCCTATGATGGTGGAGTCTAAGACCAGGGGACACAGCATCAGAGTAGAGGGATATCCATTTAGAACTGAAATGAAGAGGAATTTCTTCAGCCAGAGAGTAGTGAATCTATGCAATTCATTGCCACAGGTGGCTTTGGAGGCCAGTCATTGGGTATATTTAAGGCGGAAGTTGATAGATTCTTCATTAGTCAAGGCATGAAGAGATAAGGGGAGATTGCAGGAGATCGGGGCTGAGAGTGAAATGGATCAGCCGTAATGAAATGATGGAGCAGACGATGGGCCAAATAGCCTAATTCTGTTCCTATATCTCATGGTCAAGGTCTTATGATCTATATCTCTCCATACCTTGATAGTTCCTATGCCGTCTAAATACCTCTTAAACGTTGCAGTTGCAGATACAATGTCAGGAAGAAGAGATCTGAAGCGGTGAACACTGTAGGGCGCAATGCCAAGACTGAAGCTTTCAGCAAAAGATGAGCTGAGTGAGGTGCGGAGGAAAGGGGAGTGCTGGAGAGGATTTAAAGTCAGAGTTCAACTCAGGAAAAAAACAAAGGCTGCAAACTGTCCACTTCACACTAATACAGCGCCAGGCAGGGGAAATGGGGTAGAATCCTGAGGCCACAAAATGGGAGTCAAGTGAAAGGAGCGACTGAAGAAGAAACTAACAGTGAGAGACGAAGAATACGTACACACCACCCACCGAGCTCAAGGCTGGAAGAACTGGCTGGTCCAACCATCGGACAGGTTGAGCCTGAATGTTGGCGGAGTCTGACAGAATGTGGAGAAGTTATCCGGAGAAGTTGCCGAAGGAACTGAACCCAGTTCCGGTTGACTGTTGAAGATTGCAGTTCCTGGGACATCGCTCGAGGCATCAGCAACAGGTGTCTTTCTTTAGCTTTAAAAAAAAATGTATGAACCCACGCCGCCCAATTACATTCATGTGCCAAATTATCCTACTTATCCGTGCGTCTTTAGAATGTGGGAAGAAATCGGAGAGCCCTGAGGAAACCGACAACGATGATATACAATTCAACTCCGTATCACTGCGCCGCCACGCTATCCCCCAAAAAGCATATTCACATTGAATACGATGCCGAAACCCGGGATTGAACCAGGGACCTTTAGATCTTCAGTCTAACGCTCTCCCAACTGAGCTATTTCGGCTCTTCAGCAGCTGCACTTAGAGTGTAATTTCTGTTTGCTTCCGGCAGATTTTAATCATACTATTGTTTTGATTTCGTTGACATTCAACTTCCTTGCGCGGGTCTGATCAAAGTTGTGCCTGACTCCTGGTGAAACTCAGAGACCAACAGTAAATTCCACTTGAAAAGTTACCGATGATTGTAACCCGTCTGATCACAGCAATTAAATGGATTGGATTGATACTGCTTTTATGGAGAGAACTTACCCGGGCAATCTTCACACATTACCGTGTTGCAACTATAGTGGAACAGCTTGGGTGGGTATTCAGTTAGTTCTGGAGCGCTGATCCTTAGTATTACAGTGGGAGATTGTCTCATCCGTACCTTCATTGTATCCGGTGCCCTTAGCCATTTGTTGTCAACACATGATGTAAATCGAACAATGATTTGTGCAATGGTGGGGCTACGTGAGGTTCCTCATCAAGAAACCTAACACCCAGGATTAAACCTAGATACACCAATAAATCTACCTTCCGACTGTATGAATGCTCAAGAAATCAAGAATTCTTGATAATTGTTATTGGCATCAAATAAAGAGCTAGCAGAGTCGCTTACAGACCAGAAGGGAAATTCCACAGTAGGAGGAATTTAGTGGTTGCCAAGTTTGTCATGGGGGAGGGGGGTTGCAGTGGGGATGAGCTCCCACTACCTATTAGATGCTCTCAGTGGAGGGTGTCTCAAATAGCCACTGACAGCCAAGTCAAGCACCTAACCTTAATGTGTGGCTTACCTTCTGAGCCCGAGGGATCCCTTTCTACTGAGGAGGACGGCAAAGGCGGAGTAACTGGCGCCTTAAACCCAGTCGTTTCGGACGGAAAGGACTCGTCAGCCGTGGTTGGCAGCTCATCTAGAAGGAAAACTCTGATCTCAAGCCCCACTGCCTTGCAGTTATACCCACTTTGGAAGTAAACCCCGAGAGAGAGAAAAAAATGTACGTAGCTAGAGTCCCTAAGGCAGACCTGCGTTGAGTTCAACACTCCTGCGACGCCGCTGGTGCCAAACTGTAACGGTGTCTGCTGTTGCTTTTGGATTCATCGGCTGCCAGGAGAGAGGAAGCCCGCTGCGTGGGCAACAGCCTGCTCTCCATATCGTACTGCCCTGGCTTGCGGATCGCATGGACAGCCGGGACGCAACATCCACGGTCGACCCTGACCGACCGGAGGGCCTAAGGATTGTGGTAAACTATGCATACCTGTCTGGACACGCCCCTCTGCTGACTGCTCCTGTGGCTCCTCCCACAGACCCCTGTATAAAGGCGATTGGGGCACTGCTCCTCCCTCAGTCTTCAACATGGTCGTGCTCCCTTTTTGCTGTTAAGTTCACTTCCAGTCTCCTAGAGTTGTTGGTGGAGCATCAAGGAAGGTGAAAAGGGTTGCGAACCTGACACGTTAACTGTTTCTCATTCCACAGATGCGACCTGGCCTGCTGAGTGTTTGCAGCGTTTGCTGCTTTTATTTCAGAAATCCGATCTTGGCAGATTTTTGATTTTCATTCTCTGGTACTTAGCGGATAAATCGCTTGCTGTGACGCATGCTAGGTTACTGAGAGATGGATAGTGTTGAATATCAACTACAATCATCTAAATATCTATAGATACAGGGGTAGTGTGGGAAGTCTAGACAATTGAAAACAGTGAACCAATGTTTCCAAAAGTGTTGATGGATAAACACAAGAAATGTGATTACATTTGACTTCTGTGGAAGAGCAGTTTTGTTTGAAAGGAGGATAGAAATAATAGCTACTTGGTCAAGTATGGGTTGATTAGAGAAATATAGCTTGAATATTTGAAGGTATATCATGTTGAGTAAAAGAAAATCAATGAGGGAAATGCAGTTGATGCTTTGTATATAGACTGCCTAAAACATTTCAAAAATAGCTGCATAATATATTTATCATCAGGGTTAAAGCCATGGAATACAAGAGGCTGTAGCAGTGTGGATAAGTAGCAAGAAGAGGAGAATGGTAGTAAGGGGCGAATGTTCAGACTGAAGAGAAAGGGTACAACGGATTTTCCAGGGGTTGCTACCCGGACCACTGCTTTTGTTAATATTGAACGTTAGAGTTACTTAGACGTAGCTATTGAAATGACAGAATTCCAGACGCAAAACTTGAAAGCATAATAATGAACAGTAAGGGGAATTATTAAAGTACTCTTGAGGATGAAGACAGGCTGGTAAAATTGACAGAGTGTAGCAGATAAATTTAATGCACAACATTTTGAAGTTCAGTAAGATGAACACAGAGAGACAACATAAACAAAGGCACAATTGTAAAAGAAGGACAGGAAGAGGGATCTGGGGAGATAATTACAGTATATGGAGTGTTGAACTCGGCGAAGTATGTTGCAGAATTTGTTAAACTGTTATATAGAATTGTTTGTTTTATAATGAAGAGGTATGTAGTGCAAGAACAAGGAAGTCATGATGAGCCTTTATAAAACACGGGTTCATCTACAAATGGAGTATTATGTTCATGTCTTTGGAGCCACGCTTTAGGAAGGATACATAGAAGTGGTGGTGAAGAGATTTATCAGAATGATTCCAGAGGTGCAATATGGATATAATGGGAAATGAGGGTATTCTTCTTGGAACAGAGAAGATTGCAAGAGGATCTGACAGAAATTTGGAAGGGGTATGGAAGAACTGTTCCCAATGTTGTAGGTAGAGCAGAAGTTACCCAGAGCAGTGTCCTATGCCCAACCATCTTCAGATGCTTCATCGATGACATTGTGGTTTGATCTGTAAGTGGGGGTTGTTTGCTGATTATTACAAAGTTTTCAATTCCATTCCCAGCTCCTCAGCAAATGAAACTGTCAATGCCTGCACAAAACAAATTGTGAAGGGGAAAATGACATTCATGTCACTAACAAGCTAGGCAATCACCATATCCAGACAGGGAGAGTCTAACCAGTCATCACTAATCATTCACAGCAAGTGAATGCCCAAAACCATGGTGAGTTATCACTATCCACGAGAAGGATGCTGAAATCCTCCCCACTTATCGGGAGAGCTCCTGCAACTCTCAAAAATCTCAGCACCATCCAGGTTAAAGCACCTCCATCCACTTATCTAAATATTCGACCCCTCCAACTCTTCACACAGTTGCCTTAGGGTACGCCATCTAAAAACGCACTGCTTTTACTTGCCCTGGCCACGGCAACATCATCTCTAACCCACCATCTCCGTCACTGCGAAGGACGGCATGGTAGCAAAGCAGGTCGCGCAAAGCTTCACAGGGAGCACCGGCTGTATGTTCCTGGCTCAACTCCCCCCCCCCCCCCCCACCACCTCCACCCCCGCTGTCTGTAAGGAGTTTGTACGTTTTCCCCGTGACCACGTGGGTTTCCTCCTGGTGTTTCGATCTCCTCCCACATTCCAACAACGTACGGGTTAGGGTTACTACGTTGTGGGCATGTCATGTTGGCGCCAGAAGCGTGCGACACCTGCTAGGTTGCCCCTGTTACATCCACGACGCAAGCGACACACCAGGCAAACTCTTATCTTTCGTTGTATATGTAACAAATAAAGTTGATCTTTTAACACCAATGGTGCAAGGGAACACCACCACCCGTGAGTTCCCCTTCGTGTCACACATCATTCCGTCTTGGAAATATATCACTGCTCTTTTATCATCAGTGGGCCCAAATCCAGGAAGCAGCTACCCACAACTTAGTGGGAGTACTTCACTAAAAGGACTGGAAAGGACTGAAATGCTCAAGAAATTCTGTGACTCACTAGCACCTCCTGAAGACCAGTCAGGGAGGAGCAACAAATGCTCCCTGGCCAGCAAAGCCACCCCTCTGAAAAGGAATTCAAAAAGACCACCAGCCACAGGTGGCATTGGATGGCGGTAAACAGGAAAGGATGGAGACCAAGAGAAGACCGAAAGGTGCGGATGCTTCCTGCTCTAGCATGGGTTTGCACGGAGTAGGTACAGATGACAGGCCGAGAGGTCTCTTCGTGTTGTATTATGTAACTCTGGTATAAAACAGAGCACGTGATTGACTGGTACCTCCCCAAGTATAATGCGCGTACCCGTTGTCATCGGTATACCAGCTGCAAAATGTGTGCCATTATAACGTGCAACCCTGCAGCGGGACAGATCTCCAAATGCGGCTGGCCCCGGTACAAAAGCATTGCGCTTTGCCCTCCAGTTATAACAGTGTCTCTATGATAATATTTCAAAGCACGATCACAACACATTATAGTTATAAAAGTGCGCGTTATTCTGAATACATGTCGTATTTACTGTATATGCAAAATCTTGACCATTTCCTTACTGCTGTCTATGGGGCTTAGATTCCGACGACAGTGAATCCAGGCCACAGAAAATCCGATATCTTCGTGCATTGAAATCGTGGAGGAAGAGGAACCGAAGTTCAATGGAAAGCTAAACGATTTCCTTTCAATTATTGTTGTTGTAGTTGTTTGCTGATCCATTGAGTGCTAATATGGGCTTGATATGTTACCCATTCGGAGAGCAAGGGAAGGCAAGTAAACTCTGGGTACAAAGCTAGCAATTGAGAACCAAGTTGTATTCCGTTTCGAGACTACGCTGAGGGAGTCCCCAACCTTTAACACTGGAGCCAAAGTCATGGGCTGTGCTTAAACAGAATTCACTCGGCACCGACTGAAAAACAGAGATCACTTGCAAAAAAAATTTAAACGATTGAGTTTATAGCCAAGTCTTTAACGGATCTAATTAGAACATATTGTGTGCGTTAATTATGTTTAACGTAATGCCTTAACTTCTATGTATAGTTTTAGATCAAATAAAATATTTTACTGATTTTATTTAAATATATTCAGCGCCTTAATTTCGACTTGCTAAATTCTAATAATACATTTAAGATGACGATCAATTCTAAGTACAATCACCTGGTCAAATACACAGAAAGCATCAAACTAAATACCAACGTCATAAAATACAGGATACAACGAGTGAATAGGTAGTGGAGATATCTACAAAGTTGGTGCACGGTGAATAAATAAATGCACGCGAATAAAATATGCACAGAATAAACGTGCGCACATTGAATAATTAAAAGATACACAATGTGGAAAATAGTGGAGATCAAATATGCACCTGCGGAATTAATAAAAGCACACCGAATAAATGAAAAGTACCGCGTGTGTCAATGCAAGGTGGACGCGCGCGCTCTGGATAGGCAAACAAACGCGCCGAAACATGCAACGTGTAGCCGTACGCACACAATGAAAATGGGTAAATACTCACCGCGAATATTTATAGAATAATATACACTGAAATATATACACATTGCAAACATACTGTGTATCGGGAACAATTACGTATACAGATTGAACAAGCAGAACATACTGCAACATATAGTGACAATTTTCAATGAACGCGATCGGGAACTTAATCAACAGATATAAAAGTAAATATCTGTAAAGTAAATAGTAATTAAAGATTCTAATACGCACACGGATATTATATACAAAGTTAAAATATATTGATACTATATACGTGGTCAATACGTATATACAGTACGCGTATACAGTGAATATATCCACATCGCCAGTCCTGATGAAGGGTCTCGGCCCGAAACGTCCATTCTTTATTCCTTTCCATGGATGCTGCCTCACCTGCTGAGTTCCTCCGGCATTTTGGGTGTGTTACTCTCGCGCTAAACTTATTTTTACATATAAGCGGGTTGAAGGCACACGGAAGTATCAAAGCTGCGTATATTAAAAGTGCAATCAAGTCAGGTACACAAAATAGAGTAACTGCCACCCGGTAATTTCATCAAAACCCTCGGAGCCAAATACATAACGTACGCTACAATAAACAGTCCCAGGCAAATATCCACAACAAATATACTTAATTGAGGAAAATTGATACAATGTGCACACAAATAGGCGCACAGAAAATAGGCAGGAGAAATCCGCAATGTTAATAAATGCAAAACGATGGCATGAACATCACGAAGTAATTATATCCGCAAAGGAGCCCGACACGGCAGAGTATTCGGCACATCATTCGCTGCACACATATTTCCCCGTGAATAATTACCTTCATTTTATAATTACAGTAGCTGAACTTTGAGAAGGAGTGACTTAGATTCTTTGCGTTAAACCTGGTCCGCGGCAAAGCGGTTGGTGGATGTGGGGTATTATCACACAGATCCGTCTGATCGCACACGGGAGACGGTAGCCCTTTAAAGCTTATGCCTTTTTGACCTCCATGGGTTTGATATAAAAGCTTAATTATGGCGGAACTTCAAAGCTGCGCTCATATCTTGAAGTCTTTTTCCCGATTCTCCAAAATTCACACCTCTATTCCGAGCACCCGGGCTCACCCAGCAGCCAATCGCCTTGAAGCGGACGCCCGTAGCCTGTCGCTTCGCATTCTTTCCGGGGGTCTCCTTGCCCCTCTTCGCCCTTAGTTTCAGAAGCTTCAGGTTTTGTGGAGCCCGCCTTCTTCACTCCCCACTCTCACCACCTGTGAGGATGCTACGATTGGTGAGCTGCTAGTTCTAATCTGGATTCCGGATAAAGAAATGTAGACACAGAAACAGTGAGAGAGAGAGAGAGAGAGAGCGCGCAACACACTCAAAGAACCCCCATTTTGTACACATCTTTCTCTCTCCGTTCAGAAAATTCCAACGAGCTCAGTACAGAGAAGCGCTGCCTTCAGGTTATTCCTTTCAAAATTTCCTCAGGTGACCGTCTTCCTCGCCTCCCTCAACCTGGTGCTACTGGGGATGCGGTGAATTTTCCCGAGTCTCCGCACTGGCTCGATTTCATTCCCAGGGGTTGCGACTGAAATCAGTGTCACTGAAACTGCCCTTGTGGATTCTCCGACTGTCGGGGGACGGTGCGAGTCACTGATATGATTCTTTCGAGGAAATTAGTCGCAATTATGTAATAATTTTTTTCTTTTTTTCTTCAGAAAGAAAAATAAGAATAAAAAATATAAATTAAAAAATTATCTGAAACCATTGATTCTGAACGGATTTGTCGTCGTATCTAACTATTTACCCATTGTTTATTTATCTATTCTATTTTTATTTGCGCCGCTTGTCTTCTTTTGCATATTTGTTGTTTGTCAGTATTTGTGTGTGTGTATTATTTCATTGATTCGACTGTATTTCTCTGACCTACCGAGAATGCCTGAAAGATAAAGAATCTCAGGGTAGTATAGGTGACATATACGTAATTTGATAATATTTTGAACTTTGGATTGTTGTAGTTCCGGTCTGCACTGTAGGTACCACCGATCTGAGCTTTTTAACAGAACATAGAACAATAGAGAACAGAATCAGGTCCTTTGCTGCTCGATATTTGTGCGAACCATGATGCCAAATTAAACTGCACATCTTTACATAAGTGGGCTGTATCCCTCTATTCCCTCTCTGTTCATGTGCCTGGCTAACCGTTACAGTCGGATCTGCTTCTACCACCCCCTCTGGCAGCTCTCTCTCTCTCTGTATAAGAAAAATGCCTCCTAAATCTTCTTTGAACTACCCCACCCCACCTTAAAGCTCTGCCCAATAACTAGCATTTGATATTTCAATCTTAGAAAATATCTACCCTATATATGCCTCGCATATTTTTATAAACTTCTATCAGATCTCCCCTTAGCCCCCAACGCTCCGGGGAGGGGGTGGGGGGCAAGTTGGTCCAACCTCTCCTTACAGCTAATACACTCTTCTCAGGTAACAGCCCAGTGAACCTCTCCTGTACCCTCCGAACCGACGCGCGCTGCCGTTGGAACCCTTCTTACAAAGTGAGCTTCGCAACTATTCGACTAGGATTTAACATTACAACAGGTGAGCCTTCGCTGTAGCTTGTCGCGAATCTGGTCAGTGTGTATCTCATATTTCGTGCACTTCGTACATTCGAAGTGACTCTCCAAATTCCGGGTCACGTTTGCTGCTGCCGGAGTGTTAACTGGTGATCTCCATCCTGCAGTCCAAAGGCATTGGTCGATTATTTCCAAATTCTCTTTTACGCCGTGTGGTCTTCCACACATTCCCCTGTCCCCTATTCAGTTCCCCTCACTCCCGCGATTTTCCACTCGGCGTCACAGACTCTCGTACCCTGCCTCGAAGGCAATGCCCACAGCTCCAATGCTCCCAAACATGACGCATTGTACGCAGTGTGTAAGTACGCTGGCCTTGGAGAAATTTATAAACGTTGCAGAGATTATCTTGAAGTTATTCCGCAGTTGAGCAGTTGCGCTCTCCTAAGTAATATTTGGGAACAAAGGTCTTGCTGTTGTGTACAGGAACGCGAGAAGGCGAATGTGTTTCTCGAGCTCGTTGTTCTATTACATCTGAGCATGGTGAATCCACACTATAACCATCATTAGGCCTTGCTCTTTATCTTGAGAAACGCCTGAAACAACCTCCCAAATACTCTTGATATCTTCAATAACCGAGCTGCCAGATGAAGTGGTGAATGCGGACTCACTTTTAACGTTTAAGAAAAACTTGGACAGATATATGGATGAGAGGGGTTTGGAGGGATATGGTCCGGGTGCAGGTCAGTGGGACTAGGCAGAAAAATGGTTCGGCACAGCCACGAAGGGCCAAAAGGCCTGTTACTGTGCTGTAATGTTCTATGGTTCTATGGTTTTATGGTCACCGTTGGGTAGTGAGCTCCAACATTTCCTTACTCTTGATATAGAGAAAAAAGTTTCCAGATTTAATTCCGCCTTTAAATATCTCGACCAATAGATTTTATTTTTAATCTTAGGATAAAATTCTGCTATAAACCTAAAGCCGTGTGCATTGAACTGACCCGTGGCTGTTTACATCCCATCTAATGGCTCCATAAACAACTTCACAAATACAAGTCTGAGGGAATAATTTCACCTTCTGATCCTATGTTTATCTTTAACGCGGCTCATTTCCATTTTCCTCTGACTCTCTGTTCCCCTATCTCTTTCCCTAACACAGTCTCTCTTCTCCTTGTAATCCCCTTATTCCTCGCTTTCATCTCCTCTGGCAGGTTCTGCGCGCTACTTGCAGTCTGTCAACCCCCCCCCCCCCCCCCATCCTTTCTCTCCCACACACTCACTCTCTCAGCCTTTCTGTGGTTAAGAGCCTGTATTTGGTGTTTGATCAATTGAACAACCCCTTCCCACTTGAGGCCTGATTGGCTGACTCGCAGGGAGAAGGAAAATCCGCAATTAAGTAGCTAATCTGATCCCGGGATGAGTGGAGCTCCATTTCACATCAGTCTTTCACACATGGTAACTTTACACAACAGAATCTGTCTTCAGACCGCCCCGTCATTCTGAGGGATCCGCCGCCGCTTTCTCCCTCCTTTCTTGGGATTCACCTCTGATTGTTGTGATTGCTGCTCCCGCGGACGATGTTTCCCCAAGACACGCTCCACTCACTGTTACTCCTAACCATCTATCTAAAGCTGTGCCAAGCCTGGTAAGTGAAGCCTTTGGGATCCCTCCATCTCTGTTCTCATGTTTGACCCTCCTCGCTCCGCACTTACCCGCAGAGGTTAGAACCTTTTCTTTAATTCTTACTCCCCGTCACATGATGGGTCGATATCAAAGGTTATCAGCTTACGTTTTCAGACAAAACGTTAATGAGCGGGATGGGGTTGGTAGAACCTCATCAGAAGACCTTTGAGGGATTTAAGACACGAAAGAACCCCTTATAAAATCCCAAATATTTTCGGAGGGCAAAGTTGGGAGCTTTCCACAACTTAATCGTTCGAATCTTGTTTTTTCAGGTCAGTGAATAATTTTCTTATGACTGGTCCTAAGGTAAGAAAGATTCTTTTTGATCTTCATTTAATGAATACATTACAATAATTGGAGATATTTTTGTTTAAGTAATTACAGTTCAAACGCGGCTTAAGGGAGTATTTCACCCTCTATTTTGTGGGTTTAAAGCTTTATTGTGGGTATTTTGGAAACACTTTGGGCACCGTTCTACGGGTGTAAGTGTAGAAGCCCTTTATTAAAACTAGGTTTAATTTCATTTGAGGTGAAGCAGTGGGCAGAAGAACGGGTTAATTCGGATAAATGGGCGATAATGAAAAAAATCCGACCCTCCGGCGGGTGAAATGGATGAGGAATTATACATTGCTGATCATTTCGCCGAGTAAAGAGATGCCACTCTCACATTATCAGAGCAGTTGTAGGGATATCTAGGAATACTAGAAGCACAGGTTGATATCTCCGGCATCCCTCACGTTTGTGCCGTGGACATTAGTTGGTTTTGCATATCCCATGATTGTATATTCTATATTCTATAAAGGAAGGGGGGGGGGGGGGTTAATCGTTTGCTCGTCCCTGCTCGCTAGGTTTTGCGCTGATTCCTGTATTGTCTATGTGATGAGTGGAGGTCGCCCACAGTTTGAATTGCAAATTATAAACTGCGATAAATGAGTTCGCTCTTACTTGTCCGCGTCAGAGTAATTGCCCGTCTGAGAAGAGCGGAGACGTGCGGAAGGGAGACTGAATGATAAGGAAATCCGACCCTTTCCCTGCTATTCAGACGAACTGCTTTGAACTTCCCTTCTGATCCTTCTGATCATCGCTGTGGCGGTCCACTGCCGGGAAAGGAAAGTCTAGGTGTAGCGAACGAACGGTCAATCGGATGCTCGCTCGGCACAAGGTTCTGTTTGTCCTCAGACACAACAGCATTCTTGGGGTTGTAGAGACCCGTGTAACCGAGGGTTATGACAGACTATGGGATAGAGATAGGTTTGTCCCCTGATCCCCTTTCGATAGGTCTCTTCATTTGGGATAAATGGGTATGTTTGGACTCTATCTCTGACCTGGCGTGTTTGTTTGCTGCAGGCTTATCTGATTTACTCCAGCAGTGTAGCCGCGGGGGCCCAAAGCGGCATTGAGGAATGCAAACACCAGTTCGCCTGGGATCGCTGGAACTGCCCAGAGCGGGCGCTGCAGCTGTCCACGCACAGCGGCCTGAGGAGCGGTGAGAAACGTTTGGTTTCAGTGGAGCCCGGAATCCTTCCGTGTCCCCAACAATGACCCGATTCTTCCATACAAGCGAAACCAGCCTTTCCAAATACGGAATTACCTGAAAACAGGAATTCCCAAATTCCCGCACATCTCTGCAATCTGAGAAAGACCATCCCTGATACAAATCGTTCTAAAACTGACCACTTTCCAGTTACGCGCTAATCCATAGAATATAAACATTCAGAGGGTCAGGCGGCATCTGTGATCACCTTCCCAGCTTTACTGATTTTATTTCAGATTTCCAGCATCTGCTGTGTTTGAGAGGGGGTGGATTTTTAGATAGATAGATAGATACTTTATTCATCCCCATGGGGAAATTCAACTTTTTTTATGTGCCATGTCAGAGGCCCGCACACCATTAATTCAGATTCGTCTGTTTTCGACCTTTCCACAAAAGCAAAATACTGCGAATGTTGGAAACCTGAAATAAATTGAATTTGCTAGAATTATTCAGTGTGTCGGGCAGCGCTCCTGGAGAGACAACAATAACCTACCCATTCCTTTTCCTCAGAAATCGTATCTGCCGATCATTTCACGTTCTTCTTTCTGACACTTCTCACTCCCGGGGTGGGGGCTGTGGGGGGGTCCCCTTCTTTACGCCTCTCTCTGGGCTTCCCTCTCCCTTCCCGACATTCTACATTCATTGGTGCAAGTGGAAACAGCTGGAAAAACTCGGTGGGCCAGACAACACCTGGACAGTCTCCTTTGTCTCCACGTTTTATTGACGCTCTGCCCATCTCTTTCTCTGTTGTGCTTTACGCCAATCTCAGACCACGTGTAACTTTCAGTTTACGTTTTCTTACACCTACCTCTTAGTGTTGTTGATAATTTACTGCGTGGCTCTGTAAATCTGCGGAGAGCGGGATTAGCCCAGGCAGCCCTCGAACCCGTTCTCCTGACTGATCTGTGCCACATTTACTTATCGTTAGTCTGTGCCCACCGACGGTCCCACACCATTCTTTTCAGATTAGTTTATTATCATATACACTAGGGTGCATTCCTTGCTCGCAAGAAGCTCACGGAGTAAACAGCAATACATGGGAATAATACACAGAAAAATAAATAGAGCGACGAGCGCAAAACAACAGATAGCTGTAAGGAATGTTAGTGCAGATTGAGGTAGTGCAAGAAGAAATGCTAAAGAGACCAGAAGGAAAGAGATGGAATTACGGGTATGTGAGCTGGCAGTCCCCTTCTGAGTTTGATCCTTACCGATCCCGAGCCCCAAATAACCCAACTCGGGCTCATTTAGCCCAGTGAGCTGGTCGAACATCTGATGCAGGGTTTCAACCCGAAACGTAGATAATTCCATCCTTTTCCCATGGCGGAAATGGCGAATACAACAGGGCACTTTAAAGTGATTAAAGAGAAGTATAGCGGGGGTGGGGGGGGGGGGGTTGTCAGAGGTATAGCGCATTTTTTTTACACAGAGTGCGTGGATTGCGCTGCCAGGGGTGGTGGTAGAGGCAGATACATTCGGACCACTTGAGAAACTCTTAAGTAGGTACATGGATGATAGAACAATGGCTATATGTAGAAGGGTTATATGAGGGTTATGTTCACAGTATTTTGGGCCGAATTGCCTGTACTGTGCAATGTGCCACGGGTGCTGTTAGACTCGTTGAGTTCCTCCAGCGGATTGTTAATTGCTGCAGATTCCAGGGTCTGCAGTTTCCCGTCTTCACTGAGCCCTGATCAGCAATGCCATCGGTTGTCTTTGTTCCGCTCCACTCACCCTCTCTGCCATTCCCTCGCCCATCCTCTCTCCTCGCCTCTCACTGCCTGTCCAGTTAACGTCGCACGATCCAAAGGACCGTTCTTTGGTCGTGTTGTCGACTTCATTGATAACAAACACACGAGGTAACGATGATTTACTTTCGCCGACAGCAAACCGAGAGGCTGCCTTCGTTCACGCCATTAGCTCTGCAGGGGTGATGTACACATTGACCAGAAACTGCAGTCTGGGCGATTTCGACAACTGTGGGTGTGACAACTCTCGGAATGGGCAACTGGGTAAGTGTTGGCTGATATTGCCCGGGATGAGTTGGGTGTGAACTGTTAACCCGGCAGGAATGAGTGTAGTAATCATGCACTTTGGTCCTTGGTTGCTTCAGGAGGACAGGGCTGGTTGTGGGGAGGATGCAGCGATAACGTCGGCTTTGGAGAGACAATTTCCAAACAGTTTGTTGACGCTTTGGAGACTGGACAAGATGCGAGAGCAGCCATGAACCTTCACAACAACGAGGCGGGTCGAAAGGTAAAGTTAACACCTAATCACAGATAGAAAGATAGCAACCAGGAACCAAACGACTTCAGCGCTTGAGCCTGAAAGGTTCCGGGAAGTACTTTGATCGCATAAAGGTTAGTGAAGAGAAGGAACTTGCTTTCCCCGATGTCATGGCATTTTAAAGATTGGGATACATGGATCGACATAGTCTGGAGACACAAGTGTAGAACAACTGCACCTAAACGGTATGCATCGCCCTGGCATTGTATTTAAACCAAACACTTGTGTGCATGTTGCATGTTTCAACCCAACATGCACCTTCTCCAAGTATTCATTCATCAAGGAGCTTCTGCTAAGGGTCTGGATTGTCTTATTGCACCAATTACATTTGACCCATTCTTTTCTAATCTGTTTTCTATTCATGCGCTTTATTTTGTTGGAAAACATTTCATGTGGTGTCTCATCAATTCCACTTTGAATACCCAAATATTCACCATCTACTCTTTCCTCTTATCTCTTCTCCCTGCGGGCATCCTCGGAGTTATTATACATATTGCATACAGTACTTAAAACACATTTTTAGAAAGTCCTTGAATTGGGACACTCTGAACCCATTAAATTGGTTAGGATGGTTTATATTCCTACACCTCCTAATCACAAATTTATCTACCATGCTTCAGTTGCCACCTTCCTGCACATTTTACCGATCTGCAAAATCCATTGGCAAAATTTGTTTACCTCATGGTTTACTCTCTCTCCAACCTTATGGTCAACAAAGCAGGATTTGCCCTATCAATTAAGCAATTAATATGAATCATTAATAACTGAGGCTGATCACTGTGAAATAAATTGCCTCTTTGAAATCCAGATATACTACATCCACCGGTTTCTCCTTATCTACCCCACCCATTTATAATCGTCAAAATACTATAGATTGAGCAAAGATCTTTCTATATGATTTTATATTTTGCTGACTCTGCTTCATTATAATTTCAAGGTGCTTTGCAACCACTCCCTTAATAATGAATTTTAGTCACATAAAAACCATATTTGCACACTTTCTCTGGCTGTCCCTCCATTCCTGAATACAATGTTAATTTGCCTGTCTGTTGTATGGAACTTAGATAGATTACAACAAATATCCAATATCCGAGCAATCACCAGTTTTAGAAAGTTTAACCATCTGGTTCCAGGAATTGTTAACCTTTTACTTCCATTAATCTCCCCAATACTTTTACTTCATCATTAATTATTTGGATTCCTTGCCCTCATTAGTTCCTTGGCTTCTCAGCCCTTTGCACTTTCTATTGTAAAGACAAGTACAAAAAATGTTTGAAATTTCAGTAACTTCCTAATTTATTTTGTTCCTGCTGCAGACTCCATTGATTTTTGATTTCATCTTTTACACATAATGCAGAATTCAGTTTTTATATTTTTGTTCATTTACCTTTAAATATTATTTATTTATTTTCCCTCTTTAACCTGCCTTTTCACCATTTTCTAGTTTCAGCATTTCCTCAGTCCTAAGTTTTGTCACGCTTCTTGGCACATCAGGAACCTCTAGTTTTAATATAAAGGTATCTTGGGTTAGGAATGTAAGGGTCACTTTCACTGATCATGAAGATCTCCCAACAAAAGGCAACTTTTGGATGAATAGGAAATTATCTATTTATTTGCTTTTAAATAATGATTTAAACTGAGTTTAAAAGGAAACATAATCAAAATCCAGAGTCAGGTAGATTAGCTCACATTGAATCCATTGCATGTAAGCCAGCAGATTGAATCCGTTTCCCCTCTGGAATCTGAATGATATAATTGTACGACATACATGGAGACCTTCTGGGTGATTGTACCTGTACTAGCCTCATCCAATTCACTGCTATTTCTTGGAAGTTTTTGATTTTTCCACCTTTTAAGCAACTTTGAAATTGGTTTTTGAAAGTTATTCTTGAAAATGTTTTTGTCACCAACAGTTCTTCCCTGTCTTAAAGTGCACTGCATAAAATCAATTAATCATACCTCTGCTTCTTGATTAAATAAACTTGTATCTTGTAATTGCTAGTGGAGGCCGGTTCCCTTATTTAATTGTCAAATCCTGCCATCTCTTTGAACTAGTCCATTAAATCTCAATTTAACCTTTTAGGGAAGGTTCCCTAAGGAGAAAGTCCTTTAATGGAATCTCCTCCTCCTCGATAGCTATCTAATAAACATTCTCTGAAACCTTTGCAGAGGGTTGACTCTGTCTCAGCTGTGGAGCCTGGAACTCCATAGAGATCTGCTGAGTGACATACATCATTAAATATTACAATTTCTATTTCTTGCTGCACTCTCTTAAAGGTCACTCTATGGCCTTATCCATTGGAGCAGTGAATTTCAACAGCTAAAAGCCAAGTTAGGGAGTAGATTAACGTTGAATCTCACAATAGCCACAACTGCTTGAACCTTGGCATGGTTCAGACAAGCACCATATATGGTGGGAAGTAGGTAGAGAGAAATCAGAGAAAGATTGTCTGCAAGCTATCTTGGTCGTCTACCTGTTGGAGATGCATTGCCGTGAGGTGGTACCTGATCTTCTTTGCATCTTCAGTAATAAAGTTGTGAAGGAAGAGGATATTTAAGAGGAGAAAGGTGAGAAAACAAGCTCAAGAGGGTTATTTTAGAAGTTGGTGGCATTTCCCTAGGCTGGGTGCCTTTGCACAAATATCATTCCATTTTAGCCATGTCCTGTGATCTCTGAGCAAGAGAAGTGGTCAGCATGTTCAACCAGATACTGTTAATGACTGGACAGCAATATTGTTGCTGAGAGTTAAGATTGGTTGTACTTGAATTTGTTATTCCATCAACCATGGGAGATAATGAGAAAACCACCATAGTTTCAAATTATAGAATGATGTACTGGGCACTGTTTTTAAATGTTTTGTATACCATAATTATTAATATCAGAAGCTTCTGACTCTTAGAAGATAGAACAGCACAGCACACAATCATGCCCTTCAGCCCACAATGTCTGATCCTACCATGAGGCTAAAGTAAAATAATTCGATTTGGCTGCACACGGTCTATATCCCTCCATTCCTGCATTTTCATGCATCTGGCTAAATGCCTCTTAAACTCTGCTTTAATGTCTGCTTCCACTTTGCCCCTGACAGTGCATTCCGTGCCCCAACCACTCTCTGTGTGAAAAACCTACCCTGCACACCTCCTTTAAACTCTCTCCCTCCCTCCTTAAAGCAATGCCTTCTAGCTTAAGACATTTCCACTCTGGGAAGAAAAGCATTAATTTAAGTCCCATTCCAGAGGACCATAATGATGCTCCAATATATCATCTTAAGAAGGTAAGCTCTATTTAAGAGATATCAGTCGAATGTGACATTAAAACAAGACCCTTCTGTCATCTCATCTCAAATTGATACTAAAGAACTTGTGGCACCATGGAAAGATCATGTGAGGTCTCCCCAATGTCCAAGTTCATATTTATCTTCCCATCAAAATGAATACAACATGTTACATGGTTGTTGTTTGTGGGAATTTGTTGTATGGAGAAGAACAGCACATTATAAGTGTGATTGCATTTCAATTATACTTCAAAGGCTGGAAATCACCTTGACAATACTGAAGTCATGATAGATGTAAAATGTAAGTTTGCCCTATTATTTCTATGATAATAAACACTGGTCTTGTACTTACTAATTTGAAATATTTATATTTTTGACCTTCAGGCAGTTAAAGGCACAATGAAACAGACCTGTAAGTGCCATGGTGTGTCTGGGAGTTGCACCACACAGACCTGTTGGCTTCAACTACCTGAATTCCGAGAGGTCGGTAACTACCTGAAGGAAAAGTATCACAAAGCCCTGAAGGTTGACCTTCTTAAAGGGGCAGGAAACAGTGCAGCCAGCAGAGGAGCGATCGCTGAAACCTTCAGTGCCATTTCCAAGAAGGAGCTGGTTCACCTGGAAGATTCCCCAGATTACTGCCTGGAAAACAAGACCCTAGGTCTACAGGGGACAGAAGGAAGGGAATGCGTCAAAAAGGGTAAACACCTGAGCAAATGGGAGAAGCGGAGCTGCAAGAGGCTGTGTGGGGATTGCGGACTGTCTGTAGGGGAGAGACAAGCACAGATGATGAGCAGTTGTAACTGCAAATTCCACTGGTGCTGTGCAGTGAAGTGTGAACAGTGCCGGAAAACCATCACCAAATATTTCTGTGTGAAGAAGGATAAGAAATCCAGGAATGAGAGTGCATCAAAAAGGAAGGAAGCACGGCCTGGCAGGAGACACTAAGGTCGTCCTTTGAAACAACGTGTCCCTTGAGTGACAATGATACAGATCATTAAAAAATGGCATTTAAATAAAGTGGCAACCCTATTTGGTCTCAGCATTAGCAAAGCAGTAAGTAGATGTAAGAAGAAGCACCGTGCTCCTTTTAAGAAGATGGACAAATTTCTTTCAGTCATAGAGCATTGATCCATTTTTTTGATGTTTTGCAAAATACTAAGCAATTAAGTGAACAACAACTTGTAAGTACACCAGTGCAGTTATTGATGAATTAACGTGTTATTAGGCTGCATTTTTGCCTACTTTAAAGCATGCATCAATGATGGCATTAGGACCAGTTATACTCCCATGTCTGCCATTTAGAACACCCATATCTTTTTTATTATTAATAAGTTTGCTGCCTTCATTTTGACCGTCCCCTTTCTTTTCAGAGTATTGTTCTTTATTTTACCTTATTTCTGTCTAAAAAAGTGAAACCTATTCAATTCCCACCTTTGTCAGCCTCAAGATGGCCCACATGTTTGACAGCCAATTAAGTACTTCAGAAGTGCAAACAACTTCTTGTGATGTAACATCATAATGCTACCTGGTGGGCAATATAATGGGTATGGGCTTTTGACCAGATCCTCTATCACCTCAAAAGTTATGGGAGAGGGTATCCATTTGGTCAAGATGCCTGTTCAATCCCATGTCTGTAGTTTGTTCCCATCTGGTACACACAAGAATTCATAAACTCTTTGCATAAAATATCTGAGAACCTTTTGCCAAGATGTTAGAAGATACAGGCCACCAACACTCTCTCCTCCTCATTGAAAAGGTCATAAAAATACTAAGAAGGAAATGAATTCTATTGACAGCCCTGTAAACCCAAATATGACAAAGGAACCTCTATGGTGTGTCTTACTCTCCGCAGTTCCAGTGTTCTTTTTCATGGACACAGTGAAATAAAAATTTTGGAGCTTGATTTCTGAGATTATAACTACCTTATATATGCAATAAGGAATTCTGGAGATTTTAAGTAATTTTTATTTAGTTTCTCATTGAGGCTGGACTAGTGGAAGGGAATTAGCCAGTGGCTGAAGAAGCACCAAGGAAAACAAATTTTTGAAAATATAGACAAGAACTGAATTCTATTTTCTAAAATTATCAACTGAAATGGATCATATGAACGGGAGTGGGCCATTCAGTCCCATGAACCTGTTCTGCCATTCAACTGGATCACAATTGACCATCCTGGCTAGCCAGTGTTGTTTCCCCATCAAGTTGCTATTCTCTTTACCTGAAAATATTTAGCTCAAATTGGCAGAGGCTGAGTGCAGGGAGACAATATAAATAATATTAACCCTGGTCTTGCAGGGATCAGGGAAGGTATTTCTGGTTTTACCCTGATGTGGAGTTAGTTACGAAACTCTTACCTCCTCCCATCACTTCTACAATAAAACGGGGTGCAGGTTCCTGAGGACCTCAGCTGTGCCTTGAAAAAAAATCGGAAGTATGAAAGGATTGATTTTCCACGTTACTTTGAACAGCCGTCATTTGATACAACTTCAGAATCGTAAGATTAAAACATGATAGTTTTTGATGTGAAGAGATCCCAGATTATATGTAATTATGTGTAACGTTGGGCTGATGTTTTTGCTGTAAGTGACAATGAAGGTAAAACCCCGCAATGATCCGCTAATTCTGTCAAAACGGCACAAGCAACGCAATGCAAATTAAGTATAAACAATTTTGCCGATATTACTATGCCGAGCTTCTTTCAACTTGACGGAAAAAGGACTATTTAATTGTGTTATACACAACAACACGAAGCACTTTGTACACCGTTAAGTTATTGCACCGGTTTGACGCTCTGAGATTTAGTTGATTTTCAACGTTAGATTGGATTAAATGTAGACATTGTGCAGTTTGTAATTAAAGAAAAAATAGTTCTTGTTCCGCCTTTGACTTAAGAGTGATGCCATTAATATATGGCCGCGGTTATTTGCAGATGCTAGTTATTCTTTGGTACAAGGACCGCTGACATTCTCGGCGAGGCTCAGCTTCGTTTCCCATTATGCCGAAATCAAATACTATATTACATCTTTTATTGTTTCTTTTAAGTTTGTATGCATTTCCTTAAAAAATTAACGTCAGGACACAACAAGCCGGTATTAGTAACAAGAACTGTTAATGTCAATCGCGCCCTTTGTTAGGTTTTCCGTAAAGGTTTAAATTTACCATTAACAAATGTATACTTAAATAGATAAATAAGCTTGCAGCTTTGTTTGAGGAATCTAACATACAAACAGCGTAAACCAATAATTTAAAAAATCTCCTAATGTATTAAGTTCTGATAATCTATGCATCGTCTATCGAAACACTGACGTGTAGACATTTTAAATACGCATACACCCACCCACCCACCCCACCCCATACACACACGATTTATTCAAGCTCTACGTTTACATTTAATTGATAGACAATTATTGTATGTGTATCTTGCTGTGTACTGTTGTATCTCGAACGTTGGTCTACAGGCGTGAAAATTTAAGTTTAAATTCACACCGATACAAATTTAAATTTCTTTAAAAGCACATTTAAATGCAATAATGCGATTATAATTGGCATTTTAAACGTTAGGCTAAAATATCTCCTTGAGATCCTGGCACCATTATTTCGGCCTTTCAGTAATTACAATTGAAGTATTTGAGAATTGAAAAACTGGGGCATGAATCCCTTCCATTTGTATTTTCATGGCTTTAAAAAATAATAATGTAGGCAGAGCGTCGTCCATGAACTGGGAGACTCTATTAACTGGGAGAAGCGGTCAGGGGGATACACGTTTGCATAATGCACTAACCAGTCCAATTTCGTCAGACTGGAAGCTGGAAGATTTATAAAACAGCATGCTTCTGAACTTTGTGAGATTTCCATTTCTACTACAACGTCCCCTCGGAGTTTCTTCTGTCCTCACAACTGTTCAAACAGTTGCTTCAGTACACAACAGGTAGGTTTCAGATCTATTTCCCCGAGATCCTACTGGAGGGAGCAGTAGATCAGCGGGTAAACGCACTCTCCTCTCACCAACTCGCTCAACATTTAAATTCATTTTCTTAATTCTGAATCCACTGCAAATCTCTCCCAACTATTGCTTAGGGGTTCCATTTAAAACACGGCTTTAAAAAAATCGCCTTGAAATTTAAATGCAGGAACATCCAAACACCGGTGATTAGGTGCGTCTTCGACTTTACTGAACACTTCCCCCAAAGTCAGGAGTGATTTCAGAACAGGGACCATTGTGATTCGCATTTTGCAGCGATATTTCTGTTAGCAAAAGACAAAGCAACTGACAAAAAACAACAATAGCAGAAACTTTAGAACATCAACACACAAGAGATTCTGCAGTCGCTGGAAGTCCGGCGTAACTAACACAAAAAGCTGGAGGGACTCAGGGGGTCAGGCAGTATCTATGGAACGGAAAAAACAGCCGACGTTTCGGGCCGAAACCTTTCAACAGGACCATCAACCCCCCCCCCCCCCCAATAAATATCCAAACCAGGCACGTGTGTGTGGCGATTTCACTCTTTAGTATTTAAACCCTGCGAGGCTATCTGGCTTATCTCCGCGCCGTCTCTGAAAAATCACTCTTCTTCCTTTCCCATGGTAATTTCATCTTTGCTTCTCTTCAAGTGTTGATCCAATTCGCGTTTAAAACGTCTTATTTAAATATCCTTTCACTAACATTCGAGACGGACCATTTAAGATAATCAGAATCAGGTTTATTATCACCGGCATGTGACGTGACATTTATTAACTTAGCGACAGCAATTCAATGCAATACATAATCTAGCACAGAGAGAACAAAATAATAAATAAAATAATAAGTAAATCAATTACGTATATTGAACAGATTTTAAAAAACGTGCAAAAACAGAAGTACTGTATATTAAAAAAGTGAGGTAGTGTCCAAAGATTCAATGTCCATTTAGGAATCGGATGGCAGAGGGGAAGAAGCTGTTTCTGAATCACTGAGTGTGTGCCTTCAGGCTCTGTACCTCCTACCTGTTGGTAACAGTGAGAAAAGGGCATGCCCTGGGTGCTGGATGTCCTTAATAATGGACGCTGCCTTTCTGAGACACCGCTCCCTAAAGATGTCCAGGGTACTTTGTAGGCTCGTACCCAAGATGGAGCTGACTAAATTTACAACCCTCTGCAGCTTCTTTGGATCCTGTGCATACCAGACAGTGATGCAGCCTGTCAGAATCTCTACTCGCTTTGGGGATTGATCCTTCCCTTTGTATTTCTCCGTTCTTTGTCCCAATAAATCCCATATAGCACCTTGATTCCTTTCGAATTAACATGTCTCTTAAAACCTGTTTCTGCGAGGTTTCTACCTCCCATCACCTCTCTCCATTCGGTTTTCAGTTTAGATGTAGCGTTGATAGCGATTTAGAGGAAGGGGAAGAGGGCGGCTGTGCTCGCGGACAGAGACTAGGACGATGAAAGACCAGAGCAACTCTCTGGTCCATTGCAAACTTCACCGGAGGCGAGACAGGAGTGAACCTCAACTCCAAAAGAACAGGATAGGGACGAGAAAAAGAGAGAGAAAGTAAGTTATCCAAGCAAGGAAGAAATTTTCCCCAAGGCTCAATCAGGTTTATTTTATCGGTAGGTCCTTTATGTTGTTCATTGTTAAAGGAAGTGTTAAATTATTTAACGTAGATAATGCTCTCAACGATAGTCCAAAGTTAAAATACGGTTGTGGTTAAAGGGATTTAATAGAAAATGTTTATTTAACTGAATTTCCTGATGAACCCAATACCATACAGCAATTGAAATTCATTTTAACGGGTCACACGAAAAGGTGGCAAGTTTTATCATTCAGTGAACCAGGAATTCTACTGGAAAGCAATGACGGGGGCGGACAGTGCACACCCAGCCGCTTATATGAATGGCCTAGGGACAATCTCAGTTTATTGGTGAAGCCTCTGGCCCCAGACTGAACAGTATGCATTTTGGAGGATTGGAAATGGACTTAGCAAAGGCGTATTCTATTGTAGACGGTGGAGAGGACCATCATGCGTCAGTGCACATCATAATAGAGATAGAACTCAATACAGATAGAACTCAAGTTTTAAGAAGCCGACCTCCTATCAAAAACGACATGGTCCATTGAAAGCCACCAGACACAGTGATTAATAACTTGCCTTCTCTGTTGGAATTGCAATCTTTTATCTACTTTAGCTTCTAGCCAATCAAAATTTTGTCCGTTTAGGCGGTAGAGAACATTCCCTCCTGATTCGTTCTTCGTTAGATGGAACATTTGTGTTTCTAACAGTGTAATATTGTACATATATTACAATTCAGCTGGTGGCCATCAATAAGCTCACTTCCACGTTAGATGTACTTAACTACACAGCGAACATCCTTTACCACCACGTTTTATGGCAGGTCTCCCCAATTGCGACAAACAGTTTGGAAATGGAAGTAACATCAAAATTTGCAATACTAGTGTAATTCAAAGTACAATTAAACGTATAAAAGTTTAGACTTTAACTCGTATGGTTCCCCTGGACCCCATCCACGCTACAAGCTCTCAATCTAATTGGTCATATTAGCATTTACCATGTAAATTATATTCCTATTGTATGATCCTTAATCTCCATGGAATACCTCAACATTAGCGCGATTTCAAGTTGCTTTACTGTATAATGCAGGTTTAATTAACTTTTGGGAGGATTTAAACCTAAGCAAGCAGGCAAGACGTATCCCTGCGTTGCTTCATTTGACATGCAAATCCCTTTTTCACGCTACCTTAGATCTCTCCCTTAAAGTTTGGGAAAATGTGTATGGCTCCTGAGGAGTTCCGTGCACATTTCTTGCCCTGCACATTGCTCTTTCACTCATCAAGGCTCCCTTTATTGACGTGACAATGACTCACGACTTAAATCAGCCTCCAAATCCGCAGCTGCTGAACAATGTAATCTCCTCTTTCTTTCAATGAGCTGGCTGCTTGAAAGGACTTGGGAAAAGTATTTGCATAGTCTCACACTGTTCACTGAATAGAAGTTAGTGCAAGTATTATACGAGAACAAGTGGCTTTATCAACAAATGCTTGCAAACAACCTCAAAACACACACGATCACTAAACCCAACTGAGGGGACGTGATGTTATCTCAATCAAGGATTAAAGTTCCATTCACCTCTCTCAGGATACATTTTGCCCACAGTTCCAAAAAATGAGATTTTGTTTGAGAAGTGGGTTATTTTATTCTTGGACTGGTGGAGCCTTTAAGACAAAACAACCGTTTTTAAAGGAATATAATGCCATTAATTTTATTTGGAGGGACGCTTAATAGAATCAGAGTTTAGACTTCTTAGCAATAGAGAAAAAGTATAAAGTGTTGGAGGAACTCAGCGCGTCAGACAGTATCTGCGGTGAAAACGTTTGTGGAGTAGACGTTTTGGGTCATGATCCCGCATCAGAATAATTTACCATTCTTTTACCTCCAGCCTTTGAACTTCTGAGTTATCTCAACAGCTTGCAATTTTGCACCTAACTCCAGCACCCACAGCCTCTCTTGCATCTTCAGAGCATCATAAATGACTTTGGATTCGCGGAGCCTGCCTGGTGGTGACTCTTCACCGGAGACGAGCTTTTAAAATCCCGAGTTCTCTACACTTTCCTACATCGTCATCCAACTTCCTTACCCAATTCCCTTTTAAATAATGTTGATAATCCAGTCTTGGCTCATCATCATCCAATCGTGTGAGAGAAAATATGCTGTTTCACGCTTCTCCGACATTCAGCGCATAGTCTCTCATCTACATGATATTGAGACTATCAGCGTGGAAGTAAGAATCGTTCTAAAACAGCTACTCCCAACTAAGTGGCAGTCAAGAGGCCAGGGAAATGTCCCGTGGGAGGAAGAAGGTAGGACGTTTTGCATTTCAGAAACTATTAAAAAAAAAGATAGGCTGCTATTTGAACCCTGATTTTTGGACTTGCTCTCGAATTCAGCCAAGACCATTAAACCATCCCTTTATTTAGCCTAAACGTGGATATCAGACGATATATTGAGTAAGAGTTTAGATCTTAATAGAGCCTGGCGATTGGCCCAATCAGTTTAACTGGAGGTTAAGCATAAAGATGGTGGAAAGATGCGCAGAGGATTGGCAGATGCAGTTTAATCCCAATATATGCAAGGCAGTACACTTTGGGAAGTCAAATAAGAGCAAAGACACATACAGTAAATGGTGGGGCACTTATGAGTGTTGATCAAAGGGACTTCAGCGTTCAAGACTATAGTTTCAAAAAAGTGATAGCAAAGGTAGATAGGGTGAAGGAGGAGGAATAGGGTCTGCTTGCTTTATTGGTCAAGGCAAAGAGTATAAAGTTGTAACTTAACATATTAGTGGTTAAACTGCCCTTGGAGTATCTTGGGCAGTTCCAGTCACCACACTATAAGAAATATGTGGCTGTACTGGAGAGAGTGGAGATTTTTCAGGTTGCTGTTTAGATTAGAACCTCTAGAGAGAATGCTGATGTTGTTTGCACTGGAATGAAGGAGGCTGATGGGCGAAGCATCTAGGATGATGAAAGCGACAGATAGGGAAGGGAATCAAAAATAAGAGACACACGTTTAAGATGAGAGGAAGCAGTTTTATAGGGGATCTGAGGGCCAAGCTTTTTTTTCAAGGAGAATGGTGCCAGAGGTGGTGAAATCAAATAAAATCACAATATTTAAGAGGCAAATTATACAGGCACTTGGAATGTTAAGGTATCAAAGGATACAGACTTAATACAAGCAAATAGGATTAATGTAGATGAGGTGTCCTCATTGAAACCTATCGAAAGGTGAAAGGCCTTGATAGCTTGGATGTGGAGAAGATGTTTCCGACTAAGACTAGAATAGAGGGGTGTCCTTTTAGAATGGAGATGAGGAGGAATTTCTTTAGCCAGAGAGTGGTGAATATGTGGAATTCTTTGCCACAGGCAGCTGTGGAAGCCAAGTCTTTAAGTATATTTAAGGCAGAGGTTGATAGATTGCCGATTGGTCAGGGCATGAAGGGATATGGGGAGAAGGCAGGAGATTGGGCAGAGAGAAAAATTGGATCAGCAATGATGAAATGGCGGAGCAAAATCAATGAGCCAAAATGGCCCAATTCTGCACTTATATCTTGTGGTGTTATGGAACAGCAAGACAGGCTTGAGAAGCACTGGATGTCTACTCCTACTGTTTCTGAGATAGTAGATATTTTAATCAATATTAAAATGAATTGGACACCAGAGAAATGCACTTTTTCTTTGGCATATCTACTTAAAAGGTATAACATCAAATTAAAAATGTGTAATTTAATAATTATATTTCCATTCTGATTAATACTGTAAGGGGATCACACAGTGCCGAAATAAAAAGCGAAAACACAATTTACAAAATAAAATTTGACCCAAACATCTCATGTCAGAACATATTCAACACATTGTTCTAATCACATCCACTCAATCACTTTTTATATTCCTTTAACTTCTTTCCTTTAGTTTGCTGTCCTCTCATTTTTAGTGCAATCTTCCCAATAGCATATCTATGCTTTCCTTAAGCTTATCACATCCAATGTACATATTTCATTCTTCTTTTTCCTACTCATCACCCCATATGAGGTTTATTATTATTATTATTATTTCCCTACTTTAAAAACCACTGTAAAGATCGATTGTCACCTTTACTTTTTTTTGCTTTATCCAGCTATAATGACACTACCATTTTGCCTGACATATAATCTAACTTTTAAAAAATTGTGTGCAAACTTTGCCACTTACTGGACTCCGACACACAAAACACAAAAAGAATTGACGTTCACAGAGCTACACGGCATAGAAATAGGTCTTTTAGGGCTTTACCAATTTCTTACCTCATATTATATAATGTACTTTGTTATTTAATTTAATTACTTAATTGTTCTTTTACCTTCTTCATTCAATTTATTTTCAACCCAAGTTTTCCATCCTTTTAGAAATCTTCATTAATCAATACCAACTTAAACTATTAAAATGTTTTGGCTGTTTTTCTCATCTACTCCAATTCTCAAAGTAAATGTATTATTAAGTACACACGTCACTATATACTACTTAGATTCATGTTCTTGCAGGTATTCACAGCAGGCTCCTGTACTTCCTTCCCAATGGCAGCAGTGAGAAGAGACCATGGCCTGGGTGGTGGAGGTCCTTGATGATAGATGCTGCTTTCTTGTGGCAGCGCTCCTTGTAGATGTGCTCAATGGTGGAGAAGGCTTTGCCTGTGATGGACCAGACTGAATTCACCACTTTTTGTAGGCTTTTTCCATTCTTGAGCATCAGTACCTCCATACAAGTTGTAAAACAACCAATCATGATACTCTCCACTGTGCATCTAAAGAAATTTGTCAAAGTTTTAG
The DNA here is from genome assembly GCF_048418815.1 of Hemitrygon akajei. Lineage (NCBI taxonomy): Eukaryota > Metazoa > Chordata > Chondrichthyes > Myliobatiformes > Dasyatidae > Hemitrygon > Hemitrygon akajei. Next base: position 37,627,415 of record NC_133144.1, on the reverse strand, counting down.
ATGACATGCCAAATATGCACAAACTTCTAAGGAAGCCGAGGTGTTGTCATGCCTTCTTTGTAATGGTACTTAACTGCTGGTCCAAGAACAGATCCTGATCTGTTAACACCAAGGAATTTAAAGCTGCTGACCCTCTTCACCTCCGATTCCCCTAATGAGGATTGGCTTATGCACCTCCCGTTTTCTCCTCCTGTATTCAATAATCAAGCTCTTTGGTTTTGCTGACATTGAGTGAGAGGTGGTTGTTGTGGCACCATTCAAACAGATGTTCAACCTCCCCCCTATACCCCAATTTGTCACACCTTTGATTTGGCCAACAGGGGTGTCATTGGCAAACTTAAATATGGCACTGAAACTGTCATACAAATAAAGTGAGTAGAGCAAGGGCTAAGCACCTGCACGATGGCAGTTGTGGAGGAGATGTTGTTGCCAATCTGTACTGACTAGGTGTAAATGTAGAAATTGACGATCCAGTTACACAAGGAGGTATCGAGGCCTAACCTTGGAGCTTAGTGATTAGTTTTGAGAGGATGATAGTGTTGAGTGCTGAACTGTAGTCAATGAAGAGCATCCTGATGTATGCATCTTCACTATCCAGATGTTCCATAGCCAATGACCTATTGTGATGGTAGGCAAAGTGGGGTGGATCCAAGTCACTTCTTACACAGGAGTTTATATGTTTCATGATCACCCTCTCAATGGACTTCATCACAATGTTTGTAAATGCTACTGGGTGATAGTCATTGAGGCAGGTTACCATGTTTTTCTTGGGCACTTATATGACTGAAGCATGCTTGAAGCTGGTGGGTACCTCAAACTGCTGAAGCGAGAGGTTAAAGATGTCAGTGAACAGTCCAGCCAGTTAATTAGCACAGGTCTTCAGTACTTGGCCAGGTACACCATCTGGGCCAGATACTTTCTGTGTTTCACCCTCCTGAGGGATGCTCTCATGTTAAGATCAAAGACTGAAATCACAGGGTCATCGGTGGCTGTAAAGTTCATAAAGGTGTCTCCATGTTCTGCTGGTCAAAGCATCCATAAAAGGCTTTGAGCTCACCTGGAAGTGAAACCTTGTCACATACATAGCTTGGTTTTGCTTTATAGGGGGTGATAGCATTCAAGTCCTGCCACAGTTGTTGAGCATCCTTTTTTAATTCAAGTTTGCCAGTTAGCATGTGAAATGGCTTTCTGGAGGTTACACCTGGACCTCTTGGTTCATCCAAAACTTTTGGTTGGGGGAAGACCCTGAATGATTTTGTGGGGACACACTTGTCCACAAATGTCTTTTATGAAGTCTGTGACAGCCATGGTGTATTTATTCAGGTCCTCTAATAAGTCACTGAACGTGGCCCAAACCACCGACTCAAAGCGCTCCCGTAGCTGCTCCTCTGCACATGCAGGTAAGAGGAGGACTGCCAGATAATCTGATTTGCCTAAATGTGGTCTAGGGGATTCTCTGTGGTCTGAGCTTAGTTTTAATAATCCCTTTTCATGAAATACTTTGCACCATTTCATGGATTTTTGATGATTGGTTACCATTTCTTTCATTTCCTATACATAACATCTGTTACTCAATTGTCCTGTGATCAATTTCTCCTCCCAACCTTGGTCTGCTAATTCAAATCTCTATCTTTGTAAATACTGCCCAATTTAAGCCTTTGTTTCAGAATTGGAACCAAGGCAACTTATTTCCTAGTTAGATGTTGAAACTTGGTTACAATTCCCAAGGTATTCATCCACATTTAATCCTTCTATCTGATCTACCTCATTACTCAAGCAGGGCTTTCATTCATGAGTATTTCAGTATTCTCTGCTTTCACTATAGGATTCCTAATCTAACCTGTCCTATGTGATATACATGTCAAAGTATCCATTCTCTTCTCAAATTTCACTTCTTAGCACAGGTAACATAGGAGTCACAGAGCACAAAAACAAACCCTTTGGTCCACCAGACCCATGCTGATCATTGTATTTTTCCAACACTATTCTCATTTGCCTGCATTTGACCTGTAGCCTTCTATGCCTGGGCAATTCACGTGCTCGACTAGTTAATTGGATGCAGCGAGAGTACTGTCTCATCACTTCCTCGGGCAATGCAGTCCAAATTACAGCTACTCTATGTGGGAAAAATTCCCCTTCAGGTCCCCTTCTAAATCTACCTCTCACTGTGCATCTTCTATATGCCCTTTTCTTTTACACACCAACCACCAACCTCTCCCCTTCAATTTTATGCATCTCTTTCAGGTTACCCTCAACTTCCTCTGTGGAAATAAACACAATCTCTCCTTATCACTGAAGTCAGGTAACATCCTGATAAATCTCCTTTACATTCTCTCCAATGTAATGGCACCCCTCCTATAGTGTGGCAACAAGAACTGTGCAAAATACTATATTAATACACAAGGTGAATAGCTGGTAACAGTGGTAAGCATTGCAGAAAATTTCAATTCAAAGTTTCAATTTGAAAAAAATTTATTTTAATTTTCATATTCACAATATTGAATGAAAAAATATGCTATTGTGGCAATGTCATAAATATTTGTGCAGACAAGGCAGCATTTACGCATTTGAGACAGAATGACTGGATTCCTTGCGCAATTTTAAAAAAGCTCCTTACATTGTTGTCACAGAAATAACCAGAATGTTTTCAGATGCTTAATTGATGGCTATTTTGTCTATTGTTTAATTCCTTGAGGTTATTTGGGACAACAATAGGTAATAAATTCCAATCTCTCATTGCAAAGTGAGTGCAAAGAATTTGACCTCAAAATGTCCTGGCATTTGCAAAGTATTCTACAGAGTATGAATTTGTTTAATACTCAGCCTATTGCTGTAGTGCCAATTTTAGGGTTCCATAATTGAAGCTGACAGCCAAATATCTGCATTAACAATAGCACAATGATTCCTGAAAACAGACATACCAAATCCACCATCACGACAATGGTGAGGCTGAATTCCACCAGTATAATGTGGCACTAGTTTTAACCAGCTGATGTAAATTCACAATTTAGTATAAAGTTTAATGAATACAAAAAGTTAATGCTTTTTGTTTTTTAAAAAAAGTGTCCTTGTATTTTGCTCAAAGCTTTTCCAGATTATAAACAGACCTTAAAACTTATCCTGTCTCTCAAGTAAAATGTTTTGCTATAACCTTGGATTAAACCCTCCCCTGAGAGTTTGAGAGTAAGTTCATCCTATTTCCCCTTAAATATATAGTAGATTGAAAAATCATAGCTGTGGATTTTGGATAAAGCCAATTTATTTGATAGTGCTTTTCCAAGTCAGATGCTGCAACAAGAGAATAAGAGAGCAATATTTAACCAATGTAGCATAGCTTCTCTGGGCATTTTCTAGCTATTTGTGGAAAGTGGCTACAAGGGAGAAGAATAATGAACTGTAGCTTGAAAGTCTATACAAGTATCTCGTGACTGCCTAATTGACCTTTAGGAAAGAAGTAGCTTATACCTTTCACAAGGCAAATACGAATCAGAAGCTTGCTGCCTGAACCCTGTCAACAGGTGTTGATTAGATTTTTTTCTGAGATCTTAAATTTAGAAATGAACCAGATTCAACCCAGTTCAGTTCATTTACAAGTGGTGCACTATTTGTGCAATGCATTTCACAGAAAAGCTGAACTTTCAAAGACAGGCTTCACTAAATACCGCAAACATTAACACTTTCTTCGTATTCAACGATTTAAAACACTGAAGAAAAAAAGTAAACAATTCAAAACTCCAAGTATTCTCATCCTCAAATGTGAAACCCTGTCGTTGATTGGCAGCTTATTCAGATGTTGAGCTTGTTGGCAATTGTCACAATAACTTTTAAAACTGGCATGAATGCAGAGATCTCACTGAAATTGCTGCTACTCACAACATGTGTGTGAACAGCCAGCGCTTGCTGGTAATTGCACCCCTCGATGTTCCGCACAATTTCATGTAGTCCACTTAAAATGTGTGGAGAGAGCTGGATATCAGAAAACAGAGAGATTAGTAATGCTTTTGTGAATAGTGTTACAGCACAAACAGTTTCTCTACACATTTCATTCACAAAATAAATATAAGCATCTTTTCAACACAAACTGCACTATTTATTGACCTCAGCTGTAACAGAAGAGAGAAATATTGTATGTGCTTCAGTTTCCATATACAGGTCAGTTAGTGGAATTACAATGGAATCACAAATATAAATCCTCCTACAATGTGGACTTTAAAAAAAAATCTATGTGGTTCTTCAGCCCAAGAGTTGATTAATCTCCTATTTAAAGTGGACCGGATTGATCACTGATATTTTTTTAATGCTGGTTATATAATCTGTTAAATGTAAAAAGACCATTGTTATTATTGTGCAAATCATTGCCATGATTTACGTGCATACGCATATGCATTAGTGCACTGATGAATGAAAAAGTAGTTTTATATTTTGCACTATTCAGTCTAGCTTATTAGTTCATTCAATTTTTAAGCCTATTTTGCATTAGCAGAATGGTGACGATGGCCAACTCATAACTACATTTGTGATACAGGTGTAGGAGGAGTTGTAGCAGGGAGGATAGTTTTTGACATGTTAATATGTAGCTACTGTCTTCTCTCCACATTTACCTATCCATTACATGTGAATGTTGTGCTGCACAGGACTGGATGGGGTTAAAATGGGATTTCTACGGTTGAACTGCCAACGTTTATTGTCCCGTATGATATTATGGTGATGCAACAGAGAACATCTAAATAGCCATAAGCTCAGGACCAATAGGTTTGAGAGGTGAGACTGGGAACAATATAGCCAAAGAAAATCGCACTTCAAAATTAAACTGGTACCACAAATTAAAAGAAATAGGCTGTGTTATCTGGATGTTTATTTTCTAGTCTAGATTTCACATGCAAATCATAAGCAGCTCTTCCCCCCACCCCTGAGAGAGAGTAAAAGTTTTGTAAAAATAACATCTGGCAACAAAGTATTTTTAATACACTTTGCATTCAATAAAAAACATTATGCAAATTGAGTAGGACATTTTACACTGTTGCATATTCCTTTATCTTCTTGAGCTAGTTTAACAATCGATTTCCCACATCGGATATCCCTTCTGATCAGAGCAAGGTTGGTTATTCAGTTTACTTATAGGCAGTTGCTGTGTATGTTGTGGGACATCAGTTTCTCAGAGCAATTATTATAATTCCCCAACTGGCTTCCAAGAACAAAAGAACAGTAACTCTTTAAAAGGAATAACACAGGAATTGAGATGCATTATAATAGGTCTGGCAGTATCTGTGAAAGGAAATGGACAGTCAATATTTTGGATTTAGACCTTTCATCTGTACTGAAAAACTGTGGGGAAATTGCCAGTGTACAGAGATGGACAGAAGGGGTTGTACAAGTGCTGTAAGTGATAGGTGGATCTAAGTGAGAAGTGACAGACAGATGATGCAGGAAAGAATGGGAAGAGCAATAGTGCCTAGAAGGTGACTGACAGGTGGAGGCAATAAAGGGCTGATAGGAGAGGAAGATGGACTACAAGATCAAATAAGGGAAGAAGGATTGTACCTGTCATCAATCATTTCACTCCATTGATCATTAAATCACCTACATCCCTTTGTTGCCTCCATCTATTATCTCCTAGGATTTCCATTCTTCCTTCCTTCACTTGCCATCACCTCTCCTTACTTGAAACAACCTAGGGCTTGCCAGCATTTGCTTCCCCCATTCCCCTTTCCCATTTATATTGGCAAACTCCCCTCTATTTTTTCAGTACAGATGAAGGGTTATGATCTGAAACACTGACCATGGATTCCCCTCCACAGGCACTGTCTGACCCATTGAATTTCTCCAGCATCATGCTTGTTGATCGAGATTCCAGCATATGGGCTCTCTAAAATACTGCAGGTACTAAATATCTGAAATAGAAATGGCTGGAAACATTCAGAACGCCAAACAGCAACTGCACTTGAGTTTAATGATTCATGCATCTGTTCACCTTTTATTGTCGAAAGATTTTGCCTGCCATGCTGAGCTAATTGCAATCACTACACCACATCAGTCATTTGTATTCACCTACACCTGTACTATATAAAAGCACATTATTAATTCTGGGTCACAGCCTTCAAACCTCCTTCTCCCTCATCCCAACTACCTACCACCAAGAATTAATCTCAAAACTATTCTTGTTTGTAATGAAAGAATCTCTTGTCTGGGAGCAACCAGAATAGGATAAACATTTATCCTCTGCTCCTTTCATTTCCATCTCTCTCATACATATGGATAACCAATTTAAAAGAAGCGTTGACAATATTTGTAAAAAAAAGTCTCTTTTCACTGCTCACTTGTCTTAAAATAAATATTACATTTTGGAGCCAAATCCCATCATATTCTGTGGAGCTTCTGCAAAAACATATGCATTTACCATGAATTTATATTAAAAGTATTCACACTTACAGTATGCTCTCTCAGTTTATCGTACAGGTAATCCAGTCGCTTTGCAGCATCATCCAGTTTCCTCTTAGTTTGCTATAGAATAATTCAGAATTCAATGAATTAACATGGTTTGAAATGGAAATAAGTTCTCTAGAGCCCTGCCTATTCAAATCTCTGCCAAGAATAAGATAGTGCATAATACATTTTAACACTTTTTCTCATGCATGTAAACGTATGAACAACAATACACTCTTTGATACACACACTCCTTTGGTTACAGGATACCCTAGGTAGTATTATTTGTAATGCCTTGTGACACTACTACATTGGGTTAAGTGTTTCATTATGTGAATTGAAAATGCCAGGGTTAGGTGCAAGAAGCCTATTACCATGTCTGCAAAAAAAGAGAGGAGAAAAGGTAAATGAGGAAATGACTGAGTGATGATAGTCTTGAGTTTTAACAATAACCCCAAAGCAAACTACTGAAAATTTTTCCAGAGTGCTGGAACTCTGGGAAAAAAAACACAGAAGATTCTGGGAACAATCAGTGGAACAGCATTTGCAGCAAGAGAAACAGTTAACATTTCATGCACCCATGCTGAATTCGTCAATTTCATCAGCTTTGCCTCCAACTTCACTTGGTCCACTTCTGACACCTCCCTCCCCTTCCTCAATTGACAAATTGTCTATGACGTTTTTTAAAATAAGCACATGGATTCCCATGGTTATCTTGACAATACATGTTCCTACCCTGTCTCTTGTAAAAATACTATTCCCTTTTCTCAGTACCTTTGTCTCCACTGCATCTGCTCCCAGGATGAGGCTTTCCTTTCCAGGACATCAGAGGTCCTCCTCCTTCCAAGAAAGGGGTTTCCTTTCCTCCACCATTGATGCTACTCTCATCTGCATCTCCTCCATTTCCCAGACATCCACGCTCACCCCTACCTTCTTGCTGCCTAACAGTGATAGAGTATCTCTTGTCCTTGCCTCCGCGTCCAACACATCATTGTTCTGCAATTCCCACCATCTCCAAAGGGATCCTACCCCCAAACACATCTTTACCTTCCCTCCACTCTCTGCAAGAATTGCTCCCTCTGTGATTCCCTTGTCCATTTGTCCCTCCTAGCTAACCTAGCTCCCAACACATCCATTAAAGCGCCCAAAGTGTTACACCTGCCCATTCACCACCTCCATTCTGGGCCTGAAACAGTCCTTCCAGGTGAGTCAACACTTCACCTGTGAATCTGCTGGGGTCATCAATTGCATCCAGTGCTCACGATGTGGCCTCCTCTACATTGGTGAAACCTGTCGTAAATTGGGGGACAAATTCATTGAGCACAGCTGCTCAATCTGCCAAAAGTGGATCTTCCCAGTGGCCAAACATTTTAAGTTCGATTCCCATTCACGTTTCGACATGTCAGTCCATGGCCGCCTCTTGGCCATCATGAGACCGCCCTCAGGGAGGAGCAGCAACACCTTATATTCTGTTTGATTAGCCTCCAACCTGATGGCATGAACATCGATTTCTCCCTCTGGTGAAAAAAATTCCTCCCTCCCCCTACTTCTATTCTTCACTTCATTCTGGTCTCTTACCTTGTCTCCCTTGAATATCATCTCCCCCTGTGCTCCTCCTCCTTCCCTTTCTCCTATGGTTCACTCTCTTCTCCTGTCAGATTCCTTCCTCTCCAGTCCTTTACTTTTCCCATCCATCTGGTTTCATCTACCACCTTCTAGCTATCCTTCTCCTCCCTCCCACCTTTTATCCCCCCTGGTATTTCTCACTTCCTTTCCAGTCTTGAGGAAGGATCTTGGCCCAAAACGTCAACTGTTCATTTCCATGGATGCTGCCTGACCTGTTAAGTTTTTCCATTTTCTGTGTGTGGCGCTTTGGATTTCAAGCATTTGCAGAATTTCTAGTGTTTAACATTTCAGATCAACGATCTTTTACCTGAAAAGTTAATTCTACATCTACAAATAATAACAGCTGAAAATTTCGAGTGTCCCATTTCATTTTTGTATTTTATCAGCTTTAAGACTGTGGGAGAAAGGAAATACAGGCTACAAAATAATTCAAAAACATGGAAGTTCCACAAATAAATTGTCCGATTAGCCATGATTTGAAATTAGATGGAATGTAGGAAAAATGAAGCTTGTATGAGAACACATTTGGGAGTCTAAAAAAAATTCATTAAACTGCTGACCATATTTGATTGGAGAGAACAGGTATTAGAAGATCAAGAGTAATATATGGAGAAACTAATTTAGCAGAATTGTCTATCAAAATGATCTATAAAATCCTGACCAGAAATCAATGATAGACATGTTAGGCATTCAAGTAAGATTTATACTGAACAATAACAATACTGGATATAAAACATCAAACTAAGCTTCTCGAGACACATTTTGCGAAGGTGATATGAGATTTCCATGTGGATAGATTCAGCAAGACCAACAATGTCATTGGACAGAGAATATTGTTGGTGGTTAAAGACTTAAGCATTTGCTCAGATTAGCATGATGTTGAAATTGCCTTTGTGGAATGAATATAAATTTTATTTGCATCCCACTGAAAGGTATGAAAATGTATTTGCTGAAATTTAACAACTTCATGCAAGAGAAAGAAGAGATGTGGTAACTAAAGAAAAGTTAATAAATACAATCAAGCATGAAGAACGTTGTGAATGAGGATGGAAAGTGAATGTAAAATGTTAATGACATGAAGAGCAAGTTGGAAAGCAGAATAGTTCTGGCATAAGACATATCAGCAGAATTAGACCCATTCAGCCCAATGAGTCTGCTCCGCCATTCCATCAAGGCTGATTTATTATCCTTCTTAACCCCACTCTTCTGCATTCTCCCTGGAACCTTTGATGCCCTTACTAGTCAAGAATGTATCAACCTCTGCTTTAAATATACCCAATGACTTGACCTCCACACCCGTCTGTGGCAATGAATTCCATCCTATATCATAGATGAACAGTGTGAGACAATAATCCAGCTACAGCGAAAACAATGCTATTGGAGATAATTGGGCAGGCACAAACATAGTAAAATCAGATGGCCAAAGGATAATTATATGGCTTTTGGATGAAGTGCATTAGTTACAATACACAAGACAATGCTGCTTCTGGGACATGAGGCGGACAAGTAAGTTTTTATTTCACTTTTCTCACAGGCAATCATGACTTGGTATACCATGAGATGAGAGCTTTGATATTTTGAAAACAGTGCTCATAACAATGAGCCAAAGAATCACACTAGCACAAAGCTTGATTACTGTTATAGTTCCCACAGTCATTTAGGAAAGGCAGACCACCTACACTGGTGTTAATTTTCTGGTAATATTTTCTGTTTTCATTAACGGCTTGTCTTCAAACCATTGCATGACTTCAGATAATGTGGATATTTATTTTTGGACAGTAAATAAACAGCATATTCAATCCTAAATGGAAGGTAACTGGCTGCAGAAAATAAGTGAAAGCATGTGTTATACTGACGTTATTTCTCGGAATAGTTCCTCCCTGTTTATACCACAATTATAACATTGACTTAGTTGAACCTTCAAAAGTTTAATGTTGGGGGTAAATTCTTCAATTTTAGAGGAAACTCAGCCTACAGCTAGCTACAAATTGGTACTATTTGGTTAGATATCCAGGATATAAAATGTCAAGAACAAGGTACGCAAAGAGTTTAAGTCCTCTTTTAAGTAACTCCCTTTGTTCTTGTCCTGCTCAGTTACAAGGAATATGACAAACAGCTGATTTGCTTCAGATGAACAAAATTAAATCCTAATCAGAATTTATGTCTGATAAAATCATCATTCAGCTGCAGAAAATCATCAGTGAAGCACTAATGTTCAGTGTCCTTTCTCAAAATAATCCAGATTAAGCTCAAAACTCCAATCTTGAGTCAGACTGTTCAACACTTAACCCGATGAGTCATGGGGCACTCCTACCACCCAGAAAGGGGAAGCCTCAGTTTACAACAACTGAAAACTGCAATGAGATTTGCACATTAAAATTCAAAGGTCTTCATACTTAAATGTTGTGTCAAGTCTGTTCACTTACATCAACATTTGAAATGGGTGGAAGATTTACAAATGAGAAACTCTGTATGAGATTGTTAGAGCTGATAATTTACATGGTTGCAGGATACTATAGATGGGCACCCTCCAGTGGGAGGAATCATTAGCATAAAACTGCATTAACTGGGCTGAGATGTGAGAAGTGTGATTTCTCAGTTTTTCTTAGAATTTAGAATTAATCCACCGATAGCGAAATTGAACCTGATGTCTTCAGAAACAAAGTAAGATATTTCAGAAAAAGTCCTGATGAAGGGTCTTGGCCCGAAACTTCGACTGTTTACTCTTTTCCATAGATGCAGCCTGGCCTGCTCAGTTCCTCCAGCATGTTGTGTGTGTGCTAAGATATTTCAGGTTGAAATTTCCCTGTTTATGAGAAAAGACCGGGAACATGTTATCCACAATGACTATTGTATCAGGGCAAGTTCCCTCAATGTTCATATTAATCAAGACATGGAATACTATCCTAAGGCAGAAAATCACCTTTCACTGGTACTTTGCTACAGCAGCATTGCACATTACAACTTCCTTACTGTGGAGAGTAATGGCACATTCCTGACAATTTAATTTTCTGTATGAATTATTTGAAGGAAGATAATCATGTTGAAAAATAAATCTTTTCAGATAAAAATTAAAGGTAAAGAAACTCCGTTTTTACAGTAAGGTTGAGGGAGGCGTATAAAGAGAATACAAACTTTTCAGCTATAAACCTTGCAATGTAATTTCTACAATACATTAAGTATTCCTTATCTGTTTTTAACTAAGGATAATTAGGGCAAATGAATCCATCAATTTTAGCAATGGAAATACCGAGTAACTTACATTCCCATCTTTCACATCTGTTTTTCCATGGTAATTTGACTGATTTCATTGTGCCAGTGGTTTGCAGTCCCTACGTCCCCTTCAAACACACACACATACACACACTACATATAAAAATACATTTTTATAATACAAAGGAATGCACTATAATCTACTTTTTTCAATAACAAGATTATAGCTCAGTGACATACAGGATCAGCAGCAGCTAAAAGGCATCGTTGTACCAGCCCATCAAACGTGGTCTTCAATATCATGTGCTCTTCTGGAATTTGCTTTTTCACAATCTTCTCTGTGGGCAGCTGTTGTAGTGGCTGGAAATGAAGCACATCATTTAGGTCACTAATACAGAACCAAAAGACTGTAGGAATATGGCATTACAATCCATAGCAGTCCACAGCACATCAGTACTCGGCCCAGTAGGAAGGTACACAGGCAGAGACCGGCTGTGCAATTCATGGAATAAGTTGTCTGTAGAAGTGCTCTCTGGCATCAGCACAAAGGGTTACGATGTTAGGATCTCAATTTTTTTTAATCTACAAAATATTTCCAGCAGTGGCCATACTTGTCAGTTTAGCCCTGTTTTTACTTCCTACAACTACAAGGGTACAGTAGTTTCATGGTTATGTTGCTTGACCGCAATTCAGGCCAAGCTCAAACTTTACCATATATCAGGTAAATTGCATGTTGACTGGGTCACTAAAGGAAAGAAGATTACCATAGAAATTATTTGCACTGAAAGGACCACTGCAATTCTGCTTCAAACTACTAAAAAAGTATTGGAGCTAAAACAACCTGAAGAGACAAAAATACCTTTGAAATAATAATAAAATTCTCTACTAAGTCCCCCTCCTCAGAGGTTATTTCTCTCTTTTCATAGATCAGTGAGCAAATTTAGAAAGGTCTTAATTTGTGTGAAGCAAAACAAATACTGACACTGTAAAAGTGATGAGCCACAGGAGGAAAGTACAGCCTTCACATGCCTTTTCACAATATCTAATTAGTCATTTACAATCACGTTACCCTTTTAAATTTATATATCTGACAACATATTGATAGTATTATTGTTTAGTACTGAACATAACCATATCCTGGACAAAGGAAGAATGACTGTTTTATGATGTGAGTTTTACAAGTTTGAAGAGGAGAAAAATCATGTAAGTAGAACAATTAGGGAGGCAACTTTAGACTGCAAGGTGGGATATTTCAAGCCACAGCCTCAAAGATGGGGTGAAGAATATGAGGAAGATGAGGCTCAAGTTGCAAGATGGTGAATGGACTATCAAAGTGATTGGGATTAAAGATTTCAACATGTATTAAATTCAAAGCTCTGGGAGCGAACAGAAGGTTAGTGGATTAGCAAAGCCTTGAATTTGGATCAGACAAGAGCTGAAAAGTGAAGAAGTTGAAGGCTGCCTATGAAAGGATTGTAAGCGGTAATCCTGCAGATGACAAAAATATAGATTAGAGATGCAGTCGAAGGAGGCAGATTAAGGCAGATAGATGATGTTATAGAGGTGCAATAAGGCATACTGAGATGGAGAGGAAGCTCAGTTCCAAGTCCAAAGGACACTAAAGCTGCAAATTTCCTTGTTCTATCTGAGGCAATGGCTAGGGAGGGCTAAAGATCATGGCTTTTGACCTTCCTAAAACATTTATACATTAATGGAACATATTCCACTACTTCCATATTGTTCTCCATTTTTACAGTTTTGTAGCCACCTGTCCCTCCCACGTACATTATACAATGTATTTTGATTTGGGAGTATATTACTATTGTCACTACAAATCAATGTAGACATTGAATTACAATACACAAGACTATGAGAGATCTGCTAGTACATTACATTTTGCTGCAATCGATTACTTTTACCAAGCAACTATTTTTCTTTTCATTTTTTCCTTTTACTGTAAAACATAGGAACTTTAATTTAAATTGGGTGGTACAGCTAATAGAGGCATTGTCTAGCTTTAACAGAGGCTTGGGTTTAATACTGAACTTAGGTACTGTCCATAGATCTGTGCATTCTCGCTGTGACTCCTTAGGTTTTTGAATATGTTACACAAGACACAGCACATACATTTTTAGTCTGTATAACTTCATAATAGTGCCAGACTACAAGAGTGTACTTTGACCCCTTAGCATTACTACTAGCACATAAATTATGTCACAAGTACAATCTAGGCAAAATGCAATTGCAAAAAACAAAACCATAGACCTTCAGTAAAGAACACACCTGAAAGTTGCCCTCTTTTGGTGCCCCTGGAGGTCCTTGACTGGTTTCCTGAGAAGATAGGCCTTGGGGTCGGGCCTTTTGTGTATCCACAGAGAAATTTACAACAGGAGCTGTTATAGGAGCTGGAGGAGTGTAGTTGTCTTGAAGCTGAAAGATTACAAACAGCATGCTCTAAAGCAGAAGCTACCACAAAAAGGTTAACAACTATATCAAGTTAATTGTTCAGAAAGAACTAGATTGTGATTCTTTCTGCATTAACACATCTCTAGTTAATGGTACAAACCAATACAAGTTATCCTTCAAGATTTGAACATCAGCATATCAACTGGATTTTATAATATTCCCTATCATCTTTAAAATGCTTCATAAAACTAAACTTTATGACCAATCTTATGGCAATGTCTTTAATACAGTATTAAAGTATTGCACGGTTCATTACCTAAAATACTGCATGGTTCATTATCTACTTTTGTTTGACAATACTTATGAATTAACTTGGTAAGTGTAAAATACCATATAAATGGAGCAGCTACTATTTTTGCCTTGGACTGTCCATGGGTGTTTCACTTTTATGAGCTTGAAATAACTTTGGGATACTTTCATTTATTTAGCAATTCAAGATATGCGTACCTTTGCTCTATAAAGTGCAATTAAATCACAATTTGTATTAACTAAAATCTTCAGCAAACTATATCTTTTTTAAAATAATTTTTTTAAAATTAGTTTTTCACAACATTTTACAAATTAAAAATCCCAAATCCCAATGAGGAACATTAATACAGTGCAAAATTAGGCATACAGTAACAATATGCTACAAAGGAAGAGAATTTAACAAAAAAACACCTAAATTAAAGACCTAAATTAGTATCCTCCCCAAAACCCACAACACAAGAAAAAACAACAACAACTCCAGACCAACCACACCACAATATAGAGAGTATAAGTCAGGATAGTCAAACTCCCAGACTGTGAATACACTTAGCAACAGAGGATAATAATGCCTACTACCAGAAAAAAAGAGGGAGCTGAAAGCAAGGGACTGAGAAGAAGAAAAAAAAACTCTAGTCAATAGGAAGGTTATGAAAGTACTCGATAAAAGGTCCCCAGACCTTATGGAACTTTAGATCCGAATTAAGAACTGAATAATGAATTTTTTCGAGGTCCAAGCAGGCCATAATGTCGTTAAGCCATTGCGCATGAGTGGGCGGGGCAACATCTCTCCATCTAAGGAGGATCAAGCGTCTAGCCAGGAGAGAGGCAAAGGATAATATTCGGCATTTGGTCGGATCCAGACGTAAAAACCGAACAGAGCAATTTGTCTCACCCCAAAAACCGAACAGAGCAATTAAGGGGTTTGGTTCTAGGTGCTGATTCAGAATACATGATAATGTAGTGAAGACATCTTTCCAGAATTTCTCCAGCTAGGACAGAACCAGTACATATGGATGAGAGAGGCCACGCCCCTCTTGCATTTATCACAGGGCGGACTAATGCCAGGGTAGAATCGAGATAGTTTAGATTTAGACATATGGGCTGTATGAACAATCTTAAAGGCAATGGCGAGCACAAAGAGAGGTTGAGTTAACCGATTTGAGAACTGAGTCCCAGCTCTCATTGGATAAGGAGATATTTAAATCCTGCTCCCAGGCCATTTTAATTTTATCCACAGGGGCCCGTCGTAAGGCTGCTAGTTTATCTCTGATAATTGATATTAAACCTTTACCTAGTGGATTAATGGAAAGAAATAGGTCCATAACATTTTTTGCAGGCATTTCAGGAAAGTTAGGAATTAAGGGAGCAATAAAGTGTCGGACTTGGAGATATCTGAAAAAATGAGCGTTAGGCAGATTGAACTTAACAGAGAGCTGCTGAAAAGAAGCAAAGCGATTATCAATGAAAAGATCTTCAAACTGTCTAATGCCCTTCCTATACCAAACATGGAATGCTGAATCGTACGTAGTAGGTAAAAAAAGGTGATTATGTGCGACAGGGCTGGAAACGGAGAACCCCTGGAAACCGTAGCATTTCCTGAACTGGGCCCATATACGCAAAGTGTGTCTAACAAGAGGATTGGCTATTGATCTGGGCAGACTACTACGGAGTGCAGAGCCAAGAAGTGCAGAGACAGATAATTCTTTAGTGGAGCTCAACTCCATTGCCACCCAGTTAGGGCACTCGGGTTGGCCGTGGAAGAAAGACCAAAAAGCAGCACAGCGTATATTAGCTGCCCAGTAATATAAACGAAAGTTAGGTAAAGCCATGTCACCCTCTTTTTTAGATTTTTGGAGATGGATTTTATTAATTCTAGCGCGCTTATTCTGCCACAGATATGACAAAATAATAGAGTCTAAGGAATCAAAGAAAGACTTAGGAATAAAAATTGGGATAGATTGAAATAAGTATAAAAATTTGGGGAGAACATACATTTTAACAACGTTAATACGACCTATCAAAGACATAGATAGAGGTGACCATTGTACCAGACTCTGTTTAATAACATATGAAAGACTGGCAAAGTTTTCACGAAAGAGGTCTTTAAACTTCCTTGTGACTGTAATTCCAAGATAAGTAAATTGATTATGGACTACTTTAAAAGGGAGATCACGAAATGTTAGTTCTTGTGCTTCTTTATTAATTGGGGAAAGTTCACTCTTATGTAAATTAAGTTTATAGCCAGAGATCTGGCTAAACTGGTCAAGAAGTGAAAACATTAGAGGTAAGGGTGTAGACGGATTTGAGAGAAAGAGTAATAAGTCATCAGCATAGAGAGAAACTTTATGCTCAACACCCCCTCTCCAAATCCCGGTCAATTCAGGACAGTTTCGAAATGCTATCGCCAGAGGTTCTATAGCCAAAACAAAGAGAAAGGGACTTAAGGGGCATCCCTGACGGGTGCCACGTTTGAGATTAAATACTTGGAACGCCTCAGCTGATTGGCTAGGAATTTACCAGACTTATCCCCATGAATGTAAAAGCGACTCTTGCTTTCGAGAAGTTGGCGTTCAACAGGTTGAGTGGACAGAAGGTTAAATTTAGTTTGGAGTTCAACACGCTTCTTGTATAATTCAGGGTTCTTAGTTTGAGCATATATTTGATCCAATTCTTTAATCTGGTTAATGAGGTCTAATCGATCTGCACAGGATCTTCTGTTGAGATTTGCTGTGTAAGAGATTATTTGACCCCTCAGATATGCTTTCATGGCATCCCAGACAGTCTGGGATGGCACTTCAGGTGATGTATTAGTGTTAAAATAAAAGGTTATCTGATCCTTAATAAGTTTTAAAAAATCATCATCCGATAATAAAGTTGAATCAAACTGCCAGTGTTTATTCCTCTGAGGGAGACCAGGAAAGTTCAGAGAGAGAGTAATTGGGGCATGGTCAGAAATCAGTATACCCTGATAGTCACAAGAGTGGGCAAATGGAATAAGTTGGTTATCGAGTAAGAAATAGCCAATTCTAGTGAAGGTATGGTGAACATGTGAGAAAAAAGAATAATCTCTCTCCGTAGGATGAAGGAAACGCCATATATCAGAGATACCAAAATTAGAGAGAAACGACTGGATAGCTAAGGCAGATTTAGTAGGTGATCTGGTAACAGAGGACGATCGATCCAGATTAGGATCCAACCAACAGTTGAAGTCACCACCCAATATAAGAGAGTATGAGTTTAAGTCTGGTAGTGAGGAAAAAAACCGTTCAAAAAAGTTAACATCATCAAAGTTGGGGGCATACAGGTTTGCTAGTGCAACTTTAGTGTTATATAGTTTACCAGAAACAATAATAAAACCGCCATTTGTATCAGATATTTTATTATGGAGTTCGAAAGGAATATTTGAGTTAATAAGAATGGAGACTCCCCTAGCTTTAGCGGCAAAGGATGAATGAAAATGCTGACCCGCCCACTTTGACAGAAGCCGGGAGTTATCAAAACAACAAATATGAGTTTCTTGAAGGAAAGCAATGTCAGCTTTGAGTTGTTTGATATGTGAGAATACCTTCCTCCTTTTAACAGGGTGATTCAATCCCTTTACATTCCAGCTCATGAATTTAAGTGCACTAGCCATTATCAATTACTAATGCATACCAGGCAGCAGGCATATAAGAGGTCAAGCAGTACAATAGCAGTCTGGGAGCAGAGATGTAAACATAGATTCGTAAAATTGAAACATATACATGTCCTGAGCAATAAAGAAAAACAATAAATACAGTGAGTGATGTTGGAACTGGAAAACCTACCCCACCCACACAACCCAAAACTAGACGGCTACCAAAACAAGTAGCTAGCTCTACCAAAAAAATTAACCCAAATACAACTTCCAGATCTGTGTCATTAACAGCAGTTCCGTATAACTACTATAGCAAATAGTAACTAGTTTATGCACTAGAAACCATAGCTACAGATTAGAACACCTTCTGCAGAAATATAAAACTTAATACAGAGAAAATCGGAAGAAAACCAAAACTAACCTACCCGCAAAAAATTTTAGAAGAATAAAGTAAGAGAAAGGGGGGAAAAAAAGGTAAAAAAAAAAGAGGAAGGGGAAAATTATAAATTCAATAAGAGTATTTATCAACCATTTACAGAGAGGAGAGAAAAAAATTCAGAGATTAGAGAAAAGGGGTGAGGAAAAGAATAAATAAATAAATAAATAAATATTTTAAAAAAGGAAAAATAAATCAGCAGTTAAACTGTGAACCAACAAACAGGGAGGCCTTCACTCAAGACTTCAAACCTCCAAAACGAGTTAAGAGTCAGTTGTAGAACTCTGTAGATAAAGTTATACAAGAATAAAATAGATTACACAAGTACTATTTAAACGTCCATAGGGAAATATTAAGCACAGAATGTCTATTTAAAAAAGACACACCAAATCCAGGGAGAGATTGTCAACAGCCCTTAGAGTTTCAATAAATAATGTCTGAGTGCTTCAAGTAAAGTCTGAGTCCAGAAAAAGTAATTTTACTACGAGAAGTACTTATCCACCATTTTAGGAGGTCCGATCGGGTTCCGAAGATGACTGGATAGCCGGAAGATTTGCCACAAATGCTTCAGCTTCCTTCACTGATCTAAACCACTTGTATTTTCCAGTATTAAGCTTGATTCGTAGATCGGCAGGATTGCGAAGAGAGGGTTTAAAACCACGATCAAAAAGCACTTTCATTGCGCCTTTCAACTCAGCACGCATCTTTAAGGTCTGGGGTGCAAAATCTTCCTCAAAGCAAATGCTTGTATCCTGGAAAATAAAAGAACCTCTGCGACGTGCCTCCACAATCAGACTGTGTTTTACCTGGTATTGATGGAAGCACAAGATTACTGGTCGCAGGCAGGAGCCCAGAATTCCGGGGGGAACGTAAACCCTGTGTGCCCATTCGAGCTCGGGCGGGTTCGGAAGCAAATCTTTCCCGAATATCTCACAGAGAAACTCGGCGAAAAATTTCACGGTTGATCCATGTTCGGTCGCCTCTGGCAATTCAAGAATTCTGAGATTGCAGTGTCTGCTGCAATTTTCGAGATCCACCATTTTGGAAAGGAGTTTGTTACATTTTTCCTCTAAGCTGGAACAGAGAGTCTCCAAGTATCGAACACGACGTTCTAAATCTTCAGAAGTCAAATCGATGCGAGATAAGTGTTCAGCATGCTTGTCCACTTTATCGTTGATCCCATCCAGTTTGTCTTCCAGCTGTTTGAAAGCGGTTTTGAATTCTTTTAAAATTTCGTCTCAGAGCTGTCTAAGCGCAGCCAGAGTCTCGTCTGAGAGAGCTGGAACTTCCTTTCTCCTGGATTTAGAACTCTTGCTAGACATTGTAAGTTAGATGCGTTCACGGGCAAGTAAGAGATACCGAAAAAGTTCCTAACTAAGGTTTAAAAAATGGAGACATTTAGTGCAAAGATAGCGACAGTAACGGAACAAAAGTTCGGAGCAGCTAAGCAATCGCCATCTTACCGGAAGTCCCCATGTAATCATATTTTGTTCTTGTAAGTATTTCCACCCAAGTTTGCATTTTCCAGTCTTTTATAGCAATGACCAGCTCATTCAAACATAAAATGGGACAGTCAGCATTTCAAGGATCAAAGTTCAAAGTAAAATTTATTATAAAGTATATACATGTAACCAGGTACAACCCTGAGATTCTTTTTCTGCGGGCATACTTAGGAAATCTACAGAACAGTAACTGTAAACAGGATCAATGGACAACATACCGTGCTAATAAATAAATAGCAATAAATAACGAGCATGAAACAACAAGATTAAAAAGAATCCCTAAATGTGTGTAGTTATCCCCTTTTGTTCAAGAGCCTTATGGTTGAGGGGTAGTAACCATCCTTGAACCTGGTTGTGCGAGTCCTGAGGCACTTGTACTTTCTACCTGATGGCAGCAGTGAGAAAAGAACTTGGCCTGGGTGGTGAGGATCTTTGATGATACTGCCAAAGTAAACTCTGCATGGTTGACATTTATTGCTGGCATTGCTTTTTACTGATGAAAACTGAAGAGCTGTTTAGGTAGGTCCTTAATGATGGTTTTCAATTTATGATGGTCAAATTGCTAATTTGAACCTTAACTATTCTGAGTTCATGCTAAATTTATTTTAAAATAAAGATAATTTAATCTAGTGAAGTATCAGTTTCTTTGATGTGAAAAGGTGAGAAATACAAGTACTTTTTGAATTATGTAACACTTGCACAAAAGGTAGACTCTGAAGGAGAACAAAGTTCCCTAAGCAATTAATGTTGAGAAATATTAATCACTTTACTTCAAGACTATTTACAGAGCAGTGACTGTGGCATGTTGAACTGAATCCATTACTGAACACATCTAACTTTTGAGTTCAGCACAATAACTAATTGGGTAAATAAGTCTTGTGATCTAGCTTGGAGCATTAACACTTCATTAATATACAAAACTATATCGCTGGAATCTAAATCTAAATATAAATGATAAAGAATTTTCACACCAGAACTGATTCACACAGATCATTTACAAAGGAAGGAATCATTATTTTTAAATACTCAGATCCTGATGTCCATCTATGTTTTTAAATGTACCACCACTTCAAAATTCAGTTTTCATAATGAAACATTCATAATACAAATGCATTGTTCCAAGTGTACTTAAATCTATGAAAAATACTTAAAGTATATTGGATTATTGTGGCCATCTCAGGTTACATCACAGGATTCCAGCACTTGTTTAGAAACAGTTCCTGCAGAGTAGAAGTCAGAGAACGCTATAGCTGGGCAGTATGGCCTGCCTAAAGTACTCCAAGTCATATTGTTCCACTAATATCAATAATTTATATTCAGCGGACACCTAAAATGCAGTGAAATATCTCAAGATGCTTTGCAACACCATAATCAAACTAAAATTGACAGAATGCCATATAGGAGACATGGAGACAGATGATCAAAAGCCTGGTTAAGCCCTGGCTTTATTCATAGACTGCTGTTGACTAAGAAACACCTGCACGAACCATATTTTGATAAAAGAGCAATAGGAAAACAATTAAGCTAGTCATGTGTTTGTTTTTAAAAGCTGGGCCCAAAGTTTTGATATTATAATCAAAACACATGAATTTAGATACAATGTTAACTTCGGATAATTTAAAAAAAATTAAGTTCAGGATTAGAAAACTGCTGATCATAAATAAGAGAAACAATGCTCTCTGAGAATTAGAACACTGTTACCAAGGGAAGCTCTACAATAGAGTGAGTTAATGTGAAAATCATAACTGAATGATTTTAAAGCAAAACTGTTTAAAGGGAATGTTTTAAATGTTCTGCACTAAGAACCAGAAAAAATAATTCCCATTTACTAATTGTAATTATATCCTGGCCCTCAAAGGAGTGAAATATACCATTGAATCTGACACAAAATATTCAAAATAACAGTGGTACGGCTGGTAACTCTTGACCCAGGTTCAATCCTGACCTCCAGTACTGGCTACGAGTTTGTATGTTCTCCCTATCATCACATGGGTTTTCTTGTCTCCTCCATGTGCCAAAAATGTACAGATTGGTATGTTAATTGGCCATACAGGGCAGAATCAAATTGGTTAGAACAGGATTAGTGTAAAAATAGGTGCTTGATGATCTCCACATACACAAAAGGCCTATTTCTGTGCTAGATCTCTCTATGATCCTGACATGTGTAGCAGTGCTTACACTGCATGTGAGACTTACACAATAGGTGTAGTTAATGAATAATAGCAGTTTTAACTGAACTGGAAAAGAAATTAGATAGATGAATTTGGAAACAATTCATATCCAGTGTCATCATCTTTCACATTATTATACACAAAGCTCATCCACAAAGAGTGAAACACAGTGGAAACAATTCCACCAGCTCTAGCCCCTTATTCATTTCCAATTTCCCTTGTTTGCCCATTAACAATGCTTTCAGTTAACCAGCAAGAGGGCTCTGGAATACCGCTTAAGTATTTCAGTCCCTACAATCTCCCTTAAAGATTCTCCTCAAAATCGACATTTTTAGGTATATATGTGTCCACAATGTACTGTAAT
Source organism: Hemitrygon akajei (assembly GCF_048418815.1). Classification (NCBI taxonomy): domain Eukaryota; kingdom Metazoa; phylum Chordata; class Chondrichthyes; order Myliobatiformes; family Dasyatidae; genus Hemitrygon; species Hemitrygon akajei. The sequence continues at coordinate 37,605,349 of NC_133144.1, read as the reverse complement.
AGTCAGTGTCATGTGGTTTGTTAAAATTTACCTCCACAGATGGAAAAATGCAGATTCAAGTTGTTACTACTAAAATAAATTGTGCATAATTATGTTGCAACTCAATGAAATTTCACTAACTTAAATCACAGTTCGTTTCTGATTTCACTTTGTCTTCTGTAGAAAATCTCAAAGTTATGCTTCATCATGGAGCATCAATAATGCACAAATCAATTTGAAAATTCTTCCAAAGAATGTCTTTATTTGTGTGGAAAGGATGATGATGCAAGTGATCCTAATGGAGAATTGTACAGACGTGAGATCCTAGGAAAATCTTGTGGCAATGTTTTGAGTCTTTTTATAGATCATTTCCTTTGATTTTGACTTTACTTCTGCATCATATCAGAATATCAACTTTGCGAGATTTATGAGATCTTCATTTTCCTTGAATACATTTGAAATTAGCCATACCAATATCTACCATTTGAAGGATTAACATCACTGGCAAATGCTAACACAACTAAAGTAATTATAAATGACGCAGACGAACTGAACTACAGGCACATCACGACAAACTGAAATTGCAGTTAATGGTTCCATGAATCCACAGCTAAAAGGATTTTCAGATTAACCCTCTAAGCTCATCATGTCCAGAAGAGGTCACTCTGCTGAACTGTAAAATCCACTGGAGGAAAGTGATTACAATCTCAGCAAAATAGATGACATCTTTCTCCTTCAAAACAGCTAAATAACTTCAAGTAGGGCTAACAAACACTTGGATATTCAGTAGTGTTTCTCATGTTGAATGAATACAATCAGCACTTAAAAGTAATCCTGATCAATTTGGGTTTGCAAATTTGCTTTAATTGAGTAAAATGGCTTCATTTTCTCGTGCTATCTACAGGGAAGAAGGAGAAGGGATTAAGGTAGGGGATTACTGCAGACATTTTAAAAAAACGATACCTCCTACTTTGACTGGTATTATATTGAGGTACAAACGAACAGCCCTAATTCACATGACTAGTCCTTCTCTCGCACCATTTCTAATCCCTTCCTTGGATCATTCTCTTGATTCTTCACCCAATGAAGTAGATATACTTGACAATAACATCCAATCAAAACAGACTGGAAGCTTTAAAGACTTAAAACAACTTCCTTGGGGATCTGACTATACTACAGATGTGTTTTTTTTTCAAACTCCTTTTCCCCATAAAACCATTTGGAATTCTGAGCACAAGAGATTCTGCAGAAGGTCTCAGCCCAAAACATCAACTGGAATTTTGCCCCTTCAACTTTTACTAAAAACTCCATCTAGCATTGGTTTGGGCATGAACATGGTTTAAAAAAACTTAATAGCCTTGATTTTCTAGCATTACATAGATAGATCAATGGCCAATGGTGTTTCTAGTGTTTGGCAGTAGGATGGCTACATTACTGAACTAGTGATCTAGAGTTTCAGGTTGGTAATCCAGAGAATACAATCTCAAGGATGATCCAATGAGATATGATAAATTAAATGCAGTTTAAAAGGGAAAGTGAAAATAAAAATAAATCAGTATTAGCAAAACACAAGCACAACAGATTCTGTAGATGCTAAAAATCCAGAGTAATCTACACTAAATAATGTAGGAACTCAGCAGGTCAGGTAGCATCTATGGAAATGAATAAAGAGTCAACATTTCAAGCCAAGACCCTTCATCAGGACCATCAGTTTTTGTGTGTTACTCTGCATCAGTTAAAAATAGCTTTCAAGTTTTTAAAGAGCAAACACGAGGAAATATGCAGATGCAAGTTTTTATTTTATTTTATTTAGTGATACAGCGCAGAATAGGCCCTTCTGGCTCTTTGAGCCGCGCCACCCAACAACTCATCTATTTAACCATAGCCTAATCACAGGATAATTTACAATGACCAATTAACTTACTAACTGGTACATTTTTGGACTGTGGGTGGAAACCAAACATATAGAGGAAACCCACGCATTCCATGGCGAGGATGTACAAACTCCTTACAGAGAACACTAGAATTGGACTCCAAACTCCGATGGCCTGAGCTGTAACAGCATCGCACTAACCACTGTGCTAAATTGCACATAAAGGCTCCTTTATGAAATATCCTTTAGGAAATATATTTACAGTCCTAATTTAACACTGTTCTCTGATAGATGCCAGCCAAGACTATGCAGAACTCAAGCGATCAGCAGCATCTTTGTACAGGGTCAGAAGATTGAGGGTGGATTTAAAACCCACTCCAGAGACAAAAATTTAGTTTGCAACTTTGTGTGGTACTAAGGGAGTGCTAGACTATTGGAGTTTCTGTCTCCTGAATGGGTCATTAAACCAAATCCGTTCATGCTCTCTCAAGTAGTCATATGAGATTTCATGGTGCTATTTGGAAGAGAGACAGGTCATGACTCCCAGTATATTAGCCAAAATTTATCCTTTATTCAACATCACAAAAACAACAGATTATCTGAATGTTACCACTTTGCCCTTTATGGGAGACTATTAGCTGCAAACTGCGCCGTGTTTTACACAAGACAATTTAGTATCCCCATTGGATTACAACTGTTCAAAGTGAAGGACCACCCGCTTGTGAGGCCAGTGAGAATTAGTTTAGAATCAGTGTGTCAGGGAAATGTGGACATCAAAAGAAGTGTCACTTCACAAACTACCCACTGACAGGAGCCCCCTGGCCTAACAGTGCTACAGACTGTGGTCTGACACTGACCTCAGAACTGCAGTGGATGCAAGTTATCCTCAATCCCAAGAGACTACTTAAGAAGATTGTAGCAAACAGAGCAAAAATAAACCACTAATAAACAAAAGAATTTTTAACCACCACTAAGATATCATGTCCTGCCACTTCTTCTATTAGATCCTTAACATAAGATTATGGTACATGAAATATATTTTATAAGAACATGGGACTAAAGAATGTTACTATTGTGAAATGTGTTTCATAAAAATAGCAAATCAATCCCCTTTACCATAAACATCAGGAACCTACACTGGGGGTGGAAGGTTGTACTGAGGTAGTCAGAGGTCATAAGTATAAGCCCCACATGAGACTTAACAACTTAATCTAGCAAGCACGTTGGAGCAGTACTATATAGGCAGCTTTGAAGATGAAGCATTTTCACTTCAGCCCCATTTACGCTGTCAGCTTGATGTAAAAGATTTTACAGCACTACTTAACAAGTTTGCAAGTTCTGTGTCCCAGACATGCAACTGTGGGTCTGTGGCTCATTGCCATAGGTCTGTTATGTGAGACCCCACTCACAGCCTCTTTGCTCAACTCCAGATGTTTTGGGTCAGAAAGATAAATGCTCTTGATTCAGGTAAGCCAAGTTCAGGAGAGTGGCAATCATGGGTGGTCAGTTCACAGTGAACTGTGGGCCTGAAAATTACAAATTCTTTCTTTGCTAATGGGATTCTGAACAACACAGTCTTGCTTTCACTTTTTTTTGTTCAGACTGCATGCACTGTACATAGAGGACACTTCTCAGAAAACCATTTATTTCCTGAGATTTAGCTTGTGAAAAATGCTGTGTATATGATATCCCATGGTTAAGTATCAAAATCACTGTTAAGGAGGAAATTATACTCTTGGAGACAGATATGTAGAATTCTGTCAGTAGTTATTATAGATAACTACTGCTTGTCAAAGAACATTGGAAAATTTGAAAAAATATTAATAGATGGCATAGCAGCTTGAAGAACAAAACACAATTTGTCAAACAATATTATAGACCATGTAATAAAATTAAGTAGAAGGTGATTACATCATAGAACATTTATGGTCATTCAACCTGTTGATTCCATACTGTTTCATTGTAGAGAAATTACATCATTCCAGTCTCCTATTTCTGCACTGAATCAGAGTCATACAGCACAAAAACAGGCCTTTTGGCCCACTGTAATCATGCCAACTATCAATTACCCACCCACACTAATCTAATTTACCAGTCCAAATAGAAGGCTGAACCAAAATGTTGACACCCCTGGGATCCAAAGTGATGATTCAAAACCATGATGACGTAGCGTAGGGTGATGACTGCGGGCTGTTTTTTTTACTTGGAAGCCTGTCACTGGTCATGTTCCACAGGGATAAATGCTGGCACAATAACTGCTTGTCATATTCATTAACAGTTTGGATATCAATGAAGGGATGTTTAATAAAGTTTTCAGATGATACAAAAAGGTGTACTGCAGAAGGGTATTGATCAGTTGGTAAAATAGACAGAACAATGGCATATGGAATTTAACCCATACAAGTGCAAGGTAATGCACTTTGAGAACTCTAATGGATAGGGCATATATATTCAGGACAAAGGACCTCAGTATTGAAATCCAAGAACGTCTGAAGGTTACAACACAGAGAGATAATGTCACGAAGGCTGTGTATTTGATTAACAGGGACAGAGTATACAAGACAAGTGAGGTTATGGTTCAGATCAATAAAATAATGCTTAGCTCAGAGCTGGAGGTCCATGAGCATTTCTGATCTACTACACTATGGAAAGATTTAATTGCACAGGAATGAATGCAGAGGAGATTCATTACCAGGTTGCCAGGGTTGGAGTTTTTCCTATTATGAAGAGAGAATGAGAAGGCTGGGCTTTATTTCCTAGGTACATAAAAAGATGAGTGTCACCTGATAAAGATATACAAAATCATGAGGAGCACAAAGTAGACAGCAGGAAACTTTCCCTCACAATAGAAGTGTCAGGAACTTGAAGCTTAGACTAAGGGGAAGAGGTTTAAAGGGAACCAAGGAAGAATTGGTTTACCCAAAGGTGACTGGAATCTCTCACAACTTTTAAGTATCTGGATGAACACTTAAATTGCCACATGCAATGTACAAAGCATCATGTAGCATAGAAAGATACACCACGGAAACAAGCTCTTCACCCCATAGAGTGTGTGCCACCATGAACACTCATTTACATTAGTCCCAATTCAGGCATTGATCTTGTGGATAGTCAGAGGCTTTTTCCCAGAGCTGAAATGGTTGCCACAAGAGGACACAGGTTTAAGGTGCTGGGGAGTAGGTACAGAGGAGATGTCAGGGGTACGTTTTTTACTCAGAGAGTGGTGAGTGCGTGGAATGGGCTGCCAGCAACGGTGGTGGAGGCGGATACGACAGGGTCTTTTAAGAGGCTTTCAGGTAGGTACATGTAGCTTAGTAAAATAGAGAGCTATAGGTAACCTTAGTAATTTCTAAGGTAAGGACATGTTTGGCACAATTTTGTGGGCCAGAGGGCCTGTATTGTGCTGTAGGTTTTCTATGTTTCTATTCCTCTTTTATCCTCCAAGTTCAAGTTTATCATTCAACCATACATGAATACAGCTAAACAAAACAGCATTACCTCCAAGGCCAAGGTGCAAAACACATTACCAGCAGACACACAGCACAAAGCACACATAACATATCAGTAAATTACAATCACACAAAAAACCTTGAGTCCATGAATTTTGCAGAAATCTGCAGTTGACCACAATATAGCTTGCCTCCTGCCAAGTGAACATGGGGAGGGGTAGCACCCATTCCAGCTTGGATGCTGTGCCACATCGCCTCCCATAGAGCACAACAACTCAGACTCCTCTCTCCTGGGCGAATGTAAGCAGGCAACACCACAGCTTGAGGCCTAGTAGTCACTATGACCAACAGCACGCAGCTCTCCTGCCATCTACCAATAAATCAGTGAATCAGAAAAGTGACTAAGATAATTACTTGCTGTTAGACTGCACACCTCTTTCATGCACTGATTCCTCTGATACCTCTCTGACCCAGGCAGCAACATGATTCACACCGTCAAGCTCCTTCAGTTTCTCCACCAATGAGCAACTCACAGATGGTGTAGGCATACAGTACTTTAAGTTCTTAATATCCAGCAGGGTCTTGTGATAATACAAAATACATGCAAAAAGGATAATAACATCTTTGGTTGACCTCGTAGAAGCCACATTGATAGAACACACTGCCATCTTGCCAAAAATCCTTTCATTTGATAAGGAATACTCCAATTACATGACAGACAGATCATTTATTTTTTCTTAATGGATTCTGTCCTTGACTCCACATAGATATTCCCTCTCTCTAAACCTATAAATATATCTTTCTTCATTAGTACTGCCAATCTGTCTCCTTCCCTTCCATTTTCAAACACCTTACATGCAGGAATATTAACGTCCTGTTTTTTTTCTTTTTTGAGCTATGTTTCAATTTTCATCACATGACTCTCTCATGCACACACTTTGTAAAACTGGCTTTTCCAAGTCATTGTTGGTCAACAAAGCATATTATATAGCTATGAATTACAATAGTCAATCCAGTGGCTAAGGCATAGAAGGCTAAAGACCCAGCGATGGTAAAAGGTATTAGTATAAATAGGTGCAGTCAGCCCTCTGTATCTGCAGGGTATTGGTTCCGGGACCCCCCCACGGATACCAAAAAACGCGGATGCTCAAGTCCCTTATATAAAACAGTGTAGTACTTGCACATAACCTACGCACATTCTCCCATATACTTTAAATCATCTCTAGATTACTTATAATACCTAATACAATGTAAATGCTATGTAAATAGTTGTTGGTTTAAGTTCTTGAGGCTGTAGCGCTTTACATAGCTAGCCAGCCATCCCTCACTAGCCTTAAACTCCTTCCTCTTGCTCTCAAACACAAGTAGCAAATGAACGAGACGCGAGGCAAACAATGCTCAACATCCGGGTTTTCCTGATCCGCGGTTGGTTGATCCACGCATGCTGAACCCATGGATAAGGAGGGCTGACTGTAATTGTTACTTGACATGGACATGGTGTGCTGAAGGGCCTATTTCTGTGCTGAATGACTCTAAGACAATGAAAAGTATCAATTTTATAGCTACAGCTTTGGGGGAGAAAAAAAGATTAGGAAGTGCAGTTCTCAAGAATGACCCTGATAAGGATGACTTATGGGCTACTGTTTGCCAGAAACAGTCCCTAGGATCAATATAGTCGTGGAAATGGAACAATTATTATTTGGTGGTTCTGCAATAATGCATTTCCTGAACACAAATTCATTGTAAGGCAATTCACACATTAGGGAACGTTATTTGCATTACACAGATTACATTGGTTATAATGCCAATCAGGAAAGCCCGTTTACATCTGTGCTTTGAAGGCAACTAAAGCCATCTGATATAATGCAATTTTCTACTCTCAAGGTTACTTAGGAACATAGCCATCTTGTTACAACAGAACTACCTATAAACAAAAATGTTATTTTAGTTCCTTTTTTCACATATGACTCTTTCAACTTTTACTACCAACAACTGGATTAGTTACTTACACAGTTTGTTCTAGCCAAAAAAATAAGATACTGAATGCAATTTTATCACAATTACTATAAACTAGGTTGTACAGATTAACATGCATAACTTACCACCTTCTTTCTCTGCCCTGCCCGCACTGCTGGAGGATCATTCCATCCATCCTGGAACCCTATTAAAAGTAAATGATATGAGACTATATTTCTACAAAGAGGTCTTGGGACAAAAAAAATGGTTTCACTGCAAGGCTTCACTCATTTCAACGGTGTTAAATAAGCTAACAGCAGCACTGTTATTTTAAGCATTAAAAGCTAACACAGTAAAGCTTCAATATTGTAATGCTCTCAGTCATAGTTTCCTTGTTATTGGTATGAGGAAGTACTTTGGTAATTACACCTAAGCACCTGGATAGGGTCTTTGCTTAGTAAGTGGAAGGGCTAACGATATATTTAAGGATTTCCAACGCTGCTTCAGGACTTCCAGTACATTGCCTGAGTTAGTAATAATCTCAAAATGAATCTCAAAAGTAATTTTAGCACTAAGACATTGTACTTTACAACTTATCATGTGATATGGTATCAGACTTATTATAAAACAAATCTAAAAATGAAACCACCAATAAACACAAATATGCGAATTGTTATTTATTTATTTAGTGGTACCATGCCCTTCAAGTCACACCGCCCTAGCAACCCCCAATTAATCCTAATCTAACCATGGGACAATTTATAAAGACCGATTAACCTACCCAGTACATCTTTGGAATGTGGGAGAAACCTAGAGCAGCTGGGGAAATCCCATGCATTCCATGGGGAGGATGTAAAGAGGCGCCAGAATTGAACTCCCGACACCCTCAGCTAGAATAGTGTTGCACTAACCACTACACTACTGTGGAGCCTTCTGCTTCACTAATGGAAAATTGCCACACCTGTTTGGATTAGACCTATGTGTGATCGCAGACTTTCAAAAATATGTTTGACTTAAATAAGATTGTTCAGCAGGCCATTCAGAACAATATAAACACTGGAATTGCCTGTAATGTCCATATTTCATAAATGTACAGAAAGTGGAAAGATCACTGAAGCCTGCTCTGGATCAATTATCTTCAAATAAAAACTTTAAGACATTTTCATCATTATTCCATTGATCAGCCTTCCACATTCACTTTACTTCCATTGGCTCTAAATATGGTAACTTTCCACATGGAACCTAGTGGTATTTTATTCAAACCATTAAATTGTTTACTGTAGCAGGAACTGACATAGAATAAATTCTGCACAGGTTATAAACACAAGAGATTCCGAGGATGCCTGAAATCCAGAGTAACACTCAAAAAATGCTAGAGGAGTTCAGCAGCTCAGGCAGCATCGCTGGAGAGGGATAAAAAGCTGATATTTTGGGCTGAGACCCTTCATCAGGCGAGTCTCACCCCGAAACTTTGGCTCTTTATTCCTCTCCATAGATGCTGCCTGACCTACTGAGTTCTGCACTAATTATTCTTCTTTATGCCTACTGTCTGGATCCAGTCTCTATTTCCAAATATTAACTTTGTTGTCTTATGGCACTAGCTGGGTCACAGGCCTACTGATGCTCTGTTTCACTAAATATGAATGCTGTCCTGCAACTCTCTTCAAGAAGAGATAGAAATAAATAATGAGCACCAGCAAACCAAAAGAAAACAATGCCAATTGGGAAAGAAACACAAGATTTAAGCCAAGTACATACCCTACCAGTTGCTCAAGAGTAAAATACACCGAGTTTGCAAAAGATCACTAGTTTCTAAGAAATTAGAACAGTTGCTAAGGATCAATGAGAAGTCGAAGAGGGGAATGTATCAATTTATACGATTACCAATCAAACTTTCAGATTAAGTGGACTGGTGCAACATAATGATGAAATACTGCTCAAAATGTGTTAGTTGCAAAAGCAACTTCCAATTAAATCTCAAAAAAATTTTGATCATGTTTTTCAAAGCATGCAAACTGTAAAAGGAAAATTAGTTCTGTGCAATATTATAGGTTTATCTTTAAATTGCACAGAATAACCCTTTCTGCCTTAACTGGACAAAAAAAAATCTGTGCAAATTGAACAACTCAGATGTAGAAAATAGGCACAAGCCATGAAGAACACTAGCATTTCAAAATAAAAGGCATTAAACAAGCCAGGGCACTCGTTATTATCTTTTCACCTGATGCATAATGTCGGTTTTGTAGCCATGGCAGGAATCCTGAAAAATCAAAGAATGTTGGAAGGTTCGAGGAATAACCTAGAGATAGATCACTGTATCACAATATATGCAACTAGAAAAGCAACAATTTTCCCAACTAGATATATTTGAACACACAAATAACAATTTTACAGATGTTTATTACATAGTCCCAACAATGTGATACTGTAGTTTGCTTTAGAATATACCATTTTTGCAACATATTGCCAAAAGCATCCCACAGGTTATCACGCCTATCATGCAAAGAGCATGCAATATTATTTTATGTAGAAGTGACCTAACAATTCAGTTTTTGCAATATATATTGCATAGTCAGGCAAAAGACAGACATCAAATCAAGGGAAATAAAAAGGTAAGGCCCAGAAATCCAATATGGTACAAATGAAAATAATTCAAAAGAATAACTTATTAGCAATTGACAACAACTAAATAATCCCATGAAAAGTGAATATGAATTTGTAATTAGACATCAAAGTGCTTGAACTTCACTTCAGGTCAGATTTCATTGTGCTCAATTAATTTAAAACTTTGCCAATGTATTTATACTCAACTTCATACAGTTTTTAATCAGCCAAATCCAAAATACACCTTCCATATTTAATCAGGAAAGCAGTCCTTACATGCTTTTTTGACACATATAAATAAAGCAGATTTTTTTCTGAACTGCTATATTATGAGATCTGTATAGATAATGTGCATATTATTTATAAATATTTATTATATATTGCATGCACACCTATGATGACGATATGAGCGACTATATAAAGACCACATGAAAGGTGCGATAACAGATAAACAAGAGACTCCAATCTTTTAAACATCTATCTACCTACATCTGCTAGTGGCCACAAATTCTTTGCAGACAAAAGGCCAAACTGCAATATTAATCCACTAACAGGAAATGACCAGTTGTATTTGCAACATACGAAAGATGCATTCATTTCATTTTATGTAAACCTCGAATCCAATAATCTGTGAACACATTTGTGGATGATTAATGTGGAAATTCCCATCAAAAGATGATATGAATCATTACATGTAGATAACAGTCTATTACAAACTTTAACTCACCTCAAAAAATATAGAGAGATGGATATGGGATCCACCAAACTATAAATCACATGAGAATAGTAATTTAAAAAACAGCAATATATCATACAATTTTTAATTTCATAGTTAAAATTCTAAGATTTCTTCTCAAGTTTAAGTTTAATTGTCATTCAATCTTACCCATAAATACAGCCAAACAAAACAGTGTTCCTCTGGGGCCAAGGTGCAAAACAGTACCAACGGCATACAGCACATATTACACATTTAGTTAAAATAGCAGAAAACCATACAGTCACAGAAAATAATAAAGCCCAAGTAACTGAATGACATGGCATGTAGACTGAAGGTGTATGGGATATTGTCCTGGTACAACTTGTCTTCCACTGAGCAAATACTGGACAGCAACAGCAAGCAAACAGTGGAGATTAGAACTGACAGAAGGGGCCAGCCCCCAACCCTGTACAGACTCCAGTGTACCTACAGAGGCCTCTGCTCTCTCCCACATCACCTCCAACATTCCCTCTCGTGGGTGGCTGCAAAAGGCAACACCGCAGTATGAAGGCCTAGTTTGTGCAGGAACCGAGACAATGTAACTCTCCTGTTTTCAGTTTCACCAATGAAACAGGCTTGCAGTATTCTACATTACCAATATCTAACAGCATCTTGAAATCACAATAAAAACATCCAAGACAAAAATTTGCATCATTTGTTGGACTGCACACTGCCTCTGTACAACAACAACAGTATCCAACAAATTCAAGAGACAACACGGTATGCAACAAGTCCAGCTCCATTGCTGCTGCAAACTGTTAGTGCCTGTGATGTACAGTTTGGATCTGGATTGAAGAATCTAGTGCTATGCTGTGTCCGGAGAGCTGCTTTGTGGAGTTCAGAGACAGGGGGCCAAGAAGGTCTGAGAACACAAACTGACTCATGGAAAAGACTAGAGACAAGATGTGGGATCATGAATGACTCCACCTTGAAGCGGCGAGGAAGACTGAAGCATCGAGGTGAATGTGGAGGGTGGCAGTGATGGCTCCCAACAAAGACTGTCAGCAGCTGGATTGGCAGTGTTTGGAATTTATGTGATTATTGAATTGTACCTTATATTGATTTCCTTCAGTTTTTCGGTGTTCTCTTTCTTGTGGACGACTGCTGAATGGGTGAGGGGGTCAGGGATTGTTATGTCTAAGGGGTAGGTGATCGTTATTGTGGCCGCTTTTTGCTGTGGGGAGGGGGATTTTGGGGTCTGCAGGTTTTGCTCCTTTTCTTTTTCATGTGGGGGGAAGTTGATGTCTTTTCTTTCATCAACACCCATGGTCTTTCTGTATTTAATGGCTATCTAGAGTAGACAAATATCAGAGTTGTATTGTACATGCATACTCCTGACAATAAAACAATCCTTTGAACCTTTTATCGAGCAACTTGCTGATGGAGTGGACCTGTAGCACTAGGTGTTCTTAATATCCAGCAGAGTCTTTCAATCATAAAAAAAATATAAAGGACAAACAATTACACTTTAGGATGGACCCAGAGAGGCCGCTGCAACGTTGGCATCACCATCTTACTGGAACCACCTTCATGGTGAACAACTTCATTGTAACTTGAGAAATGTGGTGGACCATATTAAACATTCTACCTAATACTTCAAGGAACAGCTTGTCAAAGTGGCATCTACCTAGATGAGGAGGACTAAAGTATTTTTTTAAAATTCTTATTATCCTAGGACATTTCAATGTCCTCAAGGTAACGTACCAGCACAGATATTATTGGAACTGTTGGAAATTAGCAATGACTCATATACTTCTGCATCATTCTGCAAAGTTTTACTTGTCATATCTCAACTGTCACCCTGAGAAAGACTAGTAGGAAGATTCATCCAAATCTAATACTGTTCTTCAGCCAGATAGCTGGACTACCAGAAGAGCAACATAAGTTGACCCATGTTTTGCAAATGGAACTGAAACAGCAGGGGAAAAAAATAAACATTTTTGTAAATTTAAACCTTAGAAGTGCAATGTTCAAAACTAGTGAGGCAGTGAATTGTTGAAACATGTATATATGCTCACTTTCATGTTGCTTTGAGATTTTCCACAATAGAGTTTCCTTCTTCATTTAAACCAAGTTCCAAAGAATTAGTTAAAAAGCAAAATACTAACGGTTGGAAATCTAAAAGGAAACAGAAAAATGCTGGAAATTCTTAGGGCACCTGTGGAGAGAGAATCAGAATTAACAGGTTAATTTCCTGTCTTCATCAGCTCCAGTCTGTTGCTCTCACCACAGCTGTTGTATGATGTGCTGAGCCCTGCCCACATTTTAATTATTTTAGTATAGAATTATGGATTCTATAATTGGTGGACTGTCTCAATCTGTCTGAATTACAATTTAAATCCACCTTTAACTTTTGTTTACCTGAGTAGATTTACTGTGATTTCTTTGTACATGTCTTCTATGTGTGGATGGGCAGGCAGACAGACACAAACAATGTAGTAATGAGAAATATAGTCAGACTAAGTATGCCATTAAACCACACAAATAGTCATCTTGTGGTATAATTATTAACTAAATACCTGTCTGAGGAGGAGGGGGAACAGCTGCAGCTGCGAATGGTTTGGAAGGAGCAACTCCTGGGCCTCCTGTTCCAGAGGGATGGGGAAAAGCAGGATGAATGCCTGATAGAGATGTAGGAGGGTGAACTTGATGCTGATGTTGTCCTGGATAAGCTGGCATTGGTCCAGGCTGTGTACACGGTGGTAAAGTGCTGGAGGGCTGATAAGATGGCACTGAAGCTGGGGCCATTAATAATGGTCCTGACATAGATATACTAGGCATTGTAGGACCACTCAGCGAGGCTGTAGGTTGAGATGGACCAGTCAATCCTGAACCTGGCAAAGGCTGCTGTAGAGGATAGGATGGGAATCCACTTGAAGGAATTTTTGGCTGTCCATAATTCTGGTATTGTGAAAATGCTATGGGGAAAAAAGAAAAACACAAAAAATATATTTAAATTAAGTGAAAATATTACAAAACTATGTTACAATATTTTTCTCTTTCCTGATATTCACCCTTCAGCAACAATATCCTTCATTTAAAACTTCATGAGCAGAGCATTTCTCTTTATTTATATGCCACCCCAACTCAGAAAACGGTAGGATCAGACTGAACTTCAGTGGATACTAAGAGTACTTTGAACTGAAAATACTGAAAATCTCAAGCAGATGAAAATGCACTGAACCACCAAATCTAATGGGAATTTGCAGCCAAGAAAAATACTTGGTGAAACTGGAGATTTGCCGTTAAAGTGGCACAACGTTTTCATGTTTTTCTATTTAATATATTTTTCAGTTATTGCAACATCAAAGTCCTGGATGAACTGGTAGCTTAGACAACAGACTTTCTTTTTTTGGGTTCAATTCAGCCACATTGGTGGAATTAAAACATTGTATGTGGGTGAGATTGGACAAATATTGGTGGACTGTCTCAATCTGTTCAAAACAGACATTTATAGAGAAAACAACTGGTAGATAGAATGGAATTGTCCTTTGTTAAGTCTGAGTTGCTATCACTGCTGGGGAAGGGCTGGATAAGTGCTTGCTGTGTATTTATGACTCATCACAAGCATCAACAATTGAAGACAAAAAAACATCCCACTTCCCATATGGTAAACACTGATCACCACTAAATTATAAAATAGGAACTTACATGTATTTTATTTTAATAGGAATTAGTTTATTCATATCTAAATGCATTATCCCTTAAACATATCTCCTTTTCAATGACTAAGAAAATAATCACTTAACACTATTTCCAATAAATTTAAAAGGTACATCAACCCATCTATGAAACAGATTACCTTGTGCTGACATTGTGGTAGGATGTTGTGGATAGGTGGAGTGTGTTCCTCCTGATTTGGAGTGGATATTGGTGGTGCCCTGTATTCCAGCAATGCCCTGAGCTGAGGGAGCAAATGGAGGTGCTACAGGGGCAAGGTGTGGAGTAAATACTGTTGTAGCTGATGGACGGACTTGGGTCTGGGAACAAAACGGCACCTGATATGGAGACTAAAGACAAAAACTGAGATTACAAATGGGATCAATATACATAAATTTACTCAACAAGTCTCACAAATAACTTTATTAATTCAAATTTCAATCAAAATAGTCTTGATTGCACACTGCAATTTCAAAATTCCGTGAGTCGGCTGGTGTGGTATACTGTGTCTGGTGCTCCCGGTGTGGCCTTTTATATATTGGTGAGACCCGACGCAGACTGGGAGACTGTTTCGCTGAACACCTACGCTCAGTCCGCCAGAGAAAGCAGGATCTCTCAGTGGCCACACATTTTAATTCCACTTCCCATTCCCATTCTATCCACGGCCTCCTCTACTGTCAAGATGAAGCCACACTCAGGTTGGAGGAACAACACCTTATATACCGGCTGGGTAGCCTCCAACCTGATGGCATGAACATTGACTTCTCTATCGTTAATGCCCCTCCTCTCCTTCTTACCCCATCCCTAATATATTTTTTTTCTCTCCCCCCCTCTTTTTTTCTTTCTCTCTCTGCCCATCACTCTGCCTGTTCTCCATCTCCCTCTGGTGCTCCCCTCCCCCTTTCTTTCTCCCTAAGCCTCCCGTCCCATGATCCTTTCCCTTCTCTAGCTCTGTATCTCTTTTGCCAATCACCTTTCTGGCTCTCAGCTTCACCCCACCCCCTCCGGTCTTCTCCTAACATTTCGCATTTTCCCCTCC
This sequence comes from Hemitrygon akajei, assembly GCF_048418815.1. NCBI lineage: Eukaryota > Metazoa > Chordata > Chondrichthyes > Myliobatiformes > Dasyatidae > Hemitrygon > Hemitrygon akajei. The sequence goes on along the minus strand of NC_133144.1, from coordinate 37,590,032 downwards.
CCCTCCTACTTTCAATTCTCTTACTATCTTTCCTTACAGTTAGTCCTGACGAATGGTCTTGGCCCGAAACATCGACAGCACTTCTCCCTATAGATGCTGCCTGGCCTACTGTGTTCCACCAGCATTTTGTGTGTGTTGCTCAAATTTCCAGCATCTGCAAATTTCCTCGTGTTTGTCAAAATTTTAATGTAAGTTTTAAAAAAACAGTTAATGGAGCAAAGTGACAAAATGCACATATACTAAAAATAACTCATGCAGAATATAATGGATGTAATGAAAAGTATGTATTTAAAAGTTTGGACAAGTACAAGAGAGCAAGTCATGCAGAGTGCACAATGTAGCTGGGAGCAAATGTAGAGAATGTTGAGAATATCAATAGAAAAGTTACCACAGCAAGTTCAAGAGAGGTAACGATAAATTACACAAAAATATTGAAGTACACCTAGGAGTAAGTAATGAAATACATTTAACATAAAAAGTGCTAATAGTTCAGATGTTTTTGAGCATTCAGATCTTTGTTTACTCATCCAGTGAGTTGATGGATGCATTCATAGTGATACCTGAGCCAAATGTTGAAATGTGCAACCATACTATGCAAAAGGTAGGGTGAAAAATATGTAAAACCCAGCAAAGAATGTTCATGGAGATGCAGGGCCAAGTAAACAGGAACAGAACAAAGATGTGCACACAGAATGGGGAGAAACATCACAAAATAAATTCAGTTGGGATGGCACTGTGCTACCTACCTGCTGGGACGGTTGCTGATTTGTCCGCTGAGGTGGTGTCTGACGAGCTGGAGTGGCAGCAGGAGAAGCAGTTGGATGTGGTCTTCTTGTCAGAACCCGGTTAAACGGAAAAGGAGGCGGCTGTTGACCCATCATAGCTTCACCTTGAGCGTGGAACAGTCTGTCTCGGAGCTGGAGTATTATAAACTAAAAGAGGCAATTGAGTCTTTTGAGGTAAAGTACATTAGGATACTTGAAAAACAAGAAGATAAAAATAACTAAGATTTGATGGGTGGCGTCCTGCTGTAAAATGTCTTAGTAGAACACAATTGTGAAATAATAATTTCCGAGGAACTTGCTTCTTAACAACATACTAAAGACCATTCAGCTCATCAACTATACGCAGGCTCTCAGATCTATGCCATTCCCATTTCCTTCCTTACTTCCCTATAACCATATCCCTCACACATGCCTATTAATATATCTCTAATAGGTAATCTAAGACAACACTCATTGTTTTGTTGATCAATGTATTAATGGATATTTACAATCACTAAATCTTCAAATACAAAATTAAATGTCATTCATTGCCATACACTTTAGATTTTTGGCTGATTTTGAAGTTATCAGTTATCAGCCAGGGAAGTTAACAGCATCTTTCTTCCCGTCTTATTACTACAATTAAAATTTGGTATGCATTTCACAAATCTTGAAAAAGTAGTAACAAAAACAAAACTTTATACATAAAATTGCAATTTAAAAGGATTAGAATATTTCAGTTCATCTCATTTCACAACAATTATTTTCAAATTTGGCAAACAGGTGCATTTTCAGTGCTTTTTAAAATTATATGTCTGAGTAAATGTATATAAATTGTGAATTACAATGTCAAAAAAGCAACACATCTTTTTAAATATGGTTGATTAGATGCACCTAATCTGATACCAGACAGTGACCCCATTAAATTCAAGTTTATTGTCATTCAACCTGTACTCATATACAGTATACAGCTAAATAAACAGTGATTGCTTTGTCTGTTTTGGTTCCTCAATTTTCGCTCAACCCATGTTTAGCAATCTTAACTCCAGCTTCTCTTCCTCCCCCCCACCAGAAGTGCTGCAGATTTTGTTGCCCATGTGATAAGTATTTTCTGAGATCAATCCTTAAATGTCTAGCAAATTGGTTTCTGACATCCCCCCCCCCCCCACCGCTTCCTCCCACCCTCACCAGGGAAACCTACATATATACTCAATCCAAGCTTAATTTATCTTAAATAATATGCAGAAAAAAAGCCTCAAGTCATTAAGATAATGACATATACGACATATTAATAACAATGTGGGTAACTAAGGATCCATTTTGATTGAAAAACTAGGATGTAGAATGTAACCACATCATTATGAAATGTGTAAAGGGTGATGCATTGCTTGAGTAAAAGTACAGTAAAATGCATTTCTAGTTGTAAGATGTTAAGAAGACTAACATGGACCACAAAAGAGTGAAAAATGGTAGATAAAGGGATGGTTAAAATGACAGCCAAGGGGCTAAACTTTGCTCCAGTCCCCAGGAACTGTACCTTATCAGGACTACACTGGCAGAGTAGAGCAAGCAATGCAAAAACCACCGGATACCATGGAGGAGGTAAGGATAGAGGACTGCATGGCCCTCAAAATGGCCGTTCTGCCGAAACTGAACATTACAAAAGGAAAGCGAATAGCCCTCTGGCAAAACCCAGCCATCATTTTACCAGCTGACAAAGGAAATGAAACATCCTTGGAGGAATACCACAGGAAAGTCCCACAGGTTCTGGATGGTCTGGCTTACAGAGTTCTACAGTGCGATCCTACCAATTTGACAGTGAAGGTGACCTCCGCCTTACTGAAGAAATCCGAACTGCCAGCAGACATAAACGGGACACTTCTATCTCAGGTGCCTGTACCACCAAGACTTTATGGGCTTCCCCGAAGCTTATCATCAGTGTGATAGATTCTGTGACTTACTACCTCACTAAGCATTTAATGACCACACTGTTCTCCTTTGTTGGGGGCTGTGAGCACCACATCACAAATTGAACCAACTTCATAAAAATTATAACCAACATCCTGCTGACCCTGGAGGACATAATGGTCCGTTTCAATATGGTGTCCCTGTTGACGAGAGTTCCAATTAAGGACACCTTGGTCCTTCTGCGGTCAAGGTTTGATAAGCGTATCACTGACCTTTTTGAACACACCCTTACATTGACGTACTTCTCGTTGGACAAGACTCAGAATGATTTTGCAGGGACACGCTTATCCATGATCGTTATAATACAGTCCGTGACAACCATGGTATATCCATTCAGATCCTCAAATGAATCCCTTAAACACGGCCTAATTCAACTCACAGCAACCCTGTAGCTGCTTCTCTGCCTCTCGCAACCAACTCTTTATTATCCCTATGGAGCCTTGGATCTTTGGCCTCTACCTGTATGTAGTAGGTAGGAGGACAGCCAGATGATCAGATTTCCCAAAATATGGTCATGGCATGGAATGGTAGGCATTGCTAAACATAATATAGCAGCTGTCTAGTGTTTTGCGATTTCTGGTGCTGCAGGTTATACACTCATGATAATTGGGCAAAGATTTCTTCAAACAAGCCTGATTGAAGTCCCCGACTATGATAAGAAATGCATTGGGGTGGGCAGTTTCTTGCTTGATGATGGCAGCATTCAATATCTCATGGCTGGTTAATGTCGGCATTTGGCAGCATGTAAATTGTGATCAGGATCATGGAGGGGAACTGTCTTGGTAAGTAGCATGGTCAGCACTTAATTTAGATGTTCCAGGTTGGGAGAACAAGAGTACAACAAGACCAAGACCGCTGCGTCTAGGCACCACGGAGATTCTATCATGAAACACAGACCCCCATCTTTTGTCTTCTCTGAAACTGCAAGTTGATTCATCTTGTGTATCAAGAGGCCCTAGGGTCTGATTGCCCAATCCGGCATGTTTGGAGTGAGTCATGTCTCTGCAAAACACAGAAAGCAGCAATTCCTCATTTCCATCCGACACTGCAATCTTGCCCTTAGGTCTTCAATCTTGTTCTCCAGCGATTGTACATTTGCTAACAAGATACTGGGTAGAATCTTCATTGCTTGGTGTCTCAGCCTGGCTTGCAGTCCTCCCCTCCTCCAGCTGTGGTGATGTTAAGATGCCATACCTGCATGCTTGAATCCATCAGCAGATTGTGATATTGCTAGTTCATTGAGACAGATCAAAAGTATGTTGCTTGAAGAGAAACTATAGGCTGCAGATTACATGAATATAATTCAGAAGGTAGGTTTAGAAGTCTTGCAAGCAGCCCATGGTTCACCGGCGCCATCTTGGGCTGGTGAATAGGGTAAAAGACTGTGCCTTTAAGTAACATATAAATACTTAAGCCCTTGTCTGTCGCTCTGCTAAACACTGGAAGGTTTGTCAAAGGCAAGCCTAGGTTGGAATGATCAAGGCAATTGAGCCATCAGAGAAGACGTGGGCACTCTGCCACCAGATATAAGATCCAATCCGTTCCTGTGTAATTGTACCTGCCTGTACAATATGCCTACAACATTTAGCACATTTCTAATGCAATGATTAAATGAATAAACCCAATTTTTCTTCAAACAAGCTTGAATTAAAATCATCATAAAATCTAACTCATCAACTTCAACCCTCAATCTTCCATATAAGCTTACGGAAAATACAATAGCATTTACATATTCAATTATGAACCCAACATTAATTTCACAACAAGGCTGGGACGTGGTTTGTGTAATAAGAATCCTGCCAGCTTCTGCATATCTATTAAACCTTGATGTTATAAATGATTGGGTATTGGTATGAATAGCCATATGATCTTTTTATCTTAAATTACAAATACAATAATAATAACACCAAAGCAAACCTGATCTGAAGTGGAAGGGAGGTAGCTCATGGCTGCTTCCAAATTCCCTTGAGCAGCCAGTAAACTGGCATATTGTGTGAGTTTCTTTGCAAAGACTGGGCCCTCCGCAGCCCTGTCTATGCCCTGGAGTAACTCAATCGCCTTCTGCAAGATCATAATCTTTTCCACTAGATCCTGATAAAGAGAGAAAAGATGACTAACAATGTAAAGTGTCAATTACTATGCCCACTATAATACTGCATTTATCTGAACTGAATACTGTGAATAACTCATCAATTGCACTAACACCAGTTATTTATCATTTACTGGAAAAATACTAGAAGATCTAATTACTTTCACTTTGTTTTAGATTATTTTTATAGCTAATGTCAACAGCAAGCATTTCAAAATAAGTGTAGCACATTTTCAATACCGAGAAAAGAATGTTAAATCGGGGCAATTAACATGTGAGAAAAGGGGTAAAGACAATGTTCATTCCAATATTCATTTTTCCTGATTTTAAACATTTTTAATTCACTGCAGTTAAATCCACCCTCTAAGCTTTGCAGGAATTTAATTCTGGAAACTGCAGGTGAGATACATTGAAAATTAAGTAACCAATGATCTGAACCATGACCTCCTACCTCTAGTGAAAGCGGAGTAGAGCTTTCATGAGTCTTCACCCAACATTCCACTAGTTTCTCAACATTTCCAGAGCAGATATAACAAAGGCATGCCTGCATACACAGTTGCCCATCATTTTCCATCTCTAGCCGGGATCCTAGAGTATCTGTAGAAGAGGACCCCAAAGGACCCAGAGGTTAATTAAGACCGTTTATTAGAAATATTACTTTACTGTGCAGACCTTAATCTGCAGATTAAAATGAATTTGGCTGATGGAGAAATCCAAATTTATTTTATATATTAAAAAACACACACACACAAATAAAAAACGTTGGGAACACAGACAAGTCAGGCAACATCTGTGGAAAAAGAAACAGAGATAATGATTTTAGGTTGAAGATACATCCTCAGAGCAGAGAGAATAAATTAGTATTTTGTTAAGAATCGAATGATATGGGTTTACTGCAAGAAATTGGTACTGTTTAAAGATGATGCACAATCTCACTAAATGCTGGTGCAAGCAACAGAGGCCAAATAGCCTAAAGCCTGCTACTGTTTATGAGTACTGGTGTTAACATGGCATCTTACTATACTCTTCTATACCTATCTCGGGATTAGCTAAACTATAGAGGCCAGAAAAATCCAGGATTTAATAAGATAATAGCACCTCTATCTTGTACTGGAATGTCAGCCTAAAATTTTGCGTACAAGTCCTGCGGTGAACAACTGAACCATGACTGACACCTAGTGGAATATATTGGATACTATGTGAAATGGGAATCAGTCATTCTGTCAAAAGCATTTCCTCTTATTGCATACTGACAACTACATAACATTTGCTGAACAATACCAAGTATATTCTACACTGAACAACTAGGACCATACAGGTAGAAGTGCTGTTCACTCTTATCATATTAACGTGTCATATTAATTTCAGGAGCTGCCCATTACTGTTTATGAGTACTGGCCTTAAGATCTCGTCTTACTATACTCTTCTATACTTATTTCAGCTTCTGTCCTCCTGTCCTGCACTGTAGGTTTCCCTCAGCCTAAGCACCAAGAGGGAACATTAAATTAATCCAAGCGCCATGTAAGGACAAGACAAATCAGTCACTGGTTTTATGTCTAAATGCTATCCAATTAACACTGGCTTTTTATCAACTTATGTTCATCAGGAAATGATTCATCCCATTTACAAATGGTCAAATCACCTGTATGCATTAAGTAAGGTCACCTTCAAGTACAACTTGTTTAGGCGATGAGCTTCCTGCATCTATAGAACTCCAGAGGCATGCAAAAGTTTGGGTACCCCGGTCAAAATTGCTGTTACTGTGAATAGTTAAGTGAATAGAAGATGAACTGCTCTCCAAAAGTCATAAAGTTAAGGAAGAAACATTCTTTTCAACATTTTAAGCAAGGTTAGTGTATTATTTTTGTTTTGCACAATTTTAGAGTAAAGAAATAAAGGGGCACCATGCAAAAGTTTGGGCACCCCAAGAGATCTGAGCTCTCAGATAACTTTTACCAAGGTCTCAGACCTTAATTAGCTTGTTAGGGCTATGGCTTTTTCACAGACATTGTTAGGAAAGACCAGGTGATGCAAATTTCAAAGCTTTACAAATACCCTGACTCCTCAAACCTTGTCCCAACAATCAGCAGCCATGGCCTCCTCTAAGCATCTGCCTAGCACTCTGAAAATTAAAATAAATGATGCCCACAAAGCAGGAAAAGGCTATAAGAAGATAGCAAAGCGTTTTCAGGTTGCCGTTTCCTCAGTTCATAATGTAATTAAGAAATGGCAGCTAACAGGAATGGTGGAGGTCAAGTTGAAGTCTGGAAGATCAAGAAAACTTTCCGAGAGAACTGCTCGTAGGATTACTAGAAAGGGAAATCAAAACCCCATTTGACCCAAAAGACCTTCAGGAAGATTTAGCAGACTCTGGAGTGGTGGTGCACTGTTCAACTGTGCAGCGACACCTGCACAAATATGACCTTCATGGGAAAGTTATCAGAAGAAAACCTTTCCTGCGTCCTCACCACAAAATTCAGTGTCAGAAGTTTGCAAAGGAACATCTAAACAAGCCTGATGCATTTTGGAAACAAGTCCTGTGGACTGATGAAGTTAAAATAGAACTTTATGGCCGCAATGAACAAAGGTATGTTTGGAGAAAAAAGGGTGCATCATTTCATGAAAAGAACACCTCTCCAATTGTTAAGCACGGGGGTGGATCGATCATGCTTTGGGCTTGTGTTGCAGCCAGTGGCACGGGAAACATTTCACTGGTAGAGGGAAGAATGAATACAATTAAATACCAGCAAATTCTGGAAGCAAACATCACACCGTCTGTAAAAAAGCTGAAACTGAAAAGAGGATGGCTTCTACAACAGGATAATGATCCTAAATACACCTCAAAATCCACACTATCTCAAGCAAGCCGAAGGTTTTGCCATGACCCTCACAGTCCCCCCCAACCTAAACATCATCAAAAATTTGTGGATAGACCTCAAAAGAGCAGTGCATGCAAGATGGCCCAAGAATCTCACAGAACTAGGAGCCTTTTGCCAGGAAGAATGGGCAAAAATCCCCCAAACGAGGATGGAAAGACTCCTAGCTGGCTACAGAAAGCGTTTACAAGCTGTGATATTTGCCAAAGTGATATTTACTAAGTACTGACCATGCAGGGTGCCCAAACATTTGCTTCAGGCCCTTTTCGTTTTTTGTTATTTTCAAACTGTAAAAGATGGAAATGAAAAAGTAATCTTGCTTAAAACATTAAGGAAATGTGTCATCTTTATGCCTTCTGGAAATCAGGCCATCTTTTACTCGCTTAGCTATTCACAGTAACAGAAATTTTGACCAAGGGTGCCCAAACTTTTGCATACCACTGTACTTGTAGGTACTTCAATCCCCATTACATATTTACAATTCAGAAGCAATTCTTTAAAGAGTACAACACTGGAAAGGAAAGATAAGCAAAAACAAACATGGAGGCAGCAACCTACCACATAGAGATGGGAATGCTTCTGGTTTGGCATAAGTCAACAGAGCAGCCAAAGCTTCTTTCCAATTGTCCAGATCACACGATTCTACTATGTCCCTCCAATTATGGGTAACTACAGAAGACACAAGCTGCAAGAAGACAGTTACTAAATTGTGTATACTATCAAGATAAAGTTAGCACTATACTCAAGAGTTACATAAAATTCCTTATTAGTCCAATCAGTTTACAAAATGTGCTGTCAAGAAACTCTTATCACCAAGAAAAGTAATGTTAAAAACAGGTCCACTGAATCATTGAAATCAACTTGAGCAAGAGTAGTAGTGAGATCGCTCAGGTTGAGTATAATGTTCTAAAGGGTTGTCTCAGCTAGCTGTAGAAGCTGATCCAGGATCCTCATATTCTGGTGCAGTGTGAGCAAGAGTATGTGGTGGCTGTGGTTAATTGATATACAATACTAAATTAAATGCCATCAACCTTCAGATGAAATTGAATAAACATTGTCCTGTAATCTTATTTTTTTGCTCCAGAACAATTGTTTCATACTTTGCTGCTTCTCTATTGTTGTGGATAATGGATATAGGCAGCCAGTAAAGTATTCCTACACCAGGTGGTTGTGAATAACCATATCCCCACTTCTTTTGCAAAATCAGCATTTATCATTTTAATACAGGCTATACACTGCCACATTACACTACAGTCAGATCTACTTGTACTCTATTCCAAAGTGTTTACCCCAAACACACAGAGAACAACCACAAACTTAATCTGACACTATCCACCACCAGACCAGTGGGATGCTCATATCAATACAAGTTGCATTGGTGTTATGATTTTTTTCAACATAATTTAGTGAGAAGCATAGTAACCTCAGATGAATTTAAACTCAGTTCACAAGAGTTGAAGAGCTAAAACACATCACACTGCACATAATGTTTCTTCCTGAGTGCATTATTTTAGAATGAATGAAGACAGACTGAAGTGACATTTACCCGTGAAATTTTGGTCTTCCTTTTAGCAAAGTACCTATTCTGTGTCTGTGTAAGAAGCTCTTCACCCCCAGCAATAGCAAGTATGATGGCGTCTGCAAAACGGTCATCCTTGAGACATAATTCAACAGCACCTTCAAAATTTCCTATCAGCAAGGCTTGGCTGATCAACCCATCAGTATCTGAAAAATAAACAAATTAATCCTTTAGCAAGTAGACCACTGTGGGGTCAAGAAGAACCCTTTTGATCTTAACCCCCTCTAGAATATACATGGCATATAACTCGGGCATCATGGACTATTTTAATTAATTCACTCTAAGAAATTATAACATTTAATACCAAAATATTACAGTTGCTGAAAATTAAATAAAATGCTGGAATTGTTCAAATGGTCTGGCATCAATGTCAAAAAAACAATCTTTCTGGTTTCCAACATTTACTTTTTCTAAATGCTTAAATATAACATTTTCATAAAACTCTTAGATGTGAGGAATCAGATATTGGGTAAATGCTGGAACTGTTCCAAGAAATGACATGAAAAAAATATAAAACCATGTTTTAAAAGACCTTACGGAAGAAGTGGGATCAAGTTGGAAGAGCTTGTGTTTTTGGGTGGGTGAAAGCATGACCGTCAATAATGAAGCTATCATGAGATGATGGTGAGACTGCAAAGAGACTGATTATCTTTATATTCATTTGGAAGGGTGAAAAGGGGGTCTAAATTAAAATTACAAAATTCTGTTAGGGAAAGGTAGACTGGGAAGATGTTCTCCATGGATGAGGAGTCTCATTGTTCATCTCAGCCCTAAATCTTCTGTGGCTTGAGACAGAGTCTCTGGTATTCAAAAGGTGGGGAGCCTGTGGAATTTACCAGGAGAGGACTATAAAGGCTAAGTAGCTGAATATATTTAAAATGGAGGCAGATAAAATTTCCTTGGCACAGGAACAGTGTGGGGAGTATAAAACTGAAATAGATGATATGCCTTAGTCTTCTGGTAAGATGGAAGCATCTTTGGTCGCAGCAGGCTCTCTGGGCCAAACAAGTGGTGCAGATGTTTTGTCTTAAATGTTTTTCTTGTGATTGGAAGACCTTGTTGGACAATGCAAGCCTGGTTCATTGCTGAGACCTACAGTGGGGGATCTATGTGGCCTCAGTTGTTGTGCAAACCAGGTTCTCATGCCATGGCATCACCTGTTACAGCCAACTGGGAAGGAAGCGTGGGAGGTGGTGTGGGAAAGAGTAGAGACACGGCAGGTGCACTGGAATCTGTGTTGGGTTGGGGACTGGTCCCTACAGGCCAGTTCTTCCTTTGGTGCTGCTCTCCAGTGTTTGCACCATGGAAGACAAGCCGGATTGCCTTCGTCTGTGGCTGACCCAGCATGAGATAAGGAACTACAGTGTGCTTGTTCTGGCAGAAACATGGCTCCAGGAGAACACCCTATACACCATCAATCTTCAGGCCATGCCACTCAAGAGTCTTCTGCTAATTATTATTTCTTGACTGTATGTGCTATCATAACTATATTGCTGTGTGTGATTGTACGTACTACATTCTGCACCTTGGCTCCAAAGGAACAATGTTTCGTTTAGCTATATGTGTCAATGGTTGAATGACATTTAAACTTGAATTTGAATCTATTGAATGACAGAGTGACACTGAAGGGCCAAATGATCTACACATGGTCTCATAGTAAACAGAAGGAGAAGCACAATTTGGCATAGTCCTTGAAAGGGCTGAGGTAAATTAGAAGGGAAGTCCAAGGTTAGCAAAGTGGTTAAAATTTAGGATATAAATTTAAACATGAAATTGCAAGATCAGAAGGAAAACATTGGAAGTGTTTGAGGACAGGAGTAATTGACAGGGGTCAGGGCAACTGAAGCAGACCTTAAACCCAATGGGAGAAAAAAAATTGGTTGTGAGCACAGTGTAAGCAAAGGAGATATTCAATAGCCTACTTCAACCAAAGCATTGGTAGATGAGGGGCTCTAGACAACAGGACAACTGAAAGAAACAAAAGGGAACAAAAATACTCAGTTCTCTCTCCTAACCAGCACAGTAGATCTAATGTCACCATAGATCTCAGCTCCCTTGGGTAAGAAACAGGATAAAGCAAGAAAACATGAGACAAAGTTCTGACATTCAGTGGTATTTAATGGAAACTGCATTTAGATGTTGGACAGGCTCAAGCAGCCTGCTGATGTAATGGCAAGATTCAAACAAAAAAATTTGCACTGTGCAAAAAATGGCAGGCAGCCAGTTTCTGGAGCATGAATCTAGTCTACATCTGAGCCTTCAGAAGAGAAATGGTCACGGTTGAAAAAGTAGACAAATATGTTTTCTCACACAGACATTTTCAAACATGTTAAGAAAAATGTACCTTTACTGTTGTTGTGTTTTTGTGGACTAGAGGAGATCATGGGGAAAATTTAACTTATGTGTATAAGTTTCCCCTGGAGTAGCCCAGACAGGTGAAAAGAATGAGGCCAACAAACAAGGGGCACAGATTTAAGCTTATAGGATGAGAATATAACTGTGATTTTATTTTAACCAGCATAGGAGTCTTGAAAGACTTATGGAAAAAAGCACTCTCCTATACCACTACCTGAATGGACACCTGATGTGCTACTACCTACAAGGTAATAGATCACATGTTATAAAGTAGGATTTGTCTCAATAGTATTCAAGGTCAACATAGATACAATGTACCAGATAGTATTCTACTGTGCCATATATTTATACAATTCCATAATTTTGGGATCTTACATTTCTTAAAGCCCTAATGCTAGACCGTCAGTAAAGTATTTACCTCCAGTCACAGGGATTTCGAAGATTGGTTTTTCTGCTGGAATATTATCAAAGAAGTCAGTTGTTGAGGCATCTCCTGCTGCAATCGATTCCTCGGAACTTGAACTCTGGAAAAGTAAGTGAACAAAAATACAGGTCCATAAAAGTTCATACATTAAAAAACAAGATACAAAATGTTACTTGTTCCTTATACAACAATGCAAAAGGATTCTTAATCAAATAAACCTGCTCAGAAATCATCATTCCCTCTTAAAAGGTGCAGTAATTGTGATCCATCATATTAGTAACAGAAACAGGATAAGCTGCTCATTAATCTCAGGTGTTTTTAATCACAATATTTGTGCTGATAACCTTCATTCAACTGAACTTCAAGCCTAATACAATTACTTCAGCATTGTTAGTAATCCATGTTTTGATATGACCAACACTGAAGATCAATAAACACAAAGAGCAATGACAGACAATTTAAATATAGAACATTACAGCATAGCAAAAGCCCTTCAACCCACAATGTTGGGCCTAATCCAAGATCAATCTAACCCTTCCCTCCTACATAACCCTCCATTTTTTCTTATCATTCATGTGCCTATCCTTATCAATTTAAAGTCCCATATCTTCATAAATTCTTATTGTGACCCTTTACTTTCAATCCTGAGTGGTAGGCATTTTGGAACAATTTCTAAACCTTCATTCACCTCATGCAACGATGTCTTTGAGAGTCTAACAAGGCACTCTCTGCTTTCTCCTTTATCAACAGGAAGCCCAACAGCCCTTAATTCACTCTGCTGCGCAGCACACAACTGAGGATAATCCTGCCAATGATCTTCCAATCTGCTACCTCACTCTATTAGGAAGTAATGAAATAACTTTTAGCACTGTAATAGAGAACAGGGGGATGATCTTGTAGTAGAGAGATAAAGAGGGAATTTACAGAGTTGGTACCAGAGAGGGATAGCTCAATACAGTTCAAACACACCCAGACAACAAACTGTAGGTTGAAGTGAACCATAGCAAATCCTTACTTGGTTACCAGCCAAAACAGCAAGACAGAAGCTTGCCATTGTACATATAAAGTAATGACTGAACTGCACACAACTCATGTAGCACATTGGTGTGAAAGGTTGACACTACAAAAGGTTTACCTCACTCTATGCACATGCAGAACGTGTAAGATAGAATTAAAGGGGGCAAAGACACATAGAAACATACAAAACCTACAGCAGAGTACAGGCCCTTCAGCCCAATAAGCTGAGCTGAACATGTCCTCACCTTAGAAATTACTTAGAGTTACCCATAGCCCTCTGTTTTTCTAAGCTCCATGTACCTATCTAGGAGTATCTTAAAAGACCCTATCATATCTGCCTCCACCACTGTCACCGGCAGCCCATTCCACGCACTCACCACTCGCTGAGTAAAAAACTTACCTTTGACAGCTCCTCTGTACCAACTTCCAAGCACATTAAAGCTGTGCCCTTTTGTGCTGGCCATTTCAGCCCTGGGAAAAAGCCTCTGAATATCCACATGATCAATGCCTCTCATCATCTTATATACCTCTATCAGGTCACCTCTCATCCTCCATCGCTCCAAGGAGAAAAGGCCTAGTTCACTTAACATATTCTCCCCAATCTGGGCAACATCCTTGTAAATCTCCTCTGCACCCTTTCTATGGTTTCCACATTCTTCCAAGAGTGAACCTCTTCCATCCCCATTGATGATACAAAGATCATTGCCAGAGGCTCAGCAATCTCTTCCCTCACCTCCCACAGTAGACTGGGGTACATCTCATCTGGTCCCGGTGACTTATCCAACTTGATGCTTTTCAAAAGCTTCAGCACATCCTCTTCATTAATATCTACATGCTCAAGCTTTTCAGTCTGCTGTAAGTCATCCCTACCATCGCCAAGATCCTTTTCTGTAGTGAATACTGAAGCAAAGTGTTCATTAAGCACCTCTGCTATCTCCTCTGGTTCCATATTGTCACATTTGATTCATCCAATTCTCTCATATCTTATCCTCTTGCTCTTAAATAGAAATAGTATAATAATAATAATGGAAACTTTGGATTAGGGAGCATTTGCTCCAGGAAGAGTGTCTCCCCTGTTAATGTCAGCTTGTAATAAAGAGCAAGTTTCCTCTGAAGGGAAATACCCATTTTCTATGTGAATTCTTTCCATCTACACTCACCTATTTGTGGATTTAAACATAACTTAGTTAACAACATCTTTCCCCACGGCTCTCTCCAGATAGCTTTTCATTTGCGAACAGGCTTCTTGCTTGTTGTGAATTACAGTATTATCATACACCCAACAAAAACCGGACGTCAGTTTTGACACCTTTGCTTAAATGATGCCCCGGCTGGTTGCTTCTTCTATCACTTACTTCAAGGAAATTGTCATGGCAAGAGTTGGCTCATCATCAATAAATCCCTAACTTCTACAGCAATTTCACACCCTTTTTGCTGTTTTAATTTAAAATTATTATTCTCTATCACCTTCCCTACCATCATTAAATTTCTTTTAGATATCTTTCCCATTTTGTCTCAGTATTGACTTCTCATCATACTGAACATCCTCTGCTGATTAGCCTATTGTCCTCATTTGCAAATAAATGCTCTCTCCATGCCAACTGTTTTCAAAATTACTCTCAACACGTGAACAGTGGCCTCATCAATCCCATTAATACAAGTGTAGATAGAACCTCCCTATCCATTTATTTGAATCACAGATCAGTCACATCTTCTTTCCCTCTCCCAACCAAAAACATCCACTCCTTTCCAGTTCACTTACACATGGGTATTTAGAATCTCAAAAGGCCTTTTCTGCCTCAAGATACCTACAGCTATGAATATGCTCAGCCATTCTGTCCCTACTACTGTTCAAATTTTTACTCTGTCACCTGAGCTTTTTGTGTATACACTCAATGCAATGGGCAAAAGACTAGCTCAGCTATGAAGGACAAATAATTTAGCTATTCACAAGATTTAACTGGAATGCCCCCAAAATTGTTCACTATTCCAGGATCATCAGGAATGCATGGTTTTGGCCTTTAAAATTGACAGTAATTTGTCATTTCGCTTCATTCCCCTAACCACCATGCCAAAACTCTCAGGATCCCCACGCACAAGTTTTGCTCTTTTATTTTTCTCTAATTTCTCCACTTCACCGCAAGTCCTTCCCATTCCTCTTGTGGATGAGTTCTACATGTTCCTTCAACCCTAGCATTCAAATTTCCCACCTCCCTGACATTATGAGAGGTTGTCATAAAGTTAGAGTCATACAGACCATTCAGCCCACCATGAGAAGTTCAAAGTAAAATTTATTAACAGCGTACATGTATGTTTCCACATACAACCCTGAGCTTCTTTTTCTGTGGGCATACTTAGCAGTTCTATAGAACAGTAACTGTAAACATCAAGAACTGTTAACTGTAAACAAACTGTGCAAATGCAGATATAAATAAATAGCAATAAATAACAAGCATGAAATAACAACAGAGTCATTAACTAAGCATAGCTATCCTCTTTTGTTCAAGAGCCTGATGGTTGAGGGGTAGTAACGGTTCTTGAACCTGGTGGTGTGAGTCCTGGGGCACTTGTACCTTCTACCCGATAGCAACAGCCAGAAAAGAGCATGGCCTGATTGATGAGGATCTTTAATGGATGCTGCTTTTCTACAGCAATGTTTCATGTAGATGGGTTCAATGTCTGGGAGGGTTTTACCCTTGATGTACTGGGCTGAACCCACTACTTTTCTGCTCAAAGGCATTGGTGTTCCCATACCAGGCCATAATGCAGCCCATCAACAGACTTCCCATCACACATCTACAGAAGTTTGCCAAGGTTTTTGACGACATGCTGGACCTCTGCAAACTCCTGAAGAAGTAGAGGCTAATGACACCTCTCTGAGTCCTCCTAAGTCTCCACTCTAACAAAAATAACTCAGCCAACCGTGTCTCTTCTCAGAGATACAACATTCCATCCCAGTTGATTTCTTGATGAATCTCCTCTACATTGTCTTCACTGCAATCATGTGCTTCCTATGGTATGATGAAAGAACTATACACAGCACTTCAACTGTGGCTTTATATATATATGTATTGCATAACATTGTACTACAACTACCTTGCTTTACTTGCTTGTTCCCTTGATAATGAAGTATCTCATCTGGTTTCTTCACTACTGTGCTGCCAACTTCAAAGATCCTTTACTATACACTGAGGTCCCTTTGTTTCTCAATATCTTCTGAGGCCCCATCATTAATTATATTTTACCATTAATTCTCAAACAGCATCACTTCACACTTTTCAGGATTAAATTCCATCTGCCAATGCTCTGCTATCTGATTAATATCATCCTGTCACCTAAGACTAGCCTCTTCACTATTACTTCCAATTCTTGTGTCATTTGCAAATGTATCAATCGTACAACTTGCATTCATATTCAAATGCATATAACAGTAACTGTACCGGCACTGATCACTGTGGTATACTACTAGTCAGGATTCCGGTAAGATGGCAACACATTTGATTGCAGAAGCTTCTAAAGGGTCATCCAAAGGTGTAATCCTCTATTTTATACATATTTTTTATGATCACAAGACCCTGTTGGACATTAAGAACTTTAAATACTGCAGGACTATCCAATCAATGGGTTGCTTGCTGGTGCAGAAACTGAAGGAGCTAAGCTTGGTGCGGATTGTGCCGCTGTCTATGTCGGAGGAGTCAGTGCACAAAGGAGGTGGGCAGTCTAACAGCGTGTGACTGGCCTAGTCACTTTTCTTGTGACCTGTTGGACATTGTTAATGTGGAATGCCGCAAGTCTGATTCACTGATTTACTGGCAGATGGTGGGCGAGTTGTGTGGTCTCGGTCGCAGCGAGGACTTGGCCCCAAGCCATGCTGTTGCCTGTTTATAGCTGCCAAGGGGAGAGGCGGAGTCAGTGTGCACAGCGTCCAACCTGGAGTCAGTGCTGCCTCCAGTGTTCACTCGGCAGAAGATAAACAGTATTGTGTTCGATGACAGACTGCTGCAACAGTCATGGGCTTGGGGTCTTTATGATCATATCGTTTTTGTATGACTGTATTTTAATGAGATCTTATATGTGCTATGTGTGCGTTGTGGTGTGTGTTGGTACTATGCTTTGCATCTTATCCCCTGGATTCATGGGAATGCATGTAGAAATGAATGACAATTAAACTTGATCCTGAACCTGGCTGGCTGACCCTTAATGTATCTTATGTAAACCTCAATTCATCCTTATAAGGATATGAAGGGGTTAGGCCCATTATGTCTTCTCCATTAATGTTGCTTGCCCTACAGCACTTTGTGTGTGTATCTCAGGAAATATAAATTGACCTGGAAAGAGGAACAATACCTGGGGTTTCGTGTCAACTTTGGCTTTTATTTCCTTTAGATGGTTAGGGTGCAATATACAGTAATTACAAAATTCAATAGACTACTCAATGGATAAACTAAGTTCTTGGTGAGGTGTCACAGAACAACAAACTTCAAGAATTACTGTAGCAGCATGCTGTGATTAGTGCTGTTGCCTCAGACCTCCAATGACCTAAGTTGGGCTTGGACCTCAGATGTTGTCTGTATGGAGTTTGTATATCCCATAGATGTGCTGGTAAGTTAAAAGCTACTTAAAATTACTCCTTAGCATATGACAACAGTAAAAGGAATCAGAGATAGGCATGTGTGAGAAAAACTGTGAGGTAAAAGGGAAATATGAAGAGTTGGAATAGGGGTTAATGGGGTTGCTCTCCAGGAGTTGGTAGGAATTTGTTAGGTAAGGATATCAAGAAAGTGAAATGCAGTACATGTCAGCCAAGGTGGAAATTCAATAGTGAAACAGGCTCAAAGGGTTGACTGGCTTTCTCCTATTCCTGTGAAAAGTTCCAGTCAACAACAGCAGCTTAGAGACCACAATGTTGATGGTGAATGTCAATTACTCAGTCTGACCTACTGAATATTTCCAGCATCTATTTTATTTCAGATTTCCAGCATCCATAGATTTATTAACACTTATCCATGCAGCTTCAATAGTTGCATTTTGGTTTTACATTTCAACTTCACTACCCTACAACAACGTTAAACCTTTTGGCTGGCAAATGAACTGAATGACCTTCAGTGCAATTTTCTTTGTTCAAAGAAAGCACGTCTCTGGCAAACAATGCCCTGCAAGAATTGGGCATCAGTATCAGATAAGTTTTGAGACAACTGCAACCAACTGTTATACCTGACTAGACACTCCTGGCATCTTCTGCATTCGCTCATTATTCTCCACTTGTTGATTCTTCAGTCGTGTGCTGTTGCCCAGACTTGATGTGATCTGGAAATAGCAATTTGAATGTGGTGGTCAGTTATTAACATTGACAAAGAATTGGGATAAAGCATAAAATATATTATTGAACTAGTCAAAGACAGACAACATGAGAAATGAAAAAATGATACCAAAAGACCAAGCAGGCATTAAAGAATGTATAACAAGCAGTAGGTTTATCACTTAATATTAAAAGGGAACATAAGAGGGACAGAGAGAGCAAACAAGTAATAAAAGAGAGAAAAGAACAACCATACGACATTAAGTGCAGGAGCAAGCAAAACAAAACACTAGAGATGGATGTACCTACAGGACAAAAGACATAGCTTGAAAGAAACTTCCAGTGGGATTAACCAGCTCAATTTCAAACAAAAATATTTAGCTTCTTTCTTCCACAAGAAAGGCTGGTCTTCCCCCAATTAGTCAATATCTTTTCTTGCATGGATGCAGAAAGATGGAATTTTGATAATTAGCCTTAAGCTCCCTTACACTGATATTCACAAACAATATAAATCAGCAAATCTACAGAACTGAACCTCACCAGGTAACTTCAGTTAATCAAATTTTTAAAAATATGTTACCTTTTTTTCCAGCCCTTCCTTACTGTAGCCAAGCAGATTCAAGTATTTTGTACGAGGATCTTGTTCAAAATTTACCTGGAGGAATGGTAAACAAATATTTAAAACATTTTAACTTCTTTTTTGTTAGGTTGTACTTATGGAACAGACAAGAGGACAAGGCAATGCACATATGATAAACATTACTCTAAGAGGGCTCCTCAGGGAAGATGACAAAAAATTTGAATTGGGCTATAAAATAAAAAATTAACAGAAATTGTTTGAAAATCAGATTCAGAAATAGCTAATCTACTATGAGCAATACCTGCTTATTCAAATAATTGCAGGAATTTCAGGAAATTATTTCACATCCGTTTTTTTGTTTGTAAATTCGTAGCTCAGAAAAAAAGAATACTGCTGTCAAGCATAGACTGCTTTGTCAGAAAATAACACCTTTTTAAATCTTTAACCAAGTTTGAAGGCATTAGACATTCACATGAAAACAGAAATTATATTTAACTGCCTATTAACAGAAGTTTATATAAACACTTTTAGACACTCAAAGTTATCAAGGTACCTTAGCTTGCAATCAACACAGGATCACCTCAAGAATGCATACAGTTGAAGTTAGAAGTTTACATGCACTTGGGTTGAAGTCATTAAAACTCATTGTTTAACCACTCCACAGATTTCATATTAGCAAACTACAGTTTTGGCAAGACATTGAGGACATCTACTTTGTGCATGACACGAGTAATTTTTTCAACAACTGTTTACAGACAGATTATTTCACTTTTAATTGACTATATCACAATTCCAGTGGGTCAGAAGTTTACAAACAAAAGCAAAAGAAATCAGCCAAGACCTCAGAAAAAAAATTATGGACCTCCACAAGTCTGGTTCATCCTTGGGAGCAATTTCCGAACGCCTGAAGCTACCACATTCATCTGTACAAACAAAAGTACGCAAGTATAAACACCACGAGACCACACAGCCGTCATACCACTCAGGAAGGAGACACATTTTGTCTCCTAGAGATGAATGCACTTTGGCGCGAAAAGTGTAAATCAATCCCAGAACAACAGCAAAGGACCTTGTGAAGATGCTGGAGGAAACAGGTAGACAAATATCTATATCCACAGTAAAATGAGTCCTATATCGACATAACCTGAAAGGCTGCTCAGCAAGGAAGAAGCCACTGCTCCAAAACCACCATAAAAAAGCCAGACTACAGTTTGCAAGTGCACATGGGGACAAAGATCTTAATTTTTGGAGAAATGTCCTCTGGTCTGATGAAACAAAAATTGAACTGTTTGGCCATAATGACCATTGTTATGTTTGGAGGAAAAAGGGTGAGGCTTGCAAGCCGAAGAACACCATCCCAACCGTGAAGCATGGGGGTGGCAGCATCATGTTGTGGGGGTGCTTTGCTGCAGGAGGGACTGGTGCACTTCACAAAATAGATGGCATCATAAGGAAGGAAAATTATGTGGATATATTGAAGCAACATCTCAAGATATCAGCCAGGAAGTTAAAGCTTGGTCGCAAATGGGTCTTCCAAATGGACAATGACCCCAAGCATACCTCCAAAGTTGTGGCAAAATTGCTTAAGGACAACAAAGTCAAGGAATGGCCTTCACAAAGCCCTGACCTCAATCCGATAGAAAATTTGTGGGCAGAACTGAAAAAGCATGTGCGAGCAAGGAGGCCTACAATCCTGACTCAGTTACACCAGTTCTGTCTGGAGGAATGGAACAAAATTCCAGCAACTTATTGTGAGAAGCTTGAAGACTACCCAAAACGTTTGACCCAAGTTAAACAATTTAAAGGCAATGGTACCAAATACTAACAAAGTGTATGTAAACTTCTGACCCACTGGGAAAGTGATGAAAGAAATAAAAGCTGAAATAAATCATTCTCTCTACTATTATTCTGACATTTCACTTTCTTAAAATAGTGATCCTAACTGACCTAAGACAGGGAATGTTTTCTAGGATTAAATGTCAGGAATTGTGAAAAATTGAGTTTAATTGTATTTGGCTAAGGTGTATGTAAACTTCTGACTTCAACTCTACTTAGCCCACTGCTCTACTCTATCTACACTAATAAACACATGGTTAGGTACAGCTCAAACACCATCTATAAATTCAGTGATGATACTGCTGTTATTAGCAAATCTAATAACAGCAGTAAAATCAGTGATGAGGAAGCAATCAGGACTGAGATGGATTGGCTGGTTAAGTGGGGTCGCAACGACAAATTCACTGTTTCATTCATGAAAAGGAAATCAGGAGAAAACATACCAATCCTCCTTGAGGGAACAGCAATGAAAAGGGTGGTCAGTTTCAGGTTCCTAGGCACCAAAATATTACAGGATCTATACTGGGCCCAACACACTGATGCAATCATATAGAAGACATGCCTAAGGATCTACTCTTTCAGGGAGTTTGAGATTTGAAATGCAAAGACTTTTAAAAATTACAAACCCCATTTCCAGAAAAGTTGGGATATTTTCCAAAATGCAATAAAAACAAAAATCTGTGATATGTTAATTCATGTGAACCTTTATTTAACTGACAAAAGTACAAAGAAAACATTTTCAATAGTTTTACTGACCAACTTAATTGTATTTTGCAAATATACACAAATTTAGAATTTGATGGCTGCAACACTCAACAAAAGTTGGGACAGAGGCATGCTTACCATTGTGTTACATCACCTTTCCTTTTAATAAAACTTTTTAATCGTTTTGGAACTGAGTATACTAATTGTAGTAGATTTGCAATTGGAAATTTTGTCCATTCTTGCTTGATATAAGACTTCAGTTGCTCAACAGTCCGTGGTCTCCGTTGTCTGATTCTCCTCTTCATGATGCGCCATACATTTTCAATAGGAGATAGATCTGGCCTGGCAGCAGGCCAGTCAAGCACACGCACTCTGTGTCTACAAAGCCACGCTGTTGTAGCCCATGCAGAATGTGGTCTGGCATTGTCCTGCTGAAATAAGCATGGGCGTCCCGGGAAGAGATGTTGCCTTGATGGCAACATATGTCTCTCTGAAATCCTAATATACACCTCAGAGTCAATGGTACCTTCACATACATGCAACTCACCCATGCCGTGGGCACTGATGCACCCCCATACCATCACAGATGCTGGCTTTTGCACCTTCCTCGCTGCTAATAATCAGGATGGTTGTTTTCATCTTTGGCACGGAGAACTCGACACCTGTTTTTTTCCGAAAACTAGCTGAAATGTGGACTCATCTGACCACAGCACACGGTTCCAGTCTTTTGGTCCATCTGAGATGAGCTTGGGCCCAGAGAACTTGCCGGCATTTCTGCATAGAGTTGATGTATGGCTTCCTCCTTGTGTAATACAGTTTCAAGTTGCATTTCTGGATACAGCGACGGACTGTGTTAAGTGACAATGGTTTTCCGAAGTACTCCCGAGCCCAGGTGGCTATAATTGTCACAGTAGCATGACAGTTTCTTAGGCAGTGCCGCCTGAGGGCTTGAAGATCACGCGCATTCAACAGTGGTTTCTGACCTTGCCCTTTACGCACTGAAATGTCTCTGAATTCTCTGAATCTTTTCACAATATTATGTACTGTAGATGTTGAAAGACCTAAATTCTCTGCAATCTTGCGTTGGGAAATGTTCCTTTTGAACTGACTAACAATTCTCTCACGAATTTTGGCACAAAGGTGTGAGCCATGACCCATCCTTGCTTGCAAAGACTGAGCCTTTGATGGACACTACTTTTATACCCAGTCATGATACCTCACCTTCAGATTCGGATTCAGTTTATTATCATTTATAAACCACAAATACAATGCAGTTAAAAAATGAGACAACGTTCTCTGGAATGATATCACGAAAAAGCACAAAACAGACCACACAAGAAAAACCACATAACGTTTGGTAATCCCCAATCCAGAGTCCGGAGAGGCTGCTGCGTATCGATATCGCGCTACCGTCTTAGCACGTTCCCCAGAAAGGAACTACAAACCCATCAGACAAACCTAAAGCTACAAGACATACACTAAACCACAGTTACATATAATTATAGTTAACATATAGTTTCAACAGTGCAGACAATACCATAATTGATAAAAGACTAACTGACAAAGACCACATAATTATAACACTTAGTTTCAACAGTGCAAAGCAATACCGTAATCTGATAAAGAGCAGTCCATGCACGGTTTAAAAGTAAGTCTCAAAGTCCCGACAGCCCATCATCTCACACAGACGGTAGAAGGAAGAAAAACTCTTCCTGCCATGAACCTCCAGCGCTGCAGCTTGCCGATACAGCACTTTGGGAGTTCCGACCACAGCCAACTCCGAGTCCGTCCAAAAACTTTGAGCCTCCGACCAGCCCTCCGACACCGAGCACCGACTCTGCCGACCCTGGCCCCGGCCGCCAAGCAACAGGCAAAGCCAAAGATTCGGGGTCTTCCTCCTGGAGATTTCTCCAATCACACAGTAGCAGCGGCAGCGAAACAGGCATTTCAAAAGTTCCACCAGATGTTCCTCCGTGCTTCACACGTCCGTCTCCATCAAATCAGGATTGTACACGGTCCCTACTTACAGATAACAGATATTCATTCCTGGAGTGGCCTCTGCGTGCTGCATCGCGCCGCCATCTTGGAGTCCTGCTACCAATTAGCCTGCTTAATGTGGAGTCTTCCAAACCGGTGTCACTTGAATATTCTGTGCACTTTTCAATCTTATTTTAACTCTGTCCCAACTTTTGTTGAGCGTGTTGCAGCCATCAAATTCTAAATTTGTGTATATTTACAAAATACAATTAATTTGGTCAGTAAAACTATTGAAAATCTTTTCTTTGTACTTTTGTCAGTTAAATAAAGGTTCACGTGAATTAACATAACATAGATTTTTGTTTTTATTGCATTTTGGACAATATCCCAACTTTTCTGGAAATGGGGTTTGTACTATAGACCAAGGATTCCCAACCTTTTTTTACACCATGGACCAGTACCTTTAAGCAAGGTTCCACGGACCCCAGGTTGGGAACCCCTGCACTAGACTTATGGTGGAGAGCTTTCTAACAGGCTGCATCACAACCTGGTATGGAAGCTCCAATGCACAGGATTGTGAGAGACTGCAATGGGTTGCAGACTGAGTCAGCTCCATTACAAGCACAACCTCCCCGCCATCAAGAACATCTTTAAGAGGCTGTGCCTCAAGAAGGTGGCAGCCATCATCTTGGACGTGCACCTTTCACGTTACTATTATCAGAGAGGTACTGGAGCTTGAGGATGCACACTCAAATTTCTGAATGATCAATGAAAACATGAACACTACAGGCAGTCCCCGGGTTACGTATGAGTTCCGTTCTTGAGTCTGTATTTAAGTCGGATTTGAATGTACATCGGAACAAGTACATCCGGTACTATTTAGCATCAGTCAAACGTTTGTCTTAGTATATAGTATATATTTTACCTTTCTATGCATATAAAACACTTAAGAAACGTATGTATTCCAATAATTAAACCACTGTGTTGCTTAGTAATAATTGTAGCTTTCATCGGGGCAGGGCCTTTCACATGCTCCATCATTCTCACTTTATTCATTATCCTTTAAAATTGTTCCGATCGTTGACCGACTGTAGCCTAACACTTTTCCATTGACCGATGGCATTTCATTTCTTTCCAAACACTTTATTATTTGCACTTTATTTTCAATCGCGATTGCTTCCTGTCAATGGAACAGAAACACTGCAGGTATCGGTTCCCGACCTCCGCCGGCTCCCGAGGTCCGGTGGATCCTAACGACCACCACACTGAGACAGCTGAATGGGACAAGTGGGGGCTGTGCTGGGTTTGCATATTTGATCATCCACAATATTCCACGTGGGAATTTAAACTGGAGATGGCAGTGTTTTTTTGTTACGAGGTCGAGTTGCGAGCTCGATATCAACCCGGCACGGATGGTACGGGAGTCACTGGATCGACATCAACCCGGCACGGAAACCTCCGTTCTCCAGCCTGGTGCTGATCTCACTGCGCCACCAGCCAACCGGAACGGTTGGGGGGGGGGGGGGGGGGGTCAGGGTGAATCTTACTAAGAAAATTTAAAGCCAAATATAAAGTTAAACACTCAACACAGTGCCAATGGCAACGACTTAAAATGGTGGACGGCGTCAGGATCCGACTTAAAATGGTGGAAGTCGTTCTCCTTCCTCGGTTCGTAGCGGATGGTAGTTTGCCTCCCAGGTGCCAGGGTCCGGGATGTTTCTGATCGCGTCCACAATATCTTGAAGTGGGAAGGAGAACAGCCAGAGGTTGTGGTACGTATTGGTACCAAAGACGTAGGTAGGAAAACGAAGGAGATCCTGAAAACAGACTACAGGGAGTTAGAAGGAAGTTAAGAAGCAGGATTTCAAAGGTAGTAATCTCAGGGATACTGCCTGTGCCACGTGACAGTGAGTATAGGAATAGAATGAAGTGGAGTATAAATATGTGGCTGAGGAATTGAAGCAGAGGGCAGGGATTCGGATTTCTGGATCATTGGGACCTCTTTTGGGGCAGGTGTGACCTGTACAAAAAGGACACATTGCACTTGAATCCCAGGGGGACCAATATCCTGGAGGGGAGGTTTGCTAAGGCTATTGGGGAGACTTTAAATTAGAATTGCTGGGGGGTGGGAACAGAACTGAAGTGACGGAGGAAAGGGAGGTTGGCTAACAGAGAAAGCTTGGAGGCAGTGCGAAAAGGAGAATAGGCAGGTAATAGAGAAGGGACACGCTCAGACCGATGGTTTGAGACGTGTCTATTTTAATGCGATGAGTATTATGAACAAAGAGGATGAGCTTAGAGCGTGGATCAGCACTTGGAGCTATGATGTTGTGGCCATTACAGAGACTTGGATGGTGCAGGGGCAGAAATGGCTTCTTCAAGGGCTAGGTTATAGATGTTTCAGAAAGGACAGAGAGGGAGGCAAAAAGGTGGGGGCGTGGCACTGTTGATCAGGGATAGCATCACGGCTGCAGAAAAGAAGAAAATCATGGAGGAGTTGTCTATGGAGTCTCTGTGGAGACTCGAGGAGCAGACTGGGAGACAGATTCTGCAAAGATGTAATAATAACAGAATTGTTGCGGTGGGAGATTTTTATTTCCGAAATATTGATTGGTATCTCCCTAGAGTGAGGGGTTTAGATGGGGTGGAGTTTGTTAGATGTATTCAGGAAGGTTTCTTGACACAATATGTAGATAAGCCTACAAGAGGAGAGGCTGTACTAGATCTGGTATTGGGAAATGAACATGGTCAGGTGTCAGGTCTCTCAGTGGGAGAGCATTTTGGAGATAGTGATCACAATTCTACCTCCTTTACCATAGCATTGGAGAGGGATAGGAACAGACAAGTTGGGAAACGTTTAGTTGAAATAAGGGGAAAAATGAGGCTATCAGGCAGGAACTTGGAAGCATAAATTGGAAACAGATGTTCTCAGTGAAACGTATGGAAGAAATGTGGCAAATGTTCAGGGGATACATTCCAATGAGACAGGTACAGGAACCATGGTGTACAAAGTCTGTTGTAAATATAGTCAAGAAGAAAATAAGAGCTTACAAAAGGTTCAAAAAACGAGGAAATGATAGAGATCTTGAAAATTATAAGGCTAGCAGGAAGGGGCTTAAGAACGAAATTAGGAGAGCCAGAAGGGACCAAGAGAAGGCCTTGGTGGACCGGATTAAGGAAAATCCCAAGGCATTCTATAAGTATGTGAAGAGCAAGGGGATAAGACATGAGAGAATAGGACCAATCAAGTGTGACAGTGGAAAAGTGTGCATGGAACCAGGAGATGGCAGAGGTCCTTAATGAATGCTTTGCTTCAGTATTCACTACGGAAAAGGATCTTGGCAATTGTAGGGATGTCTTGCAGCAGACTGAAAAACTTGAGCATGTAGATATTAAGGAAGAGGATGTGCTGGAGCTTTTGGAAAGTATCAAGTTGGTAAGTCTCCAGGACCAGATGAGATGTACCCCAGGCTATTGTGGGAAGTGAGTGAGGAGATTGCTGAGCTTCTGGCAATGATTTTTGCATAATCTATGAGGATGGGAGAGGTTCCGGAGGATTGGCGGGTTGCAGATGTTGTTCCCTTATTCAAGGAAGGGAGTAGAGATAGCCCAGGAAATTATAGACCAGTGAGTCTTACTTCAGTGGTTGGTAAGTTGATGGAGAAGATCCTGAAAGGCAGGATTTATGAACATTTGGAGAGGCATAATATGTTTAGGAATAGTCAGCATGGCTCTGCCAAAGGCTTACGAGCCTGATTGATTTTTTTTTGAGGATGTGACTAAACATATTGATGAAGGTAGAGCCGTAGATGTAGTGTATGTGGATTTTAGCAAGGCATTTGATAAGGTTCCCCATGCAAGGCTTACTGAGAAAGTAAGGAGCAGGGGATCAAAGGGGACATTGCTTTGTGGATCCAGAACTGGCTTGCCCACAGAAGGCAAAGAGTGGTTATAGATGGGTCATATTCTGCATGGAGGTCGGTCACCAGTGGGGTGCCTCAGAGATCTGTTCTGTGACCCCTTCTCTCTGTGATTTTTATAAATGACCTAGATGAGGAAGTAGAGGGATGGGTTAGTAAATTTACTGATAACGCAAGGTTGGGGGTGTTGTGGATAGTGTGGATGGCTGTCAGAGGTTACAGCGGGACATTGATAGGATGCAAAACTGGGCTGAGAAGTGGCAAATGAAATCCAACCCAGATAAGAGTGAGGTGGTTCATTTTGGAAGGTCAAATATGATGGCAGAATATAGCATTAATGGTAAGACTCTTGGCAGTATGGAGGATCAGAGGGATCTTGGTGTCGGAGTCCATAGGACACTCAAAGCTGCTAGGTTGTGGTTAAGAAAGCACACGGTGCATTGGCCTTCATCAACCATGGGATTGAGTTTAAGAGCTGAGAGGTAATGTTGCAGCTATATAGGACCATGGTCAGACCCCACTTTAAGTACTGTGTTCAATTCTGGTCACCTCACTACAAGAAGGAGGTGGAAACCATACAAAGGGTGCAGAAGAGATTTACAAGGATGTGGTCTGGGTTGGAGAGAATGCCTTATGAGAATAGGTTGAGTGAACCCGGCCTTTCCTCCTTGGAGCGACGGAGGACGAGAGGTGACCTGATAGAGGTGTACAAGATAATGAGAGGCATTGATCGTGTGGATAGTCAGAGCTTTTCCCCAGGGCTGAAATGGCTAGCATGAGAAGGCATAGCTTTAAGGTGCTTGGAAGTAGGTACAGAGGAGATGTCAAAAGTAATTTTTTTTTTAAAAACGCAGAGAATGGCGAGTGCGTGGAATGGGCTGCCGTTGGCGGCAGTAGAGGCAGAAACGACAGGGTCTTTTAAGAGACTCTTGGATAGGTACATGGAGTTTGTAAAAATAGAGGGCAATGGGTAGCTCTAGGTAATTCCTAAGGTAAGGACATGTTTGGCACAGATTTTTGGGCCGAAGGGCCTGTATTGAGCTGTAGGTTTTCTATGCTTCTATTATGTCAGTAATAATAAAACTGATTCTGATCTTGTTGGTTAAAGTTCAAGTATGTTTGGCTAGTCAAACAACATGATGTTTCTGTGCACAATCTATACTTAAATAAACATAGAGTTGTGGCGACCCACTTTCTGCGCAGGCGAACCGGCTCACAAATAGCCAGCACACGGGGAGAGACTTTGGTAATGCACCTCTGACGTCATTTCCGCCCGGAGAGGGCGAGCACTAGGGATTAAATGCCAGCGCCACGAAGTTTGAATAAACTAGTCTCGAAACGACTTACCGACTGCGTGTCGTTATTTCAGCGCTGTGTGTAGCACATTGCTACACTGGTGACCCCGACGGTCCAAACAGGATTTGGACCAGAAGCCCAGTTCCAGATTCGGCAGATATCTTCAGATTCCACACGTTACTACCACGTGGTGAGCGCCCTTGACCAGGAGACGGCCGCCCAGATTGCGGATTTCATACAGTCGCCCCCAGAAGGAGGCAAATATGAAGCATTCAAGGCGCTGCTCATTGAGACCTTTGGCCTCTCACGGTGTGAGCGAGGTGCCCGCCTGCTTCACCTGGACGGTTTGGGAAGCAGACTGCCGTCAGCATTGATGAACGAGATGCTGGCCCTGGCCGACGGACACAAGCCCTGCCTCATGTTTGAGCAAGTGTTCCTAGAGCAACTGCCCAAGGATATACATCTGCTGCTGGCCGACACAGATTTCAGCGACCCCCAGAAGGTGGCGGCCCGGGCAGACGTGCTGTGGAAAGCCAAGAGGGAGAGCGTGGCATCTGTCGGTCAGATTACCAGGCCAGGCCCGGCGGAGGGGGGGGGGGGGCGGGGGGCGCACACAACACAAGAGGCAAGAGTGAGGAGGACAGTGAACAGTGGTGTTTCTACCACCAGCGGTGGGGCACAAAAGCCTGCCGTTGTCACCCGCCCTGCAAGGGCCAGAACCAGCTGCCCGCTAATGACTATGGTGGCTGGCCACCAGGACAGCCTCTTGTACATCTGGGACAAACAGTCGGGACGCCGGTTCTTGGTCGACACCGGAGCGGAAATCAGCATCTTGCCCCTGACGGGGTACGACACCCGCAACAGGAAGCCAGGACTCACCCTGAGGGCCACAAACGGCAGTACGATACGGACCTACGGCACCCGCACAGTGCAGCTGCAGTTCGGCACCAGCCGGTTCACGTGGGACTTCACACTGGCCACCATGGCCCAACCACTCCTGGGGGCGGACTTCTTGCGAGCTCACAGCCTGCTGGTCGACTTGCAAGGGAAAAGACTGGTACATGCTGAGACTTTCCAAATGTTCGCCCTGGGTGAAGCCAAGTTGCCGGCCTCACACCTGGTCTCCATCACACTGTCGGACAACGAATTCACCAGAATCCTGGCAGACTTTCCATCGATTCTGGCACCGCAGTTCACGGCAGCCATGCCCAGACACGGGGTACAGCACCACATCCCGACCCAGGGACCACCCCTCCACGCCCACACATGAAGGCTCCCCCCGGAAAAGCTCCGCCTGGCGAAGGAGGAGTTCAAGAGGATGGAGGAATTGGGGATCGTACAGAGGTCCGACAGCCCATGGGCCTCCCTCCTTCACACGGTGCCCAAAGCAGCCGGGGGTTGGAGACCATGCGGCGACTACCGCAGACTGAATGAGGCTACAACTCCAGACCGCTACCCCGTGCCGCACATACAGGACTTTGCAGCAAACCTGCATGGGGCAAGAATCTTCTCCAAAGT
Organism: Hemitrygon akajei; assembly: GCF_048418815.1. Taxonomy (NCBI): domain Eukaryota; kingdom Metazoa; phylum Chordata; class Chondrichthyes; order Myliobatiformes; family Dasyatidae; genus Hemitrygon; species Hemitrygon akajei. The sequence continues at coordinate 37,559,829 of NC_133144.1, read as the reverse complement.
AGACCTCATCCGGGGATACCATCAAATCCCGGTGCACCCTGAAGACATCCCCAAAATAGCACTCATCACCCCATTCGGCCTGTTCCGAGTTTCTCCGAATGTCGTTCGGCCTGAAGAATGCCGCACAGACGTTCCAGCAGCTAATGGATGCGGTGGGACGCGACCTGGACTTTGCGTTCATCTATTTGGACGACATCCTATAGCCAGCAGCAGTACTCCCACCTGAGTGATTTCGGCCTCACAATCAACCTGGCCAAATGCCAGTTCGGTCTCGATACCATCGACTTCCTGGGCCACAGGATTACCAAAGTCAGGGCAACACCTCTGCCCGCCAAGGTAGACGCAATCCACCACTTTGTCCAGCCCAACACAGTCAAAGGCCTGCAGGAGTTCGTTGGTATGGTGAACTTCTACCACTGTTTCCTCCCCTCAGCAGCCCGTATCATGCGCCCTTTGTACACCCTGATGTCGGGTAAAGGCAAGGACATTACTTGGGACGAGGAGGCCGCGGCCGCTTTCGTTAAAGCCAAGGAAGCCTAGGCAGATGCTGTGATGCTGGTGCACCCCAGAACGGAAGTTCCAACTGCCCTCATGGTGGACGCATCCGACCCAGCAGTCAGTGGGGTGCTGGAGCAGCTCATCGAGGGGCGCTGGCAACCACTGGCGTTCTTCAGCAAGCACCTACCACCACCCAAACTCAAGTACAGTGCTTTCGACCGGAAGCTGTTGGCACTGTATCTGGCAATCCGGCATTTCAGGTACTTCTTGGAAGGCAGGCCGTTCATGGATCACAAACCGTTGACCTTCGCTTTCATGAAGGTGTCCGATCCCTGGTCGGCTCACCAGCAGCAACATCTGTCCTACATCTCCAAGTACACGACGGACATCCAGCATGTTTCGGGAAAGGACAATGTCGTGGCGGACGCACTCTCCAGACCAGCTGTCCAGGCCCTGTCCCTGGGGGTGGACTATGCAGCACTGGCGGAGGCGCAGCAGGCAGACGACGAGATGCCCAGCTACAGGACCGCAGTCTTGGGTTTGCAGCTGCAAGACTTTCTCGTAGGCCCAGGTGAGGGAACCCTCTTGTGCGACATGGCTACCGACCAACCTCGCCCCATTGTCCCGGCAGCCTGGAGGCGGCGAGTTTTCGACTCCATACACGGCTTGGCGCACCCATCTATCAGGACAACCATCCGGCTGGTCTCCAGCAAGTTCGCATGGCACGGACTTCGCAAGCAGATCAGTGAATGGGCCAGAACGTGCGCGCAGTGTCAAACAGCCAAGGTGCAGCGGCACATTAAAGCCCCGCCGCAGCAGTTTGAACCCACCCACCGGAGGTTTGACCACATTCATGTGGATATTGTGTGCCCCCTACCAGTGTCCCAAGGAGCGCAGTACCTCTTAACTATGGTAGACCTGTTCACGAGGTGGCCAGAGACGGTCCCGCTCACCAACACATCGGCCGATTCCTGCGCCCGAGCACTGATTGCAACCTGGGTAGCACACTTTGCGGTACCAGCCCACATTACCTCCAACAGAGGTGCCCAGTTCACCTCCAGCCTGTGGTCGGCTGTGGCCAGCCTGTTGGGAACGCAGCTACACCACACAACTGCCTACCGCCCACAGTCGAATGGACTAGTGGAACGCTTCCACCGTCACTTGAAGTCAGCTCTCATGGCCCGCTTGAGAGGACCTAACTGGGTGGACGAGCTTCCTTGGGTCCTGCTTGGAATTCGCACAGCGCCCAAAGAGGATCTGCACACCTCGTCGGCTGAGTTGGTGTATGGCGTGCCCCTGGCTGTCCCAGGAGAGTTCATACCAGCTCCAAGGGGGCAAGAGAAAGAACCCGCAGCTGTCCTGGACAGGCTACGTGAAAGGCTCAGCAACCTGGCCCCCGTACCAACCACAGCACGGACGGACCCCGACCCATGTACCCAAAGACCTGCAGAACTGTAAGTTTGTGTTTGTACGAAGGGGCGGACACCAGGCACCGCTACAGCGGCTGTACGAGGGGCCGTTCAAGGTGATCAGCAACAACGGGTCCACGTACGTTCTGGACATTGGGGGGAGAGAGGAGGTTTTCACGGCGGACCAACTCAAACCAGCCCATGTGGACGGTGCAGCCGGTCAAGGTTCAGGCACCGCGGCACAGAGACAGACCTCCCAAACAGAGGCTGATCCAGACTGTGGACATTGGGGGGTGTATCGCCGGTTCTGGGGGGGGGGGGGGGGGGGCGGTTATGTGGCAACCCACTTTCTGTGCAGGTGAACTGGCTCACAAATAGCCAGCGTGCGGGGAGAGACTTTGGTAATGCACCTCTGACGCCATTTCCGCCCGGAGAGGGCGGGCAGAGTCAATGAGTATTACGGCTCAGATACAAACCATTCAACTGAGTCTATGTCAAGTATTTTAAATTGCAATATAATTAATATTCTGATTAGCACTGAAAGAAGCTGTACTCCCATTTAAAGCAAGCTAAGAAGGGTGATCATCCACTACTTTGACACTTGTTTGCTCTAAAAAGGATTTTGTTATATATCCTTTAGGAACACAATTTCAATGACGTCAATTTTTACTGATCTTATCCAGCAAATTCTAACATTTATAAGAACTTGCTAAACAGTACACACCTTTAAAAAGTTCCAGATGTTCTTTTCAAATTCTGTTCCAGCAACATTAATCTTGGACTGACAGTAATGGATAAATGCCTCTGACCGGAGTGCAGTCTGTAACTCATTTGAACGGCGCAAAAACTCTGTTTCCGTAGTAACCACACTAACGAAGACCTGGCGTGAAACAGGCTGCTGTATCTGTGGAGCAGCAGCTTTGGAGCTGGCAAAAGTAATCAACTTCCCTCCGAACTGCGAATAAAAATACAGTAGTAAAAGACAGTGAAAAATACAAATTCTCTCAACTTGTTTCTACATCATAACAAAACCAAACCTGGAGTATATTATTCTCTAACAGTGGTTGCTCTAGTGTTTTCATAAATTTTGAATACATTTACCAATGTCTTTATATAAATGAGATCTAACGTCACAGTAGTACAGTACAGCTAAAAAGTTTTAAGTCAAGAGTTAGCATTTTCAATTTATTCAGTACAAAACAGGCCCTTTGACCCATCAAGTGTCTGCCAAAGATCAAGCGTGGACACACTCATTTTACAGTAATTCCATTTAGTTCTCCCCACATATCCATCCAGAATCTCTAGATCCTTACACTCATACATTACAGACTATTTACAGTGGCCAAGTAATCTACCAACCTGCACATTTTTGGAATGGGGGATAGAAGGAAAGCCAGTGGATTTTGCTTAATTGGGACACATCGGAACCTGTATATTTTGGCCCATTAAGCAGCTGTCTCAATTAGCCAAAAGGTATAAAACAGGCAAACTACCATTTAACTGAGTGACAAAATACGTACTTAAATGAAATACAGAATAAACAGAGAACACTACCAATACTACTCTAAAACTGTATTAGTTCCCAATAGTTACCAATGAAGGAACTCATCCAGTGTTCGCTAGCACAGATATCTAATGCAGATAATCGACTGCCTTAATGTAAGTCTTTCAACTTTTGCATCCAAGTTTTCATTTTCATTGTAACATTCAAGATGATTGTTGATACATTCAAATTCTTCATAGTTCTTAACTTATTGAAGCAGTGAATTGTTTCATTTTCATTCCACCATCTCTGGCATCTCCAAACCTGGATGCTTGAAACCGCAATGACCAAAATGTTCTGAATTGTCTTGCTGCTTATTTCTCGCCAACTATTAGTGAAAAAAATCTGTGCTTTTTGAACACAAACATGAGTAATTGGCGCTATTTAAAAACTGCTTGCTCTAAGCACGGTATAGTGTTTAAATAGCCATACAAGTGCACGTGACTGATGCTAGTTCGAAACTGTTCAGCAACAGACTCCTATCTCTGTTAGGTGGCATAGTGTCCTAAATAAATGAGAGGATTCACAGCAATTTTCTCGATTTAGTTTATCTTCCTGTAGCTTCCTGATAGCTGTATCTTCCTCATTTTCCCCCAGAACAAAGCCCAACACTCGTGTGCTGCAAACAAAACCTGGCTTTGTGCTTGCTATGACAATGAAGTCAGCCTTCAATGTGGGCTCTGTCTTGTGCTCCTCAAACTTTTGAAATTTAAAATAAACAGGTTTTCAAAATTAGTCAGCAAACTGTGTAAATAACAAAATCTCAATATAGTGAATTATTAAGAAAGGAAAATGACAAGACTAATGCTAAAACCGGTCTGACTCACAGCAAATGATGCTCCAACAGGTCTCCTGATCCACTTGGGAGGCTTTTTCAAGGGAAGGATCACAGTGGGCTGAACTGCTTTCTGAGGGATATCTAGTGGTGGAAGTATCTGCCCAGTGCCAAAAGGGTCCAAGTTTTTGAATGAAGAAGAAATCTAAAACCAAAAGACACAATATTTTAAAACATTCAAAGTTAAGTGTTGCAGAAAACAAAAGATTCAAATGGCTCTCTATACTTGGGATTTCTAGAAGACATTTGATAAAGTGCCATTATCAAAGGTTGATGTGGAAAATAAAACTAACAGAGTAGAAAGTAAAATGTTAGCATGTCTAGAAGACTGGCTGGCTTACAAGAAACAGAGAAGGAAAACTGAATCTTTTTCTGGTTGGCAATTTGGAAAAAGTAGTGTACCACGGGGATCACATCTGGGGCCTCTAAGTTTTACAAGGTACAGATGGCATGGGTATTAATTTGCTGATGGCATAAAAATAGATCTGAGAGCAGAAAATCATAAATACAAGAGATTCTGCAGATGCTGGAAATCCAGAATAGTACACACAAAATGCTGGAAGAACCCAACTCATCAGGCAGCATCCACGAAGAAAAGAATTAAGGGCCAACATTTCCCACCTGACCTGGTGGGGGCAGGGTGCGTGGGTGTGTTTTTAGATCAGGGATCAATTTGTGAAATACTATAAAGGACACTACAAAGGGTTGAGGGAGCAAAGATCTAGCAAACAAATAAATGTGAAATTGTCCTTTTGGCAGGACAAATACAAAATGATCTAGATACTGCAGAGCTCCGAGTTGCAAATCATCTGGGAGTCCTATGGCATGATTTACAATATGTTTGCATGCAGGCATAGCAAACATAACGGAAAGATAACAGAATAATATTGTTTATTGGTAAGAGAATTGATATCTCAGTTGAGAAGTTTTGCTTCAATTATAGGTGAGACCATATTGCAAGTACTGTGTACCGTCTTGCTCTCTTTAAAGGCTGATGTAAATGTATTGGAAGCAGTCCAGAGAAGGCTTATTGGACTGATTCCTAGAAGGGGTTGGATGCCTTATCCTTAAAGGGTTGTGGAAGACAGTGAAAATAGATTCTTGATAAGCAAGGAAGCAAAAGGCTACTGGGGATCTGCAGGAGTTTGGAGCTTACTGAAGAGCAGAGCAAGCTTTAAGAATCAAATAGCCCACTCGTCTCCCCCATTCGTATGGATTTTGAAATGCCAATGAATTATCAACACAATGTTCAGAGCTATAAACAATCACAGCTCCTTATGGCAGTCAATATCATACTATCAGTTAAAAATATGAATGCCAAATGAGATATTATGAGGGATATTAAGAATTTTGCAGAGTTGGGCAATTGCATTAATTAACAGTATAAACCATGAGGTTTGCTAGTAGATCAAAGAGAACATCAAAGACATGTTCCTGCTTTAAAGTTGGAGAGAACTCCAATTTAATAAGAAACCTACTGAAAATGGAGAGGAATGGGGAGGATGAGGAACAATGTGGGGCAAATAGCAGGGTGTGGTGAGAAAACAATCCGATGTAGCGATGTGCTACACACAGCGCTGAAATAACGACACGCAGTCGGTAAGTCGTTTCGAGACTAGTTTATTCAAACTTCGCGGCGCTGGCATTTAATCCCTAGCGCCCGCCCTCTCCGGGTGGAAATGACGTCAGAGGTGCATTACCAAAGTCTCCCCCTGCGCACTGGCTATTTGTGAGCCGGTTCGCCTGCACAGAAAGTGGGTCGCCACACCCACATATTTATAGGAAATGCATTAGCAAGGAGCAATTGAGAAATTTGTATCCATGTCCCCTTAAGAAATCACGCATAATCCATTATAATAAAAAGGAAGAATAAAATTTCAGTTATTTTTGATGAAAGTTAATGCAAGTACAATTCCTAAATACTCTGTATCCTGCACTTGATTTCTTAAGCTCTCCAATTATATCCCTTAATTATGTACTACACTATCTGACTACAGAGAAATTCACCCACCTTGTCAACATGGTCTTGATTCTGTGCTTCAAGACTCCCTCCCATTACAGAGTAAATACTGATGTGGCCATCAAAGGAAGCAGCTGACAGAACTGCAGGATTACGAGGGCACCACTGGACATCGAAGCACCATTGAGTGCTTGTTGGAAGCTCATAGACTACCTGAAATCAATCCACAGAAACATCAAATCACGTCACAAAGGTTAGCAAAACTGTTCATTAATGTATTGATAATTGAAGCAGTTAGTATAATTTGCTCCCATTAACAGATCAACCACCATGGCTTACATAATAGTTAGTTCTTTATATCATCTAAAAAATATTAGCACTTTTGCATTGTTGTACTAACTATAAATGACAGTCACCCACCTCTCCACTGTTAGGATTCCAGCACAAGATCCTATTATCTTTTGCACTGCTAAGGAGCAACTCTGCATCAGCTTGACACCACGATATGGATAGAATACCTCTATGATAAAATGGAAACTATAAGAATATCATGCAAAAGCTGTACTTAAAAATAAAGAAACATTAGACCGTAAGATTCAGTTTAATTTTCCATGATTCCTCATCGAGTTGAATCTAGTTTGAAGCATCAGAGTTACAGTGATAGGGTTGTGGTGAAAGGAGGACAGCTTGAACAAGAAGAGCCTGAAGCATCGTTTTTAAAACGTAGGTATGAGCACAGAGTAGAAAAAAAGCCACAGGAAATCTTAAAATAATACCACCAAATTGAAGATTACAGTCATTTCCAGACATATTACTTCTGACAAAATTTTAAAACGATCAGAATGAACACAGAATTTCCCAGTCCAGTGCCTTATATTCCCAATGAATGTTTTGTTTTACACACACTTACACCATAATCAGAATGACAGAGCAGACTCGATGGGCTGAGTGGCCTAATTCTGCTCCTATGCCTTATGGTATTATAATTAGCTCAAAGTTTAGCAACTCTCTAGCTGGCAAATTGGTCTTGTAACCAAGCATATATTCCAATCAAATCAGTCAAAAATGTTACTGCTTTGTCAATATGGTGGCTTCCAGCTAACAGTACCATTTTCAAATTTTGCAACACAATTATTAGACTCCAAGGCGCTAAAGCAGCTCAGTTCCTGCTTTACAGGAATCTTGTTAATTTCAGATGTTTAATATGTTCTATAACACTTTTTGGTGTCTACCTTTATTTTCAGGGTAAAGGTAAGCACCAGAGATAATTATATAGGTAGCACAAGGAAGGAGAATTTTAAAGTAGAATAAGAGGGTTTGATAGATCATATACAAGACTAGGGAGAGAATGAGTGTGATTCAAAAGCTGAGGAAAAGTTAATATATATAGGCAGAATGAGGAAACAGAACAGCTACAAAAAAGAAAGAAAATTTTAATTATTAGTTAATAACTGTGAACATAACTTTCTAGAGGGGAAAAGTCAAATTTAAAGATAGCAAGCAACTTACCACTGAAAATATGGATGACAATTCTCCAAGACCCATTCATAAACTTTTGATTTGTTTGTAATCAATCATCCTGACAATTTGCCACTATCACATTTCTAACAAATTTCCTATCTCCTTATCCACCACACCCTTTTGTTGCCTAAAGGCAGCAGGTTTGCAATTGCAACACTGTCACCAATCGAGATTTCAGTACCTGGTGTGATTCTCTAGGACTTTGAGAGGGGAAGTTGCAAACCGCAAGTCCCATATTTGCAGCACAGGCATACGATCATCTTCAGATGCAAGAACTAGTTGAGTGGCAACTTCAGGGTTCCAAGCCATTCCAGAACATCGCATCTATGAAAGACAAATGAAACCATGTTGGTTACTTAACCTGGGCAAATTTCAGTGGTCATTTGATGAAAGATCTGAGATAATCTGATTTCACAAAATTAATGTGACCAAGAATAACACAAATTATGTTCAAAAAATCTTTTCACTGCCTCAGTTAGCTCACAGGAAAACCAAATGACTGGAATACCAACAGTATTTTTTTCTGGCATTTGTGTGTTGAATCATTCTTAAATTGGAAACATATTTGGCTATAGCTTGCACCAACAAGGAGCTGGGTAATATTAATGAAATCTATTTCCATACTAGTGATGCAAGACAGACATTCTCCTACTAAGGCTCATTAGAACCAGTGAGTGAACTAAGAACTAACCTACTGATTTTGAAAACAGATGCAGTTTTTACAATTGATGAACATTTAAATGTTAGTTGGATCATGCCTGATCTGACCCACCATCCACACTTACTCTCCATTGCAGCACAGCTCCCCACGAGGCCTTGGTTCCATGTCTCCCCCAGCTAGAGTGGGAAATACATGGCATCAAGGATTCTGGATAATATGAGACCACATCAACCTGATGACCTTTGACAGCTTGTGCTATCAGTTCTCTGTTTCTAAATGTCTGATCATCAGAAACATTCAAAATCAGTTGGCATTGACTTAGCTATAAATGTATATATATATTGAAATTTTAAAAACCTGTGACAAATTTAATAAAGCTCAGCAACCCATTCAAACTAGCATGGCCCATTATGTGGCACTATGGCTGGAATAAAGCAGAATAGCTACATATGGCTTATTTCCCCCTACCCTGGCTCAGCTCAGAATATTCCAGAATACCCTGGGTTTTGATGCCTCACAAAAATACTGCTAGCAGGCAGTTTCCTACAGAGTCATTAGTTGCCAATTAATTTCTCTATGATTAGGCACTAAATACAATCTTACTTTTACCCACCAGACACAAAAGCCCTTAGCAACGAAAGATACCTTTGGGATGTGAACCAATGCACTCACCCTATTGCTGTGATCACTAACTTTGATGATAGGTTCATTCTTTCTCAGATCCCACACCACAGCTCTGCCACTTGGATGAGCAGAAGCCAAAATATGCTGCACTTGTCGATTCCAGGCCACACAACTAACGTCTTCAGAAGGCTGCATGAATTCAAAAGGTCCGATTGAAAAAGAAACAAAACCTTCAGTGCAAATGTCTATAATGTCAAGATACAACACGTGATTTCACTAACTGTGCCACAGACCTCAAACAGCCTGAAACAAAAGTTCACCAAGGACCAACATATCCACAGAATCAAATGAGAGAAATTACAAAATAAATTACAGCTTCCATTTAAATACCATATTTAACAATAGAAATTCCCCACAGTATTTCACAAATAGTAGACAGACACTAAGGGTTATGGGGATGCAAGGATGAGTAAAAGCTTGTATTAAGTTATATTCAACAGTGGTAAAGCTCATGAACACAAGATTTAGAGCACTGCAAGGATAATTGAATTCAAGGATTAAAAACAGAAAATGCCAAAAATACCCAACTGGTGGGGCAGGATCTTTGCAGAAAATAGCAATATTATTGCTGCTTTGGCCAAAGATTGATGGCCTTTTATCAGAACATTTCTGTTCCAGCATTTTCTATTTTTATCTATAAATAAGCCCTGAACAAGACAGTAACTTCAAAATTTAAAAGGATCTTTGCATCTTTAGGCTTAGTCTGGCTTTATTCGGTGAGAGGTAGGAAGAACTCCAAGTGCAACAAAGGCTTAAATGCAGAGGAAAAAATAAAAGAACTGACCAAACATGGCACAGACTTTCAATTAAGATTTAACATGGTCATCTAGCTTAGACTCACATTGAAAAATAGAGTGATAGCAAGTTTATCCATCTCAATCAGGGAGAATAAGATTAAAGAGAAACATAACTCAGTTTGAAGGATCGGCAAGACATGAAATCAAAAAAGAATTCAGCTTCATTTACATCTTCAATAATCCAAAAAAGAGCATCAATGAGCAAATAATTGATGGAACAAACCCGCCTTCAATCTTAGTTATACACAGCTTAAACTGAAAACTTCTCAATTAACTGGAATATATTTATCAAAAATGAAACATGAGAGGCAGAAATTTTAGCAACAGACACAAAATGCTGGAGGAACTCAGCAGGCCAGGCAGCATCTATGGAGAAAAGTACAGTTGATGTTTCGGGCCCAAACCCTTCGGCAGGACTGGAGAAAAAAGCTGAGGAGTAGATTTGAAAGGTGGCTGGAGGGGAGAGAGAAACACCAGGCAATAGGTGAAACTTGGAGGGGGAGGGATGAAGCAAAAGGCTAGGAAGTTGATTATGAGACAACTTCTTGGTGAAGGAGACAGAAATTTTGCTTCCTCTCGCATTGTGCATTTACCGATTGGCGTTACATACAGCCATGTGGTTAAATTACTGAACTATGAAATGGCTTGGCAAACCACCCAATTCAAGGGCAAATTTGGGACAGATTGAAATAAATAAATGTCAGTCTTGCCAACAACATTTACATCCTGTGACAAATAAACTCAAAAGTTGACTCTTTGTTCACATCACAATTCAATCTGTCAATCACATCACCTCACATCCACAACTTGAAATAATGGCAGATCATTCAATGGCATCTTTCATAAGGAAATAATGGGAAGGAAACAACAGAAAAGAGGAAAAATTGGTTGACATTATTTTACACAGACAAGAGAGGATCAGAGTGCCCATTGATACACCTGCCCCCATTTTGTGCTTTATCATTTTATGATTTACTGAAAATATAATAATCCACTTCCCTCTTCTCTAATCTCTTTTTCCTACAAATTAATTTTTGGTATAGATTACTATATATTTTTGTTTAAAAACACTGCACATGTTCATCAAGATGTAACTTGTCAAAGTTGGCGATCAGAATGTTTTCATGCTTTCTGCCCTGGATATCATCAAGAAACAGAGGCTGGTGTGGCCAAATGCCAAACAGTTCAAATCTAAGCTCAGGAGATAGGATTTCTATTCTCATTAACAGTGATAACCAGTGGGCAGAAATCCAGAACAAAACAAGTTGTGTCTTAATTAATCTGGATTCGCACTTAAAATAAAATTATCTAATTTCTCATTAAAAAAAACTCCTAGTAAATGAGTATAAAACAATTTCCAAATACAAGCTGTTGAGTATCAAATGTGAAGGCATACAGAACAGCCTATATGTCCTCAGTAAATATTGACACAATTTCCATTAAAATTTACTGAGCAGCAATCAGAAATAAACTCCTACACCAAGGAACTGGTATTAGTTTAAGAAACACAACTAAAAAAAGCGAGCTGAAGTAAACTAACAATTTAGGATCTTCTAGTCTGTATACTTCAAACTGTCACTGATGTGGTATAAAGTAATTTGAGCCAACATCCAACACTCTATCTCATCAGTCTGGATTGAAGTGCATTCCTGACAGGAAAGTTGTATACAGGCAGTCAACAGGTTATATAAGGGCTCCATCCCTGAGAACTGTCAGCAAGTTTGAAATGTCCATTTTCTCTAACAACCCATATCATATCCATCTACATTCTATAGTGCCAGAATTACTGTAATTCCTTCATTTTAGTTGGTAACCTCCTAAACAGTACCCATCATTAAACTAATTCAATATACTGTATATAGCCATGATTGAATACCATGAAACATCATTACCTTCAAAAATCCTTTACCAATGTATAGGAGAATTTGTGTAAAGTTGCATTTTCATGAGTGAGGTCTCTTGAGCCCCTGTATATTATCCCAAAATGCCAATGTGAATTTGGTTGTATGTACATAAACATATTTTAGATTAGACATCCTACGTATTGGTTTCACCAACCTCGAACTCTTAGGGATATTTTCGCTAAAGTTAATCTATCAGTTTGATTTTCAAGATTACTTTTCTAACCCTTTGACTGCCTTGTTCAGTATTGTTGAAGAAAAAGGCATAACTTTGGAGACATCTGATTTGCATATATTGGCTTTTATTTCTCTTATAGCTAGGAGGGTGGTGTTGCTTAAATGTAAGGATGTTGCTTCGCCTACTCACGCTCAATGGTTACGTGGTGTTATATCATGCTTAAATTTATAGAAGATCCGTTGTTCAATTTCTGATTCTAACCAAGACTTTCAAACATAGTGGGGACCATTTTTGAACTACTTTCAAAACCTTTGATTTGGTGTTAAAGTACAGATGTTGGCTAATAACATAAATCACTATGTGATAAGGATTTTTTTCCGTCTTTCTTTCTTTACCAAACAGTTTTGACTTTGATACTGGGTTTAGATTTTTTTATAATAAAATTATTACAATTCAAATTACAATTTAATTAATGTACGTGTTTAATTATGAATATACGGTACTGTGATTGCAAGTGTGATTTAAATATAATGTATTAGGTACTACTCTATCTTTTTTTGATTCGTAATATATACCCTCATGTACTCTGTATTCTTCTATGTGAAAATTAATTAAAAATATTGAAAAAGAAAAGATTACTTTTATCTGCATCTGATTCTGTTTTCTTGCTCATATGGGTGTATTCTATCAACAACCATCTTCACAGAAATGTTGTCTTTTGAAGTATTAATGTAACACATCTACTACGTATTACCTACCTTTATACACCCAAGTTCTGTGTACTTCTTTCAATACCATTTGTATCTGGCTCTGCCAATTTTAATGTAATTTTTATCATTTTATACCATAAATTTCTACTAATAATTTGAGACTACATTATATCCATATATTCCATATGTACAACAGCAATGGATTTAAATTTTAACTTCTGGTACCAACAAGGAACAACTTTGCTCCAATGTGCATAAAATATACACATTAAATAACATTAATACTCTTATAAATGGTTTCAAAAATTGTGTGAACTTTATGCAAATCTAGTTGATATCTGAGAACAATGGATGAAGAGATGAACGATGGATGAAATGAGAGAAACCCTAATGAAAGATGAGCAGAGATTTGCAAACAGAACTAGTACTCACAAAATAGCATCACAGATACCGGAAAACATTCAGATTGAAAACAGGTCCATGTGAACTAAAGGGCAATGAGATAGGAACAAAAACTTCAGCAACCAGAGATAGGAAGAAAAATGTTAAAGGGAAGAGAGATAATGGAGATTACAGTGGAGATACACATATTGAATATAGTGCAAAGTTTAATGTGAAGTAGTTAATAGATTTGTATGGTTGTCAACATAAATGTTCCTTCTATGGCCATAAACCAATGAATGCATGTCCAACAATGACACGGAGAATTCATGGACATATATAAGCCAGAAAATTAATAAATGGTTGGGAGGTGAGGTAAGGTAGCTATATAAATCAGTCATGATTAAATGATGAAGCCAATTCAAAAGGCCAAATGGCCTAAATCTGATCTTATGTCTTAAGGTTGCACATTAAAAAAGGTATGAGCCACCTCAGATTCAGATTCAGTTTATTGTCATTTAGAAACCACAAATGCAATGCAGTTAAAAAATGAGACAACGTTCCTCCAGAATTATATCACAAAAGCACATGACAAAACAGACTACACTAGAAAATCCACATAACGTTTGGCAATCCCCAATCCAGAGTCAGGAGAGGCTGCTGCGTATTAATATCACGCTGCCATCTTAGCGTGTTCCTCGGAAAGGAGCTCCAAAGCCACCAGACAAAACAAGACCAAAAACTAAAGCTACAAGACCTGCACAAAACCACATAGTTACAACAGTGCAAACAATAGCATAATTGATAAAAAAAAAAACAGACCATGGGCACAGTAAAAATAGTCCAAATATGTTAAAAGACTGTAAGTTCGAAAGAAACCACCACACAGTTTCCACAAGTCCTCAGGGTCCCGACAGACTCATCATCCCACGCAGGCGGCAGAGGGGAATACCCCTGCTATGGACTTCCACGGTGCTGCCTGACTCAGCCTCACAGACGCAGCACACAACGAAAGCTCCGTCGAACCCAGCCTTGCAGACACAGCACACACTGAAAGCGCCCTGACCGCAGTGGACTCCGAGTCCTTCGAACCTCTGAGCCTCCGACCATCCCCTCCGGCACAGCTTCTCCGAGCACCATCCTCTGCCGAGTGTATTAAGACGCCCCCACCAACGGCCATCGGCAATGCGACCCCGAGGACCGGGAGCCTGTTCTTCTCAGCAGAGACCCGGACCTCACAGCAGCAGCAGCAACAAAGAGGGCCTTCCTGGAGATTTCCAGATGTTCCTTCGTGCTTCCACATCCGTTTTTCATCAGATTAGGATTGCGCACGGCACCCCGCTTAACAAATAACATATCAGCTCCAGAGTGGCCACTGCAAGCTGCATCGCGCCGCCATCTTGGATCACCAGGATCATCTTAGATCCTCTCACCAGGATAGTCAAAAGCACAATGTAAACTTTGTGTCTGCTAATTCATGTTATGCCACTAAATCAAACTACCCAGTCCTACAGATCACCAGAACCAAGCAGCAAAAGGCACATGCACTCAAGGTAATAAACACACTTCAGGGTGACCCACCACAAACAAGAGAAATTCTGCAGATGCTGGAAAGCCAAGCACCACACACAAAATGCTGGAGGAACTTAACAGACCAAGCAGCGTCTATGGAAAAGAGTACAGTCGACGTTTTGGGAAGAGACTCTTCATCAGGATTACAGGATTGATGAAGGGTCTCGGCCTGAAACTTCAACTGTACTTTTTTCCATAGATGCTGCCTGGCCTGCTGAGTTCCTCCAGCATTTTGAGTGTGTTGTCAGTGTGACCCACATTCATTTGATGTTGAGAAGAGAGTAAATTCACAAGGCCTTTATGCAGAGGGAGCCATACACCCATTATGACTAACAGAAAAGAAACATAGATGATACTGTACTTAAAGCCACATTACATTGTAAAAAAAAAGACGCAGACTAAAGGAAAAGAGAATAGACAAAGAAGCACATAAAAAGAGAGATTCTGCTGAGTTAATTATGCAGATCCTTATATTACAAACAGCAGAATTCTCAATTCAAACCTTACCTCTCTTTGCTGTATATGGTTAGATAGGAAAAAAAGAGAGCAAAAGAGTTGTGTTATTCTTATTGCCATAAAAGATTAAGTAAATATTTTTATGGGGTGTCCAAATATAGAGTTTGGAAAAATACTGCAGTTTCTATTTATTGAGGTTCAAGTACTGATATCAAGGACAATTTAAACATATTTCAATGTATATAAAAATTCATTCACAATATTAAAAGTAGGGTATCAGTTAAGATTGCTATTCTAATGGTGTTGTCTATATACTCAAATAAGGAGGCTAAAGTATCACGACTAATGATCAGGAGTTGGCACTTGAACAAATCAACACCCCATAGCCTCCCTCCTATGAACCAGGGAGCAATTATCTTTACAATTAACAGAGACGCAGATACGATGTGCAGTATACATCAATGTTGATAATTGCAACATACCTGTGATTTTGCTCCTGGTGTCATTGGTGTACTGAAGTTATTTAAATCCCAAATATATATCTCAGAATCATTAGCTCCAGAAGCAATGAGGTTGCTCTAAGAAAAACAAAATAATAATTCAAAGGTCAAACCCAACATTTCATAATACAACAATAAGGTTAAAGCAGGGGGGCTGGGTAACACATTTTTTTTCATACACATTTATTCTGTAACTATTTGAAAAAAAAAGTTTTTAAAAAAAAATAAGGTTAAAGCATGCTGTAACCACTCCCACCCCCGGTGTCTGGTCTGATATTTAATTATACCAGGAATTGATTTTTAGCCATCTGTATACCTTAATGTCCTACAGAACAAATGATATGTTATATCACAAAAAGTGATATAACTTGGGCTATGCACAACCTATCCTTTCAAATTAAGCCCTTCCAATGTCAATACATTCTGTCTACATCCAGAGTGATCTAATCAGGGGGACTGAAATATCAAAATCTAAATAGACATAAGGAACACTTCTGAGCATCTTTATTGGCCGTATCTTTGCTACATTTTTTTCCCCTTTCATGAACGTCTTTGCTAAATTCAAATTGCATTATCCACATCACTGCTAAAAGTCATGTCATATTGCAGAAATATCAATTAACCTGACAAGCACTCCAGTTAACTTGGATAAGTACGGTGCAGTGTTTCACTGCTTCCCAAAACCATGCTGCTGTTTATTATTAGATTACAAGTTTTCTTTAGACAATTGAACCTCTTCAAAATCATATCTCAATTCTCTGCCATGTTTGTATAGCAGAATAAACAATTCATTCAAAACTCCCGAGTTAGATGGAGGATATTTGGGATTGTGTCAAAAAATATAATACCAGATCATTCTGTACAGGTTAAAACTGCTTGAACAGACTCCCATCTAAAGATACCATCAGCACAATTTAAGTGATATCACATTTCCCACAAACTGCATTGAGCACTAATGAATAAAGAATCAATAATTTTTTACTATTCTTAACAATATGCCTTGAATTATTATCCACCAAGTCATACTGAATACAGGAAGAGGAATGCTGGAGGCATCTACCAACTTTTGGAAGTATGTATTTCGTATCTCTGCCCCCCCCCCCCACCCTTACAAGTCGGTATTACCCTCCTAACAGAAAAACTAGGCAGCCCAATTGAAAACTGAAGACCCTTACAAGTCTTTGGATAATATACCGTAGATGTCGGATTATAAGCCGCTACTTTTTCCCCACATTTTGAACAGCTTTGAACTCTGCGGCCTTTAATACGGTGCGGCTAATGCATGGTTTTTTTCATGCCGCCAAAAACATTTTGCCTCGTAACAATAGACCAATAAAATTGATGAGTAGTTCACAGAGGTCCAATGAAATTGTACGATAAATCAAGCGCACTTTCACAATTAAATTATTGTAAATCAGTCATTTGTACTCACCCTCATCAACATGGAAAACACTCGAAGAAAAGCATTGTGCTGCCTTTATGGCAGTTATTTAGTTTATAATATTTTCGCTTAGTAATTCATCTTCTAGTTAAAGTTAGAAGTGTTTTAACTATATTTGTTTTCTGTACTACATCGTGGGATGCTATGACGTCACACCCGGTTTCGCCGCGTCTTGTGGGAAAAATGCCAGTTTGCGATAAACGGGAAGGAGGGGGGGAGCGGCATTACGCGAGCGGCATTGGATCTGAGCGAACGCTGCTTTTAAGTTAAAGGCGATCAATAACTTTTCCTGGTAGGCTGCAGTATATATATTTTTTACCAGTCGTTAGGAGATATTGGAATGTTGTTCAGTAAAAAAGTATACGCAACGTATATTTAAAAGTAGCCGCGTTACAGGCACGGTTCGAAAAAAAGCATTTGCAATATGTATCTGTTTATGTTACCATATGGATTTAATTAAAAGTTAAAAAATCCTCATGTGTAATATCTTTCTGTGTAAATATCTCATATTACAACGTGGGACACCTGCGGCCGAAAATCCGGTGCGGCCTGTACAAGTAAAAAATTGATTTTCTTTTTAAAATTAGAGCCAGCGGCTTTTAATCAGGTGCGCTCTGTAGTCCGGAATCTACGGTAGATGGAATTTTTGTTACAGTATACCTTTGTAATCAATTCATGATTTTTAAAAAAAAATGCACACTAGATACCCACAAACATGTTAATTACTTTGCAAAAAAAATGACAAGTTTCCTGCTGTTTTGTAAAATGAGAAACATAACGGCAAGTAATACTATATATTATTCACTGGTGAAGGTACTTTTAAATGTAAGCAATACCACAGTTTCAATACCTGAAAGGGGTTAAAATCCAACCCTCGGACAGGGCCCCCATGTTTCGAACTCTGGCCAATGATGGGATCGTTCCCAGCTGTAAGAATCTGTTCTGCGCTATAAAGGGTGATGGTCCCAGTGTCCCCTCCAGCTGCTATAACTCCATCAGAACTCGTACCATGGTTGCTCCAAATAAGTTTGTGAAATCTGTAACATTTACCACATACAATTTCTTTGTACACCCCAAGAAAACTTTTAAACCACATTAATCCTCAAATCATCTTGCCACTTTTGTTCTGCTGAAGTTATACAGAATAATGCTAGTGATTCTATTATTTCCTCAAAATTATGCTACATAATGAGAGCTCCTCGAACAAATAATCTGCTGGAGAAACTCCATGGGCTGAGCAACATTTGCAGAAGAGTACACGGGGAGAAACTGTCAATGTTATGGATCAGAACCCTGTATACGTAGAGAGGAGAGATGGTCAGTATAAAGAGAGGGGAGGTGGTGAAAAGAAGCCAATGAAACAACAAGGAAAGGGAAGGAGGGAGGAAAAGATGGTGGGGGCTGGGGGGGGACATGGAGAGTATTGATGATAAGGGAGAAGGAGAGGAGGAGAGAGGGAGGGTGGGAAAAGGGGGATAAGCACACCAGAGATATTGGTTACCTAAAACTGGGAAACTCAATGTTCATGCTATTGGGTTGTAGACACTATAGAGGAATATAAGTTATTGTTCATCTAGTTTGTGTTGGGTCTCACTCAGTGGAAAAGGCTGAGCATGGAGAGTTCAGCATGGAAATGAAAACAGGAATTGAAATGGCCTTCAAATGAGAGCTCAAGATGAATGCAGCTGCTCTGCAAATTGGTTTCCAGACTGTGCTTGGTGTCGCTGATGTAGAGGAGGCCACACTGGGAGACTATCTGCAGTAAATGAAGTTGAAAGAGGTTAATGCGAATCTTTGTCTCACCTGGAAGGGCAGTTTAACATCCCCAGATGAAAGAGAGGAGGGAGGTATAAGAATAAGCATTACAACTCGTGGAATTATACAGGAATATGCCAGGGGTAAGGGAGGGATAAGTGGACAAAGAATGGTGGAAGGTGCAGCCCTACTGAAAGCAGAAAGAGGTGGGGAAGGGATGAAGCTGGTAATGGGATAACAATGCTGTTGTGGAAATCACTGAGGATGATGAGCTGGACACAATGGCTAATGGGGGTGAGAGGTGAGGAGAAGTGGAACTCTATCTCTGTTCTAATTGGAGGGAGGTGGGGAGAGAGCAGGTCCAAAAAAACAGAGGCGATCAGAAAGGGCTTCATGAATCACAGTAAACAGGAACCTCCATTTCCTGAAAAGGTCAGTATTTCAGACATTCTGTAATGGAAGGCCTCATCTTGAGAGCAGATGCAGCAGACATAGAGAAACTGGGAGACAGGAATGGCAGCCTTACAAGATAATAGGGTAGGATGAGGTGTAGTCAAGGTAGCTGTAGGAGTCAATGGGTACTTTGCCCTCTGAGTTGGAGTCAAAAAGAGTGGTTCTGGAAATGGACCACATGAATTTGAGAGTGGGGTGGAAGTTAGTGGCAAAGGTGATAAAATAGATGGGTTCAGCACAGGTACAAGAAGCAGTACCAATGGAGTTAGTGACATAAAAGAAGGTATGGATCAGAGACTGTTCCAAGTAGGCAACGAGTCCTTCTAAGAATTTAATCCAATAGTCAAATTATTCCAACAAGTCACAAACATATTCAAACAGCTAAGTTCTACTACAAATAAGTGCCATTTGCTCAGGAATTCTCTTTAGTAATTTATGGATTATTATCATGTTAGGTATGTACACCACATATTTACCTTGTGGTAGCAGGTAGACAGCCCCGCAACTTTACATCCAATGATGGATCTGAAAAATCCAGCTCATAGATCTCTAATGCTGCATTTGTACTGAAGGTAGCATCCAACTGTTGTGCTGAGGTACCTATAGTTTAAACGATAATAGTATAACTTACTCTTCAATAATAATTGATAGTTTTAAGCAAATTAAAAGTGATGTTAATGAACTCTTCAAAAGTTAACCATCAGTCCATGACCATTGCTTGAACAATTTGAATAGTAGATAGGATCTGGAAATGTAACATATATGGTGAAGAAAACAGTAAAGATAAAAACTCCACTTTTATAGCTCTTTTCACATCAGAATGTGCCAAAGCACTTTGTCGTAAATTCAGTGCGCTGAAGTCACATATGATATGGACAAAGACCATGAACTAAAGAATCATGTTTTCTGATTGCCTTTATATCCACATTCCTGTGTTATGCCGAATGTATACAGACGTGCTATTAAATATTGTGTTAAGTGCCCAAAGCTACAATCATCAGTCTTGAGCTATATGCCCTGTGTTACAAGAGAGGGGGACCAAGAAAATTATCTTAATGATGTTGGCTGAAAGCATGAAAGTGTGTTGCTGAATGGGGGATTGGTTAAGTAACATAGTCACTATTATACGTGTTGATAATCATGTTGCTGAAATGAGCAATATTGAATCCAATATCCTGAACAGTCAATCCCAATAATATCTAGAGTAACACACACAAAACGTTGGAGGAACACAGCAGGCCAGGCAGCATCTATAAGGAGAAGCACTGTCGACGTTTTGTTAGTCCTGATGAAGGGTCTCGGCCCGAAACGTCGACAGTGCTTTTCCTTATAGATGCTGCCTGGCCTGCTGTGTTCCACCAGCATTTTGTGTCTGTTGTTTGAATTTCCAGCATCTGCAGATTTCCTTGTGTAATATCTAGAGTACATTATCAGGGCTAACTGTTCAGAATACTACAATTGGAATGCTGTATTGTCAAAGCTGCCACTTTTCATCTGAGATGTCAATTTTAGTAATCAGGTTGTTTAATATGTTAAAAATTTTATGCAAATACAGTTGGTTATTGTTGAAATATTAAACCAAGACTTCTCAAGTGCAGAACACCATTACACTACTCAAAGAGATGACTGCCTTCCTGGTCCCTTCACTAATATTTATTCTTCCACCATTACCACTACAAGTTTACACACTGTTGTTATTGGGTGAGACTTTGTGTAGAAATTACTTGACAATGTACTTTATTAACTATAAGGTACTTAGGAAGTAGTGATCAAGAAAGCCAATATTTAAATTCACAATTGCTCTTTTTATACTTTAGTAATACTTTACTGACATTCCAATCTATCTAATATGTCCTGATCTTGCTTACTTCAACAAAAAGTTCTGCTGTATGACAATAAAAAGCTGCAGACTCTTATAAACACACCTTTGGACACAGACCCACAGTAAAACCATTATTTGGTCTGGTACAAACATGAGAAAATCTGCAGATGCTGGATCTGCAGGCAATCCACTGAAGTACAAAGAGTAGTTCAATAAATACGATGGTTTGCCTGCGCTGTCAGAGGACAATGCACATTGCTTCATGCACTAATGTTCAATCAAGTCATTCAAGATTGTACAATGTGCAAATTCCTTTCACACAATTTTAAAAACTGCTAAGAGAATTAAAATGTCAAACTTATGCAGCAGTAGTGTTTGCCAGATATTGATTTTCAGGCTTTTTTTTTTAAGAGATGCAGAACATATTGTATCTTGACCTAGTTAATATTAACTAACACCAAGTGACAACAATAACTAAAATCCACCAACAACACTTGAAAGACACATTTAGAAGTTATCACATATACTTACAAAAAAGAATTTTTGTTAATAACTATACCAAAAGAAAAATATGGTTTGCCCTCAATATACACAAAATTGCTTATAAGAATACCACCAATTCCAACATGGAAGCAATTTTTAAAAAAACTTTACATTGTAGGATACTTGTGATTTGAAACATTTTCTGCATTTACCTGTGGCCAAATAAAGGGGATGATGTGAAGCAGGACTCCAGGACTGAACAGCTGTCCTCTCAATCTCCTTCAGTTTCATTTTATCTTATTAACCTAAAACAAAAAAAGTGATCATGACAAACTGCCCAATATTAGAAAGTGAACAATGTTTTCATCAGGATCATTTACCATCATTCATAGAACAGACAACAGTACAGCACAGGAGCAGGCCATTCGGCCCACAAAGTTGTGCCACATCAGGTAAAAAGCAAATCAAAAACACCCAAACACTAATCCCTTCTCCCCACACCATGACCATATCCCTCCATCATCCTGACATCCATTTGCCTAGATGGTGTAGACTAGATTTTCTATTAATCTATTGATCTTCTATTGCTATTATGCCCAGATATTAATTTTGAAAAATGAATTCCTTGAGATGAAACTAGTCAGCTTCTTAGTAGCTGCCAACTCACTGTGCTAAAAGGAGGCAAGAGTTCACAGTATCAAGAGTGCAAGGATAAACCTGGATGTATGTATATGTAAAGCTATATTTTATATACACACACATCCAAGACTTTTGCACAGTACTGTATACACATACAGACACACTTATATACAATATAAAGTCTTTATTAAAATATTCAGTGAAGAGAAGATGCTTTCAAAATAATGAAGTTTCTAAATATCAAAAAAAATCACTAAAAGAGCAGTAAACAGTAAAAAGCTAAATTCAATCAATATCTGGTGTATAATCAAAACCCTTTGCCTTTAAAACTGCATCAAATCTCTTAGATACACTGCCATGCAATTTTATAAGAAAATTGGCTAGTAGGTTTTTCCAAGCATCATGGAGAACTTGTCACAGTTCCCCTGCAGACTTTGGTTGTCTCATTTGCTTCTGTCTCTCCAGATAGTCCTAGACAACCTCGGCGGTGTTGAGATCAGGGCACTGTGGAGATCATACAAAATTTCTTGTTCTTTTTTTCCACTGAAGATAGCTCTTTATGACCTTGACCAGGTGTTTGGGGTCATTGTCCTGCTGCAGAGTGAAGTTGGGATTGATCAGATGCCTCCCTGACAGGTATTGCGCAATGGATGAGAATCTGCCTGTAATTCTCGGCATTGAGAATTCCGTTAATTCTGACCAGATCACTAACTCCATTTGCAGAAATGCAGCCCCAAAACTGCAGAGAACCTCCAGCATGCTTCAATGTTGGCTGCAGACTACATCTTTTACAGACAAACTGCCTCCTGTTTCAGCCAAAAACTTCAAATTTTGACCCCTCACTCCAGAGCACTTGCTGCCATTGTTCAGCACCCCAGTCCTTATGTTTTTGTGCATAGGTGAGTCTCTAGGCATTGCTTCCACTTTGGATGAATGGCTTTTTGGCAAAAATTCTTCTATGAAGACCACTTCTAACAAGACTTCTCTGGATTGTAGAGGGGTGTACTTGGGTTCAAATGGTTTCTGTGAGTTCAGAGCTGATAGCAGTGGTGGACTTCTTCTGATTTAGAAGGAACATCAGTTTGATGTATCTTCCTTCTCCTGCACTCAGCTTCAAATGCTGTGTTTCTGGTCTTCAACCTTGCCCATTTCTTTGTGCTTCTTCAGAAGAGTTTGGACAGCACATCTTGAAACCCCTGCCTGCTTTGTAATATGTGCTTGGAAGAGACCTTGCTGATTCAGGGTGACCTCCTTGTGTCTTGTTGTTATGTTCACTTTTGCCATGGTGCGGAATTGATGATTTGAAGGCTAGACTGTCACAGGTACCACACCCTCACCTTTTAGTTTGGCTATCTTTGCCCAGCTTGATTCCTTCTACAACCATTTCTGTTTCAGTTAATCAGTTCGTTCATTCAACTCATCATGTCATTGATCATTAGCATCCTGTTTGTCATCTTTGTTTGATCATGCACTGGGCTATATACCCAAAAAGTAATCAAGTTTTTATTTGAAAAGTGGTCTATTACTTTTATGTTACTTTAACAAAATACAAAAAAATTCTCTAACATTTACATTTTTGAAAATTAATGCTTGCAAAGCTAAAATTTGCACTTTTCTATTGACACACTAATGCAGGAGGCAAAAATAAACATCTAAAACAACATTTACATTAAAAATCTAGGGTGCCTAAGACTTTTGCACAATACTGTAAATATATACAAATACATACTGTATATACATATATTGACTCAAAAAACTTTAAAACCACTTAAGTGTTAACTGCCAATAGGCCACAAACTGCTGTAAATCTAAAATTAAAAAAAGATGCTAGAAATACTCAGTAGATCAGGCAGCAGCTAAGTTACAGATGAGTGATTTTTCATTAAAACAAAGAAAAGTTAGAAGTTAAACATGTTTTAAGATGAAGAGATCAAAGAAAGGGAGGCAAAAGCAGAGGGGATATGTTGTTAAGGTGGAGCCAAAAGCCTTAAGGATACAGCTAGTGGTGGTGCTGCCAACTGCGAGACAGTGGTGAAGGCTTATTAACTTACTGCTGATTGATCAGGAAGAGAATGAAACAGAATGAAGGATTACTGAGGAAGGAGACAAAGTTCAATGCTTCAACAGTGAGACACAAAATGTTACTGTTGTAAATCTGAAATAAACAGAATGCTAGAAATACTCAGCGAGTCAGGCAGCATCAGGATAGAGAAAATCTGAGTTAATGTCACAATTCGATGATCTTTCATCACTTGACAGCTCTGATCCAAACTGAAAAGACTGCACGTCCGCAATTTTGAATTCAGTATCAATTCCCAAGGGCTGCAATGTTTCTAAATGGAAGATACTGTATCTGACAAGGTTAGTCTGACCTCATTCTACAGTGTAAAAGATCAAAGACAAACATTAGTATAGAAATTAAACAGAGAATTTAAAATAAAAGGCAATAGAATTGCCTTCTATTTACATATTTTCCTTACAGACTAATTTACAGTGATCAACAAGCCATTCAGCAGTCCCTCTCAACTGACACCACCACTAGTGTAACATCCAGTCTTTCATCCTCCGACCTGGCACCGACATCACTAACTCTTCTCACAATTTACATTTGCTTTTTAATTTAGCCTTGTTTTGATAAAAAGTCATCTATCAAAATGATAAAATGCTTTCCCCTCTACTCAACCCGCTGAGCAGTTCTAATTTTTTGGTTATGTAACAAACTTAGAAATAATTTATAATGGGAATGGGATTAAATGACTACGTATTTGGAATTGATTATGAAATAAATGCAGACCCAGATTCAAAGGGGACTCCAGATTTTAATTTCAGTTCCATGTGAGAAGCAATTATTTTGAGGGGATGAGCTGGTGAAGGGGGGGGGGGGGGGGCTTGCAAAAGGAGGAATTGAGGGTCCAGGATGCCAGGACAAGATTTAGGAGGAAGGTTAGGGTGGGGCTGGGAAAAGGGGAGGGACCAGAATGGCGCAAATTATAGGCACTAGGACAAGAGGAATGTCAGAGTATAGAGGGCAAGAGTGAAGTGGGTAAGGGCAGAGGGGTTGATGGGTGGGATGAGAGTTTGATCAGATTCTAAGTTTGGAGCTGGGAGAGGTTGGAGGCAGAAATCCAAGGTATTTATACATATATTAAAATTGAGAGGTTAAAAGCCATTCAGGTTCGCAGAGACTGGGCTGTTCGCTGAACTATTTGGTGAATCAGAACACAAGGGGACAGTGATTCCAAATGCTAAAGTTTATAAAAAGGCGGGGATTCCGAGCTCGACTACAGGAGCTGAGAAGTTGTCGGTGTGAGAGTTTCTCAGAGCCGTTAGTAACAGAGAAGCCTCCATGGCTGAGGAAGGGCTGTGGGGAGTTGGGCAGGAACCACGGGAAAAGCAGCAAGAGATCGCTCAAGACTCCAGCGCTGTCATACGGCGGGCAGCAGGGTCGGGGCCTGTGGAGGGACTAAGGCCTACCCCCTTGCCCACTGCTGTGCGCTCCCGGCTCGCGTCAACCGCGCCACGCAGCCCGGCCGGCCTCTCAGCGCCCCACCGTGCAGGCCGCCGCTTACCGTCGGGACATCGGCAGTAATCCACACACCGAAGGGCCACCCGCTCCCTCACGCCGCTTCGCCGCGACGTGGCAACTGCGCCGGCGCGCAACCTCCGCTCCGTCGTGGACACGTGACCGGTGGCTACCACCTTGGTGATACATCGGGGTTTAGCGTCAATCTTTCCCCTCCCATTTATCCAGTCTGAACGCAAAGCAACTATCTTCACAATGGAAAGCTGAAAATACTCAACAAGTCAGGCAATGTTCGGAGGGAGAGAAAGATCAAAGCTACAGTTTGAAGGGAATCAAGTTTATTATTATTGACATAAATCGTAAAATTTGAGTCTCTCCCGAAACGTCGACTGTTTATTTCTTTCCACAGATGCTGCCTGACCAACTGAGTTTCTCCAGCATTTTCAATGTGTTGCTTTAAATTTGTTGCAACACACACAAAATGCTGGAGGAACTCAGCAGGTCTGGCAGTAGCTACAGAACAGGAATAAACAGTCGATGTTTCGGGCCGAGAGACTTCCTCAGGAATGGGGAAAGACGCTAGAATAAAAAGGTGGGGGGGGGGTGTTGGGAAAGGAGGATAGCTGGAAGGTGACAGGTGAATCCAGGTGGTTGGGAAAGGTAAAGGGCTGGAGAAGAAGGAATCAGATAGGAGAGGAGAAAGGGAAGAAGAAGGGGACCCAGAAGGTGAGAAAAGGGAAGAGGCCAGATTGGGAAAAAGAAGAGTCGGGCTATTACCGGAAGAAAAAATCAATATTTATGCCATCAGTTTGGAGGCTACCCAGATGGAATTCATAAGGTGTTGTTTCTCCACCCTGAGGGTGGCCTCATCTTGGCACAAGAGGAGACCATGGGCCAACATGTCAGAACAGGAATGGGAATCAAAATTAAAATGTTTGGCCACCAAGAAGTTCTGCTTTTGGCAGATGGAGCGCATGAAGTTTATTGTTTCACAGCAGAGGTACAGTGCAAGACATAAGTTACAAAAAATAGCTGGTGCAATATGAGTGTAGGAGCCATGAATCTATTTTCTGCCCGTAGGAGCCATGTACTGTATCTATTTCCTATCTGTATCGTATTTTGTGCTAAACCCAAAGCCAATTTATAATAAATGTCCATCTCCTGTGTATCATCCATGTCCCTCCATTCCATCAGAAATACGAAACGCTAAAAAATTCAATATACTTTGTTGTACTGGTCGACCCTTGTAATAATAATCAGAGGCACAGAGAGAATCTGTTTACTGGTAAGTAGCCTTTAGTGTCTCAGTTTAAAAGCACGTGGGTTCACAAATTAACCGCATGTGTGCATAACCACTAGAATTCCCTGACCTTTCATGAACAATGAAAATTAAAGGCATCACCTGGGAAAGGAATCTATGCTGACCAGGGGTTCCTCACGGTCACAATCTTCACGTGTCCATGGGATCCTCCACTTCCGTGATGGCTGGTCTCTGGAGAGTTGTCTCCCTTACATATTTGGAGCTCCTGAACCTTAGTGTTCCTCATCAGTTGAACTGACAGACCTCCATCCCATTGCCTTAAAGTCACCTGACCTCCCTGGGTCACCTTCTTACTAGCTCTAGTCCAGGGCTACAACAAATGTTGTTCTACATTTCTGCCCACCCCCTGTCCTTGATTAATCCCAATCTATAGACTTGTAGATTGTAGTTCCTTCTGGCCAACAACTAATCTGCAGAAAAAAAAGATGAATGGAGAGAACAAAGGGATTTGCTAATGGGGCGACACCGAGAGAAGGCATTATGTTGGAGCACGATGGCTGTTTAATTGTAGCTAAACTATCCGGGGATGTAGTAAAGAGGGGATGAACAAGAACAGAAAGCAAAACCATGAAGTGAGAATGTTGAGGCAAAAGACAAACTGATTCGAGTGGAAGTGGAATGGAAAACTAAAAAAAGCAGGTAGCAGGTTAAGATTCATCTTTCTGAACTAAATACTGTAGATGTGTTTTGCAAACTGGACACTCAATCTTAATGTTTTCCCATTGTTGAGGAGAACATATTGTGAATATCTTTCTAATTACCTATTGTTCTTTCATGCTAATCGTTTGTACTCATGCACTGGGATCCCCAGATACCTTTGTACCACAGCATTTTGTAAATTCACCTTGTTTGAAAATTTGCTTTCTGATTCTTCTATCCAAAATTAATAACCTTATCATTCATAATACTTGGAATTGTAGCTAAACTATCTGGGGATGAACTCATCATATTCTCAACTGCCTACTTTTCCCCCCACATATGACCTATTTATGTTCTTTCACAAGGTCTTTGTATTCCCCTCACAATTCACAAACCTAACTATTTTTGTATCATGAAGGGGTCTAGCTAAGGACACTTGGTGCCTTTGAGCCAAGTGAATTATAAATAGTTGAGCCCCCAACACTGGCACCCAGTTGTAGTGTACATCTAATAATCGGCAATCTCAATGCTTTAGCATCTTGGCTCACCAGGTGATATTGTGCTGCACTCACTGGGTTCTTTCACTTCACTCCCACTTAGCAAGGCTCCAACTCACATGTTCCCTGCCATTTGCTGGGATCCCAGATCTTGCACTCAGCAACTGCGTGTCAAGAGCCTGTTTCCAATGCTCCCTGTCCATTCACCAATGTCCTGCAATCAGGTAACTCCTATCAAGGTCTTTTTACCCTTACAGTTTCTCTACTCTACCCACAAGGATTTCATCTCTTCCAATCCTTTGTCACCCATTTCTATGCTTTTGACTTCATTTTTCCCCAACAGAGTCATCCCACCACCTCTGCTTATCTGCCTGTCTTTTCAATACAATGTGTATCCTTGGATGTGAAGTTCCTAGCAATCATTTTCTTTCATCCACAACTCAGTGAAGATCACAATATCATACCTGATCTCTAACTGTGCTACAAGATCATCTTCCTTATAGTGATATAAAATCTGATTGATTTTGATTCTTGCTTTGTTTGGCTTTTCTTGAATTTTGGTGTCACATTTGTTATTCTGCAATCTTCTTGGGAGTTCCTCAAAATCCAGACAATTTTACATAATTACCATCAAAGCCTTCTGCACTTTCACTACAGCCGCATTTCAGATTCAGAAGGTGCAACTCCTGCCCTCTTTCCTTTTTACAAACACTCCTTCCAAATAAAGCAGTGATTCAGTCTGGTGGGAGCAAAGGATTTTGGGAATGGCAAGGGTGAAGACTGTGGGAAAGGTGTGGGACAGAGAAGTGCCAGGGCAGAAGGTGGCACAGATACTGACGCATCCAGCCCTGAGACACAGGCAAGGTCATTTGATTCCAAGCAATTGGTTTATTGATCATTACAGAATGTCTCTCTGGTGCTTCCTGCTCCCTCTTGGCCCACTCCATCTCTGATCTTCCAATGAGGACTGGCTTATGGACCTCTACTTGCCTCCTCCTGGTCAATAATCAGCTCCCTAGCCCTGATGACATTGAGTAGGAGGTTGTTGTGGTATCACTCAGCTTGATATTCAATCTCCCTTCTATACACTGACTCATCATCACCCTTGATTAGGTCTATGACAGTGCTGTCATCTGCAAACTTGAATATGGCATTGGAGCTATGCTTAGCCACATGGTCATAAGCATAAAGAAAGTAGAGTGAAGGCTAAGCACACAGCCTTGTGGTGCACTTGCACTGATGGAAATTGTGGAGATGTTCTTGTAATCCAAACTGACTGGCGTCAGCAAGAGAGGAAATAAAGGATCTAATTGCACAGGGAGTTATTGAGGCCAAGGTCTTGAAGCTTATTGATTAGTTTTGAAGGGATGATAGCATTGAATGCCAAACTGCAATAGGAAAGCACATCAGCATCTTTGCTTTCTTAGGAGGTTAAGAAGGTTCAGCTTGTCACCAAACACTAACTTCTACAGATGTACTTTGAAAGTATCTTGAATGATTGCATCAAGGTCTGATATGGTAACTTGAATGTGCAGGAACATAAGCAGCTTCAAGAGCAGTGGACTTTACCTAATACATCACCTCCCACCAATGTAGAATTCATAGGATGTGCTGCCTCAAGGAGGCAACATCCATCAAAGATCCCCACTATCTGGGCCAAGCCATCATCTCAAAGGTACCAAGGGTCAGGAGGCACAGAAGTCTGAAGTTCCACACAGATATGTTCAACAACTACTTCCCTTTAAGCATTCTCTTCTTAGACAAGTTGAGCATAATTACTTTAAAAATCTCTTGTGAATGCTGCTTGTAGGCTGTTATGTGCCTGCAATGCTGCTACAAGATTTTTGTGCAGACACACACTTGTGCATATACTAATAAACTCAACTTTGACCATTTGGTACCATGAATAATTTTAGTCTTCCTGTTTAGAGGACATTGTTTCATTGCAGGCAGTTCAGAGAAGGTATACTTGGATGATCCTGAGTATGGAGGGTTTGTTCGATGAGATGTGATTAAAGGTGGTGAGATTCTACTCATCAGAATGTAAAAGAATGAAAACCAATCTTAATGAAATATAGGACTTTCAGGGGATTGGAGAGAGAAAATGCTGAGATGTTTGTTCTCATAGGACAGTCCGATTATACAGTGTGCCCTTTTAAGACTTGGATGACGAAGAATTTCTTCTCTCAGAGGGTTGAGTCTTTAGATCTCATTGCCATTGAGAGTGGCATGGCCAGAGTCCTTGGCATTATATTTAAACCCAAAATACTTAGATTTCTAATCAGTAAAGAAATCAAAGGTCATGGGAAAATAATAGAAAAGTGACTTGAGGATTGATGGATGAGTGATGATGATTTTGAATGATAGAGCAGGTTTGAAGGGCTGAATGGACCTGTTCCTATTTCTTATAGTCTAAGTGAATAAGAAAGATTGTTTTAAAAGCAGTGCCACTGCAATGAAATCTGCTCTAATTGATAGTTCTGATTCAGTTCAAAAGTGTAATCTGATATGGAAGACAATGGAAACATAAAACACTCTTGTATTAATTCATTTTCTGTGACCTAGACCTATTCCATTACAGCTACTGGATTCATCCTGAAAACTGGAACTTCTTTCATAAATATGATGACAATTTTATTAATGTTATTTATTTAATTATACATACAAGATCAGTTCCAAATTCACATATACCCAACAATCAGTCATAGAAATCTGGTCATATTTCATAGTGGATCACTTCGGCTGGTTCTTCATCAGGTGAACCTCCATTCTCCAGATAAAGGTTATTGTAAGGATACTGTTTTGGAGCCTGGAAAGAGTAATTAAGTCAAAACTCAAGTCAATTTCCCCACTCCAATTTTTCTCACTTATCTAAAAAAAAGTTGTTTTACATTCACCAACTTGAAATTAGTGCCAGTGCTTAAAGCTACATTTCCTGCATTTGGTTCAAATAATCACCCCCTCATCAGTCATCAGAACAGAACTTACAATCCTAGACTATACTATCTATTGACTCAAATCTTTGACCACCTTACAATAATGTAATTTTGTAATGTAATAATGTAATGTAATAACTGTAATTTACAAAACAGGGAAATGTTTCACCACACTTCTACTTAAAAAAGTTTGTCTTGTAAAATGGAAGGAAGCTGCCATCTGTCAATGGATGAGTGCATAAGACAAAGATTAGGAGTTAGAACGGTCAGCATAGTAGTAACCAGGTTGGATCCCGGCATCAGATGCTGTCCGTGCAATCTGTGTATATTTACTACCATATCCAAACAATGTTCTTATCAGTTAATTGGTTACAATAAATTATTGCTGTTGTACATAAGTAGTAAGTAGCAAAAGAATCAAAGGGGAGGTAGTAGTAGGAGGCCTCCATTAGTCTCAATAGACCATGGGTTTGTGCCTTGGAAAGTTTCCAGGGCACAAGCCTGGGCAAATGGAAGAGCAGCAGTTGGCCAAGCTGCAAGTCTCCCCTCTCCACGCCACCAACGTCGTCCAAGGGAAGGGCATTAGGACCCATACAGTTTGGCACCGATGACATCGCAGAGCAATGTGTGGTTAAGTGCCTTGCTCAAAGACACACACACAGCCTCAGCCAAGGCTCAAACTAGCGACCTTCAGATCACTAGACGAACACCTTAACCATTTGACCAAGCGCCAACACTAAAGGGGAGGTAACAGATGTGTGAAAGAATACACATTACAGCTCAGGAAAATAAAGACAATGGGATTAATGGAATTGCTTTGCTTGGAGCCACCATGGATCCAATGAGTCATCTAGCCTCTCTCTGTGTCATACTAAGGAAGTCAACCAGCTTGTAGTGCAGTTGTGCATAGCTGCAACAGTTACCACTGCTGCCTCATTGCTCAAGTATACTGAGCTCGGAAACTGTCTGTGATTTTGTGGGTTTCTGCCAGATCTTCCAGGTTCATCTAGCATCCCAAGAAGTGTTAATATGAAAAGGTAAGTGGCAAAAGAATCAAAAAGGCATTTGAGAGAGAATAGCTTATAGGATGATTGGAAAATTAAGGGGAATGGCATGATTATTTTTAATCCCCTTTAAATATTCTATAATGTTGCCCCTCATTCTCCTATACTCCAAGGAATAAAGACAGCCTGACCAACCAACCTCTCCTTTTAATTCAGGCCCTCTAGTCCAGGCAACATCCTCATATCTTTTCTAAAATCTTTCCTGTTTAACTGCATCTTTCCTACATCAGGGTGACCAAAGCTGTACATAGTACTCCATGTGCAGCCCCACCAATTGCAACATAATGTCCCAACTGCTGTACTCATTGATGAAAGCCAGCATGCTACATTCCTTTTTCACCACCGTTTCTTCCTACTTTCAATGAACTATGCACTTGTGTACTCTTGAGTCCCTCTGTTCCATTACATTCCCTATTCTCTACAATTCATTGTACAAGTTCTATACTGGTTTGACTTTCCAGAATTCTTACCTGTATTCACTCTTCACCGACGTCCATAAATGATCAAATAAACTTCTTCACCATCAACAACATTCCTAATTTCATGTCATCTGCAAACTTACTGATCAACCTTACACATTTGCATCCAAATCATATATAAAAAATTAATTACAAGGGTCCCAATTCCAACCCGTGGCAAAATCATTGGTTACCAGTCACCATTCCAAAAAACAACCTTCAACCATCACCCTCTGCTTGTAACCTCCAAGACAATTTTGAATCCACCTAGCTATCTCTCCACGAATTCCATGGGACTTAACTTTCCAAAGCAGCCTATCATGCAGAACCTCATCAAACATCTTGCTATAGTCCAAATAGACAACATGCACTGTCCTACCCTTATACACCTTTTTGATTACCTCTTCAAAAAACACTAAAACATTCATCAAGTATAACTTCCCATGATGCTGACTCCTCCTAATCAGACTATCTATTCAAATCCTGGCAGAAAAATATTAATCTCA
Organism: Hemitrygon akajei; assembly: GCF_048418815.1. Classification (NCBI taxonomy): domain Eukaryota; kingdom Metazoa; phylum Chordata; class Chondrichthyes; order Myliobatiformes; family Dasyatidae; genus Hemitrygon; species Hemitrygon akajei. Next base: position 37,526,686 of record NC_133144.1, on the reverse strand, counting down.
TTTTAGTCCTCAGGAATTTTACTAGTGAATCATTATGAGGCACATATCTTCCCAAAGGCCTCCATAATTTCCTCTCTAGACTCCCACAAATTCTAAGGATACACTCAGTCAGATCCTAGAGCTTTATCCACCTTAATGCACTCTCTGGCAATATGACTGTCCTCCAAAATATTTCCACTTGTTTCTTTATCTCTTGAGCAACCATGATGTTCTCATTAGTAAACACCAAGAAGAAATCTCATCCATTCCTGTGGCTCAAAACATAGACAGCCATGCTAATCTATCAGGAGACCCAATTTTCTCCCGAACCACTCTTTTAATATATTTAAAGAACCATATGCCATTTTCCTTAACCTTACTTGCCAGATCCAGCTTATACCCTGTCTTTACTCTCCTGATTTTCCTCTCACAAGTATTCCTAATCTTTTTATACTATTCAAGAGATTGGCTCAATCTTGACTTCCTAAACCTTGTTCTTCTTACTGAAGCATCAATATCTTTTGTCAGCTAAGATTCCCTAAACACTCCAGGTTTACCCAGGAACAGGAAAATGTTCTCCTGAACACTTAAAAACCTCCCATTTGCCATTTGTTCCTTTCCCTTCAAACAGGTACATTCAATTGGGCTCTGCTAGATCTAGTCTAATTTCCCCAAAAGTAGCCCTGGTCCAGTCTAGGACCTTAATCTGTGGACCTGTCCTATTCTTTAATTCACTATCTTAAAACTAAGAATTATGATCACTATAGCCAAACTTTCACTTCACTTACTTGCCCATCCTTGTTCATTATTGCATCATCAAGAGCAGAACCCTCTGTATATTGTCTCATGAAACTTTCCTGAACAATATACATATCCCCCTTACTAGGCCTTTAACAATTCGGATAACTCAGTCAAACACAATTGCACATCTTTGATGGTTTATCTTCTGAATCAGATTGTTATTAGTTCACAATTATAGCACTTAAAAGGATTCTTGCATTGCTAATAATTAAGTCTGACTAGTTCATTGAGCAATCAGAATGCAGCAGATTCACAAAATGCCTACATTTGTTAAAAAAGAGATGCATATAATGAAACATTTGCATTAATACAGAATAATTGGACTCTGCTTTATTATCAGAATCAGGTTTATTATCACCTGCATATGATGTGAAATTTGTTAACTTCACTACTGGACCTACTGATTCTTTCTCACCTTTACCCAAAACCTGCATTGCCATTACAATGCATGGGCTCATCAACCATTATCTCATGTAAGCCAATTCACTCTAACCCACCTGCTCAGACATGACCTCTACCACCTCGTGTCCAATGGTCACAGCTCTATTCTATTTATCTAAATTCTCCATCCTCATCACATCTTTTACAAGAGCACCTTCCCAACCATTGCCATCCTTTCTCCTTAAATGAAGAATGCCCTGGACCAATGTTGAAAGGGTCTTTGACCATACTCAAATCAACTTCCCACATCTCCCTTGCTCCACCCTTAAGCAAAAGAAAAAGTTAGCATCTCCACAAACTTTACCATCAACCTAACCAGCCTTCATATAGAAAATAATTGTCCCTCAGCTCTAAAACCTTCAATTGATAAAGTACAAATTGTCTTTTCAGCATTCTAAAGAGAGTGCTTCCTCAGTGACATGAGCCACAATTCAAATCACTCCAAAAGCCAATGTCCCTTCCCAACCCAAACAAGCATAGAAAAATAAAACACTTTTTTTTTTAAATTCCCCCTCTTTAGAACCTCAAAAATCACCTTTCTGGTTAAATTATGTAGTATTGGCTTCAAATGACATACACATTCTCAGCTCACAAAGTAGTCATGTCTGTGCCAGGGAGCCCAATTGTGTTATCACTTTAAGTACATATCCATAATTTCTACATGCTTAACCCAGTTTCTAATCACTGATTTCAAGCTTCCACCCCACTCTCACTTTCACCTCTATCTAGCCCCTGGATTCCCATTTTTATTCTAATAAAGCTAAACAGAACAGATCTCTTTTTTTGTCAGTTCACGGCCTCCTCTACTGCTGCAATGAGGCCCTACTCAAGTTGAAGGAACAACACCTTATACTCCGACTGGGTAACCTCCAACCTGATGGCACGAACATCAGTATCTCAAACTTCTGGTAATGGACACCAGCCTCCTCACCATTTCCATTATCTCTCACCTTATCTCCTTACCCTCTGGTGCTCCTTCCCTTTCTCTTTCTTCCATGGCCTTCTGTCCCCTCCCATGAGATTCCCCCTTCTCTAGCCCTTTTATCTCTTTCATCAATTGACTTCCCAGTTCTTAGCTTCACCCCCCTACCCCCCCCCCCCCCCCGGTTTCACCTATCACCTACTACCTTGTATTTCTTCCTCCTCTCCATCTTCTTACTCTGACTTCTTAGCTTTTTATCCTGGGTCTCAGCCCAAAACTTCAACTGTTTACTTTTTTCCCCATAGATGCTGCCTGGCCTGTTGAGTTCCTCCAGCATTTTGTGTGTGTTTCTTTTTTTGTCTAGTCTGTCAGTGTATACCTTCAACAATGTCCAATAATTAAAATCAAACATTGGTTCCTATATTGACTTGAACAGTTGAGGGTAAAGACTGCTTTTTTTTTTCTTTCTTTCCTATGAGAAATCACTTTAACTTAATATAACTTTTGAAAACCCCACCTTCCACCACAAGACAAACCTTCTCTTTGATCTTTATTGTCCTCCCTTCTTTCAGGAAAATTGAAGAAAATTTACAACACAGATGGCACCATTTAGCTCATTAAGTTAGTACCAGTCTAAAAAATCTAGGTTTTAGATTATGGTCCTAGAGGTAACAGCTTTTTGAATACATATCCAAATATTCTTTAAACCTGATAAAGCTTCCTTCCTTTAGCATCTTTCAGGCAGTGAATTCCAAACTCCAGTCATTTGGGAAAAAAGAATGCTTATTTCCCTACTCCACTTCTGGTTCAAGTAGCTTCAAATTCCTGGGCTTTAATGCACAGGTCAGCAAGAGGCTGCAGAGTGTTGTTGACTCTCATGGGCACAACCCTCAATACCATCATCGTTATCTTTCCCACACATTGAACACCCTAGTGGCTGTGGTCTTTCATTGATTCTGTTATGGTTGTTATTATTATAAATCTATGGATTTATTGAGTATGCCTGCAAGGAAATGAATCTCAGGGTTGTATATGATGACATACATGTACTTTGATAATAAATTTACTTTGAACTTTGACACCTTTAAGAGGCAATGCCTTAAGGCAGCATCCATCACTGAAAACCACCATCATCTGGGAAATGTCATCTTCTTGTAACTACCATCAGAGTTGGTACAGCAGCCTAAAGATCCACACTCAACCATTCAGAAATAGCTTATTACCCTCTATCATCAGATTTCTGAATGGCCCATAAACACTGCCTTGCTATTCCTTTCTCTTTTTTTTCTCCGCTATTTATTTTGTAATTTATAGTCATGTAAAAACTACTATGAACTATAAAATAATATATCTCATGTCATACAAGACAGCGATAATAAACCTAATTCTGATTCTTCATGTCTAATCCTTCTATTAATTACTTGAAATCTATTATTGGTTTCTGACCCATCGCTCTGCCCGAGAGAATTAGTGGCCTTTCTGTTTACTCCACTTAGGTTCTTTATATCCTGCCACTATGCTTCTATGCTTGAGTACATAGGAACAGTGTCTTAAAACGATAAAATTAGATTATGAATGAGAGATTAACAAAGCACAACTTGCAACAAGAACTTACCACTGGCTGGTATGAAGGAAATAACGTGCCAACAAAGAACATGAACAACATAAATCCTAGAAAGCCACTAAACTGTTTAACCATAGTAGTCCAGTCCACAGGACTTGGAGAGGTATCTACCCGATTCCGAATGAACATGTCAAAATCCCAGTGCATCTGGAAAAAGCAATAAGAAATAAATGTCAAAAGGTTTAAAACAGGACACCAAAAAAAAAATACATCAGCCTCAAAATATTTAATATGTACATGTTCCAGTTGGATAGATAATACAGTCGAAATCATATGTGCAATTCAGTTTAAATTTAATGAACTCAATGAAAGGTTCTATCTAAACTGGGCAGGCTTTATGCCTTTCAACTTAATTATCAAGAGTAATTAGTGTACTGGGCAACGTTCATCCCCCAGCTAAAAAACTTAGTTGTTCAGACCTCTTGCATGTACATCTGGATATCTCCAAGGAAATATATAAAAGTAAATTGTTTTCTTTTTCCCTAAACACGTTCAGAATGTTTAAATCAAGATCAGAAGTTTTTTGGTCTCCACTGACTCAGTATATGATTGCACCTACTTTGAAGATGAGCCACATGACCAGGGGGAAAAAAAATCCCACATTGAATTTCAATGTCAGGTATTAGATGGAAAAACAACAAGCATGTTTTCATATTCCTAACTGGTGTTAAATTGAGAGTTGCAAATTGTCAATGAGTCGAGGTTAACTCTGAGTTGGGCAGAAAGGAAAAGGAAAATGCATTTTTTTGTAGGAAAGCAGGTTGAAGTTGGAGGAGGGGTTTCCAGAAATACAATATTTTATTCAAGAACTGGATGGCTACCAGCCATTTCTTCTGCTCACCGGTTCACCCCAATTCCTTCGCAGGTCAGGTTCATCCCAGGTGTACCACGGATCTCGCTCTTGCTGTGACCTGTCTGGTAGTTTAGGGTAGTCACCATATCTAGTAAGGGGAAAATAAATTTTCAACTTTACAATGAAGATTTTTGTCTGAAGCTTCAATAGCTACTACATGCTCTTGTTTAAAATGCTCATGCATTGCAAGTTACAATACAGAAAAGAAATGAACACTAGTTTAAGAAAACATTGTCCAGCCCACAATATTATAACCACTAATGTAAATGACATTACTTCTTTAAATTGTCATTTTAATCTTCAAGTTTGTCTGCCAACTTAGTATTCAGCCTTGCACAATATTCCCAACTTCACATCTGCTATAAGCAAACAGGAAATCATATTAAATTTCTAATATTAATGAGATGTATCTGATGTAATTGTTATTAATTTCATAAATACTGTATCCCAAAGCCACTACAGTCATTCAATGCAAGTCAAAAGAATAGCAAATTTTGCATAATTTTATATCTAAAGAATTAACTGATGTTGCGGCATGAATACAGACAATCACGGGCAACACCTTACACACCACTGAGCATATCTACATGGAGTACCGTCGCACCTTCCACACCACTGGGCATATCTACATGGAGTACTGTCGCAGAAAAGCAGCATCCAACATCAGAGATCCCACCACCCAGATTATGCTCTCTTCTCACTGATGTCAACAGGACTCACTCCACTAGATTCAGGAACAGTTATCTGTCACCCCTCAACCATCATCATCTTGAAACAAAGGGATAACTTCACTCAACTTCACTTCCCCCCTCAGTGAAATATTCCTAAAACTTATAGACTCATTTTCAAGGGCTTGTCATCTCATATTCTTGATATTTATTGCTTATTTATTTATTATTCTCTCCTTTTTGTATTTGTAGTTTGTGATCTTTTGCACACTGGTTGTACACAAGAGTTGGTGCAATCTTTCATTGATTCTATTATGGCTATTATTCTATTGACTATGTTCGTAAGAAAATGAATCTCAGAGTTGTATATAGTGATATATATGTACATTGATAATAAATTTACTTTCAACTTTGAGACAAAAATATCACAGAGAGTCTCTGCCCTAGCCTATAACTTTGTTTACCTTCTATTTTTTGTTTGGTTTTCCCGCTATTAAACTTCATTTGCAAACTGCAGACAATGTTTTTATACTCATTCTGAATGTTACATTTGAGTGCACAGTTAACATGTAAAAAATTAAATCCTTTGGTACTTAGAAATCCCTCAGCAGAATTTCAAACATATTTTCTCCACGCATGTGTAGTACGCAACTGTCGATCCCGGGGGATCATGGGTTTGTGCCTCTGGTGGCCTGTGTCCTCTCCAGGGTGCAAGCCTGGGTGGAAAAATTTGAAGAACCAGCTGTTCTCCATGCAGTGGGTTCCCCCTCTCCATGTCACTGATGTAGTCCAAGGGAAGGGCAAGCACCAATACAGCTTGGCACCAGTGTTACCAATAGTAAATGCTAGTTCGATACTTTCCTTACATTCAGAAAATATTCTCCAGATTGTTCTTGGCAATTTTTTCTGCATTAGCGGTTTGCCATTGCCTTCTTCTGGGCAGTGTCTTTACAAGACGGGTGACTCCAGCCATTATCAATGCTCTTCAGAAATGGTCTACCTGGCGTCAGCGGTCGCAAAACCAAGAGTTGTGTTTTGCACCAGCTGCTCACACAACCATCCACCACCTGCTCCCATAGCTTCATGTGATTCTGATCAGGGGCTAATAGAAATGACACGTTGCCCAAAGATCACCTGCAGACTAGTGGAAGGAAGGAGCACCTTATACCTCCTTTGGTAGAGGCATATCTCTACCTCACCACCCTAAACATTAAATACAATCAGAAAATCTGCCCATCATGTCAATTCTGGCCATAAAGCAGCTACTGAGATGAAACTAACTTTCTAGATCTTAGCCACACACATTACAGCACATTAGACCTTCATCCAGGTATTTTAAAATGTGAAGATAAGAGACTCTGGAGCAAAAAACAATGTTGGAAGAACTCAGCACGTCAACAGCATCTGTTAAGGTGTACACTGATGTAATGAGGGTTTCTGATTCAATTATCCTTTCAAGCAGCTAGTTCTAGACCTCTTGTTTGAAACATTTCAGCTCCTCTTCAACCACAGTATTTATTACTTTGTCTACATTTAGTTATCAAATCCCTGCTATTCATCCAATCTAGGGTTTTAATTTTTTTTAAAAGGATAAATTTCCCCTTAGCCTTCTTAGCTCCAAAGAAAACAGTGCCCTGTAGTGTAACCTACAGTGCCTTGAGAAAGTATTTGGGCCCCAACCCTTTGCTCACATAAATGAGTATAACAACCAGGGATTTGTATCAATTTAACAGAGAATTTTTATTTGTGTATCACATGCTCCCCCCACCCACAGAAGAACCCCAAAAAAACAGGGAAACATTTAAAGCATGAAAAACAAAGAATTCAAAAACTGAAACGTCAGCAGTTCAAGGTATTCATCCCCCTTTGTTCAGTACTTAGTTGAATTAGCTCTTGCAACTATTACAGCCAGTCGTCTTTTTGGATATGTCTCTATTAGCTTTGCACAACGTGACTGAGCAAGATTTGCCCATTCCTCCTTGTAAAATCGTTCAAGCTGGGCCAGGTTACTGGCGGTGGACAGCAATCTGGAGGTCTTGCCAGAGATGTTTGACTTGGTTAAGGTGAGGACTCTGACCGGGCTACTCAAGGACATCAATTTTCTTCATTCGAGGCCAGTCCATGGTTGCTCTGGCAATGTGCTTTGGGTCGTTGCCCCGCTGAAAGACCAATTTCCTCCCTAGTTTAAGCTTTCTGGCAGAGGCTAGCAGGTTTTTTTTCAGGATCTGTACATATTTATCAGCATGAAAAGCATCCCAATAGCAATGTGTTCCCTTGACAGTAGCGATGTTGTTAGTTGGCTAGTACGCAGTAGTAGATTTATACCACTCATACCACTTTAGTCTCATCTGACCACAATATCTTTTTCCCCATCTTTACAGTATCTTCTAAGTGACACTTTACAAAGTCTTTACAGGCAATAATATATATTTTTTTAAATTATAAAAGCCAGGCCTTCTTCCTTTTCACTCTAACATAAATACCCTTTTAAGTGCAAGGCCTTAAAAGATTGTGGAGCCATGAATTTCATTTCAGAGTGACTGTTGGCATCATTGCAGCCTCTCTGACAAGTGCCATTCTTCTCTGGCGACTAAATTTATAGGGGCAGCCTGATCTAAACAGTGTGGCTGTTGTTTCATATTTTTCCCCACTTTGTCATGATGGACTGCACTGAGCTCTGAAGTATGTTCAGTGCCTTTGAGACGGTCTCTTACCTTTCCCCAGATTTATGCTTCTCTATTTTTATTTCCCTGACTTGTCTTGGATGTTTTTTTGTCTTTATTTTGGTTTAGTCTGTTGAAAATCTACAGTACTGTTGGACCTTACAGAAAGAAGTGGTATTTATTCTTATGAGTTCATTGAAAACAGACGATCCTCCAATTTTCTATATCAACAAACTAGGTAAGTTGGTAAGGTAATACTGCATATTGCACCTGAGGAGAGTTAGCGTAGTAATTACAAATGGGATGAATACTTCTCCGCCTCACAATTTTGGTTTTTAATTTTTAGTTAATTGTTGACAGGTTTTGGAATTTTTCTTTTCATTCGACATGATGAACAATGTTTTGTAAATATGCTCGAAAATCCTATTTCAATATTTTAAATTTAGAAAATGAAAGTAAAATGTGAAAATAGCTATGGGGGCTGAATACTTCTTCAAGGCAGTGTATATTTTTTCTCACAAGTCTTAAGAGAGCAGATGCAAGAATGGCGCGTCCTCTGACTGAGAAGTGGAGGAACAAGAGGCACAAACTGAGACAAGAAGAAATTTCTTCGCCCAAGTGATAACGAAACTTCGGAACTTTCTACCCAAGTAAACTGTGGAGGCACAGTTGCTGCACATATTGGAGATATACTTTTATTTTACCAATATCATAAGTAATTGGAAAGGTGATGCAAGCCAAAGATTAACCTTGATTATTTTTGGTGTCCGAGGGCCATGGACTGAATGGCCTACTCTTACTTCTATTTCCTATGTCTTAACTAATCTTTAATCAATATCTCTGGCTCTGGCAACATTTACATAAATTCCTTATGAATCTTCCCTAGAGAGGTCACAACCTTCCTATAGTGTGAAGGAACTATACACAGTAATCTAGCTGTGTCAAATCTAGTGTTCTGTACATTTCTAGCCAGTCCCAACACCCACCCCTATACAATATAGGAGTACTTTCCTATAAAATAGCCATGTTACAATTTTCCATAATGCAAAAATCACACCGTCTACACATGTGCCAAGAAACTCAAACAATTGTGTTGATTTATTTAGACATGAGAGAGACTGCAGATGCTGTAAATCTGAAGCAATACACAAAATGATGGAGAAACTCAGCATATCAGGCAGCATCTGTAGAGTGAAATGTTCAGTCACTTTTCAGCCCATCTTCAGGACTGGGAAGAAAGAGGGGAGATAGCCAGTATAAAAGGGTGGAGGGAGCCAATGGAGTGAGAACTGGAGGGTGATAGGCGAATTCAGGTGAGAGGGGAACTCAGGCAGGTGCGTGGAGGGGGGAGTCGGAATGATGCATGAAGCTGGAATGTGATAGGTGGAGGTGACAAAGGGTGAAAGGATCATAAAACTAAAAACCCAAAAGGGGCACCTATTTGTAGACTACAAGCAGCACTGGTAATGCAGGGCACAGTGGCAGTCAGGAAGTTTAGGACACATGTAATGAGCTAGAGAACTGGAAAAGCTTTGGAATTAGGAAGGAAAACTAAAACTTAAAGAAAAGAGAATATACAATTTATAAAGAAACACAAAAACAGACTTTTGTAGATGTGAAGTGAGACTAAAAACCAATAATTCCCATGGACCTGATGATCTTCATCCCAAGGTTTTTAAAGAGGTGACATCAGATTTAGTGGGTGGTTATCATCTTCCAAAATTTGATAGATTCTAGAGTACTTCCTACAGATTGGAAGGTACCAAATGTAACCCCATTTAAGAAAGGTGGGAGAGAGAAAATGGGGATCTACTATCCAGTTATCCTAACAGCTGGAGGGAAAAATGCTAGAATTATAAGCTATTAAGTGATAACAGGATATTTAGAAAATAACTGGGATTGGGCAGTGTTAACATGAACCAACAAAAGGGTATTATGTTTAGCAAATCTATTAGTTTTTTAGGATTACAACTAACAGGATCAATAAAAAGGAACAAGTGGATGTGTGGCATTTCAATTTTTAGCAGGCTTTCAATCAAGTGCGTCCGAAGAGGTTGTTTTAAAAAAATTACAGCACACAGAATTTATGGGATGGGGTGATTATGCGGATTCAGTATTGGTTAACACACAGTAAAAAAACAGTAGCTACGTACAGGTCATTTTCAAGTTGTGAAGCTGCAATTAATGGGGTAATGTGATAAATAAATGCAGTGGAACCAGCTGTTCAATCTACGGTCAATAATTTGGACGAGAGAACCAAGTATATCAGCATCAACAAACAGGCTTCTCAGCTGAGTGATAATGCCTCTTGTGTGCAGGGCTCATTCAAGTTTTCATGTTGTGTCTAAGTTTTAAGGGGGTATAATACAGGTGAAATGAATAAGAAAAAGACATGCCAGATGTAGTAACATGAGGTTGTCCTTTCTGGAAAAGGCAGAGCTTTTTTTTTAAATGCTAGGAGATTGAAAATATTTGGTTACCAGAGGGATCTGTAAGTACAGCAAGTAATCAGGAAGGCAAATATTACTTTTCCTATTTATTGTAAGAGAATTTGAGTAAAAGTGTAAAACATCACACTGCAATTACAGAGGGCAGTGTTGAAATCACCTTAGGAATAGAGTGCCTGGTCTCCATACCTATGCAAAATTTAAGAGGTTCCAGATTCAAATATAATGGATTCTGGTTAATTGGGGGACACAAGAACCAGTACATTTTGGCACAATTAAGCAGCTGTCCCAATTAGCCAAAACTTCATGGAAATAGTAAAAAGGTATAAAAAAGACAAATATTAACTATGTATTTAAACGGAATACTGAACAAATTATAACACTACAAATGCTACTAACAATACTATAAAACTGTATTAGTTCCTAATAGTTATTGACAGAGGTATTTGACAACAGTCCCTGTCCCAATTAAGCAGCACAGTGTCCCAAATAAATGAAGGGAATACCAGCTATTAGGTCAATTTGTTTTTGTTCTTTCAGAGTTGATCTAAATAAACGGCTGTCTTAATTAACTGATGGTCTGATTAACTGGAATCCTGAAAGCTATCTCAATAAACTATGTTGAATCACCAAGACACAGGGGCTATGGATCAATAGCTGTTAAATGGGATTATTATAGTTAGGCACTTGATGGTCAGCATAGATATGGAAGGCTGAAAGACCTATTTCTGGTTGGAAGTTGATTCTTGAGATCGTGTGTTTATCCTATGAGGATAGATTAAGCACAGTACTTTCTTGAGTTTAGAAGAATGAGAGGTGACCTCATTGTAAGTAAATTTAAAAAAATTCTTAAGGTGCCTAGCAAGGCACATACAGGGATAATATTCTGGCCAAAGGATCTCAGCCCGAAATGTCAACTGTACTTTTTTTTCCATAGATGCTGCCTGACCTGCCGAGTTCCTCCAGCATTTTGTGTGTGTTGCTTGGATTTCTAGCATCTGCAGATTTTCTCTTGTTTAATATTTACCATGGCTGGGTTGTCTAACTGCAGGGTGCAGTATTGGAGTATAAAAGTATAAATTTTGCTGTGTAACCAAAACTATGTAGTCAGTTTTGAAACTTGCTATTTGCTATGCATGTACCCAATTTAGTAGGAGAATGAAATCTTAAGAATGTAGAAGACAATGGTGTGTTAATGAGAGGTAGCTAAGAGATGTAGATTAGAACATGATTAAGTCAATGGGTAGAAACAATAGTGGCAGGATGTACGTGTGATACGCAACTATAGACTATAGATATGCTAATGCAACTGGACCAGGAGATTGCTATAAAAAATGCTATGTCCAAAGGATTGGTGGGCAATCAGCGACTAGCTCAATGACGGTCTCAGCTTTGATTTGCAAATTAAAGTTTAATACTTCTTGAAAAATCTTCTCCGTCTCCTGGTCATTTGTGGGGCACAAGAAACCACGACAGCAGTCGCAAACTAGGATGTCAGCCATTCAGGACAGATGAGAAAATAAAGATTGCCTTCCCAGAGGATAGTGAATGTCTGGAAATTTTTGTTCTCAATGGTGATGGGGCTGTGATGGAGCAGGCCGAGTCTACAACCCTTTGCAGACTCTTTCAATCCTCCATATCAGGCACTGATGCAACCAGTCAGAATGCTCTCCATGGTATGAGGCCTCCATTGGTCAGGAACACCATGGATGTTGCGTTTTAACTGTTTGGATAGCAGTACGATACGGAGAGCAAGCTGTTAACCATGCAGCAGGCTCTCCCTCTCCAAGCAATAGATGAACCCAAAGGAACGGCAGAGACCGATACAGTTTGGCACTAGCAGCGTCGCAGGAGTTGCCAGTCAGCGTTGAACACAACTTAGGACTGCCTTAGGGACTGCAGTTCTGAATATCCCCCCCACACCCCTGGGTTTACTCCTAAAGCCTTCCCCATGAGTAGGTATAGTTACAAGGCAGCGGAGGTTTGAAATCAATGTTTTCCTTCTCCTAGATGAGTTGCAAACCACAGCTGATGAGCCCATCTGCCTGAAGCGACTCATTTTAAGGCACTAGTAACCTACCTTTGCTCCTTCTCCTGTCAGTAGAAACAGTTGCATCGGGCTTGGTTGCTAAGCCACACATGAAGGCCAGTAGCTGGACTTGGTTGTCAGAGGCAATTTGAGGCACATGCCATTGGGAGCATTTCATAGGTAGTGGGAGCATATCCCCATCACCACCCCTACACCCCACCTCTGGCTATGACAACCTTAAGGAACTAACGGTACATCTGTAGAAAATTGCTAGATTCTGTAGCAATATACCAAAGACAATGGTGTTGAATGCTGAGCTGCAATCAATAAGTAGCAGCCTGTTGAAGGTATTACGGTTGTCTGCTGGTCGAAGGTTTAATGGATAACCAGAGAGATTGTGGAAAAGGCACAAGGCAAAATAGATATCCTCCTCCTGAGACAACTTATAACAATCTGGAATATGATATTAAATCTATTTTAGAGACAGAAGCTCACCCCATTCCATCATCAGGATACGGCTCATAATCTTCCACTCTCATGTTGTACTTCTTTGCTGCTAATGCTCTTTCCTCTGGTGTTCTGGGATATGGACCTGGCAGTATGTCTTTTGAAACTCCAGAAGCTGTGAAACAAACCAAAACTTAAAACATTTACACTTCACCCTGATTTTTTAATGATTTCCCCTCTATCAATTTGGAAGAAGATGAGGAGCAGAGCAGAAGACCTTAAACTACCTGGTTCTGATCAGACGGACACTGATTTTGTCAGCACAACACATTTCTTTCCCCACCCCCCAGGTACTTTCTCCACAACCATGAACAGCCTACTCCCTTTCCCATCCACCTTTTCCCCAAGATCCACAATTAAGACTCCAGATTATATCACCATGTTCTTCCAAGAATATATTCCTTCCTATGCAGACTTTTTTTTTTCTCTTCTTGTTCAATCTCTTCCGAGCAACAATTGCGACACCTCAAATGTCCTCCTCCACTTTGAGGACACCAACCAGTTTATTCCCATTTCCCGGTCCAAAGGAACGCCTCTTGTTTCTTCTTTGAAAGGACCAAACATTCCCCCAGAATAGATGGGAGAGAAATTGTGTTGTTGCTGCAGTTAGATAACCTACAAACTTTTCTTTGGCTTGGTTTTCAAAGTGTTCCCTGCTATTTGCCTTTACTTATAGCAGCAAAAGTGAAAACAAATGTAGGTTACACTCAGGTCTGTTTGGTGGATGACCTTGTATTCGAACAGAATTGGTACTGAACCCTGGGCCTTATCCTCACCATCCCCAAGGTTAGTGTCCCTAAGCCACCAATTGTCTTTACAAAAGTTAAGGCGCAACTCTCACCAGCTCGAGCGGAGGTCCAGCTCCCAACCGGTTTCAGGCTCTTTCTTATGCCCCCAGTAAGGGTCCGGATCCAACCGCTGCTTAACGCCATCTCCTCCCGCAAAGTGCAGCAACGCCGGAGCAGGTAACGTTCACTGCGCAAGCGCCAGCAGGAAAAAAAAGCAACTGCGCGCATGCGTGGGGTGAAGCGGCGGCGAGAATGATAGATTGAAGCTGAGCAGTGGGGGAGAAATTAATTCTTCCCTGCCTCTAGGTGGCAATGTAGATCAACGGTCGCCCACTTCGGCAGCAAGCGAGTGCGTTCCTCCAGGCCGACGGGGGCGGTGTATTGGGAGATTGTACCTGTCAAGCGAGCGACCTCCCTCCGCTTCCGAGTGCTGGCCGCCGCGCTCCTTTGCCTTCTCTGTTCTGCTGGCTCTAGGTAAAGCTGGCGTGTGCCTGCTTTTCGCTCAGGATTCCTGCCTGCTTCTTGTTACTGGAGCGCTACTCGACAGAAAGGAGGCCATGGCAGAGCACAGAGGAGAAACCCGAGGATGGAGCGAGGCTCAGCTGAGGAAATACACCTTCCCCACCAAGGCCATCCCCAGGATGTCCTGCAACGATCCACGGGCTGATGCCTTAATAGACAATGAGGTAACGAAGCTCAGGAATCGAGGGTGTATGTGCGGGGCAAGACTGTAGATAAGTGCCTGACACGGTGGCTTCCTAGGTAGGGGGTGTGTTTGTGGTGCACTGAGGTGAACACCATTGGGGGAGAACGGATGGACTGGAAGTATTGCACTGGAAAGGTTAAACCTACGACACTGTTCTTCGTCTTGATTATTTAAAATTAAACTGGAGGAGTTCTCCGTTGTGGCGTTGAAAAAAATTACCCTTCAGCCTAACTCCACCAAAACAAATTTTTTAGCCGTTCTCTCCTTGTTATTAATCTGACACCAACTACGGTACCTCTTTCTGTTTCAACGTTGCTGTAAGGAATATAGCCAAGATATACGATCCAAAACACCGCAGATACTGGAAATCAAATGCACATAGAATATACTGGAAGCTCTTAACTGCTCAGCCAATATTTACGGAAAATTGGAATTAGTTTATTATTTTCACATGTACTGAGGTGCAGTGAAAAGCTCGTTTTGCGCATGGTTCATACAGATCAATTCATTACACAATTCATTGATGTAGGACAAGGTAAAACAATAACAGAATGCAGAATAAAGTACAACTACAAAATGCAGTGCAGGTAGACAATAAGGTGCAAGATCATAATGAGGTAGATTGTGAGGTCAAGAGTCCAACTTATCATACTAGGGAACCATTTAATAGTCTTACAGCAGTCCTTGAGTCTGGTAGTGTGCGCTTTCAGGTTTTTGTATCTTCTGTCAGATGGGAGGGGGAGAAGGCGCAATGTCCGGGGTGGATGGGGTCTTTGATTATACTTGCTGTTTTACTGAGGCAGTGAGAAGTGTAAAGAATGCATGCAGTGGAGGCTGGTGGTTTCCATGATGTGCTGAGCTGTGTAGTTTCTTGTGGTCATGGCAGAGCAGTTGGCATGCTAAACCATAATATATACAGATTGGATGCTTTTTATGGTGCAGTCTTATCAGTTGGTTTCGCGCAGTGAGGACCTGCCAGATTTCTTTCCCTTCCTGAGAAAGTAATGATATTAGTGAGCTTTCTTGGCTTTGTGTACGTGGACAAGTGCCCAGGAACTTGAAGCTCAGGGTTAATGTTTCAGGTCAGAAACACAAGGCAGAATGTGTGTTTCTGATTTACTGCATAAGTGCTAAATTGGATGTAAAAAATACTGACTCTTCTGGTCATAAAAGGTACTAAATCAATGTATGTATACACTTAATCTGTAACAGTGTCAAATTTTTAACTGTAAGTTTTAGATACATGTTAACTTTGGAAATATTGCTGTTTTATGTGCACCGGGATCGCGTGAACATCAGCAAATAAATTTACCAATCACTTTTCTGTTGATAATGATGAGATAGGTTCATCAGAACACTGATAATTCCATCTCCTCTGATCACGATCATGTGATTCCCTTGGGACATTACTGTTGATATCCACCACTTGAATAAGCAGCTGTGGTCTTGTTTCATTCAAAGAATGAAAAAATAAGGAAGGAAAACTGACCCAAAAAAAATGACTACAATATTTCTCTACCACCACCCCAGCTTGCTTCCCTACCAGGGAAATGAGTCTAAGTTCAGGCTTTAGCCCTGAAGAAGGGTCTCAGCCTGAAATGTCAACTGTTCAGTCATTTCCATAGATTCTGCATCACCCTCCCTCCTACCCCCATGAAATATTTTTCTATGTGTGAGGGCAGGACTGAGTTCTGATCTGAAGCCTTCCCATTGTGAATAGTTTTATAACTATCTATGAAGAACACCCAGATCTGAGACTTTGTGGCATTTCAGCTGCTCTGTAGACTATTAACTAGCAAGGAAAATGGGAGAGTATATTGGAGAAGACATGTAATTAGTGATGAGCAATGTTAATCTTAAAATAGGAACTTGGAAAATAAGGTCATTGGAGAAATTAGATACATCAAGTGTAAAGGGATCAGGTAGAAAGTCCACAAGACTGAGAGAAACAGCAATGGACCGAAATCAGTACAAATAATTTGAGAGTTGAGGTTAGGAACACATTTTTGTTTTTCGCTCTACAGATATAAATGTGTCTAGCTGCAAAAATGCACAGAGTTGATTAGTGCATGCGTGTAGCACTGATGAGTTATTTGCGCAAGAAGGCTGAGAAGCAGATTGATATAAAAACATGCAGTCAGCCAGAGGAATGTAGTCATGACCGAAGCACAGGGTATCAGTGGGATCTGGTCTTGAACTATGGTGTTAATGTATTAAAGTATTGTCACTTCGGGTTAGAAATGTAAAATAAAGGTGTGCTAATACTTCATAACTGAATTGTTACTGATTTACTTTATTTTTTTTTACTGAATATTAAAACTGATCCAGTTAATGACGTGTGTCACCATTTGGAAAATTGTCCTCTGTTCTGAACTATCTTGGCAGCAAAGCTGGAATGTTCCACTCATCGGAAAGCAGGTGGCATGCTCTCCATTTCACAACTGATAATAATAAAAAGAACAACATCAGTATTGTGTGCTTGATCCATGTCTTGCTCACCCAGTCGTTCCCACATCATATCTCTAGTCATTCACAATTTTCTCACTCAACACAATTTTGGTTGATGCTGACTTCAGAATCAAATTTTTGTAATCTACAATTAAAGAAAATAAAAAGTTTATTTTGAATTATATAATGCCTTACATTAGAGTCAGTGGCTCATGAACCCTCTCCCTTGCACTTCAAAGGCAATATTGCTGCCAACAGAGCTGCAGTTGACACACTGCCTTATCACCATCAAATTGAAGCTTCTTTCTATTCCTTTTCCCCGAACTCCATTTCCTTAATCTTTGACTCTTTGGTATTGTTCTTGCCACTGAATCAGTAGAAAAGTGGATTCAAACTCTATCCAGATATTCGGTGCAGTATTGAGAGTGTTGCGCTCTGAGGTGCTGTTTTTGACCAATATGTTCAATGATGATGAACTCAGGCTTCCAAAAAATAGGTCACTAATTTCTGTTAAATAAATAGTTAATTTTCATTGAATTCTAGAATGTTGCCCCACATTTTTGAAATAGCATTCCACAATTCTGTCTATTTACAATCTAGCACTTGTTTGTATGACGGGATTTCAGAATCTTCAGCGATCTTTTGGGAATTTGTATTTCACAGAAAGAGTACCAGTGGCCTTGACACTAAATGTTTGCAAGCTTGTCAGCCCTTGCCGTATTGTAAAATACTTGGCTCCAAGTCAGAATGTTATGAGTATAAGCCTCACTTCAGAGATTTTGTTCCATAGCCTGGGTTGACATTAGTGATTTCAAAATCTGTTTTCAGAAATATTGAATTTAATTTGCTCTTTAATAGAAACCATCACAAGGTTCTATTCTAAGAAGAGTAGGGAAGATTTTCAAGTGTCCTGCACAACATTTATCCTTCAATGAATATCATGAAGATATATCCAGTCATTATCTAATGGCAATTCAAGGACCCTACTTTGCAACATGACTCTTGTTTCCTGTATTACGCTATCAATGCTGTACATTATGTCGTGGTTTTTCGTGCCTCATAAATAACCAGGAGACACAGAAGATTCTTCAAGAAGGGTTAAACTTTAATTTGCAAATCAAAGCTGAGACAGTCAGTGAGCTAGTCGCTGATTGCCCACCGATCCTTGGACATAGCATTTTTTATAGCAATCTCCTGGTCCAGTTGCATTAGCATATGTAATCGATCTATAGTTGCGTATTACACGTATCTCACGTACATCATTGTCCCTATTGTTTCTATCAATTGACTTAATTATGTTCTAATCTATATCTCTTAGCTACTTCTCATTAACACATCATTGTCTTCTACATTTTTAGGATATATGCATAGCAAATAGCAAGCTCTTTCTGTAGCTACCTCTCATTAACACACCATTGTCATCTTAAGACTGCAGTCTCCTACCAAATTGGGTACATGCATAGCAACTAGCAAACTCAGAACTGAGCAATGTTCTAATCTACATTTCTTTAGCTCTTTAGCTACCTCTACATTCCTAAGATTTCATTCTACTAAATTGAGTACATGCATAGCCAATAGGAAGCTCAGAACTGCAAATAGCAAGCTCAGAACTGACTTCATAGTTTTGGTAAATTTATACTTTTATACTCCAATAACTTCAGGTGTACGGATAAGGTCTGAATCCTGCTAAGGTTAGGGAAATGCTCGAAGTACATAATCCTTTTTAATTTGTTCTGAACTATTCTACGATAAGCTGAGCTGGAGTAAATGTTCTGGCTGTCTACCCCAATGATTATGGAGGATGGCTAAGCAAAACAATTGGTAACTAAGGTTGCCAGTGCTCAAGATATCTTGGAGGTTCCAGCACTTTAATCTTTAAAACTTGGCACAAGCAAGAATGAAGAAAAATTACCAGCCAGTTTATCATAACAGTGTTTCCTTTACTTTTACCCTTGAATCCAGACAATTATTAGAGTTGATGAAGTGGGCTGTTTATTGTAATTTCTTGAATAATTGGTTCAAATTTAGTTGGCAATTCCATTTCATTTAGTGGAATGTTGTTGGTTGTGTTATTCTGCAAAGAACTCTAAGAGCAAAACCTCCAAGATTTTTACTTCTACCACAGCAAGTTCTGAAATTAAATTTTATTAAACTGCGTGAAAAAGAATGGTTGGAATCTCTTCAGCAGTTTTATGTGCATTTGTGCAACAGTTTTATTAAAGCATTTTCACCTTCCTTCTGCTGCCAAAGTTTTACATTATTAATGAGTGCCTAAGTTAAAACTTAAAGCTAAATTAAACAATTGATCCAATCCATGACTTGGATAGTGGAAGGGTGGAAGATGAGAAGGTACAGATCTGATTCCAGTATCACTTTGTTACCGGACGTCATTAATGCGCAGCCAAATCTGCCCCTTATTCAGTGTGTACTCAAGTTACAGAGATTCTGAAACGTGTACAGCTTCCTGTTTATCCTATAAATGCTTAGCACCTGTCTGTAATATTTTTAGCCCAGAGGGTCCACGTCTCCAACTTTTATCTGTTTGGTTTGTGAACCTTCAGTTATATAAATATTCTTCTCAAAACACTGTACTGGTTTGCAACATTTCTTGGCAGGTGGTGTTCCTTGGATTTGGACATTCGATAGATTATTTTGATGGATAATGCAGATTGCATCACTCATTCATACAATACTGGTGCCCTTATTTGTGCTCTATTATCAGAACCCACGGAGTTGCTCAAAATTGTCAAAAGTGGTCCTTGTTTTTAATCATGGGATGCACGGACAGCAAAGACATTGGCATTGATGTAGTGCAGTTTATAGGAGCCACTTACTTGTTCAGTTGAACATTATGAAGATCAAACCTATCATCATCAGGCCTCATCACATTTACATCCTGATTTCCAAACTCTCTATCATAGATTTCACCAAGAAGTTGGAATCCCAGCATCTCTCAGAGCTCTGGACTGAGCGAATAACCTTGTATCTTCTTCATTAGAAAGTTTAAACAGGTTCTGCAAATTTGCCTGCCCCTTTCTCTGTTGACAACCTAAATAGATTACTTTTTCTCTGGTACTCATACATTTTGCCCTCAATCTTTCCCAGTCATACATTTATCATTCACGTTTAACAATCTCTAACTTAATTTAACGGAGATGTGCAGGGTCAAGTTTTCTTTTTACAGAGATTAGTTAGGTGCCTGGAATTCATTTGTAGGATTGGTGGAGGAAGCAGACATGATAGTAGTGTTTGAGGCATTTAGACAGACACAAGAACCTGAAGAGAATGGAGCGATATTTATCATATGCAAGTAGATAGGATTGGATTTATTTGGTATCGTGGTCAGTACAGTCATTGTGGTCTTAAGGGCCTGGTCCAGTGATAGGCTGAAAATAGTTGTTTTTGACATGGAGACAGCATGTGGCCAAAAGTGAAATTAAGGAGACTGAGTAAGACAGAATTCAGTGGGCAAGAGCTGGGAATTTCCTTGCACAAATCAAGATTGGTTAATCATCCCACCCATCGGTGGAGGAGACACAGGCTTCTTCAGCTGCTTCATCAATGACTTATTGTATGGCCAGAGGTGTGGATACATGCTGATAATTGCACAATATTCAATTCTATTGGCATCTACTCAACTGTTAAAACTAAACACCTTTGTGGTTCAAAACCTACGTAACATTCAGGTTATCTACACTGATTCAGATTATTTAGACTGATGTGGCAAGTGACATTTACACCTGAAACATGTCAGGCAGTGACTATCTCCAACATGAGAGAATCTAACCATTGCTGTTCAACAACATTATTTTTGCCAAATTGCTCACTACTGTAGGTCACATTGATCAGAAATTCATCCGGATATGTTGTTATAAATACTGAGGAGCAGGTCAGAAGGCTGGATCTTTTATAATGAATTACTTATCTTCTCATACCCAAAACTATTCTACTGTTTATAGAGCATCATTTATTTAGTTAATTATTTATTCATTTTTCTCTGGCAAGGCCAACTGTCTGAATCCCCATGTCCAGACAAAGTAGAGGAAAGTTTGGGATGATAAGAACTCAAGTATCTTTGGGAGAACTTAAGATGCCCAGTGAAAATGGTGGAAGGAGAGCAGCACTTCCCATTTTACCCACTCACCACCTCAGTTAAGTCTAGCTGTGTGCAGGTCCCACTTTGGCCTCTACAGACTCATGGGTTTGTTGCTCAGACCGTGCAGAGCTGGTGTGGGTACAAGTTGTCCACAATCCTGAGGGACTGCCTAAGAAGTATAGTTTGTGCCTGAGATCTGTGAATTATTAACATGGGTGCAATTTGTTTAGAGTTTGATCTTTTCCTGGTAACTGTTCAGTTGAGAACAAAGTGGAAATGGCACAGTTTTAATAGAGCAGCTATATAGATACAGTATGTGTCATGATTGTAGTTTCAGTTTGCCTTTTCCTTTTATCATGCTGCAGGCACATTAAAGCCCAAACAAAATAAACCATAACCATTTGATTATATTTATTTGGCAGTGGGGAAGTTGGGGGAGGCAGGACCTCAAGGTGTACCAAACATCCTATAGCTAAGTTAATGATTTGATGTTTAGTCGCATTTGTAATGTGGAAAGTCTCGACTTCAGAATTGCCCAGTTAAGCTTCACAGCAAGTGTGTCTTTTGTGATGTCGATTCATAGGTTTTTATAATAACCAGAACACTTGAGAGTGCTTCCATCTTTTTCTTGTACCCATGTTGTAATAGAGATGAGAATCCCTTTAAATGATGCATATGTGAGTACAGGAGGGGAAAGTAAAGGTAAGAGGATTTTCTTTTTACTCAAAAGCAAAATGTTGCTCAAATTAGAAACATACTGGGAACACTCAAATTGAGATATCAATGAAGAGAGTAACAATTAACAGGACAGTGCCCTTTCATAAGATGCTGAGTATTTTTCAGTATTTCCTGTTTTATTGTAGTGATTTTGAAAATTTGCCATTGCACCTCTTCTGCTTTTGAGGTATTCCAGGCCTTCCTCTGTCTTTGGGGTGTGGCCTAGCCTGCCTGGCTAACAGCTTTGACAGTTTAAAATATCTTCAACTGTTAAATATTTTTAACAGTTTTAAATATCTTAAGATATCTTTGGGAGGGGTTGGTGCTGCTGACTTTTTCTTTTGTTTGTAAAGGAACTCAGAATTAAAGAGCAACACTTATTGAACTGTTATCATAGCAAACATTCAAGTTCAAGTTTAATTGTTATTCAACTATATATAAATGCCGATGAATACAGCCAAATATAATAGCATTACTCTGGGGCCAAGGTGCAAAACATAGTACCAACAGTTATACACAGCACGACACATATAGCACTTGTAAGATAGCAGTAAATATACAGTCATGCAAAAAAATATAATATAGCCAAGTCCAGTGTGTCATGTGCTGTAGAGTGATGTTGCTTGGGTTGTTGTTGTCTTCCAGCACATGAGGAATGGAGGGCAGCACCAATAGGTGAGGCCAGACCCCAATCAGCATGGACTCCAGTGTGACCCCCCCCCCCAACCCACCTCCATGTCATTTTACAAGGTTGAAATCATACTGATAAGGAAGGTGACCAAAAGCAGTTAGTTACTCTGGCCTTTTACCTATTCTCACCTACCTATCACTTCCCCTTGCCCCCTTCTTCCCTTTCTCCTATGGTCCTCTCTCCTATTAGATTCCTTTTCCAGCCTTTTACCTTTCCCACCCACCTGGCTTCACCTATCACCTTCCAGCTAGCCTCTTTCCCTCACCTTTTTATTCAGGCATCTTCCTCTGTCCTGAAGAAGGGTCTAAATCCAGAATGTTGACTGTTTATACCTTTTGATAAATGCTGCTTGACCTGCTGAGTTCCTCCAGCATTTTGTCTGTGTTCATTTGGATTTCCAGCATCTGCAGACTTTCTGGTGTTTATAGTTTAGAGAATACCTTGAAGGAGGTGATTTGGATGTTTTATTTTTGGAATTTTGGTGTATTGGGAGCTGAAAGTAAGCTCCCAATGCTGACACAACTCACGTTTATGGATGGTCAAGTGACCAGAATTGGAGAAGTGCATCGAGGACCATAAGGTGGACAGGAAATGTACATGTCTATATGTACAAGACTATGAGGGGTGAGAGATCGATTTGTGTAGGTTCAACAATAATGAAGCAAGGGAATGTATGGGGTGTACTGGAGTTTGTAGGGTAAAACCCAAGCGGCGATTTAAACCTGCCTAATTCGGTTGGTTAGTTCGCTCACTTGCCGCAGCGAAACTGCGATGTTCCTGTTGCTGTAGTAGCTGCGAGTTGTAACAATGAATTGAACTAAGTGCACGTGCTTGTTCTTTCTTCAGGAGCTGTCACTGAATTGGGAGCGTTACTGATGCTGATCTACGTATTTCACAGATTTAAAACTCCGACCTTGGGAAAATGGGAATAAAAGTCGGGGACCTTCAATCCACCGTAGATAGAGATTTAGGATGCACTTGCTGTATAACTATATTACCGGTGGAAAAAAATGAAACCAGTTTGCTGCAATGCGAGTAGCGCAAACGTGATTCTTTGACCACGCTGCTGCACAGGAGATACCTCTGAACCGAGGATATTTTGAGGCAGTGCTTTTTCTATCATGAATAATGTTGAAGCGATACTGCATTGAACTGCCTCTCACTTTCTCTTCTCCCTGCCCCCTCCTGGTCGCAGTGTTTGTTTTTAGTCTCCTCCCCCGTGTCCCTGTGTACGCTACCCCAGTCACGTAGCCTGGTCTCGATGCAGAACGGACCGTGCGCCATCTCGCGGCTGCAGTAGCCCCCAACCCACGACTCTCAATGACTGAGAGTGACAAACGGTGCCGAAGCGCGGGCGCGCAATTTAATATTTTCTTTAATCGCAATGGCTAATCAGTATTTGGCAATCGGAGTCAACGAATGATTGGGAATTAAATCTGAATTGTACGTTTGTTAGCACGAGAGAGTCCTCAAATGCTGAGAATCTAGATGTTGTAACACGCACAAGATGCACCCAGCCTGCAAAAGCATTTTGAGCACCAGATGTACTTCATTTGATGGCTACAATGTGGTCTCTACAGGGGAGAAATCAGATGCAGGCTGGGGGAGCTCAGCATATTAGGCAGCGTCTATGGAAAGGAATAGAGTCGACGTTTATTCCTCTCCATGGAGATGCTGAGTTCCTCTAGCGTGTGAAGTGTGGTTTACATTTTACTACTATATTATGATACTCTTGTATTTTAACGACGATTAAAACAAATTAGGGTTTCGGGAAGCTAGAATTCTTATGACGGTTTATCGCGATTTAATCTCGACTCTCGGAACACTGATCAGCTGAGTGTTTAATTGGTTTGCTTTCAAATTCTGAACGAAATTGTTGAAGTGAATATAAATTGTTTTTTAGTTTTGCATCAGAATTGCATTTCTTCAGCACTCAATAGAGTAGGTGAGCTTTATGAACTGGAATCAGTTCATAATTTTAGTGTAATCTTTTTTTATAAAAAAAAGCTATGTGCAGATATGAGTAAAAGCAATCCATTATGAATTTAGCCCCTAAACTTTAGATGTTCCCTGCGAACATCGTGCGTACAATCCTGCTAAGGATTCTATGAAATTGTTCCAGACAACATGAACACAAATCGTTGCAGACCACAAAAGGGGGAAAAACCTGTTTTTAATAGCAATATCTTCGAACGCTTACTCGGACGTGAGGGATTGGCGGGTTGAATGTTCAATGTGTTCACTTTGTGATAGGTTTAGATAAATGGTACGTCACAATGACGGGCATACGGACAACCAATGGTGGGAAAGCTGGAAGTAATTCCCAGTCCGATGAAAGTCAAAGTAAACTTGGACAAGAAAGCATTTTGTTCATCATAGAAGCAACATTAAAGATGTAGCATAAAATGATAGAAAAGAGAACATCTCGACAATGATTTTTAAAACAAAATGCATACTAAATCAACTTTTGCCTTTATAAATCTTAGCATCCTAAGACATACTTTAATTGAAATGCTGTTCTTTGGTGTGAGTAAGAACAGTTTTGAAAATTGGATTGATTAGTTGTAGGTATTCTTATGGTTTTGAATAATACTCGCTGAAAGTCAAAGTGAAAACAAAAATAGAAAAAAATAAAACTGCACACACTATATAAGACCATAATATGTAGGAACAAATATAGGCACTGCGGCCCTTTAAATCTGCTCTACTGTTGAACCGTGTACTGTACTTCACCCTCCTTCCTTCTCCCTTTAACCCGCTTACCATTTAAGAGCTTATCAATCTCTGCCCTAAAGATACCCAATGACTTGGCCTCCACAGTACTCTACAGAAATGAATTCCACTGATTCACCACCTCTAGCTGTAGAAATTTCTCCTCATTTCAGTTTAATAGCTATGTCCTTTCAAATGAGTGCTAATATTGCATTTTCCTTCATTATTACCTACTCAACCTGCAAGTTAACTTTTATTGAATCCTGAATTAGCACTCCAAGTCTCTTTTCACTGCTGATTTCTGAATTTTCTTCCCATTCATGGGACATATGGAACTCCAGTGGTCACTGACAGCTGTCCTGGAAAAGACCCATTTACACTTCTGCCAGTCAGTCAATCTTCAGTCCTTTGCTAGTACAGTGCTTCTAACAATATGAGTTCTTTTTTTAGCATCCTTCTGTATGGCATCTTATCAAAGGCCTTCTGAAAATTCAAGCAAATTACATCCACTAACTCTGCTTTGTTTAATTTGCTTGTTACCTACTCAGTTTTGACAAAATTTCTCAGGCAAGATTTCCTCTTAACGAAACTGTATTAATAGATTCTTAATGAAACTGTATTGACTTTCTATTTTGTCATATACTTTCAAGTATAAAATTTTAGAGTCCACTGTTAAGAATCAAATTTCAAAGGTTACAATAATGTGTTTAGGAGGCTAACTGAAGTTTGCATATACTGTTTGAACAATGCACTGTAAAACTAAGGCTTTTATCTCTGAAATTTGTTATCAAAGCATTAGGTGCTTTGATAACACTACATGCGAATAGCTGTGCAGAATCTCTGGAGAGAGAAATCACAAACACAATAGAATATGCAAGCTAACCAACACAATATAAAATGAGGCATTCTACAAAAATGTGTAGGGGAAAAAAGGCAGATGTCTCAGAAGCCAAAAAAAGGATGTTTGTTTACTTAGAACCATAGAACATTACAGGACAGAAACGTATTTTTTTATTATTTTTGAAATGGTTTCTTGAATTTGGGCAGTGCTTTTGAAGGTATTTCTACAATGCTGTTAGGGAGCAAGTTTCAGGATTTAGACACAGCAACGATGATGGAATACCATCAAAGACAATTGATGGTGTGAGACTTGGCAGTGGAAATGCCACTGAACATGCAGAGTAGACGGACTGTGCCCAGGAGAAGCTGGCTATTGTCTGGTACTTTTGCTGCAGGAAAATTATTTGCCATTTGTAAGCACATGCTTGAATGTTAGACAATCGTTAGCAAGAATTCCTACCCTTTAAAAACATTGATGAGACAGCTGATGATATTTGGGACTAGGACACTGTTCTGAACAATGCCCCCATTGATATCCTAAGGCTGGGATGATAGACCTTCAACAACCACCACCTTTATACTTTGTATGGGATAGTCCTCCAACCATTAAAGTGTTATCCCTTTGCTCATGAACTTCAGTTATATGAAAGCACCCTGATGCCATACTAAATCAAATGCTGCTTTCATGTTATGTCAGTCTCATGTCCTCAGCTCTGGAACTCAGCTCTTCATCCTTGCTTGGATAAAGATTTAATGAGGTCTTGTGCTGACTGGACCTAGGGAAACTCAAACTGGGCATCAGTATACAAGTTGTCAGTGAATGCTGCCTAATAGCACTATCACTATGTGCAGAATGAATTTGACTGGATGAATTTGACTTATTCTCCAACTTTCTACACAGTCAAGTTCATACCAATATGTAACTGTACTCAAATAACTTAGCTTGAAGCACTACCAGTTCTGGATTGGAAGCCAGAATGTTGTGTAGTCTCATAACCTTTTTGCTACAACCACTGCTGTAAGCATTTCCTTACTGTTACATGGAGTAAGTCAAATTGGCTGAAGAATAGCTGCTATAAAGATGGAGGCCTCAAAAAGAACTGAAATGGATCATTGTCTCTGCATTTTTGGCTGATGTTTACTGTAAACATTTCAGCTATCTTCAATGCTTAGTGATGTGGATTTCTTGATCTCTTTCCATTAACTGTTTACCACAGTTTGTGACTAGATGTTGGCAGTGCCTATGGAGGGAGATAAAATAAGGACTCATGAAGGGTCTCGGCCTGAAATGTTGTTTGTTTATTCCCCTCCATAGGTACTGCTTGATTTGTGAAGTTTATCCAGTGTTTTGTGTGTGTTACTCAATATTTCCAGTATCTGCAGAATCTGTTTGTCACTAGATGTGGCAGAAGTTTGATGTGATTAATTGACTGTGGGATCACTCGGCAATTTCGTGTTATTTCCTCTGTTTAATGGCACAGCTTTGCCAGATTAGTACCAGATTTTAAAATTATGCCTCACATTGTTCCCAGCATTCTCAGTGAACCAGGCTTGATGGTAGTGGTGGAGAGAGGGATATGCCTGGCCATGAAGCTACAGATTATGGTGGAAATCATTTCTTTTGCTGCTTATGCTCCCTCAATGCCTCAGTTTCAGAAGTGAGCTGCAATATTTTTTCAAAGCCTATCTCAAAATATAATGAGGGGTATCCTTGTTGTGAAAATGTGATTTCTGGATCAACAAGGACTGTGTGGTGGTCAAACTTACCAATGTTAATTTGGACAGATGCGCCTGCAATGGTTGGATTGGGCAAAGTTTGTTAGGTTTATCTTTTGCTTGCTTCCTGCCACAGATCCAACTTGGACGTTACATCTTTCAAGGCCAGTTGGAATAGTGGTGGCATTTTTGAACCATTCTTGTTGATGTCATTAAGTTTCTCCGCCTAGAGTACCTTCTGTGGCCTTGCTAGTTGAAGTGCTTCTTCTGAGTGGTATAGGTATATCATTGTCATATATACTGAGATACAATGAAAAACTTGCCTTGCAAACTGTTCATACACACAAATAATTAAACAGTTTGTTGAGGTAACAAAACAAAGCAATAACAATGCAGAATGAAATGAGAAAGCTGCTGAAAAAGTGTAGTGCAGACAAATGATAAAAGTGCAAGAACGTAAGATAGATTATGAGGTAAAATAAGATGGACTCTTGATCAGAAATGGGATTGTGCAGATCTGAAATAACATCTCCATGCTGACAGACAACACAGGCGCTCCTCAAGGATGCATGCTTAGCCCACTGCTCTACTCTCCCTAAACTTTTGACTGTGTGGATAAGTACAGCTCAAATGCCATCTATAAATTTGTCTATGACACAGCTATGTTGGCAGAATATCAGATGGTGACAAGGAGGTGTACAGGTGTGAGATAGTTCAGCTGGTTGAGTGGTGTCGGTACAATAACCTTGCAGGGAAGACCAGGGAATTTATTGTGGACTTCAGGAAGGGGAAATTTGAAGATCACACAACAATTCTCATCAAGGCTTCAGCAGTAGAAAGAATAAGTACTTTTAAGTTCATTGGTGTCAATATTTTTGAAGAGATAACTTGGGCCTAATATATTGATGCAATTATGAAGAAGGCATGCTAGTTGCTATGTTTCATTAGGAGTTTGAGGAGATTTGGATGTCACTAAAAGACTCTGGCAATTTTATACTGATGTACCATGGGAAGTATTCTAATTGGTTGCATCATTGGATGCGCCATTTTACACAGGATCGGGAAATACTGTGAAGGGTTGTAAACTCAGTCAGCTCCATCGTGGTCACTAGTCTCCCTACTGTCAATGATGTCATCAAAAGGTGATGCCTTAAGAAGACGCCATCCATCATGAAGGACCCTCACCATCCAGGACATGTCCTCTTCTCATTACTACCATCAGGGATGAGGTATAGAAGCCTGAAGATATGCACTCAACATCTTAGGAACAGCTTCTTTCCCTCCGCCATTGGATTTCTGAATAGTCCATAAACCAAAGAACACTACCTGTCTACTTTTCTCTTTTTCTGCACTATTTAGATATACATATTCTTATAGTAATTTTTATGTATTGCATACAAATTTCATTACGTATGTCAGTGATAATAAACCTGATTCTGTTTCAAAGGTCCATTCAAGAGTATAATAACAGGAGGATAGAAGCTGCCCTTGAACCTGGTGGTACATGCTTTCAGGCTTTTATATCTTCTGCTCAATTGGAGAGCAGAAAAAAAAGAATGTCTTGCAGGGGGTGAGGGGGTGTAATCTTTGATTATCCTGGCTGCTTTACTGAAGCAGCAGGAAGTACAGGCAGAGTCCATAGAGGGGAGGCTGGTACCTGTGATGTGCTGAGCTGTGTCCAGGTACTCAATGCAAAGGAGTAATGCTTTGTCACTGAAGGATGCTGAGTGACATCAGGAGGAAATTTCTGTGCCTATAATTAACCTGGCATTATGAGACTTCATGTAGTCTGATGTTAATGTTGGGAACACTGTTCTGTTTGCTCTTGTTTGCATAGCACCAACTCTGCTAGGTCTTTACTGCTGATGGGACAAAGCATATCCAGTAATTGTGGTTGAGAAATATGTCACCTTGTCTGCAAGACTGTGTGAGTACAATTTAGTCACATTGTTTAGGGTTTGGCTCATTTCTGGACAACTTTCAGAATTCAGTACTCTCACAGAGGTTTCTGAGGAGGACTTTGCAACGTGACTGGCTGGGGACAACTTTGTATTTCCAAATTCAGTACCCAGTGCTCTGACTGGTTTTATCTGGCCCCATTTTAACAAAGAATTTCTGTAAAATTTAAGTCCTTTTCTATCATGGATGGCATTTGACAATTATCTCCATTACTGTTATCTAGAGTCACTTGTGTGGTAGAAGGGTAAGGATTTTGTGTTTTTCCTATGAAAGTCATTACCAAGTAAGTCATTTTTATACCAATCCAGTGACTTTTGTGGTCACCAGCACTCTGCAGTTGTTTAATTACTTGAATTCAGATTCCACAACTTGCCATTGATTTTGACATTCGTCTTTTGGTTGTTTGTACAGTTCACCGGATTACAAGTCCATTAATTTAATTGTGGCACTATTTGAAACAAATCTTTAGTTCTAATCTTCATGTCAGAGAGCACACACTACTGATAATTGTGGGTAAATGTGGGGGGCCATGGTAGTGTAGCAGTTAGTGCAATGCTATTACAGCTCAGTGTTCCGGTTCTGGAGTTCAATTCCAGCGCCATTCTCTGAGGAGTGTCTGTACGTCCTCTCTGTGGAATGCATAGGTTTTTTCTGAGTCCAGTTTCCTCCCACAGTCCCAAGACATACAGGATAGGTTAATTGGTCATTGTAAATTGTCCCAGGATTAGGTTAGGATTAATCGAGTCTGTCAGGCGTTGCTGGGGTAGCATTGTTCAAAAGGCTAGAAGGGCCTACTTCACACTAAATAAATAAAAATGGTCAAAAACAGCCGAAGACACGAGATCTTTGTGATCTTCAGGCACAGAGCTAAAAAAAAATGATGTAACGAACTTTTAACATTGTAAACCAGTGAGTTGATTGTTATGTCTCCCCGCTCACTGGGAAAATGGAGACACCTTTTTCTCCCTTATTAGGGAGTGAGAGCGAATCTGTGGTACGTCAAATGCCAGGTGTAACACAAAATCTTTGGGGTAACTGCAAGTCTGTGTCTTTGCTACTGCTTGGTGATGGTGCCAATACCTGCTTCTTTGCCGGTGGGAGATGGGGGGGATTGTTGTTCCCTACCGCTTACGCACGGGAGGGAGGGGAGCTTGGGGGGACTTTGGGGTTCTTGCGTATATCTGTCGTTCATTCTTTGGGGCACTTCTCTGTTTCGTGGATGTTTGTGAAGAAAAAAACATTTCAGGGTGTATATTGTATACATTTCTCTGACATTAAATTGGACCTTTGAAACAGCATGAATGTAAAATAATTGGTGTCATTGGAGAGGTATTACTGGACAAACAAACAAAAGACTAACACCACCAATCAGCTGAGTCCTTCAGTTCTCAGATAGGTGGCTGCTTTGATTTATGATTTTCCAAAATTACTTAGGTTCTGGAAAATTTCCAGCAGTTTGGAAAACAAATGTAAAAAACCGCCTTGAGTGAGGGGAAAAAAAGCAGGGAACAGAGAATCTGTTTATTATGTAAGTTCATGCACTAATTTTGCAGTATTTGGAAGAGAATTAATATTGCCCAATTCCATATATATCTTATGTATGTTAATTCTGTTTCTCTATTTCCATTTTAGGAACCAGTGGTGTTGACAGATACTGACTTGGTTTACCCAGCCCTGAAATGGGACTTGGATTACCTGCAGGAGAATATTGGAGATGGGGACTTTTCTGTTTATGTTGCCAGTACACACAGGTTCTTGTACTACGATGAAAAGAAAATGGCTAACTTCAGGGATTTCAAGCCAAAGTCAAGGCGAGAAGAAATGAAATTCAATGAGTTTGTGGAAACACTTGGTAAAATCAAACAAGGTGATCCAAGGTAAAACCAAACTACATACTGTTTGTTTTGCACCTGATGTGCTTTAATGCACAGAATGATTTTACATCAAAGATGATAGAACTTGAATTGAATTTATTATTTTGTGACCTCACACCTCAAATGCTTTGCAGCCAATGTTATAAGAAATATGGTACCCAATCTGTTCATTAAAGAGATTTTGTTGTCCTTTTGCCTTCATTGGATTTGTATCGAATTTCAGTGATGAGAACATTACCATGACCTTGCTCACCAGCCAAATTTAAACACCCTGATGTGATAATGGCTGTGAATGTGGATGATACTGATTCAATGTTGGGAAGGTTGAAATGAAATGTGATGTATAGTGACATAAGTAACTGCATTACGAAGGAATTCCTACTCTATGTTGCAATATTTACTGACAATGAAATAGTTACCTTGCAGTTAAAAGTTAATTTCTTCAGTCGCACTAGAAACACATTAATAAGTGAATGGTAAATGTGGCTTTCTGATTGTTGTTTTGTTGCATCTTCTCTGAAAAACTATGTCTGATGGGACTAGCCTTCACCATGACACCACCTTGAGTCTCCCAACAAGTGACAGTTCAGAGTGCAATCCAGAAAGTGGCACCGTACTGCACAGACTACATAGGCAGGAAGAATAAATACAGTTGGGAGAATTTCATAGATGATGGACAGCCAGGTGTTCCTGCCGTTGTCAAAAATAGTTCTGCAAAGCGGGTTGCCTCCCTGTTAGGGTAACAAGCTTTGCCAGGATGGTGCAGAGCAGTCTGTGGATGAAAGGAAAGTTGTGGTACGACAATGTAGATGGCAAAAAGGACTAGGTCCTGCAGGCAGACTTTAAAAAGTAAGAAAGAGTTAAAGAAGGTGATGATCTCAGGAGTATTCCCAGTGGCAAGCACTTCAAAGTATAATTGGAGAGTAGTGAGAAGAATTAAATGCAGTCTACAGCTGTGGCCTAACCAAAGTTTTAACATGACCGCCATGTTCTTCTTTTCTGAGCCCTGGATAATGAATGCCCAAATCCTGTATACCTTCTTAATTACATTACCTGCCTATGCTGCCATCATTAGGAATATATGCATTTGTGGTCCAAGATCACTCTGTTCTTCAATAATCAGGGCTCTAACGTTCATGGTGTGTCCCCTGCCTTATTAGACCTTACAAAATATATCACTTCACCCTTGATGGGATTAAATTTAATCTGTTATTAATTTTCCCTTATTATCAGCTAATCATTGTTGTTCTGTAACCTGTCTGCCCTCCTCACTATCAATAATGTCATTAATTTTTATGTCCCTTTCAAACTTATCATAACTTATAAATTTGTGTCCAAACTGTTAATGTGTTTAACAAACAGCACTGTCTCCACACCAATCCTTATAGTATTTTCACTAGTCGCAGGCCTTTGTTCACAAAAGCTTTCCAACATCATGCTCTGTCTCCTGTTACCAAGCCAGCTTTCATCAAGAAAGGGTCACGAAAGTTAGTGGCAACTAGTCCATTTGGAGGAGGTGAAAAATGGCGGGAGAATAGTAGAGAGAAGTAAAACAGAATCATGCTAGATCTGAGATACAGAACAAAGCTGTTGCTGAAAATCTGAAATAAAATAGACTGCTGGGAAGACACTATATATCAGGCTGCATCTGTGGAGAAATAAAAACAGATGTACAGATCCTGCTGGGGCTGTAAGAGCATGCTGTTAATGAGAACAGTTTGCAAATCAGAAATGTGGCCACCAGCAAAATATTTAAATATGTAAACATGGGCCAACTAAAGACTGTGTAATTAAAGTAGGGTGTTTAACTTGAACATTCAAGTGAACTATTTTTCCCACGTGGCAGAAGAAACCAACAGCCCTACAGCAGCCAGCAGATACATACTTCTGGCCCCCAAACACCCTTTGTACATAAGTCAGGCATTGTAACCCGGGGAGGATCTATTTCTCAGGACTGTATTAGAAATCATAAAACTGCTGAGGCTAGAAGTCCATCTCAGTAATCTCTTTTATTTAAGATTTCCAGAAGCTCATGTGTCCTGCTTCTTGCAGTTCCAGCATATTTCATTTTGTTTCTCTTCTGTTCTCAATTTATATCCTGTCCAAAACATATTAGCTGTTTTTAACTAACTGCTTTATCTCTTTGCAGTTAAAACAATCTGTGTCATTCACAGACATCCCACCTCTCCCGGATGTTCGGGGAATCTCCCGCATGTTAATAGTGTCTTACTGACGCCCGCAAATTATATACAATATCCCGGAAATCGATTTTTTTTGAGAGCGAGCAAGTGAGAGGGAAAGAGGGAAAGAGAGAGAGAGAGAGAGAGAGAGCGAGTGACAGACATAACGAGAGAGTGACAGAGAGCATCGTGATAGGTCTACTTAGCTCAAAGAGAGACCAATCAGTTTTCTCTGTGGGCGGGCTTTACAGTGGACCTCTCTCTCTTTCATTGTCCATCAGTTCAGTGTCCTGCAGTGCCATGGCAGAGTGTTCCAAAAAAAGAAAATATAAAACGTACTTCACCCCAGACTACACTAAAGTGTACCCCTGCCTAATAGGGGTAAAAAATAATGTCAGTGTTGCTCGCTGCACTGTTTGCAACTGTGACTTTTCTATTGCCCGTGGTGGATTAAATGATTGTAAAAGACATGTTGAGGTGAGTTTAACAGGTGTCATTCATTCATTAGCATAGCTAACGTTATTTAAACTAGCTGGCTAGCTGCTAAGGAGCTACTCTATTGTTGTCCTACGTGATGAGGCCAAACTCCCTGTAGACTTGCTTAAAGTTGTAATAGAATTAAAAAAAAGACTCCATGATAATATAATATAAGTACATATTTTATGGGGTTGAGACTTACATCAAAGTGCTCAAATCTGCCAAGCATCCACATCACAGTACAAGGAAAGTTTGCAAAAGAAATAGAAAAGCTATTTGCATTAGCATTTAGCTATTAGCATTGAGACTGCCAACAAAATGCTCAACAAGGCATATATGTGTGTGTGTGTGTGTATAAATAGTTTCAAAATGTCATCAAATAAATTGTTGTGTTCTTTCATAATCAAATGTCCTGTATACATACCCCCTTGGAGGTCGACCGGTGGGGGGGGCGCTACCTCTCTGAAATGAGTTTTTGCAGGGTGGGATGTCTGCATTCATTTTTCTCTTGGTCTTCATCCCAGCAGACATTCTGATTTCTCTTTCCATCTGTTCCCTTTTCAGCAAAGTAAAAGAATCCAGAGTTTTTAATTGCTTCCTAATGTTTCCACTCCTAATGTCATCAGTCTGGAATGTTCTCTCCTTCTATCTCCACAGATGCTGCCGACCTACTGAGTACTTACAGTATTTCCTTTTGCTATTTCAAGTCTGCAACATCAGCAGTGTTTTTTTTTACTGGACATAAGGGTCATAATTTCATAAGGGGCAGAAAGGGAAGAATTTTGTGTGCTCCGTAAACTTCCTCCACCAACACATTTCTTGATCAATGAGGAAGGAAATATTTCTGGACTTGATTCTGGGAAATGTCAGACATCATAAATATCAGTGGGAGAATAATTAGGGAACAATAATTATATTCTCTTAAGATCTAGCATAGTCATCAAAAAGGATGTGGACAGTTTTAATTTGAAATGGTCAGTTGGGGCAGAGCCAATTTCAGTGTATTGCGATCCAGTCCAGGAAAGAGAATTAATGGTTCAGGCTAATAATCCATCATCTTTTTGTAAATTGATTCAAAGATTGACCAAACCCTTTAATTGAACATTGGTGGCCTTTAAAAAGGAGAGTGGTTCAGGCAATGCTCCTCAGACAGGATGAAGAGATCAATGCTCCCCAATGCCATTCGGCTTTACAATTCAACCGCCAGGAGTAAGATATGTTAAAGTGCCGGGGTTAGGACTCAATGTATTTAAGTAAACTACTTAAGAACTTTTTAAAAGCTATTATTAATGCTTTTTGAGAGGGTGTTTTTAGATGCATATCATATTTTTACTGAGTTAAGTATTGTATGTAATTAGTTTTGCTACAATAAGTGTATGGGACATTGGAAAAAATGTTGAATTTCCCCATGGGGATGAATAAAGTATCTATCTATCTATCTATCTATCTAATGGGTGGGGCAAGGGGGAAATAGAGCAATTGATGTCCCAGCAGAAAGAGTAAAGACGGACATGACAGACTGATTACTGTGAGAACAAGCTGATCATAAAACAATTCAAAGAAGAATTGCCAAATAAAATTCTGGCAAAAGAAAGAGAATGAGAAAAGACTGGCAATAGGTGTAAAAGGGAATCCAAAAATCATCTAATATAAATAATAAACAGGAGAAATGGAACTGTTTAGTGAGCAAGAAGTAGATCCACCAGTTGAAGCAGAGGGTGTGGCTGAAGTACTAAATTAATACTTTGTGCTTATCTTTAACAATGATGTTGGTGCTGTTGCTGGAGAAAAGGGCAGAAAGTTAAGGCTCGCTGGAGTTGTGTTTAAACCATCCCATCTGCATCATAGCATGCTGAAGGACCCAAGGACAGAACTGTCGGGTGGCAATTTTCTGAACCTTTGTAGCAACTGAGAAGGTGATAATGGGAACCATTAGAGGAGAGGTGAAAGGCAAATGGGTGCAGCCTCCATCTATTATCAACTGTCCACCTCCCATTTCCACCACTTACCCTATGGCCTAGCTGACCTGTCTGTCATTCTTCACTCAGTGTATTAGTTCACCTATCACCTTTGGCTCCTGTGTCACTGCTCCCAATTCATTCTTTATACAGTCTTTCTCCCCTTTCTGCTCTTTGTCCTCAATCAGGGCTTTGACCTGAAACGTCTACATTTCCTTCCCCCACCCCATAGATGTTACTTGACCTGCTGAGTTTCTCCTGCAGATTGTTGTTCCAGAATACAGCATCTGCAGTCTCTTGTCTCCAGAATAAGAACTTGCATATATACACTCAGTGATCATTTTATTAAGTACTGGAGTAGAACTCGGTGTGGTCTCCTGCTGTAGTCCATCCACCTCACGGTTCAACATGTTGTGCATTCAGAGATGCTCTTCTGAACACCACTGTTGTAATATGTGGTTATTTGAGTTACTACTGCCTTGCTATCAGCTTGAATCAGTCTGGCTATTCTCCTCTGACCGCTCTCATTAACAAGACATTTTCCCCCACAGAACTGCCATTCACTTGATGTTTCTTGCACCGTTCTCTGTAAACTCTACTGACCATAGTGTGTGAAAATCTCAAGAAAGCCACAGTTTCTGAGGTACTCAGACCACCCTGTCTGGCACCAACAATCATTCCACAATCAAAGTCATTTGGATCTCATTTATTTCCCATTCTGTTGTCTGGTCTAAATAACAACTGGACCTCTTGATCATGTCTGCAAGCTTTTATGCAGTGAGCTGCTGCCACATGATTGGCTGATTAGATATTTCCATTAACAAGCAAGCATACCTAATAAAGTGGCCCCTGAGTGTATATGAATTGGGGATTAAATTGCAAAATTTGCTGGACAATGTGGGGATATGATATATTCATGTTCAACACTGAATGTAGCAGTTTACCAACTTGTTATCCCATGCACAGTTGTCAGTTTTCTGGACCTTCTGAAAACTTTACACCCCTTGACAGTTCTGCTTAAATATATTTATTTCTCAGATTTTGTTCAGATTAACATAGAAACATAGAAAATAGGTGCAGGAGTAGGCCATTCGGCCCTTAGAGCCTGCACCGCCATTCAGTATGATCATGGCTGATCATCCAACTCAGAACTCTGTACCTGCTTTCTCTCCATACCCCCGATCCCTTCAGCCACAAAGGCCATATCTAACTTCCTCATTAATTTTGGTAAAAATATAAATGCTTTTTTTGTTGTAATTTTTTTCTATGATTCTGTTCCTTGACTTTTCCTGTACAGGAGCTTGATTAGCTCACACATAAACTGAAGTCCTCCATAAATTTACGAGATTTCTACATGGCTTTTTTCAATCTTTCCTTACCTTACACTAACTACTTGCATGTATATAATGTATTTAATACAGCTGTGTTTACATGGAGGACTTGAGAGGCTAGATTACCTACTTATTTTGTTGTGTAATACATCCCAAGACTTTATGGGAGCATAATCAAATAAAATTTAATCTCAGCCTATGTAAACTCAATCAAGATGGAGGTTTCAAGTAGTGTTTGAAAATAAGGAAGTAATGAAGATTAACATTTAGAAATCTTTAGATTTATAAAGGATGTTAGTAGAGCAGAGGTAAAAATATTTCCACATAGGATCAAAACTAGAGGCCATAAAGTACATTCAATAATAAATTCAGTATGGTGGCGAAAGTGAAAAGGTGGAGAGTATTCTGACTGATCACCTAGTTTCAATGCACAGAATTGCAAGAGACTGCAGAGTGTTGTAGACTCCAGCTCCATCACAGTTACCAGCCTCCCCGCCATTGAGGACACCTTTAAAATGTACTGCCTTCAGAAGGTGGCATCTATCATTAAGGACCCTCACCATCTGGAACCTGTCCTCTTCTCACTGCTGCTATCGGGGAGGATGTACATGAGCCTCAAGATGTACACTCAATGATTTAGGGACTGTTTCTTCCCCTCCAGCTTCAGATTTCTGAACAGACCATGTACCCCAAAACACTACCTCTTTTTATTATTTTTTTTTGTAATTGATAGTAATTTTATGTCTTTGTATTCAACTGATGCTGCAGAATAACAATTTTCACATTATATAAGATGGTGATAATAATTCTGATTGTGAACAGGTCAGACTATGTCTATGGAGAGAGACACACAAAGGAATAAATAATTATATATTCATGCTTGGGTGGGAGTGAGAACGATAGATTGCTATCTACTGTAAGAGAGTGGTCATCACCAGATATCCACTATTTAATGTATTTGTCCCCTTGTATGATTTTCTTCTGAAGTTTTTGCATTTGAACCAGGTTTTAAATATATAATCTTTTTTTTCATTGCAGGTATTATTTACAACAAACATTGAATGACACCGTAGGGAAGAAGATTGTCTTGGATTTCCTGGGTTTTAATTGGAATTGGATTAACAAGCAACAGACAAAACGGAACTGGGGGCAGCTCACATCCAATTTACTTCTTGTAGGAATGGAAGGTCAGAGGTCAATCATCCTTTTGGAGTTGTGCCTTTTGCTGTTTTGCATACAAGATTCTTAGTGCTTACAATAAAATTTCAATTGACTAAGCAAAATTCTGTTACAGTAGTTACATCTGGTGACTAATAAATATAATTTATTATAGTGTTGTGTGAAATTTCCACGATGACTAAAGTTGACTAGAATGTAAATCCAAAATCTGAAAGAGGTGTTGATTGTGAGAATCTATTCATTCCAATCAATAGTGATTGCTGACTTTATTCAAAGCCATCATCAGCCAAGAATGAATGGAGAGATTGGGAGAATTTGTGTAAGAATGTTAAAATATGGAATTTCCCTTTTTTTAAAAGTGGAAGAATCCATGATTGCTTTTAAATATTTAGTGAATAAAAGTATTGTGTTATTACATGTAATTAGATGAATAACTCATTTGGGCATTTGGCTGAAATGTGAGCTAAATGGCTTCTTTATTTGTCAGATGGCCACAACAAAGGAGCACAAATAGAAATATGTCTGGAAGCTGTCCACTGCCCTTCCTGCTGCTGTTCATACTCACAGAGTCACAAAGGACATATTTAAGCACTGTTAAGAGAAGTGCTACAAGCTTGTCAGTGGAATGTAACAGGAAAGATGAGAACATTTTGGCTTTCCAGACTCCAGAGGAGTAAGCAGGAGTTACCTTTCAGTTATACATATCAGTTAGTTTAATATAAAGCGGAAAGGAGGTCCAGGAAAATGAAGTGTGAGAGTTGGGGTAAGGGGACATAAACAAGTAAAAAGTAAATGTGCATGTGATATCAGGAATTTAGATTCCTGGAAAATTTATAGCACTGGAAGCCAGACCCATATGTCTGCCAATGGAACAAAAACTATTCAACCTAATCCCAGTTTGTAATACCAGATCCGTTGTCTAACAGATCTTGGCTGCTGAAAGTCATTTTAGTGCATAGTGGTCATGGTGTTACTATACTGAGTTGGTAACTAGGGTTGTGCAGGTTGTTCAAGAACTGAAGAGATCTGATTATGCTGTATCTTTGATATATAAACCTTGGTAATGTGGGTGTGGAATACAGGGTGAATATAGATATATCTATATATAGATATATTTGTATATATCAAGAAAGAATGAGGTTTAATTATATGTTACTAAGGGAGAGGTGGGATCCATTGAATACCACTATAAGATAACTGAAAGGTCTATTTGGATTGATAAACTTAAACTGGTTTAATCATGTGAAAGAACGGGAACGCCTTAGTTATTTTCTGAGTTATTAACATCAGAAATTAACCAAGGAAGCTGTGATGGTCCAAAAGATGTTCTTTGAATTAAAACAGGTAAATTTGTCTCTGACTGCTTGTTTTCTTTCAGTAATTCAAATCCTTAGTGAAATGAAAATAGCCAACTTTGAATTAAAAGGAATAAGCTTTAAATGTTCTGCTGATTTCTGTTCCCATTTTTGTTATTTGTTTAAATTCCGATAGCATAGTTTGTTTTCTTTTCTTGTTCCAGGAAATGTTACACCAGCACACTATGATGAGCAACAGAATTTCTTTGCACAAATTAAGGGTTATAAACGTTGTATTCTCTTCCCACCTGATCAGTTTGATTGTCTATATCCATACCCGGTCCATCATCCTTGCGACAGACAGAGCCAGGTATGGAGTCCTTTAATCACACTGAATTTGCACTATTTACCTGGAGGTGACCCACTGAACCAGTATTAATTTTCCAAAAAAAAGCCTTTAGGAAAAACATTTTAATATTTTGCCCTGTGTTATGGTATCTATAAATAATTTATACTTTGAAAAGGGTTTGTTTTCAACTTGATCTTTCATTAGATGCATTTGAGATGAAGGGTGACCTTATCTCAGGCTGTGGTTGACACTGATCATATGCAGTTTTGCTTATCACAGTTTGAGAGATGCCAAGGAGAGCTAATACTATTATCTCTCTGAACCTTCACTCTGTTTTCCATTTGCAGCATTGAGACAGAAAGCTTAGCTTGGATGCACCTCTCCTCTTTATGGACTGATATTGACATACCAGCTATGGATAGAGAAATACTAAAGCATTTAAACTTTGGGTCAGAGTTTAGCACAGTTTAACCTTTCTTTGGTCAGTGGAAATGGTGCTAATTGATTCATCGTAAGGCGTATTGTTAGTAACAGAACATAAATTGCACAGACTGCTTGTTCTGCAGAAAAGAGGGTATCGGAAGATTAGAAAAACTCTCAAAAACTGAGGCAGCAGAACTGACAGCCTACCTTGCTGCTCTGAGAACTGGAGGAAATACAAGCATAAAGAGACAAAAAATGAAAGTGAGAAACAGATAAAAGAAATAAACAAGTAAGCCGTGGACAAAAATAATTATTGTAGGATAATCATGTCATTTCCTGACTTGCCACACAGCAGAAATGTACAGAAAATGGTTTAGGTCGGATGAGTCTGAAGTAATTAACTCAGAAATGTTCCTTTCCTGTCAGAATGACAGGTAATTTTATCTATAAAGACAGTGGTAGTTTTAGGTTAATGTAATTTTATTGATGATTAAAAATTTTTTCTTTTATCTAGGTGGATTTTGAAAATCCAGATTATGAAAGATTTCCTAATTTTAGAAATGTAGTAGGATATGAAACAGTTGTTGGGCCTGGAGATGTTTTGTACATTCCCATGTACTGGTAAGTGAAGCAAGAGTCAAAATTAACATCAGTTACAAACCAGTGCAGGAACATTTGGTCCAAAACTGTATTTTAATTTTCACCAAGATTTTCACAAATAAATGTGGTTTGTAATTAGTATTTTTCTTATCTCTTAAGTATCCATCAATTTAAGATGAAAAATAACCGGGACAAAAGGCTGGTTTGAACACTGGTAATGGTACAACTGCTGACTGGAACAATGTGAGCTAAAACGCATCATGAGTTAATTACACATTAAAACTTTCATATGTGATATTCATAGCAGGGTAATGTGTACCCATTTCTTTAGGCTCTGGGGATATGCCCTGTTGGTCCTGTATAGGTGTTTTGATCATTTTCCCTTGGACTAGGAAATATTCAGGAGTGATAGGAATTATATGTATTCCATCCAAGTGACTCCTCTTATTAGAAGTGTGGTTTCTCTCGAAATTTTGGCAAATATGGATTGTGAAGGGTGACCGTCACTGGATAATAC
Source organism: Hemitrygon akajei (assembly GCF_048418815.1). Taxonomy (NCBI): domain Eukaryota; kingdom Metazoa; phylum Chordata; class Chondrichthyes; order Myliobatiformes; family Dasyatidae; genus Hemitrygon; species Hemitrygon akajei. Next base: position 37,484,896 of record NC_133144.1, on the reverse strand, counting down.
AGGCAGTGAAGTGAATTTCCCATCACCAGCCTTCTGATATTGATGAAGGCAGGCTTTCGAAGTCAGTCAGGGTAATGTTTCAGACTTGGCCTTGGCTGTGTTGCTGCCTGGTATTTATACATAGGGGAAGTTACACAGCAACACTTCAAGGGGTGTGGACAAGTTGGTGGAATAAATAGATGGATTTGTGAGAGTGTAATAAGTGAGAATTTAATGATGAGGAAGGAAAAGTCATTACATTTTGGGAGGAAAAATGAGAGAAATATAACCAGAGTACACAACTGTAAAAGGGGACTAGAACTGAAAAAGGAGACAGCATGGGCACTAAATCCTTAGAGCAGTGTAGGGAATGAAGAGTGTACTTAAATAGAAAAACAAAAAAGGAACATGAGATGATTTTGGCATTAAGGAGAATCCAAAGGGATTTTATGGGTAAGAGTAACTCGGGTGGGAATCGTGTCCTCCCAAAGACCAAAGTGAATATTTATGTATGGAGCCAGAGGAAATTGACAAGGTCCATTGATAATTCTCTTCTGATTTTACTGTGGCGAAAGACATAACTAGGAAACTCAAGGAAAATTAATGGAGACTATCTTTAGGATGTCACATTACAGTCAAGGAGGTGCTGGTTATCTGAAAATGTATGACAATATTTAAATCTGTGGGATCTAAACAGATACATCTGAGAACAATGTGGGAAGGGAGAAGAGATTGTGGGAGTCCTGATTAAGATAGATATGTTAGTGTTACTGTTGACGTGCTAGGAGACTGGCGGGTGGTTAATGTTGTGTCTTTATTTAGGAATGGCTGCAAAGCAAGGACTGGGAACTATAGACAAGTATAGGAAGCAAATTGTGATGGTGGAAGGTTATTTTTTAGACTGGAGGCTGTGACTTGTGGTGCTCCCCAGGGGTCAGTTCTGGGCCTTTGTTGTTTGTTATCTAGATCAATGATTTGGATGCAGATATGCAGCACATGGTTAGTAAGTTTGCAGATCACATTAAAATAGCTAGTATTGTAGACGGTGAATGACTGGGATCTTCAGGAGCTGGGAAAGTGGGCTGAGGAATGGCAAACAAGAGAAAATCTGCAGATGCTGGAGATCCAAGCAACACACAAAATGCTGGAGGAACTCAGCAAGTCAGGCAGATCTATGGAAAAGAGTAGAGCTGAAGGGTCTTGGCCTGAAACGTCGACTGTGCTCTTTCCATATATATACCACCCTCTGTGTGAAATATTTAGGGTGGTTGAGACAGGTACAATAGCAACATTTAAATGACATGGACAGGTACATGGATAGGAAAGGTTTAGACACGTATGGGTCAAATGTGGGCAAATGGAATTAGCTTAGATGGACATCTTGGCCAGCATAGGCAATTTGGACTGAAGAGTCTGTTTCTGTGCTGTATGATTTTGGGAAAAATGTACCGGTACTTTGTTCATTGAAAATGGTGGGATAGATTGGAGAAAGTGATTTAAAATAGACACAGGATTTTAGGCCTTATAAATAGTTACGGAGAGTTCAAGAACTGTGATCCTGATGAAATTTAATCATAACTAGAACATTTAATTTGAAATTTAATATTGATTACCACACTCTATAAAAGATCTAAAGGTTTTAGTGTAAATATGAAGTTGTTTACCAAAAGATTCCAGGGGTGAGGGATAGTTATGTGAACAGGCTGGAGAAAGTGGAGTTGTTCTCCTTGGAATAGAGAACAATCTCACCTATTCCATCTTAATCACATAACTCTTGAGTTTATTAGTGAAGTTTACAATTATGTAGGGTACAGAGGAGATAAACTGTATTCTTCTGTGGAAGAGTCAGGAATAAGATGGCTTTGAATGTAGGCAACTGGCAAAAGATCGGAAGCGACACAAGAAAATACTGCAAGTGGTTTGCGCCTGGAATGCACCACAAAGGAAATCATGAAGGCAGATTCAACTGTAGCATTCAACAGGGACCTAAACAAGTATCGAAGAGAAATACATTAGCAGATTAGCTGATGGTCAATAGTAGTGTTTGCTGCATAGTGATTATTTAAATTTAATTTCAGGTGGCATCATATTGAGTCATTACTAAATGGAGGAATCACTATTACTGTCAACTTCTGGTACAAGGTAAGTGTCGAAGGAGACCAACCAACTTTATTACATTTAGCTATTTATACAAACAAGCATTATTAATTTGTTAAATACATTATTAGTACATTCTAGAAGAGTACAAATAAAGCCTCCTTTGTCCTATCAGGCGATGCAAAATTCTTCTATTTTTCAACCATGTTCTGCCTGTGTAATCCATGTAAATGCTGTCAGTGTATAATGTTTGAACTTTAGAGGGCTTGAGATGCTTTGCAGGTGTATTAGATTTTCAAATGTACATATTGTGCAAATGTTGCTGAATGTATCTGTTTATCTAAGGGTGCACCAACTCCAAAGAGAATTGAATATCCATTGAAATCCCATCAGAAGGTTGCAATTATGAGGAATATTGAAAAAATGCTGGGAGAAGCTCTGGGAGAGCCACAGGAGGTAAAGCAGAATATAAGTTTCAGTTTTTCTATGTATATTTTTATTACCTCTATTAATTTTAACATGTTAACAACTCACATAAAATGCACTTTAAACCCTAGCAAACCCATTTCAGAGTTAAACAGCACAGAAACAGACCCCTCTCTCACCACGTTCACAGTGACCATCAGGAACCTAATCCCCTTTACTTCAACATTCCTTGGCAGCCAGGATTCCGTGAATTTGCTCCATTCACATTTCACCTTTATTAAAACTCTTTGACCCTCCATTCTTATTGTTATACTTTTGAATGACTGATGTGGACACTTAGTCGATGCTCCCAGTCAACTATTGTCAGGACCTGTTTCAAATATTGAGCTTTCCCTTCTGTTTCATAAAATTCTCCTGGACACTTTAAAAGTTCCATCCTTCTAATCATATCACATTAAAGTTACCCGGTTAATTTTGGGGAATTTGAAATCCCATAGTATTATTCACACCTCTGATTTTTCTACATATTTGCTCCTTCATCTGCTGACTCACAAAAGGCCAATAGTATACTTTGGAAAAGTGATTGTCCCTTTTTTTGTTTCTGAACTTCATTCATACAGCCTCAATTGCAGACTCTTCTAGGATATTATCCCTTGTTACTGTTGTAATGGATTCCGTAATTTACATTACAGTGCCACCACTTCTTCTACACCCCTTCTTCTGCCTTACCTTACACCCTGCAGTCAAGCCTGGAGATTATATACCCTGGAATGCTGAGTTGCCAATCCTGCCCATCTTTAAACAATATTTCTGTGATAGCAACAATATTTTATTTCCTTGAGCCATTGATTTTTAGTAAATAATTCTTCTCATCTGATTTAATAGAAATCAGGTTCATCTGGCCCCTAGTTTATGTGCTTTATCACTTATGAATGAATCTCTTCTCAGCCTCTTTGCCACAGCGCTTCACATTTGCAGTTTTCACCATGTATAGTTGCCTACAGTTAAAGATCTTGCTTTCTCTGTATTAATTTATAAAATGCTTCATATTTGTTACCTGACAATAATGCAAAACATTCTGGTTTCTATAGTATTTCTCATTCCTACTTTCAAATATCAACATGCATGCTTTAGGAAAATAAACCAAATAAAACTATATCATCTGTTAAATTAATCACGGCTGCATGTGGTTATTGCTTGAGATCCACTGCTTCTAAGCTCTTTCCAGGTCCTTTAATTTAACCTCAAGAGATTGTGCTTTGATATGACCTTTTTCCTACATCTTAAAGATACTGCAACTGCCTCAAGGTGCACTGTCAGTTTGAATATTGGATCTCATGAGCTGCTGAAAAGATAATTGCCAGTAGTCTTTGAAAGATGACTGCTGATGTCAACACCAGAAAAGCTTGGTAGTGCCTTGGTTTCTTCTATGTCCACACAAAGAAGCAGGCACATGTTCCAGTCTGTTATCTTCAAAATGTGGCACTCTTTCTTAATCTTTATATTAAGACTGTCAGACTGCCTCCTCAAATATTGGAATTAGATTTGAATGCACTAATTTCTGAACAGACTAATAATCCTTTTTAAAAGTCTAATGTTGTATATTGTATTTTTCTCTACTTCCTTCTGTGATAGGCTTTCTAGTTACTTCCCTAATGCTGCCCAGTTACTCCTTTCTGGTTTGCCCATTCTTGTGATCTACAACTTCAGTTATGTCATGCACAATTGACTGAAGTTTTTTGAAGTACAAAAACAACGACAGTAACTATCTCTCAGCTAGGCGATAAAACAAAAGAGAAAATCTGCAGATGCTGGAAATCCAAGCAACACACAAAATGCTGGAAGAACTCCAGGCCAGTCAGCATCTATGGAAAAAAGTACAGTAGATGTTTTGGGTAGTCCTGCCGAAGGGTGTTGGCCCGAAACGTCAACTACCGTACTTTTTTCCATAGATGCTGCTTGGCCTACTGAGTTCCTGCAGCATTTTGTGTGTGTTGCTTGAAAAAACAAAAGAGTTGTATTTGCCTGAGATTAATGCAGAAAGTGACAGTTTCTGGGGAACAATAATAACAAACAAACTGAGCCTTGATTTAAAATTGCAGTCTAGAGATCCCACCTGTGAAAGTGCAGCACTCTGAGGAGTCTGCTAAAAAGTTTGCTGTTAGGTCTTGAGGTGGGACTTGATATTTTGAGTCTTTGACTCACTCTGACCAGAGTTAGAAGTGATATTTGTACAAGTGAACAGCAGTAATAAAGAAACAAATTGCACAGCAAAACAATTCCTTTGTAACAGTGACCTGTATTAAGAATCAGAAAACAGATCAGTAATCAACATGGAATGCAGAAATTATAAGAGATTGCATGGGTGTGCTTGTGCTTTCATGTCACATTATCAGTTTTGGATAATACATCAGTTCCTAATTGCCTAGGCAATATGCTGAAGCTCATTATTTGTTTCCTTCCTGACTAGGTCGGGCCATTATTAAGAATGATGATTAAAGGCCGATATGATCAACCTTACTCATAAAGTTTTTTTAAAAAATCAACTCTTTCTGCGGACTGTTCACCGATGCTTTCCTCAAGTAAATGGCGCCAGAGAGAGACTAAGCATACCGTACCGTGAGCATTGTGTGCCTGCACTTAAAGAAACGCAGAAACTCTTTTCTTATTCAAAATAGGCTGCCATTAATCATTGAGGTGAATTTTTGTATCTGCCATCCATGTGCCCGTTGGACTGAAGCCTCTGAAAATGGAACTCTGTTATCAGTTAATTGGCACATTTCCCCTGAAATGTTTAACACTGAATGTGTATGTAGACCACTTTCCACCCGTTTATAAAGGATTTAAGTTTATTTTCTTTAAACAATGAAGGTCTTGTGCTCTTGCTGCTGGAGTAGTAAGAATGGACTAGGTGCTGTTAGTACACGGCATTTAAATATGAGGTTTATCACTGTAGGCCTCTATATTTGGATTTTTTTTTAAATCACTGGTCTGCATTTCATACTTTGTGATTGTGAAGAATTCGGTAACATGGTCAGGCCTTAAAATGCTTGATTTGAATTAATAATGTAACAACGGTAAGTACAATATAATAAAGTACTGTTGTCACTTGGAGAAACAACATCAAAAAAAATTCTTAATATTTGTCATGGGACAAGGTCAGTGTTTTATGTACAACACTGCCTCTCCTAAAATGTAGGGCAAAGCATCAGACCATGAAATGGTAAATGTGATGTCACAATCTTAAATATTGTCCGTTGCCTCAAACAAGTCCCATTGCTATTAGTCTGTGAGACTATACAATGGATAAGATCATTTTGGGTGATTTTGTTTGCACTTATATAATTTAACTTTTGGAGCACTCCAGTCCATTTGCCTTTATCCATCTATCTCTTATCCCCTACCTTTCTTGTTACCCAACTATCTCACTGTCTTTGCCTTCCTCTCTCTTGGTTTTGCACTCTCTCTGCTTGTCCTGCATTATATCCTCCACCCTAGATATAGCTTGTATAAATGTCTTCCATTTCAAACATTGATTTTCTGCATGGTATTAAAACCCATAATAACCTTAATCATACAGCACCTTTGCTGATGACTCCAATAGTTTTAATATCCCTATGAATTCTCTTCAACAATATAACAGAACTTGCATGTCTTTCCTCTAGAACCTCTATATTTGCTTGCAATGTAACATTTTGATCTTTTTCCACTTCTGCTGGAAAGTTATCAACCTGAAATAATTAACTTCTCTCTTTACAAGTATTGTGTGACCTGCGAAGTATTTCCAGTGTTTTCTCTCTTTATTTTAGCTAATTTATTTTGCACCACTATGGCTGTTTCATATTGAGAAGTGAACTGGCTGTAAACTGATTAAAACCTTGGGAAATCAGTTTTACTTTCCAGTTGAGCTATTGTAATGAACTAAAAGCAAAACTCCATAAGTGCTGTGTCTGAACCAATAACAAACAAAAATTGGAAACTAAGTCAATGAGCAACTGCTTTTTGGACTCCCCAAAATATCCTTTGTTTTGTTCTGATGTGGTAACCCACCTGGTTTTCATGTCTTTATACATCTTAAACTAATCCATAAGACATACGAGCAAAATTAGACCATTCGGTCAATCAAGTCTGCTCTACCATTCCATCATGGCTGATTTATTATCTCTCTCAACCCAATTCTTCTGCCTTCACTCCTTAATCTTTGACAGCCTTACTAATCAAGAACCTATCAATGTCTCCTTTAAATATACCCAATAACTTGGCTTCCACAGCCATCTCTGGCCATTAATTCCACAGATGTACTCCTCCCTGGCTAAAGAAGTTTCTCCTCATCTGTGTTCTAAAGGGATGTCCTTTTATTCTCAGGCTGTGGCCTCTGGTCTTTGACTCTCCCATGTCCACTTGATGTAGTTCTTTTAATATTTGATAGGTTTCAATGAAATTCCACCCCCCCCCCCCCCAATTCTTCTGAACTCCAGTGAGTAGAAGCTCAGAGCTATCAAACATTCTGCATATGTTAACCCTTTCATTCCTGGAATCATTCTCATAAACTTCCTCTTGACCCTCTCCAATGCCAGCACATCTTTGTTTTGATTAAGGGGCCCAAAACTGCTCTCAGTACTCCATACAGTCTGACCAATGCCTTGAAGCCTCAGCATTAAATCCTTGCTTTTATTTTCTAGTCCTCTCAAAATGAACACTAACATTGCATTTACTGTCTGTGCCAGCAACACAACCTGCAAGTTAACCTTTAGGGAATCCTGTGAGGACTCACAAATCCCTTTGCATCTGATTTCTGAATTTGCTCTCTGTTTAGAAAATAGTCTATGCTTGTATTTCTTCTAACATACATTTCTCTGCACAATATTCTACCTGCCACTTTTTTGCCCATTCTGCTAATCTATCTAAGTCCTTCTCCAGATCCCTACTTCCTCCATATTACCTGCACTGCTCCTTTATATCGTCTGCAAACTTGGACACAAAGCCGTCAATTCCATCGTCCAAACCTTTGACAGATTAACGTGAAAGGAAGCAGTCCCAACATCAAACCCTGTGGAACACCACTAGTCACCAAGGAGTCTGACAACTGCCAATATTGTAAATCTGAGATAACAAGTGGAAGTACAAAGAAAAAGCATTGGATGTGTGGTAAGGACAGTTCCTGGATATCCCTAACTGAGAATCTTGGCCCAGGGTTTAGTGATTTCTCTTAAGACTCATTGTGGGGCTTGAGTAGGGAAATCGCCACTTTATGGAACAAGTGAGTTATCTGTACTGTAATTCAAACTGGCCCCTTTAAAAGATTAAAAAAGAGCAAAGAAATATACTGGTTAAAATAAAATTATACTTGACAGTACCCTATCTGCACATCTTTCTCCCCATTGCTGTTCCTCGGCCAGAGCTGATTCAACGGCGCTGCCTTCATGGGGAAAATTAATAGCATGACCCAGCAAGTGTACTTCTGGTTTTTTGTTGTTACTCTGAGAGCAGGAAGATGGCTAGAGCAGTAATTTTGCACAGAACTCTGCCAGCTCAGTACAGAGCAGGACTGGATTCTGTGACTTCACTTTGGCTGTAAGAGTGTCTTTGTCAGATAGCCCAAATAGTTTATAACTATTGTCCAATTGCTTGGAAAGCTTGACTCTCGCTTGAAGCATGTTATTCACAGTATGCTAAATGTCACCTCTTCAATCGGAGAATCAGTCACCTGTCCTTGAATGGTCCCTAAACAATCAGTACCTAAATGAGCACCTTTGTATAGTTTGGGTTGTCATTCAAAATACCTGCAATTTTTATCTGTGGTTGAAAACTATGTGAAACATCATCTGGTTCTAATGATCAGTGTGCAGGAGGTAAGAAGTGCATAAGCTGAGGCAATTGATTCTTTGATTTTAGTTAAATGTTTGGTTTGCTCAGTATCACTTATTATACCCTGATACAAACACAGCATCTGCTGGATGTCAGCGAGTGGAGTTGGGTAACTAGTTTGAGATCTCACCTGGTCATGTATTAGATCTGCAAGAATAATGTCAGAAAGCCCAGAGCTAAAAGGTCAGGAGAGTCTTAACAGTGTGGATGTCTTACCTAAAAGACAGGTGGAAACCTCCAGAGTTCTTTAAAATGATGAAAGTGTTTTGAAGTGTCAAACATAATGATATGGAGGAAACTGAAATGAAAAGTTATAATTTTTAAAAATATTTAGGAGAAACATTTAATTATCATCCTAGCCCCAAGAGCTAAATGCCATTAGAAGGATGGGGAATGGAAATTATTCAATTGCCTTCTGTAATGGTGTAATATGATAGCAGTTGATTATTGGACACTGATTCTGAAATTTGGTTCCAATGAACTTAACCAAACTAAATTTTTGGAGCAGAATACAGCGCACAGCTAATGCTACATTGCCATTTTACACAAGTCTCTAAGACAGATTTCTACATGACGAAAGCTTCCATTTCAGCTATTCTGTTGATTTATATTTCTGACACTTGATTGATATCCTTTTGAAGAATGAAATGAATTTTTTCCCCACTGGAATAAGGCGAATTGAAACTTGCCATTTTATCTCAATATATGCTTGCGCTGCCTAGCTGTTGCAGATTAGCAGTGGTGTTGCCTTATACTGAAAGCCTTAAAGAAGGGAATGACTGCACCAGTCAGGAGAAGGTGCAAAAAAAGTCTCTACCTGTTTTGCACAATAGGCTTGGTGGTGACAGAGCTGAGGATAATTCACTTTTCAAAGTGAAATTTTATGAGAATAAGTGGTGTTTAACAGTCCCCAGTATCATGCACTCCACTAGTGAAGGATGTGGAGCTTCAGCGGTTTGACCTTAATACTTCCCAATTGTGATTTTAACAAGATATTATCAGGGTTTGGTGTCAAAGTAAGAACACAGAAGAACTTTGCAAAAAAAAGTGTTTTGACATGTAATTGCTTGTATGTATGATAACCTCTGACTTCAAGTACAGTGTGATACCAATCAATGAAGTTAATTCCCCACTCTCTTGATGACTCAGCAACTGTATCCCCCTTTGCTTCACATATCCAGAGTGCTCACAGGAATGCACTAAACAGTGTTCAGAGTTGCTTCCTTTGTGATTTTAGCTTTGATTGTGGAAAGGATGGTGTTAGATTTCTGGATTAGGATGTATTTACAAACTCAAAATATACTCATTATTCCATTTATTACATCCTTTCTCTGAGATTTTAAGCATTCTCAGTAGAATTGTTGGATGCACATGCACTGGTATGTTTTGGCAATGAAGGTGAATGCTCATCAGTATCACATTGATTTAAATGATTAACACAAGAGGTCCTGCGGATGTTGGAAATCGAGAGTAACACACACAAAATGCTGGAGGAACTCAGCAAGTCAGGCAGCATCTATGGAAATAGATAGACTCATTGGAGGATAATTTTTTAAAACATCTGTTGCTTCCCTCTTTCTTCCTACTATGTATCTTGCAACCCTTGAAAATATAATTGCCTTTGAATATATGCTCCGGATATATTTAAATTAATTCCCTGCATAAAATGCTCCAATTCTGTTATTTTGGTGTAATTTTGTTGATATGAGTAAATTGTCCAAAACATGAAATGATTAAAATCAGTATCAATGGTTGCTGTGTTTGTGTCTTCAATCAAGTCATTGGTGATCTAGACATTGGGAATCATACCTGTCTCTGGTGACCTTAGCAGGAGCTACTGAACTTTAACCAACCAAATCAGCCAGGTCAAATATTGATTGAGATACGGTGCGAAATCAGCCCTTCGAGCCACGCCAGCCAGTAAGCCCCAAATTTAATCCTGGCCTAATCATGGGACAATTTACAACACCCATTTTACCTACCAACCAGTATGTCTTTGGACCATGTGAGGGAAACCCATGCGGTTATGAGGAGAATGTACAAACTTTTTACAGGCAGTGGCAGCATTTGAACATGGGTCGCTGTGCTGTAAAGCATTGCACTAACCATTACGCTACCATGTCGTCCCATATTGAGTACGTAGAGCATAGAAAATTACAGCACAGTACAGGCCCTTTGGCCCATAATGTTGTGTTAATCTTTTAACCTCTGATCAATTTAGCCCTTTCCTCCCACATAGCCCTCCATTCATACATGACCAGACAGAGTAGATTCAGAAGCAATGTTTCACTTGGTTGAGATGTCTGTAATCAAAGGTCAGTCTCAAAATAAAGGGCCAGCTATTTGGGGAAGACAGGAGAAGAATCTTTTAAATTCTCACCCTAAGTGGGCCCTAGGGTCTCAGTCACTTATAGTTAGGAAAGAGGCAGATTTTTGAATATTTAGGTAAGTGAAGTTGTAGAGTTGGTGCAGGAAGCAGTGTTGATATCAATGATTAGCCGAGAACATCTTGAATGGTGGAGTACAAAGAATCGTGGTCTTTTCCTGCTTAGACATTAAGCTTTTACTTCCTGAGCTACTGAGTTAATAAGCAGTTTCAAGCAAAGCTAATGTCTTTATTCAGCTAACAAGTTGAGCTCACACAAGTGGGAGATGGGACCACTATAGAAGTTTGTGACTGCGATTTGGTTGAAATGGAAACATCTTCAGAGGTTTGCATGGATGGAGTGAACGTGAGCTAAGTCTAAGGATGAACCTCTGTTCTAAAGTTATGCATGATTAGTTTCTAGTGGAGATTTCAGAAACCAAAGTTCAAGCCAGCTGAACAGAGTAAGAGAACCCTCAAATCCAGCACCACACAGGACAGAAAGTTGATGCAACACCAAAAAATTTTTCAAATTCTTCAGAGCTTCTCACAAGTTTAAGATTAGATATATAGTTGCTTATTAAATGTGTATTATATATTTATCACTTTTGTATTTTTCTAAATGGCAGGAACACAATTGAATACTTGCTTAAGAATGGAACATGCTGTTCTCTCCTTGTCCTGTAGTTTATTTTGTCATCCAATTAAACTAGAGATTTGCATACTGTTCAAATCTCACAAACAGACATTCCGTTTACAACAGCAGTTGTGAGCTGCCATAAACAAACTTCTACCTCTAGGGATAAATATGTTGTCTCAATGTACCTTAACAACACTACATTGATCAAACTTATTCATCTGCAATGGGAGCTGTGGAATTTGTTATTGTCATCTGGAACACTACTGTGGATCATCAATGTGACAACAATAACTGAAACTGGAACCATCCATTTTGGGCAGCATGTGGAAGCATGTTTATCTCACATGTAGAAGTACTGTGGTTTCTGGTTTATTGAGACACATTTTGGCCCATTTAAGTGGCTGCCCCAATTAGCTGGTTTAATGGAAATAGTTAAGGTATAAAAAAAAGACAAACTGAGTAACGTTATGTATTAAATGAAATTCAGAATAAGAACACTACCAATACTACTGCAGCACTAAAACTATATTAGATCTTAATACTTATTGATAGAGGAATTCATCTGCATCACATTCTTTTGACTGTAAATGAACAAAATCAGTGTCAACACCTAGTGCAAATAATGGACTGCCTTAATCCAATGCTTTCAATGATTGTATCCTCCAAAATTTCATTTTCATTGTAGCATTCAAGATGATTGTCAGTATCTTCAAATTCTTAAGTTTCTAACTTGTTATAGTAGTGAAATTGTTTCATATTCACTCTCGCACATATCTAGCATCTCCATGCCAGAATGCTTGAAACCACAATGAACAAAACAGTTCTGAATTGTCTTACTGCTTATTTCTTGCTAACTATTAGTGACAAAAATCACAGCTTTTTGAACGCAGACACATACAACTGACACTATTTAAAAACTGCTTGCTTGATGCACTGTGTTGTGCCCATCAGCCACGTAAGTGCACCTGACTATCACTAGTTTGAACCTGTTTGGCAACAGTCTCCTGCCCCAATTAAGCAGCATAGGGTCCCAAATAAACAAAGAGAATCCCAGCTATTTTCTTAATTCAGTTTTGTTCTTTAAGAGTTGTTCCAAATAGCGGCTGTCCCAATTAACTAGAATCCATTGTATATTCTAACTCGCTTAAGAACTTAAAAGATGTCCATCAGATAACTGTCCAATCCTCGTCCAAAGCAAAGCTTTCAGTTAGTTCAATATTTTCCTCTGTATTGTTGCTTAAGATCCATTAATCATGCTTTAGTTGTTAGTCTTGGTGCTTCACAATGTGTTGATTTTTGTCTGATACTGTAAAACCTGGATAATCCACTAAATGACCATTCAGAAATCCTGATTATTTGGCACGTTGCTGCACTACCTTTGGACTTGCCAGGGCCTCAGTTTCTGTTCTCCCTTACACTTCAGAGCCATGATTCATATTCCTTAAGCTCATTCAGGTCAAGTTCCCACTTTCCCTTCCAGGGGTTCCCAACCTCTTATTCCATGGACCAATACCATTCAGCAAGCGTCCATACATGCACCCCTGCTGGGCTCAGGTTCCTACTGTCTTGTTCATAGAACATAGTAGTACCAGCACAAGAACAGGCCCTTTGGTCCATGATGTCAACACAACACAATATTGAATTAGACTAAATCTTACTTATTTACATTTGACTCCTATCCTTCCATTCCCTGAATATTTATTTGTAAGACTAAGACCCTCTTAAATGCCGCTAGCGCATCTACTCCCAACATCACCCCTGTTCCAGGCACGTACCACTCTCTGTTAGTTGGTTTTTAAAAAAACTGCCCTGCGCACCACCTTTAAACTTTCCCCCCTCATCTTAAATGCATGCCCTCTAGTGTTAAGACATTTCAACAATGGGGAAACTATTCTGTCTATCCCGTCTATGACTCTCATAATTTTATAACTTCCATTAGGTATCCCCATAGCCTCTGTTGCTCCAGAGAAAACTGACCAAGTTTATCCATCTTCTCCTTTTAGCTCTTACACTCTAATCCAGGCAGCATCCTGGTAAACTTCATCTACACTTTTTCCAAAAATTCCACATCTTTCAAGAGGCACTAACTCTCGGACAACCAGAATTGTGCATGACACTTCAAGTGCAGCCTAATCAAAGTCTTATGTACCATAGAACCATAGAACATTACAGCACAGAAGCAGGCCTATAGGCCCTTCTTGGCTGTGCTGAACCATTTTTCTGCCTAGTTCCGCTGACCTGCACCTGGACCATATCCCTCCATACACCTCTCATCCATGTACCTGTCCAAGTTTTTCTTAAATGTTAAAAGTGAGCCCACATTTACCATTTCATCTGGCAGCTCATCCCACACTCCCACCACTCTGTATGAAGAAGCTCCCCACGCCCCAATATTTCCTTTAAACTTTTCCCCCTTAACCTATGTCCTCTGGTTTTTTTCTCCCCTAGCTTTAGTGGCAAAAGCCTGCTTGCATTCACTCTATCTATACTCATCATAATTTTATATACATCTATCAAATCTCCCCTCATTCTTCTACACTCCAGGGAATAAAGTCCTAACCTATTCAACCTTTCTCTGTAACTCAGTTTCTCAAGTCCCAGCAACATCCTTGTAAACTTTCTCTGCACTCTTTCAACCTTATTAATATCTTTCCTGTAATTTGATGACCAAAACTGCACACAATACTCCAAATTGCTCCCCAATGCCTTATACAACCTCACCATAACATTCCAACTCTTATACTCAATACTTTGATTTACAAAGGCCAATGTACCAAAAGCTCTCTTTACGACCCTATCTACCTGTGACACCACTTTTAGGGAATTTTGTAGCTGCAAATGATCTCCATTACTCTTACACTCAATACCTTGATCGATAAAGGCACGAAAGCCAAAAGCCTTCTTCATCAACCTATCTACCTGTGCAGCCACTTTCAGGGAGCTATCCCCCCCACCCCCTCCGAACCCAAGAGCCCCTCAACACCCTGAGCTCTGGTTCCTGTGCTCCTGCAGTCCTTTCTAGTCTCCATTAAAACTTGCCTGGTTCACTGGAAATAATTATAGTATTGTGTAACATCTAAGAAAAGTGAATTTAAAAATGTCAGTGTATGAATATTGCCAATAGTCTGCAAAATCTATTTACCCTACACCAACAAAGCCCTGAGCATGCCAGATTATTGAAATTTGAGATATTTCACCATGTTAAAAGCTTCACATGAAGAGCGCAAAGCTGAGAAAAAAGTATTTGTGAACAGAATGAGAAGTGAATTTGCATGTATGTGGTTTTCCTTTGTGATACGTGAATGTGTGTACGTGCTTTCTGTCTCATATTCAGCCTGATTTGGAAGATCTGTCAAAACCACTGTTGCTGGTGCCTTGGGTTGAAACCCCTCATTTGTTTCTGAAGCTCTGAACAGCACATCACTGGAGAACGGCCGCATCATGAATTCTCCATGACTTTCCAGCTCAACAAGCCTGTGCTTTGCACCTATCAATCAACAGCTGGCATGTAGGTAACCTCTGGCCCTATTCAATGCCAAGCATGGATGGGCTGAACAAAGCAGTGGAGTGACTGTACACTGTGAACTGTTGGAACATGATTGACTTAGTTTGTCTATCCACTCCAAAGTGCTCCGGGGTATAATTTTCAATCACTGAAATAGTTCGTAGTCAAGGAACACCAATTCTTGTTACTTTTTTCCCCCCAATTACCTTTCTCCCTCATGGCCTTTAATCCCCAGTGGAAAACAGACTCCGAACCCCTAACTAAATGATATTAGTTCCATAAAGATTTTGTTTGTTAAAACAACATTAAGAATTAAAGTAAGTTTTTTAATGCCCCTACCATTTATGTTGTGTGGTACCTGTAGCTGTGCACTGAAGAATAATCTAACAGCTGCTCTCCATCTACCCCTCTCAGGTCTTTGCTATTTCCTCAGATTCAGGCCCTGAATCGATGACCAATTTCATCATTTCTCATGACTACGTTCAAGCCTACTGCATCAGGCCACTATTCTTAAGAAGTTTCTCCACAGACATTTCAATCAATTACCCATCCTTGTTCCCTAAAATATGATCAAGTACAGTACGTTTATAGTAGGTTTCTCTATACACTGCTACAGAAAATGCTTGAATTAATTTTTATGAATTACCTCCATCTTAACCCTTATTAATTAGCATAGGATGTGGAATTGAGTATAAGAGTTGGGGCATCATGTTCAGTTGTACAAAAATTGTTTAGACTGTACATAGAGTATTGTGTGCAGTTCTGCTTGCCACACTATAGGAAGGATTTGTTTTTAATAGAGAGAGAGAGAGAGAGCAGGTGAGATTCACCGGGATATTGCCTGAATTGGAAGCAGTGCTTATATAGGTAAGTTAGACTGGATTAATTTCTACTAAAACATGAGGGGCGACATTCTAAAGATTTTTTAAATTACGAAGGGATAGATAGGATTGATAGTTCCCCCCCACCCCAGGCAGGGGTGTCTAAAACTAGAGGGCACAGGATTAAGTTCAGAGGGGACAAACTTAAAGGAGCTTCACATTTCCAATCATTGAAATCAACTACAGCGAATTCTGGTTAATTGGGGCAACTGCTTATTTGGGACAACTCTTAAAGAACAAAAACAAATCAAGAAAATAATTGGGATTTTCCTTTTGTTTATTTGGGACAATGTGCTGCTTAGTTGGGTCAGGAGACTGCTGCTGAACATTTTCTAAGAAGCATCAGTCATGTGTGGCTGTTGGACACTACAATGTATTTTAAGTGAACAGTTTTTAAATAGCATCAATTTTGAGTGTTTGTGTTCAAGAACCAGTGATTTTTTTCACTGATAGTTGATGAGAAATAAGCAGTAAGACAATTCAGAAGTGTTTTGCTCACTGTGATTTCAAGCATTCAGACTTGGAAATGTCAGAAATGGCCAGGAGTGAAAATTAAATGATTTCATGACTTCAACTAGTTAGGAACTACGAAGAATCTGAAGGCATCAACAATCATCTTGAATGGGCCCCGTTGACATTCATCACTCACCTGTGGATTCAAGTAGCTGTTTGCCTGTTTCAGCAGCCACACCCCAGCACACAGCTTCAACAGGTGGGCTAAACCAGCTGAGGGTAGCCGGCAGGCATCATACTTCAGTGAGGAAGGAACATGCCTGTCCTAGCATGCAAATTCAGCTCTGGTGGACTGGGCGGGTGAGATCCAACAGCCAGGATCTACAATGCTACATGGAGAGTGAATCGCTTCATGAGACACAGAAGAAGTCATGATCATGCACTGTAATCGTGAAAGACCCCGATTGTGCCGTCCCTCTGGATCCAAACTTCCAAGGTTAAGTGGGTGGAACAGCCCCTGTACAATGGTTTATCCACTTTAAAAGCTCCCCTGCCCAGGTTTCCTGTCATTGTCAGATACGGTGGACAACCACCAACAGTAAAAACACAAACGAGAAATTTGCAGATACTGGAAAAACAATCAAAACGCACAAAATGCTGGAGGAACTCAGTAGGCCAGGTAGCATCTATGGAAAAGAGTACAGGCGATGTTTCAGGGTGAGTCTCTTCAGTAGGACCACCAATAGTATTGGTAGCAGACTAACTTGTTCTGTAAACATGAGGAAATCTGCAGATGCTGGAAATTCAAGCAACACACACAAAATGCTGGTGGAGCACAGCAGGCCAGGCAGCATCTATAAGGAGAAGCACTGTCGACGTTTCGGGCTGAGACCCTTCGTCAGGACTAACTGAAAGGAAACTGATAGGGTCTCACCCCGAAACGTTGACAGTGCTTCTCCTTATAGATGCTGCCTGGCCTGCTGTGTTCCACCAGTATTTTGTGTGTGTGTAACTTGTTATGTATTTCATTTAAATGCATAATTTGTTACTCAGTTAAATGGTAGCTTGTTGTTTTTATATCGTTTTAACTACTTATGTGAAATTTTGGCTAATTGGGGCAGCCGCTTAATTGGGCCAAAATGTACTGGTCCCAATGTGTCCCAATTAACCAGAGTCCACTGTACTTAACCCCTCACCAAACACTTCATAGCTCTAAGAGTGCCAGCCCACCCACCCCAGTCTTTATGCAATTTAGCCCCCAACATTTTGATATAATTGTTATGTTACTCACTGACCACCTCAGACCTACCCTTCCCCACAAGTATATGCAATGAATCCTCTCCAGAAAAACTAGATATTTACCCCCAACTTCAAGACACAGCAGTTTTGCTTTGTATAGGTTTGAAGAAATGATGCACCATCAATAACTCTCTGAGATGTGAGGCGAGATATCGGCTTTTATTGGCTGGAAGAAAGAACAAGCAGCAATTGACCACCACACTGCATCCTGGAGACTGAGACCGGGGTGGAGTCCCCAATCGCCTTTATACCGGGGTCCGTGGGAGGAGCCACAGGAGCAGTCAGTGGGGGGGGGGGGGGGGGGCATGTCCAGACAGGTATATGTAGTTCACCACAAGAAAATAAAAAGCACATGTGCCATTTACCAGTGAAGCCAAATCTGAGAATGATAATAACGAAGACCCTACTCATGCACATATACCCCACAGAGCATTCCAATACACTCCACCCCTTGATTTAACAAGTATGTGAGGAAAGGAACAAGGCCCTATGGTGAAAAGACACTACATCACTTTTCATCCCCGCTCAAACTGTGCTGCCAGTTTACATAGGAAGAACAAAACATAGAAGGGCCAAGACAAATGAACATTGGAGTGCACAAACCAAACAAAAATAGCAATTACTAATAGAAAACTCAATTCACCAACATTCAGAATGCCACACAGGCAAATGCCCTACTGACTGAACACCCACAACATGTTATCTAATCTTAAATTTTCAGTGGCACAGTATTCATTACTTTAATTAAATAAATACTTTTAAATGAACTGAAAGAGGTAATGCCCCCTGTCTGGGCCCTGATAAAACCAGTTATCTGCAATCAGAAACATTAATAAAATAGCACTATTAAGCTGCAGACATCAGGGACAATTTAGCCCCTTTCTGTGTTATGAACTATTTTGGGCACCATTCCAACTACCATGTCCGAAAATGTAGAAAATCAAGTGACTTGAACTTCAGGAATAATATAATGAGAGTACAAGAAGACTGGAGAAAGGATTTTAGGGAATACTGCACTGGGAGCATGAGAAAGCAGGAATATTATGAAGGCTTTATTGAATATAAAATAAAAATTAACAGAAGGGACAACATGGTGAACCATTAAATCTCAAAGGCTTCTACAGAATGTATCCACCTACTCGCATTTAATCTGGTCATGCATCTCCACATATGGTGCCAGAAACTCTTGTGTACTGGTGGCTGAAGGAGACTCAGTACTGTATAAGCAAGAACCAGCTGAAGAGCAAACTTTAAATGTGCCTGTGGAATTTCAGGCTTCTCTCGCTAGCGAAGCTGAGCAAAATGCGATCATTCACTCTCCAGAGAAGTTTTTGAGAGCGCAAGCTGAACCAAAACAACATTTGCTGGGGTAAGTATTTGCTGCTGGTGGAAAATTACCAGTACTAACAGAAGCTCATAGCTTTGAATTGTATGTGTTTTCTACACCCAGGGATGAGTAACTTGTGGAGAATTTAGCCATTGCCTCACATTGGACTACAGCCAAATTCAGTGGTGGTAAATATGAGTCTTTCTGCAATCAGGCAGTTTTATGTTCACTATATAAAAGGTCCAGATCGAAAAAGGCTAGAGTCAGCAAACCTGTGCCCACAAGACCATTAAGAGGCAGCCTGGCATGTTAACCCACTTTAAAGCCAAGCTCAAGACATCATGAGAAATGAAAATCGGCATCTAATTTTTTAAAATGAAGACACAAGAGACTGCAGATGCTGAAATCTGGATTAGAAAATAATTTGCTGGAGGAAACAAACAGGTAGAGCAACATCTGTGAAAGGAAAGGAACTGTGAACATTTCAGATCAAAATCCTGCATCAGGGTCACTCAACACGTTGACAATTCTTTTCTTCCCACAGATGCTGCTCGACACATTGAGTTCTTCCAGCAGGTAGCTTGTGGCTTCTAATTCATAAACCTGGGCAAAACAAATAGGTCAAATTCCATTCTAAAGCTAGCTGACAAGATCAGGATCAAATATTTCCTGAAATTGAGATGCCTGCCCAACTTCTAATGGCAGAGTGTAAGGAGGCATTAGGTGAATTTATGAACAAGCATGATCTCACCCTGCCATTGGAATTGTGTATCTTCCTCTGAGACCACAACTCTGGACTTAAACATCCTCCCCCTCCTACTTTCAAATCTCTTAGTATCTTTCCTTTCAGTTAGTCCTGACGAAGGGTCTCGGCCCAAAACATCGACAGCGCTTCTCCCTATAGATGCTGCCATCTCATCTCTAGATGAGAATGAAATCCGCAGAAGGTATATTGTCTCCTGTATGCCTGGGTCAGGGACATCTCAGATAAAGTCTGCAGCATTCTGAGGAGGGAGGGTGAGTAGCCAGAGGTTGTGGCCTTTGTTGGTACCGATGACATGGACAGGAAGGGTGATGAGTCTCTGCAAGGTGGTTTCAGGGAGTTAGGTGCTAAATAAACATAGATATATAGAAAACCTACAGCGCAATACAGGCCCTTTGGCCCATGAAGTTGTGCTGAACATGTCCCTACCTTAGAAATTATTAGGCTTACCTATAGCTCTCTATTTTACTAAGCCCCATGTACCTATCCAAAAGTCTGTTAAAATGACCCTATCGTATCCGCCTCCATCACCGTTGCCGGCAGCCCATTCCACGTACTCACCACTCTCTGAGTAAAAAACTTACCCCGACATCTCCTCTGTATCTACTCCCCAGCACCTTAAACCTGCGTCCTCTTGTGGCAACCATTTCAGCCCTGGGAAAAAGCCTCTAATTATCCACACAATCAATGCCTCTCATCACCTTATGCACCTCTATCAGGTCACCGCTCATCCTCCGTCGCTCCAAGGAAACAAAGGCCGAGTTCACTCAACCTATTCCTAAAACGCAAGCTCCCCAGTCCAGGCAACATCCTTGTAAATCTCCTCTGCACCCTTTCTATGGCTTCCACATCCTTTCTATAGTGAGGCAACCAGAACCGAGCACAGTACTCCAAGTGGGGTCTGACCAGGCTCCTATATAGGTGCAACATTACCTCTCGGCTCCTATATTCAATTCCATGATTGATGAAGGTCAATACACCATATGCCTTCTTAACCACAGAGTCAACCTGCGTAGCAGCTTTGAGCATCCTATGGACTCGGATCCCAAGATCCGTCTGATCTTCCACACTGCCAAGAGACTTAACATGAATACTATATTCTGCCATTATATTTGACCTACCAAAATGAACCACCTCACACTTACCTGAGTTGAACTCCATCTGCCAATTCTCAGCCCAGTTTTGCATCCTATCAATGTCCCGCTGTAACCTCTGACAGCCCTCCACACTATCCACAACACCCCCAACCTTTGTGTCATCAGCAAACTTACTAACCCATCCCTCCATTTCCTCATCCAGGTCATTTAAAAAAATCACAAAGAGTAAGGGTCCCAGAACGGATCCCTGAGGCACTCCACTGGTGACCGACCTCCATGCAGAATATGACCCGTCTACAACCATCTTTGCCTTCTGTGGGCAAGCCAGTTCTAGAGCCACAAAGCAATGTCCCCTTGAATCCCATGCCTCCTTACTTTCTCAATAAGCCTTGCATGGGGTACCTTATCAAATGCCTTGCTGAAATCCATATACACTACATCTACTGCCCTACCTTCTTCAATGTGTTTAGTCACATCCTCAAAAAATTCAATCAGGCTCGTAAGGCACGGCCTGCCCTTGACAAAGCCATGCTGACTATTCCTAATTATATTATACCTCTCCAAATGTACATAAATCCTGCCTCTCAGGATCTTCTCCATCAACTTACCAACCACTGAGGTCAGACTCACTGGTCTATAATTTCCTGGGCTATCTCTACTCCCTTTTTTGAATAAGGGAACAGCATCTGCAACCCTCCAATCCTCTGAACCTCTCCTGTCCCCATTGATGATGCAAAGATCATCGCCAGAGACTCAAAAATCTTCTCCCTCGCCTCCCACAGTAGCCTGGGGTCCATTTCATCCGGTCCTGGCGACTTATCAACTTGATGCTTTCCAAAAGCTCCAGCACATCCTCTTTCTTAATATCCACATGCTCAAACACTGGGTGTTTTTGTTTTTCACAGTAAACTCTAGAGACTGTTGTGTGCAAAAATACTAGATCAGCAGTTTCTGAGATGGTCAAACCACCGAATATGGCATCAACAATTATTTCACAGTCGGAGTCACTTAGCTCACATGTCTTCCCCATTCTGATGTTTCATCTAACAACAAATGAACCTCTTGACCATGCCTGCATGCTTTTGTGCATTGAATTCCTGCCACAGGATTGGCTGATTAGATATTTGCATTAATGAGAGTGGTACATGTGCATCTATATTATTAAGTGGCCACTGAGTGTATGTTTCAATAAGGTTTCAGTCGTTTTTGATAGGATAACCCTCTCATCTGAGGAATGAGTGAATCTCATCTGGACTACTACCACTGCAATCATGTACTGTATATCTTATTTTAGATAAGGGCACCAGATGCAACCAACAAATGCGATTTGAGCAATCCAGTGCAAACAATGCCACATACAACAGAGGGAGAACAGGGAACAACTTGAGAACCAAATTCCCAGATCACATCAGTGCCATTAGAGCAGACTGATTACACAGACATCAACAAGCTCTTTATAGAGCACTGACTCCAGTCACTGGAGATTTTAGGCTCAGAGCTTAGGGGGGGTTAATGGCACCTAACGGCAACTCCTTTGCTTGCATCTTCGGAAACAGCTCTATATCTGTCTTTAATATCTCTATTTTTCCCTTTCAGGGTTCCTTTGAAGACCCTGACCTGGAGCTACACGCTGACTATGGTTCTTTGCGGGAATGGGACCCGGTCTTGGGGTTCCATAACTGGCCGTTGTTCAGCACGCCAAAAGCTCAGCCTAAGAGTCTGGCTTGAATTCGGAAGCCTAGGATCTCGGGGCTCTGGAGACGGGTGGTTCAAGGGTCGGTGTCACGACACGAGACCCGTGTGTCGTCGGGGGAGTCAGGATATCTACTGTGTGGCTGGAGACCTGGGATCTTTGCGATCTTCAGGCACAGAGTTCAAAAGCGACGCAATGAACTTATAACATCGTAAACCAACGAGCTGTTTGTTATGTCTCCCCGCTCGCTGGGAAAATGGAGACACCTCTTTCTCCCTTATTAGGGAGAGAGAGAACCTGCAGTATGTCGAATACTGGGTGAAATGAGAAGTCTTTGGGATAACTGCAAGTCTGTGTCTTTGCTATTGCTTTGCTCACGCTTGAGTGCTTGGTGACGCTGCCGATACTTGCTTTTTTTTACTGGTGGGGAGAGGGGGGATGGTTGCTCACTGCCGCTTACACGCAGGAGGGAGGGGAGCTGGGGGGAGACTTTGGGGTTCTAACATTTAACTGTGGTTCACTCTTTGGGGGCACTCCTCTGTTTTCATGGATGATTGCAAAGAAAAAGCATTTCAGGATGTATTTGTATATATTTCTCTGACATTAAATTGCATCTTTGAACCTTAGAAATGGACAGAGGGCCAAAGTAAAGGAAGAAGAAACACTGCATTTAAAAGAACAACCTCAATGTTCTTAATCAATTATACAGACATATATTCACACAAAGGCAGGAAAACTGAGTGGTGACCTGACAGAGGTGTATTCAGTTATTAGGAGGATAGACTGTAAAAAAACTTACCCAAGTTGGGGTGTTCCAGTCCTGTTCAGCCTTTCAAGCATACACAAAGATGTGGTAAACAGCAAGGCCCACCAGATGGCAGCAGCGAGGCAACTAACTCAGAGCAAGCCCTAAAATCTCTGCGTCTCCAACTGCCCTCTTTTGCGAACTGCAAGTAAACTTAAAATTGAAACCTTTGAAAGAAATAGGCCAGGCAGTTACACAACAATGAAACAAGAAAAAAGTGCAGATGTTGGACATGTGAAATATTAAAAAAGAAAATGC
Source organism: Hemitrygon akajei (assembly GCF_048418815.1). Lineage (NCBI taxonomy): Eukaryota > Metazoa > Chordata > Chondrichthyes > Myliobatiformes > Dasyatidae > Hemitrygon > Hemitrygon akajei. The sequence goes on along the minus strand of NC_133144.1, from coordinate 37,461,440 downwards.
CAAAAACACTCAGCAGGTCAGGTAGCATCTTCTAGAGAGAGGAACAATTAATGTTTCAGGTCCAGGTTAATGAAACCAGCTCCAGTGACGGTGTACCCTTTGAAGGTTAAAAGTAACACACATGCCTAAAAAAAAACTCTGCACATGGAAAAAGTTCCCAGTTTTCAAAATAAATTTCTTATCAAAGTATTTACACCATATGTCACCATATACTACCTTGAGATTCACTCGCTTGCATTTGCAAGAAAATAAAGAAACACAATAGAATTTATGAAAGGCTATACTTAACAAATATTGACAAACATCCAATGTGCAAAAGTGGACAAATCATGAAAATAATATTTTTTGAGAAGTTAAATAATACTGAGTTGAAGAGGGCTTGAAAGTGATTGTATAGGTTGTGAAGTCAGTTAATGCAAATAACCCTGAGTCATCGATCTGAACATAACTTAATTTTCCCTTCTGAACCAGCCAACTTGAAGAATGATTACTGCTTCAACATCTACCTGTTTTTCAAAATTAGAATTTCAAATGTGAACTCTGAAGTTTAACTCATATCTGGGGTAAGTAAAGGCATTTGGAATTAGGCACACGGAATAAAGCCATGAGCCAGATCACAGTGGTGGTTACCAGTGAAGATAATAATCTCGGGGATGAGAATGTCAGACACAAGAGAGACAATTGTCCTGCTGACCACAAACTGACACCGTAAGTCTGATCCTGATACAACTACAGACGGAAGTTGCAGGAGGCCTTTGAGGTAACAGAACTTGGAGGGGGGATGAGTGATAGATGAAGCTGTAGTGGTGTTTAGGGTTGGGGGAGGAAACAACTGATGCCTGGGCTTGAGATGACTAACGCTGAAAGGAGGAGAGTGCTGTAGGATAGTGACTAGAAATGGAGGATTCACAGTGAATGGGGTCACAAAAGGGCAGAAATATTGTCAAGAGACAGGATGTGCATTTTTTTACAACTTCTGCACCTTCAGGATATTTGTAAGCACTTTACAGCCAATGAAATGCTTTTGAACTACAGTAACTGTTGTAATATTGTCAATTTGTGAAAGTAAAGTCTGACAAACTGCACGTAACCATTTATTTCATTGAAACTAATTCCGTTCAGTTGTGATAAAGGAAAACTCTCTTGTCTTTTACAAGGCAGATGTAACTTTGGAAATATCTCACTTGTAAAATAACAGTACCCGTACTCCCTATCACCAACCTGAAAGTTACTGATCTTTGTGCTTTAGTCTCTAGAGTGGATTTGAACCCACAACATCAGGTGAGAATTCTATCAACTGTCCCATTGAGAAAGACTGGTTGAATCAACTTTGGAATTTCCAGTTAGGTCTAAACCAGAACTAAACTGACTTCTGTGCAATTATTTACAAATGATACTGAAATATTATGAAGTACTGTAATGAGAATTACGAAGGCCACAGTATTTCAGGTAGCATAGTTCAATCTCTGGTTGTGTCTATGTACAATTTACATATTCTCCCCATGAATTTCCCTAGTGCTCTGGTTTGCACAGAGACCCCGAATATGTGTTGGTTGGTAAGTTGATTCATCAACATCATCATTATGTGCCGTGTCGTATGACGCTGGCGATCATGGTCTTTGACCGTGACTGTTCTTGGCAAAATTTTCGACAGAAGTGGTTTGCCATTGCCTTCTTCTGGGCAGTGTCTTTACAAGATGGGTGACCCCAGCCATCATCCATACTCTTCAGAGATTGTCTCCATGGCATAATTAGGATTTGTGATATGCACCAGCTATTCATACGACCATCCACCTACTCCCATGGCTTCTCATGACCTTGACCTGCAGGGGTGGGGGGATGGTACTAAGCAGGTGCTACACCTTGCCCAAGGCGGACCTGCAAGTTAGCGGAGGGAAGGAGCGCCTTATACCTCCTTTGGTAGGGACAGATCTCCACCCCACCACCCAAGGTAAGTAAATTAGCTGCTGTAAATTGCCTCCAGAGTGTAAATGAATTGTAGAAACTGGGTGGGTGGGGAAATTAATAGGAATGTGGAGAGAACAAAATGGGATTAACACAGGATTACTGTCAGTGAGTGATTGAGATTTGATCTTGTACTCAGCACCATTTTCCTACATGATCCTAATATCCCTCAGTAATCTGAATATCCAGAAATTTGACAACCTCTGTTTTAGAAGAACTCATCTACTGGATGTAAGGTATAATGAGGGGTCCTCTGCCATTCAGAAGTGGAGTTGGCATTGCAGCACCTCATTGCTGCATTGTGCTTTAGGGCACCACGGTACCGTGCCAGTTAGCGAGATGTTACTCCGGAGTTCAGTTCGGGCGCTGCCCTGTAACAATTCCCCGTGGAGTGCGCGGGTTTTCCTCGGGTGCTCCGGTTTCCCCCACAATCCAAAGGCGTACCGGGTAGCTTCGTTGTTCATTATAACTTGTCCCATGACCAGGTTAGGGTTAATCAGGTTTGTTGGGGATGCTGGGATGGTGTGCCTCGAAGATCTGGAAGGATCTATCGGTGCTGTATCACTAAAATTAAATTTAAAACTTATGCTGTGTCAGAGTTTGGCAGCACCACATCCCACTTCCACTCTCTGGTTGTGTATTTCAGGCATTCAGGCTCTCTTGGTAAAATAGGATGCCCTCAGATACCCTCCAAGTTTATGACCCCTGTTTTAGTCACCTCTCATAAGGATAGAAGTTTCCTTCGGCCTTCTGTTGTGATGCTCCCTCATTTGAAAGTCTTCCCCCACCCACCTGATTGTGTTTCTATATTGAGAACAAGATTCAAAATACAATTATTATCAAAGTGTGTATACAGATTATAACTCTGAGATTCATCTTCCTGCGAGCAGCCACAAAAGAAAGAAACACCACGGAACCAATTCGACGAAAACATCAGACACCCAAGTGACATTAAAAAAGAACAAATCGAGCAAATGACAAAAAATCAGTCAAACTGCGACCTAGAAATGCTCCATTTAGTTCAGTTCAGTCAACTTTGAACTTTGAGAATACCTTGATGCACCATCAATAACTCTCTGAGACCTGAGGCGAGATATCGGCTTTTATTGACTGGAAGAAAGAACAAGCAGCAATTGACCACCATGCTACATCCTGGAGACTGAGGCCAGGGCTCAGGCCCCAATTGCCTTTATACCGGGGTCTGTGGGAGGAGCCACGGTCAGTGGGAGGAGCCACAGGAGCAGTCAGCCGGGGGGGGGGGGGGGGGGGGGCGAGTCCAGACAGGTATATGTAGTTCACCACATATCTGTAGTGGGAACTGAGAGGAATCCCTGACTTCTTTCGCTTGCCTACGGCAAGGAACTGCCCACAGCTCACCGTGGGGAATCTGCTGTGAGGGCAGTGCAATGCTGCAACCAACAGTGGACCCTGGCAATTCAGCTTGTTACGGCAGAGCTATCTCCAGGTGGAGGAGGGCTGTGCAGGCAAGGGTAAGCAAAGAGGAGATCCAGCAGTTTCCATCACACCCAGCAGGAGGTGAGAGACAGACAGTCGACTCAGGAGCCGTCAGTTCCTAGCAGTGGTTGACACTCACTGTGCTGGCCAGGGTACTGTCCTGAGTGGCTGCACTATAATACAAACTTTAGTCTGGAGGTAGTAAAGTGGGGGTCAGTAAAGGAGAAGGCCATCATGGATATTAAGAAAGCCCTCATTTTGGATTACTAGGCGTGGCTCTCCCATTTCACCTCTAATGCAGCAAAGAGGGAGGGTACAACCAGGCGGTGGTAGCACAGGGCCGTGGGGACACGGAAAGACCAGTAGCATACTACTCAACAAAATAGACTCTTGTTGTAGCTAGACTTCCCAGTGTGTCGCAGCCTTGGATGTGCGGGTTTGTAAGCTCATATTACACACTGCACACACCATTGTGGAACTCCTGAATACAGGGAGGCTGTGTGAGGACATAGACGGTCGGAGGGTAGTTTGGAGGGGCAGTTCTCACCCCCAAAGACAAAGCAGTTACAATAGTTAGAGACATTGGAACGAAACTCGCAGGTGCCGTCCTGACAGAGCATGAGACACATGAATGTCAACTGGAAATAGAGCAGGGGGAAGATAAACGAAACACCGCTGGAAGGGGCAAGTACGGGACATTTTTACAGATGGGTTCCGGAGGTACCTAGATGGGAAGCTATGGACTGAGTGGGCCATGGTGAGAGTGACGGGGAGGAATTACCTGCAGGAGTTCAGGTGGCAGAACTAGTGGTTTAATAGAGGCACTGTTCTACAACAGGGGGGTGGAGGGTGTGCATTAACACAGGCAGCAGGTATACTTTTGGGGTGGTTCACGATTACCGATACCACTAGCACAGTGGGGGGGGGGAGAGGGGTTCATAACCTCTAAAGGCTCAGGTATTCGGCACAGGCACCTAATAAAGGAACTGATAGAAGGGGTAGCAGTGATTAAAGTAAAGTCTCACCAGAGAGGGGAAGGTAAAGAGCAGAAAGGAAATGAGTGGGCAGATCAAGGGGCAGAAAGAGCAGCCTAGAAGGGAAACCTACTGGACCTAGTAAAGCTATATGGGGATGTGGAGGCAGAGGAGAAGGAGATGTGGAGAAGAGGAGGAGCAAAGGAGGGACCAGATGGTAGCTGGACACATGGGGAAGGAGTAGTCGTAGCCCCAGATGGTATTAAAGTTACATCATTGGGCAATGTATCAGGGAAGGTACAACATGGTCACGACTCTCCAGCAGACTTGGTGATGGCCAGGGGCATTGAGAAATGTTGTTGGGCATGTGTCATTTGTGCCCAGTGTAACCACAGTGGGCCAACAAAGGTGTGGCTAGCAAACTCGACACGGCCAAGGAGACCCTGGGGAAGCGTCCAAGTGAACTTCATGCCAAAATGCAGGGGGGGGTGAGCTACTGTCCGGTGACCATGGATACTTCACTCGGTGGATTGAGACTTTCCCAATGAGAGTTTGTCCTGCCAGCACAGATCTTAGCTCTGGGACTCCTTCCCAGGTGGGGAGCCCCAGCCCAGATCAGGTCGCACATTCCACAAGGAAAGAGATGACATTGATTCCACGTACCCTACCACCCTCAGAGCTCAGGGATGGTAGAAAGGACAAACCAACAATCAAAGCTGCCTTAGCTAAAGCTATAACAGAGATGGGAAAGACATGGGTTGATGCATTGCCAGGAATCCCGTTGGGGCTGTGAGCAAGCCCAAACTAGATGCTGGGTCTGAGCTCCTACGAATTACTGGTGGCGCGGGCAATGCAACTCCCTTATGGGGTGATTATGCGTTGTGGTGAACCTGGAACTTATAGAGATAAGGTGACCCAATAAGTAAAGGTTCAAAGGTCCATCTATTATTAAAGTATAAATCTCTGAAATTCTTCACTTCTGCAGGTAGCCATGATACCAAGAAAAAAATGAAAGACAGCACAACTATCAACACCCCCCCAGATCCCACCTCCCCACAAAAAAAGAACAAAAATGGAACAGACACATCAACCCTCAAGTCCATCCTCCCACACAAAAACCAAGCAAAAAGGATCTTTGTAATCAGCTTAAAGTGTTGAAGGACCAGGCAAACAACAGCAACATATGCTGATCAGAAAGAGCCAGAGGGAGAGAAGATAATCCTACCACAGCAGCTAGGACAAGTCATGGCAAGGAAACTGCCTGAAAAGTTTTCCTTACCATGACGGTTCACCTGCTGAAAAGGCAGGGTTCGCTCCCAGGTGGATAGGACTGTAGGTGGTGCTTCTGACAAATGATCGTTCTGTTTGTGTATGCAGCCAATGAAAGGGATCTGAGTTATGGCAGAGACTTCAACCTCGATGGCAAGGCAGGCCGACAAAGAGGGAAGAAATTACATGTGGCATCAGAAGGCAGCCAGCCCAGTCTGAATAGGGTCATGGGGAGTGGACACAAATAAGCCGGGCCCTTTCCGTGGTTGGGCCAGCAATCAAAAGGGCAGTATGGGAGGTAGCGCCGGGGGGTGGGGGTGGTGAGGGTCTTGCAGCCATTCAAATAGAGACCACCCCAAATCCTCCAGTAGACCAATCAAAGGGGCTGAGACTCATCAGATTATTCTGACAATCCACTGTCCTGGTACAGAATGTTCAGCCTGTGAAGCTGAAACGAAGTTACCCTGCCGGTGCCCTGCCCACAGAGTAACTACTGATAACCTCTGCAGAGTTTTAATTATCAGATACCGAATGAGTGAAGATAAAGATACGTAAACCACAATGTAAACCTCCTTAAAGTTTGGCCCTTTTTGGACAGATTTCTCTCTGGGGGGCCAAGAGTGGGGTATGTTTGGGAGTACTCTGGAATTACGTGAATGTAGGTAGATATTAACTCAAGTAAGAACTAGTCTTCAGTTCTTATTGTAAATTGAAAGCAGGAAACTGAAGTTAAAAGCCCAAAGACTAAGAGATATGTTTTGCAAAATGGTGACCGTGAGACATTTGCAAATGCATCAGCCAAACATTAAGACAATGGAATTGTGTTAATTTACCGGCGTCAAACCAGGCAGCATGGGCTAAGTTATTTGCACCATTGTGATTTGAATTCAAGCTGGCTGACGAGATGGATGTTGTCACTTAGCATATCAAATGTGGCTACAGGTATAGGCAATCAATAGTTTTTGTGTACTCAGGATATGTATCCACTCAGAGATAGCCTTGACAACATTAATTTTGTGTGTCTGGCCCTCTTTCTTTATAAACATTTAGACTATTTGTGTGAATTACTTAGTGACAAATGTCTTTGAATACTCAGAGGTGTCTGTCACTGTAGATACTTAATCCAAAGTAGCATTGTCAACCCAAAATATTGAAGTGAACAATGTCATTGTATCTATTGAAATTGTATTAAATCACCTATTGTTACCTTTGATCTTAAGGATATAAATACATGATGTACTTTTGGGTTTGTGTGCCTTTTCCGAGAGTGCTTCCAGAATGATGCCTGCTTGTAATGAATAAGACTTCATTACAAGCTATCAACAGTGTCTCTTCAGTGACTGTGATTACATTCATCTGCAATCTTATCCCAACATTGTGGCCTGACTAAAACATGAATTGTAATACTAACTTTGCCTACATCATTTGTTATTATGTTACTGAATTTATTGCCAAGTGATGTCCTGTCTGTTGCATAAAAATAGAAGCAGGAGCAGGCTACATAGCCCTTTGATTCAGCATCACCATTGAGTAAGATCGTGGTTCATCTGTCCAAGCCTCATTGTTCCCTTTTTTTCCTGGCCACCTTGGACCAAACATCTGGCTACCTCATTCAATGATTCAGTCTTCACAGCTGAGGAAAAACATTTTTCTTTCAAAAATAAATTGTATTCATAAAATTATATACAAGAAATGCTCTACCATCAATATAACCAATACAATCACATGTAACATGTCTACAATGCACCAATACGATACGTGGTATCTTTGAACAATACACCTTTCAAGTAATTTGAGATGCTAGTACACAATTTTCCCAAGATTCACAATCCTTTGAGAGAATAAATTTAGACTCTCTTAGCCCCAACTTCAAACTCTTCTTTCATTTTTCCTTATGTAAATGTAACCTGTTGAAATAGTTAAAATTTCACCCAGTTTGCCAATGAATATTGAGACCATAAATACACTATGGGTTTTTAAATCAATTCTTCTCACAGACAAGCTTGCCTCAGGCCCTGCTCCTGCCTTTTATTCATATTGCCACTGTTCGTATTTGCAGACCAAGCCAGGAATTTGATGATTTACATCAAATCAACAGGGGTTTTTGCTGAGTCTGGATCCCATACCACAAATGTGTGTGACTGAAAAGAAACGTCAATGTCAACACATGACACTCTAGAATATTCCAGCTCTTTGTTCATAGAAACTCCTACTCCATAGAACCATAGAACATTACAGCACAGAAACAGGCCTTTTGGACCTTCTTGGCTGTGTCGAACCATTTTTCTGCCTAGTCCCACTGACCTGCACCTGGGCCATATCCCTCCAAACCCCTCTCACCCCTATACCTGTCCAAGTTTTTCTTAAATGTTAAAAGTGAGCCCACGTTTACCACTTCATCTGGCAGCTCATTCCACACTCCCACCACTCTCTGTGTGAAGAAGCCCCCCCCCAATGTTCCCTTTAAACTTTTCCCCCTTCACCCTTAACCCATGTCATCTGTTTTTTTTCTCCCCTAGCCTCAGTGGCAAGCCTGCTTGCATTCACTCTATCTATACCCATCATAATTTTATACACCTCTATCAAATCTCCCCTCATTCTTCTATGCTCCAGGGAATAAAGTCCTAACCTATTCAACCTTTCTCTGTAACTCTGTTTCTCAAGTCCCAGCAACATCCTTGTAAACCTTCTCTGCACTCTTTCAACCTTATTAATATCCTTCCTGTAATTAGATGACCAAAACTGCACACAATACTCCAAATTCAGCCTCACCAATGCCTTATACAACCTCACCATAACATTCCAACTCTTATACTCAATACTTTGATTTATAAAGGCCAATGTACCAAAAGCTCTCTTTACGACCCTGTCTACAAATGTTTGTACTTGTGACACCACTTTTAGGGAATTATGTATCTGTACTCCCAGATCCCTCTGTTCTACTGCACTCTTCAGTATCCTACCATTTACCTTGTATGTTCTACCTTGGTTTGACCTTCCAAAGTGCAATACCTCACACTTGCCTGCATTAAACTCCATCTGCCATTTTTCAGCCCATTCCTCCAACTGGTCCAAATCCCTCTGCAAGCTTTGAAAACCTTCCTCACTGTCCATTACACCTCCAATCTTTGTATCGTCAGCAAATTTGCTGATCCAATTTGCCACATTATCATCCAGATCATTGATATAGATGACAAGTAACAATGAACCCAGCACTGATCCCTGTGGCACACCACTAGTCACAGGCCTCCACTCAGAGTAGCAATCCTCCACTACCACTCTCTGGCTTCTTCCATTGAGCCAATGTCTAATCCAATTTACTACCTCTCCATGTATACCTAGCGACTGAATCTTCCTAACTAACCTCTCATGCGGGACCTTGTCAAAGGCCTTACTAAAGTCCATGTATACAAACAACATCCACTGCCTTCCCTTCATCCACTTTCCTGGTAACTTCCTCGAAAAACTCTAATAGATTGGTTAAACATGACCTACCATGCACAAAGCCATGCTGAATCTAATAAGTCCCTGTCTATCCAAATACTTGTAGATCCTATCTCTTAGTATTCCTTCCAATAATTTACCTACTACCGATGTCAAACTTACCAGCCTATAATTTCCCGGTTTACTTTTTGAGCCTTTTTTAAACAACAGAACTACATGAGCTATCCTCCAATCCTCTGGCACCTGACCCGTGGATATTAACATTTTAAATATTTCTGCCAGGGCCCCTGCAATTTCAACACTAGTCTCCTTCAAGGTCCAAGGGAATACCCTGTTAGGTCCTGGGGATTTATCTACTCTGATTTGCCTCAAGACAGCAAGCACCTCCTCCTCTTTAATCTGTATAAGTTCCATGACCTCCCTACTTGTTTGCCTTGTTTCCATAGACTCCATTCCAGTTTCCTTAGTAAATACAGATGCAAAAAAACCATTTAATATCTCTCCCATTTCTTTTGGTTCCATACATAGCCGACTACTCTGATCTTCAAGACGGCCAATTTTATCCCATACTATCCTTTTGCTCTTAACATACCTGTAGAAGCTCTTAGGATTATCCTTCACCCAGACTGCCAAAGCAACCTCATGTCTTCTTTTAGCCCTCCTGATTTCTTTCTTAAGTATTTTCTTACTCTTTTTATACACCTCAAGCATCTTATTTCCTCCCTGTTGCCTATACATGTTATACATCTCTCTCTTCTTCTTTATCAGAATTCCAATATCCCTCGAGAACCAAGGTTCCTTATTCTTATTCATTTTGCCTTTAACCCTGACCGGAACATACAAACTCTGCACTCTCAAAATTTCTCCTTTGAAGGCCTCCCACTTACCAATCACATCCTTGCCAGAGAACAACCTGTCCCAATCTACGCTTTTTAGATCCTTTCTCATTTCTTCAAATTTGGCCTTTTTCCAGTTAAGAACTTCAACCCAAGGACCAGATCCATCTTTATCCATGATCAAGTTGAAACTAATGGCGTTATGATCACTGGAACCAAAGTGCTCCCCTACACACACTTCCGTCACCTGCCCTAACTCATTTCCTAATAGGAGATCTAATATTGCATCCTCCCTAGTTGATACATCTATATATTGATTTAGAAAAGTTTCCTGAACACATTTTACAAACTCTAACCCATCTAGACCTTTAACAGTATGGGATTCCCAATCAATGTGTGGAAAATCAAAATCACCTACGATCACAACTTTCTGTCTCCTGCAGTTGTCTGTTATCTCTCTGCAGATTTGCTCCTCCAATTCTCGCTGACTATTGGGTGGTTTATAATACAACCCTATTAATGTGGTCATACCTTTCCTGTTTCTCAGCTCCACCCATATGGCCTCAGTAGACAAGCCCTCTAATCTGTCCTGCCGAAGTACTGTTGTAATATTTTCCCTGACTAGCAAAGCCACCCCCCCCCCCCCACCCTTCATCCCTCTGTCTCTATCACGTCTGAAACATCGGAACCCTGGAACATTGATCTACCAGTCCTGCCCCTCCTGTAGCCAAGTTTCAGTAATGGCTATGATGTCATAATTCCACGTGTCAATCCAGGCCCTCAGCTCATCTGCCTTTCCCACAATACTCCTCACATTGAAATATACACACCTCAGAAGATTATTACCACCACACACAACCTTACTATTTGTGACTTTGCATGAACATCATTTATTTTTACCCCCGTTCCACTATCTACTCTGGCACTCTGGTTCCCATCTCCCTGCAAATCTAGTTTAAACCCTCCCCAATAACACTAGCAAACCTCCCTGCAAGTATATTGGTCCCCTTGTAGTTCAGGTGTAACCCATCTCTCTTGTACAGGTCCCACCTGCCCCAGAAGAGGTCCCAATGATCTAGAAATCTGAAACCCTGCCCCCTACACCAGTTTCTCAGCCTTGTGTTCATCTGCCAGAGCATCCTACTCTTACCCTCACTGGCACGTGGCACAGGCAGCAATCCGGAGATTACTACCCTCGAGGTCCTGTTTTTCAACTTCCTACCAAGCTCTCTGTACTCACTCTTCAGGACCTCCTGACTCTTTCTAGCTATGTCATTGGTACCGATGTGTACCACGACATCTGGCTGATCACCCTCCCACTTCAGAATGCTGTGCACGCGATCAGAGTCATCCCTGACCCTGGCACCCGGGAGGCAACAAACCATCCAGGAGTCTCTGTCATGACCACAGAATCTCCTGTCTGTACCCCTGTCTATGTAGTACCCTATCACTACCACTCTCCTCTTCTTCCTCCCTTCCTTCTGCACTGCAGAACCAGACTCAGTGCCAGAGATCCGGCTGCCGCAGCTTGTCCCAGGTAAGCCATTCCCCCCCCCCCCCCCCAACAGTATCCAAATCGGTATACCTGTTTTGGAGGGGAATGGCCACAGGGGAACCCTGCACTACCTGCCCTTTCCCCTTCCCTCGCCTGACGGTAACCCAATTACCTGTGCCTTGTTCCTTAGGTGTAACTACTTCCCGGAAGCTACTATCTATAAACTGCTCAGTCTCCCGAATGATCCGGAGGTCATCCAGCTCCTGTTCCAGTTCCCTAACGCGGTCTGTTAGAGCTGCAGCTGGATGCACTTCTTGCAGGTATCGTTGTCAGGGACACCTGAGGTCTCTCTGACTTCCCACGTCCTGCAAGAGGAGCATTCCAACATCCTGCCTAGCATATTCTCTAGTCTGAACAAAAAAAAGAGAAGAAAAACAGAAACTTACCGGAACCTACCTTCGCCTCTGCCTGTTTCTACTCTGGTGGCCTCTCAACATTTCCACTGATGTGCTTCCTCCCATTATGATGAATTTTTCCAATTAAACAAATTACCTCTATACTAATGAGGTTTTAGCCGCAGCTCAATGCTAGCAACCTTGTCCCTGAACTACTAAATCTTGTTCTTAGACTTGTGCACATAATGTATTATACACGGATGTAGTACTGATTCGGGGGTGCAATGCCCTTGAGGCGGAATTGAATCTTATTCAGAGGCACAAGCTTAATTCTGCAGACAATTATATATTTTGGGGGGAAACGTAGAAAACGCCAGATCTAATTTGGACACGGTACCCCACAAATACTGATCTTTTGTTGATGTACGTTCAATGAAATATGGATGCAATGACCGCTTTAAACAGTAAACAGTCGAGAAAAACCAGGCATAGGGGAGCAGGGGAAGATAAAGTCGGTTACACCAGGTAGGCGGACGGGAGAGTGGTTGTACCGGCGGAAGTGATGGGCTGGAAAGAGGAGGGGTGAGTACCATGGAGACAGGTGAGAGCAGCAGGTGAGGAGCTGCCGATGCCGTGCCCTTGGAGTATAGGGCGGGCTGGGGGTAGGATGGATTAGGGGTTTCAAATGCTCTTTCGTTCAATTCTGATGGATTCGGAGGGTAGGTTCCATGTATTCCTTTCACTCCGTCCCCCAAGGACCCCACCTACCTGCCCCCCGGGTTGCATACTCCCTCTGTTACCCTTCCTCACAGGGCTCTGAAAGCCCCACTCCAGGGGATCGTGTCCCATGCCATTCACGTTATTCCGTACACCTCCGTGCCCCTTGAAGGTCGAGGTTCGTAACTTGTCCCATCAGTCCAGATGAAGGTTTCGCTCGATTCCCTTCCGCATGGATGCTGCTTCGACCCGCTGAGTTCCTACAGCAAATCGTTTCATTTTTGAGCCAGCAATTAATGTTGGTTCCTAGGAAATTTGGCAGGCCAGCCGCTTTAGCGTGGTACTTATTATGGGATTAAATGCCGAGTCTAAAGCCGATGTGTTGTCTCTGCGGCTCTGTTACCTGTTTAGCTGCAGTGAAGGTGTTTTAGGTTGCTAAGCAATGGGGCATAGGATGGGCTTGGGGCTGTCTTCTGTTACTTTGTTTAATTGCTGGTGGAAACTAAGTAACATTCAAGATATGTGAAGATTGGGCGTTTGTTATTTGATTTGCATTTTAGAATTTCCAGATATTTCTTCAAAAATCTGCCTGGCCTAATGCAAAAATGCTGCGGATGGCAACATTAAATGTTCTTGGAAACTATTGTGATGTTTCTATGCACACATGTATGTCTGATGGGCTTAAACACTTGCTGTCAGTTGAACTCTACCAAGTAAAGAGTATTTTCCAATAGGAATTCTGTTCCATAGTGAGAATTTACAAAGGTGCTTCTATATGTTTGTTGTCACAAAACTAAAAGGTAAACATATTCCATAAGATCTGGGAGCAGATTTGGGACATTTGGCCCATCATTTCTGCTCTGCCATTTCACCATGGCTGGTCCATTTCCCTCTCAGCCCAATCTCCACCTTCTCCCCATATCCCTTCATGTCCTGACTAATCAAGAATCTATCGACCTCTGCCTTAAATATGCCCATTGACTTGGCTCCACACATCCCCTATAACCTTCCCAAATATTTAATACTTTTTCAAGTCATCTTTGAATTATAAACTGATTTCTGATAAAGAAATATAACAGGCTTTGCCACTCATTGTGACACAGAAGGAAGTTTTTTGACAGTTTTCTTGCCGGTTTCCAGCAGATAATTTTGCAATCCTAGCCCCATTTACCCTCCCTTTCATTGCCTTTTAATTATGCTGTTGTACTTTTGAACTTAAACTAGTCTTCTCCAGATAATAGATTACAGTAGAAATTTTTTTCTTGGTTTCCTTTAACATAACTTTTCAATCCTCAATATTAATCCAAAATTTCATAGCTATCCTGTTTCAGCAAGGGGTGGCACAGTAGGGTAGTGGTTAGCACAACCCTTTAAAGTACCAGTGACCTGTGTTCAATTCCCAGCACTGCTTGTAAGGAGTTTGTACATTTTCCTGTGGCTGTGTGTTTCCTCCAGGTGCTCCAGTTCCCTACCACAGTCCAAATATGTACCAGTTTGTAGTTAATTAGTCATTGAAGGGCCTATTCCACACTGTATCTCATTCAATCAATAACTAACACCAATTTCCCTGGTCTTTCTTCATGTAGCTGATTATATGTCCTTGAACTTCTTGTCTTATGTCACTTTCAACTCTGATATTTTAAAAAGATCAATTGGAACATGAGCGTATGTGACATAATTTCTTGCAGAAGGAACATTTACAACATTGAAAGACTGTAGTGTGTTAGAAAAGTTATATTTGTTATCTGTGTTGGTGTTGTGGAAAAAAAATCTCAGGAGCAGCAGACAGAAGAGATCAGGCTGACTCAGAGAATTGTTTCAGACTAAAGGGTTTTATTACATGATATCATGGAGAGCCCAGACACCTAAAGCGGAGCTCTGAGACTCTGCTCAACAATGGATTACACTCTTATTTGTACCCCAGGCGTACGTGACAAGAAGCACTTAAATATGAAAAAGGAGGGAACTTCAGCTACAACTCATTAGAATAGCAAAGTTGCACTATATGTCTCTGAGCGGTTATACATTTTCGTAAATGTTAGTTCTCAGGACAGTATATCAGGCTTTCCCAAGCGCAGACATGTGATGATTCTTGGAACAAGGAAGTACAGACATAGTTATTTCCCCATCCCATCTACAAAGCTCATTTCAGTCACACAGTGTACATTAGTTGCAGATAAGTGATTACAGACTTTGAATTCACATACTAGAAGAAGGTCATTAACCTCTTAACGTTTGTCACAATGTCTTACTATTTTTCTTCCACAGTTGGAATATCAGGTTTGTAGAGTTATGCTTGGGTTTAACTCAATGAATTATTCATTTGGGGTCTGCAAGGGTTCATTTATAACTTCACACTTGGCAACAGTAGCTTATGCTTGTTGCTTGTTTAACAGTTTTCTTTTTGTGTTTTTCTGTCTTCCTCTCCTCAGCCCCTGCCTTATATTTCCCAGTCCCACTTTAGACCCTCATTACTCTCTAAGAGTGACCATGTGATTCTGGTCATCTGTCACTTTAATTTCCATTTCCTTCTAAATAGATGTGACCTGACTTGCTAGGCTTTCCTAACATTCCCTTTGTTTCAAATTTCCAACAACTAATGTGCTCAAAGTTCAAATGGTTTTTGTTTTCTCTCCTCTTTTCGGCCTCTGTTTAGTTTTCCAGAGAGATTAGTTGCCATTTACAAAGGACTTTCATCCTCTCAGCTGACGTTGATCTGTGTAACCCCCTTTCTCTTGCTCTTCACCCCTATAGCATCCTGGGTGGATAGGGTGATTGGTGATGGAGGCTCCAGGTGCTATTTAGCTGCTTAAGGAGAGCAAATTCTTCACGTAAGAAAACAGTTGTAGATGATTCTTTTAAACTTGTGTCATAAATGCACCTTATTATTTGTTACTTTATTGATGGTAATATTGCTTTGTGTTATGAGCATGAGTTGTATGTACTGTGTTGAGCACCTGGGTCCGGTGGAATGTTGCTTCATTTGGCAGTGTACACGTGTGCGGTTGAATGACAATAAACTGAACTTGAACTAGAGCTTTGCCTCTGTTCCAAGGCCATTTGATGAATTCTGTCATTTAATGGTACCTGTCCTGTTATAGGCAGTTGTATATAAGATTAACAAACATGAGGAAATCTGCAGATGCTGGAAATTCAAGGAACACACACAAAATGCTGGTGGAACGCAGCAGGCCAGGCAGCATCTATAGGGAGAAGCACTGTTGATGTTTCAGGCCGAGACATTGACAGTGCTTCTTCCTATAGATGCTGCCTGGCCTGCTGCATTCCACCAGCATTTTGTGTGTGTTGTATGTAAGATTATTACAGTTTTAAGTAAAGATGTTGGTCATGATTTGCTAAGTTAACAGTAGATGGGTTCCTTTATAGTCTGAATTCTATTCTGATTATTTCTTGAAATCAGAACTTGAACAATGAAAATGGGGGCTAGGTGATATAAAACCAGTCCTTACAATTTCCAAGATATTATTTTTCTAACTGGAGTGGAGTTGAAAACAAAATAGTTAGCAATAAGATTGGCCGTGACATCACATCCAGAGAAGGGCTTGCCTTCATTTTCACTTGCTGAAGACCTCTTTCTCCCTTGCCCTGCTGCTGAGGAAGGAAATAATGGAGGTTGAGGTATTTCTGCAAACTACAAGTATTTGACACTCCTTGTTTTTGAGAGCAGTGGAGATTCCAAAATACATTTTTGATACCTTAATGACAGGGGTCCCCAACCTTTTTTGCACCGTGGACCGGTTTAATATTGACTCTTGCGGACCGGCTGACTGGTGGGCGGGGGGGTCTGTTAATCACGACCGGAATATAGGTGATAAGTCAACTAAGTCACTTATAAGTGGCTAATACACTTAATTTTGTTTCTAAAAGGGTTTATCTAACAAATTTAATATTAAATACACCGCATATTTTCCCCGTATGAACATATAAAATCATTGCAACACGCCAATATTGCTGAATCAGTGGGAGCCCTGGGCTTGTTCCCCTGCAACAAGATGGTCCCATCGAGGGTTGATGGGAGACAGCGATACTCGAAGGGGGTTCCTTATGTCCAGTCTATGTCGCAAATTAGTTTTCATTGCATTCATTGCAGAAAAGCCGACTTCGCAGAGATATTATGTTGGAAATGGAAGCAATGTTTTCAGTGCTTTCATGGCTATCTCAGGATATTCAGCCTTGACTTTGATCCAGAATGCCGGCAGAGATGTTATGTCAAACATACTTTTCAGCCCACCGTCATTTGCAAGCTCGAGGAGTTGATCTTCTTCCTGCACTGACATGGATGACACGTGGGTAATGCCCTCGCATGCGTTCAAGTTTCAACAGTGGGTGTGACAGGGAATGAGGAAAGGTGCAGCTGACTCATCGTTTCCTCGTGGACCAGTAGCACATGCTTTGTGGCCCGGTAGTTGGGGACCACTGCTTAATGGTCATCTTCTTGAACTTCCAATAAAAATGTTTCTGAAATAGCTACATCACAGAAGGGACATTGAAAAAATGTTTATCTCTCAAACTTCCAAGATTTAAACTTCCCTGGAACACTGATAAAGCAGACTACATATGAATGAGTCATGCAAATTTCCTTCATCCATGGCATTTGAATGTTACTTTCTCATGATCATTTACAAACTGTGCCTAAAGATCTGTTCATATAGCGACCCTTAAGTAATAAGGGTGCAATCCAAGACACCTCTCAAATTTGTATACTTTTGCCTGATCTTTTATGCAGAGGGAAAAGGTCTTTAGTGGAAATTGGGAGTGATGGCAATGGTGAGTTTGACTCTACAAACAGCTTTGCAGGCTGAGCTTCTGCCGACGTGCTATAAGGTCAGGTGTGTGGCTGAAGTTCTATCTGCTGAACACAAATTTGTCTTTAGTTTCTCAGTTTAAAAAAAAAACACCTCAGAGAGCACTGCAGAATGGACCATAACATTGATGGTGGGAGCTGCAGGTTGGGGCTTGGTTCATTGAATGCTCTTGAGGATAGATTGGTAAGGGCGTCACACTTTTTTCATCTTCCTTATAGTCTATAAGACATAAGAATAGAATTAGACCATTTAGCCCATCGGATCTGCTCCACCATTTCATCACGGCTGATTTATCATCCCTCTCAACTCAACTTCCCTGCCGTCTCCCCGTAACCTTTGATCCCCTTACTAATCATGAATCTATCAACCTCCACTTTAAATATACCCAATGACTTGGCCTCCACAGCTGTCTGTGGCAATGACTTCCACAGATTCACCATCCAATGGGTAAAGAAATTCTTCCACATCTGTTATAAAGGGACATCCTTGTATTCTGAGGCTTAAACAGTACATCCATTCGGACCAACACAAGTCCAAGTTGCTCTGACAGAATTGCTAACCACAGATTGCATAACCATAATGTTGGTGAATAGCTCTAAGTAACAGTTTGCTTCAGAGTGCATTTAAAAATGTTGTAAAGGAACATTGTGTGATAACTGATATCCTGTAAGATTCCCTCTGTCTACCTCACACCATAAGTGAAGGTGCTAAATAAAATGTAGTGAACTGTGCAATTTCCCTCCTAAACCATTAACTTTGAATCACAGTGGTGACATACTTGACCCACCAGTTTCCTGATAAGTGCTTTTAGTGATGAACAAGTGGATTGAGTGGGCTCCTTTAGTTTAAAATTAATTGACATTGATCCACATTTTTAAAAAAAATGTAACATTGAATTCTATAGTGTTGTATATTGCTGAATTCAAAATCTTTAAATAGGGAATATCATCCATGGAAGATTTCTATCATGTGTTCATTATTTTTCAAAATAAACATTATTCTAGGATTTTTTTTTACTTTGTTTAAAATACTGATTTATGATTCATTCTTTTCACTCTTCTACATGGAAGAACAAACTGGTATGGACAAGTCAGTGTAAAAAAGGATGGAAGATGACTGAACAGACTTAGTGGGCCAAAGGGCCTGTTTCTCTACTCTTTCTCACTATATCTCTATGGGTTGTACACGAGTTCAAGTCCTTTCTGGATTAGACTGCAACTGGAAATATGGGGTTCAATGTGGTTTTCTCCATATCGTTTTCCTTCCTAAAATGAATTTCTCTTGACAGTAGGTGCCAGTTTCTGGAGTTGCCCTGGGAGGATGTTCTGGTTCCCCACGTCCTCTGCCACCTGCCCCTGGGCCAACTAGTCTGCCTGCAGCGTGTCAGCAAACAGTTTCACACTCTGATTCAGGTCTACCTGGCAAACTGTCACAGTCTGGACACCTCCCAGGTAATGTGTCAGTGCAACAAGGACAATATGCCTCCCTTTACTACCTAGGAGCCCTTCAAAGGTTGAGAGACTGTGAGCATTGCACTGCATTACTTGATAAGACAAATTGAGACAACTTTTGAAAGGAAATTGGATAAATACTTGGAAAGGAAATATTTGAACAATGGGGGTGGGGTGGGCTGGGAGGGAAAGCTGAATGGAATTTCTCAAACAACCAGTACAGGCATCCCATGATGTTTATGATCAGGGCTCTTTTATGAGAATGACTGCATATTATTAAAGAAATAGGCTTTTATCATCAACCATTTGCTGTTTTTAACAATTAACTTTTGAATGGTAGAATGCACTGGTTGAAGTTTTGTTTCTGTTAGTGTTATTTTTATGCGTTATTAGTTGCAAGTCATGTCTTTGTATGAGTTTACTTTGAAGTGAGGCTATATGGAAAATAATTACTTTACATCCGCTCCAAATGGAGCAATGGGATGTCTTATCCACTACAGTCGGCCCTCTTTATCCGCGGGGGACTGGTTCTGGGACCCCCCGCGGATATCAAAAAACATGGATGCTCAAGTCCTTTATTTAACCTGTCTCAATGCGGACCTCAGGACCCAGCGGAACCCCAGACCTTATCTAACCTGTCTCAGTGCGGTGGTCTTTAGGACCCAGCGCAGCTCTGAATCCATAGTGTTTCTGTTCACGAAAATAATCAGGATCACGAAAATAAAGTGGAAGTAATAAAGCAATTGGAAAGAGGTGAAACGCCATCGGTCCTTGGAAAAGTGTTAGGCTACAGTTGGTCAACAATTGGAACAATTTTAATGGATAATGTGAAAGGCCCTGCCCCGGTGAAAGCTACAATTATTACTAAGCAATGCAGTGCTTTAATTATTGAAGTACATACGTTTCTTTAAGTGTTTTATATGCATAGAAAGGTAAAATATATACTATATAGTAAGACAAACGTTTGACTAACTGACGCTAAATAATACCGGATGTACCTGTTCCGACTTCAAATCCGTTTTAAAGATGGACTCAGGAACGGAACTCCTTCATAACCCGGGGATTTATAATACCTAATGCAATGTAAATGCTGTGTAAATAGTTGGTATACTGTATTGTTTAGGGAATAATTACAAGAAAAAAATAGTCTCTACATGCTCAAACAACAAGTGCTGGAAGAGCACTTCTGGGTTTTCCCGATCCGTGGTTGGTTGAATCCGTGCATGCGGAACCCACGAATAAGGAGGGCCGACTGTACTTTTTATAATTGATGGAAATCATATTCTACTGTCTATCCCTGGCCTAGCATGGGGGTTGTCTGTATAGTCATGTCCTACAACCCTGCTCTAGAATGAAGTACTGATGTTTCCCTAGCAGCTGCATATAGTAGTGTTGGAGGGCAGCAGCTGGAGGAATGAGAATTAACTGAAATAACAGAATCCAGGTGGAGTATACAAGCTGAATCACTGTGAAGAATTGCGGCGTTGTAAAGCCTCGCTAGAATCTAAGGATTGTGGAGTTATCAAAAAAGATAGTAACTGCTGGGTGTGTATAGAAAGGTTGCCAATTGATGTGCCTTTCTTAGTGTGAGCTATGCCCTTCAATACTATAACTTATTGAGCTCAATAACCCAGGGAGAGGCATGTGGAGTTTTTGGCCATTTAAAGGGAAGCAGAAGGAAGAAATAGAATAGTGATCTGAATGAAAACCATAAGACAGGAGCAGAATTCGGCCATTCAGTCCGTTAAGTCTTTTCAACCATTTCATCATGGCTGTTTTATTATCTCTCGCAATTCCTTTCTCCTGTTTTTTTTTCCATAACCTTTGATGCCCTTACTAATCAAGAACCTATCAATGTCCGCTTTAAGTATACCTGATGACTTGGCCTTTACAGCTGTGTGTGGCAATGAATTCCACAGATTCATCACCCTCTGGCTAAAGAAATTCCTCCTCATCTCTGTTCTAAAGGAACACCCTTCTATTCTGAGTCTGTGACCTGTGGTCTTAGACTCCCCCCATATTGGAAACTTTCTTTTCACATCCAATCTATCTATAATATGGATACTCTGGGTTGCTAAATCACGATGGGCAACAAATGAGTGGGGACTAGCTCGAAATGAGTATGGGGGTTGGGAACCAGTGATTTAGTTGAGTGGGGACCAGTTTGAAATGAGTATGGGGGTTGGGAACCAGTGATTGGTGGAGTGGGGGCCAACTTGGAATGTGCATTTGGAAAGAGAAAAGAACATTGGAAAAAGAAAATCTTTACTCACAACTGTTTTTCTCTGATTGAGTTCAGTTCGGGGCTGCCATTCCTCAACATGCATTCTGCCGAATACTGAAAGATAACACAGTGCTGCACCACTTGATTGTTCACAGCTGCTCTGATTGGCTAACAGACCTGGAGCTCTTGCCAGTGATTGGTCAGAATCATCATTTGGAGAAGGTTGATGTGACGGGATGCCGTGGCTTGAGCAGGCGGACACTAGTGGCCTTGTCGCTAAGTTGCCCCAACTTGCAGTATCTTTCTCTGAGGCAGTGTGACTGGGTGGATTCTCTCTCCCTGCGAAGTCTGGCTGATCGTTGCAGCCGACTTGTGTCGATTGATCTTACTGCTTGTAAGCAACTGAATGATGAAGCAGTCTGCTACCTAGTGCGTAAGTGTCCAAAGATCAAGTCACTGTCCCTGGCAGTCAACGCAAACCTCAGTGATAGCTCTGTGCAAGAAGTAGCTAAACTGTGCACTGAGCTCGAACATCTGGATTTGACTGGCTGTCTCCGCCTCAAGAATGAATGTATAAGGTAAAGACTAAAGTATGCTGTCCTATGTATTTTTGTTTATGTTTCCATATAAACTTTTGAAAGTTTGTAGAATATTTAGTAGGGTAGTCTACCTGGAAATGTGAGATTTGGATTTATGACTGGCAGAGCTACAAGTCCAGGCATTGTATCTGAAATCCACCAATTTAAATTGGGATCCCACCAATCCCAATTTAAATCAATTAAAATTATCTGTAACTTTTATCAGTATAAAGTGTCTGTGAAATAGTTATCAAATTATCTTTTTAAAAAAAAAAACTGGTTTATTAAAATTGATGAAGGGTCTTGGCCAGAGATATTGATTATATATTTCCCTCCATAGATGCTGCCTGACCTGCTGAGTGCCTCCAGCATTTTGTGTGTACAGGTGTCCCCCGCTTTACGAATGTTTGCTTTACGCCACTTTGCTTTTACAAAAGACCTACATTAGTAACCTGTTTTCGCATTACACCATTTCAGCTTAAGAAAGGTTTCATAGGAATGCTCTACCTTTATAATAATTTTCTCTCTTTCATAATGTCAGAAGTAGGAATGTTTACTGATGGTTGAGTAAGTGTATACAGCTTCACAGATTATAAAGAGGTCTATACATTTATCAAATCTAGAACAATATTTGGACTAATGTGATAGCTTTTCATGACATGTGTCCAGCAATAACTCTGAACAGGGAGCCCAACTGGTTAGTCTTGAGAGTCAGTACATTATTATTGTCAGATATCTCCACTATCAACATCTTGGAATCAGTGTTAAATAGGAATTCAACTGGACCAACCATGTAAATATGGGAGATACAGAAAAAGAGTGAGAAACTTGGTGTTATGCAACAAGTGTCTTGCTTCTGGAGTTCCCAGAGCCATTTCATTGTTTACGAGATGAAACCTCTGCTTATCACCTAGGCAAATGCTGCTCCAACTACCCTCAGCACCATCCAGGTCAAAACCTATTTAATTGGCATCATACTCGCCTTTCTAAATATTCATTGCCACCGCCACCAGTGGCTGCAGTACTTACCACTTAGAAAACACATCAACATCCTGATGAAATTACTTCAACAGCACCTTCCAAGCCTACAATCTCTACCACTGTGAAAGATGGCAGTAGACATGAGAATGCAAACTACCTTCTTCCAAGTCATGTACTATCATGACCTTGAATTCTATGGGTGCTCATTCATTTTAATGGGGTTAAAATTCTGAAACTCCTAACTGAACTGTACTGATGTTGTACCTTTAATACAGTTTTGGTTTGAGAAAGCAGCTCATCCCCACCAATAGGAATGGGCCTTGTTATCAGTATTCCGATTCTATTGCGGGGGTGGGGGGGGGGGGGTCTTAAGGCTCACAAAAGGAAACTTTTAAACTCGTACTGATGGTACCTGATAGAATGGTGCTGTGTGGCACCAATTTGCAAGTGATCTAGGGTAGACAGATCTGAAAAATAATTTAAGATTAATCAATAACCCTGTTGGAATTTGGTCTTGGGTTATACAGAATTGCTTCCTGTCCCTGGGATTCCAGCCTCTTCAGAAGTAATCTATTGCATAATTGCTTAATGTCAAAGTATAAAAAGATGAATTCTTCAGGCTCTTGTTTTTGCTGACTAAGTTGAGGCAAAAACTTGCATAGTACTTATACAGTTTTTTAACATAAAATGGTTTGGTTTGCATTTTAATATAAGCAATTTAAAAGTTATCTATGCAGAACAATGCTTGCATTTCGAAAGTACTGTACATGACTAGGAAGAAGGTGGTTTGCACTCTCTTGTGTATACTGCCATCTTTCATCAGTGCCCTATAAATGCAAGTCACTGTCTTTTTAAAGCTTAGTTTATTATTAGCAACCACTGCACATGTGATTTTTTTAAAATTATAAAACAAATTGCTTTTTCCAGGACTGTTGCAGAGTATTGCACAAAACTCAACTCGCTAAAAGTGAAGCACTGTCATAACATCACTGAAGGAAGCTTAGAAGTTTTGCGTAAGAAGGGAGTAGACATTGACGTACAGCCTCCCTTCCAACGGGCACTGGTACTTCTGCAGGATGTTGTGGGCTTTGCACCATATATCAATCTTCAGATTTGAACAGAAGTATTGTGGAAAACCAGCTATCCATAGCCCTGACACAATTGCACTCCATTTTTGTGGTAATGTAAACTTAGATTAAAATAGGTTGTATAATATTCCGTGAGTGTCTTGCTGCTCCTTTGTCAAACTTTCGGTACTTCCAATTTTGTTTCTCAGATGAAATGAGTTGAAACCTGTAATATTGTGCATGAAAATAGATTTTATTCTGGCTTGCTACTGCATTGAATTACCACTGCTAATTCATTGTTTTTTTTGATTGTGTGAAGTGAGGAGAATGCTCATATTTGCTGCACCAGAGGTGGTTCACTTGAGCAGAATTCTTCAAGTGTTGATGTTGGCAGTGAATTGCCAATGGCACAGGGAAGCAGTAAATGGAAACCCCATCAACCAATGAGAGAAATTGAGGGGAGATAACATTGTTAAATGATAAAGGTTATCAAATGATACCTTGATGATGTCAAGGTTTGGAATTGAGCTGAAACTCCAGTCATCACCAGAGAGTAATATGGTGTCTTTTTAGCTTTTTGAATACATTCAAAATTTACGTCACCAACAGCTTCCCTTAACTTTCCTTATTTTGTATGACTACAACTCCTAAAAGTCTGCAATTGCTGATGTTTTGTAGTATCCTGGCAAAGCTGCTATGTACCTTATTGTACATGACCCCTCTGCATTGGCCCTAAAATAACAGCTGACAAGTTCCAACCAACTCTTCATATAATCTTAGTGTATGTATCTGCCATTTGGAATAGATAAAGAAGGATTCATTTGAACTCATTCCCCACAATACTACAGTTTCTTGTAGTTGATATATCCAAATTCATTTTGTGAATTATTGAAATGGCTTTCAATACTCTTTCACATAAAACAAATCTAGTTCATAATTTCCTTTAGGCTTCTTTTAATCTCTGTTGGTTCTTTTTAATCTTGTAGTTCTGGATACTGATAATCTTGCTGGTGGAAAGTGTTTCTTGTAACTTTGAACACCTCTATTAAATTTCCTTTTATCCTATGTCTGAGGGGAAAATTCCAACATCTCAATAAAAAAATTGCTGGAAATCTGAAATCTTAACATTTCATCCTCTTTGGATCACTGATGTCCCTTATACTTGTCTGGTAAATTCCTCTGCTGTCTCTAACAGTACTCTGATGCTTGTATGGCTGGCTTACATTGCTGTTTTCAATCTTTACCTAACAATGTTATTACATTGCCACTTCAGGACTGAAATGCAGAGGTCAGCTTTTCTAATGATCTTTTGATGGCCCCTTGATTCAAAATGAACCATTTTCCAGCACATAAATACATATGGCTGAAATTATTTTAAGGGGTGGTGATTTAAGGGGTATTTCAGTAAAGAGTTAAACTGAATCAAGTGGACGTTAATAATTCACTAGCAGTATTCAAGAGAGTAACTTATTCTCTTAACAAGCACATTAACTTGTCAGTACTTGATGCGCACAAATCACCTGCTTTTTGACCACATGGCAGTTATATGATCCCTCAGCCTTGTTCCACTATTGTGCAGAGCTGATCCTCAATCTCATTTACTCTCCCTTCTAATCTGCATATCCCTTGATTATTTTGACTCCGTGGGTATACTGATGTCAGTCTTGGGTAAGTTTAGTGCCTGAGTAAGTGGAGTGCTTTCCAGCAGTGAATTCCAAAGGTTCATAATCCCTAGTGAAGAAATTTCTAAGTGTCTCAGTCTAGATGGCTGATTAGTTATTCTGAGTCAATGATCCCAGGTTCTAAATACCCCAGCTAGAGGAAACACCTCAGGATCTAGTGTTAAATCCTCTGTTTCATTAAGAATTTTTTGGATTTGCCTGTGGCTTCACAATGCTCAATATTTCCTCAAGACAATTTGCTCAACCCTAGACTGAAATAATTAAACCATTGTTCTACAATTTCTCAGGCAAGTTTGTCCTTGTGCTCTAGGTCTTAAAATGACACAATCTTACTAAAAGCTTAGTTTCTTTAAAATGTTGTTACTCGTACAATAAAGATTAATGTGCCATTTTTTCTTCCAAATTACTTGCAGCTCTTGCGTGTTAGTTACATATGTTGTACATTTGTTCTCAGGTTTAGTATCACTGGCATATGTCATAAAATTTGTTGTTTTGTGGCAGCAGTCCATTACAATATATATATATATATAATAACTTGTATATAATAACTTATAAAAATGTATTTTAAAAAATAAGTGCAGAACAAGAGCAAAAATAAATAATGGGGCAGTATACATGGGTTCATTGTCCATTCAGAAGTCTGGTGGCAGAGGGAAAGAAGCTGTTCCTGAAATGTTGTATGTGTGCCTTCAGGCTTCTCCTTGATGTTTGCAATGAGAAGAGGGCATGTCCTAGGTGATGGGGATTCTTAATGATGGATGCTGCCTTTTTGAGGCATTGCGTTTTGAAGATGACCTGGATGCTGTGGAGGCTAGAGCTCATGAATGAGATTTCAGCTTTTTGCGGTTTTTTCTGAACCTGTGCAGTGACCCCTCCATAGCAGACAATGATGCAACCAGTTAGAATGCCCTCCATGGTATATCTGTAGAAATTTGCAAGAGTCTTTGGTGAAATACCCGTTCTCTTCAAACTCTTAATGTAATATAGCCAGTTGTGTCTTTTTTGTAATTGCATCAATATATTGGGCCCAGGATAGGTTCTCAGATGTTGACACTCAGGAACTTGAAACTGCTCACCCTTTCCACTGCTGATCCCTCAATGAGAACTGCTGTGTTCCCTCAACTTCCCCTTCCTGAAGTCCACAATCTTACTGCTGTTTAGTGCAAGGTTGTTGTTGCAGCTCCACTCAACCTGGTGATCTATCTCACTCCTGTACGTCTTCTCGTCGCCATCTGAAATTCTGCCAATAGTTGTGTCATCAGCAAATTTTTAGAAGGCGTTTGAGCTGCATCTAGACACACAATTGTGGGTGTAGAGTAGAGCAGTGGGCTAAGCACACTTGAGGTGCACCAGTGTTGATTGTCAGCAAGGACGAGGTGTTATTTCTGATCTGCACAGACTGTGGACTTCCAATGAGGAAGTCAAGGATCCAGTTGCAAAGGGAAGTACAGTACAGAGGCCTAGGTTTTGCAGTTTGATGATTAGAACTGAGGGTATGATTGTGTTGAATGCTGAGCTGTGATCAATAAACAACAGCCTCACATAGGTATTGTTATTGTCTCTGTGATCCAAGGCCGAATGAGAGCCAGTGAGATTGCATCTATTGCAAACCTATTGTGGTGACAGGCAAATTGCAGCAGGTCCAGATCTTTCCTCGGGCAGGAATTGTTGCTGGCCATGACCAACCTCTCAAAGCACTTCATCACAGTTGATGTGAGTGCAGCTTGGTGATAGTCATTGAGGCAGTTCACCTTGCTCTTCCTGGGCACTGGTATGATCGTTGCCGTTTTGAGGTTGGTGGGAACCTCTGACTGCAGCAGGGAGAGATTGAAGATTATTTCCCTTGATCATACCTCCTTAGTTCAAGGAGTATTTACTGAAGGTTCTGGATAGGTTTGTCCCATTGAGGCAGGGAAAGGATGGCAGGGTGAGGGAACCATGGTTGACAAGATGTGGAACACCTAGTCAAGAGGAGGAAGGAAGATTTCTTTAGGTTTAGGAAGCAAGGATCAAACAAGGCTCAAAGGAATTACAGGGTAGCTGGGAAGGAGCTCAAGAATGGACAGAGCTAGAAAGGGGCATGAGAAGGCCTCTAAGGAAAAGAACAAAGCATTCTACACATAGGTGAAGAACAGAAGGATGGGCAGAGGGAAATGTGCCTGGAGGAGGTAGGTGAGTTCCTTAACTAATACTTCAGTATTCACCAGTGAGAGGGACCTTGACAATTATGAGGTCATGGTAAAACAAGCTTATGTGGTTGAACATGTTGATGTTAAGAAAGAATGTGCTAGAACTTTTGAAAAACATCAAACTAGATGAGTCCCTAGGGCTAGGTGTATACCGCAGGTTACTGTGGGAAGTGAGGGAAGAGATTGCTGCTCCCTTAGTGGTGATCTTCGTGTTTCACTGGCCACAGGAGTAGGGTGGCAACTGTTATTCCTTTGTTCAAGAAAGGGAGCAGGGGTAGCCCTGGAATTAAGGACAAGTAAGTCTTACTTCAGTGGTGGGCAAATTATCGGAGGATTCTTAAAAGCAGGATTTACGACTATTTGGAGAAGCGTAGTCTGTTTAGGGATAATCAGCATGGCTTTGTGAGGGGCAGGTCATGCCTCACATGCTTGATTGAATTCTTTGAGGATGTGGCAAAGCACATTCATGAAGGTAGAGCAGTGGATGTGGCATATATGGGTTTTAGTAAGGTGTTTGATAAGGTTCTCTGTGGTAGGCTCATTCAGGAAGCATGGAATCCAGAGAAACTTGACTGTGTGGCTATAGTATCTAGCTTGCCTGTAGAAGGCAGATGGAGATTATTCAGCCTGGAGGTCAGTGACCAGTGGTGTTCTGCAGGAATCTGTTCTGGGATCCCTGCACTTTGAGATCTTTATAACTAACTTAGATGAGGAAGCAAGCTAGGGTTGATCTCTTCAGAGTAAAGGATGATGAGTGACATATTGAATTGACTTTATTTCTTACATCTTTCACATACATGAGTAAAAATCTTTACGTTACATTTCTGACTAAATGTTCAATAATAGTAATTTATAATAAATTGACTGTTCTATCTAACATTGAAATACACTCAAATCTGCGTGAGTTAATCAGTCTGATGGCCTGGTGGAAGAAGCTGTCCTGGAGCCTGTTGGTCCTGGCTTTTATGTTGTAATACTGTTTAGACCATAAGACATAGGGGCAGAATTAGACCATCTGGCCCATCGAGTCTGCTCTACCATTCAATCATGGCTGATCCTTTTCTGTATCTCCTCCTCAACCCCAGTTCCTGGCCTTCTCCCTCTAACCTTTGATGCCATATCCAGTCAAGAACCTATCAATCTCTGCCTTAAATATACCCAACCACCTGGCCTCCACAGCTGCATGTGGCAACAAATTCCACAAATTCACCACCCTTTGGTTAAAGAGATTTCTCTGCACCTCTGTTTTGAAAGGGTGACCCTCTATCCTGAGGCTGTGCCCTCTTGCCCTAGACTCTCCCACCATGGGAAACATCCTTTCCGTATCTACTCTCTCTAGGCCTTTCAACATTCAAATGGTTTCAATGAGAACCCCCCCCCCCCCCCAATCCTTCTGAATTCCAGCAAGTACAGACCCAGAGCCATCAAATGTTCCTCATATGATAACCCTTTCATTCCTGGAATCATCCTTGTGAACCTCCTCTGGACCCTCTCCAATGCCAGCACATCTTTTCTAGCACATCCATTCACAGTACTCAAGCTGAGGCCTCATCAGTGCATCACGTCCTTGCTTTTGTACTCTAGACCTCTTGAAATGAATGCTAACATGACATTTGCCTTCCTCACCACCAACTCAACCTGCAAGTTAACCTTCAGGGTGTTCGCACAAGGTCTCCCAAGTCCCTCTGCATCTCAGATTTCTGGATTTTCTCCCAGTTTAGAAAATAGTCTGCACATTTACTTCTACTACCAAAGTGCATGACCATGCATTTTCCCACATTGTATTTAATTTGCCACTTTCTTGACAATTCTAACCTAAGTCTTTTTGTATCCTACCTGTTTCCTCAACACTACCTTCCCCTCCACCAATCTTTGTATCATCTGCAAACTTGGCAAGAAAGCCATCTATTCCATATCTAAATCATTTATATACAGCATAAAAGAAGTGCTCCCAACACCTATCCCTGCCGAGCACCACTAGTCACAGAAAAGGATCCTTTTATTCCCACTCGCTGCCTCCTACCAATCGGCCAATTCTTTAACTATGTTAGTAACTTTCCTGGAATACCATGGGCTCTTAACTTGGTAAGCATTCTCATGTGTGGCACCTTGTCAAAGGCCTTCTGGAAGTCCAAATACACAACATCCACTGTATCTATGCTGCTTGTAATCTCTTCAAAGAATTCCAACAGGCTTGTCAGGCAGGATTTTCCCTGAAGGAAACCATGCTGACTTTGCTATGTAATCCCATCACCCCATCCTTAATAAGTGACTCTAACATCTTCCCAACCACTGAGGTCAGGCTAACTGATCTATAATTTCCTGTTTCCCGGATGGTAGCAGCTGGAATAGACTGGGGTTAGGGTGACTCGGGTCCCCAATCATCCTTCGGGCCCTTTTTTCACCCGTCTTTGTAAATGCCCTGAATCTTGGGAAGTTCACAACTACAGATGTGCTTGACATCTCTCTTGGCAGAATCCTGCGATTAAGGGAGGTACAGTTCCCATACCAGGCAATGATGCAGCCAGTCAGGATGCTCTCAATTGTGCTCCTGTAGAAAGTTCTTAGGATTTGGGGGCCCCATACCAAACTTCCTCAATCGTCTGAGGTGAAAGAGGCGTTGTTGTACTTTTTTCACCACACAGCTGGTGTGTACAGACCACGTGAGGTCCTTGGTGATGTGGATGTTGAGGAACTTGAAGCTGTTTACCCTCTCAACCCCATCTCCATTGATGTCTATAGGGGTTAGCCCATCTCCATTCCTGCTGTAATCCACAACCAGCTGCTGTTTTTGCAACATTGAGGGAGAGGTAGTTTTCTTGACACCACTGTGTCAGAGAGATGACTTCTTCCCTGTAGACTAGCTTGTTATTGTTTGAGATTAGGCCAATCAATGTAGTGCCATTAGCAAATTTAATTAGCAGATTAGAGCTGTGGGTGGTGACACAGTCATGGGTATACAGGGAGTAAAGGAGGTGACTCGCTACACAGCCCTGAGGGGCTCCTGTGTTGTATAAGAGGTATAGATAGAATAGGCAGTCAGAGACTTTTTGCCAGGGCAAAAATGGTTAATACAAGGGGTATAATTTTGAGATGAACTGAGCAAAGTACAGAGGGGGGTGTCAGAGGTAAGTTCTTTACACAGAATACTAGGTGCATGGAATGCACTGCTGGAGGTGGTGGTAGAGGCAGGTACATTCGGGTCATTTTTGACACTTAAATAAGCAAACAGATAGAAAAATGGAGGGTTATGTGTGAGGGAAGGGTTAGATTGATCTTATGGCCTTTCAGCTTACTCCAAGATCAATCTAACCCTTCCCTTTCACATAACCCCCCCCCCCCCCATATCACGTGCTGTAATGTTCTATGATAAGATGAGCAACTGAAACTAAAAGTCATTGTGGTTAATTTTGAGCATACATGATATAGGATTGAGTTATATCAAATAACTACTGGGTAGGCAATCATAAAAGTGCCGAATAGAAGAAACACTGGAGAAATACAGTGCAATGTATTCAGGGAGAGTAAAGGTGAGGGGATACACAATGTGGTAGGGTACTACATGAAGAGGGGCTAAATGAATAAATGAGGGGCACATTCTACAAACTGAAAAATGGGAAATATCTAAATAACCCTCTAGGCTGGTACTGACACAATTTCTTCAGGCAATCTTCCACAATTCTAGGATGCCACTACAGGCAGTGTCATTCAGCCCAGATATTTTCAGCCGATCAATTACCTTTACATGTCAGAAAACTTCATGTTTGCCAACATTTCATTGTTTTGCAACCCATGGGTAAAAGAAACAGAAGCCAAAATGTTTATTCATGGAATGAAGTTTGTCAGATAACTATTTAAAGTATCTAAACTGGGAGTATAATAACTTATTTATAGAGCACTTTTCATATAGATAATATAGTTCAAAGTGCTTTATAATGGGATAAAGTGCAAACATGAAAATAAAATAAAAGACAAAAAGATTAAGTAAACAGGTTTTGAGCTGGTGTTTAAAAGTGTCAGCTGAGTCTGCGTCCCTTATGGTTTGAGGTATTGAGTTCCACAGTTTGGGAGCATAGTTCAAAAAAAAAGCTGACCTGCCCATTGTCTTTTGAGGGAGATTGTTTAGATTTAAGATTTCGGCAGAAAAAGACACGGGAGCTCGAACAGGATTATAAAATGAAAGTGATTCTATGATGTATTCCGGTCCTAGACAAGTAAAAGCTTTAAAAACAAGAGTATTTTAAAATTAATTCAAAAAGATGCAGCAAGCCAATGCAGAGTAGCTAGGATGGGAATGATACATTCCCTCCTCTTGGATTTGGTTACTGAGTTGAAGTTTGTCAATAGATTGCTGTGGCAGATTGCAGAAATCTGCCCAATATATCACTGACACATCCCTCTCCTCCATTGAAGTTATCTGCAGGAAGTGCTGCCTGATAATGCAACATCTGTCATCAGAGATGCCCACCATTCAGGCAGGCCACACATTATCATTTCACAGTTAAATCATCAGGCAGGAGGTATAGAAGCCTGAAGTCCCACACCACCAGGTTTGAGAACAAATACTTTCCTTAAACCATTCAGTTCTTGAACCAACTGGAAAACCTTAATCACTACAATTTATCAACACTATGGCCATTTTTGCACGGAAATTAAGTTTGTTATTTTGTTCTAATTGTATTTTTCTTGTAAAAGTGCATGTAATTTGTTTGATTTGCTTATGAATGCTGCTTATGTGATGCTATGTGCCTGTGATGTAGCTGCAAATAAATTTTTCAGTGCACTGGTGCATTTATGTACTTGTGCACGTGACAATAAATTCAACTTTGACTTTGCTTGTACCTCCATGAGTCCAATTATCTGCCCCAGACATTCAGTACTAAAACCATCACGGAGCCTTGTACCATTCATTAGCTTAGAATTCACTCTATTTTAGAAAATTGTGGGCAAGTCTGAATACTGTGGTTACAATGATCAATAGTTGTCTACTGACCCAGACCTCAACCACACCCCAGCACCATAACATACATTTCCATCAAGTCAGAAGCTTTGGGAGTCTGGTGAAACCTGAATCTTGAGCTCTAAGGGGAACTACTTCTGCTTGGTTTAAAAGAGCTGTCCCAACGGAACAGGCTTCATTTCTCCAAAAATCTTGCTTATACCCTGTGTATTTAATAATTTGATCTGATCAATCTGTGGCAGGTGGTCAGTGGGTAAATCAGGGATTTTGTTTTTAAACACTTAGCAGAACTCTCATTTCTACTTATGTCGGTTCCTGTTTTGATCACATCAGTTAGATTTTTCTCCAGCTTCAATCTCTAATAACAATATATTTCTTTTGAATTACTTACTTTGAATCACTCCTTGGAAGTGAGAGATGCCTACCCTGAATAGTTTTATACATTTCTGGCAGTAGGACTGATCAATAACTAAGCAGAAATACAAAAAGCAATTTATTATTTTAAAGCATCACTGCACTTATTGATTGTAGCATCAAAGGGAACTCATACACACTCAAACATAAATACAATGACGTGTAGTCTATTGATTACCACAGTTCGCAGGAAGATACAGTGATCCATTAAGATGCATAGCAGATTTACTTTAAAAGAGAATGCCATCTTTCCTGAGGTTTGGGAATCTGCACTAAGCCTGTCACTGTAGAAAAGTTTTAAATGATTAAGAAAGTTAATTTGTAAAGCTATTACATATTTATGAATCAGCTGTTGAATCAGTTCAAACATTTTTGAGTTTTCATCATTAACTATTTAGTACAACTTCTGTGAGGCCATTGAAGGTGCTATCACCATATTTCATTGATATGTGAGATATAACATAATTATGTTCAGTAACAAACTTGATTTTAGACCAAGCAATATGGAGTAATTAAAAATGAGAAGATAATTCCACATTGTTTTGAAAGGCATTAGTAGGGTAACTTAACCATTTCTCATAACACAGCAAACACAACCTGTTCACACTGAGGAGACTAGATGTGGTCATCTATAAGACATCTTTATAAAATGATTGAGTCCTTTAAGATGCACAACTGTTCAGACAGATATTGGAACTTTCCCCACCTGACATGCAGCATCATCTTGACAAGGGTACTACAAAACAGTTGCCTCCACCATAAAAGGACAGCCAAGGCCTGTTCAGTTTGTGGACAGAAGGGCACAGAATATTTTCAATATATTCACTTGCAGTCCAAGCTTAAAAGTAAAAACCTTTTCAAGGTTTTAAATCCTGAGAGATATTGAAGTTGTTAAATTTAAATAGACAAATATTTAGATAATGACTAACGGTTTCAGTACACCATGGTGTACTCAGTAGTACGCTACTGTGTTTTGAGTGCTACCAGAAGCAAAATCCAGACCACAGTGCTACACAACAACGCTGCAATAAGTGAAGAAAGAAAAAGAATACTGCTGGGATTTCAAGGAAATCGATGTTCAAATAAGTTTCTTGTACTGGTGGAAAGCAGTATGTATACTTCCACTTCTAACTAATCAGCTAATGAAGGAAAGGACTAAGTTGTGCTCAATTCAAGGCAAGTCAAGATTAAAATCAAGATTAATCCATGCCAATATAACAAAATACCATGAAATACTTTATCAGCATCTCAGTGAAATCTATATTTTCTGGCTGGTTTAAGATTGATATAGGTTTTCTTCATCTCGTCATTTTCGGATTTTTTCACTTCTGTATATCTTTCACCCTTCGTGCTTACTACCTGGTTGTCTATGTATCGAATCAGCTTTTTGGGAGCCTGTTAAGAAACAGACAATGCAACCATTATCAATCATAAATCCAAGTCATAATGTTTGCACATGTCTCCAAAATGTATGGAGATGCAATAAGAAGTTACAATATGCTTTGAGATGGGATTAAAATAAGTTACCACAAAGTGAACTAATTTAGGTTAAATATGATGTGTGTTTGATGGAGACAAGTGAATCTACGCTTTATGTCAAAGCTAAATCTCTTGCCAAGGAAGTAATTCAGCTCATTAAGGGGCAATGTAACCTCACCATCATCACAGTCTGTCTCTGCAAGTGCTATAAAAAAAAAGACTGGTAACTGTACAACACTGTAGATAATTCCTTGTAAAGTAAAACTTTCTCATCATAGCTGATTAAGACTGGTAACCAGTGGAGAGGAATCAAAGGCAAGGTGAAATCAAGATTGAGATGAAGATTTCCTGTTAACTCTCTGTAACATCTCTGGAAAATTTTAGACTATTTCAAAAGGGCACAGGCCTAAACCAAAACCACAAACAACATAATCTGAGTTGAAAATCAACTGTTTTGGGTAGAGATGGAAAATCTACGATATTTGGAGAGGAAGTTTATCAAGGGTACAGCAGATAGTGGTATCAGATAGTGAAGCCCACCTAACCCTGGCTAAGGATGAATGGTAGAACACAAATCAAAGCAACTTGTAACTAAACCCAAGACTTAAATTTCACCCTGGAGGGAAAAAAAATCACTTGACATACAGGCTGAAGCACAAATTTAACAGATTAACCATATGCGGAGATAGCCAGTGGCGTAGTGGCCTTCGCACTGGAACTCGAGGTGAGTGGTCCCAGATTCAGATCCGGCAGGCTCTTGCACACTTTCTAACTGTGCTGGGTTGAGCATCGAGCTAGCAACTTGGCCTCATAAAAAGAAAAATTACAGACAAACGCTAAAGAAACAGCAAGGTAGCGACCTGACGCGCCACAAGGCACAGAAAGGAACAATATGTGGAAGGTCAACTTCTACAGACCAGCAGGAACTACCATTATCTTATGCAAACAAAATGCTCCAGATGCTGGAACAGAAAAGTGCTAGTAAAGCTTAGCAGGTGAAACATCATCTTCTAAGAGAAACAAATTAGCAGGTTAGATTGGTTAGCCCATGCTGGTCCTGATGAAAAGTAAAACCTGATTTCTGCTTTCACACATTTGCCTGTTAAGTATATTCAGAATTATCTTTTTTATTATATGAACTTACAGGGCAAATTCTGTTGTATTTAAGCACTATTTCTCAGTTATTTGCTGTTCAATCTGTTGACCTCACTGCAGTTGC
Organism: Hemitrygon akajei; assembly: GCF_048418815.1. Classification (NCBI taxonomy): domain Eukaryota; kingdom Metazoa; phylum Chordata; class Chondrichthyes; order Myliobatiformes; family Dasyatidae; genus Hemitrygon; species Hemitrygon akajei. The sequence continues at coordinate 37,425,820 of NC_133144.1, read as the reverse complement.
AGAATTCTATCTGCTTTCTCCCCAGTTCCAATCCAATATCCTTTTTTCGTGTTAGATGAAATGCACTTCTTCCAGGTTGAACTGGAATTTGCTTTGTGGTCAGGTTCTTAAGACAATCCCCAGGTTGACCCTTAAGAGCAGATTATTTTTCTTTTCAGAAGTTCAGGGCCTGAAAACTTGATCAACCATTGTTCTGGCAAAAGCAGCTACTTGTATTGATGAAAAATCAATATTGTCAATCAGTTAGGTCAAGGAAGGAGCCTACATCTCCAAACAGATTTTAATTGGCCCAGATCTGGTTCTGACTGAAATGTACCCCTTATCTGTTCATTAACTCAATTTTGTTCCTTGGAAGATACTTGAATAGAGATTAACTAATTGTTTTTGTACAAGTATCAAAAAGAAACTCAATGAAGGGATGAGGCAGATACATCTTTCTTCCTCACTTCCACAATCCTTAGCACCTCACTGCAAGTAAATATTGATTAATTATGTGAAGTGTGTTTGTTGTTTTACATCCTAGGACTATCACACTTTGGGTATTATGCTGCCTCTTATGAAAATATTTCAATAATGTGTAATTTATTAAAATTGAACCAGTGCAAATCATTTACTCTTAATCAGTGACCCATTTACTCTTGATGAAAAACTAATAGCAACAGAAAATCATGACATTTAGGGCAGACACAATTCAAACACAGAATCTGCAAGTGAAACAGTGCTAAAAATCAAAATCAAATTGTTCACCATATTTTTTCCACATGTTGCCAATCTCCATCTACTTTTCCATTTTATAAAAAGTTTTTTTCCCCCCAGAATGCTAAAACTTAAATTATATTTCAACCCCCTTTTATCTCTGCTTTACAAAGTCATCACTCTTGCTAGGCCCTATTGTCAATTTTGGTGTCACCCTCATTCTTGGGCATGGGGCATAATATCCATCCACAAATGTTCCATTTAAAAATTTGTCATGTTCTAGTTTAAATTTCAATTTTTCCCCTCTAAGAAATCAAAGTTGGAGTGGCAATTCTTAACGGAATCACTTATCAACAGACACCATTGTTGAAACATTTCTCTGCTCATAAAAACAAGTTGTCTGATGTAATGTGATTGCAGAAAAATAGCAAATCTGCTTCTCAAGGCCAATAAGAGAGGGAGCTTAAAACTCACAAGAGACAAATGCAAATGAAAAATAGAAAAAATTACAAAGTCATGAGACCCAAGCAGCACCTGAATGAATGGAGAGTGAATTATTGTAGAACAATGGGGGAAAAGGAAGGGGGCATGAAAATGATTGGAGGGGTTCCTTCAATGACAATGGGAACAAATGAACACTTCTTGAATAGTGAGGTTTTATGAATAGTCAGAAAATTTCCACAATGCCAGGACGTTATGACTGAAGACTCTACTGCAACAATTTTACTAAAGGATTTAGGCACAAACTGAGGCAAAAGACTGACAAAAATCAAGGTGATAAAATTAGACTGTAAACAGATCTTACATGGGTAATGGAGTGTGTAAAGTTCACTATGGACAACACTGAAAGTTAAGGTTTGTTCCATGAAACTGATCTGATGGCATTCCAAATAACTTCTTACCTCTTTAGGTGCAATAGGTTTGTGAGTTTTGACATCCTCCTCGTTATCCACCATCATATATCTGAAATAACATTTTAAACAGGGAGAATATCAGCATCTGCGAGGTGGTACAGAATTATAAAACACAATCCAGCAAATATATTTGAACTTTAGGACAATTTTAATTATGTGGAGTTACACCATTTAGTTAAAATTGCATGCAAATGTCTGGTTACTAAAATATAAGAATAAAGTTAGCTAATGATTTTGTTCTTGGGTTCTGCCATTCTTCCCTTAAAATCAGTTGCCAACGCCTTGTCCTTGAAAATTAACAGTTTCCAAACCTTTGCCTCTCTTTGAAGTCTTAACTTTAAGGATCTCCTTTTCTAAGTTTCACCAAAGAAGTTTTCTGGGCTTGTATTATCAAAACAAATTTAAAGAACACTAATGACATCCCACATAACAGTGGCTAAGATAATCTACCCCTCAATTATTTTTTAACCTAAATGGAACTTTGACATATATGGGCACACTAAGGGCAAGAGTTTTGCTTGCAGGTGAGCCGTGTTGAATGGATATGGAAATTGGCAGTCTTAGTGATGCTACAGATAGATGTTCAAAAGTCCCTCCAGAGGTAGTATTTGACATCAAGTATTATTAATTATAAATTATTAACCATTTATAAATACATGGTTAAACTTCAGACATTGCAATGGCTGTGGTGCCATTAGTAGAACTGCTGCCTCCCTGCTCCAGCAACCTGGATTCAATCCTGACCTCGGGTGTTGTCTGGGTGGAGTCTGTATGTTATCCCTGTGATCGGGTGGATTTCCTCCAGGTGCAAAGCTTTGAGGATTGCTAGCGTATAGCTAAGTGGTAGAATATGGGGGCAGTTGAAGGGAATCTAAGAGACTAACATCTGATTAGTGTATGACTAGCGTAAATGAATGTTTGACAATCTGTACGAACTCAATAGGCCAAAGAGCCTAGTTCCATTCTCTATGACTCAATCTTCTCCAATACTCCTGCACTGTGGCTGAGTTGGTTGGGATCATTCTTGCCAAGTTCAATTATGATCTATCCAGCCATGGTCAGAAACCAACCTGCTGGTTTCCACACTCCCATCACTGCTGTCTCCCGAGAACATATTCTTATGCTCTTCTATTTCCATTCCCTCAACTCAGATGATGAGACCCACCTGTATCCAACAAGTTCTCTAAATTGTCTGGCTCTTTTTTGGGGGCATATGATCAAATGATTAGAAATTCCCTCCTCCCTCATCAGGAATTCCAAAGTCACAGTTATGAACTTTGTTCATGGCCACTAATTCCATCCTTCTGCCCAATACTGTCTCAAAATTAACCATTATATTACAACCTCAATGTCACATTTTATTTTAAGAGTTTTGGACCATCTATATGTGGTGCCTTTAAGCCCATTTCCATCTTGCCACACCTGCAAGACACTTGCCCAAGCTTTTGTTATCCCTGTTTTTGACTATTCCAATGTTCTCTTGAACAACCTTGTTCATTCTACCCTCTAATCCAGTTCTGATGAAGGCCTGAACAACTATTTCCTCTCACATACACGCTGCCTGACCTGCTGATTGCTTCCAACCTTTTCGGCTTTTGTTTGAAATTTCCATTCAGTCATTACTCATGGTGATTGCTTAGGCTACACTGGATTCCCATTATGCAGAATCTTGATTTAAAAATTTGATCTCTTCCCTCCACCCAGATTTCTCCATAGTCCCATACTTAACAATTTTTGATCTCTTGTAGTTCTACAGTCCTCTGAAATATCTACACCTGTTCTGTCCTATTGATCAATCCTAAACTTAATCACTGCTGTTGGTAGTTGTGTCTACAGCTCTGAAATCTCTTCCCTAACATTTTCTGCCTTTACTTCCCTTTCATTCTTTAAAACACTTTAAAAAATATTTTCCTGTTCATTAACCAAACTTATAGTTATCTGCCCAATATGTCATGTTGCTTGATAGCAAATTACAGGTAGTTTGAATGCATTGCATAGAATGAGCTGTTTCAAAATAATCAGACTTTAACAACAACTCCATCAATGAATTTGGGAGTGATATCATCAAGAGTTGAAGTAAAGCTGAGCACGTTATATCATACAAACAAACATCTGAGGTTCACTTGTTTCTGTTAATTCACATTTGTTTTAATGTAGGGAACTAAACTCTTATGTATTTTACTTAATAAAATACAAGAAATATACAGAAGCTTCTTTGGCCTAACGTTTTAGGTGTTGATGCTCCAAGTCCCTCCATTATTAGTTTTTGTGTAAAGGTCTATAACAAAAGACGCTTCTTTCTTCCTTAATGTGTTGTTGGACCACCTACATTTTGTACATCCTCTGATTTAACTTGTTCATTTCAAAGTTGTCTCACATTATCCTACTGGTTCTTGGAGACCAAAAACCCTTGGGAAGTATTTTTGGTGCTATGGATAGAATATTTACCTGCAAGGAATTATATAGTATCATTACATAAGGCACACAAACGACTGTTCAGCTTAACTAGATTTTACACCTGAAAGCAAATACATTAGCTCCTGTTCTTTCAAGCTTCATTCTCCAGTTATCCTGAACAAAGCTCTAGGACATAGTTGACAATAAATAAATCATTTTTGTCCTCTGCCCAGTCCTAAAAGAAATTCATGCTTTCAGTGGACAATACTCACTTTTCCAAGATGCTGGCTTTAATCTTCTTATCTGTTTTTGGTTGTTTTTCCTTAAAAAAAAAGAAAAACTGTTCTCAAAGCAAATAGCAGTAATGCACCATGGAATCCACTGTACATTAAGACTGTACTTGCTACATCCACAATTCTATGTACAATTTTATATTCACACTGCAACACGAATGAATCTGCAGATGCTGGAAATAAATAAAAACACAAAATGCTGGCAGAACTCAGCAGGCCAGACAGCATATATGGGAGGAGGTAGTGACGACGTCTTGGGCCGAAACCCTTCATCAGGAGTGAAGTAACATGGGATGGTCGAGGGGGGATAAGAAGTGGGGGGAGGGATGAAGTAGAGAGCTGGGAAGTGATAGGCTGAAGGGAAATGGGCTAGGGGAAGGTGGAGAATTATGGGAAATAAAAGAGAAAGAAAGGTAGGGCTGGGCGGAGATTATAGTGAGGGGGGAAAAGAGAGAGAAAGAGAACCAGACTAAAATTATAGATAGGGATGGGATAAGGAGGGGGGCAGGGGTATCAACGGAGGTCTGTGAGTTGAATGTTCATGCTGGCAGGTAGGAGGCTACCTAGGCGGGAGATAAGGTATTGCTCCATCAACCTACATGTGGCCTCATCTTGACGGTAGAGGAGGCCATGGACAGACATATCAGAGTGGGAGTGGTCGGTGGAATTGAAGTGTGTGGCCACAGGGAGATCCCGCCACTGCTGGAGGACTGAGCGCCGGTGTTCAGCGAAACAGTCTCCCAGTCTGCAGCGGGTCTCCCCAATGTATAAATGGCCACATCGGGAGCACCGGATACAGTATATCACCCCCGTTGACTCACAGGTGAAGTGGTGCCTCACCTGAAAGGACTGTCTGGAGCCTGGGATGGTGGTGAGGGAAGAAGTGTGGGGGCAGGTGTAGCAATTCTTCCATTTGCAGGGATAAGTGCCTGGAGGGAGGTCGGTGGGGAGGGATGGGGGGGGATGAATGGACAAGGGAGTCGCGTAGGGAGCGATCCCTGCGGAAAGCCGAGAGTGGGGGGGAGGGGAAGATGTGTCTGATGGTGGAATCCCGTAGGAGGTGGCGGAAGTTACGGAGGATTATACGTTGGATCTGTAGGCTGGTAGGGTGATAGGTGAGGACCAGGGGACTCTATCCCTGGTGGGCTGTTGGGGGGATGGGGTGAGGGCAGAGATGTGTGAAATACGGGAGATGCGATGGAGGGCAGAGTTGATAGTGGACGAAGGGAAGCCCCTTTCTTTAAAAAAGGAAGACATCTCCTTTGTCCTAGAATGAAAGGCCTCATCCTGAGAGCAGATGAAGCGGAGGAATTGAGAGAAAGGGATAGCATTTTTGCAGGAGACGGTGGGAGGAGAATAGTCTAGGTAGCTGTGAGCTGTTTATATTCACACTGTTACTTTTAGACAGGCTCACAGATAACTGATAAATTGAGATCGACAGTTCCTGCCCTCATGAAGTTCCAAGCGTTTTTAAACGAGTGAATTAATTTATTACTAAGGTACAGTGGAAAACTTGTTTTGCTTGTCATCCATAAAGATCATGTCATTGCAACAGTGCCTTGAGATAGTGTTCAGAAAAACAATAACAGAATGCAAAATAAAGTGTTACAGAGAAAGCGCAGTGCAAGCAGACATTCAGGAGCAACTCTATAACAAGATAGATTGTGAAGTCAAAAATCCTAGCTGACTGGTCAATAGTCTTGTAACAACATGATGAAAGCTATCTTTGGACCTAGTGGTACGTGCTTTCAGGCTTTTGAATCCTCTGACCAAATTAGGGTTGGGGGGGGTGGTTAGAAGAGAGAATGCCTGGGCTGTGTGGGGTCTTTAATTATGCTGGCTAGTTTACTGAGGCAGAGAGAAAAACAGGAAGAGTCCATGCAAAAGAGGCTGGTGTCTGTGATGTGCTGAGCTGTGTCCACAAATCTCTGCAGTTTCTTGCAGAATCGGGCAGAGCAGGTATCTGACAAGGTGTTATGCATCCGGATAAGATGTCTTCTATGGTGCATCAATAAAGATTGATAATGATCAAAGGGGACATGCTAAATTTTCCCAACCTAGTGAGCTTTCTGGTCCACAATATCTATGCAGTTGCATCAGAACAGGCTATTGGTGATGTTCATGCTTGAAGTTGTCAGTTCTCTCCATCTCAGGACCATTGATGTAAACAGGAGCCTGTGCATTGTCCTCCCTTCCTGAAGTCATTGACTAGATGTTTTTTACTGACATTGAGGGAAAGCTTTTTGTTATGACACTATGCCACTAAACTCCTTCATGTGTTCTGACTCATCATTATTTGAGAGTCAGCCCCACTACCCATTTACTGGGTGATTTGCATCACTTGAGCAATACACAATGCAATCCTGTGTATCTAGCAAGAGGAGCCACTTGGATTGGTTTCAAGCTTGAATGAGCAAACACTGACATATTATGAAACACAGTGCATCTGAACAAGAAATCCAGGTTTAGATTCAATTAATGTAAACTAAATGAAATCTCTTCTCTACAGGCCCACCTGCAACTCTAGTAGCAACACACAAATGGTGGAGGAACTCAGTAGATCAGCCAGCACTTATGGAGGGGAATAATTGCCTCCATAGAAGCTGCCTGACCTAGTGAGCTTCTCCAGCATTTCTGTTGGTTGCTTAAGATCTCCAGTATCAGTAGAATCTCATTTCAATGAAGGTGCTTCAGACAGTTTCATTCTACTTTTCAGTGAGTGCAACTTTCAATCATAAGGCTGCCCTACATCAATATGTTATTCCCTGATCCAAGAGACTCCAGGGCATGCGAGGGTATGGAAATGCCACTTTGGTATAGAAAACAATCTCATCAAGATTGTGTTTTTTACCCATTCAAAACATAAAGATGTTGCCAGCAAAGCTAGCATTTAATGCCCAAACAACAACACACACAAAATGCTGGTAGAACACAGCAGGCTAGGCAGCATCTAAAGGGAGAAGCACTGTCGACGTTTCAGGCCGAGACCCTTCGTCAGGACTAACCGAAAGGAAAGATAGTAAGAGATAATGCCCAACCTTATTTGCCGTGCAGCTTCTGAAACTGATGCACTGTAGGTATTCCCATACTGTCATTCAGTAGGGAATCCGAGGGCTATGATGCAACAACAGTGATAGGAAGGGCAATATTTATTTCCAAGTCAGGATTATGCAGTTTGGAATGGATACTGCAGATGGTGGTGTTGCTTGCCACCTTAGGGAATGCTGATGAAGCAGTTATGGCAGGTTCAGCTCTGCTTTTTGTTCAGAGGACATACAATGCAGCCACAGTAAGTTGATGGTGCAGAGCAAATGTTCAGCAGATTGAACACCAAGGTAAAGCAGGCAGCCTTGTTCTGAACATTGGAGAGCTTCTGTGGTATCATCGAAGGAAATGCAGGGTATTCCAAAAGATTAACAAAGAACAATTCAGAAATGAAAAAACAGTTTTTGTACATTTCATGAAGAACTTTGGTCCTATAGAAAATGAGGAGTCTGGGGAATTAATAGCAGAAAACGAGAAAAGACAAATGAATTAAACACGTATTTTGCATCAGTCTTGATTATAAATGACAAGTAACATCCCAGAAATCACGATACATCAGGAATCGGAAGGGAGATGAAAACTCAGAAGATTAACAAAGACTAAGAACGTAATTTGAACATTTGCACTTGGAAATGTTGGAACCAAAAGACAGCTTAGCAGGGCTCCTACAAAAATTCAATGTAATCAGACAAAGTTGATGTGGTTTTATGAAAGGGAAATGTCATTTGACAAACTTATTGAAGTTCTTTGAAGTGATGTGCTGTGGATAATGGCTAAACTGTTCATTTCTGTGGCATACAATAGGTGCTATCTTACTGCACAAAGATCAAAGCACTTAGTGTAAGAGTTAACATATAATTATGGATACAAGACTAGCTAGTTAACAGGAAGTAGAGTTCACCTTGGTTTTATTCAAAGATTGCAGGGCTGCGATGTATATACTGATGATTGGAGTGATCAAATTTCTGTGTTGGAGTGAGGGGAAGGGTCAGAAGACATTCATTAGTTCCACAGGGGGAGTCATTGAGACCATGGAGAAGCTCATTCTTGGTGGCAAAACTTATTCTGTGAAGATGCCATTTCTCTCCCATTTGCTTATTGCCTGGTTTTCTAAACCAACCTGCTGAACATCTTACTCCAGTTGGTAACGTCAGTATCAATGGATCCAATACCCTAGCAATAATAGGCATAGTGATTATTATGTCTGACACTGCTACAAGTCATAGCTGTGCAGTTTCTTTTAAACATGCATTAATTGTGGCTTATCAGCTATCATGGGTAATAAACAATCATACTGGACCATGTCAATGAGCTGACAAGAGAGACCACCAATAGGGAGTTTGCACTACATTAGTAAGTAGTGCCAAGCCCCTGTTTCTGCTTAAGATCAGGCACTGGTGGTAAAGATGTGTTTGAAACAAGTGAAAAAAACATCTTTCTGCAAAGGCTGTAGCAACATTATTGTGCCATGCCTGAATTTCAGGTATTCATATGCTGACTACATCTGAGGAATTTTAAATGATGTGGATTGTATTTACATTATGCCCTTCACATCCAGAATTGCTCAATAAAGTAAACTAAAACTTAACACAATAAAATTTATGGATAATTTCCATTAAGTGTGGTTTGAAGGATGTATTGAACAGAACACCAGAAATCTGTCTTTTTATATAATAGTACCATACTTTAAAAAATTAAATCCAAAGCATCATCTCCAACAGATCGCAGCATTCTGAGTACAGAACTGTTATTGTCAGAGATGATAATTTGTAGGATTCTAATCAACAATAACAAATAATTTCCAATTTCCTTTTCACACACCTGATGGACTAACCTCTGAAATTGCAGGGTCAGGCTGCTCCACTGCCCCTTCCATTATTAACTGCACAGCATAATCCAAGTTGCCTTTGGCCACAGAAAGAGCATGGTGCATGGTAGAAACACTGCAGGATGGAAACATCTCAACCAGCAGCTGGACGCCATCTTCCTTTTCATCAGAACTTTCCTAAAAAAACATAAGGGGTAGGAATGTTATGCAGGAAGGGTCCCAATCAGAAACTCAGGAACAGTTTGCCTCAAAATTCCATACATATTCATTTATATAGACCATAAGACACAGGAGCAGAATTAGACCATTTGACCCATGGAGTCTGCTCCACCATTCAATCATGGCTGATCCTTTTTTGGACTCCTCAGCCCCACTCACAGGCCTTCTCCCCATAACCTTTGATTCAATGTCCAATCAAGAACCTATCAAGCTCTGCCTTAAATACACCCAACGACACTACCACCACAGCTGCCTGTGGTAATAAATTCCACAAATTCACCACCCTCTGCTAAAGAAATTTCCTTGCATCTCTGTTTTAAATAGAGACCCCTTTATCCTGAGGTTGTGCCCTCTTGTCCTAGAACCCCACCACGTGAAACATCTTTTCCACGTCTATTCTGTCCAGGCCTTTCACCATTCAAAAGGTTTCAATGAGATTCTCCTCCCCCCCCCCCCCCGCCATTTTTCTAAATTCCAGTGAGAAAGATCCAGAGCCATTAAACATTCCTTGTTATGATAATCCTGTCATTCCTGGAATAATCCTTGTGAACCTCTTTTGAACCCTCTCCAATGCCAGCATATCTTATCTTAAATGAGGAGCCCAAAACTGTTCACAATACTCAAGGTGAGGCCTAACCAGTGCCTTATAAAGCCTAGTCATCACATCTCTGTTCTTGTATTCTAGACCTCTTGATATGAATGCTAACATTGCATTTGGCTTCCTCACTACTGACTCAACCCGCAAGTTAATCTTTAGGGTGTTCTGCACAAGGACTTCCAAATCCCTTTGCAACTCTTGGATTTTTTCCCCCATTTAGAAAATAGTCCGTATATTTATTTCCACTACCAAAGTGCATGAACATGCATTTTCCAACATTGTATTTCATTTACCACCTTCTTGCCCCTTCTCCTGTCTAAGTCTTTCTGTAGCCCACCTGTTTCCTCAACACTATCTACCCCTCCATCAATCTTGATATCATCTGGAAACTTGGTAACAAAGTCATGTATTCCATCATCTAAATCCTTGATATAATGCATATAAAGAAGCTGTCTCAACACTGACTCCTACAGAACACCATTAGTCACTGGAAACCAACTAGAAAAGGATCCTTTTTTATTCCCACTCATTGCCTCCTACCAATCAGCCAATGCTCTAACAATGCCTGTGACTTTCCTGTAATATCCTGGGCTCTTAACCTGGTAAGCAGCCTCACATGTCGCACCTTATCAAAAGGCCTTCTTAAAGTCCAAATATACAATATCCACTGCATCCCCTTTATCTATCCTACATGTAATCTCCTCAAAGAATTCCAGGGTCCTATCTTGTCCTGTGTCACCAAGTACTCCTTAACCTTATCCTTAACAACTGACCGACTCCACCATCTTCCCAACCACTTATCTACAAAATGATTTAGAGAAAAGGATGATCTGCTGCAATAGCTAATTTTGTTTTCCTCATCAGCACAATTGTAGGAGCTAGTACACCTGCAGGAAATTATCCATCCCACTGCAGTAACCATAAAAAAAAACCGAGTTTAAGTGCCAAGGAACTGTTGAACTCTTAGAAATGACATCAATCACATGGCATTAAACTGAAACCAGGTCTAGTTGAGGTTTACATATAAAATACACAGGCTTTCCCAAGGGTTCCAGCTGAGGAGTCATTATATTAGAAACTAAAGAATATATTTTGGTCTAAGAACTAAGACAATGGCTTCGATTGTCTTCAAATTTAATTGGAGGAAATTTCTGTGCCAGGGCTGATTGTGCCAAACAGAACATAATTCACAATCTTACAGAAGCACTTTCCCATATGTGATTTGTATATATTTTCTCACGTTTAGTTACTATTCTGATGTTTTATAAATTTTATGTACAGAAATGATTCAAGCAAATAGCACGGAATTTTGTTATATAGTTGTGTTAACTGCCATATTCTAGATTATTAATTTACCTTAAACTATGGAAAGAAATTCACACAATTTTGATAATTCTTCAGAAAAAAAAGGACTTTATTGCAGTTCAATTAAAATTATGTGAAGTTATTTTCAATAGACTTCAATACACTCAGAGTATTGGTGGTGCTGGATGAGTAATTTCCCCAATTATTAGAATTCTAACAATTAATTCACTGATGTTTCTTTTTGATACACTGGAATACTATTTCCAGTGGTGCCTGTGTTAAAATAGAGTGAGGAAAACCAGGCCTAAGATATGAAAATCAGCGCAAGAATCAGCAGCAAGCGAAACATTTGTTGAATTATCAGAATTTCTAATTTTCCTGGCAAAATTCATTTTAAAAGCATGGAAACAAGAAACTAACACAAATCTCACATTTGTTTTCAGGGGGAGGCAGTACTAAAAACTATGTAACTTACAAACTGGGAGATTGTAAATTATAAACTGTTTGTCAAAAATCAGTTCTAGAACTGAACATTTTCCACTAAACCACACTTATGCTATATTTTTAACTGATGAAAATGATAAAAGCTACAGATACTGTTAATCTGAAATAAAACCACAGAATACTAGAAACACACAAGCAACTACAGCTTTACAGATTTTCATTTGCTGCTGTATTCAATGGCACTTCTTTTTCCAGGAATGCCCACCCTGCCCTTTCTCCAAACTGATTTCTGTCCGACTTGTTTTCCTTATTCACTCTTAGCATTTTCCTTTTTGACCCTTTGCTTAATCCTTCCACCCCATTCTCTCTACCACTTCAAACTTTACTCCCTTTCCCAGATGTGACAAACCAAGTTGAGCTTTGAGCATACATAAAAACCGATCATTACATGGTTATTTTTGGCTGCTGACTCAGCTCATTTGCTACTGACACGTTTATTCCAACTTACTTCTGGAAGCCTTCCTTTTTTTCCCCTCCAAATCTTAAACATATGTAAAACTGCTGGCTTCCAACAGAGCAATGTTTTGAGTTTGTTAAGCTATGTGGTAGGTTCCTAAATTCAGGTTTATTTTGGGTAATCCATGGTTCTGAGTAGTATTCATGCCATTTCTCTATAGTTTGACATCAACCTGAACAGTTATGTACATGCACTTAACACAAAATGCTCAAGCTTCATTTTAAATCCCGCCAAGACCCCATTCCTACCATTTTCACATCTTATAAATTTCTGAGATCTACAAGAGCATCCAAATCTGGCTGTTCCACTTACAGAATAAAGAAGTCAGTGGCAGCCTTATATGAAAGAAGCAGGCTAAAGTTTAAAAATTTGGCATCTGCAAGGGGACATGGGCTAGCACAATTGGCAGACAAGTGTGGAAGTGTGAAGTGGCATATTTAGGCAGAAGGAATAAGGAGACACAATACGCATTAAAAGCTGTAATGAATCAGAGCTTTCAAAGTTGGGCAGGTACTTGAAGAAAATTAAATTACATGACCACAAGGAAATGTGACTGAATTCCTTGCCAAGGAGTTGTGACAGTGGTAGTGTGCTGAAATACCTGCTTGTATGCTTCAGTTATTTTTTGATACCTTGCATTAAGCTTATTTTCCATTTCTCTGTTCCCAGTTCCATTCTTTAAAAGAGCCCTTGCAACTTTGACCAAGCATTTGATCGAGTAATTTAAATCTCCTCATGTGACTTAGTCAAATGTTTCATCGCTGTCCTCCAAAACAACCAAGGAAACTTTATTGCAAGTTAAGAACACTATAAAAATACAGCCTACTGCTTTTCCTCCAACATTTAACACCATCATTCCTACAGCCCTGATCGAAAAGGTACAGAACCTAGGCCTCTATACTTTCCTCTACAACTGGATCCTTGACTTCCTAACCAGAAGACCACAATCTGTGTGGATTGGAAACAACATTTCCACCTCACTAACAATCAACACTGGCTCACCTCAAGGGATGTGCTCTGCTCTGCTCTCTCTATATCCAGGATTGTGTGGCTAGGCATAGCTTGAATGTCATCTATAAATTTGCTGATGATACAACCATTGTTGGCAGAATTTCAGGTTGTGACAAAAGGGCGTACAGAGGCAAGATATACCAGTTACTTGAGTGGTGTTGCAGTAACAACCTTGCACTCAATGTCAGCAAGACCAAAGAGCTGATTGTGGACTTCAGAAAGGGGAAAATGAAGAACAGAAACCAATCCTCACAGAGGGATCAGAAGTGGAGAGAGTGAGCAAATTTCAAGTTCCTGGGTCTGAGGACCTAACCTGGACCAGGTTGCAACATTTTGATATAGCTGTAAAGGCAAGACAGTAGCTATACTTCATTAGGAGTTTCAGGAGATTTGGTTTTACTCAAAAACTTCTACAAATGTACCATGGAGAGAATTCTTACTAGCAGCATCACCATCTGGTATGGTGGCGGGGAGGGGTGGGGTGGGGCTACTGCACAAGATCAAAGTTGCTAAAAACCTGTAAAATTAGTCAGTTCCATCATAGGTACTAGCCTCCGTATTTTCCAAGACATGTTTTAGGAGCAGTGCCTTAGGAAGGCAGTGTATATCATTAAGGATCCCCATCACTCAGGACAGGCCCTCTCACTGTTACCATCAGGAAGGAGGTTCAGAAGCCTGAAGGCACACACTCAGCAATTCAGGAACAGTCTTTTCCCCTCTGCCATCCAATTTCTGAATGGACATTGAACCCATGAACACTGCCTAACTACTTCATTATTTGTTTTTTGCATTATTTATTTTAACAATTATTTTGTATGTATATACTTACTGTAATTCAGTTTTCTTTCTCTATATTTATCACGTATTCCATTGTACTGCTGCTGTAAAGTTAACAAATTTCACGAAGTCTGCCAGTGATATTAAACCTGATTGATTCTGACATTATTCCATCAACAGGTGGAGCTATTGCACAATAAATTCAACTTGTGATGCACCATCAATAACTCTCGGAGACGGGAGGCAAACGATAGGCTTTTATTAGCAGCAAAACGGAGCACAGCATCTCGGAGACTGAGAGGGAAGCAGTGCCTCCAATCGCCTTTATACAGGGGTCTGTGGGAGGAGCCACAGGAGCAGTCAGCAGAGGGGCGTGTCCAGACAGGTATACATAGTTTACCACAACTTGTCACAGGGATGCATTCAAGAATGTTTGATAGCATTTCCAATGCACAAGTGTAAAGATGAACGAAGTAATCGTTAGTCCAGATCTGATGCAGCATATAAAAAACACACTAAGATTAAGATCTCAATATTTAATTTAGCTCAATAACTATAAATACATAAGGTAGTATATATAGATTGATTATATGTATATAAAGTGATCCTAGGTACAGGAATGTCTGTACATAAAGTGACTGATAGTAAATGATAAAGTAGTGGTGGTGGGTTAGAGGGTGGGGTGTTGATCAGCATTACTGCTTGGGGAAAGCAATTGCTTTTGAGTCTGATGGTCCTAGCGTGGATGTTACTGTACATAGCCTCCTTTCTGATGGGAGTGGAGCAAACAGTCCATGAGCAGGGTGGGTGAGATCCTTCATAACATTGCTGGCCTTTTCCTGGCATATACTGTATGTCCTTAACGGAGGATAGGCTAGTGCCAATGAAGTGTTGGGTAGTTTTGACTACCCATTGTAAAGCCTTCCTGTCCACCGCAGTGCAGTTTTCCTGCCATGCAGTGATGCTTTCCATTGCGCATCCGTGGAAGGCTCTCAGCATTGATGTGAATAGTCTAGTTCTCTTCAGCTTCCTCAGAAAGTAGATGCATTCGTGAGCTTTCTTTATTATGTAGGAACATAGAGCCAAGGGATTATACATTTTTAAACTATCTCCTCTTTCCCTAGAAAAATTGGAGTACTTCTACAGCACTTAAATGTACACTTTGCTTTAAAAAACACTTTTCTCCTTCCTCCATCCAGTTCTATCAAAGCCCTCGTAAAGAATATATTGTCTATTCAGAATTACTGAGCAAAGACTTTGTTTTATGTTCTCACAAGGATTCTTCCAGCCAAACAGCTCATCTCTAATGCCCACATAGTTTATTAGGGTGTTAACAGTTACAGGGCCATTTTCTCAAAAGACTGTTAATTTGTTGGTTACAATATATAATTGAATTCTAGTATGTGATTAATTCTAAATCTTCTAGATCTAAATGCTGCCTACAACACAATTGACCACACATTCCCCTCGATCACCTGGAGAACTGGGTTGGCCTCTCTGGTAGTGACCTTAATTGGTTTTGTTCATATATTTGAGAGAGAAAAAGCTTTTTGTCTGGCTTGAAGACAATGTATCTTTTGGTGTTGTTATGGGAAGCTGTCTTGGTCCCCTATTCTTCTCATACCTGCTCCCCTTAGGAGACACCATAAGAGAGCATAAACTTGATTTCCAGAGTCATGCAGATGACACACAATTAGGTACCTCAGTTGACCTTGATGATGATAACACCCTAACTTTGATGTCTGGTAAAGCTGCAATAAACAAATGGATAAGCAATAATTTCCTAAACTAAATGAAGGTAAAACTGAAATACTTTTGGCCTCAGGACCAACTGAAAGATAAACTTCTTGATAAACTTGGGAACTTGGCACCCCTTTTAAAATTGGAAGCAACTAGCCTGGCCTTTAATCCTTGAATTTTAAATCCCACATAAAGAAAGTGAACAGAGCAGCATTTCTACACTTAAGAAATACTGCAAAGGTATCTTCGTTTCTGTCACAGAATGATGCTGATAAACTAATTCATGCCTTCATATCGAACAGGCTAGAGATTACTGTAATGTACTTTTTACAAAGCAATCTATTGACAATTTTCAATTCCATCCTAAAACTGCTGCTAGACCTTTAAGTAAAACCAGGATGAGGGAACGTATCACTCCCATCCTAGTTACTCTGCATTGGTTTCTTATATCTTTTAGAATTGATTTTAAAATTTGCTTACTTGTTTGTAAAGATCTTAATGGGTTGGGACCAGAGTATATCACAGAATCATTTTTGTTTTATAATCCTTCTTGAGCTCAGGTCCTCTGCCAGTCTCTTAAATTTAAACAATCTCCCTCAAAAGATAATTGGCAGGTCAACTGTTTTGAATTACGATCCTAAATTGTGGAATTCAATACCTAAAGCTATAAGGGATGCAGATTCAGTTGACACTTTTATACACCGGCTCAAAACCTGTTTACTTAACCTTACTTTTAACTAACATCTTTTTGTCTTTTAGCTTCATGTTTTTTTTAAATATTTTCACATTTGTACTTTTATCCCATTGTAAAGCACTTTGAACAACATCAGCTGCGTGAAAAGTGCTCTATAAGTTTATGAATATTACCATAATAATTTTTTATTAAAATTTTTGTAGTCACAGATAGTGTGACTGCACTCAGTATCTTTCTCAGGGCTGGGAAATCAAGAATTGGAAGGCACAGGTTTAAGGTGATAGGAAAGAGACTGAACTAGAACTTGAGAAGCAATTTTTAAAAATTATATGGAACAAGCTGCCAGTGGAAGTGGTTGGGGCAGGGACAAGAGCAACTTTTAAAAGACATTTGGACAGCTACATTGATAGGAAAGGTGTAGAAGGTTATGGGCCAAACGTTAGGAAATGGGACTAGCTAAATTGGACATCTTGGTCAACAAGGAGCAGTTGGGTTGAAGGACCTATTACTATGCAGTAAGATCATTATTACCTAATAAGTTCCACTGGATTTTATTCTTCAAACTCTGACATTAATAAGAGAGTCAGCTCCATCTGATTTAATGTTTCCCCCACCCAACTCAGCATTATGGGATGAAGTACTTGTTGGAAGTCTGCACTTGTTGTCTACCCTTGAGAAAGTGCTGAAATGTTTTAAAAACATTTAAAACTGAAATAAAAACACAAATTGCTGGAAATAATCAGGAGGTCAGTCAGCATCTGTAGAATGAGAAACTGTTACCATTTCAATTCCATAGCCCTTCATCATGAGTTCTAATGAAGGGTCCTGGTCCTGAAACATTAACTGTTTGTCTTTTTACAGGTGCTGCACAAGCTGTTCATTGTTCCCAGCAATTTTTGCTATTAATAATTTAGAGGTGGCAGAAAGCTGCAGTTTTTCAATAAAAGGTGGGGTCTTCCATACTTTTGACCCTGAAATGGTGAAGTGCAACATTCCCAAGCAAGATGGTCGGATGGTGAAGCAACAATTGGCAGTGTTGCCATGCACCAGCTGAGTAACTCCTATGCATTCTGTGCACAGTGCAAGCAGAGAGCAACAATGGCAAGGAGACTCATGGAGGGTGTTCTGAACTGGTTCATCTGGAAGAGGTTAGCACAAAATGTTGGAACTATACTCATCCAGGGCAAGTCCTTACTGTCCTGTCCTGTATTTAATAAAAAGAAAGATCTGGAAGGCAGTAGAACTTTTATATGATCATGTGAATTAGGTTACTACTTATCCTTCAAGTATGTTATGTCATTCAATTAGAGAATGGCTCCTGTGACGGCAATCTTAGCTCCCACCTACTTTTCATAGCTTATTAAGAACCTATTCACCTCAAAAGAGCAGTGGAAGCAGAGAGATAAAAGATTCAACTCTTGGAGAAAAAGAAAATCACCTCATTTCTATTTTAAATTGGTTATCATTGTTCTTAAAGTGTCCCTTATTTCTAACTTCTTTCAAAAGAGAAACTTCCTCTCCACGTCAAGACTACTCGAGATATACAGTATGTTTCAATGAATTTGCCTCTCACTTAGACTGCTCAATCATTTCTCATAAAGCAACATACCATTTCACTTAACAGTCCATTAAACATAGCTAAATATTTGCAGATACTGAAAATCTGAAACAAAATCAAGAACCATACTCAGGAGGTTAAATAGCATTAAGAAGGACAGAAGCAGAATTGATACTTCAAGTTAAGGAGCCTTTATTGGGTTTGATTCTGCTGATGAAGAGTCTTTGATGGTTTCTCTCCCTGCTGATGCTGTGGATTAGATTCCTTAAGGTTGTCATAGCTGGGGAAGGTAGCGGGGATAAGCTCCCACTACCTATTAAATGCTCCCAATGACATGAGTCTCAAATAGCAACATCTTGCATTTCATATTGTACTGCTCTGGCTTGTGTATCATGTAAAAAGCTAGGATGCAATATCCATGGTCAACCCCGACCAATGGAGAACCTCTATCGAAGCTGCTTGACCTACTGAGTGGTTCCAGTGTATATCCTTTAATTAGTCTGGCAAACTTTCTCTGGATTGCTTTCAAAATATTTATATACTTCCTTAAGCAAGGAACCCTATTGGACACAGCACTCCAGATATGGTCTCACCAAAGTGCTGTATGACTGAAGAATGAACTCCCTACTGTTGTATTCTTTGCCTTCTGCTCTCAGTACAGGGGATAAGGGCTTTGATCAATGGTCAGTGCCCATTATAATTTGAGGAATACTAAACCTTTGCAGTGGCTCCCACTCCTGGCATCAAACCACTTTCCAATTCTGTTGATGATTTCTGTTCCCAGTCACTTGATTGCTTGTTCAAAGAAGGTACAGTATCTTGCAAGCCTGCAGGGGGTGGAACATTTTCTGTAAATTTACAAAAAAAAATGTTAGTCTCATTTCATTACCTTTCTGTATACGCAAGTCTCCACTGAATGTGTAAACCAAGAACTAATACCAATTATTCCTATATCCGTAATTACTTCTACAAGCTAAACTATCTTTAATACAAGGTCACAAACCATCGATCAATAACAAGCAAGGGCCAGACAGCCAACTAATAGGATCATTCCAAAACATCAAGATGTAAACAAAAATAGCAGAATAATTAACTAAGCCTAAAGTGGATCTTATATTGAATTTCACTGGACTAGTATAGGAAATTGAGGATGAAGTTCAGAGTGTAGTGGATCACTGAAGGTAGACTGATCTGTCCTCCTCATTTTAAAACATATTGCTAAGTTTGCTTGCCTCTGATAAAACATTCTCAAATCTGAAATGATAAATCTGTTTGTCCTGCCTGACCTGCTGATGTTATCACCACCGTCTTTAATTTTTATGTTGTAGAATCCACAGAACTTGTCTTGTATATTGGAGATGGTTGCTTTTTGGGGATGGCTGGAAATGGGGAGCAGTTGCAAATTGGGATTTGAAATGAGAATCTAATACAATATTAAATCACACATTATTACAGGTAACCAAATATAGTTTTGTGCAGAACAATACATTGAAAGGAACTTCATATAACGTACATCATTTAGTTTTGTGCAAGGTTCATTTGTTAGTTCTTCTGCCAGATAGGTTCAGATGAATGGTGAAGATCTCTTCGCAGTATCTGAAGAGGAAGGCAAGATTTCCAATCCTGATCATACAGAGCACTCTGAACAGGTCTGGATGTCATACTATAAAAAGGACGTGGAATAGGCTGCATTTAGGGGTAATGCTACTCCCAAACAGAGTGCAGATTATGTTCAATACTGGAAGTCAAGTCTACTGCAATACTATAAAAGACAAACTGATTTTACATAAATTATTGGTCTGTAAACTTGTGTTCATTCACTGCACTGTTCTATGGAAATTACCCTTCATTTTATTAGGAAAGAATACTGTACCCACAATAGTTATTTTATTAGGCACCTCCAGTACCTAATAAAGTGGCCACTAAATGAATGTCTGTGGTCTTCTGCTGCTGAAGCCCTTCCATTTCAAGGTTTGATGTGTTGTGGGCTCAGAGATGCTCTTCTACACAGCACCAATGTACCAATGGGAACTGGTAATGTTGTCTCCCAACTTCCCCTTTCTGAAGTTAATGATTAGCTGCTCAGTTTTGTTGACAGTGAGCGTGAGGTTGTTAATACTACACCATTCAAACAGGCGTCCTATCTCACTCCAGTATGCTGACTGTTTCTTCTGATTTGTCTTTATTCAGCTTTATAAGGTATTTTATTGTTTTTCCATCAATCTTTTCGTGTTCAATGATTCCGGCTGCAACACACTGTATTTTCCTCTAGGTCATTAACAGACTATAAATAGTCAAGGCCCCAACACTGATTCTTGTGGCTCGCAACTAGTTACAGCTTGCCAGCCAGAAGATTAAACACTTTTGAAGTGTTATTATTGTTGTTAGCGTTAGATATACAACAACCAACACTCTACAAAAAATATGCATTTGAGCAAAGCCAGCTTTTATTTTTAATAATGAGTATTCACTTCCAACCTTAGGATATCAAGGGTGAAAACTATTTCTAGAAAATGACATTGTCTGCTCTGCTGCTGGGTAGAGAGGATTAGGTTTCAGGTACTGACTCTGGTAGAGTGTTGCCATCAAGAAAAAAAAATCGACTCCCCCCACCCCCCATTCTACTACAGGTATGGTGAGAGAGGAACTGGAGTGTTGTTGCCTTAGGTTGAGGTGAAACACTCTTTCCCTCAGATCTACCACAGACATTTTGCAATCAAATTAGATCACTACATTAACACTGAATTCAGTACGTGGGGTAGTGGAGAGTGAGAAAGAAATAAGAGTCACTGCCCAGAAACAGGCCCTTCTGCCCATCCAGCTCATGCCAATCTGATCTTCAGCCTAGTCCTGGACCACATCCCTCCAAACCCTTCCCATTCATGTACCTATCCAAACTTCCCTTAAATGTTACAATTGAACCTGCACGTATCACTTCCACACTCGCACAACCCCCTGAGTGAAGTTTCCCTTAAATATCTCACCTTTCACCCTAAACCAATTACCTCTAGTTCTAGTCTTACCAACCTGAGGGGGAAAAGTCTGCATGCATTCACCCTATCTATCCTCCTCCATTTTGTATACTTCCATCAAATCTCCCCTCATTCTTTGCTCTAGGGAACAAAGTACTAAGCTATTCAACCTTTCCCTATAATTCAGGTCCTGATGTCTTGGCAACATCCTTGTAAATTTTCTGTACTCTTACTAATACATCTTTCCTGTTTGGTAGGAGACCACAAACGCACACCATACTCCAAATTTGGCTTCACCAACATCTTATACAACTTCAAGAGAACATCCCAACTGCTGTGCTCATTACTTTGATTTATGAAGGCTAATGTGCCAAAAGCTCTTTTTACAATCCTATCTACCTGTGGTGCCACTTTCAAGGAATTTCTGTATTCCCAGGAACCACAGTTTTAAAGTATACACAGAACTCCACCATTCACTGTGCAAGTCCTAGCCTGGTTTGTCCTCTCAAAGTGCACCGCCTCACACATGTAGGCATTAAATTCAATCTGCCATTTCTCAGCCTATTTTTCTAGCTGGTTAAGATAACGCTACAAACTTTAATACCCTTCCTTGCTGTCCACTACACCCCCAACCTTGGTGTCATCCACGAATTTACTAATCCAGTTTACCACATTTTCATCTAAATCAAAGTTTCCAAACCCTTTTTACACCATGGACCAATACCATCAATCAAGTTGGGAACCCCCAATCTAAATCAGTAATAAAGATGATAAACAACAACTGACCCTTCAGCACATGACATCGTCAAAGGCCTTACTAAAATCCATACAGACAATGCCCATTGCCTTTCCTTCATCAACTTTCTTGATTGTTTATACATGACTTACCATGCACTACTAGGTGAGGGAAAGGGACATAGAGAGTGAATGCAATAGACAGTAAAAGTTTTAAACAGAGGAAAAAACCCAACAGATAAATTATGCTGCCTCACGTCAGAGAGAGGATATGGATGCGATGGGAGGTGAGGACCTCGACACAATAGTTATCACTAAAAGAGGCAGTGCTGAGCAAACTTGTGAGCTGAAAGATAGACAAGTCCCTTAGTCCCGATGGAATGCATACCAGGGTACTGAAAGAAATGGCAGAGGTTATAGTTGAGGCTTTGGTGATAATTTACCAAAATTCTCTGGATTCTGGGCAGGTCCGGACAGATTGGAAGAAGGTGAATGTCACATCACTATTCAAAAAAGGATGTGGGCAAAAGGAAGATAACTATAGGTCAGTTAGTTTAACGTTTGTAGTTGGGAAAATGCTTGAAGCTATCATTAAAGAAGAAATAGCGAGGCATCTGGAAAGAAACGGAAGCATCAGGCAGACGCAGCACAGGCAGGTCCTGTTTGACAAACTTACTGGAGTTCTTTAAGGATATAACAAGCGATAAAGGGGAATAGATGGACGTTATTTACTTGAATTTCCAGAAGGCATTTGATAAGGTGCCACATAAAAGACTTATTCATGAGATAAGGATGCATAGAGTTGGGGGTGATGTATTAGCATGGATAGAAAATTGGTTAACAAATAGAAAGCAGAATTGGGATACGTGGGTGATTCTCTGGTTGGTAATCAGTGGTGAGCGGTGTGCTGCAGGGGTCGGTGCTGGGCCCACAACTGTTCACGATATACATTAACAACCAAGTGTGGTGTATCGAGTTTTGCTGATGATATTAAATTCAGTGGAAAGCAAATTGTGCTGAAGATAAGGAGGGTCTGCAGATGAAAAAAGATAGGCTAAATGAGTGGGCAAGGGTCTGGCAGATGGAGTACAATGCTGGTAAATGCAAAGTCATCCACTTTGGAAAGAAAAATGGAAGAGTAGATTATTTAAAGGGTAAAAATTGCAGCATGCTGCTGTACAGAAGGACTTGGGAGTGCTTGTGCATGAATCACAAAATGCTGGCTTGCAGGTGCAGCAGGCTATCAAGAAGGCAAATGGAATGTTGGCCTTCATTGCTAGAGGGATTGAGTTTAAGTGCAGGGAGGTTATGCTGCAACTGTATAGGGTACTGACGAGGCTCCTTACTTGAGGAAGGATATACCGGCTTTGGCGGCGGTGCAGAGGAGCTTCACCAGGTTGATTTCAGAGATGAGGAGGTTAGACTATGAGGAGAGATTGAGTCGCCTGGGACTGTATTTGCTGGAATTCAGAAGGATGAAAGGAAATCTTATAGAAACATAAAATTATGAAAGGGAGAGATAATATAGAGGCAGGAAAGTTGTTTCCACTGGTAGGCAAGACTAGAGCTAGGGGACATAGCCTCAAGATTTGGGGGAGTAAGTTTAGGACAGAGATGAGGAGGCACTGTTTTTCCCAAAGAGTGGTGAATCTGTGGAATTCAATGAAGCAGTGGAGGCTACCTCAGTAAATATATTTAAGACAAGGTTGGATATATTTTTGCATAGTAGGGGAATTTAAGGGTTATGAGGAAAAGGCAAGTAGGTGGAGATGAACCAATGGTCAGATCAGCCTCTTCTCTCTTTCTTCTCTTCGGCTGTCCATCAATTTCGATGTTGACTGTGCTGAGAGTTTAGTCTCTGCAGGCACATTTATGGGCCACAAGGCCAGCATTGGATCAGCACTGTCTCCCACATCAGTTGCATTTGTGATTTGACTGGTCTAGCACTGAATGTCTGCGTTCATGACCTGCTTCATATTTCTTCTGCCTTTTCTCCTCGATAGCTGGGATTGACTTCTTGACAATGCAGCACCAACTTCTTCTGTCCAAAGCATCTTTCTCCCAAGTGTTCTTCATATTGAATGGCAGAACAGACTCAACAGGTCAGATGGCCCATTCCTGTTCCTATTTCTTAAGTTCTTAATGTGCAAAGTTCAAGGATTGTGAACTGTTCCCTCATTGGTAAATCTGGCAATCAAATTACACACAGTTGCATCTGTCCATGTCAAAACAGAGCACCATGCAGTGCTTGAGGAGACTGTTCCACTTTCACACTGGGAACATTTATTCTATGGAGCAAGATTAATTAGATTCACAACAGATTCAACAGTTCAAAAGTGGGCAATGAAGTGTTGTGGCACATCAACATTAGCAGACATTTTTCCATAACAATCTAAGGCCATGTCCTGGTAAATTGCTTACTGTAATGTGGGGAACCCACCATAGTCTAATGAGCAGTGCAGAAGAACACAGCAAGGGGAACTACAGTAATATGCAAATATTATCCCAAATACCAACTTGAAGCTACAAGCAGGCTCACATGCATACTGAAGATAAAATACCTCATACTATTGTCAGAGCTAAGCAATTGTATAGATAACTCATCATATCAAAACTCTACAGTCATTTCACTTGCAATCATAAGATAAAGAAAGCTGCACAACAAATATTCCTATCCTCAGTGAAGGCAAAGTTCAGAACATGCATGGTGAGCATTAACAAACATTTTCTGCTAGGTAACAAGACCACCTTTCATGTGAGGGTCACCCCAAAATCCCCACCTTCATAGAAAACAATCTTCATCATATTTAATGCACTCTATTTTACATCAAGAAACAGGAGAGTGCATGAAATTCAAGAATATCTTTTCCACATAAAAGCTGGAGAAAGGAAATCTGATACATATAATTACGGCCCAGCTTATCATCAATCAGCAGCAAAATAATGAAAGGTTCTTTCAAATGTGCTAGCTAAACAGCACCTACCCAATATAAAACACTCAGTTTTGGTTTAACCACTGGTCTCCAACCAAAGGCAAAGGAGCTGAATTCCAGAGGTTAGGCTAAAGTGACTATCTAAATATCTACTATCAAAACAGTATTTTACCAGATATGCACTTAAGAAGGTGTTGACAAGGAAGGAGCAAGTAGGATATGGAGGGGGAGATGACAAAGTCATACATAGAGAGGGAGTGCAGAAGGTAGAGATGGAGAAAGAAAATGCCATAAGAAGGGGTGGTTGTAATTGATAAAGGTCTATCATCTCAGCCACAAGACAGTGCTGAATAGACGCAGTCATACTGCACAGAAACAGGTCCTTCGACCCACCAGGTCTACAACATTGATCAAGACCCATTCCCATCACCTATCCCACATACAACAATTGACAGTGGTTAATTAGTCTAATAAACCATACATCTTTGGGACACGAGAGAAACCCAGAGCACCAGCAATCACAAGAACACGCAAACTCCACAGAGACAGCACCAAAGGTTAGCTTTGAACCTGGATCACTGGAGCTGTGAGGCAGCAGCTCTACTATCTACGTCACAGAACTTTATAAAATGTCCTGGGATAAACCGTCCACATCTGATTCATTAATGACCGCCTGCCCTCTGTGTCAGGAATATGAATACTGACTGATAATTGTGGGGCCTGCTGTTCTAATCACAGTTAAATAATGATATCTTAAGTGGCAACATCGGAACAACACAAAAACCTGGGATGATATGTGTAACATTCACACCAACAGTACCAGACACTGACCATTTCTAACAAGAGATAATCTAAGCAGTTCCCCCTTGTATTCACCTGTCTTTCAACAGGGAAAAACCAATGACCAGAAACATATGGAACCAATCACAAATTTTATAGCTATCCAAGCAATCAGAAGCTGGACGCTGCAATGAGAGACTCATTCTCTAATCCTCACAGCCATTGCACCATCAACAGGAATGTGACAGAATAAACTGCCAATGTGCAGCTCCAACACAACACAGAAAACAGATTTGTTGATCATCACATAACCTACCTCTAAAATGTCACTACTTTCACCACCAGCACAGTAACTGTGGTTTGTTTTATTTATAAATGATGTACTACCACACCTTCCCAACTGCACCTTCCAAAAGGTGCAAGCTCTATCACCTAGAAGTGCAGATAGCAAACATCAGCCAAGTCATACACCATCCTGACTTGGAAATATATTGTCATGGGATTCAAGTCCTGGAACCCCAAACTTAACACCTTTATGCAAGTACCTTTACTGGAGTACCTTCACCACACAAACTTCAAAAGCTTGTGAAGGTGGCCCACTAGGACGTGAAGAATAGAAAGATGGCCTCACAAGCAAATGCATGTCCGTACAAACCATGATCCTTTAGAGTCTCAGTCCCAATGTAGAATGGAGTCAAGCAAAGTTTCTCAATGGAATGAAGCTTATCTATAAGATGAGCTTGAAAACAGCAAAAACTTCACTACCTGAACAGACTCACCCCGACCTCAGTCATCAATCTACACTGTGCAGATACGGTTAGTTTATTTACACACTTGAAGGTCAAGCTCCAAACCTTATTGAATAGTGCCACAGCAACAACCTCAATCAATTTTAGCAAAACCAAAGAACTGATTATTGGCTACAGGTGGAAGAAAACAGAGGTTCATGAACTAGTCCTCATCGGGGATTAGAGGTGGAGAGAGTCAGTAACTTTAAATTTCTTGGTGTTATTTCAGAGGATCTGTCTTGGGATGAGCACATAAAAAAAGTTTGCACAGATTCAAAGATTAATTTTATTCTCGAAGTATGCATGTACAATACATCCTGATAATTGTTTTTCCCAGATAGCCATGAAATACAGAAAAAAGTCATCAAGCCCCCTCCCCACGTGAAAAGGAAAAAGAAACAAAACTCAAACCCCAAATTCCCCATCCCCTCCATCGCATAAATCATCCAAACAGAAAGTGCCGACTGGAACATTGAACCCAGACCCCAAACCTCTCCCTCGCAAAAAAAAAGCGACAATAACATCAAACCTCCAATTCCCCTCCCTCGCACAAAAGCAGTGACAAAAAAATGATTCAGCGCATCATCTAAAACTCTGACAAACTTTTATAGATGCTAGGGAAAGTATCCTGCCTGGTTGCATTGTGGTCTGGTTTGGAAACTCCAACGCCCACGAACAGAAAAGCCTATAAAATGTAGTGGATACAGTCCAGTCCATCACAGGAAAAGCCTACATCTACAAAAAACACTGCCACAAGACCAAGGACCCCCATCATCTAGGCCATGCATTCTTCTCACCACTGCCATCGGGAAGGAGATACAACAGCCTTAGGTCTCACACCAACAGGTTCAGGAACAATTATTACCCTTCAACAGTCAGAGTCCAGAACCAGCGCAGAACATTGAGCAGATTCCACAATGTATGAACTCACTTTCAACTCCCTTTCGTTCTCTACAACTCATGTTATCAATATTATTTATTTACTTTTTGGGGGTATTTATAATTTGTCATATTTTGCACATTATTTGTTTTTATGTGTAGCTTTTCATTGATTCCATTGTATTTCTTTATATCTGCTATGAATGCCCACAAGAAAATGAATCTCAAGAGTAGCATATAGTGACATACGCTGGCTATTTGTGAGCCGGTTCGCCTGTGCAGAAAGTGGGTCGCCACATAACCCCCCCCCCCCAGAACCGGCGATACACCCCCCAATGTCCACAGTCTCTGTTTGGGAGGTCTGCCTCTGCGCCACGGTGCCTGAACCTCGACTGGCTGCGCCAAGTCCACATGGGCTGGTTTGAGTCGGTCCACCGTGAAAACCTCCTCTCTCCCCCCAATGTCCAGAACGTACGTGGACCCGTTGTTGTTGATCACCTTGAATGGCCCCTCGTACGGCCGCTGTAGCGGTGCCTGGTGTCCGCCCCTTCGTACAAACACAAACTTACAGTTCTGCAGGTCTTTGGGTACATGGGTCGGGGGTCCGTCCGTGCTGTGAAGTTGGTACGGGGGCCAGGTTGCCGAGCCTTTCGCGTAGCCTGTCCAGGACTGCTGTGGGTTCTTCCTCTTGCCCCTTTGGGGCTAGTATGAACTCTCCCGAGACGCCAGGGGTGCGCCGTACACCAACTCGGCCGACGAGGCGTGCAGATCCTCTTTGGGCGCTGTACGAATTCCAAGCAGGACCCAGGGAAGCTCGTCCACCCAGTTAGGTCCTCTCAGGCGGGCCATGAGAGCAGACGTCAAGTGACGGTGGAAGCGTTCCACCAGTCCGTTCGACTGTGGGCAGTACGCAGTTGTGTGGTGTAGCTGCGTTCCCAACAGGCTGGCCACAGCCGACCACAGGCTGGAGGTGAACTGGGCGCCTCTGTTGGAGGTAATGTGGGCTGGTACCCCGAAGCGTACTACCCAGGTTGTGATCAGTACTCGGGCGCAGGAATCGGCAGATGTGTCGGTGAGCGGGACTGCCTCTGGCCACCTTGTGAACCGGTCTACCATCGTTAGGAGGTACCGCGCTCCTCGGGACACTGGTAGGGGGCCCACGATATCCACATGAATGTGGTCGAACCTCCGGTGGGTGGGTTCGAACTGCCGCGGCGGGGCTTTAGTGTGCCACTGCACCTTGGCTGTTTGGCACTACAGCACATTCTGACCCATTCACTGACCTGCTTGTGAAGTCCGTGCCACGTGAACTTGCTGGAGACCAGCCCGACGGTTGTCCTGATAGATGGGTGCGCCAAACCGTATATGGTGTCGAAAACTCACTGCCTCCAGGCTGCCGGGACGATGGGGCGAGGTTGGCCAGTAGCCACGTTGCACAGGAGGGTCCTCTCACCTGGGCCTACGAGAAAGTCCTGCAGCTGCAAACCCGAGACTGCGGTCCTGTAGCTCGTCGTCTGCCTGCTGCGCCTCCGCCAGTGCTGCACAGTCCACCCCCGGGGACAGGGCCTGGACAGCTGCTCTGGAGAGTGCATCCGCCACGACGTTGGTCTTTCCCGAGACATGCTGGATGTCCGTCGTGTACTCGGAGATGTAGGACAGATGTTGCGGCTGGCGAGCTGACCAGGGATCGGACACCTTCATGAACGCGAAGGTCAACGGTTTGTGGTCCGTGAACGCGGCGAACGGCCTGCCTTCTAAGAAGTACCTGAAATGCCAGATTGCCAAATACAGTGCCAACAGCTCCTGGTCGAAAGCACTGTACTTGAGTTCGGGTGGTCGTAGGTGCTTACTGAAGAACGCCAGGGGTTGCCAGCGCCCCTCGATGAGCTGCTCCAGCACCCCACCAACTGCTGTGTTGGATGCGTCCACCGTGAGGGCGGTCGGAACATCCGTTCTGGGGTGCACCAGCATCGAGGCATCTGCCAAGGCTTCCTTGGCTTTAACGAAAGCGGCTGAGGCCTCCTCGTCCCAAGTAATGTCCTTGCCTTTACCCGACATCAGGGTGTACAAAGGGCGCATGGTACGGGCTGCTGAGGGGAGGAAACAGTGAAACGGTGGTAGAAGTTCACCATACCAACGAACTCCTGCAGGCCTTTGACCGTGTTGGGCCGGGCAAAGTGGCAGATCGCGTCTACCTTGGCGGGCAGAGGTGTTGCCCCGTCTTTGGTAATCCTGTGGCCCAGGAAGTCGATGGTATCGAGACCGAACTGGCATTTGGCCGGGTTGATCGTGAGGCCAAAATCACTCAGGCGGGAGTAGAGCTGGTGGAGGTGGGACAGATGCTCCTGACGACCACTGCTGGCTATAAGGATGTCATCCAAATAGATGAACGCAAAGTCCAGGTCGCGTCCCACCGCATCCATTAGCCGCTGGAACGTTTGTGCAGCATTCTTCAGGCCGAATGGCATTCGGAGGAACTCCAACGGGCCTAACGGGGTGATGTGTGCTATTTTGGAGATGTCTTCAGGGTGCACCGGGATTTGATGGTATCCCCAGATGAGGTCTACTTTGGAAAAGATTCTTGCCCCGTGCAGGTTTGCTGCAAAGTCCTGTATGTGCGGCACGGGGTAGCGGTCTGGAGTTGTAGCCTCGTTCAGTCTGTGGTAGTCGCCGCATGGTCTCCAACCCCCGGCTGCTTTGGGCACCATGTGCAGGGGGGAGGCCCATGGGCTGTCAGACCTCTGTTCGATCCCCAATT
Source organism: Hemitrygon akajei (assembly GCF_048418815.1). Lineage (NCBI taxonomy): Eukaryota > Metazoa > Chordata > Chondrichthyes > Myliobatiformes > Dasyatidae > Hemitrygon > Hemitrygon akajei. The sequence continues at coordinate 37,395,939 of NC_133144.1, read as the reverse complement.
CCTCCATCCTCTTGAACTCCTCCTTCGCCAGGTGGAGCTTTTCCGGGGGGAGCCTTCGTGCGTGGGCATGGAGGGGTGGTCCCTGGGTCGGGATGTGGTGCTGTACCCCGTGTCTGGGCATGGCTGCCGTGAACTGCAGTGCCAGAATCGATGGAAAGTCCACCAGGATTCTGGTGAATTTGTTGTCCGACAGCGTGATGGAGTCCAGGTGTGGGGCTGGCAACTTGGCTTCACCCAGGGAGAACGTCTGGAAAGTCTCGGCATGTACCAGTCTTTTCCCTTGCAAGTCGACCAGCAGGCTGTGAGCTCGCAGGAAGTCCGCCCCCAGGAGTGGTTGGGCCATGGCGGCCAGTGTGAAGTCCCACGTGAACCAGCTGGCGCCGAACTGCAGCTGCACTGTGCAGGTGCCGTAGGTCCGTATCGTATTGCCGTTTGTGGCCCTCAGGGTGAGTCCTGGCTTCCTGTTGCAGGTGTCGTACCCCGTCAGGGGCAAGACGCTGATTTCCGCTCTGGTGTCGACCAAGAAGCGGCGTCCCGACTATTTGTCCCAGACGTACAAGAGGCTGTCCTGGTGGCCAGCTGCCATAGTCATTAGCAGCAGCTGTCCCTGGCCCTGGCCCTTGCAAGGCGGCCGACAACAGCGGGCTTTTGTGCCCCACCGCTGGTGGTAGAAACACCACTGTTCACTGGCCTCCTCACTCGTGCCTCTGTGTTGTGTGCGTCCCCCTGCCGGGCCTGGTCTGGTCTGCTGTTGGGCGCGTGGCCTGGTAATCTGACGGACGGACGCCACGCTCTCCCTCTTGGCTTTCCACAGCATGTCTGCCTGGGCCACCACCTTCCGGGGGTCGCTGAAATCTGCGTCGGCCAGCAGCAGATGTATGTCCTCGGGCAATCACTCTAGGAACGCTTGCTCGAACATGAGGCAGGGCTTGTGTCCGTCAGCCAGGGACAGCATCTCATTCATCAATGATGACGACAGTCTATCTCCCAAACCGTTCAGGTGAAGCAGGCGGTCACCCCGCTCACGCCGTGAGAGGCCAAAGGTCCCAATGAGCAGCGCCTTGAATGCTTAATATTTGCCCTCTTCCGGGGGCGACTGTATGAAATCCGCAACCTGGGCGGCCGTCTCCTGGTCAAGGGTGCACACCACGTGGTAGTAACGTGTGGAATCAGAAGATATCTGCTGAATCTGGAACTGGGCTTCTGCTTGGCTAAACCACACGCATGGTCGCAGCGTCCAGAAAGTCGGCAGTTTTAGCGAAACTGCTTGAACAGATGAAGAGTCGGTCATCTTTGATCCAAATCCTGTTTGGACCGTCGGGGTCACCAATGTAGTGATGTGCTACACACAGCACTGAAATAACGACACGCAGTCGGTAAGTCGTTTCGAGACTAGTTTATTCAAACTTCGCGGCGCTGGCATTTAAATCCCTAGCGCCCGCCCTCTCCGGCGGAAATGACGTCAGAGGTGCATTACCAAAATCTCCCCCCGCGCGCTGGCTATTTGTGAGCCGGATCGCCTGCGCAGAAAGTGGGTCGCCACTATATATATATATATTTTATATTACCAATCTAGAGATTGGTAATAAATTTAGTTTGAACTTTAATTCCTTCACTGAAGCATACAAGGAGATGGGCCTTACACTAAATATCCCAAAGACAAGGCCATGACAAATCTGCCTCCAGTTCACCAGATTATAAAGTGGATCACTAACAAGATGTTGGAAAATCATTCATCAGTCCCCATGTGCACCACTGCCTTAGATGGTCAAGCAGAATTTTCAGCCCAAGGAGTCAAAGACCACAAACACAAACACATCACCAAGTGTATGGTCCACCACACAGCAGTGATCCCTACCATCCTATAAACTTTGAACATATGAACAAAATACAGAGTACTGGAGAAATCTATCAATCGTGCTCTTATAACTTACAAAAACACTGTCAGGATAGGTGAACTAGTGACAGTGTCTGCTCCAAATTAATAACCTCAGAATCACATTTCTGATCACACTCTTAACAGTTCTGAGGACATCACATTGTCTATATACCTGACTCTAGACAGTTGATGCAGAGTTAATCACTCCCAGAACAAATAAAATACTTCAAGGTTGTCATTAAAGCCCCTTAAATAAATACATTTCATCCTGACTTGGAAACCTTTAGAACAAAACCACCAAATCAGCAGTAAAGCAAACTGGCACACCCCACACTCTTCAAATCTCCCCAGTGCAAGCTTGTGCAGGTCAAATGCAAACAGTGGAGAGCATACAATATTCTAATATCCATCAACCTGTTTCATTGAGCTCCATGCCCCACCTGTGACAGAGTCCATGGACCCTGCAGACAATTCATGTATCACCTCTGAACACATAAAAACAGCGTAAACAAGTCTTCCCCAACTCTGAAGACTGCCCAAGTTGGTATTATTTTAGGAGTTAAATAGAAAGGTGTTTAAACTTAATGCTGTTATTTCCTTGAAGAATCATGATCTAAGACATGACTAGCACCAAGTACTTACAAATTTAATGGTAAATTATGTAGAAACATCCCAATTCAATTCTTACTGTTTCTTGGAACATAAATAATGCAGAACTGAAACCCATATTTTGATGTAAATTTTCCTCATTTTTGTTACAGATTTTACATTGCCCAAAACTGGACTGATAATTTGCAAAACTGTTTAAAAAACTGATGGGAGATGAAATGCAGCCTTTACAATCCTCCCACAGTTTGCTGCATAGACATTCATTTCATTCCAGTCATTACTGACAATGAATTTTTGAAATGTCACCATTTTATTGCTTTCATAGAAATGTATATATGATAAAAGAGTTCATAAACATCAAGCAAAATTAGAGTGTTAATGAATTAGTGTTGGTGTTTACACCCCTGCACATGGAGTAAAGGCATTTACCAGAGCATGTTTCTTTCTCACTTGCTATCCACTGCATATACAGATCAAGATCCTGCCCTAGTAAGATCACTAATCTATCACTGCAAATACCACCATGTTATAGCAGAGCTGAAGCCTATATTTTGATATAAATTTTGATAAGTTATAGAACTTACATCGCCCAAAAGGTGAGAGAGAAATATTTTCTCCACACTAACCCTAACCTGATCATCTCTCTCCACACTAATCCTTCAAACCTGCAGATAAGGGGATTGCTGTAGTAGTCTGGTGGACTGATCTCTACCTTGCTGAGGCTAGGCGACAACTCTCAGACTCCTCTTACTTACCTCTTGAACAGGAACCCACTAAGAAGCACCAGGCCATTGTCACTCACACCATCACTAACCTTATTAACTGTAGGAATCTTCCATCCACTGCCACCAACCTCATAGTTCCCTTATCTTGCACCTCCCATTTCTACCTCCTTCCCTTTCCTATCAGATTCCCTCTTCTCCTTTACCTCTTTCACCAATCAAGTTCCCAGCTCTTTATTTCACCCCTCCCCCTCCCAGTTTCACCTATCACCTACCACCTGTTCTTCTTCCTCCCCACCCCCACCTTCTTTGACCTCTTTTATCACCCCTAGTTGTGACGAAGGGTCTTGGCTTGAAATACCGAGTGCTTACTCTTTTTCATAGATGCTGCTTGGCCGGCTGAGTTCCTCCAGCATTTTGTGTGTATTACAAATAGCATTAAAACTGGATAGACAGACAATGATAACAATTACACCACACCAAACTATTACTCTGATTCAATTTCACTCTGAGCAGGAACTAAACCCAAGACCTTCTGGCCTAGATCATTCAGCCTGCTCTGGGATGTTCCTACAACAGTCTCACTCAGCAGTTTTTGGGACTTACCTTTGTTACGAGCTTCAATTAACTGTGCAGCCAAATTAAACATCATATCATAAATAGCGACACTGAAAAATGAAAAAGGTTCATTTTAATCTGCACGATTCATCTTGAAAGTTCCTTTCTAATTACATTTATCAATGGACAAACTACACAGATGTACAAGGTTCAAGATTTGATCATTGCATGAGTGACTGATTCTCAGGCACTGCTTATCTCCACTGAATGAACCAGCATTCAGATGAGCAAAAGTAGCCAACTTTTCCCATCTCCTGGTCAGATAGTAAGTAACCGGCCTCAATAGGAAATCAGGAACTTATCTTAAATTCTATTGATTTTTATTTGAAGAGGGCAATAAAAGAGACAATCACAAAAGTACAGTGGAGCAGTCCGAATGTTACTCATGCATACTTACTTCTTTACTGCAACTGGATGACTGTGAGCAGTCTATAACTATCCCTTATCATTATGCATACTTCACATTTAATTCAAGGGAAGTTTTTTTGCTGTGGCCAAACACAATAATTCAAAATTAGGTGATCTAAAATCAGCTTACTACAGATGAGACCTAATCAATGATCTTTCATAAGGGCAACGGAATCCTTTATTTTATATAGGATCTTCCTATTAGTACTTCCCACTGTCATTATTGCTTTTGTAATAAATAATCCAACAAACATATCACTACATTTGGAGCATTATACACAGTTTTACCCAAATTGCTTGTACATGCAGTATTAATATACACATATAGCACAGAAACAGGCCTTTTGGTCCAACTCATCCATGCTGAACAAGATGCCTATGTAATATAATCCCTTTTACCTCATTTCTACAAGCGTCTCCTATTCATGACTGGTGAAAGATCTACGCAAGTGCACAACAATACACTGATCAATATTAGATAGTGTCTGCTAAATACAGAATGAACATGGTTTCCTCTCATCCCTTATCTGAGGTTTTTAAACAAGAATTGTCTTTCACATTGAGGGTGTTCCCAAGCTTTTACTACCAGTATGGCTGGCAGACTAAATATTAGTCATGATTTTAGAAAAACTCCACAGCTTTTCCTCAAACTAATGCTGATTATTTTTGCATACATCAGAACGGTATGTGGACCCTGAGCTAACATCCTATCCAAAAGAAGGCACTCTGAAAGCATAGCATTCCTAGTGCATTGCATTATAATATTCCTGAAGATTGTGTGCCTTAATCACTGAAAAGGAACTGGAACCCCCAACACTGCAACTCAAAAATAAAAGTACAGCTGAATAAATCACAGTGGACTCTGCTGAGTGATAATTACCAATGCCTCTTCTGTTTTTCAACACACCTGAGATGAAATTTCTAGTCACTCTTCAATGATCTCCGGAGAGTGTCTTTAAAGAAAGAAATCAGCAAATTTGTGAAAAAAAACTAAAATATTCCACCTGTCAAGAAAATAACGAAAGAAAGTATTTTTCCTCTTAATTTAAATGTTAGTCAAATCAGCTGGTCATCTCTGTCCTGAGGTACTACCACAAAAACTTTAGAGATCCAGCAATGAGATATATTAGCAAGGATCACCTACCTACTTATTTCTGCAAAGCCTGGGATGTAGGCCTCCATCATCTCGACAAACATCTCCACATCAAAATTCTCTTCTGACGAGTCTGGTGATCCAAGCTCCTCCAACACACCAGTGATGTAGGAAAGAATTACCTCATCCATAACACTGTGGGGGCAAGGAAATAGAAGTATTATCTTTTTTTGTTATGTAGGAGCAGTTTTGTCAAAACCAAATATATAGCGTTTAAAGTGTGATGAGTTTAAAGTACACCTTAATGAGTGCGAGATTCTTTTCATTAATTTAACTCTAATGCATTAGCATGCTTTTCTGAATCAAAGAAGAGTTTGCGTCAAACACCTTTAGCTTCATTAATTGATATTTGCAAAAGCTTGTAACGATGATATCCAATAGATTTAGGATTGCTCAATCAAAAATACCCACCAATACTCTACAATTCCCTTGCAGGTATGGGGAACTAAAACACCCCATGACTCTGATAGTCTGGCCATGCTCTATACTTGAGCTAGATCAGTGGAGTTTCCAGACTAGTAGATATTTTATTTTATTTCGAGATGCAGCAGAGTAACAGGCCCTTCCAGCTCAACAAACCCATGCCACCAATTACACCCATGTGACCAATTAACCTACTAATCAATACATCTTAGGAACGTGGAAGGAAACAGGAACACCCAGTGGATACTTGTGCAGTCATGGGGAGAATGTACAAACTCCTTGCAGGCAGCAGGAGGATTGAACCAGAGCCATTGGTATTGTAATGATTGGTTGTCTTGGATCTGATGATGACAGATTAGTTGAGTGTTTGTAAAGGCTGCTGAGTCCAAGCTGTGAGTGACATAGACGTCCACAATAAGGACGTGAAAGCTGTGCTGGATTTGGAAGTAAAGCCAATGCTTTTGCTTTCCTTCTTTGTCGGGCAGCAATTAGTACTGCTCGGTGTCTCTCCTCCAGTTTGTTGCGAGCAGTTCTAACCAAGGCTCACCAGCTGCCCCAGTCTTGCACACTCTAATCCAGCCGTCTTGGTATGAGTCCAGTGTGTGCAATGTTAGCTTTCGTGCAGTCTTTGAACCTCTTACGGGACCTGACTTGATTCCTCTTGCCCAGTGAAAGCTCACCATACAGTAGCTGCTTGGGGTTTCAGGAATCCTTCATGTGCATGATATGCTCTGCCCACCGAAGATATGCTTTTATAATCATGGCCTCAACACTCGAGGTCCCAGTTCTGTCGAGGAGCAAAATACCCAGACAAAACCCAGGCGGTCGTGTGGAGAATGAACAAACAGCAGGGGAATTTAACCCAAGTCGCTGGTACTGTAATAGTATTACACTAACTGCTATGCTACTGTGCAGCCAGACACATATTTACTTGACTTTCTAGTTACACAGTATTATAATAAAACTTCCAGTGGACCAGTCAAGATTACAGGGGGTGCATGAACCAGAGTGCCAGTGAATTAGATACTGAATCACTGGGACATCCAAATTATTGAACAACAGATTACAAAGACTGATGGGAACACACAGAATCTTAACCTTCCTCTGGTAGTATTAGAAAGAATGACAGCTGAAATGTATGAAATGCTACAGATGCAGTTGCAAGCAATGTCAGTTCCGGTGGAGGGGACATTGTGATTAAGGGTAAATACCCTTGCAAGTACAGTCATGAAAAATGTCAACAGAATGGGAAGTCAGAACAAAAAAAAAAATGGGAAGATGAAATGCTGCAGAGAGTATGATGAGGGATACAGGGAAAACCGCCTCATGAGTCACTGTGCTAATAATGATTGCTGATCTGGAGTCTAATCCACAAAACTGAAATAGACTTGTCAAAAAAGGGAAGTCAGAGATTAACCACATGAAAGAGTTGAGTGGAAGCTTGCAGTGAAAGTGATGAGAATTTTGAGCCATTAGCAGGAAGCAGCAGCAACTCTTTCATCAACATATTGGGAAAAAAGGTGAAAGAGGAGCCTGTGTAGATCTAAAACAAGGACTGTTCCATAGATTCAAGCTTATATCCTAATGCACAACTGCAGGAGATGCAACACCTGCAGTCTTAATTCTCCTCTTTCTACCGTTGTGGACCCAAACATATTTTCCAGGTGAAACTACTCACTCATACCTCTTTCAATTTAATGCATTTAATGTCCATGACAGTCTTCTCTACATTAGGGAAATGAAATGCATATTGGGTGATCACCTTGCAGAATATCTCTGTTCTGTGCATCAGAGCGAGCTTGAGTTTCCAGCTGCCTGCCAATTGGACTTCATCCCAACCTCAGACATCTTTGTCTTTGATCTCTTACAATATTAAAACAAAACCCAATGCTAACAGGGAACAAAGGAGTGGCAGCTCATCCAACAATACAGTGAATTACAGCTCTCAGAACATCACACTGATATAGGTAATCAGTCAGAACAGTTTGTGTCAGAATGAGATACAAGAAATTCTGCAAATGCTGAAAATCTGGAGCAACTCACAAAATTCTGAAGGACCTTAGCAGGTCTAACAACATCTGTGAGAGAAATGAACAGACGATGTTTCTGGTCGAGACTCTTTATCAGGACGAGAAAGAAAGAGGACAAAAGCCAGAATAAAAAGGTGGAGGGTGGGGAGGAGAGGAGCACAAACTGCAGGTGATAAGTGAGTCCTGATAAAAGAGGTAATTTATTTCAGATTCCCAACATCTGCAACATTTTGCATCTCACAGCTTGGATTGGTTTTCGTTCACCTCCAGTTTTTACATCTCACCAAATAGATCAGTTGCAATAAACAGATCTTCACCATCCTCTCTGTCTGAAATGCCATCACCTGTGCCTTCAGTTCTTCTTGGTCTTCACTTTTTCCAGAAATATTCCCTTTCTTTCCACCACCCTCCTTTCCCTACAACTTAAATCATATTTGCTTTCTAACTTTTATTAATTCTGATGCAAGGTCATCAAACTGGAATCTCCACTGTTTTTCTCTCTCCACAGATAATGCACAATTTGTTGAGTATATGGAGCATTTTCAGCTTATTATTTCAGATTTCCAGCATCTAAATTTTTTTGTTCTTCCAAGAGCTATTTTTATCCCCAAACAGCAACACTCATGCACATCCAGACAAGTTATAGCACTATAAATGAGGTGCACTTTTATTTAATTAAATCAGTACTCACTGGTTATCAAATTACTACATGCAAATGATTTTGCTTGCTCAATGGAGTATAATTAGAGGATGTGTACAGGGTTGGGTTTAGAGAGGATGCTAATGTTGGTTCACTTCTACTGTAGATTTGAGGATTTTATGCAGTCAGCATTGATGGTAAATCTCCAATGCTTTGAAGTATATACTGCAGGCAGTTCAGGTCTCAAAACTACAGTAAATGGCAGAATGGGGAGTCATTGCTACTTATAAACTAAGAACTTTGCTTTAAGTTTAAAGTCTTACTCTTCAAACAGGTTTTCCTCACCTAGCGCATAAAGGCGATGTTGAGTTTCATCATTTGCTGAGTTGGCTGAGAGATGTGGAAAGTGATAACATTTTTAAAGATCTCACTTCAACGGATTACAAAACCAACCTGTGTGTCAATGACAGTAATGACTCCCTGCTTGGTAGACTGAATGCCTTCTGTCTACAATTTGATGTAATGAATGATGTGACATCGAGAAAAGCCTCTCTCTCCTCCCCTCCCCCCCCCCCGAGGAACAGGCATCCTCTGATTGCAGCCGAGGTGAGGAGGATCCTAGCCAGGGTAGCTGAGGGGGGCCAAACAACATACCTGGTCAGGTGCTGAAGGATAGTGTGGCCCAGCTAAGGGGTCTTACTGAATATCTTTAATATCTCTTTACAACAGTCCACTGTCCCTGCAGGCATCAAGGCAGCCACCATCATTCCGGTTTCCAAAAGAGCAACGGTAACTGGCCTAAACAATTACTGTCCAGCGGCAATGACCTCAACAATCATGAAGTACTTTAAGTGGCTGGTAATAGATCATATAAAATCCCACCTTCCAGTTACATTGAACCCATTCCAGTTATGCTAACGCTCAAACCGGTGCACTGATAATGCCAAGCCTTGGCCCTCCACTCCATCCTGTCCCATCTAGAAAACAATATCTCATACACCAGGTACATCGATTTCAGCTTTGTGTTTAACACAATCTTCCCTCAGAGGCTGATGGGTAAGCTGTCCTCGTTTGGACTCAACACCCCTCTGTAACTGGATCTAGGACTTTTTGATGGGAAGAGCACAGTCAATCCGAGTTGGCAGCAACATCTCAAGTTCCATCATGCTGAGCACTGGTGCCCCCCAGGGTTGTGTGTTCAGCCCACTGCTGTTCCATCCTGCTGACTCACGAATGTGCTGCCAGCTCCAGCTCAAACTGCATCAAATTCACTGATGATACAATGGTTGGCCTCATCAGCAACAATGCTGAGTTGGTACACAAAGAGGAGGTATAGCGGCTTGTCAGATGGTGTGAGAACCTGAGTCTCAATGTGGACAAGACAAAAGGGATGATTGTGGACATCAGGAAGGCACAAGGTTGACCACTTTCCATTGCACATCAATGACTCTGCCATTGAAAGAGTGAAGAGCACAAGTCTCTTGGTGTGCACGTAATGAAAAGATCTAACCTGGACCTACAACATTAGTCAAGAGGCACTGCAGCGCCTACATTTTCTGAGGAGATTTGGACTTGCAAGGCTCCCGCTCCCCATTCTAAAACCTTTCTACAGGAGCACCATCAAGAGTGTACTGTCTGGCTACATCTTTATGTGGTACGGTAGCTGTAGCACATCGGACCACAAGGCCTTACAGGGGATAGTGAAAAAAACTGCTGATAGGATCACAGCGATCTCCCTCCTCCTGTTTGTGACATTTACCAGGATCGTTGCATACAAACGGCCCGAAGCATTGTTGAGGATCTCTACCACCACAATCTCAATGACACCTACCGTCAGGAAGGAGGTACAGGAGCATCAGGACTAGAACTGCCAGTGGGTAACAGCTTCTTCCCTCAGGCTGTAAGACTAATGAATACCCTTCCACCACTGAGGTCACTAGGACAGCAAGCTCTTTACTGTTTAGCTGCGCTGCACACTACATACACTTTGAATTATATTTTATTAACTTATTTGTGATAATATTTTGTTTTATTTGCTGTGTGTGATATATATTTTGTAGGTGCGCCATGCTCCAGATGAATATTGTTTTGTTTGGTTATATATAGGTGAATTTCCCTGGGTACCAAATTTAAGGAGAGTTCTCACAACCCCTCCTGACAGGGAAAGCCATAGGTTTTAATGACGTTGTATGGAGTTCTGTGGAGTAATTAATGGTTCCTGCATTTCTCTTAGAATTATTGTACAGTAAAGTCAAAATAAGTTTATTATCAACATACATATGTCACCATACACGACCTAGAGATTCATTTTCTTGCAGGCATTCACAGGGAAAATAAAATACAATAGAATTTATGAAAAACTGTAAACAACAAAGTCTGACAAACAACTGATGTGCAAAATTTTGCAAATAATTTTAAAAAATATATAAAAATACAGAACCTAAGTTGTAGAGAACTTGAATGTGATTCTATAGGTTGTGGAGTCAGCTCAGAGTTGAGGTATGTGAAGTTATCCACACTGGTTCAGAAGCCTGATGGTTGAAAAGTAATAACTGTCCCTGAACCTGGTGGTGCAGCAGCGAAGGCTTCTGTATCTCCTGCCCATTAATAGTTGTGAGCAGAGAGCATGGCCTTGATGATGGGGGGACCTTGATGATAGATGCTGCTTTCTTGTGGTAAAGCTCCTTGTAAATGTGCTCAATGATGGGAAGGGCTTTTCCTGTGATGGACTGGGCTATACCCACCATTTTTTGGACACTTTTCCATTTCTGCATATTGGCGATTCCACACCAGGCCACGATGAAACCAGTCTGGATACTCTCCACTGTGCACTTATAGACATTTGTCAAAGCTTTAGATGAAACGCAGAATCTATGCGAACTTCGAAGTAGAGGCTTCCTTTGTGATGACACTTGCATGCCAATCCAGGACGGATCCTCTGATATGGTAAAGCCAAGGAATTTAAAGTTACTGACTCTCTCCACCTACAATACCCTAATGATGACCGGCTCACAAACCTTCGGCTTCCTCCTTGTTTAATCAATAATCAGCTTTTTAAATCTACTGCCCTCACTGGGCAGCGACTAAACAACTTGTACTGCCAACACAGAGTGGTGATAATTGAGTGATGTTGGTCAACACTTGAGGATGTATTTCTAAATCTGCCTCAGCATTTGCTCAGTCAAAAGTTTCCTGTTGACTATGTTCATGTTGCAGATTAGCAAGAAATGCTGAGTCAGTTAACCATGAGGAGAGGATGAGGTAATTAGCTTGTGGCATGGCACCCTCAGATGGGTTGAGGTCAGTAGAAACATAGTTCCATTTGCTCTTCTGGGTTGACCACCTAATACGCTGGATCCCATTATGTGCACACGCACAAACATAGAATCTCCTTGTTTCATTAAGTATATAATGGAGCACAACCATGCAGTCAGTTAAGAACTTGATATCATCTAGTTGTGTGCCCACTCTTCAGTTATCAGCTCTGCCATCTCAACTGCTAGAACAGCAGCACTGAGTTCAAGTCTTGGTAGGGGGAGATCTAGCTTGAGAGCAAGCCTTACCTTGATCAGGATGAATCCAACTTTACTATATTCAGCAGTCTCTGTGACCTTCAGAAATGCAACAGTAGCAACAGCTTTAGTTGACTCATCACAAACAATGCAGACCACTTTCTTGTGGGCTGTAGATAGTGGAATTGTTGTGTAGGCTCCTGGAATTTTCAAGCAATAAGATCCTAAAGGGAAGAACACCACTGTTGTCACACTTCACGTATTTCTTTAGGGAGTGGGACATTCTATCCACAAGTGTCCGGGGTCAACTCTTTTAACATGAAGTGTCCCTGAATACCAACTGGAGCAGCAAGTTCAAGAGGGTTAAATAGACTGTTGATAGTTGATAGCATGCCATGACACACGCATGAACTCAGCACTATTGGGTGTGATCTTACGCAGTCTGAAATTAGACTGTGCTTATTCTGCACTAGAAAATGATTTAAAACCATTATAGACATTATAGAGAAATGCAACACGAGTGAATCTGCAGATGCTGGAAATAAATAAAAACACAAAATGCTGGCAGAACTCAGCAGGCCAGACAGCATCTATGGGAGGAGGTAGGTTTCGGCCCGAAACGTCGTCACTACCTCCTCCCATAGATGCTGTCTGGCCTACTGAGTTCTGCCAGCATTTTGTGTTTTTATAGAGAAATGTCTCTCTATGTACCTGCGTGCATCAACCTCAAATTCCTTCTCTCCCTTGATAGCTCTCTGTTAAGGCTATGATTGCCATAGCTGGTGAGGGACAGTTACCAAAAGCATGAACTATTATTTGGTATTATAGAATCTCATTGTTCAATTGGTGATCATGAAACCACAAGAATCTGAGGTAGTCTCGATGATCCTCTCTCATCAGTGAGCAGTGGAACATTTGTTCGATGTCTGCCATCACTGCGAAGGACTCTGTTCTGAGGCACATGAGGACCCCAAGCACACTGTTACAGAGGTCTGGACCCCATAAGAGCACATTTTTCAGTAATATGCCTTTCAACTGTACATTTGAATTAAAGATAATTCATATTTGTGCAGGTTTCTGGGGGTGGTAAACATCAAAGCTGGGCAAATACCAGTTTTCTTTGTTGGGATCTGATGAAGCAGCTATCTCAGTATGATTATGCCTGAAGAGTTTCTCCATGAATTCCACATGATGACCTTTCATTTCTGGTTTCCTTCTCAATGTGTGACTGAAGGACATCAGTTGACTAAGGGCCTGCTCTAATTTGTCAAGGAGAGCAGAAAGGAAGGGGAGCTACCCAACTGTTTCACTCATCATTGCTAAACTTTTGTTCGTGATTCGAAGGTAGACCTTGTCTTCAATGGAAAGTGCCAGCTTACAGTCATCTTCCAAGTGACGAAGGACCAGCTTGCCTAAATCTGGTTGAGCAGAGGTATGTTACAACACTTGGTTTGCTTACCTACAATCTATTCTCACAGGGTCTGAAATTAGTTGGGTGCCTGTTCTCCAGGACTTCAGTCTTAAATATACTGACAGTGGGCTGATGAGTACCATCAAGGTAGATTTCACCCACTATGACCAACTGTGGTCCAGTTGCTTGACATGAGGTGCATAAAGCCAACTATTGCACTGTTCACGTGGCTTAAGTGCACGGATGGTGTCCCTGCCAAGTAACAGGAGAATCTCAGAACAGTCAAGTGTGGGAATCTTGTCAGCTATGGGCTTAACATGTGAATGACCACATGCAGCTTCAGGAGTTGGGATCTCATCCCTGTCGTTGAGAATATAGTCGCACTAGATGAGGGTTAGCAATGGTAAGCAGACCTCCCCTCCTATTGACTTTGCAACAAATCCACTGGGTCTTCCTGATGTTCCAAAACATATCTTTAGAGTGTATGGAAATCAGAACTTAGAAAAATGAATGTGTCAAAGAATATTCATTTTGCCAAAGACACATAGCTCTAATATCATATATACCTTTACTTTTTGCTCAGAATATCCTTTCGGGTAGATGTTGACAGGACATATTTTAGAGCAGGATTTGGCTTGGAAGCCTTTCCCACATATCTCTGTGAATGAAGTAGCCACATCTGATGGATGCTCAGCTGGGTCCACCCCGTGCTCTGCTGTGGGTGTACTAGAACCAGTTGTACCCCAAGTTCCTAGCCCTGAATGAAATACTGACACATGCTGGTCACTGTTGCACTCAGTGTAGTATATGATAACTTTACAGTCTATTGCTTGGTGTGCTGTTGAACCACAATATTTGAAATATATTGAGTGCCCCTTTAGAAAGGTGTCTCCAGTCCGCAAGTGGTTTTTCCCCTGAAGCTTCTGCATTTTCTTAAGAGGTAAGGTTTCTTATGGACAGTGTATTATCTTTCGGGGTTCATGACAGTTTTCCATTTTAGTTTTGCTGACCATGCTTTTGCTGGAGACCTCTCTGAATGAGATATTGCTGAAAGCTGAGAGCACAAAACTAGGATCATTTCGCATTTCTGTGTAGCGGCAGATGAAATCCACAAAGAAAGAAAATGGAGGATAGAGGGTATTATGCTTCATTTTATACCTGAGACTCTCAGTCACACACCGTTCTTGCATATTGCTCAGTAGTTTTGCCACTGTAGGGTTTACTCCTCTTGCAGCATCCTAGAAACTTAGTCCTGGCAGGTAACCCTCATTTTTCGCAGCTTGCAGTTTTGACAACAGATCTGCAAGCTCCTGAAACTTCTGTGGCTCTTTGTGTGAGATCTTTGGAAAATGATCAAATCTACTGAAGAGAGATTCTTTGATTTATTCTGGACAGCCACTGCCTTCGTCCAGCTCCTGCCACAGCATTTGTTACCTCATAGATAGATTATTAATGCAAACTGCCCTAACCCTTCTTACACATTACAGTGACTCCTCAAGCCACTTTCAGAGGTCTAGCTCTTTATTAGGTTTCAGATTTAGTCCTTCCAAGGCATAGTGATAGCTTGAATTCCCAGAACAGATAACCGGCAGACCAGTTGTTGAACACTTTCAGTCCCACTGTGACTAGGTCTCGACAAGCCAGATCTAATGCATGTGTGGCTCCTGAGTGACAGCATTGTGAGAGTTTGGCAAATGTGTTTCCTGGGATGAATGGAATTTCCATGTCTATGCAAATGGGCTTTCTATCAGTGGCAAATCTTGACTGAGGTCTTTGTTGTGGTTGAACTGTGGAATGAGGTATTTTGGATCTTGCTGCTGTCGACCTTGACTGTCAAGACTTTAGACTATATGAAAGGTATATTGGCTGAGTGGTGTGGGCAGCTTCTCCTTGTAGAGCTGAGGCACTGTCTTTTGTTATAGGCAAAATGCATTTGGACATGCTCTTTAGTAAGGTGCATTGGGTGTTGTGAGGGCAAAGGATGACTGATTCTGGTTGTAGACTCACCGTTGTCCAAGTCAGCTCCTCTGTCATACACATCAGCTTCACACTCTTCCGTGAGTGCATGTAATGTAACCCTATACATGTTCTCTCCATATCTATACATGCTTTTGCATTTGCATCTCAAATTCATGCATAGCACAAGCTGCTCTCTTCCTTACCCCTTCAGCTTTGGCACTAGCTCATACTGTAGCTCTGCTAATTGTGGTGTCGCTTGAGCATCATGAAGACACAAAAATTGAGCCACATTCTGATCCTACTTCCAGGTCTTGGCGATCGATGTTGCTCGGGTTGGAAGCTGACCTTATTGTGTATGGTGTTCAGATGTCTCCAGTCCAGTGGAGATGCTACGGAAGATGAGCTATCTTTTCACTTTATTGCCCTCACTCTGTGTATGTACACAGCGAGGCGGTCAAGATGGAAGTTTTCTTCAGGGTTTTAAAAGTGAGATCTCTTTTCTGTTAAAAGGTATTACTGTTTCAAGGGCAAATCAAGAGTGGACAGAGATGAATGACTTTCTGCTGTGCATTTCAAATAGAAAGTAACTAACCAGTACAGGAAATTATATAAAAACAACAGCTTATGTATAGGAAATGATGTTCATGCAAAATGACCTGTGCCTCTAGAGGCCAGAACACTTTGATTTTGAGTGAGAGGTTATTATCATGGCACCATTCAAACAGATTTTCGTTCTTCCTCCTGTATGCCGATTTGTCTCTGACTCGGCCAACAACAGTGGTGCCATCAGTAAACTTAGATAAGACATTGGAGTTGTAATTAGCCACACAATCGTAGGTATAAACCAAGTAAAGCAGGAGGCTAAGCACACAGCCTTCTGGTGCATGTGTGCTGATGGTGATTGTGGAAGAGATGTTATTGCCAATCTGTATTGGTGGGGTCTGCAAATGAAGAAATTGAGGATCTAGATACATAGGGAGGTAAATTATGCACACTGCCCTCTAGATGGAAGGAATTCAGAGTGTAACTCTTCTGCCATTGGGAAGAGACAGCTGAGGAGGACTTTGGCAATGACAATGCCTGTGGTTGACAGCAGGAAGATGTTACTGTACTTACTGCTGTCAGATTTGCACCCCATTTTGAAGTCTCTAGGATTCCCTGGCATGTCCTCTTCTCAGAACTGGACAATAAGGTTGTGGATTTGTGACTGAAGCACTCGCTGGCACGTTTTAGAACCTCATCAATGTAAGAGCTTGCTCCAAAGTGTCTCTTGTTTCTCAGTTGACATATGGGCTTTTTGATCTCTTGGGCAGAAGGGGCAACAAGCCTAGGACAGACAGATTTCTGGTCAATGGAGTCAAGTTCAGCAAGATGGCAGATGGAGGCAGGCCAGGTTCAGGAGTGAAGATGGAGAATGGCGAGGATCAGCATGTTAGAACATGACAGGAACAGATTACCAGAGTGAACACTGCCTTATCCAGCCTGTTATCATTGAAAAACCCGACACCAAAAACACTAGATGTTAATGCTCTTAAGGATCTTGCAAAGGTAGCTCTTTTCAGCAGAGCCTCATAGGCAACCTGAGTATTTCCAGCCACAGTTGGCTTAGTGTTTGGATTGCCTTGAAGACCCCAGTTGGAATATGTAGGCAGAATTGTTTTCATTAGCGGAGAAACCAGGGGAAGGAGACTCCAGTTCATTAAGCACAAATGCATTAATCTAAACTCCATTACAACGCAAAGAGCTCTGCAGGTACCTGAAGGCTGAGGTCCAGCAGAAAGCCAATGACCCGAAGAACAGATAGTGGGTGGAAAGAGTACAAGATATCCAGCAACTCCACAACTGCCATGACACACTCAGCTTCAGGGGCACCATCATGCCACTGATAGCCCAAACACTGGCCCCACCTGGTGAACATATCAATCACAGAGAGGCAATCACTGCCCACTGAAAGAAACTCTTCAAAAACCCTCAAAACCATAACTCTGTCCATGACCTGATGTGGGCATACTTATACCTAATACCCTTGCATCATAGTCCTAGAATAATACAGTATGGATACAGGCCCCAAACAGTGCACTCTTTCCAGTTTAACTGCATCTCTCCTGTAACAGGGTGACGAAAACTATACTGTATACAGTACTCCAAGTGCAGCCTCACCAACAATTTGTACCACTGCAATATAAAGTCCCAACTCTATACACAAAGCCCAGACAGATGAAGGCCAACATGCTACATGTCTTTTCAGCAACCTCTGTGACACCACTTTCAACAAATGACACACTTGTACCCCCCAAGTCCGTGTGTTCCATTACACTCCCTGGAGCCTTCCGATTCATAGTATCAGTCCTACGCTGATTTGACTTTCCAGAATGCATCACCTTACACTTATCTATATTGAAATCTATTTGTCAGTGCTGAGCCCAATTCCCTAACTGATCAAGGTCCCTTTGTAATTATGACAACCTTCTTCAGTATCAAACAACATCTCCTAATTTTGTGTCATCTGCAAACTTACTGATCAAGCTTTGGTCAAAATCCATTTCAAGGTTGGAGTAAAAATACTCATGTGGGCAAAAATGAATAAAAGCATTGAGTTTTCAGTCATTCTGAGAACTCATATTCTGTACACATTTTCGTCCATATCAAAACGCTCAAGATATGTGAACATGCCCTGTCCAGTACATGAGAACTGCTACACTGTCTGATGTGATATCTTTCAAATGGGGTGTTAAAATACTCAACTGAATGTGAAGAATCCTAAAAATAATTCTCCCAACTGTCTTGTCAATATCAACCCTCCATCTGACTTCTGGTTATCCAATTGCTACTTCATTACTGAGGCCTTGTCGAGTTTCCAACAAAGAATATACTTCCAAAAGTAATAAAGTGGCTGCACGTGCTCTGGGATCAATAGCTGGAAAAAGCTCTTGATAAATGGAAGCTTCCTCATTGCTTTCATCGCTCACCTGAGATCAGCATCAGGGATGTACGAGTGAACAAACTGGGCCAATGAGTCATGGATAATTTTCTCCAATGTCATGGTACCAGTTGCTGAAGAACAACAAGGATCCACCTGCAAAAGCAAAGCACATGTTCAGTTGCACGTTGAAGTGGAAAGGACATTGATTCAAAATAACAGAGGATCCCTCAAGTTCAAGTTCATTCAACTGTATACACGTACACCACCAAACAAAACTATGTTCCTCCGTACCAGCATACACAACTCAGTACATGACTCACACACAGCACAAAGTAATATCACTACAAATAAACTAACAGATAAAATATATTCCAAAAGATTGATATTTAACATAAGGTGTATTTATGACACAAGCTAAAACAATATAATGCTATTGGTACTTTATACGTGATGAGCCCTGGATGGTGGCAGGGAGTTCAGTAGTTCTCACTGCTTCAGGGATGAAGCTGTTTCCTATCCTAACAGTCCTTGCCCTAATTCCTATTTGATGGGAGGTGGGGGCAAAGAAATTGTGAGACAGATGGGAGGGATCCTTGAAAATGCCAAGGGCCCTGAATATGCTGTGCTCCTGATAAATGTCTCAGATGGGTGGAAGAGAGACCCCGATGATCCACTCAGCAGTCTTGACAACCCTTTGTAGGGACTTGCGGTCAGATGCCTCGCAATTCCTGTATCAGACAGTGATGCAGCCGGTCAGGACACTTATCTCGTTAGCAATTTCATCCGTGTTCTTTAGATTAAACCTTATATGTAACACTGAAATAAAATCATGATACACAGTCTGTTGCCAATTAACTTATTACATTTAAAATGCAAATTCCATTTTCAAATTTACAGTACTGTGCTAAAGTCTTTGACACATATATATAGCCAGGGTGCCCAAGACCTCTACACAGCACTGTAGTAATTTTATACATTGCACTGTACTGCTGCCGCAAAAAAAAAATCATGACATGTAAACGATGATAAACTTGAACCTGATATGGGTTTCAACTGGAGACTGAGAATGGGAAGGGGGAATGCAAAAGGGGAGTGGGAAGCACCGAAGAGACATTCTGTAAGTATTAATAAACCAATTGTTTGGAATCAAATTACCTTGCTTTGTATCTCAGGGCTGGATGTGTCTGCACCCACGCCACCTCCCCCACCGGCCCCTGGGACTCCTCCTCTGCCACCTGTCCCACACCCCTCCCCCAGCTCTGCAACCTCACCATTCCCAACATCCTTTGCTCCTGCCAGATTTACAAACTTGCTTTCTGCTCCACGTTGACAAATAGAATACTGTACAAAAGTCATAGGCACCTACATTTATTTATATATATGTAAAACATTTGCACAGTACTGTATACCACAAACTTTAGCCTTTTCTCAATTTCCCCCCGATACTTTGCCGTTTATCACTAATTCTAGCACAAGTGTATGTTGAGGGTAAACAGGATTAACTGTCACCACTATTGCTGGCATTGATATACCTCTCTTACCTAGTAAAGTGGCTACTGAATGTATGTTGATTTGGGGTGAGGGTAAACTGGATTAACGATCACATGGTTAGCATGAGTCAATAAATTCCCTGTCCAAGAAACAATGGCATCTATTAATTGATATCTGTTGATTCCCCGTGGCATTGATCTAATAAAAATAAGAACCCTTCTCTCTCCTTGAGTCTTGATTCATTACTGTTTCTTTTAAAGTTATTTTTCTCTCCACCTCTCAGAGACCAACAATGGGTCACATTTAACAAAAGCAGCAGTATTTATCCTATTGCTTCTTGGGTATCAAGATAAAAGCAAGTGGTGGTGACTGGGCCCAGAGACTTTCACAGATTTCAAATTAGTCAGACCATTTTCTTCAGCCCTGACTGGGATCCACAACTTGTGATGACAAAATCCCAGACAACAAGGGGCTTTCCGTTTCAACATAATACCCAAGTTTTCTCCATTTGTAGCCTAGGGAAAATAATGGCGTAACTCAAGTGGTTTAGGACAATTGGGCTGAGACCTGAAGGGCAGAGAAACATCAGGTAATATCAGGCAGAGATCATTTTATCAACACATCTGTGGCTGAACAGGCTTCATTTCAAATACACAATCTTATGTTTTAGCACGTGAAATCAGGTAATTAATTTGTGATTAAGTACAATTTGATGATACAAAATGTCCTACTGCTCTTTCATGCGTCAAATTCTAACTTTCCTTAAGTTTTTAAATTGGAATATAGGAGGGCAGAGTACTCACACCTGATTGGTCACCGGTAACCATTCCATAATAGATCAGCAACCTGGTCCACCAACAGGTTGTTAGAAATAGGTTCTGTCTTTTGTGAACACAATTGGAATGCAGATCGCCGTGTTTAGATTTACTTTTGACGGTGGCACTTGTTACTATTTAACTCAATTAGAGACGACTAGAAATAATGTATTCTAGGAAAATTCTTATCCAGGTATAAAATAATACTTTACCCGGTTTTCTCGTTAATACACTATACACTCGGTGTTCGTGACCCATTCAGCTCCTTCACCATCCACTCCATTTATTTGCCTCCTTCCCAGATTAAATTTGCAATGTGGTTTGTGGGGGGGGGGGGGGGGGGGGAAGAGAGACAGATGTGCTCTTTTGGGGTTGAAAATTCTGGTTTACAGCCACTCCTGTCAGCTCCTTACAACGGTACAAACACTCCCAGTTTCTCCTGGCTCTGAGTGAGAGTATAGGAAGAGGTACTTAGTGGGATGGGTCGCAAGCTCAAACGTCGTCCGTTTCCCCCTGCACTGATAGAGCCGCACCTGCTGAGTGTTTCCTGGATACTACCGCTTTTCTGATTTGCTACATCAGAGATTTTAAAAGATTTTGATTCCCTACGTTGATGAACCGAGCACTGAAACTAACAGTTAAGGCAGGGTTCAGACAATACAGCCAGCTTGCCTCTTCGACCGCAAGCTTGTGGGGTATTGTCTCTACAACCGACTGGCATACCCCGGTATGGAGGGGTCCAGTTATTTGTGTATCCGGCCCTCTTGCTGTAGGATTCATGCTTCACCTCCTCCCCTGCCCGTCATCATTCCCTCCGCCAATTCACCGAGCTCCAATGCCTTACTTACACCGTTCCCGGCGGCGAACCGTCCCACTACACAGACCTCAGCCGACCACGGCGATAAACAACTCCAAATTGTGTGGAGGCCGCGCTCCCGCCAACAACAAATCCCGCCCACTGCCCGCCGGCACGTTCATTCCCCGCCCACCGCCCGCGCGCACGTTCATTCCCCGCCCACCGCCCGCGCGCACGTTCATTCCCCGCCCACCTCCCGCGCGCACGTTCAACCCCAGGCCCTGCCCCACCAACAGCAAGCATCGAGCGTACATTCCCGCCAACAATAAATGCAGCTCACAGCACACGACCGTGACTAAGTTCTGTTTTTGTTAGCTTTTCCCCTCTAACAGAGACGATCTTAGTCCCTCTGGGCCCGTCAGGATGCCAAGTTCTTATGTCTGTGAGTCTACTTCTTTGTCAAAGATCCCCACTGCGTACCTTCTCTTAACTTCAACCCTCCTCTTCTCGGACACCCAGTCTTTTGCCCGCCCTGGATCTTAATCATCACTAGCACAGTGAAAAGACCATAAGATATAGGAGCAGAATTAGGCCATTTGGCTCATTGAGTCTGCTCTGCCATTCGTTCCGTCATGGCTGATCCAACTTTCCTCTCAGCCGCAAACTCCTCCCTTCTCCCACATCCCTTCATGCCCTGACCAAACAAGATTCTATCAACCTCTGTCTTAAATAGCTGCCTGCAGCAAAGAATTCCACTCTATGGCTAAAGAAATTCCTCCTCAAATCCTTTCTAAAATAGCCCCTCTATTCTGAGTAAAAAATCTTAACCTGGGCATTACACTTGTTTATTTATTACTATCATCATCATTATTATTATTTCTTTTTTTTCTATTTGCAGTTTGTTATCTTCTGCACTCTGGTTGAATACCCTAGACAGGCAGTCTTTCATTGATTCTGTTGTTGATATTGTTACGTACCCCGTAACTGGGTGTCTAACCAGCAGAGAAAGAAGAATCCGTTGGAGTCTGGTGGTACTATATTCAAAAGTGTTTATTAGTAAAATAAGCAAATCAATACCAATAATGCAAATATATAGATAACACAAGTTAGCAATAATAAACCTAAAAGTGTAGGAATAATGATAAGCAATAATAAACAAGCTCTATCGATGTCTAGGGGTAAATGAATTGTCATAGAAAAGTATAAAGTTCAGTTCAGTTCATGCGTGCTGAGGTAGATATGGTTGTTGTGTTGTAAACATTGGAGAGAGAGAGAGAGAGCGAGCGAGAATGTAACAGCCACTGCAGCCAAACCTTCCTTTGCTTTCTTAATCCATCGTATCTTTGTGGTCATTCAATTATGACCCCTCTGTCATTCAGCTAGACCGTTCTTCTGTGGTGGACTCGTCACTCTGGCATGAGTGGACACACACACAAGTCCCCACCGGCCCTGCTGTGACACTGTGAGCTTAGCTGACCGGTAGAAGATAAATAACCCTCGCAGAAGACATAATATAGTAAATCAACAAGGCTCTATCCCCTCTCGTATCTGTAGCAGATGTTCTTGCATGTTTTCCTTTTCATCTCTCTCTCATGAGCAGCATAGCAACAGTAATGGTTTGTGATTCTCAAAAGGGGGGGAGAAATGTGGGCAACTCTGCACCCCATTGTCAATCAAAACTGTTCGTCCTTCATAACACCCCCATCCTTCTGGGAATTTAATACAGCATATTATAGAATTACAGAGTTTAACAAAATACAGAAGTGGTCTTAACTACAAAAATAATACAGATACAGTTTCAACTTAACATCTAGATAAACAATCAGCAATTACATTGTCACTCCCCTTTATATGTTGTATTTCAATATCAAATTCCTGTAGCAACAGACTCCAACTTAGTAACCTCCTATTTTTCATGTTAGCCAAAAATACCAAGGGGTTGTGATCAGTATAAACAATTAATGGTCTCTGTGCTGAACAAATGTAGACCTCAAAATGCTGTATCGCCAAGATAAGTGCCAACAGTTCTTTTTCCACAGTAGAGTAATTTCTCTGATGCACATTGAACTTTCGAGAGAAATACGCTACTGGGTGTTCTACTCCATCCCCCGCAGCCTCATCACTTGCATCAGTCGCCAGGGAAAAAGGTTTCAGCAAGTCAGGTGCTTTTAACACAGGGTGATGGCACAGTATGGTTTTCAACTTCTCAAAAGCTTCCTGACAAGGACTGCCCCACTCAAATTTTTCCTCCTTCTGTAGGAGTTTCGTAAGCGGGAGGGCAATATCCGCAAAGTTCTTACAAAATTTTCGATAGTACCCTACCATGCCCAAAAACCTTCTCAGTGCCCTCCTATTCGTTGGGACAGGAACCTCGGAAATAGCTTGTACTTTAGCCTGCACAGGAGCCAACTGCCCCTGTCCTACCACATACCCCAAGTATGTGATCGTGGCATGACCAAGTTCACTCTTTGCGAGGTTCACTGTGAGATGGGCTGCAGACATTCTTTTAAACAGGTTTTCTACAGCCTCAATGTGCTCATCCCAGGTGTCATTCCAAAGTACTACATCGTCAATATAAGCCTTTGTGTTTGTTAACCCTTTAATCACTGCGTCAATCATCCTATGAAATGTCCCTGGAGCATTTTTCATTCCGAACGGCAAGACATTGTATTCGTAAAACCCGGATGGGGTGACAAAGGCTGAAATTTTTCGAGCCCTGTCTGTTAAAGGAACACACCAATATCCCTTTAGCAGGTCAATCTTAGTGATGTATCTCGCTTTACCCATTTTATCAATACAATCATCCACCCTGGGGATAGGATAAGCATCTGTTTGTGTGATGGCATTCACTTTTCTGTAATCTATACAGAATCTTATACTACCGTCCGGTTTCGGTACAACCACGCATGGAAATGCCCATGCGGAAGCAGATTCACGAATAATACCAGCAGCTAGCATATGCTCAATTTCTTTTTCCACTAGCTTGCTCTTTTCCAAATTCATCTGATAAGGGGATTGTTTAATAGGCTGGGCCGAGGTAACAATAACATCATGCTCTGTTCCTTTACACCTCCTTGGAACATCTGGGCATAAATCTGCATGCCGTTTAATTAGCTGTGTCAGCTGCTCTCTTTGTTCAGGCTCTAAATGACTGACTTTATCGGCAAAGTTGGCTAAAATAACAGAGTTCTCTAGTCTGGTGGGTATCATGCCTATCTTTTCGAAACGCTCGGGCCCCTCCTTATCAACCCTTTCTGCATCCTCAGTTTTCGTGACAGCTCCGACCACCGTGGGGGTCGTGTCATGATAACCTTTGAGCATGTTAACATGAACCAACTGGCTCAGCTTTCGCCTATCAGGTGTTTCGATCACATAATTCAGAGAGTCTATTTTCTTAATCACTTTGTACGGCCCTTGAAATCTTGCCTGTAGGGGGTTGGTAATTACAGGGAACAGGACCAAAACCTTACCGCCCACCTGAAATTCTTGTTCTCGGGTACGTTTATCATACCATTGTTTCATTTTAGTCTGGGAGTCTTTAAGATTTTGCTTTGCCAACTCGCAAACCTTATGGAGCTTTTCACTGAATCTCAAAACATAGTCAATCACATTGACTTGCACATTCGGACTAGACCATTTTTCTTTGAGTAAGGTTAAAGGTCCTCTGGGCCTGTGACCAAAAATGAGCTCAAATGGACTGAACCCCAGAGATTCCTGAACCGTGTCCCTCACTGCAAATAGCAGAAGTGGTAATGCATCATCCCAGTCTCGAGTGTTTTCCTGACAGTAAGTTTTAATCATGGTCTTTAAAGTCGCGTGGAATCTTTCCAACGCTCCTTGAGATTCCGGGTGGTATGCAGAGGCTAGAATTTGTTTAACTCCCATCTGTGTCAACATTTGCTGAAACGCACGGGATATAAAGGTACTCCCCTGATCCGACTGTATTTCTCTAGGTAACCCTAACATGGTGAAAAATTTAATGAGTGCCTTTACCACCGCAGGAATCCTAATGTTTCCCAGGGGCACAGCCTCTGGAAATCGAGTAGCCGCACACATCAGGGTCATGACGTACTGCCGCCCACTCGCAGTTCTGGGCAAAGGACCCACAAAATCCACGATGATTCGGGAAAAAGGCTCCTCAAAAGCGGGTATTGGTCTGAGAGGTGCCTTAGGGATAACCTGATTTGGCTTTCTACCACCTGACAAGTATGGCACCTTTTACAATAGTCAGCAATATCCTTCCTCATATTTGGCCAATAAAAATCTTTCATAACCCGATCCACTGTCTTCCTTACTCCCAAATGTCCACCTAAAGGTCCCTTGTGAGCCAAGTTCAAAATTTCGTTCCGATGACCGTCGAAACCACCACCTGGTGTACCACTGCCCAGTCCTCATCGACTGGCACCCTGGTCGGCCTCCACTTCCTCATTAACACTCCCTCCTTCATATAGTAGCCTTCTGGTTCTTTATCAATTTCTGTCTCAGAGAAAACTGACTCTTTCAATGCCTCAAGCTCCTCATCACGTCTCTGCTCTTTTATAAATTCTCTCCTTGCTAAGGGTAGGTCTACCTCCTCTCCTTTACTCTCTTTAACTTCACTATTCTCCGCTTTACCACCCTCTAACCCCTCTCGGTAAAAACGTCTCCGCCAAATCAACACTGGACTCATTTAAACTGGCTCCATTCTCAGCCGCCTTTCTCGACATACTGCGAGTGATTGCACATGCGGGATAAATCTTGGAATCTATGGGCGGGTCCTCAGTGTTTACAGGTTTACTTGTTAATTTCACTGCTGAATACACATCACCACCTGCCAGATCATTACCAAGTAGGACGTCCACGCCGTCCGTCGGTAGTTTCGACCGCACCCCTATTTCGACTGGTCCAGATACCGTCGTGGTTACTTGAAATGACCAGGAGATGCAGACAATTCTTCGAGAAGTTTAAACCTTTATTTGCAAACAAAGGCTGAGGCAATCAATGAACTTGTCACCGAAAGCCCACCGAGCTCCGGTGTACAGCATTCTTTATAGTCATTTCTTATCTCAGTTACATTTCGGTTTTATCATCATACCCAATCAATTTTTAATTGCATATCATCTATACATTAACTAATCAATCGCTCTTGCCTAGCTCTCGGTGCGCCACCATTATTTCTTTCCAGTTCGCATTGGGGCTCCATTCCCGGCCAAGGTTATTTTTTCCAGATAACCTCCCTCACATTACATTTCCTGCTCGTACCATCCTGTCCGCCACTGTTATCTCTTACTAAACAAAGGCTGAGTATAATACATGGAGTACATTTCATCTAATTAGTGCTGCTAGCTGAACAGGTGTTCTGTAATTGCCACAGTATGTAGCTAAGAGAATACAAGGTATCTAGTAAAACAATACATAGCAAAATGTGTCTAGTAAAATAATACATAGTAATATTCAGTACCTAGAAGTGATTACATAGTATAGTAAATAGCTAGTACATAGTGATTATATTTCAGGTATAAATAGTGATTATGTCAGGTATATTTCTCAATAATACCAGGTCACATTTCAAAAATATCTTGTGCAAAGGTACGGCTTCTGTCCCTTTTCTGATACCTCTTAACACAACCTCTCCAGTTTCAGTTTCCGGACCAAAATCCAGCACCTTCTTTAGGATCAATGACTGATCAGCCCCAGTATCTCTCCAGATCGGCATTGGAGCTGGGGTTTCACCTTCCTTCACAGACACTGTCCCTTCCGAGATAAACTTCTTACGCCCCTCTTGTGCTCTATCTACCTTGGCCGTCCCCATCGATCTGCTGAACGACTCAATGCAACCTGTCGGGACTGCCGTTTTCCCTTTTCCTGTCTCCTTCTTTGGAGCAAAGCACTTAGATGCTATATGACCAGCTTTTCCACAATTATAACAGGTAAAGCTAGGAACCTTTCTGCCAGCCTGCTTTTCCTCCTCTTTACCTTTTCCACTAGCTCCTGGCTTATTCTCTACCTTAGACGGTGGACTCTCTCTACCGTCCCTACTACCTCTCTGGTAGCTCTTATTTGAGGAAAACTTTGACTTGTGGGTTAGGGCGTACTCGTCTGCTAACTTGGCAGTCGCAGACAAAGTCTCTGTCTCCTTCTCATCCAAGTACATCTTCATACTTTCAGGGATACAACCTTTGAACTGCTCTATTAGCATTAACTGTAACAGTTTATCATAATCTCCAACAACCCCTTTTGAGGCGCACCAATGCTCACAATACCTTTGCATCTCACGGGCAAACTCTAAATACGTGTGGTTCCACGGCTTTCTCAAGTTCCGGAACTTCTGCCGGTATGCCTCTGGCACCAACTCGTAACTCCTCAATACAGCCCTTTTTACTTCCTCATAATTCTTAGACTCCTCCATGGACAATGCCGAATACACTTGCTGAGCCTTCCCCCTAAGTACGCTCTGTAACAGAATGGCCCATTTTCCCTTAGGCCAGCTCTGATTCACAGCCACTTTCTCAAAATGGAGGAAGAACTTATCAACATCCATCTCCTCGAATGGAGGTACCAACTGGATCTCCCGACCAATCCTGAACCCCTCATCTGGGTTTGCCACCTGGTCTCTTCCCTGCGATGCCTTTAATCTCTCCATTTCCAGCGTAAACTGCCTCTCTTTCTCTCTGTCCTCTGCCTTGCAGCTTCTATCTCCTTTATCTGCAGTATCTGCTCATGCTCCCTTTCCTCCTTCTCCGCAGCCAACCTTAATCTTTCTATCTGTATCTGAAGCTCACCCTCGACTGTTTTTTTTCTCAGGGAACAGGTCCAATACATCCGATTGGAACACACCCTCGGATACATAATGCATAGCTATTGCTCTCTGTATATCCAACTTTCTCATCAACGATTTCACTGCCGAGAGATTTAATCGTTTCGCCACACTCACCAAGTCCGCCTTCCTGGCATCCTGTAATGCCCCCGAAGTCGGGTTTTCTAGAAATTTGTTTATTTCCATCTCTGCTGGTTTCCCGTCTGGTTATCCACACAACCAGATCAAATAAGGGACTTTTATCCCGATTCACTGGCCCCCCAATTTGGTAATCAAATCCCGGAAAACAAGGCCCCAATTTGTTACGTACCCTGTAACTGGGTGTCTAACCAGCAGAGAAAGAAGAATCCGTTGGAGTCTGGTGGTACTATATTCAAAGGTGTTTATTAGTAAAATAAGCAAATCAATACCAATAATGCAAATATATAGATAACACAAGTTAGCAATAATAAACCTAAAAGTGTAGGAATAATGATAAGCAATAATAAACAAGCTCTATCGATGTCTAGGGGTAAATGAATTGTCATAGAAAAGTATAAAGTTCAGTTCAGTTCATGCGTGCTGAGGTAGATATGGTTGTTGTGTTGTAACCGTTGGAGAGAGAGAGAGAGCAAGAATGTAACAGCCACTGCAGCCAAACCTTCCTTTGCTTTCTTAATCTGTCGTATCTTTGTGGTCATTCAATTATGACCCCTCTGTCATTCAGCTAGACCGTTCTTCTGTGGTGGACTCGTCACTCCGGCATGAGTGGACACACAAGTCCCCACCCGCCCTGCTGTGACACTGTGAGCTTAGCTGACCGGTCTCCTGGTCCGGTCTCCGATGCCCCCACCGTTCCTGTGGGTTCCAACACTCAATCAGTGCTCAATGGTGTGTCTCCTGGTGCGTCTGAAGGGTGTATCTCCAGACCTGACTTTTTATCCCTACTAACAGGGTCTCAGCTATCAATCAATTTTGAATGACTGTGTCCATCAAACCAGCCCACTCCGGCAGTCCACTGAGGAATTTTAATGGGCAAAAGGGTAGAAGATAAATAACCCTCGCAGAAGACATAATATAGTAAATCAACAAGGCTCTCTCCCCTCTCTTATCTGTAGCAGATGTTCTTGCATGTTTTCCTTTTCATCTCTGTCTCTCTTGAGCAGCATAGCAACAGTAATGGTTCGTGATTCTCAAAAGGGGGGGGAATGTGGGCAACTCTGCACCCCATTGTCCATCAAAACTATTCATCCTTCATAACAATATTATTCTATAGATTTATTGAGTATGCCCACAAGAAAATGAATCTCAGGGTTGTATATGGTGACATATATGTACTTTAATAATACATTTATTTTGAACTTTGATATTAAATGTTCAGTGGTTGTGCCATCAGCAAAATCAACATTATTTGGCATTCAGTATACAAAGTTCCATTTTCCTGTACACCCTAAAGCCCTAAAGACGTGTTCTGGAGCATCAGAAGTCGACTGAAGAAGAATCAGTGGATTTGTTGTGGAGTCAATAAGAAGGGAGGTCTTCTTAGCTTTGACAGCCCTCATTGAGTGTGAGTATATTCCCAATAATAAGGATGAAATCCCAACTGCTGAGGCTTCATATAGTCATTCACATATTAAAGACATGCTAGCCGTCAGGAATCCCCACTTGACTCTTCTGAAATTCTCCTGTTGCCTGGCAGAGACACCATCCATGTTCTTAAGATACATGAACAGTGCAACGATCAGTACAATGTACCTTATGCCCAACAACTGGACCTGGGTTGGGTCATAATTGGTGAAGTCTGCCTCAGTGGTGCTCATCAGCCCATTGTCAGCACATTTAAGATTAATGTCCTGGAGAATGGGTGGCCAAACCATTTCAGATGCTGTGAGAATGGAATCTGTATGAAAGAGAAGATTGTAGGTAAGCGAACCAAGTACCCTGACACACTTTCATCTCCTCAACCAGATTTAGGCAAGCTGGCCTTCAGTTGCCTTCCATTGAAAATGAGGTCTCCCTTCAAATCATGAACAAAATATTTAGAAAAGACAACTCCACAATTGGGTTAGCTCCTCTTCCTTTTCATTTGCCAGACAATTCCTACCAAATAGCAGAGAGCAGGCCTCAAGTCAACACATCTCCCAGTTGCAAATTGAGAAGGAAAGCAGAAATGAAAGATTATTACGTGGAATTCATGGAGTGGCTCTTCAAAAACAATTATGCTGAGTTAGCACATCCTCCAGATCCCACCAAAGAAAACTGATATTTGCCCAACTTTGGAGTTTACCACCTCCAGAAACCTTTACAAATATGAATCATCTTTGATTCAAGGTGTGCGGTTCAAAGGTGCATCACTGAACAATATGATCTTGCAGTGCTCGAACCTCTAGCAGTCTGGTCAGCATCCTCATATGTTTCAGAATGGAGTCTGTCGCAGTGATGACAGACATCGAACAAATGTTCCACAGCTTCCTATTGAGAGAGAATCATCGAGACTATGGTTTCATGATCACCAACTGGATGAGATTCTGGAGTACTGTACCATGTGAGAGTTCTTGTATTTGGTAACTTTCCCTTGCCAGCTCTGGCAATCTAGGGTCTTAAGTGGACAGCTATCAAGGGAAAGAAGAAATTCATAACTGAAGCATGGGGGTACATAGAGAGGCAGAGGTACATATGTTGATGATGGTCTTAAATCATTTTCTAGTACAGAAGAAGCAGTCAGTATGCTGAAAGCAATGTAAGACATGTTGGCACAGTCTAATCTCAGACTGCATAATATAGCATCCAACAGCGCTGAGGTCAGTCTTTTCCCATCTGAAGATCTGGCCAAAGGTCTACACAATCTTGATCTTGGACAGATCTCCCTCCTATGCAGTGTCTAGGCCTTGGATCAGACCTCATTACTGACATCTTTACTATAAGGTTACTGATACTGAAAGACCCTTGACACATCATGGCATGTTAGAGGCTATCAGCAGCTTATTTGACCCTCTTGGATTTGCTGTTCCAGTCAGTACTGAGGGATATTTCATGTGTAATGTCCTGTTAAGATTTCTACTGCTATGCTGTGAAGTATTTTTATTTTAGCAGTTTTCTGCAAAAGCGATGTGTCCTGCTAGTAAGAGTGTTTTGCTTTGGCTAAAGATAAGGAACCATGTTGTCCAACTTGGGGATGTTGTGTCAGCCAATTGGATTGTCTTGATACATGTTGTAACTTCCTGCCCAGCGGGATGCCTGTTAACTGTTTGATGACATTGAAAGATTGATAAATGTACTGTCTTTATAATTTTATGCTGGTGTGCGACCTGTCATTTCTTGGTGACCGATAATTGTGTATGGGTTATGGGGCACTATTTACACAGGATTCACTACAATCAATGTTCCTTAATCGTAACATTCTAACTTCCCTGTTTGATTCAACCCCAAATCATACTGCCCCTAGACGTATATCGCTAATGAAAGGTGGCCTTCTCATTCTGAGCCAAGTGACTGTTAGCAGAGTTAGCTAACGAGCCATTTATAGACGAGCCTGGTGGGAGGGATGCACCTCGGACACTTGTAGATGGGATGTCCCTAAAGGGAAACATAAGCAGTAGCAGCAGTGTTCTTCCCTTCAGGATCTTAAAGATTTGAAGATTCCAAGAACCTACACAACATTACACTATCTGCAACCCAGAAGAGCCAATGGAGCTAGGTTCCTACTAATCTCAGCCCAGCTGATGATGCTACTAGAGGGCTCCAAGCTAATCAGCTCACCCTCTCTTCATGGGTTAACTGGCTCAGCGTTTCTTGCTGGTGCCCAGCAGGAACATCATCAAGGATGACATCTTCGAAGTGAGAACAGTTAAAGACTGTGCAGTAAGACTATTGCAAGGCCACTCTCTGGGACTATCCTTCTTTTGCCAAAGACTTAATGAAACAATCATTTAACATCAGTAGTTAAGCTTGATACCCTATGGATGTCAGGCAGTGAGTGTAATGGCCTCTAAAGATACAGTACATTTTGAAATGACCATCACTTCCTGTGCACAAGCTTTTTCTTAGTATAATTTCCTGCATGGATTAATTTGGATTTCATTTTGAAGCACATGGTGGAAGGACATCCAGTTCCACCCCCTCTTTATTTGCTGTAAAAACAGCAATATCTGTGAGTCCTAAGTTTTGTTAATATTGATAAACATTTAGTAGATATATTTTGAAGGAAATATTTTGTTTATTGCCTATTGTTAAGATATCATTGCACCATAGGTTTACTCTTGTTTTCATGGCATAGTTATGTGTGTATTACCTTGGTTAACACCAAATGCGAGAATACTTGACAGTATTAGTATATTCAGGTGCGCTGCAAATATGTATTAAGTTTAATGTGTATTTTACTTAATTTTCTGCAGTTTCACAAGTAAGGTCTCATTAAAAACCCTGTAGGAAGCTTTCGTCTCATGTGATTTTTGAGGAAATGTTTTAACTCACTGCATAGCATTGTATATTTGCCACTGCAGGGGCAGTAGATCAATCCCAACTTCACCAACAAACCAACAGACAAGAGGGGTGTTGTTGTGGTCTGGCCAATTGACCTCCGGTTTGCTGAGGCCAAGCAGCAACTCTTTCTCACCCATTTTAAAGGAGAATCAGGCCATTGTCTCCCACACCGTCACCAACCACATTGACTCTGGAGATCTCCCCTCCATTGTCACCAACCTCATAGTTCCCTTACCCTGCACTGCTTGTTTCTACCTCCTACCCAGGAATCACAAGCCTGACTGTCTGGTTAGGCCCACTGGTTCTGCCTGCTCCTGCCCCACTGAAATCGTGTCTTCATATTTTGACTCAATTTTATTCCCACTTAGTTCAGTCCCTTCCCACCTACATCTGTGATACTCTTCACAGGCATCTCCCAGTCTCCAACCAGCTAACAGGACTCACCTGCCACTGGTTTCCAGCACATCTGCAGCCTATTTAAACCCAGTTCTCACCTACAGTCCTTGTTCACCCATTGAACCAGCCAACCTCAACCAGTTGCTTCTAGCCTTCAGTTACCTTGTTGTCTGTGGTGTTTAGTATCGGTTCTCTCTTGCTTTGTGGCCCCTCATGGCTTGTTATTTTTGTGGTCTATTATTCAAATTAAGGCTGATTTATACTTGTGCATACGGGCTACGCTGTAGCCCTGATTTTCACTTCTTTGTCGCTCTAAGCCGTAACGAGCATGCGTTGGTGTGCACCAAAATGCTAGTTGGCGGTGGGGGTTTCTATGCCACTGTGTTGAGTTTCTTTGTGAGAGACATGGTCAAGGAAATGTATTTCAAACATTTTTGCATGTCAGCAGGTAGTTTTGATGATTTGGTTCATCCATTTTGCATCGGTGTACAGACATGACAGAGAAGAAGCAACCAGAAATGCGATGCTACCAAGCGGACCAATCACAGTTGTTGCGGTCTGTGTCGCCGTGACGGTGTGAGTTTTTTGGGGAGGTGCACATCACCCTACAGCATAGGTTATGCGGGTACCTATGGCGTAGATGCGATGCACAAGTATAAATCAGCCTTCATTGCTCATTGCTGAATCGTCTCTGCTGCTCTGCTTTTGGTACGAGCCTTCTTTACATTTAGGTGAACCAGTGATTGAACCAGCAGAGTTTGCTCGCCTAAAGGAAGTTGTCCACTGACACTAGTACATGATCCAGAACCAACAGGAAACCACTGACCATCTGCTCACCACTCTCAACCAATTCTCTGTCCCGTTATATTAACCCTGTGCTACTCAATCTCCTTCAATGGAACCCCAGATTCCAATGCCCAAATGCTTTGATGGATCACCAACACGATGCCACAACTTTCTATCCCAGTGCATCTTATATTTTGAGCTCCAGCCATCTCTGTATTCTACGGACTAAGCTAAGATTGCCTTTGTCATCTCTCTCAACTGGGTGACCTCTGACCTGGGTCACTGCTAACTGGGACAATAAAATCACCACATGCAGTAATTAAATGGAATTCACTGCTCAGATGTACCAGGTTTTCAACTGCCTGGGGAGTGGAAGGAAGGCAGAGGATCAAGCTTGGGGCTGGATTTTACTATGGAATTCAGGACAGTTGCCGTGGAGTGTTTTATATTTGTAATTAGTTTAGATCACTTTGTAGAGATCTGTTTGCATTTTAACACGAAGTCTTTTTCTGTTGATCAGCGTCGAAAAAGCCAAATTAAATCCACCGTGAATCAATGTTGTAAAATAATAAAACATGAAAACTCCTAAGAGGTGAATACTTCTTATAGGCACTATATATACAGTGTGTGTGGTGTCCGTTAGTCTTGCAAGACCATGGATCTGCGCCTGGAAAGTCTTGAAGAGTCCTCTCCAGGGTGCAGGCCTGGGCAAGATTGTATGGAAGACCGGCAGCTGCCCAAGCAGCAAGTCTCCCCTCTCCACGCCAGTGATGTTGTCCAAGGGAAGGGCCAATACAGCTTGGCACCAGTGTCATCGCAGGAGTTGCCAGAACGAGGTTGAAGGCAACATTGGATTGCCTTAGGGACTCCAGCTCCGGATTTGTCCTCAGGGTTTACTCCCGAAGCCTTTCCCATGAGTGGGTATGGCCGCAAGGCAGCGGAGGTTTGAAATCAGAGTTTTCCCTCTCTTAGATGGACTGCCTTCCCAGGTTGACGAGCTCCATCTACCCAAAGCACTGGTTTTATGGCGCCAGGACCCGCCTTCGCCCCTTCTCCTGTCAGTAGAAGCAGTTCTGCCAGGCTTAGACGCTAAGCCACACGAGAAGACCAGGAGTTGGACTTGGTTGTCAGAGGCTATTTGAGGCACATGCCGTCAGGAGCACTTTTAAGTAGTGGGAGCTCATCCCCACTACCTCTCCTCGGCTTCATTATTCAAAATCAATCTCTCTCCCCCTCTGTTTTTTTGTTTACATGACTTATTATTGGTTATGAATAAAAGTAA
This sequence comes from Hemitrygon akajei, assembly GCF_048418815.1. Taxonomy (NCBI): domain Eukaryota; kingdom Metazoa; phylum Chordata; class Chondrichthyes; order Myliobatiformes; family Dasyatidae; genus Hemitrygon; species Hemitrygon akajei. The sequence continues at coordinate 37,360,829 of NC_133144.1, read as the reverse complement.
GTAAATGGTATATATCATTACAGCACCGTGTCATATGTATGTACCTCACAAAGTAAAAACAAAATAGATATGCATCCCCTAACTCTCTCGTGTTTTTCTCTTGATTAGTTTTTTTGAGTTACAATACATTACATTCAGTAAAAAGGAACTGAGCACCCTACCACTTCATATACCACTGGATTGCATGATCAACCTCCTCCCCTAGGTTTTCTGTTCTCCCTCTCCCCTCCAGAGACCCAAGCCATGAATGACTACATCGCCAAAGCACTATGGCATGGTGTCATTCAACAATCCCAGTCTCCAACTGGTGTAGGATATTTCTATGTCAATAAGAAAGATGGGGGTTTCTGGCTCTGCATCAACTACTGTGGACTCAACAAAATCACTGTTAAGAACAGCTACCCTCTCCCCTTGATTCAAAACACTCTGCAGGGCCCAGATCTTCACCACACTGGATCTACAGACTGCGTACAATACGATCCGCATCTGCCAGCAGGATGAATAGAAGACGTCACTCCTAGCACCCATTGGCCACTATGAATACTTGGTGGTGCCTTTCGAACTTTCCAATAGTTCAGCCATTATCCAAGCCTTCATTCATAAGACCCTGAGATATGCCACACAAGAATATGTTTGTCTACCTTGACGACATTTTCATCTTCTCCACTGACCCCCCCCCCCCCCACCCCACCCCCAAGACCACCGCTGTCATTTCCATTTAGTCCTTTGGCATCTCCATGAAAACCAAATTAGAGAAATGCTAGTATGCCATTTCAGTTATTTCCTTCCTGGGATACGTACTTTCACCCCAAGGCATATCCAGGGATCCAGAGGAAGTGCATGCTTTCGTTGGTGGCCCCGAACATGCCCCCTCAAACAGCTACAGTACTTCCTGGGCTTCTCCAACTTCTACCGCTGTTTCATCAGGAACTACAGCCAGATTGCCAGCCCTCTCACCTCCCTCACCATATGGCCTATCTCACAGATAAACTGGCCTGCAGCTGCAGTCACACTTTCAAGGAGCTCAAGAGACAGCTTTACCACCACTTCCATTCTCCACCATTGGAATCCCTCTGGACCTTTTGTGGTAAAGATGGACATATCTGATGTGGGCCCTGGGGCATCCTCTCTCAGCAAGGACTGGGGTTGAAGACACACTCCTGAGCCTTCTTGTCATGGAAATTCAACTTTACACAGCGCTGTTATGGAGTAAGAGATAGGGAACTGCTCACCTTTAAATGGACATTGGAGGAATGGAGACATTTTTCTGATGTGAAACATTGAGCCCTTCCTGAACTGGACTGACTACCAGAACCTCATAGCCATACAGCAGACTCAACTCAGCCCACATCAGGCTCACAGCACTTTCTTCTTTGAGCAGTTCAACTTCACTGGCTCTAAGGCAGATGCTTTGTCACAACAGTTTGACCCAGCTGAAATGGAAACCTTCCCTCAGATTCAGATCCTCGCCCCAATTGTCTGGGATCTTGAGAAGCCTTTTTGCCCAGCCCAACAGCAGAGGCTTGCTTTGGTTGACATATGTGTATGTGCTGGCAGCCTTGTGCTCTGAGCTACTCCAGTGGACCCACTTCTCATCCGATAGACCCTGGATATTCTGTGTCACAAGTCCTGGTGGTCCACCATGATCACAGATGGACATCAGTTCCTCTCTGCCTGCCCTCAATGTACCCAGTCCAATTCCTCCAACCAGTGGTCCTCTGGACTCCTGCGGCCCCTACCAGTCCCTTGACACCTGTGGTTCCACATCACCATGGATTTCATCACAGGTTTGCCATCTTCGATTGGGGCCATGGTGATCATGACAGCATGGACCAGTTCTCCAAGGCGGCCCACTTCATTGCCCTCCCCAAACTTCCATCAGTCACTGAGATGGTGGACCTGGTTCTTCAACACATAGTCACCTCAATTTCCCTCAGGACGTTGTGTCAGACTGGGCATCACAATTTGTCCCCAACTTCTGGTGAGCCTTCTAATCCTTCCACACCTCAGTGAGTTTACCCTCTAACTATTATCTGCAGACCAACAGACAGTCAGAAAGAGCCAATCAACAAGTGGAGAAGTTTCTCCAATGCTTTGCTGCCTATTACCCTTCCACGTGGAAGATGTATCTGCTGGGCTGAACTGTCCTTGAATCTACACATCTCCTCTCCACAGATCTGTCAGCCTTTGAAGTGCTTCATGGCTACCAACCTCCATTGTTCCCCATGGTGGAGCCAACAGTGGAGGTTCCATCCACCAGGGTCTTGGTTCACCACTGACAACGTGTTTGGAGGAAGGTACAGAAGGCTCTTCTTGCAGCCAACTGCACCTCCTGCTGCCAATTAAGTGGATGCCCCAAAAGCCAAAGTTTCATGGAAATTGTTAAAAAGGTACAATTAAGGTATAAATAAAGACAAACTACTGTTTAAGTGAGTAACAAAATATGTATTTAACTGAAACACAGAACAAATTAGAACCCTGACAATACAGTACTATAAGAGTGTGTATTAGTTCCTAATAGTTATTGACGTAGGAATTCATCCAGAGTACATTGCCATGATTTTTTGATTGATTGTAAATGAACAAAATCAGTGCATATAACGGACTACCTTCACACAACGCTTTTGACAAATTCTACAAATCTTCATTTTCATTGCAACATTCAAGATGATTGTCAATAACTTCAGATTTTTTGTAATTCCTAACTTGTTGAAGTAGTGAAATCATTTTATTTTCACTCCCAGCGGTTTCTGGCATCTCCAAACCTGAATGTTTGAAACGGCATTGAACAAAACAGTTCTAAATTATCTTAACTGCTTATTTCTAGCCAACTAGCAGTGACAAAAATAACAGATTTTTGAACACAGATGCTATTTAAAAGCTGTTCATTCTAAGCACGGTATAGTGTCTAACAACCATGCAAGTGCACGTGACCGATGCTAGTTAGAAGCTGTTCAGTAGGTCTTCTATCTCAGTTAAGTGGCATAGTGTCCCAAATAAATGGAGGGAACCCCGGCTATTTTCTCAATTAGTTTTTGTTCTTTAAGAATTGTCCCAAATAAGTGGCTGGCCCAATTAACTGAAATCCACTGTATGTGATACAAGGTGACTCAACTACACCTGAGAAAATAACCACACCTTGCAGTATGCCTCAGTGTATTCTGCAAGGGTGACCCCAAGTTTACACTTACCCATCACTTTATTTCTCCATCCCAGTTCTATTTTGATCTGTTTTTGGCTTCCTACATTGTTCTAGCAAACTCTAGACACATCTTCTGACTAGGCATATTGCAGCCTTTAGGATTTATATTACATTCAACAATTTTAGATCATCAGTATTTCTGCCAGTTCTGATGTAAGGTCTTCCACCTAAAACATTTTCTCTCTCTCTCTCTCTCTCTCTCTCTCTCTCTCTCTCTCTCTCTCTCTCTCTCTCTCTCTCTCTCTCTCTCTCTCTCTCTCTCTCTCTCTCTCCTCTCTCTCTCTCTCTCATCCTCTCTCTCTCTCTCTCTCCTCTCTCCTCGCTCTCTCTCCCTCTCTCTCTCTCTCCTCTCTCTCCCCATCCCCTAGATAGCATTAAGAACATTCCTACCACCAAATCAACCTTAGTCTCCTCATTATCACACACATTCCCTCAATTTCAAAGAATAATCTCAACCCAAAACATCAACTGTCTATTTCCCTCCATAAGTGCTACCTGGCCTGCTGAGTTTCTCCAGTGTTCTGTGTGTTATTCCATTTTCTTCTTTCCATCTTTCTCATTCTCTGCATATTAAAATACACTTGTTTTATTTTCACTTTTCTAGTTCTGATGAAAGGTCATCAAGCTGAAACATTAATCTTCTTTCTTTCTCTTCAGATGCAGCTTGACCTGAAGATTATCTCCAACGTCTCCTGTTTTTACTTGAGGAATTGAAGAACTTTCTCTACCAAAAGACTGCTGAGGTTAATAGAAATTTCTGTTTTACTTAGTTCAATCATCTTAATAGGTTGGCATATCAGGGGATATTGATGAAAAACAAGCAGGTGTTAATGACTTCCATAATATCTGACTTTACTGAATTGCAGGCCAAAGCTTTGTCTCTGTTGTAAATTTCTAGCATATTTTAGTTTGGTTTCCCAGCATTAGATAATTTCCTTTTTCTTCCCAGTGGGAAGAATCCTGAATGTGTACCATATTGAATGGTAAGATCTCAGCATGATCCCTTAATGGTTGAGCTTTCTGTTGGATTCAATTCAACCACTCTCTCCATTCCCAGACTGACATGTCCGTCATTGACCTTGTCCACCACCACAGTGGAGAACACAAAATGGGAGAATATCGCATAATCTATTTAGTTAGTCTACAACTGAATGGTATGAACACTGAATTTTCAATTTTTCAAGTAACCCACCTGGAAATCGTGTTCCATTCATATTTCTATCAGTCCACCTGCTCTCTTTTCTTTCATCCACCTTTACACCTCTCCCATCTAGATTCATCCACCCTCCCATCTGCCTGTCATCCCACCATTATCGAGTTCCACATCACTTTCCAGCATCTGTCTCTATCTTCATCCCCTCCTATCTCAATTTTTTTTCCCTCATCTGTTTCCACCTCTTGCCCACCAACCTCTGACTCTCCTTCCCCATCTGGCTCTATTTGTCCATCATAGCTCACTTAACCTGGTTTCACCTGTCACCTGCCAGCCTCTGTCTCACCCCTCCCTTTCCCCTGAGTGAATTTTGTTCCTTCAAATATTTAGATCTTAAATCTAGCTTTGTTTTGCAGGTATCAATGGATGTTGTGGGAGTTATTGTGAAGGCCTAGACCACTTATTCTTAAGAGTTTCCACAGCAGTGTAATGTTCCAAAATCTGGTCCTCTGTACCTCCCTCTGCAACTGGATCCTCGACTTCCTCACCAGAATACAACAGTCTGTGTGGATTGGAAATAACATCTCCATCTTGCTGATAATCAACAATGGCACACCACAAGGATGTGTGCTTATCCCGCTGCTCTACTCTCTCTACGTCCATGAATGTGTGGCTAGACACAGCTCAAACAGCATTTTTAAACTGGCTGACGACACAACTATGGTTGGCAGAATTTCAGATGGTGATGGGAAGACGTTCAGGAGTGAGATCTATCAGCTGGTTGAGTGGTATCGCAGCAACAACCTTGGACTCTAACCTCAGTAAGACCAAAGAGTTGATTGTGGACTTCAGAGAGGGTAAGACTGGGGAGCACACACCAGTCCTCATTGAGGAAGCAGAAGTGGAAAAGGTGAGCAATTCGAATTCCGGGTGAGATTTGGTATGTTGCCAAAGACATTTGCAATGTCTACAATGTACCATGGAGAGTCTTCTAACTGGTTGCATCACTTCTGGATGGGGGGTGGGCACTGTACTGGATCAAATAACCTACAGAAAGTTGTAAACTGAGTCAGCTCCATCATCAGCACTAGCCTCCCCTGCATCCAGGACATCTTCAAGGAGTGATGTTTCAGAAAGGATGCATCCATCTTTAAGTACCCCCACCACCCAGGATGTGCCCTCTTCTCATTGCTACCATCAGGGAGGAGGTGCAGGAGCCTGAAGGCATACACTCAATGATTCAGGAACAGCTTCTTCCCCTCTGCCATCATATTTCTGAATGGACATTGAACTACTTTTTTCCTCTTCTTTTTGCACTACTTGGTTAATTTAACTTTTTTAAATATATATATTTACAGTAATTCACATTATTATTATGCAGTGCAATGTACCGCTGCCACATAACAACAAATTTCACGATATATGCCAGTGATATTAATTTAAACCTGATTCTGATGTTGTAAGTTATAGATGTGCCATTTGCTACTGGTATTCTGGAAATTCACACCGTTCCAATTCCTGTTCTGCCAATGTACAGTATGAGACAAATCACAGCTACCAAAACTTTGTGTTAAAATCTGATTTTTCATTATAGAATATGTTTTAAATATAGTACATTTTTAAATTGCATTACAGCATTTCTTACAAATGTGCAGGCTTATATTTTATGTTGGGAAAATCAGAATTTTGCCCAATATTTTGACAAAGTGGGTGAGATAACATGCTTATTATAAAAACCTGTCATGATGCCTAAGTCAGCAAGTACATAGAAGGGTTGCAAATTCAATAAACTATGCATAAAACAAATCCAAAATATGACACAAACATGAATAATAATGAGACCTAAAACATTCATCTTGGGTATTACATAAAGGGAGCTCTTGCTTCTACTGTATTGTTACTTCCATTGATGGGGTGATGATAGCCATTTAATTCTGCAGCTGAAGGCGAATTTCTACTGAATATTGTTTAAAATACAACAAGGATATTGAGACAGGAGTTTGCAACGTAATAACTGCTCCATCTGCAGCTGATCTACACAATTATTGAAATATTATGTCCGTTATGCCTTGCTCTGCCTTCCTCCTGGAGCCTCAGTCTAGCCTCCACCCTCACAGGCCTCAGGGAAAGTAGGCTGGCCTCAGAGATCTCAGTCTATGCAGCGAAGGAATTTGTGACGGCTTGCTCACACTTCTTTGCAACTGAGCTGTTCATCATTTGTGCTTTCAGATCTTAATCTCCCCTCAAAACGTGTAGTGCGCCTTTAAAGAATCCAACAGGAAGTGAAATTAGCTAGTGACCTTTGAACCTCCAAACAATACCGTAATTGTTTGACAGGGAGGGTGGCGGTAAGGATCCCGTGGAAAGAATGTCTGCCGAGGTCTCTGGTGCTTACTTTAAAGGACCAGTCTCTTTTGGATGGCTGTCATTACTGGAGCCTTTGGCTATTTCACTGTAAGCCTGTTTAAAATGTATCTGCCTGGTTTCAGGACGTCCTGCTTGGTTAGGACTGCGTTTACAGACCGGGGATTAAAATTGTGCAGCGAGAACTCCATTTATTCTGCAAAAATAGCAAGTTTATGGGGTAAAAGGCTGCTATTTCTTCTTTAAGTGCTTGCCTTCACGGAGGCAGTATACCCAATCTGGATTTAGAATTGCATTTATTTGTTCCTTCCCCAACCGCTGCTCCTGCAGAGATTAACAGGGCTCTGCCTATAGTGTGCTTCGTGGCCTGTTGAATCTCGACTTCAGTCTTTTAATGGTGCCTTTTCCTCAGCGACTTTGATGGATATGATTTGGCACTGGGATTGAGATTTATTTTAACATTTCTACATCCCACCCCATTATTCCTTCTCCATTCAAAATCAACTGGCCAGCTAAGGCAGATTTCTGATATGTGCAGTTTATTTTTTGGTTTATTCTTTCAATAACCAGACAACTGTTAGTTCTTATGATTGTATTTCCCCATTTCTCCTTGGGAGCACTCATCTTCCCATCTCTCCACCAATCTTCATTCACCCTGCACCTTCACTAATCAAGGATGAATTACTCTGAGCAAAAATTACCAAAATGTCCTAAATTATCCTGAAACCTTTAGGATTTGCATTAATCTCTGAAACACCATCACAAACAATACACAGGAGGAAAATAAAAAGTGTCAAATAAGTGTTACGTACCCCGTAACTGGGTGTCTGACCAGCAGAGAAAGAAGAATCCGTTGGAGTCTGGTGGTACTATATTCAAAAGTTTATTAGTAAAATAAGCAAAACAATACCAATAATGCAAATAATACATATAACACAAGTTAGCAGTAATAAACCTAAAAGTGTAGGAATAATAATAAGCAATAATAAACAAGCTCTATCGATGTCTAGGGGTAAATGAATTGTCATAGAAAAGTATAAAGTTCAGTTCATAAATGCTGAAGTAGTTATGGTTGTTGTGTTGAAATTGTTGGAGAGAGAGAGAGAGCGAGCAAGAGGTTACAGCTACAGCAGCCAAACCTTCCTTTGCTTTTGTAATCGGTCGTATCGTTGTGGTCATTCAGTTATGACCCCTCTGGTCTTCAGCTAGACAGTTCTTCTGTGGTGGACTCGTCACTCTGGCATGAGTGGACACACACACAAGTCCCCCACCGGCCCTGCTGTAACACTGTGAGTTTTTACTGACCCGATCTCCTGGTTCGGTCTTCAAAGCCCCCCCCCCCACCTTTCCTGTGGGATCCAACACTCAAAACAGTGTCCACTGGTGGGTCTGAAGAGTGTCTCTCAGACTGTCTTTTATCCCCACTCACGGGGGTCTCAGCTATCCATCAACTCTGAATGACTGTGTCCATCAAATCAGGCCACTCCTGCTATCTCCTGAGGAATGTTAATGAGCAAAGTAGTAGAAGGTAAATAATCCTTGTAGAAGTCATAATACAGTACATCAATAGTCTCTCGCCCCCTCTTATCTGTAGCAAATGTTCTTGCCTGGGCTTTATCTCTCTCTCTCAATAGTAGCATAACAACAGCAATAGTTTGTAGTTCTCGGGGGGGGGGGTTGGGAATGGTTAACTCTGCACCCCATTGTCCATCAGGTCTGTTCATCACTCATAACAAAAGCAACGTTTCTTTTTTAAAAACGGTAAATGGAAATGGGAAACGAGTCATTGTTTGATTAGGTGGCGGGGCTTGTAGGAACAGTCTTAACAATACTTGCCCCTTATCAAACATTGATTTTTTATCACTTGCTTCCACTCCACACAAGCCTATTCCTGCAAGACATTCTTCTCGTCATTTCCCCCCAAATGCTGCTTTGTTTTTTGATTCTTCTACCCACTCATTGCTGTCTGGGTGAAGATGTTTCTCCTAAATATTGGATGAGTTTTTTTTTGTTTGTTACTTTGAAAAACATGGGTTGTTCTTCTTTTCAGCTACTGATGTTTTGGCCAGAGAGCATACCGTACAAGAGCCTGGGACTCTGGGGCAACTTCTCCAAATATCTGGTGGACCAATATCACCCCCACTTATATATTGGGTATGTTTTATGGGCGTATACTGGCACTACAACCCTCCAGCTTCTCCCTCCCATCTTCATTTGACAAATACTGTTCATTTGCTTCTTGAAGCTTTGGTCTCTTCATTCTGTTTTGTTGATCTCCCAGTTTATGCCTTTGTGGGACTGGAGGGGCTTCCAGGGGAGATGAATCTATGAGACGTGCCCAAGATAGAATGTGGAAATTTTTTTATAGCCACATGGCATGCAGTGCTGCCCCTATTCTTTAAACCCTGCCCATAACAAAAAAAACATCAGAATCAGGTTTAGTATCACCAGCATGTGTCGTGAAATTTGTTATCTTAGCAGCAGCAGTTCAATGCAATACATAATATAGAAGAAAAAATAATATATGAATAATTAAAAATCAATTACAGTATATGTATATTGAATAGATTAAAAATTGTGCAAAAAAGAAATAATATGTATTAAAAAAATGAGGTAGTGTCCACGGGTTCAATGTCCATTCAGGAATCGGATGGCAAAGGGGAAGAAGCTGTTCCTGAAGCATAATGATTATCTTTAGTTCAAATTCAAGTTTGATTGTCATTCAACCGACGTGAATACCCATGAAAACAGCCAAACAAAGCAGGGCCAAGATGCAAAACACTGTACCAATAGTCATACACGGCACGAAGTACATATAGCACACACAAGAAAGCAGTAAGCATACAGTTATGCAAGAGAAATATAATATAGCCCAAGTCCCTAAGTGGCATGTCCCATTGATTGATGGAGCTTGAATGTTGGCAGGAACAAGCCCTCAGTGGTCTGCAGACAAATGCATGCGTGTAATCCAGCTTGTCATGCACCAAGTGAACACTGGAGGGCAGCCCCAACAGTGGGTCAGCCCCCAATCCAGCACAGATGCTGTGCCACACCACACCCAGCGAGAGTCTCCCCTCCTGGCAGCTTCAACAGGCGAAAACGCGGCATGAGGCATAGTCTGTGCTGCATCTGAGGCCGCGTTGCTCCCTCGCCATCGGTCTTCCCAATAAGCCAGTTAACCAGACTTGCAGTATTCTGTGTCACCAATGTCCAACCAGGTCTGGCACAATAAAAACGTCCAAGACAGTCACTCGCTGTTAGACTGCACACCGCCTTCCCACACCTACGCCGGGGCATTTCTGTAGCAGGCAGCAATGTGGTCTGCATCGACTCCAGCCCCTCTGCTAACGAGCAACCCACACATGTGGTAGGAATGTCCAGCAGTGCCTTGCAATCATAAAAAAGGCGTTTACAAAAGACAAAAACACACTTGGGTGGCCGCTGTCCTACTGGAATATAAACTGCAAATGAAGCAGTAAATGACCTATTACAATCCAAGAGCAGTGAGATATTTTCACAGGAAACAGCTGGATGGTTGTGAGAACACTTGATTTGGATGTTACATTTCAAATTCTTTGCAAACCTGGTGTATACATCGGTATTTGGTTGGGCCAGTTGGTATTGGCTATGCTCTGCATATATTTTTTCTTCTGGCACTTGTGCGTGAACTTGGAATATTCAATGACAGTAAAGGTAAATAATTATAGGAATAGGCATTGATGAAATTGGTGCTACGTGTACAGCTCTCAAACAACCAAATACAAGCAAGATATAAAATATTAGTTATTGCTAGAGCAGCATTAGAAGTCTCACTGAAAGTTAAGTGTGTTTATTTTCCTTTCCTTGATTTTTTTATGAATATGCACCGAAGCCTATAAATTCACAATCACATTTATTATATACAGTACAAGTTCAATAACAATACTATTTAGAAATCATGTTATTTTTCTATTGTCTTATTAAAAGATTATTAACTTTTGAACAGGTTTCTAAAATGCTTCATTTATTTCAATCTATCTCTGTTATGTTAATAGTAAAAGAATGAGTACCTGTAAATAAGCAACAGCTCTCATAATTTTTCCTTAAGATACATAATTATTGTAACTAATTCATTAATCAATGATAACTTCCACTCAAAATTATGCACAGGACATGGCAAACAAGAGAATTTTTTAGAAGGTCATGTCCAATTTGGGCACGTGCTTTCCAAAAGGGTTGCCACTTCTGCTCCAGGGATGTCACCATGAGATCCTTAGAGATCAAAGAATTTGTGTTATATATAAAGCTTCAGAACTTGATCCGGTTTGGATGGCTATATAGTTGAGGCTCCTGTCGTTCTGAAGGCAGTACAGTGAGGAAGGAAACTGAACTGTGTCTAATTGTATTCTGTTGCTGCTGTTTTGGATAAACCTATTTTTAAAATTCTAATCATTTGCAGCTACTGGGTGGCCTGGTTGGTCCATTTTGCCGAGGCATTGTACAGCATTAAACTCTGCAGGTGAGGCTACTTAATATTTTCCTATTCATCTAATTTTTAAGAGCTTTTGGTTTCTAGCCTTACTGGCTGAAGTGAAAACACTTGCCATTTTCAGCATGAGATAAATTTGGCACCAATGTCATCCTCTGACTTTTTTTGAATGAAATAACCAATTTAAGGATAGCTTTGTGCTGTCGTTGTACAACAGTTGTTGCTGTTGTAGTCCTGCTTCTGAATCAGAAAGTTGGGGGTGGGGGGGAGAGATTGGGTCTCCATCTAGAAATTGATGAACAAAAAACAAGTCACAAGTTTTGATGAAACCATGGAAGAGTAGAGCAGTGGGCTAAGCACGCATCCTTGAAGTGTGTCAGTGTTAATTATTTGGGAAGAGATGTCATTTCTGACCTGCACTGACTGTTCTCCCGATTAGTTTCAGTAGCTCCATTTAGTATCAGAGAAATGTATACAACATATATCCTGAAATTCGTATTATTTGCAGACATCCACGAAAACAGAAGAATGCCCCAAAGGATGAGTGACAATACAAATGTCAGGACCCCCCGAGGCCCTACTGCTCCCCCTTCCCATGCACAAGCAGCAGCAAAGCAACAGCACTCTCCCACCCCCCCACTCACTTCCGTCAAAAACCATCAACACCCTCCACCCATCAATCAAGCAAAAGCAAAGCCCCCAATAAAGACTACGATCTGCAGTACAACAAAAACTAATAGTTCACTCTACAATTTGACATAGCACAGGCGCTCTCTCTCCTTAATAAAGGGAAAAAGAGGTGTTCCCTTTCACAGCGAGAGGGGAGACATAGCAAAACAACCCACTGATTTATGGTGTTAAAAGTCTGTCATGCCACTTTTTTTTCCTCCAAGTTCTCCGACTGGAGAAACAACATCAAACTTCCCCACCACCCAGAGAGAAAGCAATTTGCTGAGTAACGAGACCCTGACAGCTGATCTGCCATTCCCATTGTTCTGTTTCCAACCACAACTCTTCAGTCGGTGGCACCAGCATTGATTCAGCTCATCCGCAGCCCTGCAAAGTCTCGGAACCTAGTCTTCTAGGCCACGTCTTTGAGATTTTAAAAAGCGGCCAGTTGTGAGCCCCCGGGAGTGGGTCCCACCACCTCTAAGAGCCGAAGCCTGGGTATAACTTCAGGTCAGGGTCTTCAACACAACCCCATCCACCCTGGAAAGGAAAACGAGAGGCATCAAAGGTAGAAACTAAACTGATTTCGCAGATGAACTCAAAGGAGTCGCCAATAAGCGCCAAAGTAACTCTGCCTCCGCCTACGTAACTGATTAGGAAGTGAAGTTGCAGAGAGTGGTACAGAAGCCCAGGTTTTGGAGGTTGTTGATTAGTACTAAAGGTATGATGGTGTTGAATGCTGCATGGTGTGGATATTGCTATTGACCAGGTGATCCAAGGCTGAGTACAAAGCCAATGAGATTGCATCCACTGTAGACCTATTGTGGTTATAGGCAATTTGCAGCGGGTCCTGGTCCTTGCTGAGGCCAAAGATGATTCTGGTCATAATCAACCTCTCAAAGCACTTTTTTCACAGTATAAGTGAATGCAACTGGGCGATAGTCATTGAGGCAACTCACCCAGACCTTCTTGGGCACTGGAATTATTATCACCGTTTTCACTCAGTGAGAGTTTGAAGTTGTCCTTGACCACTTCCCCCAGTTGGCTGGCATAGCTTTTCAGTGCTCTACCAGGTACAACATCAGGCCCTGAGGCCTTGCGAGGATTTGCCCTCTTGAAAGATGTTCTGACGTTAGCCTCTTAGACAGAGATCAGAGGGTCGTAGATATTGCAGAGATTCACACAGTTGTAATTTTATTCTCCTTTTCAAAAAATGCATAAAATGTTTTGAGCTTGTCTAGGAGTGATGCATCACTGCCACTCATGATGTTAGGTTTCGCCTTGTAGAAAGTAATGCCTGCAAACCCTGCCAGAACTGACATCTCTAGCTTCAATTGGGATTATTTTTTTCACCCCTCAAAATAGCCTTCTGTAGGTTGTACCTAAACTTATTGTATAGTTCTGGATCACCAGTCGAATGCCACAGATCTATCCCTCAGCAGACCACGAATCTTCTGGTTCATTGGCAGCTTTTGGTTTGGGTATGTCCGGTATGTTCTTGAAGATTTTGAAGAAATCGGTGACAACTGTGGAGTAATCATTCAAATTTGAAGATTGAATGTTGTCCAGTCCACCAACTTAAAGCAGTCCTGTAAACACTCCTCCACCTCGCTCGACTATACCTTCTTGGTCCTCACCACTGGTGCTGTGGTCTTTAGTCTCTGCCTGTATGCCGCAAGTTGAAATACAGCCAGGTGATCAGACTTTCCAAAGCGCGGGTGCCAGATGGCATGGTAAGCATTCTTGATGGTGGTATAACAGTGGTCAAATGTGTTGGCTTCTCTGGTTCCACAGGAGTTACGTTGGTGGTAGTTGTTCAGAGACTTCTTCAAGCTGATTTGGTTGAGTTTCCACTGCATTGACAGGGAAGGAATCAGGGTGTACTGTTTTGTGACTATGCTCAGCTCCTCCAGTGTCTGCCTGATGATGGCCTGAGGTGGAATGTACACCAGTACCAGGATGACGGCAGAAGACTCCCTCAGCAGGTGAAATGGATGACATTTGACTGCTAGATGCTCCAGGGTTGGGAAGGTTGATTGACACAGAACCACCACATCTGTGCACCACGATGAATTAACCACAAAACATACTCTGCCTCCCCTACATTTAAAGTGCTCGTACCTTTAAAACACTCATATTATACAGTGAACGGTGAAGCCTCGGGTTGCAGCGCTGCTTCCAAAATGGTAGCATGTTTCCCTGAAGCAAAGTGTACACCAGGCCCTGGTATCCTTCTGGTACTGCAGTCTTGGTCTGAAGTCTTCAGTTTTATTTTCCAGACACTGCACATTCTCCAGTAGGATACAGTAATCATCAGTGGGGGGGTCTAAGGCCTCTGTGATTCAATTGTACCTGTACACCAGAGCACCTCCCCCACCTCCTATTTCTAAAAGGAGAACTGCACTCATAGCGTGAGCCTGGAGTCTGAGGTCCCGCTGATTTTGAGGATCAATAGATTTTTTTAACACCCTGAGTGATGTTGCTTACCGGCTGTGACTGTGAATTTCAGCTATAGTGGTCCTAAACAGGAATTTTTGATGATTCCCAACGGAGCTCCGTGCCATAAGTTGCCAATTATATTGGCGCCATCTTGGCATCATAGGACGAACGTACAAGCTCCTTACAGAGAGTGGCAGGAATTGAGCCCTGAGATTGCTGCTGTAATATGTTATGCTACCGTGTCTCATAAGGCCATTGTTGTATAAATGATGTAATACACGATTAGGAATGTATCCATGGTATACACACCATTGGGTATGGAGTAAGCTGTTCCTGTATGTATAGGGACAAGAATAGGTCACTTAGATAGTCTGAGATTGTATAGCGATATTAGTGAACTATTTAACCCCTTGAGTTTATTTATTGAATAAGGACTCAGGGTCAACAAATAGCAATTTTTATGTAAATAACTTTATTTTGTAATATTTCTGAATTAAGTATATTTTTGGAAAAAAAGAAAAAAAATTAACTCCTTGAGTTCATGACAATAGGAGTTAAGCCATTCTGAACCTTGAAGCTGTTCAGCAATTAGTTATGTATCTCTTAGTCAATGGAAGAATGCAAAGTGAGTGTGAAAAGCAAGACACAGTTAATGTAAAGGGGAAAATAGTCAGATTTGGTACAATTTTACAATCGGTGCCATTTCACTCAAAAATAATCACTAATTTGATTAATGGGATAAAATTGATCTTTTGATACACAGCATTGAAAAAAAAAGCACAGCACAGCCAATTTCTCCTCCAACTTCAACCAATATCCTACTGAAATTTCACAATTGGAACAATAATTATGATGTAAATATTTTGTTTACCATGAAATGCTTTGGAGTACTCTGATGTAATGAAAGCTCCCTATATGATTAGTACCTTCCTCAGAGCCACAGATTTTGCTTCACAGATGGGAAAGCTACACAGTTGGGATCTCATGGTGCAGAGAAATTAAAGCACATGCAAATTCAGGGATGCACATATCTTTAATGCTTTTGCCATAGCTAAAGCAAGGAGACTCTGCTGGAAATCCTGCAGAGAGCCAGCAGGGGGAGTGAATGAGCCAGGTCAACAATGCCTAGGATTTTTAGGGCTAGTGCAGAGAGAATAATCCTTTATTCAACAACATGGTTAATTATTTTGAGCTGACACAGGGGCTTACTGATGGGCTGAATTCTTTGATGATAATTATGGCATTTAATTTGTAATCCTGACGTCAGGAGTTCAAAGTTGAGCTTGTTCACTTTTGGAGTTCAGTATAATGCAGCTGTTTACTAAGGGTTGGTGCCAAACAGGCTGGAAGATGGTATAAATAAAACATCTGTGCAGTACCAAGAGAAAGCCATCTTTTGTATGAGATGTGAAGTCAGCTGCCCCCTCAGTAAGAAGTAAAATCAGCTTTGTGCCAATTACAATTCATGAGGCAGCACTGGGTGTGCTATGGTGGACCCAGTTGTGGTTTTTCTTCATGAGGGGGAAATTGCCTGTGTGTATTTGCATGTGTGTAAGGTGTGGGATGAGTGAAGTGTGCTGTGTTTGTGAGCAGGATGTCTGTGTGTGTAGGGTGCATGAAGTTCACTGCATGTGATGTGTGGCAATATACAATTTGTAAAATATGCCGTGCTTGTGGAGTTGCATCGTTTATGACTGAACTGTCCAGGGGGAGGAAGGTAGAATTGCAGTTAAGTAATTTCACCTTCCTACTCCTCAAGTGGGGAATCTCAGAATAAGTACCATGAACTCTAACTCTTCCCTCAGTAAAGGAATTCTTCAGTCTTTAAGTACTTGTTCAATGT